>NC_139512.1:172514967-173927467 GCF_947247035.1 Vipera ursinii | reverse complement strand
CCAATTTCTTACGGACCCCCAACATATTTCTCAGAGGTCAAGTGCAGTGCTTGCTACATAGAAAGCTGAGTGTTCTTGGCCTTCAGCATTTTATCCTAAGATGCACCCCATGCAATGCCAACTTTACAGACATCTCTCATGCTTATATCCAAATATTTCTTGATCCTAGATTTCAGATGCTTTCAACAAACTAAAATTTGAGCCCCCATTCCATCAAGCCAACAAAAAGCTCCTGTGAGAAACAAAGCATGCATTCTCTTCCCAAATCTTTCTACAAATGGTCAAATACTCTGCTCCAGAAGAGCAAAAAGTGGTTCAAGTTTATATGTTATTTTTCCTAGGAAACTGAGCTGGCAAACCTTCTGAGAGATGTAAATGTTCCTCTTTCTCTTTTGTCCTAGAGCAACATACTTGATTATTACAGCATCCATAAATATGTATTTGATCATATAAAAGGCAGCTTTAAAAGCAGCAAGAGCTGTTTTCCTAAGAAGAAGCCAAATCCAAAATGGCACCAACCATCTGTTAAAGCTAGGCTCCCAGGCTTCCTTCATGCTAAAATCCACAATTTTCAAGTGACAGGAGTGAAAGCCACTCTCTAGCAAGGCAGGCAATGTAATTAATGAGGACGACATGTATTTCATCCCATCGCTTTCTCCGTCTGGCCTCCCGTTTTATCCATCACACAGAGGGAACATATGATGGCGTTGCTTGGAGTACTCGTTATCGCTAAGACAAGCCAACTGTTTTTGCACACTACCACAAAGTGAGTGTAGCGTGAGGGAGCTTCAACGAATGAGCATGTTGCGGGTAAAGGGAGACACACATCATATCTCCAAGCCAACTAGCTTAGTGATCAGACTCCAAATATTATGATTGCTGCCCAGAGATGCAGACAAGGAAAGTGGTTTCCATAAGCGAGCCCATTTGAATCAGCACTCAGAGTTTCAACGGAAAAGTTCCACTGTGACACTTTGCATCACTGAGAACAAACTTTAGGAATGGAATACAAACAGTTTCACTAATACAGCTAGCCCTTGACTTAACACCACAACTGAGCCCAAAACATCCGTTGCTAAGTGAGACATTTGTTAAGTGAGTTTTGCCCCACTTTACGATCTTTCATGCCAGAGTTGTCAAATGAATCACTGCAGTTGCTAAATTAGTAACGTGGTTGTTAAGTGAATCTGACTTCCCCGTTGCTGGTCAGAAGGTCACAAAAGGTGATCACCAGGACACTGCATCTGTCATAAATATGAATCAATTGCCAAGCGTCTGAATTTTGATCAGATAGCCATAGGGATGCCCCAACGGTCATAAGTGTGAAAGACGTTCTTATGTCACTTTTTGTAATGCCATTGTAACTTTGAACAGTCACTAAATGAATTGTTGTAAGCCGAGAACTACCTGCATAGGCAGCTTCATCTATGCAATGATTTTAATAACAGCAGAGGAAAAGAGGAGGCTCCTCTCTTTTTTGACGATTCTTATCATGGTAAACCCCTGGAAGGTGTAGAAATGTTTGTGCAAGAGGTATAATGATCACATCATGGTGTAATCTAACCAGTTAAGTTTGACAGTGAGATGATGGAGCTGAGAAGAAGAAGCCCTCATGCTATCTCCTTTTGAATGGAGACAAGGAAGAACAATGTGGCTCCCTTTTTCAGACCTTCAGGCTGTTGCTCCCTGTACTTGCTTCTCTGGTGGACAATGTGCTATTGCAGGGGAGGGCAAGCTTAGGGAGTAACGGACTACACCTAGTATTTGGGAGAGTTAAGGTTGCATATTTGGGAGGGCTGAGGTTTGGAGAGTGACAGTGAAATGCCTATTCCAGGGCTACAGTTTTCATCTGGGCCTTCCTGCTGTCATGTTCCTGTATGAAGATTTGGTTTGCCCTCAAGACTCCCGCTTGTATTTCTGGATAAAATCAGGAATGGTGAAGACAAATGTGGTATCACTTCCTTCCATCACCGTGCCTATCAATATCCATAAAGTGGAAAGATGACTTCTGCATTGGGGACACTTCTGATTTTTTTGCTGTCTCTGTAGGTGATTTTGAAACTGAGAAAGTTGTCTGGGGGGAATCCTATAAATGGAATGGATTCTAAACAGGTAGTCCTCGGCTTACAATTAGTTGCTTTGTCAATATTCAAGATTACGATCCCCCTCCCCCCCCCAAAAAAAGATGCTTACAATCCAGATTCTAAGTTTGTGTTCTGGACGCTTCACAAAACTGGCCATGTTTGCAGCATCCCACAATCATGAGATCACAACTTACAACATATTTGCCAGAATCTGGCATTTACTTCTAGTTTCTGGCAAAAAAAACCCCACCCATTGTAGACAATGGGTTCACTTAACAGCCACCATGTTTACTTCACAACCGCTGCATGAAAAGGTGGTAAAATCAGGTGCAGTCATGTGATGATCCGCTTAATGTCCTTCACAACTTACTATCATAATTCCAGGCTCAGTGATGATTATAAGTCAAGGACCGCCTGTCAATATTGGAGAGAGATTTCTGCTGTGAAAACAAATGTATCTATGCCACTGTATTTAGCAATACCTTAAATACTGCTATTATATAAAAGTAGCATATTTTAACACATTTATAACACTGTTGTTATATCTACAAATTTGCTTAACTACATGTGTTTATATCACTTGATAAACACTGATTGTTTCATATAGCCAACAAGAAGAAAAAAATGTTTCAGAAAACGATATCAGAGTGAAGAACCAAAGGGGGTTGTAGTTCAGATGCTAGCAGGTACAAATGATCTTAGCTGTTGAAGGGGGATTTAAAATGTTTGCTCCTCCTCCCAACTGTTTGGCACTATTAGCAATTATTTACATTATTATGGTTTTAAATGTTTCTTTTAATTAATGAAATGCAAAATCACTATGTGGACTTGAATAGATGGATCTACTACTCCATGCATATCAACGTCCTCCAATTTGGTATCTTTGAGATAGCTGAGAAATTTCAGGAAATGTAGACTTAGCACATCTAGAAGACAGCTGATTAGGGAAGAAGGATTCCATAGGTATTGTAAGGAATCCAAGGAATGCTTTTCCTTAAAATAATAATTACAGATTGATGAGAGGCTGGAGCGGAGGTGGAATGGATATAGAGATATTATCTCAGAAAATGCTTTTTTTCTCCCAATATGCATTGAGTATCTGGTGAAAAACTTTAAATGATAGTTATAAAAATCCACAAGGGTGGCACGGTGACTCAGTGGTTAAGATGCTAGGCTTGTCTGTTGGAAAGCTGGCAAGAGCTACACGACAGTGTGAGCTCCTGTCCTTGCTCCAGCTCTGGCCAACCTAGCTGTTCGAAAGCATGCAAATGTGAGTAGATAAACAGGTACTACTTCTGTGGGAATGTAACAATGCTCCATGATGCTGGCCAAGTGATTGTGGAAATGTCTTTGGACAATGCTGGCTCAATGGCCTTGAAACGGAGATGAGCACCACCCTTTATAGTTGGTAATGACTAGTGGAGTAAAATCCACAGGGACTCCTTTTAAGAATCTACATGAATTTTTAAAAATGTTGTTATCCAGTCATTTTCATATATTTCTTGGAGTCCGGCAAGGCTGTATACTGTCGCCTTGCCTATTTAACCAGAAGTACAGGCAGGATTTTGAAGAGGCAGAGGAACTAGAGATCAAATTGCTAACATACGCTGGATCATGGAGAAAGCTAGAGAATTCCACAAAAACATCTACTTCTGCTTCATTGACTATGCTAAAGCCTTTGATTGTGTGGATCATAACAAACTGTGGCAAGTACTTAAAGAGATGGGCGTATCAGACCATCTTATTTGTCTCTTGAGAAACCTATATGCAGGCCAAGAAGCAACAGTGAGAACTGGACACGGAACCACCGATTGGTTCAAAATTGGGAAAGGAGTCCGGCAAGGCTGTATACTGTCGCCTTGCCTATTTAACTTATATGCAGAGCACATCATGAGAAAGGCAGGGCTAGATGAATCAAAAGTTGGAATAAAGATTGCCGGAAGAAACATCAACAACCTAAGATATGCAGATGATACCACTCTAATGGCAGACAGTGAAGAGGAACTAAAGAGCCTCTTGTTGCGAGTGAAGGAGAGTGCAAAACTTGGGTTGAAACTAAACATTAAGAAAACCAGGATCATGGCATCTGGCCCTCTCAATTCCTGGCAAATAGATGGGGAAGAAATGGAGGTAGTGACAGATTTTATTTTCCTGGGCTCCAAGATCACTGCAGATGGGGACTGTAGCCAAGAAATTAAAAGACGCTTGCTCCTTGGGAGGAAAGCCATGGCAAATCTAGACAGCACACTAAAAAGCAGAGACATCACCCTGTCAACAAAAGTGCGTATAGTCAAGGCTATGGTCTTCCCAGTTGCAATGTATGGCAGTGAAAGCTGGACCATAAGAAAGGCTGAGCGCCAAAGAATTGAAGCCTTTGAACTATGGTGCTGGAGAAGACTCCTGCGAGTCCCTTGGACTGCAAGGCGATCAAACCGGTCAGTCCTAGAGGAGATCAACCCTGACTGCTCTTTAGAAGGCCAGATCCTGAAGCTAAAACTCAAATACTTTGGGCACCTAATGAGAAGGAAGGACTCGCTGGAGAAGAGCCTAATGCTGGGAAAGATTGAGGGCAATAGAAGAAGGGGACGACAGAGAATGAGGTGGCTGGATGGAGTCACTGAAGCAGTAGGCGTCAGCTTAAATGGACTCCAGAAGATGGTAGAGGACAGGGAGGCCTGGAGGAACATTGTCCATAGGGTCGCGATGGGTCGGACACGATTTCGCAACTAACAACAACAACAAAAGGATATCAAATATGTATAGAACCCACTAGATGTTTCCTTCCCTTCCCTTATATCTTCTATTGCTAATAGTATAGTTGCGCAAATAATCTCTACAGCCTGTGATATGCAGAACAGATTTTTTTTAAAAAATCTCCTTGATGACATTTTATTGTGTGGGAAAGCTTGCATTTTTGGAAGCCACTTTGATCGTACAATATGGAAAGCATGCTATCTTAGCTGTTTCCTACACAGAGTTGGAATGAATATCGTTTTGGAGAAAATTCACTGGCAAAAGTTCCAAGCTTTGAGCAGTTAGTTTTAATGTAACAAAAAAAAGTATTCTCTGCACGCGTATACTGAGCAGTTATTTTGAGATGCTGCCTTCTGGAATGATTACTGTCTGATAGCAGATAGGAGGAGGAATGTCTTCCTTCATAAACGTGGGCGTGTGGTTTTGGGAACTCGCAAATTGGGCCAATTTCAGTTTGTTGTAAACTACTGGCTTTACTTTTCTGAAAAAGCACTTCTAGATGTGTAATAGATCTTTGAACTGTCAGCTGTCAGGCAACTAAAAACATCTGAACATGAATTTCATTGATGTTAATTTGACAAATGTTGTATTTTAAAAGATCTGGAGGAGAAAATGGCAATTTGATCTCACCTGCCCAGAGCTGCAACTTCCTCTTCTCCAAAGCAGACAGATTTTTCCCTCATTTTTTTCTTTTCAGGAGCAGACTTTATGACTGCAGCATGTGATTGGCTTTTCAGATCTCAGAAGTCAGGAGCCCATCCTGGGAACACTTTGCAAAACTCCATTGGGCATATAATTCACTGGAGACCCCACCCCGCTCTTCCCATATCATTCTGCAAAGGGCTCTAAGCTGTGAGATCTCAGCTTTTAAGACTGAGAAAAGAAAATACGAGCTTTCTATTAGTCTCCGCAACCTAAGAGAGCAAAAAAGATTTTAAATGCAGCTTACCTGAGGTGCTCTATTCAAGAATTGCATCAGCAGCAAAGCAGGATAGTAATTAATGAATTAAAGGAGGCAGGCATGCAACTCTTTCATTCTGAAGAACAATCTTGCTTCAGATTGCCATTTTTAACATGACAGAAATCATGTCAGCAGTAATAATATCAAATGGTTTTGCTGGATTTTTTTTATTTAAAGTAAATTTTGTTTAAATTGTACAGGCAAATTGAGTGCAACAATAATTTTGGTTCACCCACTTCTTTTTTTGTCCCTATCTGTTTTGGAACTAGATCCCTGTGCCATTTAAAGGTGAAAGACAATCTTTGTGATGGAGACAGATATAAAGAAAGGAAGGTACAAGACTCTGAACCACTTAAGAGCTTGAATGGTCCTCACTCCTCTTGAACTGAAAACAAGAATCAAGTGGGATTGGCTTCAGATTTGCTCCTCTGGGCAGTGTGCCATCTCTGACTTCATGCTTTAGCATTTCCTCCAAAAGTCATCTTGGAAACTGTATTGAAAGTACTGGTTTTTGGCTCTATGGTGCCCTTGTCTCAATTCTCAAGGGGGCTTAATTAGGTTGCCTGATTCTCAATTCAGAGGCAGTTCCTGCCTGCGTACAGGCCAATGATCCTCTCCCATTCACTTCTACTAAATCTCAGATACAATAGCTTCCCTGCTCAGCCTGATTAATCTCAACATGAAGCGAACACAGAAGACTCCCAGAGCTTTTACATGACTGTCTCAAAGGGAATGGCACTCCTCCTTCCTCCAATCTGTCAATCTGTCGTTCCTTATTGGTGTTGCCTACTTTACCTGCATACATACAAACTAGATAATAGAGGTTGTATTGTCACTTTCACTTACAATGTAACTTCTACTTGTTTTGTGTATTGGGTAAGCAAAGCAGGTAGATTCCTAGCCAGTATTTTACCCTTTGAAAATACGTTTCTCTCTGTTGAAGATCAGCTTGTTTTCGCTCCAAAAGTGCATGATGTTTAAAAATTCTTACAGAAAACAACCATGGTCAGAGGATACCAAGAATCCAACTGTTTCATCCTTGAGCTACACATATTATCTTTTCTATTATTTTTTATTGACAATATATTTATGGGATGTTGTCCAGGCATAAGCTCCATCATTTTTTTTATTTGTATTGTGACATTATGTCAGCTTTGTGAAGTAGTCCAGATAAGAAACATACCCAGGAGTACTAGCTCTATCTTTATTGTAAGGTTACATTAACAGAATCATGCAAGTCTGGAAGAATCTCACTACCACCACCATTTTTACAGTCAAAGAAACCATGGAGGGTTCCCTTAGCAACAGCAATAGCACTCAGACTTTTATGTTGCTTCACAATGCTTTACAGCCCTCTCTAAGCAGTTTACAGAGTCAGCCTATGGCCCCCAACAATCTGGGCCCTCATTCTACTGACCTCAGAAGGATGGAAGGCTGAGTCAACCTTGAGTTGGTGAGAACTGAACTACTGGCAGTCGGCAGAATGAGTTTGCAATACTGCATTCTAACCACTGTGCCACCACAGCTCCTTTCTAAGATGTTTGGCCCCATTCTTTCTGAAGGCTCAGCTGTCTCTTATCTGACCACTGCTGGTATGTGTCTCCCAAGGTAATTTCCACACACCATTCCACATTACTTGCAAGTTCATAACACATGGTGTTGTGATGCATATTTCATCACTTGCCTCCCCTCCACAAGGCCTATGAGAAAGCAGACATCTACTGTAGAATTCAATTTGCCATACCTTATCACTTCCCAGTTATGAACTCATCACCATAAATACAGACCAGCTCTTCTTGGAAGAGATCATCTGGCCTTCAATTGCAAATATATGGTGGTTCTGTATATCTTGAAAACAATTTGAAAGACACTTATTTGGATTTCATGCAAATACAGCAACTCTCTGCTATTCATTGATGCTAGGCAGACTTTTTTCAGGCTTCCACATGGGCCTGATTAAAAAAAGAAACTTTTGGGGAATATTAGAGTGCTTCTGTCCTTGGAAAAAAAAGGTTGTTTTTCTTCTAAAATATTTTGGAAGCAGGTACTGTCCTAATATACAGTATGGCATTTACTTGGTCTTTCAGTACATGCTTCACATCATTTCTTTCACAGAGATCATCAAAACACTGAAGGTCTGATAATAAAAAAGAGTTATAAGCAAATTGATTCTTGGATTTCCATCTTCTTTAAGGGCCACCAGATGTGGGCTGCTGAAATCCAGATGCCAGCAAAGCAATACAGAAATCTCTTCTTCTTTGCTCCCACCTAGAAAATATCTGTGTATCTGCTGCCCACATCAGATGGATATCTAGATAGCTAGACAGCTAGACAAACAGACAGACAGATAATAAAGAAATTGAAGGGATCACATTAACAAGATTCTTAAAAAACAAAAATAATTCTCCAACATTTGCTATAGCAATTGCACTGCAAGTAGTAGCAACATGCAGTAGGTCACCATTTTGGATCCCCCATAGTGCCCTAAAAGGACTGGGGAGGCATGGATGGGAAATAGTGCATGGAAACAGAGAAAATTCTGCAAAGTTGTCTGTGGAAAAAAGAAAAAAACAGAAATTTTCTCAGAAACATGTCTGCTGCGAAATATCAGCTCACCTCTCAATGACATACTCATTTATAGATTAGAGACATAAGGCTGAAAAATAATGAGTTACTCAAGGGCAGCCAAGAAGACTACATTCTCTAATTATACTTGTCTAACAGATATAACACCCATTTTTCTCAAATGGTCAGGATCCAAAGAAAGAAGCTTATGCAGAAAGCTGAGAGTTTGTTTCCCAATTTCACTTCTGCAAATCTCAAATTGCTGCAAAATTTCAAAAGGAGTGTGTTCCTTTGTTCATGAAACTTGCTGTGCTAAGATGAAGATGAAAGTGCTGCTTGCTAATTCTACACAACATTCCTCGGATTGGAGGAATTATTACAGTTTTGCACATATAATCTTGAATTCGCATTTCACTCTAAAGTTTACCTGGCAATTTCTACTACCTTCACTGAACAGCTGCATCTCAGCCCCTGTGCTCATGGGTGAAAATAATATCTTCAAAAGACATCAGTTCAAGGAAGTGATGATGGGCAGAATAATGTTGAGTGGCAGCACTACTGAAGATTTTCATCAGGTATCACCTTAATGCCATGCAAAATGTTCTCCTGCAATGTTTGCTATTTGCCCCCCCCTCCAAAACTCCTCAGTTTCAAAATTATTGTAGAAGAAGTAGACATTTCAATGAAATACTCATTGTGTATTCTCTTTTGTTAATTAGTTTTGTGTATGTGTGTGTGATAGAGAGCGAGAGAAAGAGAGAAGAGAGAGTGAGAAAGATTGAGCAGGCATCTCTGTGAACATCCCATTTTTCATTGTACAATAATGCCCTTCAATCTCTCTGGCTTCCCATCCTTCTATTAAATCCCCAAAGAAGAATTCATGAAGAAACACTTTTCGTTGTATTTGGAAATAGAGTAGGTAGGAGGACTGTTGAGTGATTGAAAGATACATAACAGAAACAGGACCAGCAATAACAGGGTTTGCTTTCCCTAACAATAAAATACACTCAAAATCACAACCAAAAGAAATTTGAAACAAGTTCTCTAGAGCATTTGGAGACTAAGATAGAAAAACAGAAGCCTGTTTTGCTAGGGAAGACCACTTTTTAAAAGTGATTTCAAGTCTTAATTTCAATCTTTTTTTTCAGCCTGATAAAGCCATAGATTTTCCCATTCTAGCCCTGTTGATGGCCATATGTTAAAATTGCCTAAAACAGAAATACTTCACCTACACTAGGGAAATGTAGTGGCACTGGATCCAATTCTTCCAATTTGTCAGGAAGGCTCTGGTTGGGCCTTCAACTTCCTTTTTCAACAGGAAGAAGTCTATGAATGAGCAGCCATCACTTAATTCTAGTAAAGTGTCAGTTTCTTCTGGTGGTTCCCCCGCTCCTTTCAAAGACTGGGATAGCAGAAACAGTAAATGTAACTTTAGATGCCCAGTCTGTATAAAAACTGTTTCAAGATTACGTGAGATGATACATTTCTGAAGGTAAGGTTTTAAAGATTCTGGGACAGAGCAAAATCTCATTCTCTACTACTTTGTGAGCACCATGTTAAGGTTAAGGGCATTTATTTTTCTTCATCAGTTGATGTAGGTATCAGGAGTAAAATAACAACAGATCCAAAGACACCTCTTTCAATGCCAAATCCACTTGGACATATCTAACCAGGTTGTAATTATAGTAATTAAAAATGGAAGCCAATGAAAAAGGATGTCTCATCAATCCTCATTCAATAAACCTTCTATTTACCTATGACTATAATCATCTTTCTTGCCCAGATTAGGGTTGGATTCATTGCCAGGCTAATCAAGTTATTGAGCAAGGGCTTTTGGTCACTATGACTGTTCTTGTCTTTTGCTGTACTTGTAGCCTTTCACAATGATGAACAGTATAATTGCTTCATCATGCCCTCTACGGTGCATTAGACTTACTGAAGCTGGCTGGGTATTGACATTTGCTATCAATTTTCTTTTCATTTTACCTCGGAACATATACAGTCCTCTTTCATTACACTTACTGTGGCAAACAAATAGTACACTTCTGAATGTTCTGATCTTACAAAAGCACAGCAAAATACAAGAGGCTTTATGAATGGAAATATTATTTGCCATATAAAATATGAGTAACAGATATGGCACACTGACTAAAATTGGCACTTGGCATGAAAACCATATTGTTGAAATACTTATAGTATTATCAAATCCTATTTGCTCTTTCCAATCACAGAACCAATAATTTGGCAGGAAGGAAAAATCAACTCCCTTTTATAGGAAGGGGAGATACTGTAGCTATTTGAGATGGATGTACAGACAGGCAGACAGACAGATAGACAGACAGATAGAGAGATGGATAGAACCAGCCCATCCAATGTCCTCCAGGTATGTTGAAATTCAGTTCCTTCTGGAGGGCATCAGTTTCTTTAATTTAAAATTTTAAAAAAGTTTTGCCACAGGTTTTTACACACAGAGAGAGAGAGAGAGAGAGAGAGACAGACAGAGACAGAGACAGAGACAGAGACAGAGAGACTGTATCTGGCATTCTTTTTTTTTCCCTAAAATGAATTTTCAATAATTTAATACATATGTTCAGAGGTTTACTGTACAAACAAATAGTTTAATTACATAGTGGGTTAGGACACTGAGCTTGTCGATCAGATGGTCGGCAGTTTGGTGGGTCAAATCCCAAGTGCCACGTAACAGAGTGAGCGCCTGTTACTTGTCCCAGCTTCTGCCAACCTAGCAGTTCGAAAGCACATAAAAATGCAAGTAGAAAAATAGGGACCACTGCGGTGGGAAGGTAACAGTGTTCTGTGCGCCTTTGGCATCTAGTCATGCCAGCCACATGACCACGGAGACGTCCTCGGACAAGCGCTGGCTCTTCGGCTTTGAAACGGAGATGAGCACTGGCCCCTAGAGTCGGAAATGACTAGCATGCATGTGCGGGGGAACCGTTACCTTTACCTTTAATGCATTATGCAATTGTTGAAAAATAAAATGATTGTTTGGACCTTCGTCTATTATTGATGTTTCCTGGGTGTTTTATATAAGATAAGTGTCAATGCTACTAACATTGAATGTTCTAGCTTTGACAAAAAATGAAGAAGCAGCTATTTCATATTTAAAACTTGTGTGTTACTTTTAGAGCTAGAATCAGTTGTTGCTGGGGTGGGGGAGAAGGAAGAATTTCTCTCAAGGCTGTTTTGAAATAAGAGAAGATAAGAATTTGGTGGGTTGTCTAACAGAAGGGAAAACTGACCCTTCAAACTAATTGGAGAATGTGATTAATGACAGCAATGAAAAGGAGGAGAATTGTGTTTAATATATTGTGCTAAGGGGAGGGGAATTCAGATTACAGCTTCCAGCAAGCATTGCCGATGTTATAGGGCTCTAATAAAAGACTTTTAAGGTAAACAATGCCTCACAGTCCTTTGAAGAGCTCATCCGTCAGAAACTTGACAACAAGCACAGAATTAATTGTGTTTAATATATTAAACACTTTTTTACACTTATGCGTTTTTTCTATGGGACTGGATGTTGACTAGAGAGATATGGATTAAAATCCATATTTTGCCACAAGGTTTATTTCGTGATTTGGAGCCTGAATCGTTTTGCAGCTTAACTTTTCTCTTGAGGTTATTGTGAGGAAAAATTGATGTTAAACCTCATGTACATACTGCTTGTAGCACTGTGGAATATAAATTCTGACGGATTCCGATAAATAATAAGGTTGAAAGCCGCCTATCTTTAAAAATATTTGCTTTATTCAAAATGACAATACCTGCCCCACCTTAACTGATTTTAAAAATTAAAGCAGGATCATCTGTAGATAAATTTGGATAAAGATCAAAGGGAATTCCAGTGGCATTGACCAAGTGAAAAAGAAATTGTCCCAGTAGAAGAGAATGGCAAGCCGCTTTAATTCCACTGCCAAAAAAATGTTCATAGTTACTTCTATGTAGTCATCAGGCATCAAAACAAATCAATAGCATTTTTTATCTATTTAATTTTTTCTTTTTTTAACAAACTTTTCCATGCAAACTCATACGTTTGGTATGGACTTTTTTAAAAAAAAATAATTGGAAAATATTACCAAATAGTCAGTCTTCAATTATAAAGCAGGCTTCACATTATAGTCATTCCACAAATATTCTTTGCTTGCTTAAAAAAAATGGGCTAAATTTTTGTGGCAAGTCATTCAGCACAATACAGTTCTGAGCACCAGCAAGCTGCCAGAAAAAGCAGACCAATTCCCAGCCAAGAAATAAGAAACTTCATGCTTCTTAATAACCTCAAGAGTTGTGAGATGGCTTTGGAATAAAAAATTAATAAATATATGCATGTATGCAATTATGAAAAGTAGTGTTTACAGTAAACAATAGCAAAATTTCTCAAAACAACCAATTTAACAAATCATCCAGAAGAATGAATTCTTAGATTTTTTTTAATAAAGAAAAGGAATACCACATAAAGACCAGAGGGAATTTGGAAAAAGAGGTCACTGATCTCTAGGTTGTTGCCTCCAGCAACATAAAAGGTTGTTTATTTCTCTTCTTAATACCATATGTATATCAGGAAACTTCATAAAATCTCTCCGACCCAATAATCAAGTTCCAATATGTTGGAGAGAAATGGGTCTTTAGGACAAATCGAACTTGCATGGGAATAACTTGTGGGGATTTGGCCACAGGGGGAATCAAACATATAGCATACCTCTGGCAAGATATCTTGAGAGATGCCATCTGAATCATGCTGGTAGGACAGTTTGATAAGTAATAACTGAATTTCTTCAAAAATATGATAGACCACAACATTTAAACAATCTTTTAAAAGTTGGATCTTATATACTGTAAGTGCTTCCCCTGACTTCAAGTTCTCTTTTATTATCTCAGGGCAAAGCTGTGCCTTAGTTTGTGCCTTCAAATGTCAAATCAGTTCTGAGAGCATTTTTAAAGAGAAGTTATCATATCTTATTTCAGCCATGGATCTTCATCTTAGAAGATCCTGATTATCAGGTCTTTTTTAAAAGAAAGAAAAGTTCCCAAGAAATTGTATTATAGTTACACATATAACATGTATTTCGAATATATCTGGCATGTGTTTCCAACATACCTAAAGACAGAAATCATAAAGATTACCAATGACCTGAAAAGATAATGAAATCAGTATTTTTATTTTTTATTTATTTATTTTAATTCCATTTATATCCCGCCCTTCTCCAAAGACTCAGGGCGGCTTACAAGCTTAGCAGTAGCCTTCATTCTATGTATATGCCTGCTTATTAGGGCTTTCATACACCCCCAAAGCGGCATTATTACAAAATCAGCTTAATTGCCCCCAACAATCTGGGTCCTCATTTTACCTACCTCGGAAGGATGGAAGGCTGAGTCAACCTTGAGCCTGGTGGGATGCGAACCTGCACTAATTGCAGGCAGCTGGTGTTACTTAAGGAGGCATTAGCCCACTGCTCCACCAATATCTAAAAGTCCCCACCATGTGTAATTTGATGGCAGAAAGAATCTGGAAATCTCAGCCACTGCTTCATGCTATAAAGGTAAGAGAGAAGTAGAGAAAGTGCAAAGGTGTGTATCTTTCCATTGTTTTCTTCCTGCAACAACTCACCTAATGTCCTTGGGGAATACTTTAGAAAAGATTGTAGGAACTTGCTTCACCCCTGCAAATCCTATTCCCCTATAAAACTAAGAAACAATTATCCCAGCATATTATCCCAGCATATGCATTTCAGTAAACATATTTTTAGAAACTAGAGGAAAAAAAGTCAAAAGATTTGTTGCGGGGCCCCTAGGAGCCTTGTGAGGACCCCAAATTGAACTCTTGGCATTGCAAATCTTGCTAAGTATCTTAACCACAAGCCTGTTTTCACATGTGCAGATCCTCAATAATCCTTTAACAAAAAAAGTGCATTGGAGAAAGAGAATGCAGAGCACAGAGCAGCTTATCAATGAAAATGAGATAATATTACCAAATACTGGCCTGCACATATGTTATATATTCTAGAGGCAAAACTTCTTTTCTCAGGAATGTACAAAATAATCATAAACATGCATCAAAACAAGCGGGAAAAAAGGTTAACAAAAAGTCAACATGGAGCATGCAACTAAATAGAAAAGGTGGAGAGAGAGGGGGAAAAACTGTGAAACATCTGAGAAATGAGTATTTGTATTTGTGGTCAACACTGATATAAAGAATTTGGTGTGATTGGGCACTGATCTAAAGAAAGCCTTGTTTTTTTATTGTGACAGTAGCTGCAAATCTGAACCATTCACTTCTGTCCCAACAAAAGAAACAGTGGATGATGCCAAAATGCAAAACAAAAGAAAACGACAAAAGAGCTTGAATCCAAAACAAGCCAACTATCTCTGCTGCCCTTCCCTGTTTTTAAAATTAAATCACAGAAAAAAGAGAATAAAAGCAGTAACGCTGCTAAATTATATTTTATTAATACATTCAGAGAGGCATATTTGCAACATACAAATATGTGAATTTTGCATTTTTGTGATGCAAAAATGGATGACGGTGCCAGGGAGAGGCTTCCACACAAGCATTCTCCAGTTTCATGTTGGGTTCTTATCTTTATCCGGATTGTATTGGGCAGCTCATTCTATAACTGTGGACAGAGGAAAGAAAGATTGTCTTGAATGTATAGTCAAAACTGTCTGTCCTCAAGCTATGATTGCCTTGGGCAGTTCTGAGAGCAAAACGAGCCAATGAGTCCTGAGTGATCAGCATGGAAATTTAGAGGGGATAAGTTTCATTTCTTAATTAATTCTAAGTAAAACTGGACAACAATGTTGCTTTTCTCCTGAGAAGTCCTAAAAAGACCCTCACTCTCTGGAAGCCCTAAAAGGCAAGTTTAGTTTGACATGTGATGGGCCTGAAGAAGCAAATTTTAAACTTTCTCTGGCTGCATCAGAACCCAAGGGGTAAACACAAGTCCTAGCACTGGGCAAGAAATAATATGAGATTTTAGAGAAGAAGCAGAGCTGTGTGTATTACATGGGCAGAAAGAAACATCATCTTCTTCTTTCCTTCACCAGCAGCCTATTTTGAACCCTCTTTGCATCAGACAGGGCTCCAACATATTCAAAGACCCATGAATTGCACCTTGTTTTCATATTGCGGAGTGAAAAATGAGGCTTTAGAAAGATTTTTTAAAATCCACAACTTTTCTCTTTGCTTAGTACTTCTTATTACTATTTGCAACCTGTTTGCAGCTGAGTTATGCCATTCAACCAGTGGTGGGATTCAGCCAGTTCACACCAGTTTGGCAGAACCGGTAGCTAATTTTTTGTTGCCCAGGCCCAGAACGGATTTCCAGAAGCGGCATCCACACAGAGAACCGGTTGTTCACATATTTGAATCCCACAACTGCATTCAACATCTTCTTTCTCACCTGATTAACACTGGCCTCTTTCTAAAAATGGTTCCTGAGAAAGAGAAATTTTCATTATATAATGACTTTACAAACCAGTTCCTGTCCTGAATTCTGAATTTTGTAGATCCTGATTGTTTACTGACAGGAACGG
Source organism: Vipera ursinii (assembly GCF_947247035.1). NCBI lineage: Eukaryota > Metazoa > Chordata > Lepidosauria > Squamata > Viperidae > Vipera > Vipera ursinii. The sequence continues at coordinate 173,911,555 of NC_139512.1, read as the reverse complement.
AAAAATACATTTGTAGGGCTGGAAACACTACCTTCCTGCTTTTAGCTCTACCTGCTTGCCTAATATATAGACTCAATTTTCGGGAATATTTAACTGGGAAACCAGACTGTCACAAATGTCACATCTACTCAGGTAAAGTGAACAAATTAACTAGCTTTGGCTGGGGAAATTGATATCTGCCTTTCTATTCAAATTTAAAATCCAGGGCTGGCAAAAGGGACTTACCGTACTCTTGGTTTAACATTTTTTTTGGCAAATTAATAGCCCAACCATGATAAACCTGAAGTGCATGTTCATCTTACTGAATCAATGACAGATCACTGTCCAAGTGGAATACAGGTAGGTCTTACAACTATAACTGGGATCACAATTTCCATCATAAGTCAGTGTGGCTGTAACAACTGTTAAGCAAATTACTATGGTTACATGAATCATCAGGTCAGTAAACAAATCACATGGTTATTAATACAGCTTCGCCAATTGACATTTCTGTCAGAAACCAGCTTGGAAAGTTGCAAATTGTGATCACTTGACCACAGGACACTGCAACCAGGCATAAATGGGAGCCGGTTGCAAAGAGCTCAGATTGTGATCACATGACTGTGGAGGTGATGTAAGGGTCCTAAGTGCAAGGACAGAATCATGAATCACTTTTCCTGAGTCCATGATAACTTTGAACCATCATTAAACAAACGGCCATAAGTCGAAGACTACCTGTAATGAATGTGGGGATAAAAAGGTAGAGAACAACTGTCGTTTCAATGACAACTATTCACATCTCCCACTGGGGCCCTAACTAGCTATGTGATATGCTGGCATCATTACTTCAGCAACTAGTTTCTTCCAACTGCATTCATTGTTCCATTCACATTGGCTTTGGGGACTATAAAAGCAACCACCAACAAGCAGCAATAAATACGGAACTAATTGACAACTTAAGAGCAGCTCTCCTTTTCTGTGTCTGTTGCTACTGATCAGCATTAAGAGCAAGTGAGATTTCTGTGACTCTGCGTTCCCATCCTGTGTTTCTAGAGAAAGTAGTAAAAGCCTCTTGGGAAGCAGATGCTCAAGAATCCTATTTGCAGTATTATCCCTTAGGCCAAAATATGTTTGCTAGTAAGTAACAGAAGCATTAAACATTACCAGCAGTGATGAAAGATAATTTTTACCACAGCGGTTTGCATATTTTGCACTTAATTTGTCAATGTCTTAGAAGTACAGATAAGGAATAGCCTTTATGTAGACTGCCAATATCCCTGTATTGTATGTTGTAGCCTCTGGCCACAGAGCTCGAATTTTGGGAGCAGGAAGATGAGAGAGTGGAGATTACTTCACAAACAACACATATTTGCACAGTTAGTTGCCACATCTGCAAACAAAAGTGGTCTTATCATGAAGCAATGTGAAACATGTGCTTCCAGCAGCAGTCTAGAAATAAGGTTTCCCCCCCCCACTTCTTTGCTTTCAACAGTTACCATCCCCTGTCTCTGCAGCAATGAATAGGAAAATGTGAAAGGATGCATGTTTTTCAGTTTAGCTTTGTTTTGTTTTCAACTATATAGCTGTCTCAGGCCACGACTGGCGCTCTCTCTCTCTCTCGCTCTCTCTCTCTCTCTCTCTCTCTCTCTCTCTCTCTCTCTGCATTTGTATGTGTGCATCCATCTCAGAATCTTCAAGGTTGTTCTAATGAAGCTCCTCTCTGAAATCCATTCTAGCTTAGTTTCTATTCAAAAATAGACTTTTTCTGTAGCAGCCCAGTAGCTAGGATTTCAACCCCTCTTCCCTTAAAACTTCCCCAAAAGTACAAAATGCTGTTTTGGAGGGGAACTGAATAGGTCTCAACCTGATTTTTTGTTTTTGTTTGTACTTTTTCTCAAACCATCACTTTTTTTTTAACATGCTGCTTTGCGCTCTCTCTGTTGTAAATGATATGGTCTTAATTTGTTGTGTTTTCCTTTAAAAAAAAGCACAGTGCTTTGATGGTATTATATCGGCAATTATTAGTAGAAATGTGCAAATTACTTTTAAAACAATATAAAAAACATCTGTATCAAGGTTTCCACCCCCACTGTTATGTATGGGTTTAAAGAAGCACCTTAAGCAGCGGCATAGCCGATACCACCAGGTGGCGCTATACAGAAACTGTTGTGGCCGGGATAAGCTTTCGGCGGGAAACGGAGGTTTAAACTGATTGGTTGGGTGTGTACCTGGTCAGGTTTAAACTGATTGGTTGGGTGGGTACCTGGCCAGGTATATGAAGGGTACAGGTAACCCCTATTCCCCAACTGAGTTCTCACACCAATAAAGAGCTGTTACGCCGAACTCTGCTGCCTGCGTCCTTCCTGCATTCATGAACCCAATATTTAACACCCACCCCCAATATATACTTCCATGAAATATAGTGAATGGATGATAGCTTTGCACATTCAAATTTGACTTCGTTGGTTCACTGCTGTAGGATAATGTGTAGTTAACATTAAAAATAAATGAATATATTCAATCTAGATTATATCATCAGGATCTACAATATTCCGTTTGCACACACGTTCCACATAGCTACATTTATGGAGACCAAGTTGATGCATTTTTCAGTGTATTAGAAGCACTGTAGCTTGGGTCCTTTTTAGCGCAATTGCTATACAGTAAGAATAAAAGGGTTCAAAACAGACCTAGGAAATAAAGCAATTGTAAACTTGCTCATTTGTCTGCTTGTTTTTTCCTCTTTTTCTATTCATGAACTAAAACCATTAGTTTTCAATTGCTGGGAACATTTTTTACACTTAATAAGGTGAAAATGTTTAGAGAACTATCACATATGTAAAACTTGTAAAATCCTAGGTTTGGCATACTGGCATTAGATGTGCTTTTGAATTCTCATTGGAAGCTTTTCTTGTATTTTGGAGTTCTGAAATACATTCAATGCTATTTCCAAAATGGAACCAATATGCTAGAAATATTATTTATTTTTTTAAGATGTAAATTTTATGGGATCTTTTTGGCAGGAGGAAATTGAGGGATTCAGCTAAATTCTGGAGGTGTGGCACTCCAAATGTAATATTGGTTCATTTGAATTATAAGCTATCTCATATATACTTTTAATTTGGAACAGTCATCAATTTTTTTAAAATGCTCATGTTCCACTCTATCAATTATAATTAAACTAACAAGAAGAGAAAGAAAACAGTGATTGTATACTCTTGTATGCAAGAAAGTTGGAAAGACACCCATTTTCCCTTAATTATACAATGTCTTGAAGAACTTTTCTGAACAACAGTTCTACTGCCAGGTATCTCAACTGCAGGTTTATTTAGAAATTTGGTTTGCATTTACTATTCTTTGTTTAATATTCCATATGTTTTTTTCCTCTTCAAGTTAAACTGTTTTAAATATAAACAAATTAATTGCTCAGTGTGATATGAATACATTCCTTCACTCTCCCTACATTGAGTGTCTGTAAGTCTATTAAAAATAGGAAAAATCAATATTAAAGCAATGAATATATAATTTCTCATCTTTATAAATGAGTAATAAAATTAATGCTTATTCATTAACAGAGAGGAATGCATTTAAATGTCAGTAAAACCATTTATTCTAAAGAATCTTGATAAAATTTCACAACTGATGTTCTAAAAACATTTTTTTTAAAAAACTGTTTTACCAATTCACAGCCCCACTTTGGTTATTTGTGTAGGGAAAATGCAAAAGACTTGAAAGCTATGGCAAGTTGTGTATAATCCAATTCTGGAATTAAGTTTCAGAAATTTATTAATTCTTTGTTTGCTTCAATTATATTTCAGGAAAAAAGAAATATATGAGAGAACAAGCTACAGAATCAGGAGGAGGCATCTGCTCATCTTGAACTGTGACGAATTATTATGCATCTAGGAGTATCTTCCTGTATTCACTCAAGCAAAAGAGCTAGAGTGTGCACTTATCATTCATATATAGTGGTCCAAGAAGGAGTTTCTTTTAATTCCTTTGACTCGGCAATTTGCCACAAATGACTCTATATATTTATCAAGTGATCAGCTTGAGTGGAAGAACAAATGTTTCTCCCAGCACTGGGAAAAATAAGAAGAGCGAGCCTAAATGGCAAAAAGTACTCCAGTATATACAGTCATCACTGATATAATGTAAAGTCAGCTTGGGTTCTTTGATGTTCCATAAACATGTCATTTTGAGCCGAGTCAGTTTTGCCAGCATTTCATCAGCAAAGGCACAACAAACAGCTCCAATTATGCTTCATCACTGTTTATCCGTTGCCTCTTTAAAATGCCCATCTATTACCAGCAGGGTGGTTTACAATGTTTAGTCTCTCATGAAGATAATATTTAAAGACCCCTAAAGCCCTCGGGCAAATTCACTCCCTCTTTCTCAGTTTAATATGCTGCTTAAAGAAGTGCAGGGTGCTAAAAAAAAATTGAATTTTGCCTTTAGAGAGAGAGCATGTTTAAACAAAGTCACGTTAAAAAACCATGGAGAAAGTACCAAAGTCATCAGTAAATTAAAACATAATGTGTTGCTTACATTGCAATTCATATTGCGCAGTTTTCAAAGGACATAAAGGCAGCTGCCTGCATCTGTGCAGTTCCTTTGTCCCTATAGCTTGGCCTTTTGAAAGCTAAGCCACTCTTAAGATATGTAGACTTCAGCTCCCACAATTCTCCAGCCAGCATGGCCAGTGCATTGAATTCTGGATGTGGTTGACCTCCAGGTGGCCAAGTTAGGGAAAGCTATTCTACTCCAATGCTGCCTTTACCAGCTTTGCCCAACAGATGGCAGCTCTCCAAAATTTCAAACCAAACTGTTTCCCAACCATGCCTGTAGAGTCCAGAAATTGAATCTGGAACTTCTGCATGCAAACTTAGCACTTAATTACTTCAGCCATCTGAGTATGTAAATATTTGTTGAAGAATACATCTTCACAGGGATGTTTTTTCCATGATATTTTCTTATACAAGCTGTATTTCTGAATCTATCAAAGAAACAGCCATAGCTTTATTGTTTAGTATTCACCACATTAGCACTTCAGAGTGTTGGTCCACCAAGTCAGATTTAATCACCAACCATTTGGTGTTTGATATTCCCATCTATTTTCGTATTTGGAAGTAGCTGGCTAATTGGTCCTGCTTGGTCAAGGGATGTTTTAAGCTATAGCCCAGGCATACAATCAGGTCTTTCTCCAGCATTTGCCAGCTTACTGATTTTGTTAGATGCACTGTTGATGCAAACAGGCAAAAATAAAATGTTGCCGCTAATGGAAGAGGAAGAGTATATTATTATTCACAAGAAATCTTTTCTGTGCATAATGAGAGTATAAAGCAGGAATGTTTGTAGCGCAGAACTACAGAGTTGGAAGGAACCATGGGGTTTTTCAAACTGCCGGCCCACGGGCCGGATGCATCATACTAAAACCGCGCCCATTCCATTGCCGGCAATGGGGAAAAAGTCGCGATACGTCACGTGACATCACGTGATGTCGCAAGTTTGACATGCCTGTTCTAGTTCAACCCCCTGCTCGAGCAGGAGATCCTATACCATTTCAGTTAAGTGGCTGTCCAGTTTCTTCTTAAAAGTCTCCAGTTATGGGGCACCCACAACTTCTGAAGGCAAGGTGATTTCTTTTTATAAATAATAGTACATACATTTAGGCCCATGTATGTCATACCTATCACTATTATACAATATTTGATGATAAATAATATTTAATGCCTGGCTATTTATATAAACAGTTGCCAGCATTTATCCTGTCCATTTCTTTTATTGCTCAAACAGAGACAAGAGATTTTTATAAGCTTGAGTCTCTATGGCTCAATAAGTACCAGAAATATTTTTTACTCATTTTTATATAAACGTACACAGGCAGAGGTATTGAATCTATATATAAAAGGCGAGGAATTGCTATACAATAAACCCTTAATATTTCAGAATGTTGCAATGCAGATTGCACCTTTAAAGAATCCACTACATAAAAACCCATTAAAAAATCCCATCCCATATGGCATTTCAGCAACAACATAATCAAATTAGCCGTTTGATTGGCTCCATCTCTATTTGTGGTTCTCAGACCCACTGACAAAACCACATTACATATGTGGATTAGACGGATTAGATATAATTCATAAAGGTAAAATACCTTTAAATAAAGCTCCTAGTGGCCAATGGTCAAATCCACATTATTTTCATGGCAACAGAATAGAAATGATTTGCTATTTCAGTCTTGTCAATATACTTCCTGGGATTTGCCAGAAGTCTCCCATTCAAATCCAAATTAGGCCAGACCCTACTTAACTTTAGGTCAAAATGAAATCAGACCAGTGTTGCCACATTGTACAGAGTTATAGAAAAGAACTATTTTCTATGACTTTTCATTTTCTTTTCATTTTTTTGTAAGAAGAATTCCCTATGTTGGCCAGGTGACTGGGAATAATATAGTCCAAGATAGTTGGAAGGCACACAATTGGGAACACAATGCTATATCAAAGCTGGCATATAAAATCCTGGTTCATTAAAGTAAAAAATGGGGTGTTGTTAAAAAGTTGGGGTTCCTCTTCCATACAAATTGTGTTTTTGAAAGATAAGTCCTAGGTTCCATAACCTCTTGACTGCCTTTAATAACTCCACAGCCAGAGGAAAGAGAACATGTTATCCTAATATACTTCAAAGCAAAATACAAAACAAAGCTAGGCATTTATGGCACAATGTTCCTTAAGCCAGCAGAGCAAATAAAGTCGGTGTATTTTTATTGGTTGTGTTAACCATGGTAACTGGCTCAATTTCATCTTTTGTACATTTCATTTGGGGATTTTCATTTTATTTTGTTGACTAAATTATATCCTATTTTCTGACTAAGGCTTATTATGTAAAGAAAGCATAAAAGGACTCATTACTTTTTAACTAGCAACAGACAAGGAGAGAGCCTTTCTCTCCTTACTGGAAACATACACTGAGGAACATTTCAAGCAACAGATAGTATGGATTCCAGGCATGCGACACGTTCAGAAATAACTAACCTGTATAACCATTTCAGACCACCTTGATGTGAGAATATAAGTGGTTATTAAAAGCCAAATTGAAAACAAATTGATTAAGCTGTCAGAATTAGGCATAGGCAGTTAAGCTTTTCCCAGGCCTTCGTGATGTGTTTGGGCTCCGTTGCCCAGAAATTTCAGCCATTGTGGGGCAAGTTGGGGAAAGTGGGCCAACAATCCAAAGAAATGTTTTAGATGTAACGTTTTCTTTTGAGCATAAATAACAAATAATATCTTTTCTTCAATAAGGCTTCTTCTATTTATCCTACCTTATCCTATCCTTATTATATTGTTTTGTCATATAGAATAGCTATCAAACTGCCCTTATATCAGAGGTCCCCAAACTTTTGGGAACCAGGGACTGGTTCCATTGATAAAGTTTTTTCCACAGACCGGAGAGTGTGACGTTTTGTGTGCTGCCTGCATCCCACGGATGGGGCTTTGCTTGTTTGTACAGATTGGTTGCTGGCATGCCACGGCCCGGTACTGGGCCATGGACTGGGGGTTGGGGACTCCTGCCTTATACAGTATCAGACCTTCAGCCCATCTTGCCTGTGCATCTCCAAAATCTCGACTAAAGGTCTCTTTATTATCCCATTGCCTTTTTTTTAACTAGTACTGCAATGGGATGATGCATTCAAGGAAGGGATAGGGACTATAGCAATGATGGCAAACCTTTTAGACACTGAGTGCCCCAAAACCACCGCCCTCCTGCCCCTGCCATGCCCACTGAACCCCCACCCACCCGCCCCACCGCCTCACCCCGCCCCCCAATCCGCCTGCCAGGCCACCTACTTCCTCCATGGCCCATCACAGCAGATCACCCAGGCAGCCCTGCAGCACCATGGCAGCCACACCCTCCATCTGTGCCCCGCAGCAGCATCTGCACGCAATGGGGTGCGAGGGCAGAGTCTTGTCCCTGCTTCCCACCTGTGCTCCTCTGCATGGGCCGTAACCAGGGCGACTCTCCTCTGGCTGGGCTGCTGGTGAGGAGGGGGCTGCAGGGGGGAAGTGGGGGTGGGGCTACAGTGCACGTGCCCACAGAGAGGGCTCTCCGTGCCACCTCTAGCACACGTGCCATAGGTTTGCCACCACTAGGCTATAGTAAATGAATGAACCTTTATTGTCAAAGTATAACTATGTATATATTGAGATTGGCTGAGCCTCCCTTCGTGCCCCCTCCACCACAACTCACAGTGACAACAAACCCACCATCTTGTTACACCATGTGAGCTAATTGCACAACACCCTGACCTCACAAGTCAATCATACATAAAGTTATTTCCCGTTCAAGAGCCTGACAGCCCATGGATAGAAGCTGTTCTTCAGCCTCTTGGTACGGCTGGCTATACTCCTGTATCTCCTACCCGATGGTAGGAGAGTAAAGAGGTACCAACCAGGTTGTGAGTCATCCCTGAGAATTTTCCTCACTCTTCCAAAGCCCTGGCGATGTCATCCAGTGGTGTCAGGGGACAGCCCACGATGTTTTGTGCTGTGCTCACCACCCTCTGTAATATTTTCCTATCCGCGGCTTTCAGGCCAGCATACCAAACCACAATACAGTGCGAGAGGACGCTCTCTATAGTAGACCGATAAAAGAAGGTAATTAGCCATTGTTCTACCCTGTTATTCCGCAACACCCTGAGGAAGTGGAGTCTCTGTTGGGCCTTTCAGGCCACCTGTTGTATTGACTTTCCAGGTAAGATCTTCACAGAGGTAGACTCCCAGGAATTTAAAGGAGGAAACTCTCTCCACACAGCCCCCCCACCCGATATAAAGTGGGGCAGGTTCCTCTCTTTTCCTCCAGAAGTCTAGCACCATCTCCTTTGTCTTGCTGATGTTAAGGTGCAAGTTGTTCTCTGAACACCATAAGGATAGTTTTTGTACCTCCCCCCTGTACGCTGTTTCATCTCCACCTGTAATAAAACCCACTACAATGGTATCATCTGTGAACTTAATTATTGCAGTAGATGGGTCGGACAATACACAATCGTATGTGTACAGTGAGTACAGGTATTTTCCCTGCACTTTGTTTTAAACTGGAGACCAACACAAAATTTGACTGAAGGCTAGATTGGTTGTTATGCTATCAGAAGTAGCTAATCTAATAAAGGCAGGGATCCAGCCCTTCTAAATAGAGACATGCAAGATAGAATATGCATCTGATTGAATGCAGCGAAAAAGTATTTGACTGGTTATACCAGCACATTATGCATTTAGTGAGGACAGTGGGGTTGGGTGCAACCATGAAATGAGCAGGGCAGTACAACAAAGACAATAGTGTATTTTGAGAAGACAAAGAGTCAGGATTTCCTGACCATCTTTTTTTTTTTTTGCTTCTCAGAGATTATGTATTTTCTTTCAGTTATATCAGCATCCCTTGGCCTTCTAAATACCATATTATATAGCTGACCTGACAAGATGCAATAGGTGCAGCTAGTCACCATGTTCATGAGAACTGTACTTTATAAAACACCCGTCAGAGTAATGGTCCTACAATCACCAAATGAACTCTCCAGCTGAGATTGAACTTCTGCTATAAATGATAGTGCCACCTAGTGTCAAAATGAGAGGTGTAGTGCTTCATTCATCCACATTGCTGATGTTGGTGGTGACAGCACGTTGAATGGCCAAGGGAGGCAGCAGGATCATCAGTGTTTACACTTTTACACCCCAGTGAAACTGAAGGAAGAAGATTTTACTTCTCTTTTTCATCCAGGGAAAACTAGGTCTATAGTTTTGCTTTGTCTGGTTTCCTTAAATTCCCAGTGTTGTGTGACCTCATTGCTGTTTAATGATAACATATTACAGTGCAGTACTTCACTCAGTTAAACACATAAATTAATCATATGTAATTTTGTCAGGAATAATTTGGATTGCTTTTTTTGTAACACAATATGTTGTGTATGACAACAGTGAGTTCACAATAACATTAAATCCATTACCTCCATTACCAGAAAATAAGACCACAATTCTACACATTCTTCTAAATATATAGTACACTGAAATAGATGGAGTTCATTTCTGAGCACACAGAGATGTAAAACTATCATCAATAAAATATATATGGTGTTGTGAACATTTTTCAAGAATGCTTGGTCTCAGGCTCGGTGGGTACTAATTACACAGAGTTAAAAATTAAAAAAAAGTTATGTATTAGGACAAAATGATAAGCAACCTTCACTTTCCCCTCAGAACTCTTTTACAAGATGGACATTACAACTTTTTTTTTAAAGGGCCAGTAAGGCAAAAAAAGAGAAAGCTAAGAAATATTCGAAATGAAGTGTAGGCTATGTAGAACAGTTTTATTAAGTTTAGATCATCCTGGCAAGAAAACTGATTTCAGTTTTACCATAGTGGATCCTTCCAAACATTCTTGAATTCTTTCCCAGTGTCCCTAAGCATTTGTGAGTGGTGGGGAGTGGGGTCCTGGGAGTTGTAGTTCAAGAACATAAGAAAGACCATAGCTTAGATATTTATGCAACTACCTTATTATCCAGAGATACTAGCAGTGTTATTTTATCTAATTTTCCTCAACACGAGGAGGAGGAGGTAATGTAGCTTTGTATCATTCCTGTCTCTGGAAAAGAACTAGAGCGTGTACTTAATTCAAAGACCGTCTCTGTTTCTATAACCTACTGTGACACCCCGAGGATTAGTAATAGCCACAGTTTGCATGTTTGCTTATTTTCTCTTTTGTATTTCACCTTCCTGCTAGATGATGCTCAATCTCACTGAGATTAATGCAAATAATATTTGAAAGGGAGACAACCTTGAATTTAAATCCATCCCTTTCCCTGTCTACAAACATAGATGGAGTTTAGGCAGAGGAAAATTTCATGTCCCTCCCATTTAAAGATAAATTATTTGGGGGGAAACCAAAACTTCCTGTTGGATCCAGGCAGTTCAACCATGCAATAAAAGAGACTGAATGCATCTGCTCTTTTCATTGTCCTGAAAACTGATTGCTACAGATTCGTTGCTCCAAATGGGTGAATAGCAGCAAGGAATGTGTGGTCTCTCCATCCTGAACCCAGAATCCTACCAGGCTGTGCTGAACGCCTTTCAGCGAGTCCAGCAGAACCTTACAGCTGTTGAGCTTGGTTTGCAATCTCCTGGAATGTACAAAAATATCTCGAGAAGAGACCCAGTTCAGTGGTTTAGCCTTGTTGAGGTTGCAGTCCTACACATATTTAACTGGAAGTAAGTTCTATTGAACTTAATCAAGCTTATTTCCGTGTAGGCAAATGCAGGATTGTAATGTAAACTCCTGAAGCATTAAGAAACTCAGCATCGGGACTTCTGATTCTTCTCAATTATACAGATGTCCCTTCCAATATTAAAGATCTACCTAAAGCACATCAGGCATTCTATATATTTACTTGGAAGAGGGAATGGTTGATTGCATGCCAGATGATTTGCTTTTCATTATTGGCATCTTACCGAAAAAAAGGCTCTTTTTTGATGTTGGTGAACAAGGAGGGGGACAAAGTGTGTGAGTATACATCAATTGCACTGAGGTTTTTTTTTTTAATTTGCAGCATACATGTGAACATATGGCTCTGCGTCTCAATTTTTGTTTGTTTGTTTAGTTTATCTTTTCTTTCTATTTTGGTTTACTGTCACAAATGTTTTAATTATCTTATGCATTGCCTTTTCACTTCTGCATTGTCTCTGTTCCTTTTTGACTTGGGAGCAATTGCTGAGTTCTTCCGATTTAGAGCTTGGATCTGCTGATTAGTATGGGTGAACACATTGGCGTGCATGGCTTTTAACATAACATTTCTTCTCTTGAAATGAAGAGTACATGGTGGGCATTGGGTGGACTTTCTATAATGAAAATTGCTTCTTTCAGTGAAACAGAAATTACCAATCTCCTCAGGTTCCCTCTAGCCTCCCCCCCTTCCCAAAAAATCTGGTCTGAAAATCTCTCCAAATCCCAACTCTTTAGGATTTTGGAAAAACGGAAGAAGAGCAATTATCAGAAATCCACACCGTAATACGTATCACCACGTCTGGTTAACTTTGCAGAATGCTTTCCCTGCGTCTGCAGTATCTCAATAATCATGGCTATCACTGAGTTTATAGTAATATGCATTTGCTTTGATGAATAATTCTGACTTTATCACATTAGCAGTACTGACCATAAAAAAAGGAAATGGCAGTATGTATGCATTGATGGGTGAAGAGAGGAGGGGCAATCTGGGATCCTATCCTAGGTGTCAAAATGACTAGTTACTGCCCCACCTGCAAATTCTGCAGAGGTCCAAACCACCAGTTCCCTACTGCAAGTCTTTTTCAGCTCAGGATCTGGCCAATCTAGTGTCTACCATAAAGGAGAAGAAAACAAAATCCCAAAATATGCAGGCATTTGTAAGTATCCAGCTGTTTCTCTTTTTAATTTAGAATAATATCAACCCTATAAAGAGTATGGCTGGTTGTTGCTACAAATAAAAGTCCTCAGCTCAAAGGCAAAATATTTCCAAGACAATGTACAATAAGAGTTGAGCTCCCACCCCTTCCTCAAGCCATGTAAAAGCTGTTTTGTGAAATTAAGCTGGAAATATCATAAGTGGGAAATGACCACAGAATAAATAGGAACCTTTCAGAGCGGCAAAAAACATGTGTTATTTATTTTCCTTGTAAACAGAAGTGGCAGATTCAATCAGCAAGAAATATCAGATCATTATGACCATTTTAATCATATAAAAAGGGGGTTCATACATTTTGTTTATGGTGCATTTAACAGCATTTTCAGTTTATCATTAAGGGAAGTCAATAACCCTTATTTACTGATATGCAAGAGATAAGCTGAAGCATTCCTTTGACTCATGCAAGAAATTGAACTCAAGGTGGAACAATTAAGTGTCTGTTCCATTACCTTTTGCACTCTTTGTAGGCATCTGGGAATAATTAAAATGCAAGGCATCTGAAAGATTTACAAACAGAGGTCATAAACTAAGATAGAATTAGGCACATGGGCCCAAGGAGTCCTAGGGCAAGGCCACTCCCTCTGGCTCCAGTCTGTACTGTAGGTGATCTAGGAGCATTTCTACCTCTGGCCTTCTTCCTGGTTTTAATCACTGAACTCCAGTTTTTGCAAACAAATACATCACCTCATCTGCATCATTACCACCTAGAAGAGGTGGTTTCTCTTAGGCCAGTTCTACAGATTAAAATCTTTGGAAAATTTCTCAGATGAACTACCCTGATCTGTTCCAAGGAACAGAGCAGAACTTGACTTAACCATTGGTGGTTGGGTTTTCCATCCTGATGCATTCCTTATTCAAAAGCACTGATAAGGAAATGAAAATTAACTGCATATATAAACATGCATTTACATATGGACCGTTTGAGAGAATGTGCCTCAGCTTAAATGTTCCTATTTTAAATCTTAAAACAGGGGTATGTGGAATTTAGATAGATTTATAACTGAACAAGTGCAAAAGTGACATGAGTGAAAATAGACTGATTTTGCTCGTCTCCATTTGCTCAACTTCCTATATTTTTCTGTTTTGTTTTTTAAGAATAATGAAAAGACATGGTTTAAAATAACCCAAATCCAGCTGACAAGCTTGCAAAAACCCGACCTCTTGTTTACAACCCTATCTATATTAGCAATTGGTCAACTGACAATATTTAAGCTATAGTTTATAGGTATAAATTCATGTGTCTGGATTGATATGACATTTTAAGACAAAAAGGAACCACACATGTATTGGGTTATATAGCATCCTAAATTAAAATGTAGTTGGTTAACTTGGCTCAGAGCGATGCATAAACAATGATGATATTAATGTTTTGGCCAAATCTAACAAGATAGCTGATTGTGTCTGCAGAGTCAGATCCACTAAGGAATTAGGCAACAACAGCCCCTTTTTGCATGTATGCAACTCAGCACCCTGGTCACAAAACCTGCTTTGGGTGCCTGTGTTGATGAAAGTGCTTAACAGAAAATAATGTACATCTTGATTCCCACCTGCTTCTCCTTCTCACTGGAAAACCAACATAGTGTCCTTCCTGGCCTAGTTTTCTGCCAAGAGCACTGCAATAGAGGGGGTTCTGTCCATGGAAAGGTAGGATCTTATTTCATTCTTTCGTCTGCAGACAAGCTGTTCACTGAACTTTCAGATGTCAAGTTTTGCCAAAACAGGAAAGCATGAAATACAGTATACTCCAAAATGATAAGGTCAGAGTTTAATTTTAAAGAAGGTAGAAAGCCAGCTGAAGTCAAATGCTGACCTAATTATCAGTGTTTTTTTAAAAAGTCTTTTTTAAATTTGCTTTTACAAGAATATGGACTGGAAGTTGGTAAATGGAGATAACCTTGCACTGTGGTAAGTCTCCCAGTTTGATAAATTCTCTATCATTTTCAAAGCAAGCAGCCCAAAATATTTCTTGCTGATTAAGCAGAGGGATTTTCTCTTCTATCCTGGTTCCTCTATATCCCATCTTAATGTCTTCGTGTGGCACCTTATAGGAAAATAACTCTGATCTTAAGCAGATTTCATCTTTTAAGGCCCATGATACAACACAAGGAATGTTCGGAAGACTGTTTCTGGTGGAGGTGTTCCTCAGAAGTCAGTCATCAGTTTGGTTCCCTCATAGTAACTTTCAACACTCTGTGTGTGTGTGTGTGTGTGTGTGTGTGTGTGTGTGTGTGTGTGTGGTCTCCTTAAGTATTTTGCCGATAAGGGTAATTTCTCCCAGCAGTGGAACATTTCATTACAGAAAATAAGGAACCCTTTTAAGAAAGCCACAAACACGAAAATCATCCAGGGGAAAACTCTCTGTTGACAATACATCATAAGAAGGAGGGGGGGGGAAATACTTCTCGCCTTATGGTCACTAATCCACATATCCAGGCTTATTATTTTATTTCCCTACATTTAATAAAAATCTTTGTCTGAATAGGACAAAGATTCACCCCGGATCCTTTTCATCCAGCAAGAGCCCAATGATTTCTAAAGTGGAATTTCTGCATTCTTGAATGAATGAATGGGGTAGCCCCATGGTGAGATAGGCAGCAAATAAATCTAACAAATAAATAAACTGGGTCTCTTGTATTCTGTGATGATTGAGTTGTTATAGAACTGTGGTCTTTGGCTGGAAATTAAGGAATTTTTGAGGGCTTTGTTTGTTTGCTCGCTTATTTACCGTACTTTCTTTAGGACCAGGAAAGGAGGAGGAGGAGTCATAAGTGGTTTGCAGAAATTTTCAGATCCAATCAAATCTTGAATCCTCTTTGACTTAGAGACTTTCATGGGACAATCAATAAGGCATCAAGCTGGAAGGCTACTGTCTGTTCCTAAGAAAACTTTGACAAATGCAAGCCATCTTCACAAATGCCAGTCAAGTATCCTACAAATTCAGATGAACTCTTGGGGACTTCATGGAAATAGCATTCTAATCAGTAGTATGTTTTGCCACTGCCTTCTTCTAGAAAGTTTGTCCAACCTAGCCTATTGGCTAGGATATTTTGGTAATTCCCCATTCAAGTAGGAGCCAGGTATAACCCTTCTTAGTGTCTGAGATAAACCAAGTTGTCAAGATGCAATGTTGTCACTTGGTACCCATCCCAATGCTCTGCTGGAATGGAGAAATGCTAGTACCCCACCACCAATGGTCTTATCAGTTGGTTTTGGTTTGTTGATTTTGATAGAGAGATAGTTAATTTCTTTTCTCAGGATGGTCACACTGGATGAGTTGAGATCGTTATTAAAGATATATGAGGTGAAAGGAGTGAAAACATAAGGAAAACCATGTCAAGAGTTCTTCTCACAAAATCAAGAGAGAGAGAGAGAAGGGGATCTTGAAGCTTTCCAGTGAAAATTTAAACCTGCCTTTCTGTTCTTTTATAAACTTGAGTAACCTTTCCAGAAACACAAATCTTTATCAAATTATCTTGATCTTCAGTAAGCTTTTAAAATTATTTTGTTTTGCTCTAGGGCTGGGATAGGGTGACATTTGTTATGTCTCACAGGCTGGCTTTGCCCACTACCAAATTTCATCTGAGTTTGGAAGAGGAAAATGACCTCCAAAATTACCTGCTGTTAAATGACTGATGAAACAAAAACAGAACACTAGACAAAAGAGGGTCTAATAGAGGAGGTTTATATTTTCAATGTATCTGGATAATGTCTTTTGGCAGGGAGATACAAGTTCTCAAGTCAGAACTATCCATAGTCAGAAGTGTAAGAGCTGAATAATAGACAGTTGGCACGTGCTGGGCATTCAATATAAAATTCTTTATATTCACTACTAATAAACTTCAGAATTGTTTCTATATGTTTTTAAACATAGGCACAGAACCATTTCCACCAGCATCAGCCACACGATCTGCCTGGTCTCTTGCAAAGCCACTTTTTAAGCTGTGGAAATCAACCCAAGATAGATTTGATGTCTAGAGTTCTACTTGCTGTCATCCTGACTTCCTGATATGTATGTATGTGTGTATGCAAGCATGCATGTATTGTTCACCTCTGGGCGTAGTCCGTCAAGTTCATGGACTGGGAGCTCTTCAGAACAAAAAAGCCCATCTTCTCTGTTCTCTTACTCTTCTGTTTCATTACCAGGATTCTGGGACAATGTCAAAATTTCTAAAAAAAAAATAAATCTAAAAATGAAAAGAGTCCTCAAGTCTCCACAGTCCCACAGGATATATGATCACATGGAGCATGCCATGAAAAGATTCTCTTTTTTTAGTTTTTGTTTATTAGCTTATAATATAAAATTCAAAAATACAAAAGAAAATAGTAGAAAAATAAGAGAGAAAAAAGGGAAGGGAAAAGTGTGGGGCAAAGGAAAAAAAGAAAGAGAAGGTGTTGACTTCCAACTCCCTTTGGTGCAGTAGAATAAGATAATAACATCAAACCTCAACTTTGTACTTTTACATAATAATATAAACTAGCCATTTCTATAACAACAAACCTATTAATTGATAAAACCCAAAATTAAGGTTTGGTTTTTTTCCTACCTCAAGCACAAAGTCCAGAAGCGGTTTTCAAGTAGAAACAAAACTCATTGTATTTTTTTCTTTGATCAAAGCAGTCAATTTGGCCATCTCTGCTAACTCCATCAACTTTTGCAACCATTGTGTGTGCCATTGGTTTGCTTATAATACTACACTGCCAAACATTTGACAGCTCTTACAAATAAACATTGATTAATGCTGATGTACATCACAGATTCAATTTACATGATTGAAAAACCCAATAAGCTCAATACTGATGATAGATAGATCAGTTTTGATGTGGTCTCACTCTTCACCAAAATATTAATTGAGAAGTCATTGTTATATATTAAGAAAATCTTTCTTAAAGACAATAATCAGCCTCTTCCATCATTGCCTCACAACTAGTGTCATGCCCCAGCACATAACAACACTAATACTGTTGTTGTTCGCTAGCCCCATCTAGTGGCCAGGGCCAAATGGCAATCTGTATTGTTTGGAAGCTGACCTGGCCCTTTAAGGGTTATCTACCCATTAACCCTCACTCCAAAAACAAGTGCATCCTGGGAAGCCAGACTCCATTTTCCTTTAGCATTCAGAGGAAACAGAAGGATCAGGAAGAATCCAACATAATCCATGGCATGCTTTCATCTGAAGGTAAAAACCCACATCCCATACACAGCATCACTGGTGAGATTTAGATTTATCTGTATTTATTAATACAGACAACTCAACTGCTTATTTTGTATTTGGGTTGTTATTGTATGCATTTCTATTTTTCCCAGTTTCACCCATCCTGTTCCTTTAATAAAGCATCCAGATCTACATTGCTGTCTTGGGATCATCAGTTGGAACCTTGACACTACACACATGGTCTGTTTTAGTGGAGGATAGGTGGGTTTAGCTGCATGTTGAGCTGTACACAGAATAACATGTAGTGAGGACAGAACAATCAGCTACTTCCTGTGGAATTATGAATTTTATAAGCAAACTGAAGGAGTTACCATAGGGTGCCCACTGAGCCTAGTCATAGCCAATATCTACATGAAAAAATGAGAACAAAGGACACTGGATACTGCACATTTAAAGCGATCCACCTAGTTCCACTATGTGAAGGACACCTTCATGATCTGAGTCATGGTGAACAAGAATTCCAGAATTCCTGGAATATCTCAATAGCATTCACCCTAATGTTCAATTTATGATGGAAGTGGAAAAGAGTGGCAAACTTGCATTCTTGGATGTTCTGACTATTTGGAAAGGAATTCAACAATTAGGACATAAAAGATATTGAAAGCCAACACACGGAGATCACTAGCTACATAATAGTTCCAACCATCACCCTCACCAAAAGAGAAACATAATCAAAATTGTTAGTGACTGTGCAAGACACGTCCATCAGCCTTAAACATTAGCAGGTAAATTGAGACATCTTTATAGTGTCCACAAGTTAATGGGTAATCTAGTGGTAAAATCAGGCAGGCAATGCAATCCAACAACAATTCAAAGACAAATCATCTTCTATAGGGGATGTTCTATATACCGAAAAAGTCACAGATCATATTGGTAATGTATTAGAGAAACACAACCTAAAAGCAATTGCAAGTCGGCATCAAAATATCATTCAGTCCCTCCAAAGCTGGCATAAATCCTTTTTCATCTTAAGGGATCTACTGCTGGAGGAAAGATACAGAATTCTTTCTTCACTGACCATGTTACCTGACCAGAAGTCAGACCAGAATACTTTTGATAGGTATTGATCTGGATCTATTTAAGGAGCATTATACATTCTTAAGGCTTTGCCTGTTAGTGGCCAGTATTCAGGATGAGTATATTGTCTACAGTACTGGAAACTGTAAGATGCTTGATATCAGAATAACAAAATAACAATGTTAGAAAGGACTTTGGAGGTCTTCTATTGCAGCCCCCAGCTCAGGTAAGAGACCCTATACCCGTGGTGGCAAACTTACGACACGTGTGCCACAGGTGGCACACAGAGCCCTCTCTGTTGGCACCCGCACCATCGCCCCAGTCCTAGGCCTTCAGCTGGGTTTTATAAAACCTTTTCGCTTTAGGCCTCTGCCACCATGTGCAAAAAAAAAAGGTTCAATCAATCAATCAATTTCAACTTCTCGTGGGGAAAAAAGATTTCGCAAAGTTGGAATTGATTGATTGAACTTTTTAGTCCCACCTAGTCTGCCATTACAACTGCAGCCACACCCACCCAATGGGCCATGCCCACCCAATTGGCCACACCCACCCAATGGGCCATGCCCACCCGGCACCCAATGATACATAAGGACCCAGATTGTTGGGGGCAATAAGCTGACTTTGTAATAATGCCGCTTGGGGGGGCCCAAAAGCCCTAATAAGCAGGCATATACATAGAATGAAGGCTATTGCTAAGCACATTGGTTTGTACTTAAATTGTAAGCCGCCCTGAGTCTTCGGAGAAGGGCGGGATATAAATGGGATTAAAATTAAAAAATTAAATTTAAAAAAAAGTGGGTTTTAGGTTGCAGTTTGGGCACTCGGTCTCTAAAAGGTTTGCCATCACTGCCCTATACCATTTCAGACAAATGATTGCCTAATCTCTTCTTAAAAACCTCCAGTGTTGAAGCACCCACAATTTCTAGAGGCAAATTGTTCCGTTGATTAATTGTTCTAACTGTCAGGAAATTTCTCCTAGGTTGGTTCTCTCCTTGATTAGTTTCCATCCATTGCTTTCTGTCCTGCCTTCAGATACTTTGAAGAATAGCTTGGCTCCCTCTTCTTTGTGGCAACCTCTAAGATATTGGAACACTGCTATCATGTCACCCCTAGTTCTTTTTTTCATTAAACTAGGCATACCCAATTCCTGCAACCGTTTTTCATATGTTTTAGCCTTCAGTCCCCTAATCATCTTTGTTGCTCTTCTCTGCACTCTTTCTAGAGTCTCAACATCTTTTTAATATCATGGCAACCAAAACTGGATGCAATATTCCAAGTATGGTCTTATCAAGTAAATGGCAGATTGGCTCAAGAGGATAGATGCAGCTGGATTCAAGTTTTGCTCATGGTTTTCCAGAGATATCTGTCTAAAAACATAGAAACAAAATACTGGACTAAATGGGCTTTAACCTGATGCAGTAAAGCCTCTATATTTTTACAAACAGACAACAATAGACATATGGGAGCTGTGACAACTTTGGTGGCATATAAATTCAGTGAATAAATTCAATAAATAAATTAAATTAACAATAGAAGTAAATTCTATAAATTGCCTTAAGTTCTTTAATTCCTCCCTGTCACCAGGACTTAAATGAAAGCTTATAAACAAGCAGATGATTAATACCGGCAATGCAGTCTTCCAGTCCCAGTGACTTCATATTGAGACAACCTTCTGGTTTTAATATTTGGCATGCATGCGTGAAATAATTTATTGCTATTTCAAAGCTATTTTAACTGCTCAACATTTGTTGGTTTGCTGAATGAAGCAGGAAAAAAGGAGAGTCTTTCATGGGAACATTAGTTCTTAATTTTAACATTTCCTTAGTTTTAAGAAATTGGGATGTGGCAATTTGATGTGGCATTAACCTTAGAAACATTTCTAACTGGAGAAATATAAGCAGGTGAAGCTTTGTTTATTTCTTTAACATGATTTCAAAACTCCTGGAAAGTCCTGGAGTCATGTGAGTAAAGAGTAACATAAACTTACATCCTTACAATTTTTCAATGCCAAAAAACTCCACATAATAAATTAAGGATTAAGTAGGTTTTAAGTAAGATCATGTACGGTTAGGCCAAGCAGGACTTTGGGACACTTTTCCATGGCTGTTCTTGACTAAGAAAGGTGTCCATATATTTTGTGCCTCAAGGCATCCACTATAAGATGTTGACACATCACTCAATCCATTTCTAGACAGCTGGATTAAACAAAGGCCATCTGTAGGCTAATTGGCTGTTGTATAACTCTAACCTACTTCCAATACTGGACTGACTCATCACATTCATATGTAGACATGTATTAACACAAGTTGTGTCCACAAAACACACATCAACAGTATTATATCTACATTTGCACAAAAGCATTACACTTGTCTAGGGATTTTTATTTATAATTTTATGGCTAGTTAATGCTTCTGCATTGAGCCAATCTAGAAAATGTCTTCATTCACTAGCCTGACTAAGTGTAGTGTGACTGCAGCCACAATGAAAAGAAAAGATGGAATTATCATTTACAAAATTAATGAACAAGAACTGCCAGGTAACCTCATAAATATGAGTTTCTCATTTCGTGGCTTTTCAAAACTCTGTTTAATCAGCCCAGTTTCTTTTCTGTCTTATTTATTTCATCTGTTTAACCATGAGGGTCAGGAGTGCTGAAAGTACCCTTGGTCTTTTATTTTTGTATATAATTTTTATTAGAACTTTTAAACAATTTTTTTTAAAATAATACAATCTAAATAAAGGAAGAAAAAAGAAAAAGAAATCAAAGAAAACACAAAAAGTGCATGAAAAGAAAATAAGTTAAAGAAATCTAATAAAAGATGGATTCTGTATTATCCTCCCCTAAAATTGAATTATATTTTGTATGCTGCAGAGTTATAATATTTTATATGTGACTGACAGAGTAGGATTAAATGAATCCCAATATGAAAGTAGTGAAATAGTCATAGCTACACAACTTTCCAGAGATATTCTATTAGTAATGTTTTTAAATGAAGCTTTTAAATTTGTCATGAATACATATAATAGGTAAAGGTAAAGGTTCCCCCGCACATGCGTGCTAGTCGTTTCTGACTCTAGGGGCCGGTGCTCATCTCCGTTTCATAGCCGAAGAGCCAGCGCTTGTCCGAGGACGTCTCCATGGTCATGTGGCCGGCATGACTAGACGCCAAAGGCGCATGGAACGCTGTTACCTTCCCACCGTAGTGGTCCCTATTTTTCTACTTGCATTTTTACGTGCTTTCGAACTGCTAGGTTGGCAGAAGCTGGGACGAGTAACAGGCGCTCACTCTGCTACGCGGCACTCGGGATTCGACCCGCCAAACTGCCGACCTTCCGATCGACAAGCTCAGCGTCCTAACCCACTGAGCCACCGCGTCCCTTTATACATATAATAGGTATAAAATTATTACAAAATATGGAATTTGTCTTTTTTAACATTAAATTTGTAGTTGTTTTTCAAATACAGTGCTTTATGTTCTTTCTGAATATAGTTTGAATGTGTGATACCAAGTGGTTCAATGTGTTAAAGATCATTTTAAAAGTACCTAACATAAAATTGTTATTGCTGAGGAGAATTGCTGTGATAAAAATGCATGTTTTGCCAAGAATGATGTTTCTGTTTCAGACAATACCTGTTTTGACAACTGATGTACCATTCAAACAACAGCAAAAAGATATCTAAATTTATATGACGAGGGGAAAAACATGAGTTAAATATAAAGTGTTACAAGATGCAAAGGAAAGAGGATTGTGTTTACCAGATTTGAAATTGTATTTTGCTGCTGGTTGTTTAGTCTGGATGAAAGAATGGGATGTTGCTGAGAAATAAGAAACTTTTACTGTTAGTTTATTTAGAATTCAGTGAACTCCTCACACTTGTAGAGAAAGGGACTCTTAAGGCAGGATTTGGTTGGAGATATGATAAGGAAAATGCTTCTTTAAAAACATATTTTTGCAATGTTCTATATTTATTAGGTTTGGGGAGAAACTAGTAGATTATATAAATACAGTATGACTGCCACAAGAGCTAAAATTTTCATAGGATAATAATCTTGTGAACTACATACCTAATATACGGAATATGATATCTAGACAACATCAATGGGTTATCTATGCCCTTACTATATCCAAAATGCTGATATTTCACCATTGGAAAGATAAACGTACAGCCCCTTTTACTTAGTGAATTGAGGACCTGATTGCACTTACCACCTATAAGAAGATTGCCAATAGAAGTAGACTTTGTATGGATAAATATAATGAAGAGTACAACTCATTTGTACAAAATACAGCAGGCTAACAAAGCATGACAGATATATAACTATATTAGAAATATATGCATGTTTACTCTAATGATATAGCATACTATTTCTTTTTGTTGTATTTTTTCACTTCTGTTTTAAAGCATTGTATGTGCTTTTTTGAAAATGTATGTATTGCTATCATAATTAACTTTGTGTTTTGTTACTTTTCTTTATTACTTTAAAAGTAACAAATAACTAAAAAGAGAACCATTAAGAAAAAAAACAGGTTTTTTAGTTCACTGGCCTTATTTGCAATCAGAGAAACTGAGAGAACTAAGAATCATATTTATCCCATAAAAGATCCTGGTGCAGCTAAAATTTATAGGTGCATGTATTAAAATAACAGAGTGAGCGCCTGTTACTCGTCTCAGCTTCTGCCAAACTAGCAGTTCGAAAGCACGTAAAAGAAATGCAAGTAGAAAAATAGGGACCACTCCGGTGGGAAGGTATCAGCGTTCCGTGCGCCTTTGGCGTCTAGTCATGCCGGCCACATGACCACGGAGACGTCCTTGGACAAGCTCTGGCTCTTCGGCTTTGAAACGGAGATGAGCCCCTAGAGTCGGAAACGACTAGCACGCATGTGCGGGGGAACCTTTACCTTTACCTTTATTAAAACTACTCAGAACTGTGATTTTTACAATTTCAGAAAATTGGGCTTTCTGTACCTTTTAACAAAAAAGAAAGCTTGTCATTTATAATTTTGGGAAGGTGTAGACTAATATAATATTCCTCCTGAAAACACTGTGACTCAAAAGGTCCAGAGAAACTGCCTTCTATGATTTGGATACACCCCTGTCAACATTTGGCTTTATTCCTTTGCCTTCTACTCTCTTCGTCTTAGTGTAATATGTATGAAACTTAGTTTTGTATAAAGTGTTATATAGTTTTATATAAAACTTAGTTTATATAAATTTCTTTATATAATGAAATTAAAGTATGCCTGTCAACTTTTTGGAGATTGAGCATTTGCCTTGATCAGGGCTCTGGGCTCCAGAATTTCAAAGCCTCGTGATGCTTCTCCTTCAGAACATTTTGCAAGGAATCTTTTTTGCCTTGTGGAATCATAGAAGAAATTTACCTCAGGATATTTGACTCAACCAAAACAGAGGTATATCCCTAAATTAAATGGGAGCATCAATATTTTGACTGATACTTGGAAATTATCTTGAAGTTAGTGTACCTATTTAAGTCTGAAGGGATAAAACCTCTATCTAGTCTCTATAAGGAATCTTGTATCAGCTATAATTTCCAGAAGCTGTTCTGAGCCAGTCCCATGTACAGTGCATTACACTCGTTCAAAAATATTTATAATGGTTAGGATAATTGTGGCCAGATTATCTCAGTGTAGGAGTGGCTATAACTGAAGTACCAGGCAAAGCTGGTGAAGTGTACTCCATGCCACAGAAGCCACCCAAACTCTACAGATAAGAATTATCAAATGTTGCTGGTGTAACCAAATCAAATAATATCCATAAACTGCAAATCTGATCCTTTAAGAGGAGTACAACATCATTTTAAATTGACACTTTACAACATCCACTGATTACAGATAGCTACTAACATCTGTGGAGTGTCTGAACTAAGCTTTAGTTGATTGGCTTCCCTGCAGCTCTGCAATGGTTCCAGGAACCCATTCACTGTTTACAATTCCAACTGAATCAGTTAACAAGGCTAAACATTGATAATCTCTCACCTGAAATCCTCACAGGGCTTCATTCAGAAACTTGATATAAATTCTAAAGAATGTGGTGTTGGGGGGGGGGAGTCATGGAGAAGATCATAGCAGAGCTTCCATGGGGAAGAGCTGTAGTATCCCAGCACCACCTTCTGGAAATGGTCAGATCACACACCGCACATTTTCTTAGTTTCATTCTTCTTTGCACTGAATATAAGAACTGATTTAATCACTGAGAAGTTAAAAGCAAATAGTCTGCTCTTTTCAAAAGGTCTATCATGATGTAGGGTCCAAGGAATTGTGGTGGTGGAGATGGAAGGTGGCTTCATCTTTACCAGATTATTTTTCTAGGAGGATCATTGCTGAGCACTAGAAAGAAGAAAAAAAGCAGCTTTTGATTGTGAAACCATTCTTTGCCTCTACTGTCACCTATTGAACATTGAAAAATACTTAGTACATTGATTCCAAATTTTGCACTGTTAAAATCAGTAATAATTTAGTTTGCATAGCTTAGCAAGATTTGTCATGGGACTTTGTCAGCCTTTCATTCCCAAACCCCAACCTTTAAAGTGATCAGTTTATTATTTAGGGCTAGGATAATTGTGAGAGAAAGAAGAGTTTTGGTATAAAATCCAAAGCAGAATTTTCCTCCTTAACAACCTTTATTTATCAAGCATAGTATAATACCTCTCATAAATTGTAGAACAAAATTGTCATGTTTGTAACTAACTGGCTGGCAAAGTTTCATCTCTTTATTAATTATTATTTATCTTCATCAACAGATACAACAGAACAATAACCACATTTTCTATAATAGAAAGGAAACAAAGGTTTTCTGAGCTAGATTTATCTCTAGGTACCTTGGACTAAAGGGACGCGGTGGCTCAGTGGGTTAGGACGCTGAGCTTGTCGATCGGAAGGTCGGCAGTTTGGCGGGTCGAATCCCGAGTGCTGCGTAGCAGAGTGAGCGCCTGTTACTCGTCCCAGCTTCTGCCAACCTAGCAGTTCGAAAGCATGTAAAAATGCAAGTAGAAAAATAGGGACCACTACGGTGGGAAGGTAACAGCGTTCCGTGCGCCTTTGGCGTCTAGTCATGCCGGCCACATGACCACGGAGACGTCCTCGGACAAGCGCTGGCTCTTCGGCTTTGAAACGGAGATGAGCACCGGCCCCTAGAGTCGGAAACGACTAGCACGCATGTGCGGGGGAACCTTTACCTTTACCTTTACCTTGGACTAAGTATAAACCTTTGGAAAGTTTACAGCAAACAATAGTTATCTACCTTTGTCCTGTATAGAGGTAACTTCCTATAGGTTTGCCAAATCACTTGCTTCTATTTCTAGACATTACATGAACCCGTCAATATAATAAAGATTTCAGGGTCAGGGATGGACAGCTAATCAAACCTCCCGTGTCAATTTGTGTCAATTGTCATATAAATCTAGGGCTCATGAGTCTCTGTTCATCTCTAGCCTCCACTAAAGAATGATTCTTGAAATGTATAAAGAAACTGGCCCATAGGCTTGTTCCTGTCACTCTCATTCAAAGGCTGAGACGGTATGGAAGCTATGAGAGGCAATCCAAGCAAATGAAGGCAGGTTATTATAGAAGTTTAGGGGGCTGTAGCTTAGCTGCTACAGATCTCAGATACAGCAGAGGAGCTGTCATTTAAGCAGTGTCAAAGTAGGTTTCAACTACCACTTCTGCTGGTTTCTGTGACTGTATCATATATGTATTTATCCATAGTCTCAGGCACCAAAATATCTTGAGCAAAACTTGTCTGTGGTCATTGGAAGCTGTGCCTCCTTAAAGTAGGGAGTTCCTGACCCTGGGAATAACCTGAAGAAAAAATGTCTCCTTCACCAAAACACATGGGATTTTTGATGGTGATGGTGATGGTGATGGTGATGGTGATGATGATAATGATGCTTGACTTCCAGTGATTCTGGTGGTTCACAAGTAAACAACATTAAAAGAAATACAACAATAAAATAGTATACAAGAGCAAAAGACAGCAAACTGGACAGGAACAAAAACAAACCCAGCTAAAGAGGCTTTGTGAAAGGCCTGGATGTACAGCCAGATGTTCAAGACCTTTTGAATCACCAGCAAGGTGAAAGCCATCTGGATCTCAGAAGGAATCTTGTTCCAGAGGGCAGGTGCTTCAATGGAGAAAGTGTACTTCTGGGGACCCAACAGATAATATCATTTAATCAAAGGAACACATGCACACCAACCCTGACAGATTGAATTGGCTGGGCAGATGCTATGGGAGCCAGACGGTCCTTCAAGTATCAGGCCCATGTGAGATTTTATAGGTAACAACTAGCACTTTGCAACTGGAAGAAAATGGATTTTATGAATTGATCCGTGTATTATATTGATATGCTAGATTTATAGCCTATTTTCCTCCAGTTGCTCAAGGACCAAGCTCTCCATTTACTTTACTTCCACAATAACAAGCCTATGAGACATGTTGGTCTATGAGAGAGAGTCTGACTGAAAATTTCACCAGGTCTAGTCTTAGTACAATAGCTTGACTATTGTATCAGAATGTTCTCAAACTATAAAAATTTTGGTCTGGTATTTTGTACCCATGGTATCTGTTTCTAATCAGTAATCTGACCATCATATGGGCAACATTTTTACGTGGCCAGATACATTTTAAAAGTAGCAGGGAAGAAATAGGTAGCAATAGTTTGGCTGCATTACAAATAAGGCATGCATCTCCATAACTCTATCTTGTGCAGGATCAAAAACATACCATCCAAAACTATTCAGAGGCAGCCTTGGTTATGGCCATCTTTCAGCTTTTGTCTATCTTTTCAGAATATAAAAATAGGTCAGAGAGCTTCCACGAATAAATGGGTTTGGTTATTCAAATAGCACTAAAACAGCAATTAGAAGAAGTTATCTTTTATTGGACCATGTTCAGCTGTTGATTGTATTAAACATTTGTATGAAAAGCTCAGATTGCAAAATGGCTGTGATTCTGAATGAAAAATATTCTCTCTTCTTAACTGCATTTTTAGCACTTTTTTGTGTTTTCAGACAGGAAAAACAATGGTTGGAGGATTCCCCACCCCCACCCCCCAAAAAAAGAGAAAGTTTAAGAAACTTCAATAAGACAGAGAGGATGAGTTTGGTAAATAAATGCAAAGATTCATGAAAAAGCCAATTAAACAGTAGGCAGTTGAAAATGGATTATATTACCTGAAATGTTACTCAGCTTATTAGAGAAGATCTTGACTTCTGCATAAGTGCTGTATGCTTTGGGGGAATAGCTGTATTGCAGAGAATTACCAAAAGAAAACAACAGTGCAGTAAGTTAAAGACATAGCATCACAAACTATCCTGCCTGCCTTCAAGAGAAATATAGCAGGTTAGTGGGAAGGAGATCAGAAGAAGCACAGAATTTATAACTTGTATTTCTCCAGCCTCCCCTACACCTCCAAAAATATTATTTAGACATTGGATGAGGTGGCTTTTGAGCATGAATCAATAAAGTTAGTAAACTGCTATTCCAGGCATTACGTGTGGGATGTTTTCCTCCCTTTATGGAACATTAACCAGTGGACAGATTATCCCCCAAAATATGGGCAGCATTGCTTGACAATACGATATTCATATTTTTTTCAATATATGGCATGAGTAGGGATCCCTCAATCCCAATTTGTAATATATTTTCAGATTTCACATATATTGTCTTAACGTTGATCCCATTGACAAAGAAAAACTACTGTCCTGCCCATTTAGATAAAACAGTCAAGTTTCTTATTTTAGGTTTCTATCTCATATTGGAAAAGATTTATTATTACAAAATATACCATCACTCTAGATCAGGGGTGTCAAACTCAATTTCATTGAGGGCCACATCAGCATTGCGGTTGCCCTCAGGGGGCCGGGTGGGTGTGGCCTGGGTGGGTGTGGCCTAATGGGTGGGCATGGCTAAAGTGTGTATGGCCTACTGGGTGGGCATGGCCAGCTCTACATCGTTCGCATCAAGGGTGCCTATGGGGGCCTGGGCAGGAATGGGACAGATCTGAGGGTTTCTGGCAGAAAGAGGGTCTCTGGGCCAGGACCAAGGCAGAGGGGGCCGTTCCCTCACTGTTTCCAGGATGGCTTTGTGGGCCGCATGAAACCACTTCACGGGCTGGATCTGGCCCCCGGGCCTTGAGTTTGACATGTCTGCTGTAGATTCACTCCTTTCCTTAAGAGCAGCTAGGTTCCCCCCCCCTTTTGAATAAAATCCCTTTTGGAAGCTTTATGAAAAATCTAGCTGGCATCTAATGGAAGGGGGCATATCTATCAAACTGCAGCTGGAGAAAGAAGTTCTTTTTTCAAATCTAATTGACACTCCAAGGTATTTTCACGAAAGTGTGTGCATGTGTACAAATAGATAATATCTGAAGAAACTTTTTGTAGATAAGTATAGCTTATCAATCCAAGATAGTGGCAGCATAGGAAGCAGTATCAGATCCCGGGGAGAGAAATAACCAAATTAAGTAGAAAGGTACTAGGAGAGGGGGGGAAAGGGGGAGGAAAAAGAAGCAGAAAGTTATATAAGGAAGAGAGAAAGGATAAAGGAAAAGAAGAAATTGAGGCCAGGAAGAAAACACCAGCAAACAGAAGCGCAGCGAATGAATGGCTGCACGTGGAGTAGGAGGCAGATGGCAACAGAGAACGAGAGAGAGAGAGAGAGAGAGGGGGAGAGAGAGGGAGAGAGAGAGAGAGAGACAGAGAGAGAGAGCGCTCCGGAGCACAGCTAAGCAGCCAAACACTGGAAAAAAAGGCAACAGAGAACAGCGAACTGGCATCTGAACAGCAGACAAGGAGGGAGACCGTTGGAAGAAGCAAGCCGGTGGGTCACAGCATTTATTCAGCAATTGCGTAGGCCCACACTCCAACCAAGACCCCCAGTAAAGAACAAAAAGGAATTGGAGGCCAAAAACTTTTTTAAAAAAAATAGAGGGAAGAAAAGGATAAATAAACCTAACACAATAGTAAGAAGGTTAAATACATAACAAGGTAGCACAAACAGGCAGAAAAAAGGATAGGAAAAATTGGCACAACTACCCAGAACAGAGAAGCTAGAAACAAGGCTAACAGCGAAGTACATCCACCAACCAAAAACAGGGATTTTCAAACAACAAACTCATGAAACAGGTGACTGATACTATTGTGGTATGCACTCCATGTATGTTCCATGTATGTGCTCATGCCCAAAGAACACCCAAACTATACATGCATTAGATGACAAATTGTGTGAACTACTACAAGAAAAAGTTAGGAACTTAGAAGCAACTCTAGCCAAACCCCAACATACAAATGAAAGCTCCACCAGAACCAAGCCAAATAATGAACAAATAACTCCTAGAGGATTTGACCCTAGTGATATACCCTTGGAGGAAGACAAATGGAGGCATGCCACATACAGAATACAATACTCAAAGAAAGAAACAACATACAACAAACAAACCACTTCTGCCCAATTCTACCCAACCAGAAGCAGCCCATTAAAACTGAGCAATCGATTTCTCCCCTTAGATGGAAACACACAGACCCACAACCTCCCCCTCAAAGAAAACATGCTGACACCAAGCAAAGAAACAACTTCAAATATCCCTAAAAAAAGTCACTTCAAACATCCCTAAAAAAACCACATCAACAAACACACCTGAGATAAATAGAAAAGCACCCCAGACTTCAGTCCTCCAAAAAGAAAGGCAAGTGTTGGTAATAGGAGATTCTATCCTCAAAGGAACAGAATTGTCCATCTGCAAACCAGACATACAATCCAGGGAGGTAAATTGTCTCCCTCGAGCAAAAATCAAAGATGTGGCTGAGAATCTAACCAAAATAATTAGGCCTACAGATTACTACCCCTTCCTCCTCCATCACATTGGGATGAATGACACAACAAACAACCTGAGTACAATAGTGAGAGATTACAAACAACTAGGCAATAAAGTTAAGAAGCTAGGAGCACAAGTAATGTTCTCATCAGTACTCCCAATGAAAGGCCAACACCCATTGAGGGAAAAAACCTGTTCCAGCAGTACGGCCTGGCCTGATAGCTTTAACTGGGGTCCCAGTTTGTTTTGATTATTGTTTTTCAGTACTGTTTCATTATGTTTACCTACCTTACTCTGTACACCACCCCGAGTCCCTCGGGAGAAGGGCAGTTTATAAAAACAAATAAATAAAATAAATAAATAAATAAAAAAGAATTTTAAAAATAAGCCATTGGCTAAAGGGTTGGTGTTGCCAAGAAAACTTTGGTTTCCTGGATCATGGACTGCATTTCCTATGCGAAGGACTCTTATCAAGGAATGGACTGCACCTCACGAAAACAGGCAAAAATGTACTTGGAAAAAGATTGGCCCAATTCATCAGGAAGGCTTTAAACTAAAATTGAGGGGGGAGGGTGACCAATCTCTAGAATCTCTAGAACCCAAAACCAATCACAAATCCCAAGAAAACAAATCAAACAATGAGGTAGGCAGAGATGAGAAAAAAGAAAAACTCAAACAACAATCAGGAGATTCAGGAAACATACACGTGGACAGGCAAAAAGGTCTTAAATTCTTATATAAAAATGCTCAAAGCTTGGGGAACAATCAGGATGAACTAGAAGCAATAGTACACAAGGGAAGGTATGACATAGTTGACATAGCAAAAACCTGGTGGGACAAAACCCATGAATGGAATGGACTGATGGATGGATACAAATTGTTCAAAAGAAACAGGTCTACAAAAAGAGGAGGGGGAGTTGCACTATATGTAAGAGAACACTACAGATCTACAGAAACGCACATGATCAAAGACAAAATCTCTCCAGAATATATATGGGTCAATATAAAAGAGAAAAAAGTGACATTGCCATAGGTGTATATTACAGGCAACCCAACCAATTAGAAGAAATAGATGAACTCTAATAGGAGACTTCAACTATCCAGATGTCAACTGGGAGACAAACTCTGCAATGAGTGGGAGATCAAACAGATTCCTAACCAACCTAGCTGACAACTTTGTCATCTAAAAGGTGGAGGAGGGAATTAGACATAAAGCTATACTGGACTTAATCCTTACAAATAGAGAAGAAGTGATAGAGGGAATTGAAATTGCCAACCAGTGTCTTAAACTTCAAAAGAGCTGACTTTAAAAAACTCAGAGAGACCTAGGAAAGATCCCATGGATAAAATTCCTAAAGGGGAAAACAACCCAAGAAGCGTGGGAAACCCTTAAAAATGTGATCATAAAAGCCCTTATCAGCACAATACCATTGAGAAAGAAAAACAAGAATTTCAAGAAGAAACCAGCATGGCTGCACAAAGATCTCTTTCACAAACTAAAAAACAAAAAGGACAAATACAAAAAATGAAAAGAGGGGCACATAGCTAAGGCCGATTATCAACAAAACATGCAAAGATGAAGTCAGGAAAGCAAAGGCTCAGAATGAACAAAGACTTGCAACAGAAATTAAGGATAATAAAAAAAAGTTTCTTCCAACATATTAATAACAAGAAAAAAGTCAAGAAAACTGTAGGCCCACTAAAGAGAGAAGATGGCAAGGAAATAACAGGCAACAGGGAGAAAGCAGAGCTACTTAACTCATACTTTACATCAGTCTTCACACAAAAAGAAACTATAGCCCAACATACCCAAAAAAAACATTGCAAAAGACATACTAGAAACAAAAATTAAAATAAGCAAGAAAATGGTAAGAGAACACCTATCTGACCTTAACAAAATATAAATCACTGGGACCTGACAGATTACATACCAGAGTTCTGAAAGAGCTGGCAGATTTTATCTCAGAACCATTGCACCACATTTTTCATAAATCCTGGAGCACCAGTGAAGTACCTGAGGATTGGAAAAGGGCTGATGTGGTTCTCATCTTCAAGAAAGGGGGGGAAAACGGACCCAGGAAACTACAGACTAATCAGTTTAACATCAATACCTGGGAAGATCCTAGAAAAGATAATAAAAAAACAGATCTGTGAACAACTAGAAGCAAACAAAGTCACAATCAGTAGCCAACACGGATTTGTTAAAAGGAGACCATGCCAAACCAATCTTATTTCATTATTTGATAGAATGACTAAACTAGTAGACAAGCAAAATGCTGTGGATGTAGTATACTTAGATTTCAGTAAGGCATTTGATAAAGTAGACCACAATCTACTCCTTGGTAAACTAGAAAAAGGTGAAATAGACAAAAACACCACGAGATGGATCTGTAGCTGCCTGACAAACCATATTCAACAAGTAGTCCTCAATGGCACTACATCCACATGGAGACAAGTAAGCAGTGGGGTACCACAAGGCTCCGTCTTAGGCCCAGTACTCTTCAATATCTTCATAAATGACTTAGACGAGGGAATTTAAGGGGAACTTATCAAATTTGCAGATGGCACCAAACTGACAGGAGTAGCCAACACTCCAGAAGACAAACTCAGGATCCAAAAAGATTTAGACAAACTTGAACAATGGACCTTATCCAACAAAACAAGTTTCAATGTGTAGAAAAGCAAAGTTTTACATTTAGGCAGGAAAAATCAGAGGTACAAATACAGATTGGGTGATACCTGGCTTAAAAACAGCAACTGTGAGAGGGACCTTGGAGTCCTAATGGACAATCACTAGACTATGAGCCAGCAGTATGCAGCAGCAACCAAAAAAGCTAACACAATCCTGGGTTGTATAAACAAAGGCTGCCTGCAATTATTGCAGGTTCGCATCCCACCAGGCTCAAGGTTGACTCAGCCTTCCATCCTTCCGAGGTAGGTAAAATGAGGACCCAGATTGTTAGGGGCAATAAGCTGACTTTGTAATAATGCCGCTTGGGGGAGGGGGCGAAAGCCCTAATAAGCAGGCATATACATAGAATGAAGGCTATTGCTAAGCACATTTGATTTGTGCTTAGATTGTAAGCCGCCCTGAGTCTTCGGAGAAGGGCAGGATATAAATGGGATTAAAATAAATAAAAATAAATAAAATAGAATCAAGATCATGCAAAGTATTAGTACCACTTTATAAAACCCTAGTAAGATCACACCTGGAATGCTGCAGACAATTTTGGTCACCATATCACTAAAAAGATGTTGAGAGTCTGGAAAAAATTCAGAGAAGAGCAACTAAGATGATCAAAGGCCTGGAGACTAAAACATACGAAGAATGGCTGTGGGACTTGGGTTTGGCTAGTCTAAAGAAAAGAAGAAATAGGGGAGACATGATAGCAGTGTTCCAGTATTTGAGGGGCTGCCACAAGGAAGAGGGGGTCACGTTGTTCACCAGAGCACCAGAGGGAAGGACGAGAAACAATGGTTGGAAACTGATCAAAGAGAGAAGCAACCTGGAATTAAGGAGAAACTTCCTGACAGTGAGGACAATCAACCAGTGGAACAGCTTGCCTCCAGAAATCATGGGTGCTCTATCACTGGAGATTTTTAAGAAGAGACTAGACCATCACTTTTCTGAGATAGTATAGGTTCTCCTGCTTGAGCAGTGGGCTGGACTTGAAGACCTCCAAGGTCCCTTTCCGCTCTATTCTATTCTAACTGCTGTAAAAGTATACTGCCACTAGATTTTACAAAACATTACTAAAAGAGTACACCTAGTACAACAGCTCTGAGTTTCCAGGGATTGAAGGCTTTTTCTCTCTGAAGCCCTCTGGGTATTCCTTCACTATCTTGACTCCTGCTTCAAGGTATTATGAGACTAGGTGAAGCTTCCATAACTAAAGATGAAGCAGCGTATAAAAAGGGTGGACAAAAACTAGCAAGTTTGTTTAAAAAATCCCTTTGGGGAGGAAGATAAGAAGGAAACAAGTCATTAAGGAAGACAAAAAATGTCATCCAAACCAGACAAAAGAAATTGGGTCTGAGTATGCAGAACTGCAATCCCCCATGTCCCATCAAATGCTACCAAACTTGTAAATTAACAAGCTTGTTACGAATGAACAAAGCAAGGACTTTGGGGAATAAAGGGGATCTGAAGCTAGCCCCTTCTTTGAATTGTCTTTGGATCCTTTTTTATTATTATAATTTTATTGAATGTTATTCATTTATAACATAAAATGTGAAAATACAAAAGCAAATAGTAGGGGACAACAGTAGAAAAAGGGAAAACAAAAAAGGTGTGAAGAAAGGGGGGAAGGAAACAAAAGGCATTGACTTCCGACTCTCTTTGTTGCAGTAAAATCAGACATTAAAATCAAATCTCAACTTTTTACATTTCTACAGTAGTATGCACTAGCCATTTCTATATCAGCAGATCAGTCTAATCGGTAAAACCCAAAATCATAATATCATTTTTTTTCACCTCAAGCCCAAAGTCCAGAAGCAGTTTCCAAGTACAAACAAAAGTATTTTATTTTATTTTAGTTTATCAGCACAGTCAATGTGACCATCTCTGCTAATCCCATCAGCTTTTGTAACCATTTGTCCATGGTAGGAATCGAGGCATCCTTCCACTTTTGTGCATGAGTTGTCTTTGGATCCTAAATATTGTCCCTAAACATTTCCCGGCTGTTGAGCAGGGGTGTGAGTGACTGAGTGATCATAAGCCAAAGCTTGGAGTGTGTGTAACATCTTATTGATGTAAGAGTGGGATACAAACATTGGACCCTTTGAATTTATTATTTGAGCAATCAATTATTCTTTTGTGGAAATCCACATGACAGCTCCACTGGGGAAAATGGCTTTGATACATTGTGAAGTGATAAAGAAACTTGCTAAGAAATGAGGATTGCCTATTGGTGACTTGCAGGAGAAAATGAAGCCTGTATATTCAGGGAGGGATGTTAAGATACAATTTGGGAAACTGTACAAATTAAGAGGAGGAAAGAAACAAAGTTTTACCTGGAGTATTGGCAGAGGTATTCTAGTAGACTAGGCCAGAAAGAGAAATAATTGGGCTTGATATGCAAACATTTTAAATTATTGAGTGCGGAATTACTGTATATTTTTAGAACTCAACAAGCATCATAAAAGTCTAAAAAATTGTAACAGAAATATATTCCTGTCATTACCATATCTCACTGGAAATAATTGATGATCTGCTAATAACAGGAGCTAAGGAGCATATTATTGTGTGGATCATAACAAACTGTGGCAAGTCCTTAAAGAGATGGGTGTACCAGACCATCTTATTTGTCTCTTGAGAAACCTATATGCGGGCCAAGAAGCAACAGTGAGAACTGGACACAGAACCACTGATTGGTTCAAAATTGGGAAAGGAGTCCGGCAAGGCTGTATACTGTCGCCTTGCCTATTTAACTTATATGCAGAAAACATCATGAGAAAGGCAGAGCTAGATGAATCAAAAGTTGGAATTAAGATTGCTGGAAGAAATATCAACAACCTAAGATATGCAGATGATACCACTCTAATGGCAGAAAGTGAAGAGGAACTAAAGAGCCTCTTGTTGCGAGTGAAGAAAGAGAGTGCAAAAGTTGGGTTGAAACTAAACATTAAGAAAACCAAGATCATGGCATCTGGCCCGCTCAATTCCTGGCAAATAGATGGGGAAGAAATGGAGGTAGTGACAGATTTTATTTTCCTGGGCTCCAAGATCACTGCAGATGGGGACTGTAGCCAAGAAATTAAAAGATGCTTGCTCCTCAGGAGGAAAGCCATGGCAAATCTAGACAACACACTAAAAAGCAGAGACATCACCCTGTCAACAAAAGTGTGTATAGTCAAGGCTACCCAGTTGCAATGTATGGCAGTGAAAGTTGGACCATAAAAAAGGCTGAGCACCAAAGAATTGAGGCCTTTGAACTCTGGTGCTGAAGAAGACTCCTGCGAGTCCCGTGGACTGCAAGGTGATCAAACCGGTCAGTCCTAGAGGAGATCAATCCTGAATGCTTTTTAGAAGGCCAGATCCTGAAGCTAAAACTCAAATACTGTACTTTGGCCAACTAATGAGAAGGAAGGACTCACCGGAGAAGAGCCTAATGCTGGGAAAGATTGAGGGCAATAGAAGAAGGGGACGACAGAGAACGAGGTGCCTGGATGGAGTCACTGAAGCAGTAGGCGTCAGCTTAAATGGACACCAGAAGATGGTAGAGGATAGGAAGGCCTGGAGGAATGTTGTCCATAGGGTTGCGTTGGGTCGGAAACGACTTCGCAGCTAACAACAACAACACTACTGTATAGAAAGGTCAATGTAATGGAAATAACTTTTTGCTTTTCAAGGCCATGACAATAACTGGTTTAGAACTTTGTACAAACTGAAGAATCAACCATCTATATCTAAGTGAAAATGACATCCCATATTTTCTGTGATTTATTAGTAAACTACTAAGCAGTAACATCAGCTTTTAGGAAAAGATTAACAACATTATGCTGCAACAACCTGTCATTTTCATTTAAGTTGTTGAAAAGGCTCATTCTTTGCAATGGAATACACAAAATTCCTTGCCTAATGATGTAGCAATCACACTGTGTGCCTTTTGCACTGCTACACTAACAATGCATTATTTGCAAGTGTGTATCTGTGTCATATCTGCACATACACACTGGTGCTCAACCAACAAAGCTTTCTGAGGATCTGCTTTTCTGGATTTACTGCTTTTATTTAGATGGCATACATTAAACAAGTGAGGCCTTTTCCATGTGGTCTTTAGGCAAATTAGTTCTTCCTTTGAACTGATGGCAAAATATTAAGGTTTGTGTTCATGTAGGAACTTGTCTTTAGTTCATTTTTACAAATAATTAAGAAAAAAACCTAAAACAGGCAGGACTACAAGACAACACTGAGGCACTGATCATAGCAGCACAAGAACAAGCATTAAGCACCAGATCCATAAAAGCGAGGATCTATTACACTAGATAGGACTCAAGGTGCAGAGAACAGCCTGATAGACAGTTCAACACATATGTTGTGATTCAGGGTCAGCCTGTGGGTTCGGCAGTTGGGTCGGACGACTCAGAGGAGGAGGAGGGGGGGTGTTGAAGAGCTTGCTGAGGGGGTTGGACAGCTTGATGAGAGCCCTCAGCCAGGCCCCTCTCATCTGGTCACGACACAGACCCAGCTGTGTGAGCCTGACTGCATGGATGAAGATGATCCACAGCTGGCCCTGTTCAAGGACGCCTGACGCAGGAGGCAGTCAATCAGGAGTAAACAGAGGAAGGCAATGGGGCTCCTCGGAAGGAGGCAGAGAGAAGCCACGCCCTGAACTGTATTTAAGGGGGAATGCATGGGAGGGCTGGTTTGCTGAAGGCAACCGCTTGAAAAGCTCCTGTTTCTTGGTTTGTGTCTTGTTCTATTTGTTTTTGTAGCAATAAATTTGGCAGGCGTAATTCCAGCCTCTTGCCTTCTTGTAAAAGGGGTTGTCCCTGCCTTTTCTGCAGGGCCGGTAGCAGGCTGGTACAGAACAACATAGTGGCAGTTATAAGATGCAAGCAGGAACAGTGTACACTGGATGGCACAATCAAATAGGTGGCACTGTGTACAGGAATATCTGCGGTGAATGGGCTAAAACCAGATGGAAGATTTCACAGAATATTGTGGAGAATAACAAGATCCTGTGAGACTTTCAGATCCAAACAAAAAAGCAGGTATTGGCCAGTCAACCAGATATCAGATACAGTTGCAAGAAAAAGTATGTGAACCCTTTGGGATTATGTGGTTTTTTTGCATGAATTGGCCATAAAATGCGCTCTAAACGTCATGTAAGTCACAACAATAGAAAAACACAGTCTGCTTAAAATAATACTACACAAACATTAGCTGTTATCATGTTTTAATTGAACATAAGATGGAAACATTCACAGTGCAGGGTGGAAAAAGTATGTGAACCTTTGGACTTAATAACTGGTTGACCCTCCTTTGGCAGCAATAACCTCAACCAAACGTTTCCTGTAGTTGCAGATCAGACCTGCACAACGATCTGGAGTAATTTTGGACCACTCCTCTGCACAAAACTGTTTCAGTGTAGCAATATTCTTGGGATGTCTGGTGTGAATCGCTCTCTTAAGGTCATGCCACAGCATTTCAATCGGGTTGAGGTCAGGACTCTGACTGGGCCACTCCAGAAGGCGTATTCTGTTCTGTTGAAGTCATTGTTTTGTTGAATTACTTGTATGCTTTGGGTCATTGTCCTGTTGCATCACCCATCCTCTGCGGAGCTTCAGTTGGCGGACAGATAGTTGTACGTTTTCCTGCAAAATGTCCTCAAAAACTCTGAAATTCATTTTCCCATCAATGACAACAATCCGTCCAGGCCCTGAGGCAGCAAAGCAGCCCCAAACCATGATGCTCCCTCCGCCATGTTTTACAGTGGGGATGAGGTTTTGATGTTGGTGTGCTGGTCCAAAATTACTCCAGATCGTTGTGCAGGTCTGATCTGCAACTACAGGAAACATTTGGTTGAGGTTATTGCTGCCAAAGGAGGGTCAACTAGTTATTAAGTCCAAAGGTTCACATACTTTTTCCACCCTGCACTGTGAATGTTTCCATCTTATGTTCAATTAAAACATGACAACAACTAATGTTTGTGTTTTTCTATTGTTGTGACTTACATGACGTTTAGAGCGCATTTTATGGCCAATTCATGCAAGAAACCACATAATCCCAAAGGGTTCACATATTTTTTCTTGCAACTGTAGTAGACAAGACCAGAAGACCAGTGGTAATAGAAGTAGCAGTGGTGTTAAAATAGCAATGCCAAGAAATAGCAACATCAAGAAGGAGTATGAGAAGCTGGAGAAGTACCAAGACCAGTATTCCCAGTGGTGGTAGCAGCATTTGGGGCTATGGCTCCTAAGCCAGGAAAGCAGCTCCAACAATCCCAGGAATGATATCAGAGCCTTCTGTCCAGAAAAGTGCAGTGTTAGGAATAGCTAAAATACTGTGCAGAACCCTGAGACTGCCAGACTGGTAAAAGACCTGAGACTGAGGAAGTTACATTACTTACCCATAAGGATGAGAAGGGTTTTTTTTATTATTGTTAATGCAGGACCCTATGATGTAATAGTTAAAATAGGAACAAGGGAGATC
Source organism: Vipera ursinii (assembly GCF_947247035.1). Taxonomy (NCBI): domain Eukaryota; kingdom Metazoa; phylum Chordata; class Lepidosauria; order Squamata; family Viperidae; genus Vipera; species Vipera ursinii. The sequence goes on along the minus strand of NC_139512.1, from coordinate 173,871,871 downwards.
CAGGTTCTAATCCTTCCACAGACACAGAAGCTAGCTGAGGACTTTCGGCCAGTTCTTCTGAGTCCTAAACTAAGTGGTGAAAAAACATCTACATATCAACCCACACTGGCCCAGGCATGGTAGCTTATGATCGATAACCTTCAATGAAGAGCCTTTCATCCCGCAGATTTGGGCTAAGAATAATATGTGTTGTCCACACTTTTAGTTCTGTGTCACATTTTCACTACTATAAATTTTGAAGGTTAAAAAATGAGTAAATAGATTTTTTTTTTAAAAAAAAGAGAAACAAATGTTACATCCATCCTTGTAGCCCCAGCATGTTCATTGGTATGCATAAGTGAAATGTCCAATTCCTTTCCTAGGCCAATCTCCTTTTTGCACCCAAGAGTGTGTAGGTTCCTTCTTTCCTCAACAGGCAGCTAAATGTGAACAGGTTCTCTATATATAATCTTTTCAGTATTTAACTCTGAATAAGTTTGCATTGTAGATTTTTCTCTTCTTCTTGCTGTTTCTGTGTGTCTGCAAGTATGTTTGAAGAACTTAGTTTTGGCAAGAAATAGTTGTACTTATAGTCCATGAAATTAATGAGAAAAGAAGCTCTCTATGAATTCAATCTACATATATCATCTTCTAGATTAGAAAATTGTTCTTTCTACCATCATCCCATCCCAGCTTTCAACTCCCACAATAGGTCAGTACTTCTTCGTCAGGCTAAATATGATGCTCAAAGTTTCTTGGCCACTCTTTCCAATAAATAAGAGCCTTCTATTTCATTCCCAATGCCTTTGTAGTTAATTGATTGGTAAGACAACTCAAAGAAAAACAACAACTGCTGGATCTATCAGGTAAAGGCATTGAAGGAAGCTTCTCTGAAAACAATAGAAATGCCCTTATTTTTAAATGTCCTTTGTGCTTGGTCTTTATTATAAATGATTCTATAAAAGTGTGCCAGCATCGACTACTAACCAAGGCAGGCTTTGTGTTGCAGATGGCATGAAGTTAGCACTATAATTTTCTAATGCAATCAGAGAACATCTGAAAAAATAAATTTGTTTAGGTTGAATACCAGATCTATTTATTGAGCCCTTCTTCAAGAATATGCACATATCAACATTGGGATTGGATTCTCAAAATGTGGGGAGAGGGAGGGGTGAAGGGGTCCAGTGAATTCAAATTGATGCACTACTTATTCTGCAATAGTAATTCAGTTAATGATTTTATAGAACCTATCAGTCAAATGGAATATAGAATCAAAGCAATTAACTTGGTTTGCCAATGCATCAGAGTCTCGATCTCTTCGAAGTGCATCACACAAATTTACCTTTTGCTAGGTGCCAGACAGAGCAAACTGTTTTTGAGATTTGAAACTTCTGTTTTCCATGTTGAATTCTTTGAAATGATATTGGACAATTTCTTGCTGTGACCTTAAGCATTTTCAGAATGGGATTTCATCCAGAGTGGTCTTAAGCAACTGCACATCTATCACTATTATTATTGTTAATACATATCACATAATTTCCTCTCTGCCTTTTTTTAAAAAAATACTTATTCCTCTATCACAGTACACCCATCTGGATTTTACTCCTCTGACCATGGAAGACTACAGTATTATGCTATTTGTAATAAAGCCCCCAGTTTTTTTGGTTTTTTTTTAATCCCATTTATATCCCGCCCTTCTCCGAAGACTCAGGGCGGCTTACAATTTAAGCACAAACCAATGTGCTTAGCAATAGCCTTCATTCTATGTATATGCCTGCTTATTAGGGCTTTCACACCCCTCCCAAATGGCATTATTACAAAGTCAGCTTAATTGCCCCCAACAATCTGGGTCCTCATTTTACCTACCTCGGAAGGATGGAAGGCTGAGTCAACCTTGAGCCTGGTGGGATGCAAACCTGCACTAATTGCAGGCAGCTGGTGTTACTTAAGGAGGCATTAGCCCACTGCTCCACCAAGGCTCTTTTTATCAGAAAGCCCACTCCCTTCAGCTTATCCTGAGAGATTCACCTCAGATATCCAAATATTGTATAATTTTAAGCTTATACAAAATGGCTGATATTGGGAAAGATACAAGGTTATTAGAAGGCAATGTTTGTCAGAAATTCTCTTTCCCTCTCCAATTCAAAAAGATATGTATCACCCTCTATATAATGTACTTCACTACAAGTGTCCCTAGTCACAGAGAAATGTAACTCAGGTGCAGAAAACCATACCTGCTTTTAATGGGGTGCTTGTCATATGCTTTCCCAATATATCCATAGATTGTGGTATAGAAGGCTGTATGTAGAATGTTGGGGGGTCATCTGGCAACAGGGAGTCAGATGACCCAAGTGGCCAAATTTGGATCAGGCCTTGGCACAGACTCCATTATGTATGTTAGCTACTCCAAATATCTATTTCTTTCTAAAAGCCTCTGGTCCTGTGTAAAACCTGAAATAGAAGCTACTGGCAGCATTTTGCTTGTTCAACATAGAGTATAACTGCCACTGAATCCATCACTGACAATGGGAAAATTCACATTTATGGCTGGTATTTAGGGATGTAGTTTTACCTCTGGAGACACAAAACAAACAAGAAATGGTTGTTGCCTATGCACCCATTATTATGTCTTTCTGCCTCATTAAAAATCCTTTCATGGGCATTTCTAAGGCAGAAAGAAAAGTATCCTGGAAAACAATGGAAAATGTGTTTCAGATTTTAACATAATTGAATTATCTTTCTATCCAGTAGCTATTATTAGATAGTTGTATTGTCACTCAAAAATAAATATAACGATGCAAAGAGAGACATTCATGCTCTAAGTAACATTCTATTCCGTCTCTGTGTCTGAGGAAATACACTTATTTATTCATTATATTTTTTAACCTACTTAATAGCAGGATTGGTATGCTGGATTATTTATAGGTGATCCTCTTCTTATGATCAGTCACTTAGCAACCATTCAAAGTTATGCTGGATCACCCCAGGGTTGCTTACAACCTGGATTCAAAGTGCTTTTGGTTGTCCCACTGCCACAGTCACGTGATCACATTTTGGATACTTGGCAACTGCCTCACATTCATGGCCATTTGCAGCATCACACAGTCACATAACTGGAATTTATAATGTTTTATGCTGAAAACTGGGTGTTTACGTGTCCATCGCAGACAATGGATTCACTTAAAGACATTGGCATTCACTTAACAACTGCGGCATTCATTTTATGAGTGCTATGTTCACTTTACGACCATGTTTGCTTAATAACTACCACAAGAAAGTTGTAAATTTGATGATCCACTTAACAATCAGCATGTCCTACGATTGTAATTGCAGTCTCAATTATGGTCATAAATCAAGGGCTACCGGTAAATTTGGTTTATGTCTTCTAAGAAATGATACAAACATGCTCCCCACAGCCAAATTGCCATGGCCAACTCGCCAGGGGACAATTCACCATGGCCAACTTGTCATGGGAGAACTTGAGGGAGAGGACAAAGTTACATAATATTAAAGAAATGGTAAATGGTAAAATAGAATCATTAAAGAAAGGATGCAAAAGGAGGGACAAAATGAAATGGGAATGACAAAAATTTAAATATTTTTTAAAATTATTTTAAATAATTAAATAAATTTGTTAAATTGTCCTGCAGCAAGTTGTCCCGCGGAAAATGGGCACAGCAAATTGTCCTGTGATGAGCTAGCCATGGCAAGTTGGCCATGGTGAATTAGCAGTGGTGAGTTGGCCACAGCAAGTTGGCCATAGTGAGTTGTCCCATTCCGTACACAATATGCTTCTTGCTTCTTACCCAGTTTTGTAGCTTTTCATAGCACAAGATTTTAAAACTGCACCATATGATTGCAATAATATGGTTGGCTGTTGGAGCAGTTTGAATTGTCCAGAATAAATTTAGGTAAAAAGACCCCCTCTCCTGCTCCATTCTGCCTGACTATGTCTCACATAGTACTACTGTCACAACTGATCAGATTGTATGAACTTGGCTTTTGTGCCTTTATACTTTCAAATAACTGAATCACTTTAAAGCTTCTGGAATGTTCCATTTATCCCTAACAGATTCAGTCTGGATTCCCAAATCTTTCCAAAATAGACTATTTCAGTTCCAAAACAAGGGTTTGCCAAGAATGAATGCATACTAATAATATATTATTTGTACCTCTAACCATAATTACATATAATGTGCTACAATGAGTTTCCTAAGAAGGACTTGAATAAGTTAGGAGAACAAATTTCTTAGTGTTTGGTTTTACACCTTCAGTTCCCTTGGCATCCCAAACATTAACCCTTCTTAGTCAGTATATGGACAAGTCATGCTGCCTCCAATACTTTTCTTATTTCAAACAATACCTATAAAACTAGAGAATTTTTTTTGAAGATCTGAATTCCTTAATTTAAAAAATTATTTGGCAAGGAAAGAAAGCTAGAATTAAATTGAAAATTTTACAAGAAGCTAAGGGAAATGGAGGTTTTGGTTTGCCAGATTGGGTTTTATACTATCAAGCATCAGGATTAACATGGATAAAAGAATGGATAACCTTCATACAAAAAGATTGCTGTATCTAGAGGGACTTACAACTTGGTTGGCATGCTTTTTATGGCATGGGAAAAATAAAATTCATAAATATTTTTGAAACCACTATATTAGAAATGCATTACTGTTAACATGAGAAAAATTAAAATGCAAAATATATTTGAAAATTCCAGGATGGCTTTCAACAGTGGAAGAATTTGTACACCCAAATCTAGTTAGCCTTGAGGATATATGGACATATAAAGATATTCTAAACTCTGAAGGAAAAGTGAGATATGATAAAGATGTTAAATTGTATGGATTTTATAAAGAGCAGACCTTGTTTGATCAGATATTATTAACTCTGATGAAAAACTAATAAAGAAAATGTATAATTTTCTATTAAATCAGAAAACGGAAGATGAACTAGTAAAAGAAACAATGATAACATGGGCAAAGAATTTGGGATATAATATAGATTTAGAGAAATGGCAAAGCCTGTGGGAAAGAAATTATAAGTTGACAATATAAAGAAAATTTATACAAAATGTTTTATAGATGGCACTTGCCACCAGCAAGATTAACAAAAATGTTTAAATGTATGTCAGATAATGTTGGAAATGTAATCATAAACCAGGTACCTATTATCATGTATGGTGGACATGTGTTAAAGCAAAGAAATATTGGACAAAAATACATACATGGCTAGCAAAGATGCTGGGGAAACATGTAGATTTTAAACCTGAACTTTTTTATTAGATATAATGCCAGAAAAGCTTGACAAATGAAGTATATATTTGATTTTGCATGTGACAACAGCAGCAAGACTTATATTTGTGCAATATTGGAAAAATGAAGACATACCATCGGAGGAAAAAATAATTAAAAAAATACTAGACTTTGCAGAAATGGACAGACTTACTTTGAGATTGAAAGAAAAAGAAGAAAGAATATTTCCAAACTTGGGACTTATTTTTACCAATGGTTGGAGAAACGAACAAGGGATTAGGAATTTAATTTATATTAGTGAATGATAAACTCAGACAACACATTTGTTGAATAAGCACTGTTGAATTGTAGTAAAAAAATCAATAAAACATAAAAAACCTGCCTCCAAGGCATGTTATGTTATGTTTATTCATGGTTTGCTGTCTTCTGGACTATTTTGTCTTCAAAACGTTATTGTTACCCTGATGATTACAATTCATAGTTTTGCTAGGAATGTAGAACAACTGTAATCCTTGATCTTCAAAAATCCCAAGGACAAGGCCTACCAATGAATTGTATTCTTACAGTAATGCAAGGTCTGTGCTTCATTGTTGAGAATATTTCTAACCTTGTAGATATACAGGTAGTCTTCATCTTACAATCATTCATTTAATGACTGTTCTAAGTTATAATGGCTCTGAAAAAAGTGTCTTGCAGCAGGTCCTCATGCTTCTGACTATCACAAATCCCCCGAGTCACATGGCCAAAATTCAGGCAGGATCCCCAGATCACGTGATTGCCATTTGCACCTTTCCCAGACAGCTTCTGGCAAGCAAATTAAATGGGGGGAGCCTGATTTGCTTAAAGACCACACGATTCATTTAGTAACTGCAAGGATTTGTTTACCAACCATGGCAAAAAGATCATAGAATCAAGCACTTAACCTCCTTGTTTAGCAATGGAAATTCTAATCCCAATTGAGGCTGTATGTCAAGGACTACCTATATCCAGTGGTGGGATTCAAATGCGTGAACAACCGGTTCTCTCTGTGGATGCCTCTTCCGGAAGTCCATTCTGGGCCTGGGCAACAAAAAAATCGTTGCCAGTTCTGCCGAACTGGTGCGAACTGGCCGAATCCCACCACTGCCTGTATCAGAATACAGTTCTAAGCTTACTGCTGTAAAATAAATATAATTTTTCACTGGATGTTTTCTTTTAGGATAAAGATATAAGATGCATTTGTTCATTTTTACCCACAACAGCCCTATCAGCGTCATGTTCACTTTTTCAGTGCAGTTGATTATTTTCTTTCTTTTGATTTGATTTTGAAGAGGTGACAGTTCTCTAGACAATGTTCACATAACCCAGACTTTTGGTGTCAGTGCCTGAAATGAATTACTGTTTATATTAGAAACTTCATTTAATAAATTAGGTCTGGTCTATGAACTGTCAAAGTTCCCCTAAGTCTGTAATTCATATATAACAGATGCCTTTTCCAAGACTCTTAACTAGCAAGTAGCCACATGATTGCTTCCTCTTTGCCATTACTAACTTCTGTAGGTTTCGCTATCTATTGCCTACAGAGAATTAAAAACAATTTAAAAGGGCATCTGGTGGAAGGCACTCTAAGGCACAAAAAGACCATTCCATATACAATGCACTTCTGTTTAGACCAAAGAATTATTCAGTAATTGGCACTTGTTTAAATAGACCATTCAGAATCAGTTTGCCTTTGGTTTTCCAATTGCAGATTGAGTTACTGAACTTACTTCTTTCCAAACAAGAAACTTGGGGAGTCCTGATTTTTTTCAGCATATTTGTGGCACCGCAGTGATTAAGAGCAATACCTTCTCTCTTTTTTTTTTTGAAAAAGAACAAACACATTTTTCAAAAAGTGACATAAATAATTCAGACATTTTCCCCCAGATTGTTTATAAATTATACATATTTAGTTTACTCTGGCCTAGTTTGTGTAAAACTGATGCAAAAGAAAGAAAAAGAAAGGGACAAATGGAACAGCAGTAATTCTTTTAATTGAACATTGAAAATGGTAAGAGATGCTGATATGTTATTCTAACTTTTTTTTTTAATTAGAATCCATCATTCCTGTGCTTAGACTGACTCTAGCAAGTTCACAATGCCGTTGCTTATACTTTGCAAAGCAGTCTTAGTGTGGAAACAGTTGTCCCATGAAAAGTTAATAATGAAGTTTATCTATAAGGATATAAAATAATGTTGTGGAAACATCAGTTCATATTAACCATTATCAGTTCAGACATTTGGAAAATTTCCTTCTATACCTTTAGGTGCTAACGTTACGTTTATTTTTTGTTTGTTTGTTTCTTTTAAGTTTGATTTGTGCATTCTAGTTTTTATAGTGTCTCCCCTCCCTAAAATGTTTGTCTTGCACAAAACATTTTGAAGAGAACAGCTGTCCCATGAAAATTTCATTGTTCTTTCTCTTAACACATTAAGAGTTCAGTCAACACTATACCCATGCCTGAGAAGATTAGGAGTTAGCCTTCTGTGCCCCATATCTATGAAAGTAAAAAGCTAACCAATGGCAAATGTGTAAACTGGATCATAATTAGTGATCAGGAAAGAGGCTGATAGAAACATCTTATACTAAATGACTAAGATCACTTTAGAAATGCAACATGCTGCCTGTTCATATCTCTAACCATGAAAATGATGGTTTGGCTCAATAGCTTGCCCTGTGTATTAATTTCCTATAGTCTTTGAAATTATTCTATTCTACTCTACTCTATTCTATTCTATTCTATTCTATTCTATTCTATTCTATTCTATTCTATTCTATTCTATTCTATTCTATTCTATTTAGTGGGAGGGAGACAGTCAGATAAGAAATATTTTATATATATATATATATATATATATATATATATATATATATATATATATATATATATATATATATATATATATATATAAAAATTTACTACAATACTTGATAATTTCATTTAAAAATCAAAATATTTATATCTTATGCTGATGTAACTCTGGCACATCTCTAGCTTTTAAACAAAAAAGCAAACAACATACAATAGCACATTCATCCATATATTTTGCATGCCCTGCCACAGAGATGGATTGCTTACAGTTTGTGGTGAACATGTTCCCACAATGGAGGCTCCATTTTAGCAGAAAAGTAGTATTTCCCAATGGAAAATGGAACTAGTCCTCCCTGTAGCGCATTCTATGTCACTTGGAGAAGAAGCCTGATGGGGTTAGTACCCTCAAGACTCCAACTGTCATGCTGAAGGTCTAACCCCTCCCATCCAGCTGTGAGACTGTGCCTCTAGAATCATTTCTTATTGTACTGCTCAAGAGTTGGATTTTTAGGGGATTGTTTGGAGGAGGGGCAAGGGGGCAACCAGAGCTCCTCTGGTAAGCTCTTTGTAATAAGACATCAGAACTCCCACAAAACAACGTGTCTATGAAGGCAGTACCACCTGCCAGAATACAGGCAACCTAAGTGCCTACTCCTGCCCAACATAGTGAACTTCTGGCCTGAGGTTCTGATGGGGGAAAACAGGGATGTGCGAAAGCAAGTACCAATGCCCCCACAGAGTCTCTGAACTCATTTCAGGTACTAAGGTTGACAAGAAAAGGAATCCCATAGTGAAGAGTCAACAGCAACTATCACTATCATCACCCTTGCCCTCTCTTGCCTTCATTTCTCCGATATGCCTTCTGCTGAAGGAGTTCTGCTCTAACTCAACTTGCATATGAAAAATGAAGTGTTGTATGATGAATATTGGCCAAAACGTATGTCATCAGGAGAACTGTGGGTAAACGCAGAATCTCACATCTAGCCAGCTTCTTAGTATTAAAGACGCCTTTTAAGGGTCAAGGTTCAAGTAAGGGTCATGCCCAAGCAACACATCACTAAAGGTTTTATGGGTTAAAGCCAGTGGTGGGATTCAGTTGGTTCGCACCACTTTGGCAGGACTGCTAGCTAATTTTTTATTGCCCGGAATGGGCTTCCAGAAGCGGCATCCACACAGAGAACCGGTTGTTCACATATCTGAATCCCACCACTGGTTAAAGGGCGCTTTTGAAGGCTGCACTGGATCCTCAAACATGGATGGCAGCTTTTAAAGGAATGAGGGTTTTTCAGGAAATCTAAAATAGATAACTGACCTAACAACTGCATAATAGGAAAGAGTGAGCTTTTCTTTTGCAATCATAGAGTAAAAGATAACATGGCAATTGTACTTATATTTGCTGCAAAGGAAATCAGAAGTTTCTACTTCTTTTTATTATTATTCCTGCACTTTTGCTTTTTTGTCCCTTTTTTCTGCATTTTTGCTTTTTCCCTTTTCTTTCTTTTCTTTTACTTTTTATTAGTTCATAATAAATTAATATTAGTATTAATGCTCTTTGTGAAACTTTCAGTAAAAATTGAGAAACAGAGAGAGCACAAGAACATAAACCAATAGTTCATTGTTTTTGCAGTATTATTGCCCTGCAATGCTACTTCCTTCTCTCTCTCTCTCTCTCTCTCTCTCTCTCTCTCTCTCTCTGTTTTTTTTTGTAGTCCCTTTGAATCAGTGTTGACTCCTGCCTGGCCTAGTTCTCGGAATTTTCTTGGCAAGATTTCGGAGAAGGTTTGTCAGTGTCTGCTTCCTAGGGCTAAGAAGGAATGACTGGCCCAAAGTTACCTAGTGGGGCTTTGTGCCTGGGGTAGGACAAGAACTAAGTGTCCCACTTTCTAACCTGGTGCCTTAACCACTACAGCAAACTGGCTATTCCATTTCATCTGCATGCTTTTTTAAAAAAAATCTTGTTTAGTATAACACATCATATAATACAACTAATTGCAAAACAATAGTTCTTTCCTTCCCACAGACCCTGCCTTCAATTCTGAGTTGATGGAAGAAATGAATGTATCCCATTAATTACTTTGGATGCTGTTTCCTATCCAAATGGAAATATTATTCTGCCATAATTTACTTCTCACAGAATGTGAGATTGGATGCAATTCCACCTGCCTAAGATTTCTCTTCCTGACACCTTTCTTTCACAAAGAGGTCCATGCCTTCGTGTGAAAAGATACAAATGGTATAAATGTTTAAACTATCGGAAAATATTTAAATATATACCCATCCAACCTAGAATAAAGAGAGAAACTCTGACTTTTCTAGCTCAGCTACCTGCATAGGGAAACAGAGAAGTAGAATCTGCAATCAATCAATCAATCGATTAATCTTCAGTTCAACAGGAATCTGGACTGATGTCCCTTCTTTTTTTAGTTATTTATGTGCTACATGCAGATTTAAGCTAGGACTGATCTTTAAGGCAGGATTTTAGATGAATGACTATTCTAAAATATTTCATAAAAAGAGAACATGGCTAGACTTCTTAAAAGTCTCATTCATTTTACTTGGTCCTGCTCTCCAAACTCCTCATAATCTGAGCAAGTGGGATGTCCATTTCAAAAAGAGCTTTGCTGAATTGAATATCTGCTGCCTTGCAAAGCCAAATTAATTGCTCAGTTCTACATTCCAAGTGACTGAGAATACGATGTTGCATCTATTAATTATATATTGAATTACTCTTATGGAATAAGAAAATGATTTGTTTTGAATTCAGTTGAATCTTTTGCTTCCTTTTCAAAGCTGGACCACAATGACCCTGATAGTTATAAACTATTGATGGGATTAAGACTGAATCATCAATCTGTACGGTCCATTGCAGCACATCAAATCTTCCTTTTCTGGATTGGAATTTATCACTAAACTACTATGAACATTGTTTGCTCAGTAAAAGAAAATAACAAAAGTTTTGCTACTCAGTTCTCTTGGAGTACAATTTACACAGTTACATAATGTTAAATATTATTCCCTTGTTCTTTTTATAACCTTAAAAAATCATTTCTACCTAGATCAATTATAGTCTAAGATACAGCCTGGCATTTCAGCTCAGGAGAGCTATTCATTAATGGCATTACCATATATTGTACCATATGGAAGCATCATCATCATTTACTTAACTTAAAAAAAACACTCTCAGTCCAAAGGCAAATTGACCCAAGGCAATCTGTACATTTTAAAAACAATATGGCTATTTTCCTAAGACTGGGGAAATAATTTAGTACTTTGATTATTTCTTTAGTTAGCCACAAGATTACACACATTTCTTGTTTCATGTGAAACTGAATAAGATTAGCTAAGCCCTATTCAGCTAAGGGACACGGTGGCTCAGTGGGTTAGGACGCTGAACTTGTCGATTGGAAGGTCGGCAGTTTGGCGGGTCGAATCCTGAGTGCCGCGTAACAGAGTGAGCGCCTGTTACTCGTCCCAGCTTCTGCCCACCTAGCAGTTCGAAAGCACGTAAAAATGCAAGTAGAAAAATAGGGACCACTACGGTGGGAAGGTAACAGCGTTCCGTGCGCCTTTGGCGTCTAGTCATGCCGGCCACATGACCACGGAGACGTCCTCGGACAAGCGCTGGCTCTTCGGCTATGAAACGGAGATGAGCACCGGCCCCTAGAGTCGGAAACGACTAGCACGCATGTGCGGGGGAACCTTTACCTTTACCTTTATTCAGCTAAACCCATGGAAAATCAAAAATGATACTCTTGTTTATGGAAAACTATGTTATCCTGTTTTTGGGACACCCTCATTTTTGTCAGCTCCATGATCAAATTATGTCTCCTTACTTGTGTCCTGGAAGCATACAACCACACCATCTGAGTAAAAATTAACAATTTAGGAATGAGGAATCTCTCCCAATTTCTCCAGCTAATGCTTGCTTTCTCATCAGGCCCTCTGCTAAGAAAGTACTGGCAACACTGCAATATCATCAAAACCTTTTCTTTGGACAGGTAGGAAGCAGCGGGCCTCACTTGAATCAGTAGCCAATCAGTGCTTGGACTGTACATTTCTATCTTCTGACAGGTTAGAATGACTACCATGAATTGCAACCATTCACTATAGAAAAATATTCAACTGTCTCTGGTACAGAACTATCCTTTGGCCTAGGGGATATTATAATCCATCCCAGAGTCCCCTGATTTTTAATTTAATCTTTTATTGCTTTTAAAATAATGGCCAAAATGAAACAGAAAAAAGGGCAAACATAAAATTTGGTAAAAGTTAACAAGTTCCATGGCCATTCAATTGGATACACTGGCAAAAAAAAAAATCAGCCACATACCGGTACATAGAAAGTGAAAAAATACTGCAAAGGAAAACCAATATATCATTTTAGCAGTAAATAGTTACAATTCTACCGTACCCTACTCTTTTGCTAAAGGCATCTATAGTTTGCATCAACTATGGAATAGTAGTATGAGGTTTAGAAATAAAAATGTCATATACAAATAAAACTAATTTGTGTTCACTTGAATTATGTGCTACTCGATAAATCTCTACATGTTGTTTAATAGCACAAATCTAGGGTTCCACACAGATATTAAAAAGCAAGGGTAAAAGTGGTCATACTTGTCTAGTTCTTCTAAATAGTTGGAATATGGGAGATAACAAGCCGTTAACATTTATTTTAGATGTGGGTAACTCATACAATATCTTAATCCATGTTACGAATTCCAATCTATTCAATAGAGCAAACATGTGTTTTGGTGTCTTTTGGTAAAGGTTTTTTCAGCATCCAATGATAAGATTATAACAAACTTCTTTATTTTTATTCAAATCTATTAGATCTACAACTAATCTGATATCTGCTCCTTGCCCAATTTTTATAAACCCTGCTTGACCATTCTTTTTTTTATTAAAGAGTTTTACAGAAACAAGATTTTACAATACATCCCCAAATTCCCCCCTACCCAAACCACCCCACTTCCCAGAGCTAAATACAGGGTTATAATTATAATAATCATATTCTAAATAAGGATTATCCATAATATAAAATTAACCAAATTCATAATGTGCTTTAACTCCCCTTTAACATAGATACATACAAAGTACTAACACTAAGATCAATAACAATATCCCTCTAAAATCTACTCATAAGCTAAATGGAACTTTTTAGTCCCATATTTATTCTGAATATAATCTATCCATCTCCTCCAAAGTGAAATATATCTTTCCTGTGAATGATCTTTCAAATAAGCAGAAATCTTAGACATTTCTGCAAGATTCGAAACTTTAAACACCCATTCTTCTATAGTAGGCAAACTATCCTTCTTCCAATATTGTCCCACCAGTAACCGTGCTGCTGTTATCATATTCAACATCAAATTGGTTTCTTTAACATCGCAATCTACCACAATACCCAATAAAAACAATTGCTGAGAAAATTTTATCTTTTTCTTAAAAATCTTTTGAATGTTCCACCAAATTTTAATCCAAAAAGCTTTTATATTTCTACAAGTCCACCACATATGAAAATAGATGGCTTCTGCTTGACCATTCTTAATAACGAACAATATCACTTGTTGTAATCTACTTACTAATACTGCAGTTAAAATCTTTGTATCAACATTAATCAATGAGATCGGATGATAATTAGCACACTGAGCATAATCTTTCCTGCTTTTGATATCTGTAATATAAATACATAAATATAAATGTGAAGGGTTCTTGGTATCCCCTGAGCTTGGTTGTTTTCCTGCAGACATTTCATTATCCAAACTATGTAACATCATCACTTCTAGAAAGGAATGGAGTTTGCTCTCAATTTATATACTAGTGGTTTCCCTGTCAGTGTTAGTAGGAGTGGTCTTGAAGGATATTACAATATCTTTATTAGAACATGTCCTTGGTCACAGATAGTAAAACAAGAATAATATATTAGACACCAAAGTGAAGGGCTGCAGGACAATTTCTGTGACTGGTTTTCCCCAGAGTGTACTACCTATATTTTCAAAAGAAAGAAATGGTCCCCAAAATTTACATTCTGGCTCCTCACAATTCTGCATTGGATTGCGCGTTAATTGCTGGCTGTGTGCTGGAATTTAGATACTTACCCTCCTCGTGGACTCTAAGCGTGTTAATAATACTAGAGAAGTGTCTTGAAATAATTAATCATTCCATGTGGAAAAGACAAAGAGCAACAAGTGTTATTTTAGACTACTGAGAAACTGATTTAACTATACTGAACTTGTACCAAAAAGACTGTATATATTATCAACTTGAAAAGACTTTATATCTTTATTCTATTTCTTCTGCACTCTGCATACAATTCTCAGCTTTCTAGTTAAAAGCTTAGAAACCTATTTTCTCTCTCTCTACTCTGTGAGTTTGTATATAAAAACTGTATCTCCTGCCAGCTGCTTAGTTTTGCTTTTGGAACTCCTCATCTGACCTTGAAAAGAGAACAGTGTATTCTTGCCTGCTTTTCTGCTTCCAGCAACTTGTTATAAGAGAGGATATTTGCAAAAATGTCTCCTAAGTAAGAACTGAAGGAATTAAAATGTGACTCGAAGAGCCCAGCACCAAACTCCTTGTGGAAGTATTTGAGAAAAGGTTTGCTATGCGACACGACACAATAAAAGAGATGAATGAAAAATCTGATAAAACCTTAAATTAGTACGGTATCAGAGTTAAAACAAACTAAAGAAGATGTTAAAAATATACAGATTAGAATGGATGAGACAGACATAACGTTAGACCTTCTTAACCAAAAATTACTGTTATTGGATTTGAAATAGAAGGAAGTTTTTCTGCACTGCAGAGGAATTCCTGAGCAGATCCGCAACTTAAGTGATGTAATTCAAACAGAAATGACTAAATGGTTAATGATGAGAAAGTAGATTTCTCTAAAGAAATAGAAGAAGATTTACAGAGTAAATTCAGCATAGGCGGCCAGAAGACAACTGCCAAGTAATGTTATGATCCAATTTATAAGAAAATCTATAATCCAGAAACATTACCAATAGAGATTTAATGTTTCTGGAAAAGAGGTGCAAATATTCAGAGAAATTCCAATTATAATATTAAGGAAACGTAAAAAAAATATTTCCTGACAGATCTCCTGAAACAAAATATTATTCCTGTTCACTGGGATAAGCTGGAAGAGGTTATCTTTACCTTTAGAAATCAATGATATAGACTACATTCAAATTCTTAAAGCACAAGATTTTTTGGAAAAATATGGATCGTAACTACACTATTTTTCAAAAGATAAAGATCTGAAAGAAAAAGATAAAAAGAGGTTTGAAGCTGATCAAGGACACACTGTGGAGATGGGAGCCTCAGCTGGAATCCCTGAAATTTCCTCTTCACAACAGATGGACTGCAAGATTTTGACATGGAATCTCAATGGGGCAAATTCTCCACAAAAGAGAAAAAAAGATATTTCACTATTTGAAAAAATTGAACCATGATATAATATATTTACTAGAAATTCATATTAAAGAGATTGATAAAAAATATTTAACAAATAATATCTTGGGTCCGGAATTTATTTCTGTAAACTCAAAGGAAAAAAAATAGGGTAGTTTTGTACATAAAACCCCAACTACATCCACATTTATTGTTTGCTGATTATCAAGGCAGGCACTGGTTTTAAAACTGGTTTTAAAGTTGTGAAAAAGATATAGTACTTGGGGTGACTCTCACTGAGGAAAATTCTAAACTTTACAAAAAGAATGATAGTAAAATATGGGAGGAGATAAAATTGGATTTAAATAGATGGCAAAAAAAATAGATTTGTCATTAATGGGAAGAATTTCAGTAATTAAAATGGATGTACTACCTAGAATGTTATTTTTATTTCAGACTGTACCAATATTGATTAGAGATTCCACTTTCAAACAGTGGCAGAAAGATATAACTAAATTTATTTGGCAAAACAAAATACCAAGAATTGCATATAAGCTGCTACAAGATTCTAAAGATAGAGAAGGTCTGGATTTACGGATCTTAGATTATATTATGATGCTTGTTGTTGGTTAAAAGATTGGATAACTTTAAAAAATTCAAGGCTATTAGACCTCAAAGGTTGTGATTTGCAATTTGGGTGGCATGCCTATCTATGCTATGACAAAGTAAAAGTTAACCCTGGTTTTAAGATTCATGCTATTAGGCAATCAATTGCATGTGTATAATGGAAGTATAAAAGAAAATTAGCAGATAAAATGCCACTTTGGCTATCACCTCATGAAGCACTGCATAGAACAGAGTTGATTTCAGAATGTAAATGGATGACATATCAATACCTATTGATATTTGAAGAAGAGGGATTTAAGATAAAGACAACTAATGAATGAAGGATTTGCTTGTGGTTAGTTTAATTATTATAGAATCTTTGAAAGATTTAAAGTTGAATAAAAAAAGGTTTCTTTTCACAGGAACTAAATCTGAATTGGACATTAATTCATGTTCTGGAGATGACCAGTTGATTTCTAAACTATATAAAATGCTACTTAAGATGAACCTAAAAGATGAGTATGTTAAAGAGTGTATGGTAAAATGGGCAAAAATGGGTATAATGCTAGATAAATGGGAGAATATATGGAAGAATAGTGTAAAATTCGCATTAAATTACAGTTTGAAAGAAAACTTTTACAAAATGATGTATCGTTGGTATTTGACTCTAGACAGAGTAGCGAAAATGTATAAAGGGATTTCTAATAAGTGCTGGAAATGGAATCAAAATCCAGGTTCATTTTATCCTATATGGTGGTCTTGCAAATATGTGAAAATATACTGGATAAACATAAAAATAATAATGTAAAAATATTTAAGATACAAATATTAATTAAACCTGAAGCTTTTCTTTTAGGCATGATGGACAAGTCAATTGAAAAACAATTTGGGGTGCTATTTCTTCACATGGTGATGCTGCGAGGATTGTACTTGCCAAACGACGGAAAGAAAAAGTGATACCAACTGTTGAAGAATGGATTTTGAAATTGACTGAACTAGCAGAGATGGCTAAATTAACTGCTTTGATTAGAGATTTATAAGAGACTGGAAACCATTTGTAGACTTTCTACGGGCTAAATATAATAACAGATGGTTAACAGAGGGATTTGAAGATTAGTGTAATGTTTAGCTCAACCTGTTGACTGCTTTTTCTTTTCTTTCAGCATCCAGCCAGGGTGGATTCTACAAGTGAAATGTTAGATTTAATTGACCACTTTTTCTTCTTTTTTATGCACTTTTTTTTCTTTTTTGTTGTTGTTACGGTTGAATCTATGCTTTTGTTTTGTTTCATTTTGCTTGTTTGTTTTATTGTTTTGTATTTTATTCTCTGTGATAAAACAATAAATAAATATTTTTAAAAAACAATTCTGCATTGGATTGTGCAGGGAAGGACTAAAAAGCTGCTGCTGCCTCTTAAATTCCCTCTGAGCAGATGAAATTTCACATTGATTCATGTGTTAAATGGATTAAGCTAGTTATTGTGAAGAGCTTTAGTTAATGGGATTTGTACTGTTGTCGGAAGGAGTTTGCTATTTATTCAAGCCGAGGTAAATTATTAGAGAATATTCATTCAGAACAATATCCATGATTTCACACTGTGAGTATTTGCAAAACATGAGGTGCTGCATTTCAGCCAGGATCTCTGCCCGCAAGGGTGGATTAAACAGAAAGAAGGTAAAATGAATCAAATGGACACATGGTGGATACTCCCTGAACAAGGGAATTATTTTGAAGAGAATTAGAATTACATTTACAGGTAGTCCTCGATTTATGACCAGTCACTTAATGACCATTCGAAGTTAAGACCCCCTCCAAGCGATACTTATTGCCCAGTTTCAAAGTGCCTCTGCCATTGTTCACTTTTATGAGCGACCACACAGAGACAGTGCAATGGCCAGCCCCCCCCATCTTCCCCACCCATCCCACTGTGTCCCCACAGGCCTCGGTCTACTCTCAACCTAGATACTCAGCCATGCATGGAAATCTAAAGCTGGTCAGCAGAAGCTACCATCACATGGAGGGCTTTACAGTTCTGTAGGCTGAGGCCTATTTCCCATCAAACCACCAGTGCTTTTTTTTTGTAAAAAAAGAAAAAAAGGTGCCCAGAACTCACACACGTCATACAACCCGCCTTGCCTACCCTACAAGGTTCCATCCAAAAAAGATGCCGAAACTCCGTTCTGGGTGTTCTATGACAAAAAAAGTCCTGCAAACCACCAAAGGGTATCCCAAACCCTCCCTCTGCCTCCTGGGGTTCCCCTGGGCCTTAGCTTGCTCCCAACCCAGCCACTCAACCACCCAAAGGAGCCTAAAGCTGGGCAGCAGAACTACCGTTACAGCTTACAGGCCTCAGCTTGCTTCCTATCTTCAACCAAGGGACTAGCAGGACTTGGCCTCCTTCTTATCCAGCTCTAGGCCCTAACAGCACCCAACATACCTTTTTGTCTCTTTTGCAGAGGAGCCCAACTAATGCGATGTGATGGGGTACAATGCAATGCAGTGTGGTGCAGTGTGATGTGGTGCAATGCAACACAATGCAATGCAATGCAATGAGAGTCTCAGCTTTCTTATAGAAGCTGCCTGCCTTATGACAACCTGTACTTTTCTGCAGAGAAGTAGTACTTCTCGCAAGTCTGTAACTTTTTTAAGGAAGTTCCATTTGGGGTGTGTTAAATAGCGGGTTCTTTGGCGCAGGAATGAAGACGTGTAACTGAGTACAGGGTAAGTCATAGTTTATTTCATGCAGAAACTGTACTGGGGAAATGGCTGCAACTAGCCGCAATATATAGTCTAGCCCCTAGGCGGCAGCCAATAGGTTTGAATCAACCACTGCCACCTGGAGATAGCCAATTGCAGCACAGGAGACTTGTAGTCTGGGTTGCTGGAGAGCCGTTAGCTGCTCTAGCAACCCACGTGGTATTCCTCAAGAGCTCAGTATAGCACCCTGCTTCCTTAAAAAACAGAGTGCCAGGCTCCTCTGCCTGTGTCTGTTCTAGGCTGCCTAGGGCATCCCCAAATCCTGAGGCACCCAATGCTGTACTTAACAACTCACACATTCGTTTAACAGCCACATCAAGGGAGAGCAAAGTTTAAAGTCCCTATGGATGCAATTTGGTTTATTTTTATCCCCCATTACAAGCTGTCATTAACATTAGAGAAATACATAGGTTGGGATTCTTCAAATTATGAAGGATGCAAAATAACAATGCTCCCTTTCACTTGTTTTATTTCTTTGTATGATAGTGGTATTGCCTATAATATTAGGAATAATAAGAATGATCAGGGACTTCATATAGCAACAGAGTATAATATAATTAATTTGTTCCTGAATGATATATTTATTTCCTTAAGAGCTCAAAAAGAGGGAGATTCCAACTGCAGACTGAACTGGATGAATTCTAAAAAGTGCAAAATTAGAAGTAAATATTAGAAAGTCATCTGCTATAGTAATTAACACTGTGAGAGTGTCACCCACTTCAAGAAAGTATAGGGTTATATATCAGCCCTCATGGATTTGAATACTTAGGAGGAATGATTACAAAGGACTGGCATTAATTAAAAAGATAATTATGAATCTTTATTATGTAAAATCAAGATGGAATTAAAAACTTGGCAATGTGATTATTATCATTCTTAGGAAAGACAGCAACTGTTAAAATGATTATCCTTCCAAAAATTCTGTTTTTCTTCTAAACCTTCCCAATATCAATGCCCTCTAATTGGTTCAATAATTACATGAATTATATCTTCATTTATTCGTAATTATTTTTTAAAGAATTAGAATCAGACAAGCTGTCCAGTATAAACAACAGCAAAATGGAAGTTTAGAAACACCAACTTGAAATAAGGTGCAGACTATGCAGAGAGGCCTCAGAGACAGCCCAACACATAATAGCAAGGTATAAGATGCAGACAGGAAGAGCATACACTGAACGGTACAACAAGTAGCTGACATTGTATACAGTGGTGCAGAATATGGGCTAGACCAGGGCTTTTCAACCTTTTCACCCATTGTACCACTTTTAGGATATGGCAACATCCGAGTACCACCAGTCACCTAGCAAGGTGTCAAAACCTTGATGACCAAAAAAAAAAAGGAAAAAAGTGATGAAGTACAGGTAGTCCTCAACTTACAACAGTTCACTTACAACAATTCAAAGTTACAATTGCACTGAAAAAAGTGTCCCCCAAGCCACAGCCGAGCAAGACACCTGCCTGCCCGCCCTGTGTTTGGTTTTTATTCCCCCCCCTTCTGCTGGGTGGTTGCAGCAGGTTTGGGTCATTTCACATGACCCTGGGACACTGTGACTGTCATAAATATGAATCAGTTGCCAAGCATCTGAATGTAAATCACAAGACCCTGGAGATGCTGCAACATTCCAGCTGATTGGCGCTTCTTCTGGGCTCAGCAAAAGCACCAGGATCAGCGTTGAGCTCCAGTTGGAGCCTGGCGCTGATCCTGGCGTTTCAACTGAGCCCTGACAGCCCTGCAGCTCTAGCTTGTGTGGTGCTGCCACAGGTTCAGCTGATTCCCCTCCCCCACTACCACTTTTCTAGGAGGTCGTGTACCACCTGCCAGGTGCCAATGTACCACAGGTGGTACCCGTACCACTGGTTGAAAAGCCCTGGGCTAGACCCTCCTAAGTTTAGAGGGGAGATCCCACAGAAGGTTGTGGAAAATAAGAGGACTAAGATCCTGTGGGATTTCCAATTCCAGGCAGACAGGCTAGACAACTTGTTGGTAGACAAAGACCAAAAAACTGCAGTAGTGATAGATGTAGCAGTGCCAAGTGACAGCAAAATAAAGAAGTACCAGGGCCTGAAGCAAGAACTGGAGAGGATGTGGAAAGCAAAGACCAACGTGTTTCCAGTAATACTAGGAGCACTCAGGCTGTGGCTCCTAAGCTTGGAGAGTGACTCCAACAGATCCTAGAAACAACATCAGAAGCTTCTGTCCAGAAGAGTGCAGTGCTAGAAACATCTAGAATACTGCGCAGAACCCTCACACTCCCAGGCTCCTAGTAGAGAACCCAAGATTGGGAAAGACACAGACCACCCATAGGGATATTTCTATATGGTACAAATTGAAGACATATTTGATTCATCATCTGTCACAGCAGTTTAATTTTGATGAGGGAAAAATTAGTAAAAATTGCCACGAACCCAGATTTTAAAATATTTTAAGTTGTATAAAATGATAATATTAGCTAAACATACACAGCTTAAGAGTGGGGATAAATTTACTCAATTCAAGGAATGGGAGGATCAAGGCCTTCATTGAGTTAACAACTTAATTCAGATAAGAAACCTACCCCCACTGAACATACATTTCCAAGGGACTGGAAGCAAACACCAACTTGGTTTTAAAAGAACCCAAATTATATTCTTTCTTCATAAATTGTTTAGCTGGTATTTGTTAAAGTTTTTCAAAGTATTTTAGCAGTGGTGTCTCTCTGAAAGGGATCTATATGTGTATTTGTGTTTGTGTTCTCTCTCTGTGTGTGTTTGTGTGTATGATATTTGTGTGTATGATTATGTTTATGTATATGTCCATCACAAGTGATTCTTATCTAAAACTTTTTTTAAAAGAAAACCCTTGGAAACCATAGGTACATTTTTAACTTGCTGAAACAAAGTAGAGTTTAGAATTCCTTTAAAATTTATTTCACTAAAAATCAGCGAATGACTGCAAAGATAATGTATGCATGGCATACTCCATTAAAATCAATTTCCACTATACTGAATATTTCTAAAGTACGTTATGCAATATGAAAGTTCACCTTTGTGATAACATACAGTTAGAAAGTTTCCCATCAAAAGCTTTTTCAACAAAATTAAGAAAATTGTAGTCTTTTAAAATGAATTTTGCAGCAGAATTGATATTTCCTGAAACACCTTAAACAATGACTACATATGAAATTATTCCATTTCTATTCTTAGGAGGAAGATTGTGAATCTGAAAATACTGGAAAATAAAATTTTACTTCTCATAGGAAATATGCAGGAAATAGCACTTCTGAGCAAAACCTTTTAATTCTTTGTTCAATTAGTTATTGAGCCCTCTTTTGTATGATTATTTCCTTTCCTGAATTTCTCTATGGTCATTTATTTTCTGATTATAGCTTTGTGTTGCCTATTTTGCACATTAAAAAATCCTGTTCTCGTCTGTCCTTTCTGCCCCCACCTCATCTAAATTTAACTTTATTTCTGGGGGGGGGAAGTTTTGTTAAAGTTTACCAAAATCTTGAATGTTAGCTTACTAGCATGTGAGGTGATCATGTTTTAGTATGACCCTTTTCTGGCCTTTACTTACTCCTGTCCAGGTGCTTCTAACCACTGCTTAAGCTAAATATCACATCACATCCCTTAGATTCCAGTAACAGGTCAAGATATCCTAGCTAAGTGTCAAAGCCACAACCTAGTCTATATAACTAGTCTATAAAGGAGACATTTATGTTCAACCTATGGAGTGCTTTTGGCCAACCTCTATAGCTGTTTCCAAAAGATGTTAAAGAAATGTTACTTTTAGCAGGCAAATGCACATATAAGCTAATGATTGATAGTTTACAAAAGCCTTTAATTGCTTAATAAGCTACTAAGTTACCAGACCCTCAAACTGGAGGGGTATCATAGTAAACAAATTTCCTACATTCCTCCCTTCAATGCTTAAGTAATCTTTTAAAGTTCTTTAGCATCATTCCTTGAACTTTGCAAATACATCTGATAAGTCCTACCCTTGTTTCCTGTGTAAGAATTCAACACCGTGGCCTTGATGTTTGATTGCACTTTGGGACCAGATTCTTTATCATGGAGGTGCCCAGTGCTAAACAAGACATACAACAACAGAAATCCTTTACAATGCCTTTACTATCTGGGGCATCCAAATCTATGTTATCCTCCAAAGGTGGTTCAGCTCTTTTTGCTCAGGTATGATGAATCCATGTTCTGATTCCCTCTACCTGCATTGAAGTATAGGTTGTTAATAGTACTTGGTATGGACTCCTCCACTTAGGCTGCAAAGGGTCATCTGGCATCCATGATTTCACCAGCACCTAGTCCCCACCTACCAGATCCTCAGGCTAGAGGAACACCATAGCTATAAGTAAGAATTAGGCAAATTTCCACTCGTCCTACACTAGGACATCTCCAAATATTTTAATCCTCCAGCATTTCGATCTTCTGATGGAGGAAGAGAGAAGGAAATTCCACTATATCAAGGGTCTTCAAAATTGGCGTGCCTGGCTGAGGAATTCTGGGAGTTGAAGTCCACAAAGGGCCAAGTTTGAAGACCCCTGCATTATATGCTTATATATATATGTGATAGTGGGATTCCTGCTCTCCTCCTAGTTTCTGTGCCACCTTCCGCTGTCTAGAAGATGGTTTTATGGTTATGTGTTAGTGTTACAGCTTAAAAAGAAACTGCTTTGACACCTCCAGAGACTTTTTAAAAAAGTGCCAAGTTTGCCTCATGGAAGAATAGGCAACCTTGTGGCCAGGGAAAACACCATTATAAACTACTCCCTTTTCTCCTTCCTTTTTTTACGCACACAGTAGAGGAAATTAAGCTAGTAGTCTCAGGATGTAGCAAAATTAGTTGGGAAACATTTGTTAAAGTAAAAGTCTTAAAGAAACCTAAAAATGGGTAGGGATGCAGCCCCTCACTATAGTTATGCAAATTAGAAAGAACACTCTTGTGCCTCAGTGCTTGAAGACTGAACCAACAATTTGATTTCCTCTAGGAAAAATAAGAATGGAAGGGAATCATTGCTTAAACTAAGCACTGTCATATTTTCTCTTGCATCCTCAAAATAGAGTTGGAGGTTTGGGAAAGTCGTCCTTTCGGACATATTTCCTTACAAGATTCTTCAATGCCTTCAGCAATGGCAGGGCTTCCAATGTTCTGAAAACGTTCTTTAAAATTAAAAATGGAGATATTCAGAGATGTATCTGCCTTGAAATAAGCCCACCTTGAACTATATATGCAGTATAATAATATCTGTGTTTTATTTCTGTTATTATTTTAAAAACAAATAAACATAAAACATACAAGGGTATAATGATAGGGAGGTACAATATTCTGTATGAAACAATTACAAAGAGGGTAAGTCCTAAACAAGATGCTTAGCTCTCAGATACAGTCTGTAACTTAATCCAAAGGAAGAAATAATTGCAATTTAGATCCACATTTCTTGACTTCCTGCTCCTCACAGATCAGAACTCAATAGCCCTTTGACTCCCTACTGGAACACTGGAGCATATTCAGGACAAGGCGGAGCAAGGAAGAATGGAGACTGATGGATTTGTCTGTCGCTGTAGAAGATATGTCAGTGATCCAATCTTCCATATGCTGTAAAAGAAAGTAGCAGCAAGAACTTAGCAGAATCTACTGTACCATTGGACCCCCTAGGGGCTATTAAGGGGTTCTTGCACAGGAACAGGTCAACACAAAAGGAGCTTTGCTCTTTTGGAAAATTGTGTCTATCACAATATTCCCCACACTTTGGATAGTAGGTTATTTTCAAGATCTAGAAGGATCCTACTCCCAGCTCCAGTGTGGTCCAGTTTAATCACTGATACAAATTAGGTCATCATATCATTGTACTCAGCAAGTGAGAGGTTGTATGTAAGCATTTCTCTGCAAGGGATAAGAGGACCCTCCCATCCAAGAGAAAGGAGAGAACCAAAATCATTCCATGTTATTTTGCTGTTTGGGTCTGACCAGCAATTGCCTCCCTACCCTCAATCAAGGATATATGACTCCAAATTATGGAAGTTATTGTGTTGCTTGAACTGGAGTATCCCAGAGGTGTAAATTAAAAGGGATTGCTGTGAGTTGAAGGTAAAATTCAAATTATAAGAAAGAGAAGCAAACTAATGCTGCAGGCTTTCAAGAAACAAATAAGCTAAGTATTACCTGTTTGGAAATATTGGAGTCCTCATGGTCGATGTTTAGAACAAGGTGGAGAATCAAATGGAATATATGGGATTCAAAATGTTTGGAAAGAGGAGGGTGGATGGGATGGTACTGGAGGGTAAAATATTAGACTGTGTAATGGGGGCAAGATCCATCCTGAGTCAATAACCAAATACTTGAGGTGCCCATCCTAGTATCACTGAAGTATGAAATTTTAAATAGACGCTCCATTAAATTCAGAGTCTAAGGTCTCTGGAGTTCAGAAATGTATGAATCACAACTGAGGAAGCAAAGACTTTTGTATTCTTGAGTCACATCTTCTGAGACTTCTTGGAGGTTCTTGATGTCTTCTCTTTCAGGAATATGTTCCAATCTTTTATTCAACTAACTGCTCAGTCCAGCTGAGCAATCAGCTCTTTTATAGTGTTACGTGTCCTTTTGAGTTACATTTTATTTCTGTGTTGTGGCTTTGATCATTGTCCTACATTTTATTTTTTGCTTTGAGTTTTGAGTTTTATTCTGTACATATGAAACATCTGCCTGTATTTATCCATTCTCTTTGCTCATCTCTTAATCCTGAATATTGGAAATACTGTAAATATCCTTGCACAAATTCCAAATGAGATATGTTCAATGGTCACCATTGAGCAGGACAGCACTGAAGCAGGCATGTAATGTGGGTGAAGCATTTCTGTCACCTGCTAGAAGACATCAAGGAATCAAAACAAAGATGTGACTTAATTATTCATGGAGCTAAGATTCCAGGTGCTGTGACATTTCTAACTTTTCTTCGAGCCTCATTATTCAGTTCATTTTAGCTGTGTTTCTTTCATCAGCTATCTCTCCACAGATATCCTTAAATGGGAGATATACAACCAAGAAGAACATTATGTGAATGTAATGTTTTTGCTACATAGTCCACTTCCTCAAATTTGGGGGGAATACTTTCCCAGAGATAATTCCTTGGGTTTCATGTCCAATAATTAGTTGCCACTAGATTTGGGATGCTTTGGTTCATTCACAATTGCTTCTGCTAGATGAATGTTAATGTTTATGAAATATGGCACTGAAGAAATCAAACTTGCTCCTCTTCATCCTGTTTGCTCTGAAAAGATGTCAAGAGAGTTAGAAGAGGCCCTTGCACTGCCTCAGCTCTCCTTTCTTCATGGAATAGAATAAGAAGAGTGAAACCTAAGATAACAATCAACGCTCACATAGAGGGACTTTCTATGAGACAAGCATGCTGGATTTTCATGGGACACATAGTAATTTATGCAGTCCATTTTACAATTCATGAAAAACTCCAAAGAAAATCTCTTTGCTGAGATTTCTGAGTGTTTGTCTTGTGAGCCGCCCTGAGTCTTCGGAGAAGGGCGGGATATAAATGCAATTAAAATAAAAATAAATAAAATAAATGGTCTCACGAGGTCGATGGATCGTTAAGGTGCTTCCAAGTGAAAGGCATCACGCAAGAATGCGATCATTCAAAGCTTTATTTAACGATAGATTAGAGAGAAAGAATTACTTGGCATGGAGGAATCCATGCCTGCGTGAGAGAGAGAACAAAAGAACAGAACTAGAGAGAGAGCAGCCCCTTGAGCAGAGGTATTTATGGGGGGTCTCAGCCCCTCCCTAACCATAAAATTCTCTCGCCAATGGGGCTGCAGGGGCCGGGGACCCTTGACCCATCAGTGGAAGCAAAGAAGCCTCTTTGCTCCCATCTGATGACCTTTTTGGGTAACTGCCATGGCTGGCACAAAACATCTAACAATTCCCCTTCTTGCCAGCCAATGAGAGGGACCAGTGAATGTGTGTGAGGGGGCGAGCAGGTGTCATAGACATGCATAAAAACATTCAGAAGACCAAACACAAACGCTTACACAGAAGGTTGTGCCGGTCAATGGGAACAGGTTTGGTGAACAGATCAGCTATCTGGTCAGTTGTGTTACAATGCTCAACATGTATAAAACCCTCTTTGGCAAGCTGCCTGACATTTTTATAGTGTATGTCTATGTGGCGGGACCTAGAGCCCACAGCATATGCCCCCGAGATTGCAATTGCGGCTGTATTATCCTCTTGAATTTGGATGGGCAGAGGAGGAGATGCCCAGATGCTCGTTATCAGAGCATTGAACCAAATCAAATCATTGGCCGTGTCTGACAGGCTGGCATATTCAGCCTCGGCCGTGGAGCAAGAAACAAATTTTTGCTGCCTAACATGCCAATCGATAGGACAGCCATTTAGCAATATGAGGAAACCAGAGGTGCTCCGTCTACTCTTGGTGTCGCCAGACAAGTCTGCGTCTGAGTAAGCTGAGAGCTGGGCCGTCTCCCCCTTCTCTGGTTCCAGCACAAGGAGAGCATCGGTCGTGCCCCTGAGGTACCTAAGTACCCTTTTAACAGCAGTCCAGTGGAATTCCTTTGGGTGTTCCACATGCCTGGACAATAGATTCACAGCTAAAGCTATGTCAGGCCTGCTCCAATTGCTGATGTATAGCAAGGAGCCAATCACAGATCTGTAAAGCGTGTTATCTGTGAACTCAGGACCGTCCTTGTGAGTGTGATTGTAATAGTCACTTTGCATCGGGCTATGCGTTGGGTTAGATTCTGTCATTTTGCATTTGGCCAATAACTCCTCTATCTTTTCTTTTTGAGATAGAGCGAAACCCCCCTTAGTGGCCAAGATGTGCACACCCAAGTACTTGTCAACCCGCCCCAAAGACTTCAGAGTAAACTTTTCTTCCAGGGCCTTGGCAAATTCATCACACCCTTCCTTGTCAGGCCCTACATATAGTAGGTCGTCCACATAAACTAACACCCGTTCTGTGGTACCCTTGGAGTTGCATGTGAAAACACATTCATCTGCATGGGATGCAGTGAAACCAACTCGTTCTAAACTTTTTCTAAGGCAGTCATACCATAGTTTCCCTGACTGCTTGAGGCCATATAACCCTTTGTGGAGCAAGCATGTATTTCCCCTTTCCTGCTGGTAGCCAGGAGGGGCCCTCACGTAGATCTGTCGGTCCAAGTTGGCGTGGAGGTAAGCCATCTGGATGTCGAATTGGAAGACTTCCTCCCCCAGAGCGGCTGCAGTTACGAGGGTGGCCTTGACGCTCTCTGCCCGGACGGTTGGAGAGTAGGTCTCCCCGTAGTCCTCCATGTAGCGCTGAGCGAACCCCTGAGCTACCAAACGGGCCTTATACAGGTAGAGGCCATTGGCAAGTGGTTTGGCCTTGTAAACCCACCTTGGGCCAATGACTTTCCTCTCCTTTGGTGGTTGCTGGGGGGTGAAGACCTTGAGTCTTCTTAGGCTGTCCATTTCCTTCTCCATCGCAAGCTGCCATTTCTCCTGTTCTTCGATGGGCAGCTCCTGGATGTCAGAGAAGGATTTTGGGGTGACCACAATGCTGTTGACAGATGCGATGTGCCCAATGTCGATTCTCTTTGGCGGGATCCCTTTGTTGGACCGCTTTGACCTCCTTACCTTCTGCCACTCACCGCCCTTTTCTTCCGCGGGTCTCTGAGGCGTCGCTGGGGGTGAAGACAGCGTGTCTTCCCCCTTGGGACTGGACAGCTCATCCTCCCCATCTGATCCAGGTAGGATGACATCTTCGTCTTGTTCCTCACTTTCGTCGGTGGCAGGGTAGGTGGTTGTCTCAGGTGATGTCGTGGTCGGTGTGTCCTTGCTGGGTCGGTTGATATATGGGCTCAGATCATTTGAGTGGATCTGAGTCCAATTGGAGTCCTCTTCGAAGGAGGCAGATTGGGAAGTCACAATCCTGACCCCCTTCTCCCAGGAAGCGGTAGGCCTTGGAGCCAGGAGCATAGCCCAAGAACCTCAGTCTCTGGGAGACAGATCTCCCCTTCTTCCGCAGCTGCTTGGGGATGTGCACCCACGTGTAGGAATCAAACACACGCAAATGTCCCAGACTTGGTTTCCTACCGTGGACTAGGAAATATGGGGTCTGGTTCACAACACTGCTCCAGGTGCGGTTTAAGGTGTAATTGGCGTATTTCACCGCCTCTGCCCAGTATGATTCTGCGACCCCAGCGTCCGCAATCAGACTACGCACCATAGTTTGCAGGATTCCATTTCTTTTTTCTGCTATGCCATTTTGAGCAGGGGTGAATGGCGCAGTAAGAAAATGGCGGATGCCATTACCCAGTCCTGGAATTTTCAGGACATGAACTCAGCCCCGCGGTCGCTCTGCAGTTGTGCAATCTTGGTCTTATACTGGGTTTCTACAAAGTTGTACAGTGACTTTATGGCGTCAAAGGCTTCGGATTTTTCTGTGAGGGTATACACGTGGCCGTAGCGTGAAAAATCGTCAACGGCAGTGAGAAAATACTGACTTTTCCCTAGAGATGGTGTGAAAGGCCCAACCAAATCAACATGTACTAGTTGGTACGGGTATTGGGCCTTACGCAGTGACACCTTAAGGATGGGGGCAGCCTTCCTCTTTGTCTTCTTGCAAATGGCACAGTCCAGGAACACCTCACAATCCTTGAGCTGGACTCCCTCAGCAAATTCTCCCATCTTTTTAACTACAGGGAAGCTCGCATGACCTAATCTTCGGTGTAAGAGATGGGCACACTTATCGTGGAGCGGCTTCCCCACTGACACCCTCTTGGCTCTGGTTGCCTTGAGCAGTGCTCTAGGTGACTGCTGAGGTTCGGATTTCTTGTCCACACTGCCCTTGGAAAGCCTTGGGGCTGGCTGTGGAGGCTTTCTATCATTCCACGTGCAGGCCCCTTCTGAGGTGGGTGGGTTCTCAGGGGAGAAGTATGGCAAACCATTTATGATGGCAATACTTCCAATGACCCTCTGGTTCCGGGTGACATGACCTCCCCCTTTGCGAAATAAAACTTCCACCTTGTCATCGTCACATAATTTGATAATACTTAATAGGTTCTTGGCAATGGAGGGAGCATGCAATACCCCTTCAACTTTTCCCAGCCCGGGTACAGAAACAGTGCCCTCCCCAACAACTAAAGCGTTATCACCATTGGCCAACTTGACAGATGAGTTAATTTTCTTTAACCTTTTAAACCCTTGTTTCATATTGGTAATGTGAGATGAAGCTCCAGAGTCCAGTAACCATAAGTCAGTAAGGCTATCAGCTTTTGTGGTGGGGGTGAGAGAACAAGTATGCATAAAATTGCCCTTGGCACTACCTCTGCCCCCTCCACGCCTCCTTCCTTGCCCCTGGCCCCTTACTTGATTGAGACCACGTTTGGGGCCTTGTTGTTGATGGGGGCAGTTCTTCTTGAGGTGCCCCTCAGAGCCACAGATGAAACACTTAAGTAGAGCATTAACCTGCTCTGAGTTGTGGTGCTCTCTTCTGGCTCGCTGAGTGGTGACTCTGGCGTATTCTCCTGCATCTCTTCGCCTCTTATCTTCCTCAATGAGTCTGCCTGTGAGGTAGGATAGAGTCATGGCTTCCTTCGCTGTCCCCTCCAGTGAAACAATGAAGCTGCTCCAACTTCTGTCCAGGGAAGCCAGAATGACAGCGACCATGTTTGCATCAGTTACAGGGTGGTCTCTAGACACCAGTTCTGCCCTGAGTGTCTTCAACTTTCCCAGATGTTCAGGCATGCTAGCCCCAAATCTGAGTCTGGTTGTGTAAAACTCAGTTGTGAGTCTGGTGATCGAACCAATGGTGTCGCTGTTGAATAAATTGTATAATAACCGCCAAAGTTCACCAGCTGTGAGTCCATCTGGAATGCTGGAGTACAGGTTAGTATCCAGTGAACTCAGTAGAGTGGTATATGCTTTCCTATGATACCACTCTTCTTGGGGTCCCCAGGGAATAGGTGGGGGGTCCAGAACCATCTCTAGAGTCCCTTGCTCTAATAGATATACCTGCACTTCTTTATTCCATCTGCTGAAATTTCCCCCTCCAAGTTGCAGTTTTTCAAAATTATTTGAGAAAGTAGGGGCAGATAGAGGGGAATCTTTCATAGATCTATATGTACTGTTATAGATCTGTGAACTTTCCATTGATGTGAATGGAAGAGGGATCCCTCTGCTTGCAGTTGGTGGTATTTTTCTCTGAGTTTTGGACTGCCCCTGCTCAGGGTTGGATGGCCCTGACTGGGCATGCTCGGAAATCATGTGATCCGGGGGAGGGCGGTGCCCACGTCTGCCGGCCGGCATTTGAGTTTGAGAAAAAGCTGAAGGCTGCAGAAGCTCTGAAGATTCCTCCTGAAGCCCCCCCCCGGCACTGGAATACTCACCGGGGGGCAAAGATCACAGGATGGAGGCTGGATGGCACATGGATTGCCCGGATTGCCTTGAGAAGCCCATTGCTGGTCCTGAAGAACCTGGGGGAAGCTCAAGACGGATTTGGAGGGGGGGCCTCTTCTGAAGCCCCCCCGAAGACCATCTGGCAAGCAGGGCGACTGGGCGGCGGCAAAAAGTAGGCTGGGGGCCCCGGGGGTTCACTGGGGGCCCTCTGGGGGTGCAGGACATAGTTGGGAGGCTCCAGGCTGGACGCCTCCCGGCAGTTAGGCCCCGGGGAGAGGACAGGAGGCCTTGGGTGGTGAGGGAGGCTGGCTACCCCCGATGTTGAGGCTGAAGTCGTTTTAGCCTCCAGAGCTGCAACCAGGGTCCAGATAGTTGTTCCAATCTCTGCTGCAGTAGGCGCGGCTGGGCAGGCTTTATTCCCCTCATAGGCCTTAAGGCTTTCTGGTGGGGAGGACCAGGGGGTTTCCATGCTGCTTTGGCTGGATGCTCCCGATTGCCGGGCCTCCAGGCTTGGTTGAGGCCTATCTTTATCAGACCATGTGGGTGCCCTGGGGGCCACCATCTTGTTTCCGGTATCAGGCCATGTGGGTGCCCTGGGGGCCGCCATCTTGCTTCCGGTTGCCCCAGGAAGCTGTAGGTCACAGTTTGGCGGGAAATTTCGCACCAAAAGCTCTGGGGTCCCGGGGTCACTCAGGGTGGCCGGCGCCATGTTAGGGGGCCTCGTGGGCGCTGGGGAAGGACTCACCAGGTGTCCAGAGGCTTCCTGCGCTGGGATCCCCCGTGGAGAGGCTTGTGGCGTCCTTTGTGTTGCAAGGAACTTTAGAAGCAGCTCCTTGCATTCTTGTTCAGTCATTTGGTCCACGCGGTGCCTGTCTTGGGCCCGGGCCGCTTCTGCTGCATCTGGGCAGTCTTGGGCGGACTGCAAGCCTTCCATACTTCCCTCTGTGGCTTGCAGCTGTAGGGAGGCATGCGAAGGGGTCCCTGGCGCTCCACTGGATCCTCTGGGGGAATGGAGGTCATCTGTGCTCTCACCTGGAGCGGAGCTTGCTTCAGGGGCTGGAGGCAGGGCTGCAGTCTTTGATTGAAGACTCCTTGTCACAATCAGAGACTTCCTGCCATCCATTTTAAATGGGTTCTTGCTCATCTTGCAATAGCCGCTGGCTTGGAAGCGTTACCTTAAACCATCCTCTTGCTTCCAACTTGAGAAATGGTCTCACGAGGTCGATGGATCATTAAGGTGCTTCCAAGTGAAAGGCATCACGCAAGAATGCGATCATTCAAAGCTTTATTTAACGATAGATTAGAGAGAAAGAATTACTTGGCATGGAGGCATCCATGCCTGCGTGAGAGAGAGAACAAAAGAACAGAACTAGAGAGAGAGCAGCCCCTTGAGCAGAGGTATTTATGGGAGGTCTCAGCCCCTCCCTAACCATAAAACTCTCTCGCCAATGGGGCTGCCTGGGCCGGGGACCCCTGACCCATCAGTGGAAGCAAAGAAGCCTCTTTGCTCCCATCTGATGACCTTTTTGGGTAACTGCCATGGCTGGCACAAAACATCTAACATGTCTTCTCCTTATGGTCCAAATGCATGCAAGTGAGGTCCTCTGCTACATACAGATCCAGATCCTATGCTTCTGGACTGCTGCAGCTTGAAGGAGTCCCATTTGTAGCTAGGTAGTGAGCCTGGATGAGAAGACAGGTTAGGTGAATGTGCTAGATCTCCTTCCATTCATATAGAACCAATCTCCTTCTCACTGAAGACCTCCTTGGGACCTGGTAGGCTTTTCTTTTTACTTTTACCGATTAGACATGTAAGGGAGAGTTGTGTCTCCAAAATATTCTCATCAAAAGTTCAGAATCTGCCTGAACTTTGGGGAAGGGATTTGTAGCTGTCTAGAAAGGGTGAAGGACACTTGGGGGAGGGGTCCTAAATGCCAAAGTGCCTTTATCCCTTAAAGTCTAACAACCCCCAAATCTATGGGGCAGCCATTCTAATGTTCCTGTTCCTAGTCCTCAGGCTCAGCTCTCTGACATATTACAAATTACATATCAGGCACTGAGGGACCTCTGAAATCGTAATCTTCTGCACCCCCAGGCCTCCAGTTCCACTCAGAGGGAAGAGTCCATTAACTTGGGGTTTTCTGGATTCTTTCCCAAATTAGTGGACATGCAGCCATACATAGTTTGCTTCAAAAAAGAAAAGTGGGACATGCTCAGATGGTTGAAATACTTATTCAGAAGATTAAAAAAAATCCTTTCTCTATATTAGAGATTTCCAACCTTAGGCATTCTAGTACCCTCTAGGTTTTTTACTGCCATTTCCAGTAGCGATGATGTCCCATTTCCAATAGCAATGATGTCTCAGTTTGGAGGAGATCCTGTCTCTCTTGGACTTTCTCTGCACTGAAGGTCAGAAGGACCCCCACCTTCAGCCAAAATGCATCAAGTACTTTTGGGAGGAACTTCCGAGAGTCTGCATGGGTTGGATTTTGTTGCTCTTCTTGAGGATGAGGAGGATGCAGGGCCTTTTCTTTAGCTGTCTTTCTGGGACAACTTTGTTATTCTTTTTAAGAAGGAATTGTATTATTTTGGACAGCCTACAATAGAGAGAAAAAGATGAGAAAAATTATTTGCAGAGATTTCCCTTGTGCAGGGACGGGTAGAAGATAGCAACGATAAGAAAAGCAAAAGAGCTTCTTGGGGGGGAATGTTCTACTACATTTCCGCTTTCCCGACTGGGCATAAATTGTTCTTGGATAAAGTGAAGCATCTTGATGAAGAGCAAATTCTCCCCAAAGACTGCCAGGAAGTGGGCAAGTTTGGAGAACTAATTGAGGTGATCTACATTTTTGGCACACTGTGAGGATGCCTGGTTATGATGCGACAGCAGAGATATTCAGGATGACTAGGCTAATGTGTGCAGTAGGGTCATTTTATTGGGAGAACAGCAAAAGAGAGCACCGTAATATCTACCATCTTTCTTCTCAGCTTAAATTATGAGCCTTCTTTCAATCCAGCTATCCTCAGAACCGCTGAACTGGTAAGAAAAGTTAGAGAGTATTAAAGGTACCCATTCCTGGGGGGAATTGGCAGAGAGCTTTCTCAGAGTGTCTTAGAGAATGAAGATTGCTATGAAATCTTACTTACATGATTATCCCTTTTTTATCTTTCAACTCAGAAACCAAAAAAACCCTAGAAAAGTTCTGTCTTCTCTACTGAGCACAGCTGCTACTGTTACATTTGAACTTAGTTGCTAAGAGACTAAACTGCCAAGGTTCATGATGTCACAGTGGAAGGGCATGATGTCATTGTGGTCCTTTTGGTCCCCCAGCTAATCACTGTGGCTTTTAAGAGGCTTTTAATCCACGTTATAGTCTTTCCTGATTGATGTCACTCTTATTTCATATTAAGGATATGTATGCACATTTTACTTACAAGCTACAACAGTGTATATTTCTTTTTCAAATCATAATTGCCCTCCCACAATGTAAGCTTGTATTGTGCAAGAATATGATGGAGAATGAAGGGAGGGAGGGAGGGAGGGAGGGAGGGAGGGAGGAAGGAAGGAAGGAAGGAAGGAAGGAAGGAAGGAAGGAAGGAAGGAAGGAAGGAAGGAAGGAAGGAAGGAATGTCTTTTCATTCCCAGTTGACTGGTAAAATTTTCCAGAACCACAAGTCGGGGGCAAAATGACAAAGTATTAAAAATACCCCTTTTTGGACTTAGGTGGCAGAGAGCTTTCTAGGAACATGTTGGAAAACCAATTTTACTTACATTATCCTATTTTCTTTCTTTCAGCCTAAAGCAAGAAACTAGGAAAGAGGTGCTTTCTCTCCTGAGTAATCCCACTAATCTGACATAGGAGCTGAGTTGCTGAGCATTTAAGCTGCTGAAGGTAGAGAAGTCACAATGGAAGGTGACAAACACTTCTGTAGGCAAAAGGCTTTTTCTGATGATGGCTTTTAATCCAAGCTAAAATGTATTTTACTTTTGAATAAGGATTCGTTTGCACATTTAACTGTAAGGAACAGTACTACAGATTTATTTTTACTGTCATTGGTGCTGTCCCACTATTTAAGTAGGATGGTTTAAAGTTTACTATTTCCTGTAATCACCAATTTAGTCTCATGGAGTCAAAAGGCCTGAAGTGCTCCTCCTTTAAAAAAATTACAAGTAATGGAAACATTGATTAAAAATTGAAAAATCATTTTAATATTATCTTGTGTAAACATACAAAAGTTGCAAAATATTTTTCTTTCATAATTGCTGTGCAGTAATAATCCTAAGTATCGAAAGATACAATTTTGTAGGAAAATGTTCCTCCAGCTGTTATGTTTATTTATAAACTAGGCAACCTGCGACCCATTAAATCATTTTAGAGATTATTTCCTTACCGGATTCCTCAGTTCTTTCAACAATGATAGAGCTTCTAGCATAACTACCTTCACTGGAAAAGTTCTTAAAAATTCATGGAGATATTCAGAGATGTATCTGCCTTGAAAACAGCCCATGTTGAACAGTATAGCACAGTACAGATTTCATAATTATGGTACACTGATTTTAATCCTAGCAGGAAAATCCTTTTTTTTTAGATATTGCAGGAAAGTGCTCCTCCATCCTCTGATACTTATTTATTTACAAATATACATTATATATTTATTTAACGGTGTGGGTGAAGTTCCTTTCCAATGGAACTGGGAGGCAGAGAGAAATGTATTCTGCCAACGTATCTTGAAAATGATTGGCCTTTCAATGTTATATGAGTGATTCCTAACTTCAAGATGAGATAACGATCACTACTAGCTAATATTCACTGTGTCATTTAAGGAAAAACTTTCGTGGGGAGAAATTTGGAGGATTCCCTCTTCAGAGACCCACCCTCATCTCATTCCTGTTGTTGATGAAATCCCTCCAAAGGAAAATTAGTGCCATAGAGACCATCTAATTTACCTGAGCAAATGATGCAGCTTGGAACTAGGCCTGAAAGTACTGCAACTCCTAGTCACCAGTCAGAAAAAGCTCCCCAGAGCAGGTATAATCAGGGTTTTTTATGGGGATGGGGAGGGACAGTCGGCAGTTTGGGTTTCTTGAGAAAGTCTTGCAGGTGTTCTCTCATCCCAAGGCAAAGCAGGACTGGTATGCACCTGCAGTTTGCCTTTAAAATAATCCTCATTGCTTAGCATCCTCTTGAACATTTCAATCACTCAGAACATTTCCAATTATACCTACTTCCACCTTCAATTTACATTTTCACTTTTTTCTGGTCAAATTCTTCCCTACCCCCAACCAGGATTTTTAGAGTGTTTTATTGATCTAATGAATTCCATTTCCCAAGGAAGTTGTCCATTTTGGAGCAAATTTCCTCCTCTACAGATAGAATTTTGTTTTTAAAGTTTTTGCAACTGTTGCCTGAAATTCCTAAGCAAAAGTTTATCAGTATTAGAGGTTGAAAATCTTGGGGGGGGGGGGAAATCAACATTAAAGTTTTGGTATCCAAAATAGTATCTAAAATTCCTGATCTGGAGGAACAAATTCCCTTCTTCCTTCCTTTTCTGATGAGAGTGCTTCCAGAATATACAATTATTCAGTTACTCAGCAGATGAGGATTGCAGGATGTTTTTTTAATGCACTCATAATTTCTATGAAGAATTAGATTCCCAAGGTGGGAGTGTTTTATCCAGAAATTTACAATGCTTAGGAGTGTTCCTTTGTCCAGCTTCTATAATCTTCTAACAGTTTCCCTTTTTAGAATGTTATTTCTGAAAAATATACAGCAAAACAGTGACAAGCAGGTATTATTAACATAGTTAATTGAAAGTCTTTATGTGTACTCAGATGGCAATCAGTGTGATGGGCACAGTTCCCCTTCCTAAATTATGCTTGGGAACAAAATTATCAAGGTCAAAGCATGTCTGGTACACTTAGAATAGCCTATTTTGAATTCAGCACAGTTGTTCCAAGGACAGAATGTTCTGACCTCAAAACACATTGCATACCTGTAGAAAATCTCCTTCCATGGTCCTGCAAATACTCTTGGTCCCAATGAAACTGAACACTCACTGGACAGCTAACCATTGATTTTGCTCAATGAATGTCATAGGCTTAATCTTTTGCATCTCCAGTGGCAAAGCAACATGGAACAAGTAAAATATCTGCTTGTCCCTTCTTTGCTTCCCTGGAGAGCTTTCTGCATTCTGTTGAGTAAACACCAAACTACAGGTAGTCCTTGACTTACAACAGTTCATTTAGTGACCATTCAAAATTACAACAGGACTGGGAAAAGTGACTTATAACTATTTCAAAGTGACTTATAACTATTTCCATCAAAATTCAAATGCTTGGCAATTGACTCATATTTATGATGGTTGCAGTGTCCCAGGATCATGTGGCAACGTCTGCGACCTTCTGACAAGCAAAGTCAATGGAGAAGCCAGAGACACTTAATGACTGCAGGGTTTCACTCAGCAACTGCAGCAAGAAAGTCTGCAAAATGAAGCAAAACTCACTTAACAATTGTCTCACTTAGCAACAGAAAGGTTTGGGCTCAGTTATGGTCGTGAGTCAAGGACTACCTATATAGGAGGCAGTGGCTTTCCCTGGGTGGCGGCTGCTGTAAAGCTTTCTGTGAAATGAGGGGTGTTCTTTTGGATGGGCCGACGAAGCATCATTTTAGGGAGCCATTCGCTGATCTGTCAAAATGGAGATATTCTGGGTTGTATGGAATTCTGAAGCTCCACAGAGGCCAATGGGTCCTTTCTCTTTAAACCTGAGCTCCTACCTTGACAATATTTTACTTCTATACTACAAGCCATTAAAGTTTTTAAAATGATGAAAATCTCCCTGCTTGCTTGATAAAATTGTAGCTGTTACGCCAGGCCTATATCTGACCCACTGCTGCTCCTGATTATAGGGCTGCCTGTTCTGTAATGAAAAACAAGCATATTTATAAAGATAGGTTTCCTATTATCCTGAGAGGCAGCTGTTACTCTGCTGCAATCTTTTATTTTTTTTAATTAGTTTAGTAGAGTACTGCCTGTTAATTCCACACTTGACAGTGATCTTTGGCCCTAGTTTTTGAAGCCTTAAATGATATTGTCCTTAAAAAAAAACCTCAAGGCCCACCACCATTAAATATTTGATTTGATTTGTTCTATTATACAGCATATTAAATGTTATTCTGCCAGCTAAGTATATATGGGTGTGATCCAAGGGCAATTGAAGTTAATGGCCCTCTTTCAATTAGCATCAATGGACTTTTTTTTTAATTAAGCACCATATATGTGCTTTCCAAACCGCACTAATAACATTCTGACTATACTAATAAGGAATTTTCTTAGGAGCTCTACATATGAGATTTGTATGGTTCACCAAACATGAGAACAATAGGAAGGAGGGGAGGGGGCCGAAGGTCCTTTTTATCATGCTGAATAGCTGTTGTTCCACTAATTCTTAAGCTGTCAAAAATTGTGCTGGGCATCACCATCCAGAAATTTGAAATAAGCCTTTACATGTAGAGTGGGTAAGCAGTGCGAAAGCAGGCATTTTAAATAAACTGTTTCTTGCTTCTGTTTTCCTGACATCTTAAACATAGAAAAAATAATAATAAAGTTCTCACTTGGTCAGACTAAAGAACATCAAGACCAGCTTCCATTTTTCCAGAATAGCCCAGTTCATGCTTCTTGGAAATCCCCAAACCCGGGATTATTACTTCTCATCAGCAAATATCCTTCAAATAGGTTGGCACTGGATGGCCGCTATCCCACCAATATAGTCACTGATCAATCTGTTACAGGAAGTTCAATGCTTTTAAAACCCCTAACTGCATGATACAGTCATTTTCATTCATTAACAGTGTTTTGCAAATCCTAGTAAGGGCAGGGGCGGGAAATCCCAGATACATTCGTTCATTCTGGGAGCCAGCTCGATCTAGTGGTTAAGGCACAAAGAGATTGTGAGTTCAACTCCCACCTTGGCCATGAAAGCCAGCTGAGCGATCTTGAGACAGTTTCTCTCTGCCCAAATCATCCCACAGTGTTGTTATTGTGGGGAAAAGAGAAGGAGGAAGGTGCGTTAGATAGGTTGGCTGCCTTGGGTTATTTGTAAAAATAATAAAAGTTGGGATATAAACAAATAAATAAATTCTTCAGGCTGAGCATAATAGATCTATACTGAAGATTCCAGCTTAGAATTACCTTATTCTCCTGTCCTTCCCCAGCAACTTTTAGGATGTCTTCAATTTAAGTTTGTTTGTTTGTTTGTTTTTTAAAAAATGCTCTATATCTTCATGTACCTCCTCTTGTTTTATGGGGATGTTTATTCTTAACATCTCAGTCTGAAAGGCCTCAATGTCTGTTCACTGCTTGCGGACCAGTGCTAGTGAACTATGAAGGTTTCCACCACTGAACAATGGACCTAACTTTCCCCCAGCAAAGAGGAACATTTGCAATGTCAAATGCCTTCTGGGGCACTTTTATCTTAATACTGTTTCAATTTTTCTATTCCTCAGACTCATTTTGAACTTGTTTTATAAATGGCGATTTAAAGGGAAAAGTTGTGAAAAAGAAGAAAGGAGAGCAGAGGGCACTGACTAAGAGTGAACTAAGAAAGATAAAAATGGAATAAGGTGACCAGTTAAAATTAGATTTTGGGAAAGAAAATTAAGAATTAAAAATGAAACCGTTAAATACCTCTTTGGGAATGATGGATGTTTGGAGTTCCCTTGTTTATTTCCTTGGTCAGTTAACCAAAATAGAGATAGGGAAAATTAGATTTTGGGAAAGAAAATAATGAATTAAGAATTAAAAATGAAACAGTTAAATACCTCTTTAGGAGTGATAGATGTTTGGAGTTCCCTTGTTTATTTTCTTGGTCAGTTAACCAAAATAGAGATAGGGGAAAAAGAGAAAAAAAGCACAAACATAAAGCTCTAAGGAACTTGTTTTGTAAATAGCGCTTTCTTTCAATACAAACACTTGCTTCTATCCAAATGCTATCTCTTCAGAAATAATCCCAGTATTGGAGCTAAGCAATGGTAGCCAAATTTGATGAGCTCTTCAAGGGTATTGTATCAATTTTTCAGGCACAACCACTTCCCACATTTCTATATATTATTAGACAACTCATGACATCTTGGGTCTTCG
The DNA here is from genome assembly GCF_947247035.1 of Vipera ursinii. Classification (NCBI taxonomy): domain Eukaryota; kingdom Metazoa; phylum Chordata; class Lepidosauria; order Squamata; family Viperidae; genus Vipera; species Vipera ursinii. The sequence goes on along the minus strand of NC_139512.1, from coordinate 173,831,504 downwards.
TTCTTTCTACATAAAACATAGAGTGGTGCCCTTTCCCTTCCCCCCACAACCTTCAGCAGAGCCCTGATGATGAAGCTGCTGCCTCCTCCTCTTCCTCCTCCTCCTCCTCCTCCATCATAGCTGACCTGCAGAACAGTCTGCCATTTTTCTGAAGGGAGGGGAAACAAAGGGAGCCAGGGATTTCAAGGAAAATTCCACCCCCACTCCCCTTTCTGGCATGTCCCAAAGTTTTCTCCATGGATGAAGACAGTTCATGCATCAACCACTCATCCAAGTCATACCCTTGACCTTCTTTCACTGCCCACCACTCTTAAGATATTTCCCATTTTGGCCTTGGTTCCAAAGCATCCAATCACTACTTGTGTATCAGGCCTTGCCATCAGCCAATAGCCAACAGAAGGAGGCAGGGAATAAGGTGAGGAAATGCCACAACCTTCCTAAATTTCAATTCCACTGGAATAATGTATCCAGATTTGGGATGCATTCTTTAAATTAGCCCATTTGAGGTATCTTGATTTAAAACATGTTTCCCTATGATGTACTGTTTTGTCCAATTGAAAGTTACAATAGACAAACAGGAGAGTTTTAATATCCATAGATTTATCCATTGAAAGTCATAGGTTGGTTTTCCATGGTTTTTGTAATAGTAAACGTAGCAGCTAACAATTCTTACAGAATCAATTTTTTCTGCTCAATTTATATTTGGAAAAAATGAACAATAAATCAACAACATTGTTCGTTATCAAAGACTGTTGATTTTCTCAATTTCTTCAAAAACCCTTGATCAGAAAGCATTGCCAACAGTAATGCATGTACTATATTACTCTCAAATATGATTAGACAGTCTAACAATGTGAATATAACTACTGTAGTTTCAGTGAAATATATCTATGGATTATCTTTATGGCTGGTGATTTACTAAAATAGATATAAAAGCAATTCTATGCCACAAAGCGTTCCAGTGCAATATACTGAATTTAACTTCCAAATTTATCTTTGAAAAGAACATCATATGCATTATGTTTCATACAATACTGAGATTTCCTTCATTTTAAGTGAAATAGATGTAAAGCATTCTTCAAATGATGTTAATGGTAGAAATTGCACAGTTGTTGAGATTTGCTTTTAATATAGGAGAAGCAACAATAAATAGAAATGAAATCCATAAAACTGATGCTTTGAGAAGCCCACTTAATTCTGTTACATGAACAATAAAGCTTCCCCCCTTTCTTTCTTTTTAGTTAAAACTGAGAGGGGGGAGAGTAGAAAGGTTTACAATGAAGGATGTATTTGGATTCTAGCTGCCCTTAAAATACTACACAAATTGAAAAAGCAACCTTTCCTTTAATAAAATATTAAAGGCAACCATTCAAATATTACCATACTTCTACCAAGGTTTGTATTTTAATGATTCCTTATTACAGAGCTTCAGACAATTCAATGCATTCACTGTACAAGATTAACAAAATGTTTCAGGAGCACTTGAAAAAAGCATTCTCCAGCAGGAATCAAATACAGTTTTTACTAAGAGTTCATTTAACTATTCAGAAAACAATTACCAATATGTCAAATCCTTGAAACTCAAGCATTGAAAAAGTAACAACAAGACACTTATTGTGTAAAAGCAAGGGAATTAGGATTCTGTCTACCTTTTATATTCCCTAACACTACTGTGCTTTTCACCATATTGTCTTCCTTTTTCAAAAGAAAAATCAGATCTATAGAATTGTACACATTGAATTTTCTCCGACTCCAAAACACAATTGCAACAATATTCATAATGATGATCATGTCACTTAGCGATTCAACAGCAACTCTGTTCAATTAACTTAAAGAGTTTCATAAGTAGTGACTTTGTTTTCAGTCACATTCCATGACATGTGGAAGAATCCAATTCTCTTTCTGTCTACCAAGCATTAATAATGAACATCTTACAATAATCTTAGATAGTGAGCTTCAACCCTGGCCTTTCAATCCTAGGAAAATGAAGGAAAAACATTGAGGCTTTGTTGGAGAAATGCATCACGTAGTCCTCTAATCCTCCAATTGTATCTTTCAAAACAATTAAGTTGAAGCAATGGGTCTTTAGCATTGTTGAGGAATATTTCTACATCTTACATATTTGCAGAGTTTTGTCTTTTTTGTTTTACCTTCCTCCCAGAAACTGTTTGTAGGAACTATCCAGAGGCTGGAAACTGTAGCATATAAAGCTCTTATGTTCCTTCAGTAAAGCCAATGTCAAGGAAGCGGACTGGCCTTGGGAACAACACATTGTGCTGGCTGTCAGACAACAACTGAGTTTAAATTTGCTTTTCAGTGCCCCTAAGCCAAAGCCAAGATCTCTCCAAGTCTCTCTGCAAGAGCAGAAGTGGAGAAAGGACAGGATTAAGCTCATCAGAATGGAAACTTTTCTGAATTTTCCTTCATCAACTAACCAAAAGATTGGATTTCCCCAGTGTGTCCTTTAATAAAAAGTCATTTAGATATCTCCTGCAGTACTTTGTACTTGACCATTGACATTATCTGAAAAATATATTCAAGTCTTATATAGTTCTTGAACCAAATAATTATTCTTTGCCAAATTACAGTAGTTATTACAAGAAACTAAAAAATAGTATCATTTATCATTTTGTGAGATTGTTTTAGGCTGGTCTTTATGACCTTTTTGGTAAAGTTTTATAAGCCACTCAGATTCTTCTAGAGAAGGCAACTATTACAAATCAATTTAATCTGATTAATAATTTAAATTAAAGTATGTTCTTGGGAATTTTCTTGAAGGGATTTTTTTTCCATCACTGTACAGAGTAAGAAATGTTTGAAGTCAACTTTCATCTTCCTTATTTCATTTATATCTCACTTTACCAGCAAAAGTGATGCTCAGAGGATAAACAATTAACAGTAAGTATAAGTAGAATTAAAGTATGTATGATTAAAACATATAAACATATAAACAATTTAAAAGAACTGAACAATCACCCTAGTCACAATCTACTTCAGTCAAAAGGTTTGCTTACCCTCGAAAAGCCTACCTTGTATTGTATGCTGCCCAGAGTCACTTAGGTGAAATGGGCAGGAGAGAGAGAGAGAGAGAGAGAGAGAGAGAGAGGGAGGGAGGGAGGGAGGGAGGGAGGGAGGGGGAGAGGGAGAGAGGAGAGAGAGGGGGGAGAGACAGAGAGAGAGGAGAGAGAGAGAGAGGGAGAGGGAGAGAGGAGAGAGGGAGGGAGAGGGAGAGAGGAGAGACAGAGAGAGAGAGGGAGAGGGAGAGAGGAGAGAGAGAGAGAGGGAGAGGGAGAGAGAGAGAGAGGAGAGAGAGGGGGGAGAGACAGAGAGAGAGGAGAGAGAGAGGGGGAGAGGGAGGGAGAGGGAGAGAGGAGAGACAGAGAGAGAGAGGAGAGAGAGAGAGAGGGAGACAGAGGGGGGGAGGAAAGGTCTGACAAAAAATAGCAAGGCGGACGAGGATGGAGACTACGAAAGACTCCGCAGAGGTGGTGGTTGTTGGTTGGGAGGGGCAAAAGGATGACTCGGCTGCTAATCTGAAGGCTGCTTCCAGCACGTTCTTAATTTGAGGGGGTCCCTGGTGCTCTCTGAGCTTGGAGGAGGAGGGGGGAGGAGGGGAAGGAGAGAGAGAGAGAACCTTGCCTACCAGCAAAAAATCAACAGAAGCAGCTTTAGGTTAGTCTTCTTTTTGCTAACCTTGCTGCTTGTCAACTTCTTCACTTTCCTTCTATCTTTCCCAGCATTAAAGTTTTTTTTCCCCAAAGAGTACTATTACTACATTACTGAAAAGAAGAATTAATGAAGAGAAGGACGAGGGGGGACATGATAGCAGTGTTCCAATATCTCAGGAGCTGCCACAAAGAAGAGAGAGTCAAGCTATTCTCCAAAGCACCTGAAAGCAGGAGAAGAAGCAATGGATGGAAACTATCCAAAGAGAGAAGTAACCGAGAACTAAGGAGAAACTTCCTGACAGTTAGAACAATTAATCAGTGGAACAACCTGCCTCCAGAAGCCATGAATGCTCCAACACTGGAAGTTTTTAAGAAGAGACTGGACAGCCATTTGTCCGAAATGGTATAGGGTTTCCTGCCTGAGCAGGGGGTTGGACTAGATGACCTCCAAGCCCCCTTCCAACATTATTATTATTATTATTATTATTATTATTATTATTATTATTATTATTATTATTATTATTATTATTATTATTATTATTATTATTCAATGTAAAATTGAAGCTCCCCAAATTGGTATCAATTGAGATGATTTAACAAACTCCTCAATACTGAAGGTCACTAAGCAAATGTTTTTACACCTGTTTTTACACATTTTTTACAAACTGAAAATTAAGGCTGGACAACTCTCACTCCTAGCAAAACACACACCCCACAATAAGTACTGAGACCATTTCTTTCCAATATTGAAAAAATAAATGTGGTCAGGAAATGTATAAATCTTGTTAGGAGAGACTATTGATTCCCTCCCATTGCTAATGGAAGGCAATTCTAATTTGGACATCCTAAACTCTGCCTCCTCTTGATTCTCCCTTTTCTTTGATCTTTTTCCTCACACATCAAGTTGCCGAAAATTAAACAAACCGGCAAAGCAAAGGCTTCATGCTTTTGAATTAATGGAGGCCACCTCCCCTATGGTAAGTAATCACCCATCCTACATCAACTGTATATTGCTCCAAATTTGCCGACTGAATAGTTCATCCTTCACTAGACCATTGGGAACAGGGGAGAGAGAGCAGGTAGTATGCCATGTTAACAGGAAAACTAGATCTGTTGATCAGCCAGTTAAACCATTGATTTTTAACTCCTAAAAGCCATAGGTTTGGGCTAAAATAACTCCTCCCCTCTCTTTTTTGTTTTTATTTGAATCTGTAAATAAGAGTTAAGTTACTCTTCTACTATCTGTGACAAATGAAAGCATAGAAAAAGCGGGTTGTTTCTAGACATTTTGTCTCTGTAGCCATTTTAGTTTCCTCAGATACTTCATCAAAGCAGGGATCAGGCAAACAGCTACCTATTAAGTCTCAAATAATGATCAGTCGCTTAGATGGCTTTAGGAATAACAGACCAATTTGTGTGGAATAATGGTAATAATAATAATAATAATAATAATAATAATAATAATAATAATAATAATAATAATAATAATAATAATAATAATAATAACTTTATTGTCACTTTGAATATACACCAATCAGCATACATCAAAATGAAATTTCATTACATACAGCTCTCAAAGGGTCACCACCTCTGATATACACTCCTTGTTCGTGGCCAGCTCAAGTTTCACATCATCCATTTTAGTCTCTAGGGAGGGAACGATGGCAAACAGGACAGATGGAAATGGAGATCCATGTGGATTAGCCCTCAAATTAGCTTGTATTCCTGCACAACTACCTCGCCTCCTTTTCCTGTCTCTTCCACCTTTTCCTTAAAGGGCCTTGCTCCTTTTCGCCCCTGAAGCACGCTGCTGCCACTGCCTCCAGCTCCTCCAAAAGCCTCTCTCCCATCCTCTGGGCCTGCCGACAGCCTCATCCAGTTCCTTTGCTCCATAAGCCCCGGGACCTCTCCTCCTCTGCCTCCTTCAGAAATAGCCCCGATTTGCAATAGAATCTATCGCCTTGCCAGGAGTCAGAACTTGCTGCCGGTAGAAAAATTTCAAAATTTTAATGGTCTCTCCAACAGTTCCGAAACAGCTAAAACCATACCAGCAAAGATTGTCGGCTGTATTTTTATTATTATTTATTAAATTTTTATACCGCCCTTCTCCCGAAGGACTCAGTCCCGAAGGACTGTATGTTAGCTTAGTCCCACTACATTGCTCAAACACATTAAAACCTTCCCGATCATGTGGCCTATATCTCTTATACCCCCCAAAAAACTTTTCACCTTCGAGAGCCAATGTAGCCGCAGCCAATCCAGGCACCGCCATTTTAACATCCAAGGCATGATGGTCATGTATTACTTTTTGGCAGATGAGTTTCTCAACAGCAGGGACAGTTTACTGTCCATTTTTTGCTTGTGGCCTTTCTAAAGGTTTCTTGTCAGCTACTAAAGAAGACTCTGGAAAACAAAGTTCTGGATCTGATTCTTCTTACATTCACTGACACTGGATCTACTGATCTGTTTGGCCCTGATTCAAAGAGAAAAAAATCATCTGTCTCAATAGGTGTTCTTAGATATTAATTAATGACATAGATATCAATCTAATGTGGGGTACTACAAATGATTTCCCAATTCTTGGGAGCAGTTTCCAAAAAAGTATTGGTTTGTGACATTGCTCAAGATGCACCCCTTAGAGTTTTGTGAAAGAGGAGTATAAATGTGCACTTGGCATTCTGGAAAATTGAGGTCTCTGCCAAAAACCTGATAAGAAACCAAACTCAAATCATTCATTTGAGAAAGGTCAGAGAAGGGAGTTCTTTGGTTTCATAATTAATTTTCCTGATCAAACAGTGTACTTTTGAAATTGTATATTCAAATGCTTTTGCATGTCAACAGGATTTTGATTCATTGCAAAAGGTTGGGGAAAAAACATTTGTGCAAATAATATGGTATTGTCTTTTTACTGAAATATACGAGGAAAACTTCCCAAAGTTAAAACATACTCAGAGGATCAGTGGATCACAGTGGCATCCAATTTTGGATTTCTGATTACAGCATCCACTTTTAAAACTAATTGTGGGTCTTTCAAATGGCTACTGTGCCTTCAGTAATCTTTAAATACAATTGGACTTTTTTTTAAAAAAACATGCTTATTTCTTACAAAATGTAGAGCTATCTCTAGTCCCTTCTATAAAAATCCAGGGAAAGATCAGTAAATATAGGAGTCTGTTGTGTTGATCTGTGTTCTCTATCTAAAAATTCTCCATTGTATTCTGTCATGAAATTTGTTATAGCAAGAAAAGCACTTTATGCACCAACCTTATCCTCTTTTAAAACAAATACATTTTCAAACAAATCTTTTCTCATGAACAGGAAGTGTACATAATGGACATAAGAAAACAATTGCCATGGTCTTTATGCGGAAGAGATGAAGAAGCTCATGACTGCCCTCTAAAGGTCTAGAGAAATAAGTTGTTGGGAATAAGATATTGAACCAAACTAGAAAAATATCCTTCTCTATCTAAAAGCTGGCAAAAGCCCAGCTAGAAAAACACTTTGATGCTAAAAACTGAAATCTTTAAAAAAAACAAGTTTTGAAATGTCAAATAGCAATAGTTATTTCAAAAAAACCTCAGTGTACGTTTAAAAAAACAATGTACCAAAACCCTTGATTGTAATAATAAAGGACCTTGATGATTACAATAGCATGACTTTCCTACAAACTTCTGCGACATAAATTTTTGAGAAATTAAATATGGGTAGAATTTATATATTTTAATGGTTTGTATTTCTGTAACATGTTGTTGGGAAAAGACATAACATTGGACTAATCACAGCAGGATTTAGATTTGTCCTTTGGAGCAATTGCTCTTTGCCACAATCCAAACATTATGGCAAAAGTTAGAATGCAGAATTATAACTAATGTTAGGATTTATGTTCATACAAAAATAAATATACAAACTGGGAAAGAAAATGTGGAGGGGTGAATCTGAGTATTCAAAAATTCTTTAGTTCTTTCAAGATTCAGCTCTCAGATGAAATGTGATCATGTTAAGGCACTTTTGTATTTGAAAGAAAAATGAGATTCAGATTCTCTTCCCTGACACATCCACCTCCCAAACTTTATGAAGGAATCAAGTAGAGAAGTAGCTCTAGAGAAGATTGCTTGATCTCTATTTTGTATCCCAAATATGTCCCCACTCATCAATTCCTTTTTTGCAACCTTAAACTCTCATACTACTTTTCAATTTATCACAGTTCTGACTATTTTGTAGACTTTCATATACTGATCCAAGAATCAGCCACTCCTTCAAGTGATAGGTGTCGGAAACTCTTTATAAAATAAGAAAAATCTCAGAATATTTATTTAGTTATTTATTCATTATTTCATTCATTCACTCACTCACTCACTCACTCACTCACCAAAAACCAGTGGCTCTGGGTGGCAAACAGTCATAAATGCAAACAAATTAGTTAAAACACGATTGAAAAAAAAGAATTAAATACAAATAGTAGGCAAGAGATATTATAATCGGTTGGTGTTAACATGATCAGGAAACTGGGCTCTTTACACACTCAGGATATAGTCAGGTCTTCAAGGTCTTCCGAAAGGCCAGCAGTGTCAAGGCCATCCTAATCTCTAGAGGAAGAATCTTCCCCAACACACTGGCAACCAAAGCAGCCCCTGAAGCAGTAGTGTTACATATGTCAAATAGCCAACACCATTTACACTTGGGCAGCTGCATTCTGTACCAGCTGAAGCTTCTGAGTGTTCCTCAAGGGCAACCTTATGTAGATCACATTGAAGTAGTTCAAACTGGAGGTCACGAGGTCATACGGGAAAGTGAACAGTTTCCTTGGCCAGGAATGGATGCAACTGTTGTGCAATCTGAAGGTGTGCAAAGCCCCTCTTAGCCACGGCTACCACCTGCTTTTCCAGCAGAAGCCATGGGTCTAAGAAGACCCCCAAATTGTGCACCAGATTGTCTGAGGCAGTGCCACCCAAAACAAGTTTAGAGGTGAAGAGGCCTTGGTACCAGATGGCCCAAGCACCCAAAGCCACTTAGTCTTTTCTTGAAATTTTGGCATCTGATCACCAAATTCTTGTTCAAATTCACATGAGAATCTCAAAAGATGTATTACCACACAATATGGCAATTCAAGAAACTGCTAGATCTTAAGTTCTGCTGTTGTATGTTTTGGGTGTGTTGACACCAGTGAGTATTGCATTGTGAATCCCTCAAAGGCATCATCATCATCATCATATGATGATGATGATGTTGATGTTGGAAGGGACCTTGTAGATCATCCAGTCCAACCCCCTGCTCAGGCAGGATATCCTATTTCATTTCAGACAAATGTTTGGTCAGTCTCTTCTTAAAAACTTCCAGTGTTGGAGCATTCACAACTTCTGGTGGCAGGTTGTTCCACTGATTAATTGTTCTAACTGTAAGTAAATTTCTCCTTAGTTCTACATTGCTTCTCTCTTTGATTAGTTTCCATCCGTTGCTTCTTGTACTGCAGGTGCTTTGGAGAATAGTTTGACTCCCTCTTCTTTGTGGCAACCCCTGAGATATTGGAACACTGCTATCATGTCACCCCTCATCCTTCTATTCATTCAACTAGACATACCCAATTCCAGCAACCACTCTTTATATGTTCTAGCCTCCAGTTCCCTAATCATCTTTGTTGCTCTTCTCTGTACTCTTTCTAGAGTCTCAACATCTTTTTTATATCGTGGTGACCAAAACTGGATGCAGTATTTCAAGTGTGGCCTTACCAAGGCATTGTAAAGTGGTATTAACATTTCACATGATCTTGATTCTATCCCTCTCTTAACGCAGCCTAGCACTGTGTTTGCTTTTTTGGCAGCTGCAGCACACTGCTGGCTCATATTTAAGTGATTGTCCACTAGGACTCCAAGATCCCTCTCACAGCTAATACTATTGAGCAAGGTACCACCTATATTATACCTGTGCATTTGGTTTATCTTGCCTAAATGTAGAACCTTATTTTTTCACCATTGAATTTCATTTTGTTGGATAGCACCCAATGTTCAAGTCTGTCAAGATCCTTCTGTATCTTAAGCCTATCTTCTGGAGTGTTAGCTACTGCTGCCAGCTTGCTGTCGTCTGCAAATTTGTTGAGTTCCCCCATCTATCCTCTCATCCAAATCGTTGGTGAAGATGTTGAAGAGCACTGGGCCCAGAACAGAGCCCTGGGGCACTCCACTACACACTTCCCTCCATGTAGATGCAGTTCCATTGAGGACCACACACTGAATAGGGCATTCTCTTATATGTATATGTGTGTGTATGTATGTATGTATGTATATATATATATATATATATATATATATATATATATATATATATATATATAGTCTCGGGTTTCTTCCCGCGTTCCTTTCATCTTCAGAAAGTTGTGGCGACGTTTCGACGAAATCCCATGGGATTTCGTCGAAACGTCGCCACAACTTTCTGAAGATGAAAGGAACGCGGGAAGAAACCCGAGACTCTAGATCTACACATACAGACACCTGCGAGAATCTACGAAAACAAATATATATATATATATATATTCTGAGGTTTTCGCGGGTGTTTGTATGTGGATCTTTGGTCATTCGGGTTTTTTCCCACGTAGAATTGAAGGTGTAAGAGCAACGTTTCGACGGAATCCCATCCGTCATCCTCAGGCTGGTGGCTTCAGCTTCCTTCTTCTGGGAGATATATAATCTATTCTGTATTAGTTTCTATTCATTTTAACTTTCTTTTTAAAAATTTTAATAAATTTATACAGTATACATATTAAAATTGCATATAAATTTTAAATGCAGGAATCCAGTATGCCATACAAAACTGAATGCACCATGACTTGAGTAAGGTAATGGAGTGCAGTTGCAGAAGCACTAAGTATGTTTAGCTACTATTGATTTAGTTGCTATTGACTTCAAATAAGATTACAGTCTCATTTTGATTGTAGTAAGGAAGAATAATAATTACAAGATTGCTTTCAAGTTGTTGTTTTCCATTATAGGAAAAATTGTACTGATCTATTTTTTTTCCTGTTTGAAAATGGAATAAAACCATGTCAAAAATAAAGTAGAAAATGTGAATTTCAGGAAAAAATCATGTACATTGTCTTTTAGTATCAGAAGATAAGCAAAGATATCTACAACCAACAACAGAAACTTTTTGTTGTTGCTGTTGTTAACCAGAATGTCATGTGACCTACAGATGTATCTTACTTATGTCCTAAGCTATCCACAGTTTTCTTATTAAATATTGTAGATTTTATATTTTGTTTATCATGGTTTGCAGATGTGATTGGTAATTACCTTAAACTGTCATATGAGAATTATGGGAGAGAAGGGGAGATGACCTAATGGATTACAAATAATATCAGTGTCATTTTTGTCTTCTACAGCAGAGAAGAAATGCTATGTTCATTAAAAGAATGCAGGTATTTTCTTCATCATAGCAGGCACATTCTTCATATATAGCATTAAAAAATGCTACATTAAAAAAAGTAGAAATGTAAGGTCAGATTCATGCATTTCTCAATTAATTAACATGATCAACCAGTATTTATGAAACATTCTTCACAGTTCAGTACTTTAGCATCCCTTTCTAGCATCTCAAAAGCAATCGTACTTTGAAGCAATTTATCCGCAGACACCGCTATGAATCAAGAGATAATTCAGTTCCACGGAACCATCGAGACTGCATCTTTTATTTTATTTTCAAAATACAGGACCACAAAAGAATCACTAGAAAGAACAGCTTCACATATTGCACAATTGAACATTCACCCTAAGATGTGATAAACTGTGGATTGTATTGCAGTTGTTCCCAGGTTCTTGATGCCAACACCTAAAGCAGGAATGGACAAGAGAGATCTGACTAATATTATACATCAGGTCCAAGGCTGTAGACATTCTTTCCTAAGATACTGTAGCTACATCACTCGTGATAATTCCATACTTGCTAAACCACACTAAACAAAAATCTTTTCACTGAAATTATATTCTTTAAGCAAAGCCATAAACCAAATTATTGAGTTAGTTAAATATTTTTTATTATTATTTTAATTCCATTTATATCCCGCCCTTCTCCGAAGACTCAGGGCGGCTTACAAGCTTAGCAGTAATTTAACCTCACCACACCAAAACAACCCACCCGGCTCAATATTAGCAGGACAAAGTGGGCAAGACTTAAAGGAAAATATCTGCTGAACTGAAATGGAAACACAGATGAAGTAACCTTGCTTATTGACATGACGTCATTCTTTCCCTAGCTCATCTAACAGAGATGAATCACATTTTTCTATTCGTTTCCTATCATTTTGACTAGAAAATATGTCTTCACAGGTGGTGTTGGCTCTGGTCAGGTTAATTCAGTCTGTGTGGCTCTTGTGGATTAGGATGAAGCTTGCAGGCAAGGGCAACCCTCTGCCTTGGAGGGATCAAGGAGCAAGTTGTTCAGAACAGTAGAAATGCTGGAGTTCTCCAGCAGGTCTGCCATGTTGTTGCCTTGCTCTGAGCTCTTGCAGCATGCAGGCTCTCTGGCTCCCTTGCTTCCTTCTGAGAAGAGTGTATCATATCCTTAAGGCACGGGTGCCAAACTCGCCATGTCACATGATGTGTTGTGATGTATCGTGACTCTTTTTGCATTGCCAGCAATGGGGTGGGCACGGCTTCAGTATGATGAAACCAGCCCATGGGCTGGCAGTTTGACACCCCTGCATTAGGGCAATTTAGTCAAGGAGGGAGGTAAATAAGAGAATAAGGCTATGGCACTGGATGGTGGAGAAAGGGAAAATGATGTTAGCAATAAGGGGCAACACTGGTCTTAACATTGAACAATCTCATCTTTGAAGAGATGGAAGCAGTGTGCAAAAAGGCCTGAAAGATGCAAAAATCAAGCCAGGAAAAAAATATCTGGACAACTTTACAACATTTCTTGGGTAGACTGCGATTTATACCATTCTCACTTTACTCTTTAGAATATGAAAGAGGTCCTGAACGCAATAATATTGCTGCTTTTTGGTGGTGGGGGAGGGAAGAATCTGAATTTTTATCCTTTTTGTGGAAGCCTAAAAGGAAAAATCCTGGGTCTCTGGAACAAAATTGTCATAGCAACTTTATTTCTTCTCAGAATGTCTCTTAGAATCAACCTAGCAATCACTATATCAGCAGAGAAAAGAGAAACAGAGCTGTAATAAGAACCATTCAACATGAAGAATACAAGATATAAGTATGTAATATGGGGACAATTCGTTTAAATCTTACTCAAAGTAAGAGCATGAGGGGTCCTACTGTCCAGGTAAGATTCACCCACTAACCGCTTGTTTTTCTGATTGGTCTATTCCCCCTTTTTATCTTGGTCTAATGCTTGGTCTAATGCCTCTTCCTACATTTAGGCCTAGTCCCACTGTGGTCATCTGGGCAGATGCCAGGAAAATGGTTGAGAAAGAGGCCAGAAGGCAGGCAGTGTGTGGGGGGGGAAGGGGGGGAACCTGGCTCACAGCTCCTTCACAGAAGCCCTGAATTGTGGCTCAGGGGACAAGGAAGGTCAACTGTCCATCTTTTGGAACCCTTGAAAAGAAGGCTTGATGATTTATTCTTTTTATGTAGCCTGGACAGTTGGGTGTAAAAGCAGTCATATTGGTATAATTTTCCAAAACCAGTTACTCAAATTTTGTTCTAACAAAATAAAAATAATGAATATGGAACATTAATTAGAAATTGTTTGGCTTATTTATAAGCAGAAGAAAATATGCCATCCGCATAAAATAACATTTCAAATATTCCGAAAATGGGAAGTTTTAAGATCAGCTTCAAAAGAAAGAAAATAAAATACATATAACAGTATTTATTATAAGTCAGAAATATGATTTTTCTAAAAAAAATGTAAATAAAAGATGTATTCAAGTCCTGATGCTTGTTGAAGAAATGTGGCAGGCAGTGATGCATAAGCTAATGTAGATGTTAAGGAACTGCTTTCTTTCTTTTGCAAAAATAGTGTTTTCTGAGTCATCGAAATATTCAGCAGCTACAGTAGAAATATTTGCTACTGACGTAAAATAAACTATACAACTAAGGTGCAATGTTTCCACTTGTTTTTTATTTTTTGGGAAGGGGAGGACTTTGTGGTTATTGACAAATCATCATGATTCTTTCAAAAATGTTTTCAATCTTTTCTTAACCCAGTTTCTGAAACCCTTGTTTTAGAAAATTGACCCGACATTGATAAGAATTCAGAAAACATGGAGTTAAATAAATTTGCTGGTGCTCTTCCCTAACCCCATGAAAAAAATGGAATCAGCACTTTGCATTATTTTAAAAATGAATGTTGAGAATCAGCAATTTTACTTTTTTTTCTTTTTTCAGATCTTGTGTGGTTTTGTGTGTATGTGTGTGTGCTTTTTTATTTAAAGTGGAAAACTACATTAAGTGCAAGGCACTCAACAAAGAAGCAGTCATAAAGCCTAAGTAGTCTTGGAGTTATAAAATATGTCCATTGTGGCAATTCTACTGCCAACAATGAAGTTTTAAGCATTAATATGCCTTCATTGCAGTTTTAATGCCTTAATATTGACTCTACAGCTCTTTTGGGTAATTTTGCTTTCTCTGGTACTTGAAAGGTGATGATGTCAGCGTTCTTCATACTGATTCATATGCAGGTTGATGAAGCTGAGTTATTTATTGAGTTCCATTATATTTTCTATAAACATTAGTTCTCAATAAACAGAGACATTTAGCTGAGGGTTTATTTATTAAATAGGTACTGTACAGATGGTTTTGCCACACATGATGTGCTGCAGAGGATATTACTCAGGAATAATCAGCTGTGTTATAGCTTGGCTAAATTAATAAGATGATAATGATGAAATTGATGCTTTTGAGCTAGGCTTGGTAAATGGTTTTTGCATAAACAAACTGATAAATTTGAGAAGCAATTACTTGCTTGTCAAAGATAAAAACACAACAGGGCCCATTTATAGTTAGTTCCTATTTATTTTTAAAGATTGTACCAGATTTTATGTTTAATACGCTGCAATTAAAAATAATACTTAAAGGAAAAAGAATAAAAAATCCTAAGTTTTTTTTTAAAATTTCTCCTTCAAATTTGAAGATGCAGTACTGCTTGGTTACACATCAAGTAAACTTTTTCAAGGCTTTCAGGCTATGCATGGAGGTAGAAAGGAGGCAATAATGACTAAGATGTAAAAATATCTCCATTTACTCATTACATACAGATACAGGCTTTGTAAATATAAAGGAGATGAGGTAAGGATGTTTTAATGGATCTGCACAAGAATATAGATAAGAACAGAGATATGCATGAGTTTACCCACATACACACACAATCATACCAATCTAGTTCAACTTGGTGCACATTAATATAAAACACAAGGGAAGATCCTGCTGTATGCCGTATTCTTTCCACAAACTCTACTCCCCACCTGCAAGTGAATAGATATAATTACAGCAAGGCTGTATATGTGTATGTGTGTATGAGTATGTATATGTATGTATGTAATGAGCACATTTTGTACACTGAAATATGAATAACAGTGATAATTGTTCATAATATGAATAATGATATGTGCAAATGCTTTATTATTAGCTATTTGACATGATCATTTGCAACTAAGAGTGCTACTGTAATTTGAAATTAGTTTGTATGACACAGATTTTCAGATCTCAGATCTGAGAAGCTCCCTTGGATCCAACAAATTTTAATGTTTTCATAACTCAAGATTAGATTGAGTGTGAGTTAATTTATATTTCATTTGCACATTGCAATACATATTTCATTTGCCCCATCTGTATGACTAAACAGCCACATGCCACCATTTCCTCCTTAACAATGTCAGCAACATGCTCAATACAGCTACAGACAGGTTCTTAAACTACTCATCCCATATGCTCTCCTTCTATAGGCACAGTCTCCACCTATGGTTCCCTGCCAAGTGATGATGGGATGCAAATCCCTGACCCTGGGGGGGAGTAGATATTGCATAAATTTTACAGAACAAAACTAAGCTCAATTTTTTTTGTACCAAATGTAAACCAAGTCTCAGTTAGAAAGAGGACCATAGAAATAAGGATAAATAAAGGTGAAGGCACCTGTATCCAGTTTCCAAGTCTCTGTAATCAAACTTTCCTTGCAGGAAACAGGACTACTAATAATTTAGGTGGGAATCTTGCTTTCCTGAGTGTGCGCTACAGTAACAGGGACCAAATTTGGACCACCATTCCCAAATTTTCAGTCAATATGGTCACAAGCACCAAGCCTCCATCTATATATAATATTCTCATTTTTTAATATCCTGTCACTCTGATATAAGAAAGCCATGGCAGTTGTGATTCTAAATACCAGTTAAAAATAATATGTTAAAATGAGCAACAGGAAATGCAAGCATCCACTTGATCAGATGAAATAAAAATTTGGAAGAAATATAAAGGATGCATCAAAAGATGGAGCTCAGCATCGGGCAAACTTTTCTAAACAAAAAATTCAAAAACCAGGAAAGAACATCCAATCTTGGGTCATCTCTTTCCTTATAATAGTGGGCGGTGCTTTTTTTGTAAAAGTAAAAGGTGCCGGAACTCACACATGTCATACAACCCACCTTGCCTACCCTACAAGGTTCCATCCAAAAAAAGGTGCTGGAACTCCGTTCTGAGCGTTCTATGACAAAAAAAGCCCTGATAGTGGGACAGAAAGCAAAACCACTGATGCAGGTTGTAATGACCAGCATGTTAACACATAGTCTGATCATTTGTCTCCTTAGCCATTTACCTGTCAGAGGTTATAGGCCTTATGTCAGTATGTAATATATTTTAATTAGTATGTTAATTCAATATAATTCATAGCAGAGAGTGGATAATCTTTTGTGGGGGTCAACCACTACATTTTTGAGGCAAATGAGGGATAAAATGTAGAGCCTCATCATAGCTGAAGGTGTAGCTGGACTTACATTGGGAATTCTTTGGGGGGGGAAGTCTTTGGTTTTTAAATTATGTGCCCATTTTAGGGCTTACATTACAGATTTTATGCTTTTCTACCTCTAAATGGAAGTGACATCAATTTCCAATAGTCGTGGCCAGTCAATGTTCACAAGGCACAAATATTGGACTTGGAACCATTTGTGACTATGGTTCCTAGGTTGTTGAGTTCAGATTAAAATGCTAAAATTTGATTTTCATTATTCTCATATACTGATTAAGTACTATTGTATATCAATCAAAACAGGTTCTTAACAGTATCATGCAAATTTTGGAACATTGAATAAAGTGCACAGTTTCGATCAGATGATAAGGAGGATCAAATGTTTATAGGGGGCATATAACAAACATCTTCAGGAAGTCAGTGGGATTCATGAAAATTGCATGTTCATCTTGTACAAATAGGAAGAGGTTTCCATTAGTATAAAGTCACTATTGTATAAAACCTATCCCAAGGAATTTTAAGGTGAATAAAAATGGGCCTTAATGAAGACCCAGACTCACGCAACCATGCATATGCAAAAATACGAAAAACTGCAAAAAATAAATAACTTATTTGCTGAGAATGTGCCTTCTTTTCTCTTCTGCCCTCTTTAACATCTGCCACCTTGCTCCTCTTTCATTTCTGAGCAAAGTGATTTTATTGCTTACCGTAGTGGAATGCAAAATGACACCTTAGGACTGACAGCAGTTTTTTTTTTTAAATGAACACAAAGAAAGGAGAAATGGAAGAAATCATTGTGCATCTCTCTCTCTCTCTCTCTCTCTCTCTCTCTCTCTCTCTCTCTCTCTCTCTCTCTCTCTCTCTCTCTCTCTCTCTCACACACACACACACACACACACACACACACAAACACACACACACTTTGACTCTCTCTCTCTTCCACTCTGGCAGATAAAGTGAAACTTTTTTGCATCAGAGGCCATAGATAGATCTTATCTGCATGAAGTAAAAATAAACTTCCTTCACCATTAAAGATGCCCAGTGGGCAGGCTAGGTAATGGAACTGTCCTAGGAGAATTCACTTGCATCTTTGATAAGCAAATGTTAAAAGTTTTTAAGAAGGGCTGTCCTATTTTTATGCTAAATAAATGCATGAAGTTTAAAATGTAAAGTGTTATTAATAATTGCTACGCATATCTTGCAGTATGAAGCTCAGTGATAACACTTGACTGCATCCTAACCAGGTCAGAATTTTCAGTCATGACTGATTTCAGTCTTTATAACTTACTGAGAAAAATAAATAACAAAAAGCTGTAATAAAAGTTTACAAGAAGTGCCACTGTGAACCATTTCAGACAGACAACTGAAGGCAATTCTGTGTAAACCAACAAAATTCCCAGCTATGCTGTATTAATATAGGGCCTATAGTGTCTATTTCTGAAGGAAGAAAGAAGGGGGATTCTGGGTAAACTAAAGTGAGGGAATTTGGGAATTTAGTGACAACTTTTTCCATTCTTCACTATTGGCAATAGAATAGATCAGGGGTGTCAAACTGGTGGCCTGCAGGCAGGATGGGTCACGTGCAGGCCACGCCACTCCTGACTCCACAAAGACAAAAAATATTGTGATATGTCACAATACGTCACGTGACACAATCGTGTTTGACACTCGTAAAATAGATTCTAAGTGGCTCAAAATAAACCAATAGTAGACAAGATGGAGCCCTTCAGCAGATGTGGGTTTCAGGTTTCCTCATCTCAATCAGAGTGATAAGAACTACGGAAGTTGCTTCATGTTGCTTATTCCTGGAATAAACTGAAATGCATAGTCTTTCAATTCAATGTGGTAAACGTAGCATGATTTTTTTAAAATTATGATTACATAGGAATCATAAGGGAGAGGGAGGGAGAAAGATACTCTAATCTTCTATCAAAAAGAAAGATAGAGGGACATTAATCTTTAATTAATTCTGACTTAGAACAACATTAGTGGAGCCCCTCAAAACCTGCCAGTGGTGCCAATCCAGATTGAGACTACAATTAAAGCAACAACTCTGTCTCCCTCCCAACAATTGAAAATAGGCATCATCTGCAACTAATTTTTCTATAACCAAAATAGTTTATGGTGGTTTTGTAGACATTCTCAAAAGGTAGCTGAACCCTGAATTTGGGTGAACAATCATTTGAATTTCCAAGACAACTGTGAGACTGCCTGGACAATTTTATTCCATCAATTAAAAAATAATTTAATCACTGCTGGCCGAAATGGGTGACCAACTATAAACCTAACTCAGTCTGATTTGCTGCCTACTTTTGTAGGAAAATAGTTTAAAACTGTAAAAGAGTTCTATATTTTCCTTGAAACCTATTGCTTTGCAGATAGAAAATATGGTGTCTAAAGGAGAGATAGAAAGATAAACCTGGGGTATCATAAAGAGGGGAAAAACAATACTGAGGGGGGGGGAGAGTGTCCCCAACTATTTTTCAAACTTGTCTCATCACCTTGTTTGCTTTAACATATGATCATCCAACAGATCTCCCCCTTTGGCAGGAAAAAAGTTGCCCATCCCTGCTTTGGTATATACTAGGTAAAAGTCACCCTGAAGTATATGAACTGTGTTAGCAGAATCCTTCTAATTAGAACTAAGATTCAGACCCAACCCATGTCAATCTGATTTGGTAAATACTATAGATCTGGGCTGTTCCAACAGAGGTATGTTTCTTTCAAGTTGCTGAGAGATGCTAATGATGGTTTTCAGCACAGTGAACATGAATTCATTACGCTACTTTCCTTTAAAACTCTTGACCTATGATAATTCCTCTGATGCCTACCTAAGTTATTGGAGGAATTCAAGCAGCTCAAAGCTATTTTATTTGATAGGCTTGCCCAGTAGCAAGGGAAAGAGTGTATATCAAGCCTTTTGAAGGAATCTATTGACCAGAGTTCTCTTGGAGCTTGTACGCACAGGCCAGTTATGGATGTCCCACACCAACCTCAATCCTTTCCAGAGGCTCCATATACATTTATATACATTTATATGGAGAGGCTAAAAAAAAACACCTATCTTTCAGGGCAGGACTGAAGTCTTATAGTTCAGCTGCCTCTACACTCTCTGCAAGGCCTAAAGAACCCTCAGAAATTTGCATAATGGCTTCTCAAAATTCCCCACCATCTCAAAAGGTTGTTTGGGAACTTTCAATTCATTTCTCACATTTTCTTTAAAAGAAAATGACTGAGAGCTTCTTGTTTCTCAGTTCTGGTTTCCCCTGATTTTAATAGCTCTTCCTTCTGAATGGGATACCCAAAGCAAAGGGAAGGAAGTCATTATGGGATATAGTGCTCTGTTCTTGGTATATGGATTTTGAAAGCTTGTAACACCTGATTTTCCATGTTTACTCTAGGTCATTTCAAGAAAAATAAATCTTTGTATATGCTTCAACAACTTTCCTTTGGGTGTGTTCAATCCTATATTATGAGCCTATGGAATTAAATAAGTGTTTGAGACTGAGCCTAAAAAGCTTTTCCCTCTCCTTATCATTCTCCCTCCCCCATCTCAAGCGATCAATATGTCTCTTTCTGCCATATCTCAGGAGGCCTCTCTCTCTTGCTGAGATTCGTTGCTGTTGCTCCTCTGTGCATTTGTGACCATAACTGTCTCCACTTCCCCATAGCATGAAAGACCCTCAAGGTAAGATAGATTTGAAATGAAAGCAGTGCGGCTGCACAACTGGGCCCTTAATAAACACTTTGTTCTTCTTCACATCCGAATAGGCAGCCTTCCTTATCTGTGACTGATGGAGTGTTCTTTTTCCATCTGTGTCTTCAACTCATCCCTCCTTCACCGGAGAGAGTTAACATGCTGCTCTGACTTTCGTCTCTTCTTTATAGTTGGCTTGGCTCTGTAGATAGAATCTATCTTTTCAAAACCTCCCAGAGGGGAGAAGAAAATGAGGGTGGCGTTAATGATTGATGTATTATGTAATGGCAGGGTACACTATCTCAAGTGGAACTTAATTCAATTTGGGAAGGAATGGCCCCTTGGAAGTAGAATCCACTTTCTATGGATTCTGAAGATAGAGTAGCTGAAAAGATGACTGTCAGAGATGCATGGTAGAAATATATATGTTCCACTTCCAATATATTTAATGCCCCATTGTCATCATGGCTGAACTTCTAATCTTTGGCTCTTCTAATTGTGTCCCCTTTCCATTAAGCAACTATAGGAGATTAATGTGAGTGTGATTTTAAATCAGCCTTGACTCCTGACGATTGCCTAGACAAGCCTCTGCCCTTTTCTTGGCAACATTTTCAGAAGATGTGTGCCCTTGCTTTCTTCCTACAACAGAAACAAGTGACTGGCCCAAGATTTACCTAGCTAGCTTCTATGGCTAAGGCAGGATTAGAAGTCTAAATCTAGCCCAGCACCCTTAACCACTAGATTAATTTAACTTCTTGGCAAATGGGTGGAGAAATTATTTTTAGTCAAAAGCAAATCTCATGAGGTCGAAGGGTGGACTGGTCAAAATGATGGATAAGGACTAAAGAGATCAAATCCTGTCGAGGAATTGCGCAGCCAGTGTCCAAATGGAGTCAGAAACACTGACAAGAACTTGTGGTTTTATATAAATAAATATATTTACAATAAATAAGAGAGGCAAACAGGAGCGTCATCAGGTAAATCAACACAGCATGAACATCAGGAGGTAAATCAATGGAGAGCACACAGGGCAGAGAGGAAAATAGGCTGGAAACAAGGAAACTCCCCCTTTACTCTCACAGCAACCAATTACAGCTCAGATTCCCTCATACGGTGGCTAACTCTCTTTAACCAATTACCTATAACTTTGTGCTCTTACTTGTTGTCCAATCCTTCACTATTAAATTTTACATATCTTAACAAATCCATATCAATCTGAGTAGGTGAACTTGGACAAATCACTAATTTTAAGCTTAACTTGTCTATTGAAATATCTGGGGATAAAACTGATGCTGGGAAAGAACCACTATCCCAACATCTGTCCTCCAATTTCACCCCAAATGGGTTGTGTTATTGTATTGCCTTTAAGCTTTTTTCTCTTAGTGCTGTTTTCCAGTTCCATGTCTTTTCCTCCCATCCACACACACTTTTCCTGACCTGAAAAGGCCCTGGCAGGGTTCCCTTGTGATGTCTTCCTCCAGGGGTTTCATGAAAATATGGAAACCCAGGAAGTTGCTGGAGACATGACTGAACTCTGAAAATTGGGACATTTGTGTACACTCCTCAGTAATAACTAAGATAAGTTCAGGAACCACACATTACATAGTCTCACCCATCCAGCTTCACCCAGCTGGCAGGACTGAAATTGATTAGCCAAGGCCACAAGAATCAAAAACCTGGGAAGAAATCTTTGCTGAAAAAAAAATAACCGTAAGAAGACATAACCAACCTTCTAGCAACTGATGTCTTTCAAGAGTACACCATAGAGAGAGAAGCAGCACCCCACCTTTTTTTTCA
This sequence comes from Vipera ursinii, assembly GCF_947247035.1. Taxonomy (NCBI): domain Eukaryota; kingdom Metazoa; phylum Chordata; class Lepidosauria; order Squamata; family Viperidae; genus Vipera; species Vipera ursinii. The sequence goes on along the minus strand of NC_139512.1, from coordinate 173,809,436 downwards.
TCATTTCCTTTTTCCTGTTCTACATGCCAGGCTGCCCAGCCCTGTCTTTTGCATGGATCGAAGTATTTTCCATCTGTCTATTACATATTGGTTATCTTATTGCTTTTTATCAAGTGTGTAAGAATTAAGTGTCACTGAGAATTTCACTGAGCTTTTTCTTGCAGGATGGGGTGGCTGGGGGGAGAAGGAGATCAAAACCAATTTTTATCAGATTGAATGGAAATGCAGAGAATAAAAAGCACAGAATACTTCTAGGGGTGTAGTGCAAATAGTAAGTGCCACAAGAGGACTGCAACTTAGCATTCTGAGATCTTTGCAATGAAGATATCAATTGTAAATGACCAGTAAGTTTATTTATATTACAAACTCCTGCTGTTGATATTTTTTCTTCTTTTTCTGTTCTGCATTAAGAATATAAAACTTCCCATGTACATGAAAAAAAACTGAGATTCCAATTCAGATGTTAAGTACAAGCAAATTTAGGCTTGCTATTAAGTGTTTATTAGGTTGCAATATACTTGACAATGGCAGCTTTCTCACTCCTTTGCCATCATTGTTATATCTTGAATAATGGCTTAACTGGGTTAGGGTTAGGGTTATTATTTATTATTATTATTTCCAAGAAATGACAGTAACATCTCATTAGAGCTTGGCAAGAGATTTCACAAAATTTTGGTTCTCTTGTTCAGTGTCTCATAAGATGCCTGATATGTCAAAATGTAATATTGGGAAATATTGCAAGATTTCAGATATTTTAAAAATATTTGGAGGAGAAGAAATATTACTGAAGGTTAAATGGGTATGCATTCATTCCTGTAATCTTCTCATATTAGGGAATGAGTTTCATTGAACTTAATTGGTCTCACCTACGACTAAATATGTATAGGATTACATTATTGGAATCGGTATAAAGATAAAGATAATGGGTAAAGCAGTCCTAATATTTGTGCTTGAATAAACATTTCTATTTTCCCCATTTAAACTTAAATACATAGACAGGAAAAATATAATTGATCTTCATCTTGACGTTAATAGATCTCAATGCAGAAAATCAAAATTTTTCTGCAAACCAGAATGTGTGTCTGAACATATTTTCACATCTCAGGTTCTGATACATAATCAGAACTTCTCTTCCATGGCTTGCACAACCAAATTAATTAGAAATTGATATGGCCAGAAGTTCAGTTCCGCCTGCATTTAAGACAGAGGCCATTATTGCTTCAGTATTTGCTTGGTTCATCATGGAACAATTATCTGCCCATTTAGAAAATGCAAAATTTGTTTCCATTTCAATAGTTGCTTTAAACCATAAAAAATATTCAACTGAACTGCGCAACTTTAAACGTTCTTTGTGGGAAGCAAATGGCTGTTCTAGGTACACTCTGGGTAAGGCCACCAGTAAATGACTAAGTGGCCATTTGATATTTATTTATTTGATGATATAGTCTAACCAGATATAGTCAGCCGGGTTCTTTTGATGTTCATTGCAGCATGTTTTCCCATATCATTCTTATAGCCTGTCATTTTTAAATCCACTTTCAATTCAGTCTCAATTTTTTTAGATAAAACCAGTTCCTCTTTGATAATATCTTTTAAACATAGTCTAGCTATAGAAGCAGACGCTCTTAAAATTCACTTCTAGGTCCATTATTCAAAAAAATCCTTCAGTATGTCTGATGTCAAAATATTTTGCTTCATTCTGTGTTAGAAAGTCAAATCAAAGAATGCCGATTGGTGGCCCCCAGGGGGAGGGCGTTCTCTGTGGGCGCGCCAGACCTGTGGAACCACTTGCCGGTTGAGCTCCGGATGGCCCCCGATCTTCGCTCCTTCCGGCGCGATCTAAAAACGTATTTATTTGAGCAATCTGACCTGGTCTGATGGGTTAGGGTTGGGGTTTTAATATGTTTTTAAGTATTGTTTTAAATTTTAAATTTGGGCATTATATTTAATTGTTTTTAACTTTTGTATTCTGTTTTTATATTTATTGCCCTGTACACCGCCCTGAGTCCTTTGGGAGAAGGGCAGTATAAAAATATGATAAATAAATAAATAAATAAATAAATAAATAAATAAATAAATAAATAAATGTAAGTGTTCCTCTCCTTTAACTGTAACCTTTAGTTCTTTCTGATTCCCTCTAGCATTCAACCTTCAACATCTCATCCTATCATGTTTTGTTAAAGAGAACTCAAAATGAAAGCATTTTCCTTAGGAAAGGATTCTCATAATTAATTATTTCAAATTTTTTCTGGACTCTTAGTCCTTTTTTAACTTTTCAAAATCAAAGCTCTAATCAACCTTTTGTTGTTTATTCTCTCCCAATATATTTTTCCCCAGGGAAGGACAGAGAGAAACATGAACTGAAGAAGTTTCACTTTGACCACAGAGGAATGAAGAGTTGGAAAGTGAACTGGCCCTTCGTAATTTCTCTCTGGACAAAAAGAGGACTTGAGATTGCTCACAAGTTCCCCATACAGTTGACTCTCACAAGGACACAGCACAACAGTGGTCTCCAGCAGGTTTAGCAGGTATCCAAAAGGGCTGAAGAACAGCAGGAGCTTCATCACAATTCACAAAAAAAAATTAGTTTAGTAACAAATCTGCTGAGGGAGCTAATAAAACAGAAGCTAGTCAAAAACAGTCCCCACTCTCCAGAACAGACAGTTCTCTAGGAACAGTCATATATACTGTAGAGACAATCCTGAAATTGTTGTAGAATTGATTGTTTCTTCTCAGAGAGAAACTCTAAGAAAATGAAAAATAGACCAGACTTAGTTGTAGAAAAGCAAAGTTGAAAGGGACCAATGGAACAAATGAAGAAAAGTGATGATCACCCAGCTGAAGGAGCCTATCTAGCTAATCTCTTAAAGATAATAATATAGACAAGGATATACATAAACATAAGGGACGCGGTGGCTCAGTGGGTTAGGACGCTGACCTTGTCGATCAGAAGGTCGGCAGTTTGGCGGGTCGAATCCCGAGTGCCGCGTAGCAGAGTGAGCGCCTGTTACTCGTCCCAGCTTCTGCCAACCTAGCAGTTCGAAAGCACGTAAAAATGCAAGTAGAAAAATAGGGACCACTACGGTGGGAAGGTAACAGCGTTCCGTGCGCCTCTGGCGTCTAGTCATGCCGGCCACATGACCACGGAGACGTCCTCGGACAAGCGCTGGCTCTTCGGCTTTGAAACGGAGATGAGCACCGGCCCCTAGAGTCGGAAACGACTAGCACGCATGTGCGGGGGAACCTTTACCTTTACCTTTATACATAAACATGTAAATTTAAACTGCAAGCTGCACCTATTTTTCCCCCTGCTAAGTAAAGTAAAACTTGCCACATTAAGTCTGCTTGTTCAAGAACTCTGCTAATGCAGGTTAGAAGTCAAGAGGCTATCAGTTAGATATTCTCCAGGGTGCATCCAAATGGCTGGACGTGAATGTGAAACCATATTTCTTAGATCTGGCAGTCAGTTATGTTAAGTTTAATTTGCTTTGACTTAGTTATGTTTTAAACATTAAGTGAAGTCATTTTGAACACAATTAATAGGCTAATGGAGAAAGCAGCGTCTTTATGATTTATGAAGACAGAGAGAAAATTGAGAAGGAATTTTGAGGAGAATCAAGAAGAGTCCATGTACCTGGCAAGATGGAGCTTGTTCATGTGATACATTTTTTTTCTTCTGTGCAGACTATAGCCATCACAGTGAAGCTCATATTCCTTGGCTAGGAATAAGAACAGAACATGCTAAATAAAATAAATAAATATTAATGTCCAGATTTAATCCATGTTTGCAGTGGATTTATAAGGTTGCTTTTTGCTAAGATTACTGTACATGTCCTGATGGCATGTACAGTAAAAAAAAAAACTCCTGGGACATTTTTCATTTTAAAGGTAAAGGTAAAGGTTCCCCCGCACATTCGTGCTAGTCGTTTCCGACTCTAGGGGCCGGTGCTCATCTCCGTTTCAAAGCCGAAGAGCCAGCGCTTGTCCGAGGACGTCTCCATGGTCATGTGGCTGGCATGACTAGACGCCAAAGGCGCATGGAACGCTGTTACCTTCCCACCGGAGTGGTCCCTATTTTTCTACTTGCATTTTTATGTGCTTTCGAACTGCTAGGTTGGCAGAAGCTGGGACGAGTAACAGGCGCTCACTCTGCTACGCGGCACTCGGGATTCGACCCGCCAAACTGCCGACCTTCCGATCGACAAGCTCAGCGTCCTAACCCAAGAGTGTAACTTTACTGACAGATCCATATAGGTATAGAAGAAGCAAAGCCAGTTCTAAGGTTTTGGCGTGAAGCACAGCATAGTAAAAACCCTTCCAGGAACCTGGGATTGGCAAAACCAGTGGCGGAAGGAAACTGAGCCAGGTGGTCCCTCAGGTTTGGAACGAATGAGGACTGGGAAGGAAAGGGTCCGAAAGTAACTCTCATATGAGGTGGAACACAGAAGAAGGTAAAGAAGAAAGCTCCAGAACTGGACCCTCCTGAAAGGGCACTGGTGGATCTGAATTCCGAGATGATGAAAGCCATCTTAAAGCTCACCATGGAATATGTGCGAGAATCCTTCAAGAAACTGAAAGCCCAGCTGAAAGAGTCATTGGAATCGGAGGGAGAAGTAGAGGGGGAAATGGAGGAAGAAGAGTTGGCAGCGCCTGAGGTGACAGTGGCGCCCCCCCTGTAGCAGGGGCATGATGGGCCAAACCACCCCAAAGACCCAGAGCAGCCATACCCCAATCCACAGAGGTGAAGCCAATTCCATTGGGGGGGAAATTCGATGGAAATCCAAAAAAATTGGGGGTTTTCCTGGCCCAGGTATTCACATACATGCAGATATATGGAAAACACTGCCTACAGATGGAAAGTCAGAGTGGTCACCCTAGCACTGGAAGATGCAGCAGCCGACTGGATGGTGACCCTCTACAACCACAGTGCTCCAGAGCTAGGAAATTTCAACCACTTCATGGCAGCCCTCCGACATAATTTTAAAGACCACTTGGCAGACAAGAAAGCTCGTGAGTGCATGAAGATGGTCAAGCAAGTGTGTTGACCAGTAGCTGAATACACTGAGGAATTTCGGGAGTTGGCCAGCTGTCTAAACTGGCCAGAGGACATACTAGTGAGGTGCTTCCAGGATGCCCTAAATGAAGACCTATACAATGCCTGTGTGGCCTGTGGGGTCCCAGGGCAATTGTATGATTGGTGCCTCTTAGCAGAAGAGGTAGAAATAGATGGATGCAAGCACCAACACCACCCAGTGAAACCCACTTTCAAGCCAACACTGGAGAAGAGAGCTGAGCCTGCCCAACCATCACCAACCATACCCCGCTTCACTGCATACTTCAAGTGTGGGAAAGAAGGGCACTGAGCAATTGAGTGCCACAGCAAGGTACCAGCAAAGAGAGGGGACCGGCAATTGACCAGCAGATCTACAAAAGCTACACCATGCCTGAGAGAGCCGGTGATGGCATTCAAGGAGACCATGGAACTTCCCCAAGCCAGGAGGTCAGAGGATTGAGTTCCAGCACCTGCAAACGATGACTCCGAGGCAGCCAAGAGTGACTATGAGAACAACCACTTGGTAAGTGGTCCAATTGACCCCATAACCATGCCTTTAGAACTGTTCATATTGGATATAGAGAAGAGACCAAAGCTAGCAGCTTTACTGGACTCAGTTTGGTCAGCCCAGAGCTAGTAGGGAAGATGGGAATACCCTCAGGTGGCTAAAGGCCTGAATCACTTTCTGCCAGCTTGATGGGTCCATCACAAGGGGAGTCCCTGCCATTTTTGCTACCAAACCCTTGCACATGGGAGACCACTCAGAAACTTTAGCATTCGTTGTTGCTGCTAGCATGGAGTGACCATTAGTATTAGGTTTGGCATGGCTAAAGAAATGGAGCCCCATAGTGGATTGGAAAAGAGACATTTGAAATTCCTGAAGGAGGGAGCCCCTCCCCTATCCAAAAGAAAAAGTGGGAGGCATGGACTACATCGTGAATTAGCCTCCACCTTCAGCAAACAGGAATTGCAGAGCCTCCCACCAGAATACTGTGACCTGGCTGAAGTGTTCAGTGAACAGAAGTCAGATGAACTTCCGCCTCATCAACCCTCAGACTGTGCCATTGAAATTATCTCAGGGGTGAAGCTTCTAAAATCAAAGATGTACTCCAAGACCTCAAGAGAACTTAATGAACTTGGTAAGTTTATTAAAAAGAACTTAGCATGGGGTTTCATCTAGCCTGCAAAACTCCATGTGGCAGCTCCCATGATATTCAGAGAAAAGAAGGATGGGTAACTTCATCTCTGCATAGATCATAGAGGCCTGAACCCTGTATGTGTGGAGAACCCTTACCCCCTCCCCCTCATGAAGGATATGTTACCACATCTTTCAAAAGAAAAATATTCTCCAAACTGGATTTGCGTGAGGTGTATTATCGCATAAGAATAAGGGAGGGGGATGAGTGGAAGACTGTGTTTAACTGCTCCATGTGTTGTTTCCAATTTAAGGTGTTACCTTTAGGACTGCAAGGGGCCCCTGCTGTGTTTATGCAATTAATTAATTAATGAGGTTCTATGTGAACACCTCTGCAAAGGGGTTTTAGTTTACCTTGATGACATCTTAATTCCACACAGAAACCGAGACAAAACACATTAAATTAGTTACAGCAGTGTTAAAATAAGCTGCACTCTGCTAAGCTATATGCCAAACTCTCTAAATGTGAATTCCACAAGGATCGTATTGACTATTTGGGTTACCACATTTCCAGTAAGGGGGTTGAAATGGACCCAGAGAAAGTATGAACTGTGCTAGAGTGGGCTCCTCCTCATACTAGAAGGCAGCTGCAAAGTATTTTAGGTTTCACAATTTTTTACTGGCAGTTCATTCCCTCATTTGCGCAAATCCCACTCCCCATCATGAATCTATTAAAGACTAAGGGAGCAGACAAACTGAAACCCAGCCAGCTGCTGAAGTGGACAGGGCAGTGTCAAGCCGCATTCAAAAAATTAAAGAGACTTTTCTTTATGGAGCCGATTTTAAAGCACCCATACCCGGAGAAAGCTTTTGTCATTCAGGCCAATGCTAGCAATGTGGCAATAGGAGCAGCCCTACTCCCAAGAAATGAGGAAGTCCAGCTGCAACACTGTGCTTATACTTCTAAAAAACCTCTCTGAAACTGAGCAGCGGTGGGCAGCCTGGGAGAAGGAAGCCTATGCTGTGCAATGGGCCCTTCTAACCTGGAGAGATTTCCTAGAGGGGAGAAAAATACCGTTCCAAGTGTGGACTGATCCTAAGAACCTGGAAGCGATAAAAACTCCTAGGAAATTGTCCTCTAAACAAGCACGGTGGTCCCAACATTTCCACCGATTTAACTTTACAATTCATTACCTCCCTGGGGGGGGGAGGAAATTCTTAGCAGTTGATTAATCTAGAATGCCGAAATAAAACAGTATTAAATTGGAAGTAATTGAGCTGTTTATGTCTCCTAAGCAATTTGCAGTGCCTGTTACTAGAGCACACAGCAAAACCACAAAGCCAATAGATCAAACAGCTTGCCAGGATTTCAAAAAAGCATTAGAGACTGATGAGTGGTTTCAGAATCATAAGAACTTATGCTTAATCAAAGATGACCTGGCCTGGGTTGAAGAGAAACTATATGTGCCAGCAAGCTTAAGACTGAGAATAATGCAAGCTGGGCATGATTCTAAGACTGTGGGACATTTTGGATTTGTTAAAACTCTACATCTACTAAAAAGGCAATTTTGGTGGCCTTCTTTGGAAAAGGACATAGAGAACTATGTGGTGAGCTGCCCCACGTGTGCTGCAGCTAAGCGACGACAAGGGCAGATACTGTGACTTTTACAGCCAGTGGCAAGCCCTTGAGCACACTGGAGAAAGATCTGTATGGATTTTATGAGCTCTCTGAAAGCTCTGGAAATACAGTTAATTGGATGGTTGCAGACCTGTTCTCTAGACAAGCCCATTTCACCCCTTGCCTAAAAATCCCAACAGCCAAAATGCTAGCTAAACAATTTGTGCAACATATCTATCGCTTCTATGGGGCCCCACAATGCATCATATTAGACCCCCCTGTCCAATTCACTTCTAAGTTCTGGAAAGCTTTTCTAGATCTTTTGGGTTCTAGTCAAAGACTCTCATCTTGTTATCATCCTCAAATGAATGTGAGGACATAACAACTGAACTCAGTTCTAGAACAATACCTTAGATGCTTTATCAACTATCAGCAAGATAATTGGACTGATCTGTTGCCTTTTGCAGAAGAGGTGTATAATAATGCTGTGCAGGTTGCCAATGTGCAGACATTTGTCCCCATTCTGGAGTTACCCTCCAAAGAATCTGAAATCCCTTCTTTGCAAGAATGGATCAAACAATTACAAAACACCTGGTCGGCAGTACGTAAAGCACTAAATAAGGCCAGAAATGGCTATAAAGCCCAAGCTGATAAAAAGAGGGTAGAGCAAAAACTTTTTAGGATTGGAGATAAAGTTTATCTGTCTACAAAACACTTACAATCCTTGCAGCCCTCTAAGAAGTTGGGGCTTGAATTTGTGGGCCCTTTTCCTATTAAGCACATTATTAACCCAGTAATGGTGGAACTAGAGCTCCCTAAGAGCCTCAGACAAATCCATCCTGTCTTTCATTGTAGTTTACTCAAACCTGAGATTATGTCTACCCTTAGACCTCCGTCCCCATGAGTGGAAGGAGAACAACATTTCAAAATACATGAAATTCTCGACTCTCAAAAGCACCATGGTTCCACCCAATACTTAGTAGTTTTCCTTCTGCACAAAACAACTGGGTGTATAAAAAGCATGTTAAAGCTCCTCAACTTTTTAAATGATTTCATGCGAAGTATCCTGAAAAGCCTGACTGATATGACTGTTTTATTTGTTTTCCTCACTTTCCTTTTTTGTTTTATAGGTGGCTTTCCCATTTCTCCAGGGGATCTGTATGTCAGGCCCCAAAGAAATGTATCCTCAGTTATTTTAGCTTTGAAGCTTTCTTTGTTGCCTGCCACTCTATTGGGAGGGGGGAGCCTTTGGGGATGCTTTGCACACTTTGCTTTGTTGCCTTGTTGCTCTTCCCCCGGGGTGCAATGTCTCACCCTTATCTGAGAGATGGTTTGTGCTTGGAGCCAGAAGAAATCAAAAGTGAGAGAGACCTTGAAGAGCCTGCTGAAAAGACTGGCTACCAAAATACGATGCCACCTATGGATTGGCTGGGATTCAAATGAACCCTGGGACACTGGTAGGAGGAGTATTGAATGCTACTTTTAAAATATCGCTTCACAGGTTTTTCTCTCAGATCTCACCTTGATTCCCTGCTGTCACTAGCCCCCTAATAAAAGTTTCCTTTTGAGACAGTGCTTGTTTCAAGAGCTCTGCTTTCTTGGGTGGCTTAGCTGATGTAGGTCCTTAGACTTACCCTCTTTTATGTACCTGAGATGTGGATGCATATATAAAAGGGGCTTTTATCACATGGTTTTTGCCACATTAACTTTTGTGTCTCCCCAAACAAATGCCCCTTCCCTTGCCAGGATAGAACTAAAATGATTGTTCTTTGTATCTCTGAAACTGAATTTGGGAGTGTTTGCATTGCCATTATATTGAAAGGTATCTCATTTGATTTTTCCCACAACTTTCTCAAAAAGCTGCCTGACATTGTTGTAGCCAGCTTTATCAAAAACAGTTTTATCAAAAGAAGCAAAATATTATTTTTAAAGATTTCAATATTTCCAGGAAGAGAAACAGAGTTATAAACTATTCAGTTCAGTGCAAATGAGATCCAGTCAATAATTGATAGTTTCATAGACATATGAACCACATGGCCAGCTGCTTATATCATTCTACAAAAAAAGAATTGTGTGATTGTGTTGTAATTTGAAATGTGATCTTCCCATACATTCTAGAAGTAATAACTAAAGCCCTCTATTAAATCATGAAGGAATCAACCTCAGATTTGGCAAGACATTACAGAGAATACAAATTCTATGACCACAATGACTATATAGTATGTTTGATTTTTACCCAGTGGATAGAAAAATTAATGGTAAAAGATATGCCAAGAGAAGAAAAATGAATAGGCAAAGTATAGATGAGATGAAAATAGACAAACAAAAGAGCTGAAAGATTTATCTTCAGCTTCAGACAGAAAATAGCTTCAATTTGTAAAAAAAAAAAAAACAGGCAATGCTGAAGAGGGTGAGTCACATTTATATACAAGTATAACTGGGAAAAACCAAACCACTATTTCTAAAATACAGAAAAATAACAGCATTCATATCTGGGACAAAAATATTGCATTTGTTTTTCTTAGTTTTTCATCATACTTACCACTAAGTTGTATGAATTCACTGAAACTATTATATCTGAAAAACACTTACAGGAATTAGTTGTATTTCTTTTGTTATTACAAAATATTGAAAATTGTTGCTGTTCTTCTTTATAAAGCTGCAATTTGAAAACCTTCTAACATGCAGTTGTGAACTTTTACTCAAACATATTTTAATAACTGAGCACAGATCAACTTCACTAAGCTTTGTAGAAGAAGAAAAACACAATCTTCTTATAGATTTAGTAATAAAATCTAAGTCTTATGGTCAGTGCTTTTTTTGTAAAAGAAAAAGGTGCCGGAACTCACACATGTCATACAACCCGCCTTGCCTACCCTACAAGGTTCCATCCAAAAAAGGTGCCGGAACTCCGTTCTGGGCGTTCTATGACAAAAAAAGCCCTGCTTATGGTAAGCTCTCCCATGGCAGAATTTATCAATTATAGCTGAAGACAAAAAAATTTGACACATCCAAAATGATACCAAGCCAACTCTACACACCCGTAGAGTAAACTTGTAGGAAACCAACTTCACAGCTTCGTTCTTGTGTTAACCTTCTGTCAGAGTTCCTTCCAAGCAATTACTACCAAACTGACTGAAAGGAAAATCTGGCAGGGTGTATTTCTGCCAAATTTGTCTCACAGCAAAATACAGCGAAAATATGATTTTGGATTGCTCATTTTGGGCCTAATCCCACGATAAAAAAACAACAACCTTTGTTGCTCTTAACTACACAGTGTCACAAAACAAAAATTTTGTTCTCAGAAAAGGTTTCAGTAGTCATCACTGTAATTTCTTTTGTCTAGAGGAGAAGGTGGCCATCCCACAGAAGAATCACAGGCAAAAAGCAAAGCTTACAATTGTATTGATCTCAGTCCAGTTTTGTGGGCTGCACTAAGATCATTTTCTGATCTTTAGAATGATTCTTTTTGGAGACAAATAATTCAAATAATGTATTAATTTGCTTGCTTGTTATTACAATTAATACTCTGCTTTTCCAACAACAGTGAATTCCAATTAACACTAATAGCCTTAATTTCTATATCAAGCAGCCTCGTTTTTTTTAAGTCGGCCATAATTTCCATATTTTTATTTTGACTGTGGAAGAAAAGCTAAAAAATAAACGAAAGTTGTTTTACATGTTGTCTGTGAAAAATTGCAATCAGGACTAAGAATTCCTCATGACCATTCAGCAGCGCTCTGATTGCATCTTCCACAGAATTAGAAGACAAAGGGTTTGTGAAATCCACAAAGAATGGTAAAACAGAACATTAACAAAAGGACAGCCCCAACACAGGCATTTATTAACATGTAAATAAAGTGAGTCAGCAATTAGTCAACACTTATTATAATTGAAGAGACCATAGTAATTAAGCTGCCATTGATTTAATTGTTCCCATTTAATTTAAGGTAAATATTTACTATAACTATGCTTTCATCCTAATTTCTGCATGGAACAGAAGTATATTGACACAGCCTTCTGATCAGACCTTTACAGCAGCTTTAAAAGTGCACGTTCCAACCAACTGTCATCCCTGAGTGTTTGTCATGACTGAACAAGTGGCTCAGCCAAGGCAGCCCTTTCTGGCTGACAGATCGCTTTAAGCTATGCAAATCAGGAGGTATGTTTTACTCCAAATGGAGGCTCATTAAAAGATTTCATATATTCAAAATGGTATTTTTATTACAAATTTCATCTAACATTCCTGAGGTCTCTCTTCTAGCAAATATACCAATAGTCTGTTGCCACTCAGTCTACTTTAACATTTTTGAACACAAAATCTAAATGTAGTGATTTGGATGAATCCCTTGCTGGTTTATGCATCATTTAATAATGATCTAACTTAGGTGTGGAGTTAGGATCAAATTGGATCCAAGCAGCAATTTAAACATGTCTATTTATTCCACTCTAGTCCATTATGACATAAGTTTATGAGCCAAACTTCAAAAGAACTTTGAAAGAGGACAAGAGACCCTGTATGTTTCATTTAATGGAGGGCAGTCCTCAAGAAGATGGTCTGACTGAATTTTTATTCATTTCATCCATTTTAAAGATAAAGAGCTGAAGAAGGAAGGGCAGTAGCCTTGAAACTGCCAATCCCTCATTAGCATTTGGCCAACCTTAAACAAGAAGGGGGCAGGTGTTCTACAGCTTTATTTGCAGTAGTATTTCTGTTCTTTCAAGACAATAACTGTTTAAGAGATTTTTTATTCATGTTTCTCAATATTTATTGCATGCGGTAAGGAGATAGAGAGGAGGGATGATTCTGTACCAATCACAAATCCAGATTTCTAATAATGTGAAATTTGCCTGTTGTAATATTACTTGAACTGATGTGGGAGGGATGGAAAAAGGTCCCTAAAATATTTTCATGACTTTAAACGAATGTCACTCCTGTGAAGTTGATCTGAATTACACCTCATCTTGCCTACCTTCCCAGTGGAATTGGGAACCATGACCTTATTTCCTGATTTTTGATAGGAGCATATTAGGCAGCCAGTTTGAGGTTAGAAACCACGAGATTATGAGTTCTAGTCCCAGTTTAGGCACAAGGCCTGCTGGATGACCTTGGGCCAGTCACTTTCTCTCAGCCCTAGGAAGCAGGGAAAGGCAAACCACTGAAATCTTGCCAAGAAACCTCAGGAACTAGTCCAGGCAGTGGCCAGGATTCAACAGTGACTCACAAAAAAAAAGAGAGCATATTATTCATGAAAAAAGGAGCACAATACTCTGGGCGTGATCAAATACTTTCACAGAGGTATGCAAACACTCTGATGGCCTGCATGCCTGCTTTTCTCATTTCGACCACCATACTAAACCTACAGATATCCATAACATACAAGATGCTCTGTAATTAAACTGAGGACTTTATAGACACTTCAATTCACTTTACTTGTGAAAAATTCAGCAATGGTGTCCTATGGTGTTTTTTCTAGGATCCAATGACTCTTGGGATGCCCAAAGAATGTTCTTAGCATTTGAATTAGTGCAATAATTGAGAAATGCATCCTTTGCAAGAACAGGGGATTGGACTAGATGACCTCCAAGGTCCCTTCCAACTCTGTTACTGATACTGCACAATCTGTGCATAAGGAATTGCAGTCAAGACAAAAGAATGACTGTCAGAAGAATAACTTGTTATTCACTGGCCAGCAATGCAGTCTTTTGGAGAAAGTGACTGATAACCTTCCTATATATTGGGATTCTTCTTATATAGTGTCCCTCCCTTCAATTTTATACCCATTGTCTTGTGAAGTAGGTTGGATGAAAGGATTGCAACTGGCTTGAACTCTTCCAATGAATTCATGGCTGCAGGTAAACTTGAACACAGATCTTCCCAGTCTTAATCCAAGACTTCAAGCTCTGTAGCGCGTTGACATTATTCTGATGCCCTGCTTCTCTATTGCCCAAGCTGGCTGGCTGCTTCACTCCTGAGCAAGCAACCCTTCCTTCTGCACACACCCTGTTTTACTGACCGTGAAGATTACTCTTGGTTTTTGCTGATTAAGCAATTGACTCAAAAGGGCTGACTAAAGTCACTATCGCTAAACCTGGTTACATGCATTTATCACACAAACATAATCATTGTTGCCTGAAGGAAGAAAGAGTGTGTGTGTGTGTGTACGCATGCACATGCATACACGTAAGAGAGAGAGGCAGAGAAAGAGTATGCTCAAGTGTATTAAAGTTATTAAAGTGAAATTTAACAATAGGGCAGCAAAAATAATTATATAAAAGCAACATCTAAAAACCCAGTAATTCCTTTTAAATAAAAACAAAAATGACTGTTAGAAAATCCCACCTGGTGCTTTTTCTGTGTTAATGATGCTTCTTAAATTGCATGCGGGTAAATGGTAATTTTGCCTCACATCATTAAAAACTAATGGAACCCTTGATGATAAGAAATGCCATAGTTAGCTTGTTGGAGGACGTTTAATTAATAAAGTAATAAAATTATTGTAAACTAGTGCAGTTTCACAGAGAATTCAATGGGATATAAAACGGGGGGAAAAACATCCAAGAGAGTTGGAAGAAGAAATAAATGCTACTTATACAGTAAGATAGAGTATAAAATGAAGCTAAACTCAAATCAGCTGCTGGGCTAATAAAATGGTATTACGCTTGCATTCAGATGCTGAAAAAAATAATCTCACAATCCAATCTACAATCCAGTTAATCTAAAATACTTGCATTTAAACAAAGCTCTGTATAATTGCTAAGATTCCTCATTGCTAATTCATAGAACCTTGGCTTTTTTTCCTCATAGAACGCTCAGAACGGAGTTCCGGCACCTTTTTTGGATGAAACTTGTAGGGTAGGCATGGCGGGTTGTATGACATGTGTGAGTTCCGGCACCTTTTTCTTTTACAAAAAAAGCACTGCATAGAACTGTTGGGTTCCAGAAGGAAGGAAAGTTAGCAATGGCTAAAGCTTTAAGAACAAGAGATAAAACCATTAATGGACAGAATGTCCAAGCATGTGTTTGCTGTTCCCTGAATTAATCAGACCTAAAATAGAGTCAAACCTTGATTTGATGTCAAATTTGTATATAAATAATGTACTTTGCATTTTGGTCAGTTTACATGCTCACTTGGTTTGCACTTTGCCATATCACAAATATTGGCTAAAGAATCCTTAGCGATATTTGTGATTTCCCCTATCAACATACTAAAGTGAGTCTTGCTTACCTTTTTCAATTAATGACAACTGCCACTACACTTTATAATACCGTGCCATCCTTTCATGTATACATTACATTCCTTCTCTCCCTGAATGTCCCACACAGATATCATCGTTCTATGTAAATTGTAGATGTTGTCACATTTTTATCTTTTTAGAGGTTATCACCTCTAAAATAGATACTACCTTGCTTACAACCTAGACATAGATGGCTTCTTTTGGACTTTACTCATTGATTCTCGTCAAGTTCTTTTATAGATTTATTGTAATTTTGTCTCAAAATTACAATAAATCTATAAATGCTAAATTTAAAGGATAAATTTATAAATACTCAATGACTACTCATGGACACAGTTCTGTACTGCCTAAGGCTGTAACTGGCTGACTGACTGACTGATTTTTAGTTCTACTTTTGTTGGCTCCTTCATTGATGCCACTGAAGGAACAGTATTATTCATAATTCCAGGAAAGCATCTGATATCCTGTGGAATTAATTTTTATCATCATTTTATTGAGAGAACCAAGGTAGAGTTCTTTGAGAACAATTCTGCAGGATTTTTTTAGAGTTTGGTAGATGGAATCCATACATTTTTCCATATCTTAAGTAATTCCATTTCATCATTTTCATTTTTATGAATCTTACTTCTCCAGTATCTGGTAAGAACTCAGAATATCTTACTTCTCACTCACCCAGTTACATATTTCTTTTCAAGTGAAACTTGACAAAGCTTGTCCATAAGTATAATATTTTTTGATGCAAGAATTCTTCATCATAGTATCATTTCCTCTTTTCACAATGGTAGAACCTGATGGAGATCGCCATAACTAATAGTTAAAATTCCCCCCAAAACCTAATCCATGTCAAAGCTCTGTCTTTTTTTTCTCATAGAACGCTAAGAACGGAGTTCCGGCACCTTTTTTGGATGGAACCTTGTAGGGTAGGCAAGGCGGGTTGTATGACATGTGTGAGTTCTGACACCTTTTTCTTTTACAAAAAAAGCACTGCTCCTAATTATGGGTCTCTCATCCTAGACTATAATCCTGGCATGAGAATCAAGTGAAAAATGTCTTTCCTGTTCCTCTTGGCCCATTATTGAAATTTATTGAAAAAGGTTCTTTTGCAAACATTTAGATACAGTCATATGCTACTTTTTTCCAATTCTTCAATAGGGACTCGTTCTGTAGTACAAATTCATGCTATTATCTCTGTTGTTCATGCAATAATTCCAGATTGACACCATTTTGATTAATTGTATGTTTTGTTGATGTCAGCAAGTTATATTAAGGGTTTTGATCAAGTTTTCAAATGTGCCATGGAAATACAGAAGAGCTTGTTCATGATGTCTCTCATTGATCATGGTATTAGAATCATTGATAGTCCTTCTCACAATTTGAAGGAAATCTTCAGATATTTTATTCTTGAAAAGGTTCCATAATTGCCATGGATTGTTGATTTCAATGTTTGTTAGCAAGATGACAAACAAATCTCTTATTGTTCTGGGGAGTTTTGTTCTTTCAGCATTTTTCATAATTTGTGGCCAATCATCATTAACTTGCAACAGTCTTCTCTCTCTGCAGATTATTTGAAGGATGGAAAATATATCCATCACAAGTCCTCAATGATTCAAAAGATACTAGCTCCTTTATGTGATGGAAATGCAATCTCAAATAACAATAGCAATAGCACTTAGACTTAAATGCTGCTTCACAGTGCTTTACAGCCTCTCTAAGCAGTTTACAGAGTCAGCATATAGCCCCCAATAACTTGGGTCCTCATGTTATTGACCTCGGAAGGATGGAAGGCTGAGTCAACCTTGAGCCGGTAAGAATTGAACTGCCAAACCACTGGCAACTGGCAGTCAGCAGAAATAGCCTGCAGTACTGCATTCTAACCACTGCGCCACCACGACTCTTCAAAAATTCCATAGTACTCCCCCACTCTTTCCCCAATCTGTTGTGACTCAGGGCCAGCCTGTGGGTCCGACAGCTGGGTCCGATGTATCGGAGGACTCAGATGTGGGGGAGGAGGGAAACGAACCGGCTGATGATGATTTGGAGACTTTGCAGAGTCCTCAGCCGGGAACCTCTTCTCAGCTGTGTGAGCCCGAGAGTGCGGAGGATGATGACCCACAGCTGGCCCTGTTCAAGGACGCCCGACGCAGGAGGCAGACGAGCAGGGACAAACAAAGAAAGGCTATGGGACTCCTCGGGAGGAGGCACAGGGAGACCACGCCCTGAGCTCTCTATAAAAGAAGTGTTTGGGGAGGGGCTGGTTGCTGAAAGCAACTTTTCCGTTTGAGAAGTCAAGCTCTTGTATTCTTGTAACAGTGTAATTAAAACTTGGCAGAAGCCTTTTGGTCTTGGACGCTTTCCAGACTCTTCTTTTGATTAGGGGTGCGAGAAGAGGGCTGGTTCAGAACACAATCTTCCTTGTTTCCCATCTTCTATTAATCCACATGTAGAATTTTGGAATATCTGCACAGAACAGGATTCTTATAAATAGATTGTGAGTATACCAAGAGCCATGAATTCAGTTTGTTTCTCATTTTATCATTATTCAGTTGCATAGCAGCATTATCTCAAAAGAATACTTGTTGGTGTTGTTGAAAGTGTACTTGACGATGAACATTGGTTGGTTCCCTTTCATGAATTTGAAATCCAAGTATCGATTCAACAGCTTCAGACTACTCAGTATATATGCCTGTCAAGTACTGTGTGATTTCAACTTCTCTGTTCCCTGCAAAAATTGCTCAATCACTACCTTTCATGGTTTACTTAATGGCATATTTAATGAACTTGATAGAAGAGCACATTTCTACATTGAGATGACAATTGAACAGCTTCCATGACCAAATTACTTAAGTTTTTGTTTTGCTTAGGATCTTGGAAAAACATGATAAATATGCAAAGTGTACAATTACTAAATACCTATCCCAACAAGGATATCTGAATTAAGCCAATAATGTTATTTGAGCAGTGGACAATGACTCTTTTATTCCATCAGACATTTTCAGATTTGATTACTATAGCTCATATGGTTATATCTTCTGTCTTTATTGTGATTTATTGTATTATATCTCTTTGCATGTTTGAATGTTGCTATGAATCCCTCTGGAGTTTAAATAATTAAATGCCACATATATAAACATTTTAAATGAAGTCAATATTTTTATCTATCAGTTAATAGGCTTGGGGCAAAATGCACAAGAATCCATAGCAAACCAAGATTATTATATGCATGTGATGATGGCAGTACATAAACTTCAATACTTGCATTCCAGCATCTGGCAAAAGTGTAAATTATGGGGTTTTTTTTTATCATGACAAACTTTCAATGACCTCCCTCCCTACTATTTGTCTCCCTGCAAAAATCAGTTGGCAAAGTAAAATACTCAGCAGGACACTCCTGAATTATGAGATCCTTAAAACTTCAAGGAAAATTCATGTTTGTTCCCTGCCATATTTAGCTTGGAGGATAAGCACCAAATCTCTTAATTTTCCATCAGATGAGCATCATATCCATTTAATCATGTACTTTCCTGGGTCTCAGTAAGGAGCAATTTACATTCTTTCAGTCCTCTAATTTTTGCAATGTCTTTTTTGAGTTAAATCACATTGGATGGTCTCATCAAAATATGTATACCTGAAAAGTTCTGCTTAAGAATTAAGTATCAAAAATACAAAGAATAAGCTTGTAATGCAATTTAGTTACAACTGCTTAAAACCAATAAAGGAAATCTTGGAGACACACGAAACAGCTGAAATTCCACTGAAGAGATGGCATTTCTGAAGGAATCCATTGTTTGTCTCTAAAAAAACACAATTTAATAAAGAAACTCTGCCTTTCAAATTTCGTGTACCCTAAAGGAGTTATCTTTACTATGTGAGAATCTAAGAATAATAGCAACTCTACACTGTTCTGCAGGAAAATGCAAATAAGAATCTTCACCAATTTTAAGTACTGAAGAGTTCAAGAACCTCAAGAAGGCAGAGAGGATGCATCTCATTCAAAACATAAAAAAAATTTCTCGAGTATTTTGTTGTAAAAAAGTACACCAATTTCAATAGATGATGCACGGTTTGCAAAAGTCTCTGAATATTACAAACTTGGAATAACCAATCCTGTCTAAGGCAATAGATGTTGCACAGAAGTAGCATATAATCAAGAAGCTGAAAAGATTAATTGAACTAAGGAATGTCCTATGAATAATTTTTTTTAAAAAAAGGAGAGTGTGAGGGACTTGATATTTATGAGAAATTAAACTTACACGGGTATCCGAGAATAATTAGGAAAATCCTTGCAACATGTAAAGTGGCTTGTTGTATAGAGTTCAGTTCAAAATGATATTAAAAAAAAAACAGTATCAGATCATCTCTTGAATTATAGCTTTCTGTATATGAACAGCATACCTGCTCCAAACAGCTCCTACTTAACTTTCCTTATTGAAAGTAAAAGTTATGGTCCAGGCTGGTTGCTTTTTGAAATGTCTTGTTGCTTCTCTTTATAATTATTCTTTCCAAGGTAACAGTAGTTATGATATTGTTGTGATATGGCCTATACTAGGGGTAGGCAACCTTGGCTCTTTTATGACTCGTGGACTTCAACTCCCAGAATTCCTGAGCCAGCATGGCTCAGTATGGAAACCTCTCCATTTCTCCTCAGCATGGCTGGCTCAGGAATTCTGAGAGTTGAAGTCCATGAGTCATAAAAGAGCCAAGGTTGCCTACCCCTGGCCTATACACTCTGGTTCTGACATTAGTTCACATATCTACTCATCAACTCCTCCTGACATACTTACCACACCTGAAGCCACTCTCAGATTGCCTAAAAATGGAGCTTTTAAAGCTACAATCTTTGACAAGTATTCAATGAAATTAAATTTAGTTTGAGGGTCCTGTGCATTATCTTAGCTCTTCCTACCACTGTGCTCCTCTGGACAAAGAGCTGTTGTTTGGCGGGGAAGACATAAGATGGAATTTTGAAGGCTGGACACTAGAAGGAACCAGAAAGAACCAAAGATTATAATTAAAGTAGAACACTAACCCAAATCTGGTTAGAGAAAAATATACTCTAACTTTGGATGAATCCAAAGATATTTGGGAACAATAGACTCACAGGAGAATCTTAAGATTTTCTACTATTATGGACAAACTGGGTTTCAAAGATGTTGTAGAAAAGGAACAAGTTTTACTGAACAGGTTTTACTGCCTGATTTGAATATGGATTTTAAAATGACAGGTTGTAAGAATTATATAGAAGAAGATGTTACATATATTTGTTGTTTCTAGTAACCCTTAAAGGACTTTTGCTAACTAAGACTGAATGACATAGTTTTAAAGATTTGGAAAAAGAAATTTTTGTGTGTGTATTTTTAGAGAAAATGATATCTTTGTTAAAGGGAAGGAATACAAAGTTGGTCTATTTGATTAAGTCACACACACACACACACACACAAATACATAAGTATATGTATATGTATATTGTTTTCTGGTAGCTCTTAATGGACTTTTGCTAAGACTAAATTATGAGGTTTTGAATATTTATCTATAGATAAGAGAATGGGACATGGGAAAAAGAGATTTTGTTGCATTTTCAGAAAAAGTGATAAGGGGGGTCCTTTGAGGTCCCTGGTGTTTTTTCACCAAAGTGATACCTATTTATCTACTTGCATTTGCATGCTTTTGAACTGCTAGGTGGGCAGGAAGTAGGACAAGTAATGAGAGCTCATTCTGTCACACAGCTCGTCTTCTCAGGTTTTTGAACTGCTGAGCTGTCAATCTTTCAGTGGTCATTGTTATGTCCTGGGCTCTTAAAGAATACCACGTGGGTTGCTGGAGCAGCTAACGGCTCTCCAGCAACCCAGACTACAAGTCTCCTGTGCTGCAATTGGCTATCTCCAGGCGGCAATGGTTGATTCAAACCTATTGGCTGCCACCTGGGGGCTAGACTATATATTGCGGCTAGTTGCAGCCTTTTCCCCAGTACAGTTTCTGCACAAAATAAACTATGAGTTACCTTGTACTCAGCTTCGCGTCTTCATTCCTGCACCAAAGAACCTGCTATTTAACAGTGGCGACGAAGGTGAGATCCTGCTTCACTGATTAAGAGTTGAAGTCTACGAGGAAAAGGCAGCGCACACCAGAGAGAAAAGGCGTTTTCCCCCCCTCTCTCAAGGTCGGCTAGCAAACTACGCTAGTGACCTCGTGCTCAGTGGACTCATTCCCTGAGCCTGGAAGCAGGATCCGGAAGAACGCAGGAACCAGCAAAAGAATGCCAAAGGTTGGGAAAATGAGAGAATTCAACGTGAAACACCCGGAGGAATGGCAATCATATCTACCACAAGTAGAAAACTACCTAAGGGCCAATCAGATCATGGAAGAAGGACTGAAGGCCGCAACACCACTTTGCATGTGTGGCCCAGCAACCTTTGATTTGGCCAAGAACCATTTTGCGCCAACACTGATTGAAGCAGTCTCCTACGCAGGCCTCAAAAAGAAGCTAACCGGGCACTTCCAGCCCAAGATGTCTGAAATGGCTTGGCGGTTCAAGTTCGACCAAAGAGTTCAGCAACTGGGTGAATCAGCTTCTGAGTTCATAGCAGGCCTGAGGCAGGCTACACGCCTTTGCAAATTTTCAAATTTAGAAGAGCAACTACAAGAGTTGCTCGTCTGCAGCCTACAGGACAGAACGCTTCAGCAGAGACTCTTTGCTAGGCCAAATTTAACATTTTCTGAAGCACAAGACGAGGTGATGGCCGACGAAGCTGCCAGGGGCGCCATTCAAACAGCACAGCCTACCAAATTGACAAAGTTTGAAGAAACGGTCCACCGTGAGGATGCCAAATGCAGCGAAGAATTCTCCAAGAAGGAAGAACCTGAAATCAACCGACTCCAAAAGCATCGCAACACCGAAACAGCCACCAGCGAGAGGACAATTACAAGGCAGTTCTCTTACTGAGATATAAGGGTACGGTGGCAACCATTTTTGCGCCAACTGCAGATTTCAATCAGCCACGTGCAGAGCTTGTGGAAGGACAGGTCACACCGCAGTGGTTTGCAGAGCCCACCAGAGAGACCGGCCACCCAAACACCAGTCGGAAGAACCAACTAGGAGAGGTACTGGGGCCCAGGCTCTAGTTAGTGTGGGGTTTTTTAGAAGCCGTAGAAGCGTATGCTGCACCGGGGCTCAATGCCCCCTCAAACCCAAACTTAAGCTCATGATAGAGCTACAAGGAGTTCCATGTAAGATGGAATTGGACTCTGGCTCTGCAGTTTCAATTATTTCTCAAGACACTTTTAACTTCGTGTGTAGGTGCAGTGACAATTGGGCCAAACTAAGACCCTCAGATATAATCCTAACAGATTTTCAAAATGCTCATGTTAAAGTTATGGGAGAAGCCACTTTGTTGGTAAAGTTTAAAGGGGTTTGGGGGCACCTGGAAGTAATAGTAGTAGGGGGCCAGAGAACGAGTCTCATTGGACTCGATTGGTTTGATGCCTTAGGTAGTCAGATTACTGGCATAAACCGGACGCAAACTCCAGACCTTGCGTCAGTATGCGAGGAATATGCGGATGTTTTTGATTCAACCCTTGGAACATACACAGGCCCACCTATCTCATTTAAGTTAGAGCCCAACATAGTTTCAATCAGGGTTAAGCCTCATAGGGTCCCCTTTGCCTTAAAACATAAAATTGATTCCAAAATCAATAAGATCGTAGAACAGGGCATGTTACAGCCTGTTGATGGTGGGGAGTGGGAAACTCCTATAGTCACCCCACTTAAAGCCAATGGGGAAATTTGCATTTGTGCTGACTATAAATGCACTCTAAATAAAGCCCTCAAGCAACACGCTTACCCGGTCCCAGTGGTCAATCATGTTTTAGCCTCCTTGCAAGGGGGTACTATTTTTTGCTAAACTTGATTTAGTACAGGCCTATCAGCAATTGCCGGTTGATGAGGCCACAGCCACAGCTCAAACAATCGTGACTCACAGGGGGGCTTTCAAAGTTAAACACTTAGAGTTTGGAGTCAGTGTTGCACCGGGTATTTTTCAGGGAATCATGGAACGTACACTCAAGGGTATTCAGGGCGTCTGCCCTTATTTTGATGATGTTCTTATTGCAGGGGAATCCACAGAAGGCCAGTAGGCTCAGGGCTGTCTTGCAGAGGCTTCGCAAAGCAGGCCTCAAATTAAAAAAGAACAAGTGTAGTATTGGGGTTTCTTCAACATAATTCCTGGGATTCCAAATTGATGCTAACGGCATTCACCCTGCTGATTCTAAAGTGAAGGCCATTAAAATGGCTCCTAGGCCCAAATCAAAAGGAGAGCTACAAGCATTCTTGGGCCTCCTAAACTTCTATCACACATTTTTGCCTCATAAGGCAGCAATAGCAGAGCTCCTCCACAGGCTTCTAGATAAGAAACCTCCATGGAAATGGACTAACTTACATGAAAAAGTTTCCAGGACTTAAAAGTACTATTGTCAGAAAAGTCCACTGTAACTCACTACAAAGAGTCTAAACCTGTATGTCTTGCATGTGATGCATCTCCCTATGGGGTGGGGGCAGTTTTAAGTCACATAGAAAAAAATGGGAAACAGGTTCCTATAGCATTTTACTCAAGGACATTGTCCTCCGCTGAGCGCAACTATGCTCAGATTGACAAAGAGGCCCTGGCCATCATTGCCGGAATAAAAAAATTCCATGACTATTTATATGGCAGGGATTTCACAGTATACACTGACCACAACCTCTGTTGGAACTGTTCACAACAGACAAACAACCCCCCCCCCACATACTATCTCCAAGAATGCTGAGATGGTCTATTTTCCTATCTACATACAATTTTAAATTAATTCACAAACTGGGCAAGGAAATGGGCCATGCTGATGGCCTCAGCAGACTACCACTGCCACTAATGGATCCAGATCCGGCTCCAGCTGCTAGAATATTGTCCATACAGGACATACCTGAATTTCCCCTCCATGCAGGGGACATTGCTGCTGAAACTGCCACAGATAAAATACTTAGTAGAGTGTTGTCATGGGTATACACTGGCTGGTTGGATAAAAGTCCAGGCTCAGAATTTCAGAGCTATTTTGTCAGCAGTCATGAGTTATCTGCCCATAAAGGGTGCATTTTATGGGGAAACAGAGTCATAATTCCCACTTCCCTAAGAGACAGAGTTTTACAATCATTACATGAAGGCCATCCAGGCATTGTCAGAATGAAAGCTTTAGCTAGAAGCTACCTCTGGTGGCCTGGCCTTGATAAGGCCATTGAGGCTCAAGTCCATGGTTGTTATACATGCCAGCAATCTAGGCCTGAAATGCCACAGGCTCCAGTTCACAGGTGGGAGGAAACACACACTCCCTGGTCTAGGATTCACATAGACTATGCTGGGCACTTTTAGGGACAGCTCTTCCTTATAGTAGTGGATAGCCACTCAAAATGGTTGAAAGTAATTCCAGTTCCTAATAAGACTACTACTAGGACCATCCAGGTGCTGAGAAAATTCTTTGCCACACATGGGTTGCCAGATGTCTTAGTTTCAGACAATGGGGCCCAATTCACTACTGCTGAATTTCAGGCCTTCCTTAGAGCTAATCTTATCAGACATGCAACGTCTGTGCCTTTTCATCCATCTTCTAATGGTCAAGCTGAAGGCATGGTGAGGACAATGAAGGAAGCACTCAAGCGCATTGTCACAGGTGACTGGCATCACAGATTGGCAGATTTTTTACTCTGCCAGCATTCTACACCCTGCACTGTTACAGGCAAAAGTCCTGCAGAACTACGTTGGGGGAGGCGTTTGATTATTAAACTGGACAGGTTGCATCCAGATAGAGTGGCAGCAGAAGCCTCTCAACCAAAACACCCGAGGGGGCTGCACATGGGCGATTGGGTTTGGGCCATGAACTATGGTCATGGGAATCTATGGGTTCCTGGTCAAATTACCAAGGCATCTGGACCCCTATCTTATGAAGTGGGGTTGGAGGGAGGGTGAGTAATCAGACAACACATTGATCAGCTCAGGAAATGGTTTCCAGAATGGCCACTAAGTGAGGACTGCATCATAAGTCTCTCCCAAGGTCCTCAAACCTGCGGCCAAGCCAGTCCTCACATGGACTATCAGGACTCTTCCTTCTTAAATGAGGCAGAACCAGAGGGAGAACTGGGGAGCCCTGGAGTGTAAGATGGGTCCCCTGAAGGAGCAAGCCAACCAAACGTCAGCAACCGCTGTGCCTACTCTGCAGAACAGTCTGACTCTGGGGTGGGCCAACCTGGAGAGGCCAGCCAGAGTGCATCGAATCCCCTTGACTCAGGAGCACAAAGGGACCCAAGTCTACCCAGCCCACTGGGTAAGCTGGTAGACCACAAAGTGATGGGAACTCCAAGACGTTTGTTGTGATTCGGGGTCAGCCTGTGGGTTCAGCAGTTGGGTCGGACGACTCAGAGGCTGAGGAGGGGGGTGTTGAAGACCTTGCTGAGGGGGTTGAAGATCTTGCTGATGAGAGCCCTCAGCCAGGCCCCTCCCACTTGGTCACCACAGAGACCCAGCTGTGTGAGCCTGACAGCATGGATGAAGATGACCCACAGCTGGCCCTGTTCAAGGACGCCCGACACAGGAGGCAGTCAATTAGGAGTAAACAGAGGAAGGCAATGGGGCTTCTCGGAAGGAGGCAGAGAGAAGCCACGCCCTGAACTCTATATAAGGGGAATGTGTGGGGAGGGCTGGGTTGCTGAAGGCAACCGCTTGGATAGTTCATGTTTCTTAAAGCTCCTGTTTCTTGGTTTGTCTTGTTTCGTTTGTTTTTGTGGTAATAAATTTGGCAGGCGTAATTCCAGCCTCTTGCCTTCTTGTAAAAGGGGTTGTCCCTGCCTTTTCTGCAGGGCCGGTAGCAGGCTGGTACAGAACAACGTTCCTCTAGGGCACACAAGCCTCCTTCATATCTTGCAGATTATGTTGTAAAATAAAGAGCTATATATTGTTGTAATTCCTGTTGCTACTACACTACAGAAACTAGTGCTATGATGTAACTGTCTAATAGTGCCATTTTTGAAGCCTATTCATTGAGATGTTGTTTAATAACATTGTAACCTACATTGTTGTTGTTTTTTACTTTTATTGTTATTATCACTTTTATTTTAGTGTGTTTGGATAATGAGTCTTGACAATTGTTGAGACTAATTGGTGTTATTATGGTCTGGTCTAAGAGGGGAGGGGTGTTATGCAGTGCTTTTTTTGTAAAAGAAAAAGGTGCTGGAACTCACACATGTCATGCAACTCACCTTGCCTACCCTACAAGGTTCCATCCAAAAAAGGTGCTGGAACTCCGTTCTGGGCGTTCTATGAGAAAAAAAGCCCTGGTGTTATGTACTGGGCTCTTAAAGAATACCACGTGGGTCACTGGAGCAGCTAACGGCTCTCCAGCAACCCAGACTACAAGTCTCCTGTGCTGCAATTGGCTATCTCCAGGTGGCAATGGTTGATTCACACCTATTGGCTGCCGCCTGGGGGCTAGACTATATATTGCAGCTAGTTGCAGCCTTTTCCCCAGTACAGTTTCTGCACGAAATAAACTATGAGTTACCTTGTACTCAGCTACGCGTCTTCATTCCTGCGCCAAAGAACCCACTATTTAACAGTTGTCTAACCACATAAGCCTCCATGGTGTCTTAATACCCTCCATGGTGTTAAAGAAAGTATACTGTGCTTTCTTTTTATATCCCCCCCACACACACACACACACATAGGAAAAGAACACCCACATTTTTTCTACAGAAGTATCTGGGACAAGAAAAGAAAGTATTGACTTCACCACTTACATTTTCATGAGAAGCCATATTCTGAATCAAGTGAATGGCAGGCTAAGAGTTTTATCCACAAATGTGCTTCTTTCTGTCAGTGTTAAGTGACATGTTTTCATTTGGCAAAAAGAAATGAGATTTTGATAACAATTTTTTGAAGCAGATAAACTGGCTGCTTTGACAACTTTTGAAGAACTTGTCAAGTATCTGTGTCTGTGAGTGAAACCCAAAGTGGCATACTGTTACCTCTCCTTGTCAAAGAGTTTCTTAAGCTAGTTAATATGCAAGCCTTGCTCTGGGAATGACAGGATTGTTTGCCCAAAACAGCTATTCTGACCAAAGGTCTGAGTCAATACTTATTGTCCCCGAGCCTTAATTTTCCTAAAGGAATATCTTCCAAATTACTTCCTTGATTTATTAAAGAATCAACATCTTTTGAACCCTGATAGATTATTTCAGTCATCCATATGAAGTAGAATCTTCCTTTTAACATGTCATTACATGGAACGGAGACTGGTACAAGTTTGGCTTGTGACCAATGAATTATAAAAGCCAAACATTCTGCAACCAGCAGAGAAAAACAGCTACCATGAAATGGCTATGCTGAACTACTGGCAAGATGGAGGGATGGCATCAGCAGCATTGCATTTGGAAGGGATGAGTTCTTTAAAAAAATAATTCTGGAGGCTACTTTTGCAGAATCGGCCATAGCTGATATACATAAGTAGGTTTTTTTTTAAATGAAGTATGAAGAAAACAGCTTTCACACCTTTATTTCTTAATATTTTATTCACATTCAGATAAGGACACAGACCATCTGACTTTAGAAGAGATGCCCAAAAAGAGAAATCTGCTGATTACCCAGCACCACTTCTGACAGAAAAACGCACTACTATTTTTTGATGTGAATGGACTATTCCAGATTTTTCAAACCCAGTTCTTCCTTTTTCCCAGGTTGATTTGGTTTTTCACACATAATTCTTTCAAGAGTCATAGTTAACATGACAGAAGAGACCATCCAATTTTGCTTCTCAACCCTTCTAAAAAATGTTCAAAATTTTTGCTTGCAAAGAAGTTGTGTTTTGAGATAAAGTCTTAAAATCATTATCTCTAATTTGGCATTGATCTATCTAAGCCTGAAGAATGCTAACTAAAAGAAGCCATGATTTGTGAGATAGCAAAAACAAGTATATTTTGATAGGTTAGTTTTCTTGGCCTTCATGGGCCATAGATCCTATTTTAACTAACATGAATAAGGTGCCCAAGCTTTTGACAATGAAAATATACTGAAAATATACTGCAGGGGACATGGTGGAGCAGTGGCTTAATGACACTGGAACTGCCAGCCAGAAATGATCTGAACTCTGGTGGTTCCAGCCCGACTCTGTGAGACAGAGTGAGTTCCCTTTGCTCAATCCCTACTACTGGGTGGGCTCAATCCTGCTCACTCAGTAGTCCGAAAGCAGGCAATATTGCAAGAAGATAAATAGGTACAATAGGTTTTGTGGGGAAAACCTGTGCTTATGTATGCGTAGAGTGGAAGCCAGCACTGGATCTGGCTGGATGCAAGGGATCATGAAATAGGGCGAGGCAAGACCAGTGGAGAAGCCCAGAAGAGCTACCAACTCAAGTGCCACTAGCTAATTGGTGCAAAACTAGTTCACTCCCCCCCCCATGGTACAACAAGGATAGGCACGCAAGCACTGAATAGAATGAACTAGCAATATAGGCTGTCGTGGCTGCATTGTGTCTAGCATGTGTAGATTTCCCTGACATTGTATGGCATATGCTAAATAAATAAATAACTGCAAATAAGTAAATGCACACGAAAATGCATTGCCTTTTGAAAAAAAAGTACAGTCATATAAAAAGTTCAATAAAGTAAAATGAAACAGTAAGTGATTCATATTTAGGCCAAAGAACTTGGCAAGATCTTATCACAGTGCTTGTGAGTTCTTCCTAATTATTATTGAGAATGATTGAACGCAGCAGTGACTAGATTAGGATAAATGAATTCATGTTGAAGAACACTAAACATTGGTGTGAACAGGGATGGATGAAAGATGCAGTTGTGTTTTTTTTATAAAATAAAACATAAAAAACCATGAATTACGTAATATTTTCCCATTTATTTTGTGAAGTGAAGCAAATTTTTAAATGGGAGAAGATGAAATCAACAAGTTCCTCCACAAAGCATATTGCTGGTTCTGGATGTAAACTACTCAAGGAGAGAAACCATCTAGAATTAAGGAAAAAAAATCCTAACAATGAGAACAATGTCTGTGCAGATTTTCAGTCATCTGGGTCATAGTTGTCTCAAATGTGGGGGTTTTTTTCCCAAAAAGCAATTGGACTGTTTTCTCCTTGAGGGAGAAGAGAAAAAAATGTTTCGTTTCTCATCCAAGAAACTTTATCAGTTGTGATAGCGGAAAGGATGGAAGGATAAGTACTGACAGTTGATGCTTTCTCTTAAGAGAAGGGGAGGGATAAGACACCACCTATCTCCAGTCTACAACACAACCCTTGCAGCAGTTTCAAGAAGATTCCACAGCCAATTGCACTCTGATTGAGGTGACCCTGAGGACAAAGATAAACTCCCAAGTGGCCTCAAGAGCTCTCAGGAAGAGTGCTAATGACCAGATGCCTGCAAAGAAATTTCCCTCAGCACCACCACCATCCAGTCAGAGCCTATCCTTCCATCCTCCCACCATCAAAACTGATGAATTTTCTTGGATGAGAAATGAAACATTTTGTTTTTCTTCCTCAAGGAAAAAACAGTCTAGTTGCCTTTTGAAAAAGCATCTTTGAGACAACAATGAAAACAATCAACCAGTGGAATGGCTTGCTTTTAGAAGTTGTGGATGCTCCATCACTGGAGGCTTTTAAGAAGAGACTGCACAGCCACTTGTCTGGAATGGTAAGGTCTCCTGCTTGAGCAGGGGGTTGGACTAGAAGACCTCCAGAGTCCCTTCCAACTCTGTTATTCTATTATCTACTATCAGTTATATGTGTGGTGCTGAATTAGGGTTAGCATACCTTTGACAGGCTTCTCACCTCTAAGTCGTAAATGCAGGCAGTCCTACATAGGGTTCTTCATACCTGTTTTGACTGAATTTAGCTCTCCCATGATCAAAATTTGCTCTTACTATTTTGAAGAATACGTTCCCAACATAAATATCTTTATTTATATTGCTCTCATATTGTGCAGATGACATTTTTCTAAAGAGCCAGTCTGGTATAGAGGTTTAAAGCATCAGACTAAATACCAAGAGACTGTGAGATCTAGTCCTGCCTTAGGCAAGAAGACAGCTGGACAATCTTGAGCCAGTCACTCTTTCTTAGCCCTAGGAAGCAAGCAAGGGCAAACTGCTCTCAAAATCTTGCCAACAAAACTGCAGGAACATATCCAGGAAGTCATCAGGAGTCAACACTGACTTATAAGCATACATACAAACAAAATTGGATTTAAGAATAAAAAAATAATGGGAACAGTGAAAATAACTCATCCATCTAACATTCATAGCTAGTGACCTATTTTACTGGCCCTGAGTCAAAGTCAAAGTTGGCTATCCACCATGAACTTAAAAGAACAGGGCATACCAAAAATACATATTTCATTTAGTGTTGATAATCAGCCAAAATCCAAACTTTGGCAATGTGTTCAAATATGTGAAACTTCACACAGCTCAGGCAGATCTAATTAATCTTGGAGATCATGCCCCATTACATTCAAGATTTAAACTGTCAATCAAAAAAGGAAAATAACAAAACAGTTATTTCATTTCTTGTGTGCCAGACATCTGTGAAAATCTAAAGACCTGCTACAATTCCAAAAGAACAGCAACAAAGCCACAGGCGATCACATATCCTGCTTCCATTTTTTCCCAGTTTTATGATAGGTAATATGGCATATGTTACGTGTTATAAGCAACATGATACATATAGCAAAAGTGTGGAGAAGAAGATGAAGCCCATTGTTCTTTGTTTCAGAAGTTAAAGTAAAAAACATTTAATTTGTGTGCGTGTGTGTTGCAAAGACTCCCTTAAAGTCTTGCTATACTGCCTCACAGTATCATAGGGCTGGAAGGGATTTTGGAGATCATCTAGTCCAACCAACTACCAAGTGCAGGAATCTTTAGACCATCCCTGATAAACATCTCTCTGCTCTTTTCTTGAAAATCTCCAATGATGGAGCACCCACCCCTTCAGAAGACAGGCTGTTTTCCTGCTGAATAGTTCTCACATTCAGGAAATTCTCCCTTACTTACAGTACTGGATCTGTCTCTGCTAAGTTTCCATCCACTGGTTCTTGCTTTACCGTTGGATGGAAACTAAATCTATACTCTCTGCCTTGTAACGTCCCTCCCAGGGTCTCCTAAGAGGGATAGACAAAGTATATTGTGAGTGTATGTCCGGAGTATATCTGAATTCAGATGGAGATTTCAACCTTGAATTGGTATGCTAAAGGATGCCAATGGACACATAGTAATTGATTCAAAGATTGAACAAAAATAGGAGGCTACTGAAATTCTGTACAATACAGCTGTCAACATCTAAGATTCCTTGGAAGATGAAGATAAATGAGCACTTCAGTCACTATTAAGTCAGAAGGTTACAGGCACTGAACTATATTTATAGAAATATCACAAGTAATAGAAGAAGAATCAGTAGCAATTGTAACTGAACTCTGCCAGAAAATTTGAAGGACACAGTGACCAACAGATTGAATGAGATCTCTTTACATACCAATTGTCGGGCCTCGGGAGCCCGACACTCGAAGGGGGGCCCCTCCACCCCCCCCGGCACACCCTGCCTTCCTCCCGCCGACCTCGCCCGGCTCCATGGCGGCTCGGAAGGCTCCGGGACCCGCGCCGCCTCTTCTGCCGCCTCCGGACGCGCCGCGGCTGCTGACCTCGCCCGGCGGCGCGTCTGCACGCGGCTCCCTGGCTCGGAAGGCTCCGGGACTCGCGCCGCCACTTCTGCCGCCTCCGGATGCGCCGCGGCTGCTGTCCTCGCCCGGCGGCGCGTTTGCGCAAGGTTCCCCGGCCTGCGGCTTGCCCGGTGGAGGCCCGGGTCGGCTCAGCGTCTCAGCGGCCTGGGAGGCTTCGAGAGCTTCGGCCTCGCGGCGTACTGCTTCAGAGACTCCGCCGTTGCAGCTGTCTCCTCTGGCTGACGCCATGCCTACGCAGGACTGTGTGGTTCGGGAGCTGGCGACGCCATTAGGGGATGGGTCCCTCCCCGCTGCGGTGACCGGGTGGCTGGGGGCTTCGGGCGTGGACGATGACAGGGGGATTCGGAGTTGGGCGCGGCAGGGAGTGGGTGAGGGGGAGGAGCACGGTGGCGGCAACACATGGGAGGGGGCTTACCTGACTGGGCGATGGGCGAAAGGCCTTGTAGGGGAGGGGTGGGGAAGTTATAGAGAGTGGGAGGGCGGGGGCGTGTTTTGGTGGAGTATGGGTGGGGTTTTCGGGTGTGTATATAGTAGCGTTGGCTGCAGGTAGCGGCCAACGCTGGCTTTGTTTCTTGTTGCGGCTGTTGCCCTGAAGAATAAAGTGCTTCTAGACCGCAGCGGAAGTCTCTCGTTCCTGTGTTCGGCTCCTGCCCTGCTTGTTGCAGGACGAGTTTTGACACCAATATCAAGAAAGTAAACTTCAGAGATTCTGGAAATTAACATACAATATTCTTAATTTCACATGCTTGTAAAAGAATGCTTGGGATCATACATCACAAATTAGAGCCCTATATGGAAATATGCCAGATGTTCAAGTTGGTTTTAGAAATAGCTGAAGAATAAGACACATTATTGCTGATGTATACTGGATAATTTAAAAAAAATACAAAAATAAGTCAATATACACTTCACATTTAATAGGACTATCCTTAGGAAAATAGAAATTGCAAAACATCTCATCATCCTCATGCAAAATTTATAACAGGATAGGAAGCCACCATCTGGGTAAAAATAGTTCAGCTCCAATGTGACAAGAAAGGCAATACTATCTATTCTCTTATTAATTCAGCTTATATGTTGAATTTATATTAAGGGACGCTGGACTAGAAAAGAGGGACATTGTTTTAAAACTGGAAGAAGAAACATCAGTTGTCAAACTAGCATTAATATGAAATATAAGTAAGCAGGAATATATGTTTTCCTGACAAGACAGAGAAAAACAAAAATTTGACATGCACACTTGGATGACCTGCTACAAGAAGGAGAAATGGACTACAAAAAGATAAGTGCCAACCAGAACGTTGCAGTGAAAGATTAAACAAAATAAGCTGAAGTCATAACATGGTTTATCAACACTATTTGGAGGAATAGGGACATGGTGGCTCAGTGGGTTAGGACGCTGAGCTTGTCGATCAGAAGGTCGGCAGTTTGGCGGGTTGAATCCCGAGTGCCACGTAACAGAGTGAGCGCCTGTTACTCGTCCCAGCTTCTGCCAACCTAGCAGTTCGAAAGCACGTAAAAATGCAAGTAGAAAAATAGGGACCACTACAGTGGGAAGGTAACAGCGTTCTGTGCACCTTTGGGGTCTAGTCATGCCGACCACATGACCACGGAGACATCCTCGGACAAGCGCTGGCTCTTCGGCTTTGAAACAGAGATGAGCACCGGCCCCTAGAGTTGGAAACAACTAGCACGCATGTGCGGGGGAAACTTTACCTTTACTTATTTGGATGAATATGGTACCTATGAAAATAAAGTGAAGTAATACTCAATAATCTGACCAAGCTGATGATACAACTCTGATAGCTGAAGTGCAAATGATCTTCCTTTTAGGGCCAATTATTTACAAGAAAGAAACCAGCAGTTAAGGTAAACACTGCAGACCAGTACTTGATAGTATAGCAATGAGAGTCTTGGGGGGAAAATATGTGGATGCTTTATCTACAGAGATTAGAATCATGCAAGCAATGGTTTTCCAATGACACTCTATGGAAGCAAATGATTCATCACTACTTAGAAAGTTGAGCTAGGGCTAGGAAGATCTCCACTCAGTTATATTGATTGCTGGATGACTTGAGCTATCTTTCAGACTAACACACATCATAGTGTTGTTGCAAAAATAAAAATGAGGGATGATCATCCATGAATGCTGCATAGAGCATCTTAGCAGAAAAATAGGTTATAAATTTTGTAAACAAATAAATAATTCAGTTTTTGTCCAGTGTTTTTGGCTTTGTTTCATCCATGTTTTGAGTCTATTTGTAGTAGTGTTGGGAAGAATATGACCAAGCAAAATTTGTAGTTATATCAACTCCAGAGTTAACTTTCAAAGTCAACAGAGAGCGTTATCAGACAGGCCCCCTGTCACCGTAATTGAAGTGGAAAAGCTTATGGGACAGCTTAAAAGAGAGAAAACAGATGGTAGTCATTTGATTCCACGCAATTTATTTAAATTACACACTGGTGAGCTCTAGTATCGGCCATACTCTTTATTCAGGTAGTTCAAATAATGTAGATCCCTGAAGATAGGGGACATTCCATCACAGTCCAATTATTGCCCACCATCGCAAGAACACTCTGTGCAAATAACGTTTAAGGAAGGTTCTGGATTACTTCTAGCCAATGAATAAACTGACTGTAACAGAAGAAGAATAATAGTACATCAGTGCCTTCGTTTGGAGCACCTAGTTAAGAAAAGCCCAAGTACATTATAGGCCTTATATGTAGGATTGATCCTCAGCAATATGTTATGCAAGGAATCAACCTTCCACAAATCAAACAATACTCTCTTACAATGTTTTGTGATATCTCAATGAAGATTAGATACAAAAGTCTAGACAGGGTATCCAATCAGATTCCTAATTCAAAAGGACTAAAGCATGGCTGTATATTTGCTCCTTTTTCACTTTATTTCTATGTAAAATTATTTACAAGCTACCACTGAAAGATAATTCCATTCCTTCAGGTTAGTTGAAAAGTCAATATATTCTCAGGTAGGGATAATGCAACAATTACTTTAACAACATTAGTAGGTCTAAGAAGAAGATTTGAAGTCCTTCATTTCATATCCTGACAGGGAAAACTTAACGGTAAATTATTACTAAGGGACCATCAAGCTATAAGCATAAATGGGAAATTAATGGAAATTAAACTGAACAGGTTAATTTTTTATATATCTTGGGATCTTTTTTCATGCTTCATGCTCCTGAAGCATACAAACATAATTAGTCCCAGAAAGTGCAACTGATGTTCTAGGGCCATCTTTAACTTATTTTTCATTGCAGGCACTAACTATATTCTAGCCAATCTTAAAATGCTTAGAGCTGACCCAAATGCTATATAGATCCCAAATCTGTATTTATAAAGACTATTGGCCTCTGTTACTGTCCAGTTAAAATTTATATTTAATGAGATACTTTAAGCTGCCACAGCGTGTCTAAATATCTTCCTTTGTATGGTGTCTAGTATAGCCAGGATCTGGCTGTACCATTTAAATTACTCATTATTTTTTCCAATAGATCCTTGCTATCTCAAACTTTCCAAGATGGTATTAAAGCAACCAGGAGAGCGGAGAGCAAAATAAAAGAGGTTGTGCATAATACATTTATTTGTGTGTTTGTTTAGTAAATTGTTAGACCATCCACTCTCAGCGACTCTGGATGCTGTAACAATGTAAAGATTTTTTTTAACAATTTAAAGGTTTTCTTTCCAATATTGGACCATAGTAGGATCTCAGAGAGCGAAAGTAGCTAGCCTTGAAGAATCGTTTCTGATATTGAACAAGGATAAGATCTGGTTCTCCATTCAATCTCATTTGTGTAACTAACAAAAAAGCATTTTCCTCAGCTCTGTTCAACAGTCTTTTTAAAGGAAAAGTGGTAACATCTTTATGTAATTCCTTTCATGATGAGTTGGTGAGAAAGGACAGAAAAAACATATACCAGCCATCTCTTAGTGTACTGAGCTAACCAACTATGCTAGGATGTAAATTGCTCAATGCATGTTATATCCTGAGTGGCAATGCTGTCTGAGTGCTTGGAGACTGCAATGGTCTAGACCAGGGCTTTTCAACCAGTGGTACGGGTACCACCTGTGGTACATTGGCACCTGGCAGGTGGTATGCGACCATCCTAGAAAAGTGGTAGAAGGGGAGGGAAGGAGCTGAACTGGTGGCAGCACTGCACAAGCCTGAGAGAGAGAGGGCTGGAGCTCAGGGCTCAGTGGAAGCGCCAGGATCAGTGCCAGGCTCCAGATGGAGCTCGGCACTGATCCTGGCGCTTCTGAGCCCAGAAGAAGTGCCAATCAGCTGGAGTGTTGCAGCATCTCCAGGGTCTTGTGATTTACATTGAGATGCTTGGTAACGGATTCATATTTATGACGGTCACAGTGTCCCAGGGTCATGTGAAGTGACCAAAACCTGCTGCAACCACCCAGAAGATGGGGGGAATAAAAAAGCAAACATCCTCTCACCACACCCCCATTGCCAATCCTCAACAGAAATGCTCACAACAATGAAAATCTCGGAAAGGAGGAAGAGCACTGCCAGGTGGGAAGGCAGGTGTCTTGCTCGGCTGTGACTTGGGGGCCACTTTTTTCAGTGCCATTGTAACTTCAAACAGTCACTAAGCAAACAGTTGTAAGTCAAGGACTACCTGTACTTCATCACTTTTTTCCTTTTTTTGGGGGGTGTCATCAAGTTTTTGACACCTTGCTAGGCAACTGGTGGTACTCGGATGTTGCCAAATCCTAAAAGTGGTACAATGGGTGAAAAGGTTGAAAAGCCCTGGTCTAGACTGGGAGGGGGGGAAACAGCTATGGGGTTTTGCCCCTCCCCCAGCCCAGATGACTCTTTATCTTTGACTCTGGATGGTTATCATCTTTAAAGTCATATACTAAATGGCACAGGACCAATCTATCTGCAGGACCACCTTCTCTAAGGACATCTACCCATCCTACTTGGTCAGATAGGGTGACCATGCTCTTGGTCCCGTCATAAAAATATTGCCATCTCTGGGAGCTAGGAAGTGTGCCTTTTCCATGGCAGCCCCTTCTCATCCTGCACCTGAAGTTTAGCTAAGCCCGGATGCCCTTCCTGATGCCTGTGCAGAGTTCTCAGCAAATATTTACACTTTCAAGCCAGAGAGAGAAATATATGCTGCTACCTAGGATCAGACTCACAGCCTCCTGGTTGTGAGATGTGAGCTCCATCACAGGGCCACCACACTGCTCCAGAGGAGGCTATATAAATGTTTTAAATAAATAAAAGATAAAATGTTATATTACAATTTGTGTGTGAACCATCTTGGGTAAAAAAAATTATTAAATCCCAGAATGAATTGTCCCTTTGGTCTATGTATAACTTGATTATTTATATTATTATGTAACCTTTTAATACTTCAATTTTCTGATATATACTGCATGATAAAATTCAGTTATACACTGAGTTTCATTTGTGATCTAATTTTCAGTCTAAATATTTTTCACAAATATATCACCCTTATCTTTCCTAGTAGCTGTTCAAGTCTTTCAAATCTTAGTCAAAAATACCCTTTCTTTTCTTTTCCCCACCATGGATTTTTTTATCTTTTCACCAAATTTATATGTTTCAGAGTATATATCTACGGAAATGAAAGACGAATGTTAGACGATATTTAAAGATCAAAAAAATATTCCTATGAAGTTGCAAAGCCCCTAAACCCATAATTCTCTAATAGTTAAAACTATGCATTTATTCCAATATTTGCCCCAATGGAAAAAATGAAAGTGGCAATCCTCCAAAGCAAACCACCAAGAATGGAGCAATAAAACAGGGAGACGGGAAAATTCTACTTTGGCATTTAAAGAAAGAGAAGAGAGCAAGAAGTGTTGCCTGGGATGATAAAAAATGAACCACAATGTTCTTTTTCTATTAAGACCCCCAAAGCTCAATATGAAAATAATATTAATCCCCAAAGTTCAAAGAGTTGGATAACACTTAGCTTTTCAACTTCCTCCAGTCTTTCAGAGCCTGCAATCTCAGTTTTCATTTTATGGATTTTAATATACACAGAGATACATACACAGACACACATACCACACACAATATATAGCTAAGCCAGGAAATGCAGTTTCTGCACCCAAAATCCTTGAAAAAGTAATCAGTATCAGTTTCTTTGAAATCTGAATAAAAACAGTAACATTATTGATGAAGAATGGAAAACAAAGAGTTCTGAAATTGCACATGTATTTAATAAGGAGCACTGGTTAACTGTAAACAGTTCTGGAGTTCCATCTATATTGTTCTTTCGAGTAGATCAGCTTCTGTGCAACTTTTATTCATTTGCAGCACTCATCGGCAGTTTAGCCAAAAGAAGGGAATGTGTCATTAAAGGGGACAGGAGATGAAATAGGTATGCACACACACTAGGAATATACCAATTTATATATGCCAATTCAAAAATATTATAATGAGTAGAAATAAAATACCACTTACCCCAATTAAAAAGATTGTGACTGGATGATGTGAATGTCTGTTCAGATATAAATGTCTGTTCAGCCATTATGTGCTGATGCACCTCTTTAACTTTCTTGCTCTCCTTCCACGTGGATCTTTATTTTTATTTTTATTTTTTATTTTAATTCCATTTATATCCCGCCCTTCTCCGAAGACTCAGGGCGGCTTACAAACATAGCATATTCTTACAAGATGCATCCATTTGAGTAAAGAACACCATTAAGTAAAGGAATTAACTAGCTGCTGACTATCTTCCAAAGAGGGCAAAATAATCTGATGCTGGAGGCTAAAATAGGTGAAGTGGAGAATAAAATGGAAAAACTTGAAGATGAAATGTTGATAATGCAATATAGAGATATGGAATTTGCCTTGAGGATCAGAGTTTTGAAGGAGAACCCGCAGGAGAATCTGGAAGAGACATTGGTGGATGCTTTGGCGCCTATTTGGGGTTTCAAACTGAAGATTTTTTTGGGAAGATAGATAAAGTATTTCGTGTTAATTCTTGGATTGCTAAACAAAGGAAATTGCCAAGGGATGTGGTTGTGTATTTTACAAAGAGAAAGATTAGAAATGAGATCATTCAAATCTTTTATAATAAAAGACTCAAAGTGGCCAATCAGGAGGTTTTGATTCTGAAAGAGATTCCTCCAAGAATTTTGAGAAAAAGGAAAGATTTTTTCTTTCTGGCAGATGAATTAAAGAAACAACAGCTTCGGTTTAGGTGGGAGATACCAGTGGGGATTGTGGTGAATTATTTTGGAAAAAGATATTGTCTTAATACAGTAGGGAAGGCACGTGATTTTTGTTCTAATGTATTGAAAGCAGGCCTACCGTCATCCTCAGAAGTTAAAAAAGGAAATGAAGAAGAAGGGCAACAGTTACAAGAAATAGTTTCGGAAACTGTGCAATCCTTGGCTTTATTTAAAGATCTTAAGATTCAAAGAATGACACGGGCTGCATCTAGATTCAAGGAATAACAATAATAATAAAAGTAGATATTAAAGTCAAGTGTATTTAAGGAGGACATTGATTGAAGCAAGATTTAGTAATGGAACTTGTTAAAGATAGTAGGATAATCAAGAACTAATAATGGTGGACATTTGGGGATGGTATTTACAGTAGATCTTAAAAATTAGTATGTATGTATTTAAATTGTTAATCTAAATGTTGGAGATGTGGTTGTGATGATGCAATGTATTATTATGTATGGCTGAATTGTACAGGATTACAATTTTAAAAGTTAAAGTAATTTAGTGGAATATGTAAGATTTTTAAGAAAAAGAAGGTTTTTCTTTTCTCTTTCTTTTTTTTCTTTTTTCTTTGTATAAATATTTTTGTAGGGTATTATTATAGATTGTATTGTTATAGAAACTAAATTTAATAACTATAGTAGAATTTTTGGTACTGTTATATTGGAAGAAGGCTGATTTATTTATTATAGAAGAATGGATTTTGAAAATTTTCAATTATTAGGTAGAAATGGTAGAATTTGAATATGTGAAGAATATTTGTAATGGAGATATATTGTGATGTTTAAGGAGAGTTAAAGCGCGATTGGATTTAAAGTGTAATTATAGTTAGTTAGTTAGTATATTTTAGATTAAGATTGTGAAAATAATACCCTGTATTCAGCTTTGGACAACAACAGGGTGTGTGTGCGTGTGGGGGTGGTAGGGGTATTGGGTGGGTTAGGGTAGGGGTAGGGGTAGGGGTAGGGGGGGATGGGGTTTATGTCTAAAAATGTACTTTAAAACTTTTTAATTAAAAAAAAAGAAATTGTTCTGCCGGCAGCAAGATCTGACTGCTGGCAAGGCGATAGATTCTATTGCAAATCAGGGCTGTTTCTGAAGGAGGCAGAGGAGGAGAGGCCCCAGGGCTTATGGAGCAAAGGAACTGGATGAGGCTGTCAGCAGGCCTAGAGGATGGGAGAGAGGCTTTTGGAGGAGTTGGAGGCAGTGACGGCAGCGTGCTCCAGGGGCGAAAAGGAGGTGAGGCCCCTTTAAGAAAAAGGTGGAAGAAGACAGGAAAAGGAGGCAAGATTGTTGTGCGGGAATACAAGCTAATTTGAGGGCTAATCCACATGAAGCTCCATTTCCATCTGTCCTGTTTGCCATTGTTCCCTCCCTAGAGACTAAAGTGGACGTTCTGAAACTTGAGGTGGCCAGGGACAAGGAGTGGTGGCCCTTTGAGAGCTGTATGCAATGAAATTTCATTTTGATGTATGCCGATTGGTGTACATTCAAAGTGACAATAAAGTTGTTGTGATGATGATGATGATGATGATGATGATGATGATGATGATGAGGGCTAGGGATAACTTCACACCTAATAATCTTCAAAGATATTTTGGGTTTGTATTTTATTCCAACTAGGGACAAGGTGGCTCAGTGGGTTAGGACGCTGAGCTTGTCGATCAGAAGATCGGCAGTTTGGCGGGTTGAATCCTGAGTGCCGTGTAACAGAGTGAGCGCCTGTTACTTG
Organism: Vipera ursinii; assembly: GCF_947247035.1. Lineage (NCBI taxonomy): Eukaryota > Metazoa > Chordata > Lepidosauria > Squamata > Viperidae > Vipera > Vipera ursinii. The sequence continues at coordinate 173,768,672 of NC_139512.1, read as the reverse complement.
TCCCAGCTTCTGCCAACCTAGCAGTTCAAAAGCACGTAAAAATGCAAGTAGAAAAATAGGGACCACTACGGTGGGAAGGTAACAGTGTTCCGTACGCCTTTGGCATCTAGTCATGCTGGTCACATGACCACGGAGATGTCCTCAGACAAGCGCTGGCTCTTCGGCTTTGAAACGAAGATGAGCACCAGCCCCCAGAGTTGGAAACAACTAGCACGCATGTGCGGGGAAAACTTTACCTTTTTTATTTTATTCCATGTTCTGTTTTTCTACTTTTATAGTACACCCGAAGTGGGGTTCTATGCAAAATAAAGTTATTAATTAGCCATACACCAGCATTGGCTGCTTGCAATTCATTCTGCAATCATTCAATTGCAGAAGTTAGGACCAATCATTGTATTGCGGGGCTTTTGGTTTCCTGCAATCTAATGAGCTCAGTTTTTCTTAGCAAATATAGGGGAAATGTTGAAATGTAGTCAACTTTAATTACTCTATATTGACATACAGGCTTTCCCAAGGGTAGCCACTTAACTTCTAACAGTAGGGTCACTGCAAAGGAGCCCAATCATACAATCTTTTCTTAATATATTGTTCTTCTTTCTAGTCCTCATTCTACCAACATTCATGCCATTGCTGACTTGGAGGCGGTGAGGTTATTTTAGGAATAAGGACCTGAATTACAGGAACTAAATAGTGATCCCGTTCCAGTTCTGGTTCCACAGTAAGATCTTACATTTGGATGACAGGAAACCTATAGATGAGAGAAAGACAGAGAGACACACAGACAGACAGACAGACAGACAGACAGACAGACAGACAGACAGATAGAAAAAAACTCTATTATATTTGTGAGCTTTATACTTTTGAGTTGTGACCTGACAGTATTACTGCCTGTGTTCAGTTGCAGTATCAACTGAGTACAATAGGGAATAGGTAAAGCAATGGAAATCTCTCCATCTGAAGGCCAAACAATTGCGGACATCTCTAAGTATAATCTAAGTATAACCAGCTGCAATGACCCAGGTCAGTCCAGTCTGAAGGAGACCCTGCAACACCAATTTTACTACTTGAGCCAGTTGGCTGTACTGGTTGGCTACTTTTCTCCATTCTGCATTTTTTCAGAGAATGAAGGGAAGGAGGACAAGAACAGTTGTGAAGAGCACAATCAAAGCTTGTTTGTGTTCTCCATCCACTGCATCTAAAGTGCAGTCACACATTTCTAGAATTCTTCTCTCTATGACTAAGGAATAGTATAATCTATATAATCTGCTTTACCCTATTTGATAAAGTGTAACAAATTGTATTTTGCACTTTATTTACCTTCAGCAAACCTTTTCCAGATGTCCTATACTCTTGATACGTTTGTATCAGAATACTTATACAATCAAAGCTAGGAGAAATTTAAAGAGCACTTCTTCAAAGGCTCATGGTGTTAGAAAGAAAAATAACTATTATTAGCTGCATGAAATGAAAACAAAAATGATATTTAGTCACATATACAATTTTAAAAATTATTATTATCATCAAATGCCACCAGAATAACAAAACAATTACCCTAACAGCAGCATGGCATCAGGCAGATGCTGGTTTATGAGTATAATAAAGATGTGATGTAATGTTGCAAGCAGCCCAGAGTCTCTTCAAAACAAGATGGGCAGAGAACAAATTTAATAAATAAAATAATTAAATTTGATTTGACCTCAAACAAATGCTTATCTATCTATATACTACTAAAATTCATTCCTGTGACCCCACTACCCATTTCTGTAACCTTTAACTGGGTGAAAAAGTGAATTGTGGGACAATAATTTTTGAACCAAGGTACCTCTGATGGGCTAACTTATAGAAAGCATCCAAAATCTGGGATCCGTGACTCCCATAGAATTGGAATTTGGCAAATTTTATAAAACAATTTTAAATACTATCATAAAACAGTTTATGACATAATGCGAATGTCACAAAACATTTACTGTGCTGATGTTTGACTGTGATATACAAGCCAACATAAGCTATTTTCAAGGCAAACACATCTCTGAATTTATCCCAACTTTTCCAGTATGTATCCAACACTACATTAAAGGCTCTGTCACTATTGAACGCATTGAAAATATCTCTGAAAGAATGGACTAATGGGTCACAGACTATCTAATGAAGGTTTAGTGGGCAAATGGAAATAAGAAACAACTAAAAGAACTTCATTCATATAAAATAAGTGACACATTGATTAATTAATCCTTTCAAGTAATCTCCTCTCTAACTGCCCCCCTTACACTTTAAGACAGCACACACAAATATGCAACAACCATTTCTTTGAAACATTGTTCAATTTTCACACAGCATCTCTACAAAAATGTCTCTTCTTACTCATCAGGCCCTCTCTCTGGACACATTTGAAATTATTCCCTATTGTTACTACATTAGGCATAAGTTCTGACTACTAGTTAAATAACAAACCTCCTTGGTAGGAAGCATTGATCTTACAATGATCTATCTATGTTTCTTGCCAGGTTTTGCATGACAGTTACACCAGCCTTTACCAAGAGTACCAGAGACAGGATAACAAATTTGTTGTCATCAAAATGCACTGGAAGACTTTCATACCTTTCTGGAGTCCATCTTCCCAGACATACTATTCACAGTGGAGGGAAAAATAGCTAAGCAATTGCCATCTTTAAACATGCTTTCCAACAGACTGGAAGATAGAAGTTTAGAAAGCAGAGTATATTGCAAGACTACGAACACTCCAGTCATTCTGAGCTTCAACAGTAACCATCCACTGTCACATAAAAAGTGTTGCGTCAGAACACTGTACAGCTGGGTGAGAACAAACTATAGTACCCAGCAAGCAAAACAACTGGAGAACAGGAACCTACATGAACAATTCAAGCAAAATGAGTACCCACTAGTGTTTATCACGCCTGCACAACACAGAGAGAGAGAAAAGAAGAAAGAAGGTACAAGATCAACTATATGGCACATCCTGCCATACATCAAAAACATTTCAGAAGCAGTAGAATGCAACATCTGAGACCTGCAAGTGGGCATCTCCCACAATCCAAAGGCTATATGAGAACAAATCATACACTACAAAGATAATTTGAGGTGGGAGAAACTTCTAATGTAATATACTAGATTCCCTGCATGGATTGCCCCTGTGATTATGTAGGACAGAGAGAGAGGAAACTAACCACCAGATTGCAAGAATATGAGCAAGCGGTTAAATGAAGAGACCCAAACTCATTGCTAGCCTCACATTGCAATGAACAAGGACATGCATTCTATTTTGCAGCTACTAAGATTGTTGGCCAAGCAGGGACAAAAATAGCCAGAGAAATGATTAAAGCCAGGGAAATCGGCCCCTTGTCAGTCAACAGAAGTGCTGATTTATCACCAGTTTATCAGGCACTTAGGAACCAAGGGCATGGTGGCACATGGAAACAACAATTAATGACTTAACACCCAGCCATCAACACCCTAATTAACAACTTAAAACCACACACAACCTGGTACCATATAAATACAATGTGTAGCACAGCCCAGTGCATACATTCTGGAGTGAGAGATTCCCTGAGGATGGGCTCCAGCACAAACCCAACGCTTGGAAGCATAAACCTTTGGTCCTGGTAACCAACTCAGATTGGATCCTACAGGCAATTCTACCAGCAACCTGCAATCTTCCTACTTTAAACTGAACTTTATTGCACCATTCTTAACTCAAGTACCATTAAGATGCAAAGTATTCTCCAGCCAATGCCTACATTCATCACAGTTATATTTTTTTCATCTTTTTATACCCCAAATTTACTTTTCCTTTCTTCCTAATAACTTACTTTGTCTCTGTCTCCAATTTCTATTTTACCTCCTCTTTTGGAAGACCCAATTCCTTTCTTACATTCTTCTCTGCACAGTCCAGCTTGCCTTAGTGCCAGATGCCATACCTTTCCTAGCTTATTCCTGTTAGAGGTTTCTTGCTTTGAAATAGGGGTTGGGAAGATGTCACAGAAGGAATCTCTCAGTAAATAATGATTTCTTGAGTTGTTAACTGTCCAGCATCAGTACTCTTTATGCTTTCTAGTGAATGAAGAAACAATAGGGCATCAAACCAGGAAAAAAGACATGAAGAAGATTGAATTTCTTTTTGGAATAAAGTCTGAGTTCATCTAGTTACATGGAAACTATGAAACTATCCTGTGCTTCTAAGAATCAGCCAAGTTTACACATTATTCAATTCCTTCATAAAATAGCTTATAAAGAATTAGTGGCAGTATCAACCATCCTGTTGACATGCACAGCAAAAGAAACTCCTGGGACATTTTTTATTACCAAGAGTAAAACTTTACTGAGAGATCCATTATAGGAACAGAAGACAAAAAGCCACTTCTGATGTTTTGGCATGAAGTGCAGTATAATGAAACCCCTTTTTCCTTCCCTCAGGCTGGCCAGTGTCTGTTGTCCACCAATCCAGGTCAAGCATTTTATTTTGGGAAAAGAGTCTGCACCTTTCGAAAGTCTTCCGCTCACATGACCTTGGGGCTGTAAGATTTTCTCAAGCTGCAAACGGCTCACGTGAATTCCTTCTCTCCTTCCCAGCTTCCCACACATTCCAATCATACCTCTCCCCACCCCCTCTCGTTTCTTTGTCAAGCTGCGAGCAGAAAGAGGTGTGAGGTGTTTTGCGAGCTAACCTTGACAGGCAGTAAATCCTAGCACTAGGCAATGTATACTCCCATGTAACACCTCTACTCCGTGAGCTGCATTGGCTTCCAGTTGCCCTTCGGGTGAGATTCAAGGTGCTGGTGATGACCTATAAAGCCCTAAATGGCTTGGGTCCGGGTTATCTGAGGGAACACCTGCTGCCGGCATCAAGCTCCCTTCGTCCAGTGAGCTCCCACAGGGAGGGCCTTCTCAGGATACCGCCGATTAGGGAATGCCGGCGGGTTATTCCCAGGGGAAGAGCGTTCTCTGTGGGCGTGCCGGCCCTATGGAACCAGTTCCCCATGGAACTTAGGACTGCCCCCGACCTTCGCTCATTCTGCAGGGACCTGAAAACTTGGCTCTTTGATCTGTCTGGCCCAGGCTGAGGGGTTTTAATTTTTATTAGGCTTTAGTTTTAAATTTTGGGGACTTTATTTAATTAATTGTTTTAATCTGATTTTAATTTTTGTATGTTTGTTTTAATCTTCCCTGTACACCGCCCTGAGTCCTCCGGGAATAGGGCGGTATATAAATTTAATAAAATAAATAAATAAGTAAATAAATCATACCTGTGCTTTTTTGTAACAGCAACTCTGGTTTTAATTTTTGCTAAAAGATAAGAGGTACCCACCCAACTCACCCCAAGACAAAATTTGATGTGCTAATAGCATTTGACTTTAATCTTCATGATCTAAAGTTAGAGGACTGGGACAGAGCCATCATGATATAGAAAGTACATACAGGTAGTCCTCTGCTTACAAACTTCCATTTAGTGACTGTTTGAAGTTTCAACCACGGTGTAAAAAGTGACTCATTACCATTTCTCACACTGAGACCATTGTACCATCCTCGCACTCACATGACCAAAATCCAGATGCTTGGCATGTGACTCACGTTTATGCCAGTTACAGCATCTAGGAGTCCTGCAATTGCCTTTTGTAACCTTATCACTAGCAAAGTCAATGGGGAATGCAGATTCATCTAACAACCATATTACTAATTTAACAGCTGCAGTGATTTACATAACAACTGTGGCAAGAAAGGTTGTAAAATGGGAAAAAACTCATTTGCAATTGTCTTGCTTAGCAATGGAAATGTTGGGCTTAGTTGTGGTCATAGGTTGAGGACTACCCATATTACACTAAGGGTGAGGTATTCCACATTTAGCTCAGTTTTGTACCATGACACTGATCAGGTGGAGTTCTGATAGAAATGCTCTCAGTTCACCCAAAAAACTCAGTTCAATCCATCTCATCGTTGTGTTCTTATAACAATACCATCAAAAGCAATGGTCAGTTTAATAAAACAGACAAAATGCATTAAAGCATAGGGTATAATTGTGAGTGTAGTCCAAAACCAAGAATAATACAGTCTAAATAAAATAAAATAGCTGCACTATTTTATTATTTTGATTCCCTGTGGGAAGGAAGTGAGCAGTTCTCATTGCTTCCACATTCTTATGTTTCATTGTGGACTCCGTTCTAGCTTTATGTAAAACCGAGCAACGTTGGGATTTTCCTTTGAATTATTGCAGCTCATATCTGTAGGTCATTGGCAGAAATTTTTGCCTCCCAGCTCCTGGACTCAGCCTGCCATTATGGTCCACAGCCCACACCCATGAGATTATTAAGTAGAATCAAATACTAAATGCCACTGTATGCAGCAGACTTCAGATCTGAGCTCCATTCAAGTTGTGTGCAACGATGAAGAGAGTTAGCATGTCATCAAGGTCAACACTGATTCCACAGACAACAGGAACTGAAAGGACAACATGTTGTGATTCAGGGTCAGCCTGTGGGTTCGGCAGTTGGGTCGGACGACTCAGAGGAGGAGGGGGGTGTTGAAGACCTTGCTGAGGGGGTTGAAGATCTTGCTGATGATAGCCCTCAGCCAGGCCCCTCTCACTTGGTCACCACGGAGACCCAGCTGTGTGAGCCTGACAGTGTGGATGAAGATGACCCACAGCTGGCCCTGTTCAAGGACGCCCAACACAGGAGGCAGTCAATTAGGAGTAAACAGAGGAAGGCAATGGGGCTTCTCGGAAGGAGGCAGAGAGAAGCCACGCCCTGAACTCTATATAAGGGGAATGTGTGGGGAGGGCTGGTTTGCTGAAGGCAACCGCTCGGATAGTGTTTCAAAGCTCCTGTTTCTTGGGTGTCTTGTTTGTTTTTGTAGTAATAAATTTGGCAGGCGTAATTCCAGCCTCTTGCCGTTTGTAAAGGGGTTGCCTTTTCTGCAGGGCCGGTAGCAGGCTGGTACAGAACACAACATATATTCCACTTCTATACCATCTGTGTCCAAATAATTGCCTCCCTTTCTTAGATTTATTAGTACCCATTGAATAAAGAAGCTCAGAGCAGCTTAACCTGTTCTGCTGCAAACACAGAGAAACACATCTCATGTTCAAGAGAAAAACCCATGATATGGTATATGCCACCTAAACTTAATTCATCTCCATTTAATTTTGATATTAATAGGTTAGAACATATATTTGCAAAGAGAACGCCTTTAAACATTTGAACAGACTTGAAGTATTTTTAGTCCGAAGAGGAAAGCCATAAAATATTTATAGGCTTAAGGTGTTGGGGAAGGAGGGAAATTTTGTGCATTTTGAGCTTGAAACAACTCTTCCTATCATGATTTCATGGTAAAACAGGACAAATTCCCATCAATAGCTTCTTCCCATTACTAAACAGGCCAAATGCTATAGTGGAAACATGAATGTTGCATGTCATTTTGATCTGCCGCCTTTTCTTTTTTCTTTCATTAAAGCTTTAATGTCGCAATTATGGCCGTGTTGCCCTATAAAAAAAAAGGAGGAGGAAAAGGCAGTTTACTTTAAAAAGTGAAATTGCATAGCCTACTATTTAATTATACACAAATGTAAATGGCCCATTTTTCCATAACTGGTTATTACAGCACTGTTTTACTTTCTGAGTTTTCACAATCTCAAAAACCTACAATGCTTCCTGCTATATAATTGTTTTGTTACATTATTGTTTTCATCTTATTTTTTTCCCTTTTAATGTGACTGCAGCAGGAGAATAAATCTTGGTTTTAAGCCAGCCAGGACTTCATCTACTTAAGCTTTTATAGATGAAGATTGCTGTAATTATCAGAATACCCGCTTATTTCTGAAGTATTATCTTGGCAACCTGCTGGCATTTACAACCAATTAACAAGCACTGCCCATTAGTTGCATAAGGGGTATCGCGGAGTAAACCTATTGTGTGCTAATTTTCTATTTTAGATAATCAGTTTGGCCATCCAGAATGGAAAGAGGAAGAAAAGAAAGGTTTGACACGCAGTGGTAAGCATGTAAAAATTACTACGTGCTTCTAAGAGACAAAGGTATCCAACAACTCAGTGATTACTTCACTGTCGTCACTTAAGTATTTATTCCCTTTATCTCTTCTGGAAGATAAATTATAAAGTAGAGCTTCAGCAAAGTAATCATGTGTCTTTTTTTTTAACTGACTGGCTTCTCCTGTCTCCTCCTGTCTATAATTACATCAAATTGTACTCGTGTTAAACACTATTTAAAAAGATTCTTAAAAAAAAAAAGACAAGAAGACGGCAACTATTGGGGGAAAAAAACCTCCAGCCTCTTCCCATTACAATTGAAAACGGGGACATAATTAGGGCTTCTTCAAAGATATCTGTGGTGCATGTGTACGCGTTCCAAGGATCTTACTCTCTTGGAGCGAATTAGCAAAAAAGTATGACTCAGTCTATTTGAAAAGTGAGGTGTCCCTGTACAGAGAGACAAACAGTAGGGGAAAAGGTCATAAATCTTCATAGAAGTCCCTGCTCACTGGTACAAGCTCTGGGCCAAGCAGGGCTGAGTCTCTGATCGTCCAAAAGAAAGAACATGGCCTGCTGCTTGCCCCTTTTATGGGAATTAATGGTTTCCCTCCCACAAATCCCTAGAGAATACTTTCAAGAGCAGAGTGGAATTCTTTGCTCCTGAAAAGCTAAATGTTTTCCCTTTGTTTATCAAATTATATCAAAACGTATTTTTCGGTTGATACTAATATTTTCACGGGGTTGTCCCTTAAAATGGCAGGAAAATTAACTGGCGCAGGACAGTCAAAAGGATCTCTAAAGTCCCCTTGAGAAACATTCAAGGCCAAGGCCAAGCCAAGCCACCTTCAACCAGATTTCAAGGCTCAGAATTAGGCTCTGCGATCATCACCAAGCCAGATTCTGTCCTCCAGAGTGTTTTCAGAGCACGTAAGATGAATATGTTTCCACAAGAGAAATGGGAGATGTTCCCCCATGCCCTGCCCCTCAATAAATACATTCCTAAAGCCAGTTCATCAGAAGACTGCACTCCCCAATAAAAGGCATCAAACCTAGAGCTAAAGGGGGGGAAAGGACAGGAAACCATTATATTGGTGGAATTGCAAAGGAAAGAGAAGATAATCCAGGCTGACTCAGGCCTAGCTCTAACTAGAACATATCAGGGCCTTAAAGTTAGCTCCAAAGGATAGCTTACATAAATGCAGTTGCTGGGTAACTCAGCTTTTTTCCCTCTATGAGCAGCTCCCCTCCTGCTACTCTAAAGTTGATCCTTAACCATCCCATGCCATTCTGTCACTTAGTTGTCACAATTTAGTTATACGCAATTGATATAAAATGCCCCCATCGATTTCTAAACTCACAGCATTCTTGAAAGGCAGGGTGGACTGGGTGAAAAAGTACTTATTCCCTTCATCAGTCACAGGAAAGTGGGTAACCTAGCAGCCTACAGCCTCTCCAATGAGTTAAGGGTGGAAAAGGATGATGTGTAATGAAGGAGGAAAAAACCCAAAATTTATTATCCTTTTGTCCCTTCCCCACTTACCTCATAGCTAAACTCCAAACTAACTGGGTAGATGTGTAATCTCCAACACCAGCATTTTTTTAAAAGAGCTGCGGCTAGGGACACAGACTTAAGTCTGCTTTGAATGTTTTGAATAATCAGATAGACCAATCTTTTCTATTAAAGGCTGAAAAGCTAATGTTAAAATAGAAGCCCAAATTTGGAGTTCTCCACTGCTTATTGAGGTCATTGACCTCAGTGCCAAAACTCAATGGGGAATAAAATGCCATTATGAAAGATGCATTGAGAAAAAAGTATTGATGACTGAAAAATTCAACCCCAGGTGTCCCAAAACTAGGTTAGATATTTTGTGTTAATTTTGTTAGGCAACCTCTGTGCACAAATTTGGGGATAATAGCTTAGCCACCCTTGATTCAAGTATCGCACAATTCAAATGATCCAAAAGGCTTGCTACGCACCTACACACTTCACTGGGATAAAATCAATCTGTCTTTTACTAGAAATAGAAACAATTTCTATACAAATTGTTCATGGGTAATTATTTGCTTGGATTTCTTTCTGCTTTTTCTATTGGTTCAGGTACATTATGATACTCCCATCTTCATTGTGTCTCAGCATCTTATTTTTTCATCTATTTATTTATATCACACCTTTATTGTCAAAGATAAATATAAAAGATAAAATATTGAGATAACTGACAATGTATTATTTTAAATGATGTAATATAAATATTATACATTGTATTATTTAAATGGAAGATTTTTCCTAGATCTACTGAAATTGCTGGAACTTTTAGAGTGTTGGTTTTTCTAGAAAATTATGATGATTAGTAGCATCAGCATCAATATGAATGTGACAATCAAGTTTCTGAATGTAATAATTTACAAAATGCAATACATGAACTTTCTTCAGACTCTCCTCTTGCCAAATGCAGCCCAAATGTTTAAATTTGGGCAGAATTTTAAAATCTGATTGGATACCTACTATTCCACAGATGAGAATATTTGAATGGTTCCTGCTACAAAATGATTTGAAAAGCATGTTATTAAATGAAGTGAGTAATAATATGATGCCTTTTACTTCTCCCCTGTGTATTGGATTTATACTTTGCTTCAGTATAAGACAAAATTAAGACTATGATTATGCTAAACTGATAGAGTCCATTAAAGGTAAAAATGAGGGTAGGTCGAATTCAAACAAAGCATAAAGAATGGTCAACCATGCAATTAATAACAATTGAGCAGACAAAATAAAAATATATTAAATCATAAATAAAAGAGAAAATGTATTTGGTAAAATGATGTGTTGATTTACTTTAATTATTTTGAATTAATTGCTATTGGCTACAATAACTGGAAAGGTAAAAAGAAATGACATGGTCATAAAAATATTCCCATCAAATGACATGTGTAATACAAGCCACTTACCATATGAAAAGTTAAGGAATAATCAAAAGGATCAGCCATTGCCCTCAATGCAATTAGCTTTTCCAGAAGATTTTTAGTTATTATTATCCTTCCTCCACATCCAGTGTTACCATTGATCTTCTACTGCAGATTAGAGAAAGCTGCACTAAAGTAGCAAAGAAACCATAGAATAAACCCCACTGAATTAATGAAACTGACTTCTAGGAGTTCATCGAGACACAACACACAACTTGCTACCTGTATTGTCCTTTACTCCAGTCTGTTCCGCCTCAGTCACTAGGCCAGCAAGTGGTGGCTTCTTTCCCATTTTAATGCAAGTCGAGTTAAGGGCAGAACTGGAGGCAAATCTATTTCCCCTCCCATAAGCCAGTTTGGTGTAGTGGTTAAGGTGCTGGCCCAGAAACTGGGAGTTCTAGTCCAGTCTTAGGCAGAAAATCAGCTGGGTAACTTTGGGCCAGTCATTCTTTCTCAGCCCAACCCACCTCACAGACCTATTATGGAAAAAATAGGAGGAGAAAGCTGTGTTGGATATGTTCAGCACCTTGAATTAGTTGTAAAAATAATAATAAAGACAGGATACAAACAAATATATAAATAAGGTATGTTTGAGTTACTTATAAAATAGAAAAGGGAATAAAAATCTAATACATAATAAGCTTCTCACTCCCGCTTGGAAAAAACTATAATTGTTCTCTTTCACACTGTGCTGGGGCAAGCTTGAGAGACGGGAGTTGGTGAATCAGGGACCTGGAACTCTTCCTTCCCCAGGAGATCTTATAGCTCTGTGATCAGTTTAACAATCATACTAAAAACAAAGAAGATGCTGTGTGGCCTTCGAGTTGCCCTGTGGTTGATCTTCCTAGCAATCTTGCTGCTGCTTTTCTATTCCCATTGAGAATTTTGTCTTTAAGAGAAGTCTAATACAGGAGTCCCCAACCTCTGGTCCGTGGACCAGTACCAGGCCGTAGCATGGCAGCAACTGGTCTGCACAAACAAGCAAAGCCCCATCCACGAGATGCAGGTAGCACACAAAACCACGCACCCTTCGGTCTGCAGAAAAACCTCTCTTCACAGAACCGGTCCCTGGTGCCCAAAAGTTTGGGGACTTCTGGTCTAGTATATGCTTCAATAGTCCTCCTACTCATCCATTCCTATTTTTAGAGTATTGTGTGTGTTTGTGGGGGGGGGGGGTTGTTAACAACAGTCTAGTGCTGTTTCACAAGAAAAAAGTTACACCTTGCAGAATACCTTTCTGAAGAGCCCACAGAGTTGTGCTTTAGAAAGGGATGCCCAGGCTTCTGTGGATGCCTGCTTGTGGGAGCCAGATGTGATGTCAGTCCAGCAGCGCCAGCCAAACTGGAGGGCAGCTCAGCAGCTGGAGGGGGAGGGATACATACACTGCAGTACAAGCAGCTAAAGGAGTTCGGAGATCCCAACCTCTGACCATGCCATCACTGCAACTGGTGCTGAAGCACCAGAAATCCTGCACTCAGAGAAAAAACCAGACTTTAGCAATAGCTCAGCTCTGTGTAATGTTAGGAGGTCTCGAACAAGGACTGGGGATTGAACAAAGGCAGAACTGTGAGCTGACGTCCTTAAAGAACAGTTAGTGGAACATCCTTGAGCCACAATAAGGCCCTGATGAGCCTTAAGCAGATTTGACTCAGTTAATGTTTTCAGTAACAAATAGGCAGTGACAACAATTGGAACAGCTTGCCTTCAGAAATCGTGGGCGCTCCATCACTGGAGATTTTTAAAAAGAGGCTAGACAGTCACTTGTCTGAGATGGTGTAGGTTCTTCTACTTGAGCAGGGGGCTGGACTAGAAGACCTCCAAGGTCCCTTCCAGTTCCATTCTATTCTAAGGCAAATGTTAACCTTTGCTAATCATCTTGTCTCCTGAAGTGTTTTTCCAGTCAGTATTGGGTGTTCTAAAGGCAAATGTAAATAGGAGATTGTGTTTTATACAAACATTATGCAAACATTCAGAGGTGTTCCAGGAATCTTTCCTTCATTAGTGCCCTACGTATTTCCAAGGTCTACAAAATGTTGTTGGCAGGATCGTTGCAACTACTTTTCAACTCCAGCAAAAGGACATCATTAGAGCAGGCATATGTGTGTTTCCTTGTGAGGACTGATGCTGCAATACAATCCAACTCAAGAGCCTGAGACTAAACATGGTGTAGGGAGATACCCTCCACCTGCAAGGCTGAGAAATGAGTAGCAATACATTTGTTACCTCACAAAGGTCGGGGAAGAAGCAGAAGTTTTACACTCTGGGGCTGTTAAATACTGAGGGCTAGATTGCTAGCTTCAGTACAAACTGAACTTTTTCATTGTTAGAGCTTCTTCTGTTTGCTATAAAAACAACTTATCCATTTGAGCTTTGCCCTTGACTTTTTGATTGTTAGCTTCTGAGTGCTGCTTGAGTTTTTAAAGAGAGGTTTAATGCCATGAGCAGATTGAAGCTAGTGAACATAAGGATGGGAAAGGATGTAGTAGAAAATTTATTTGTTTACCATAAGCCCTTCCTTCCCGCGTCCCACCTGAAGAGACGTAACTTCCAATGCCAAAGGGGCTGATCAGAGTCCCTCTTCTAACTGGTGGGGGGGGGGGTGTGGAGTGCAAGTCCAAGGCCATAAAACATATGGTTCCAGATAATTAGGGTTGCTATCTCTGATCTGCTAGGATCCAGAAAATGACTAGATAGAAGCAAAGAATTTGGAATTTTCTGTATGTCTTTATGGCCCTCTACTGGTCAACTGGACTTTTGTGGCTGAGATATGAAAGCCCAAAATTATACCTATAGATAAAGCTTAGATTTCCCATTTGGAAACAAGCTGGGGCGGGCCTTTGAAGCCTTTTTTTTAACTTGGGCAAGATTATTTGTTTTATTGTTTTGCTGGGAAATAGATACAGTGGAAAATTATTTTGGTTTTTTTTAATATATTTTATTGATTTTTTACAATAGCAATCTTTAGTGCTCAGCAAGCAGCACGTTGTCTGGGTTCATATATTTAAAAAACAATCAATAATAATTAATTTCTATAATTCCATAATCAATATAATAATTAATGATATATTTCCTTGATCTTCTCTTCTTCTAGTAGTATTCTCCTTTTGCCAACATTAAACAAATATAGTTCTTAATATTTACAATACATACAAGGTTGGATATAAACATTTTTCTTGTGTTTATGCAAATAACAGTAACATCAACATATAACATCTTTTATGATCAGCTTATGTTTCAACTGTAAAGTCACCTTATTAAGTCACTATATCCTGTTTTCAAGATTCTTAATTAAGCTAAATTTCCCCTCTGTATTCAAACCATTCTTATCAGCCATAATTTTCTCAAAGTTAATTACCTTTAAATATCCAAACTTTTCATTCACATACAGCATCTCAATATTTTTACATTTCATATATTATAAAAAGTACTAAACTACTTCTATATCTTATCCCTCTTACTGTAGGACCCCTTTATATCCAAAATTCATCTATTCTTTTAACCATATTCAAACAAGTGTTTAATCATATAGTACTCCATCCAGTAAGTCGAATCAATCTCTTAAATCTAATTCTAGCCTTCTTCTTTTGCCAAATAGCTTTCTACATCAGTGTGTTCAGCTTGCCAGGGGATTCTTCCTGTATTTTTGTGAACATTGTTGTAAATAGGAAAGTCAAGTTAGGTAGGATGTGTGTTTTTTATATCCCAAACTCTAATGATTCACCTGGCTGCTCTATAATCCATTTTGTTAGCTCTTCTTCTTTATCCTCTTTGTTTTGAAGCCCTGAAAAATAAAGTATTTTTTCCATTTCCACTGTTGTAGCAAAAATTTACAAGTTTTCTTTTGTTTGTATTAAGCTGTGGTTCTCTTCATTTGTAGGTTCCCTCTTTGAATCACCTTCCTCTGGTTTGTGTTCTGTTATCTGATTTGTTTGTTCATTGTCATCATTTTCTGAGATTTTTTTTAAAATTGTAGGCTTAGGTTGAAGATGGTAGAGGACAGGAAGGCCTGGAGGAACATTGTCCATGGGGTCGCAATGGGTTGGACACAACTTCGCAGCTAACAACAACGTTTAGGTTACAGATGTGCTCATTTATGTCATCCAAGTTGTTTTTAATCTCATCATGATTTGAAACATTTGTCATTTGAATCTGTCGCAGCATTGCATACATTTCATCCTGGAAAATATTTGCCTTGTCTTGGAGTATTGCTCCTGCAGATCTCTGGTTTTCCAGGCTGGGGTCTTCAAAAGGAAATATTAGGTGTGGTTTCCTGTCACTTTTAGATAGGTGTGCAATATCCATTTTATCTTCCCCCCTCCTCCTTTGACTGGTACCATAGTCTCTGTGATTAGCCTTGTCAAACCAGCCAACCTTAAAATCCAAACAACCAAATTTATGTAGTTCTTATCTTTATATATGGTTTTTATAATCCAATGCATTTCCAGTTGTTAAAGCACCCCTAAAAGCAGTATTTTGTAACAGTTCTTCTGTTCAGGGGACTTACAATTATCAACCAGCCAAAACTGCAGTCCAGAATGTTTAACCACCTAAGAGCTTTCCAGTAAATTCCCCCCTAGAAGATTAGCCAAAAGTCAAGGTTTTTCTTTCTCTGCAAACAATTCTTGAGCTTAGAAATCACAACTCAATAAGTGTTTATAATTCCCAGGGCTTTTTTTTCTCATAGAATGCTCAGAACAGCGTTCCAGCACCATTTTTTGTACACACACACACACAAAAAAAAAGTTTTTGCACAAGCTGTGCTGCTATTGGCTTAAGCCTATTGAAGGCTTTGCTTTTTTATGACTCATGGACTTCAACTCCCAGAATTCCTGAGACAGTTATGCTATTGGCTTTTGGAAGCCAATAGGAAATGCTGCTGAGCTTGCCAAAAGACCCGGCAGGCAAATGTTGCACAGGCAAGTTGCAGTGAAGGCAGGAATTTTGCACTCCTCCCTGCTCCCCAACTACACCATCTAAACTAGGTAAGTAAGATATTATTTGCAAATAGGATATCCAAGTATGACTCAAGGAAATTTTCTCTGCATGGAGGGAGTAGAGGTTTGTTTCACTTTGTTTTACTTTTCAAATTGCTGTAGGGACAAAATGATGATTAGAAAAAGGCAGGAAGTTATTTTTATTAGGAAGAATTCATTTATCCCATGCTAGTTCTTTGGGAGCTTAGTACCACCACCACAGAACATTTGCTTTTCTGAAACTTCATTCAAATTCAATTCCTGATAGGGGCATTTGAAAAAAAATGTTATTTATTAAATTTATATGCTGACTATCTCACCAGGATGACTCTGAAGTCAAGGAGAGGGCTTGCAACTTCTGTTTGTAGTTATCCACGTTTCTGCACACTGAGATAATCGGCCATTGTACAAATTCAGAGCCTATTATGCTTTTATATTTATATGGAACAGATACATTACCTGAAATTTTTGGAATGTGTAAAAAATTTGAACCAGCCCAGAAACTCATTTGCCATTGTTTTGTGTATATAGAAAGTAAACCCTGAAATAGATTTGGAAAGAGCAAGGACTTTGATTAAATGGAAATGTTGCTAAGCATAGAACTGTTGAGTTAATTTGCAGCTGTTTCTTCTGTTTTCTTTTTATGTGCTTATGATTTTACATCACATTTTAAAATCAGCCAAATTGAATAGGAATAAGATTGTGACTGAAAGAATACTAATTCTGAAATATAGTAAATATCTTTAACAAGTAATGTTAAATTTAGCTTTAGTGTAATTTGCTTGTTTACTGTAGCTAAAACTGGAAATTATATTTCTAAAGCATTAGTTTGGATCATTGGAAAGAAAAAAGATTTAATATTTATGATTCAAAAATATAAATATGTGAGAAACATGTTTTTAAAGACCTTTGCAGCTTGTTCTCATATATACCCTGCCACAAAGGAATAATTAAAATTATGAAATTTAGAATCTACCAAGCTTCCCTCCCATGGACAGAAGACAATCCATGGGAAATGTGAATCTGTAATCCATAGCTTTAGCAGCAATAATAAATCTAATTATGCTATGCGTATTTAAGTTAGCCAAATCCTGGAGCAGCGGTAGCAATCTTCTATCACAATGGCAAGCCCTTTAAGATTATATATTGTTAATCATATAAGTGAACAAATGAGGAAAAGTGTGGTTAAAGAAATTGTTTGATCCAATAATAAAATTTCATTGATAATTGATGAATCAACCACAATAAGCAAAAAAACTACCCTCATAGTATTTGTTCGATGCTGTATTGAAGGTATGGGAATGAATTCACCAGTAAATTTGTTTTTGGACTTGGTAGAACTTGAAAAAGTAACAGCAGAAGGAATATTTGATTCCTTACTCCAATGTCTTTACACTTATGGGATGACAGAAAATTATTTGAAAAAATATTTGATTTCTCTGGCATGCAATGGCGCCGCTGTGATGATGGGATGTAAAAGTGGAGTGAAAAAATTGCTGTCAGAATGTTTTCCTTCTATTATAGTTTGGCATTGTGCTAATCACAGACTAGAATTATCAGTAGGTGATGCTGCCAAGGAAACTTCAGGAATAAATAGATTCCAATCATTTATTGATAAACTGTATGTCATATACCATGCTTCACCAAAGAATAGCAGAGAGTTGCATTCATGTGCAGAATTACTGGGGACTGAGCTGCTGAAAATTGGAAGAATTTTAAGTACCCGATGGGTGTCATCTAGTTTGCGTACAGTTTTGGCTGTATGGAATAATTTTGAATCCCTTGTGTATCATTTTGAACAAGCAATGCATGATCCTACAAGAGATAAAAATGAGAAATGCACTTATGATGGCTTGAAAAGAAAAATAACATCCACAGAATTTTTATTAGACCTAGGATTGATGTGTGACGCTCTCCAGGAATTGTAAGATTTAAGTTTGGATCTACAGGACCGCAACATTGACCTGTATAAGGCAAATAAAAAAATAAAAATACTGGTACAAGTTTTTGAAGAAAGAAGACAGAACTTTGGGCCCTATTATAAATGTGCTGTTGCTGCTGTAAGTGATCTTCGCTTTCGTGGAGTTTTACTTCACAAAAGAGATTCAAAAAAGGATCCTCCCATTGACCCAAGTATATTTTATACAAAATTGAAAGAGTCAGTTGAAAAAAATTACTTGATAGCAAAGACGCTGAGTTGGCGTATTGGTCTCACGTACTTGATCAAAAACATTGGCCTGAAGATGTTAATACTCAACTGACATTTGGAGAAGTGGAAATTAGAAACTTAGCAATCAGACTGCAACTAAATGAAAGAGAAATGATTTGTGGATTCCGTGAATATATTCTCGAAAAGACATATCCAGAAAAACTGTTGCATTTGATATGGACTCTCAATACCATTCCTATTTCTTAAAGTGAATGTGAATGTGGGTTTTCACAGATGAATCTAATTGCCACCCGAACAAAAGCTTCGTTAAAGACTAAGACAATTTCAGCACTTTTGTTCATCAAACTTGTCGGACCACCTCTGAGACTTTCTGATCCTTCTGAGTATTTGGATCTGTGGCTACTCAGAGGACGACATTCGGCCATAGATACTAAGAGCAAGGAAAGGAGTCAAGAAGATTTGCCAGATGAGAATTGGACAAAAGTTTGGAATTTTCTATGAACATTTGACTTAAATACAATAAATTAAATGTATTTTAAGAATTGAATATATAATTGTTTAATTATATAAATAAATATATAAATAAAATTATATAAATATTAACAAGATGAGAGTTCTGGCACCTTTTTTTTAGAAAAAAAGCCCTGATAATCCCAGAAGGTCAGCATTTTTAAAAACAAATGTAGTTCTTACTCTGTAGTAGGTAGTCCAGTGTATTTTCTTTCCTCTGTTACCAGCTGTTGTCTATTTGGCTAGAAGTTAGTGAGGTTCAAAGGAACATGTTGTTCTTTGTTTCTGGCCGTCTTGCCAATTTCTGTCAATGCAGCTGTTGTTCTATGCTCTAACCCTCCACTAGATGTCAGTAGCTATTCATTTTCCAACTTTTAAAACAAAGAATTATTTTCTTGTAATTTCATCAATACTCTTTCAGATTTGAAATCTTAACAGTTTTCTTAATTTTCAGATTTATAGACTGTAGTATTATTAACTTCATTTCAATATATTTCTGTCCCCCATAAAAATTAAATCACTGCTTCCATCTGTGGAAGGTGGGGATGCAGTCCCCTCCCTTCTCAATTTTGGAGGATTTTTTTGCTTGTTGGGGATCTTTTCCAGGAAATCAATTACAAAATAGAAGAGAGAAGATTGATATTCTCACCTAGTTCCAAGTACGCTGTTCACAGTTGTTCTGGTTAGTGCTTTTGGAATTCAGCTGCTGGTAGCTTGGGCTAGTCCGCGAGGTATAGTTAGCCTTTCTCCTGTCAGTTTGGAGGACTTCCCCCAGATTAAATTGATTGACTGCCATCATTCTGTGCTCTCTTTCTTTGTCACCTCTCCGGGGCGACGTTAAACCCCTGACAAGGCAAAACCAGCTGTGGGGTGAGGAGCCCTGCAATCCCTCAGCCACATCACTAGAACACAATAAGGAGAAGGACACAAATAAGCAAAACCTCCCCAAGATGGAAGATGAGGCTAAAGCAACCATCTTCCCATTTCACTCAGAAGGATTTTTTTTGCTCTCCCTCCCCTTCATTTTGTGACTGATTATGTGCCATCAAGTCATTTTCAGCTTCTAGTGATCACATAGAATTTATCCATGATGCTCTGTCTTTAACTTGCTCCCTCAACTTTTCCAGTGGCAAACCCACCCACCCCATTGCCACTGTAACTGAGCCAATCCACCTGATGCTGGTCACCCTATTCTTCTCTTTTCTTCCATCTTTCCCCACTTTAGAGCCTTTTCCAGAGGGCTGGGTCTTTGCACAACATGTCCAAAGTAGGCTAATTTGAGTCTGATTGTTTGTGACTTGAGTGAGAACCCTGGGTTGATTTGATCAACAAACCATCAGTTTCTTTTCTTGGCTGTTCCACAGGATCCACAAGATGGCCCAAATAACTAAAGGTGGTTTTTTCCCCCCATTTAGGTTTTCCCATGAGTGATGATTGAGGAACCCTTTTCCACATTCCACCCTGATTTTAGAATGTCCTTTATAAAAAATAGTTCTGATGCCAACACTGAACTCTGCTACTTATTTACTGTATCTGGTGCAGGCTTAAATGTTTATATACAGGGATTGTATATACATGTAGGGAGTTAAGAGTGTTCTTTTTTGTGGATTGAAATATTTTGTGTTGTCTTCTAGCTTAATTGTAGCTATGTTTAAGTATTACTTCTTTAGTGCAATGTATGTCTTCTTTTTGTGCTTGCTGCTCTTTTGTAGATGTAATCTATAGTTCTGTTAAAAATAAAATAATAATATTTTAAAATATGCATGTGATTTCATTTTGACTATATGTATCTGCATAATCACAGAGAACAATAATTGGTCCATTTCCATAGAATAGCCCGTAAAACAAACCAATGTCCTATACATTAAAACTGCTTCTTATAATTGGTACATGGAAATGATTCATGTTATGTATGCAGGCACCTGCATAGCAACAGCCACCAGGGGGCCTTGGCCTGAATGGTTTTGGCGGGAACCCAGTTTCTGTGGGAAACCTAGGGCCAACCCCATTGGCTGTCTGCTTACCTGGCTAGGTATTTAAGGAGGCCAGGTAACCCTCATCTCCCAGTTCACTACCCCCTCCAATAAAGAGCTGAACTCACACACCGGCTGGCGACTCTTCCTTGCCGACCAAGAGCTGAAGTCACTGGGGAAACGCTCTGCGAGCTGAAGGAAAAGGCATTTTTCCTTCCTTCTCTCCCCACGACCGCCAGCCGACCGGACCAGCCGACCGGACCACGCCGGTCACCGCATCCGCAACCGAGACCGCACACCGCACTGCGACCGAGACCACACCAGCACCGCAATGGCAAGGGCCGGACAACCCCGCAAATTTGACACCCACCACCCCGAGACAAGGGCCCGTTACCTGGCTCACGCCAAACTGTACATGCGGTTCAATCAATTCTCGGAGGACGGCGCGAAGGCGGCTGCCCTGCTCTGCATCGGGGGACCAGCACTCCTGGAGATCGCTGCGAACCTGTTCGCCCAGGAGGCCATCAACACCATCGCGTACCGGGACCTCGTGGCCCGACAACGCCCATTTCAAGCCCCGGCACTCCAAAGTGGCTGTGCGGTCCCAATTCGAGAAGAGGGACCAGCGCCCCGACGAGACCAGTGCCGAGTTCCTCGCCACAAGTGGTTGGAGGTAGTCCCAGTGCCCAACATGACCTCGGGGAGGACAATCCAGGTGCTCAGAGCTCTCTTTGCCACATACGGCCTCCCTGACATAATTGTTTCTGACAACGGGCCTCAGTTTACCGCTAATGATTTCCAGGCGTTCTTGAAGGCGAACTGGATTAGGCACGCCACCTCCGCGCCCTTCCATCCATCGACCAACGGGCAAGCTGAACAGATGGTAAGGACGACCAAAGACACACTCCGGCGCATCATTAACGGGGACTGGCACCACAGACTGGCGAAATTCCTACTCGCCCAGCACACTACACCATGCGTTGCTACTGGGAAGAGCCCAGCAGAACTGCGATGGGGATGGCGTCTCATCACCAAGCTGGATCGTTTACACTCAGACTGTGTAGCAGCCGAGACGTTTAGGCCACCACCACCACCATCATCATCATCATCATCATCTTCACCGCCATCACCACCAGCACACAGAGTTCTCAACGTGGGGAACATGGTCTGGGCAAGGAACTACAGGGCAGGGCATCCATGGGTTCCAGAGACAGTGACTGAGATAACTGGACCCCTCTCCTACATCGTGGGGGTTGAGGGGGACAGACACATAAGGTGACACATCGACCAGCTCAGAGGAAGGGTCCCTGAGCACACCACATACGCCCAACTGGAGAGTCACACCCCAGATGAGGCCAGCTCAACCGGAAACAACACAGAGCAGGAACCAGAGGAGGAGGGCCTCCTGAACCCAGCTCTATTCAACTCAGCACAGAGGCCCCAGGAACCAGCTGTCCAAGCCCAGGGCCAGGCCACACCCAGACGGTCCACCCGGCCCCACAGGACACCTGCCTACCTGTCGGACTATGTGTGCAAATGACCCCTACACAGTTGCATTGTTTTTTTATGGACACACAGTGTATATAGTTATAGTTAGTTGCAAGTTGTTTTCATTGTTATGTGGTTCTTCTTTAAGGGGGGAGGGGTGTTATGTATGCAGGCACCTGCATAGCAACAGCCGCCAGGGGGCGTTGGCCCGAACAGTTTTGGTGGGAACCCAGTTTCGGCGGGAAACCTAGGGCCAACCCCATTGGCTGTCTGCTTACCTGGCTAGGTACTTAAGGAGGCCAGGTAACCCTCATCTCCCAGTTCACTACCCCCCTCTAATAAAGAGCTGAACTCACACACCGGCTGGCGTCTCTTCCTTGCGTCGGACCCACTACACAATAATTCAGGTCATTATTCTATCAAGTTCTCAATATTTGGGCACATTTTTCTCAGTTATCATTCAGAGGTGTCCTTGTTTTATTTCAAAATTGAAACATTTCCTTTCTCATTTTGTATATGTTAGCAATATTCAACCCAAATATTTGAAAATGGGCAATCCCAAACTCTTAAAGCAAAATTTTGACACACAGGACAAAATCAGCTCCTTGGCCATATTTTCCCACTGGGAAAAATTTCATCTTTTGCTGAAATTTGGTTCAACTTCCATCAGAAATTTCAGTAGCTTTATTGAAACATTTGGTATCACTCAACTTTAGATGCTTGGTCCAAGAATAGGGCTTTCAAACTTCATGCTGCATTCAATTTAGATGCAATCCCATGACAAGCTGGAAAAATGACGTGTATTCCTAGGGTGTGCAAACCTGGGGAATTATGCCAGACAGCCTAGGGTTTTTTTAAGCTTTGCTATCCATCCACTTCCACTGTCTGGCACACTCACCTATGTCTGCTTCTCTGTCCCTTTGATAGGGCTGCTATGTCTGGAGGGATGCTTTTTTCCTTAGTTATCTTGTGACCACCTGTCCTTTCACAGCCATAGTATGCTAGCCCTATTCTCCTGAAATTTAATGGTTTATAAATCTAGTGATTTATAATAACTTCTTTCCATTATCATTTCTAAAATAGCAATAAGTGTGGTCAGCTTTCTATCACTTCAGTGAAGGCTAGGTGATGCTATTCAAACATTGTAATGGATCAAAATGGGGTATCACAACTTCTCGCTGCAACCTGAAATATTGAATTCATGGCATTACTTTAAATGATCTTTTTTGTTGCCTAGAATGGAAAATATGCATTCATATGAATCACTAACAATCTATGCACAATCATGGCAGGATATACAGTATATCTAATATATTAACAAAGATTGATCCCTTGGGTCATTTGAAATATTGAATTACATGCCCCCTCCAGGACCTTTCTTTATAGAAGCCCAGCACCCAATCTGTCACTGGCCCTGATAAGCATATTGTGCAAACTGCATATGTTCATCAAACCCATGTAAGTACTTCTTTCCTACCCAAAGCAAGGGGGAATTTTCTGCTTATTTTGTTAGAAGCTACCTTGAAGAAATCTGTGCCATCTAAGCTCCAATTTGAGATGCCAAGCAAAGGCCCTGCTGAGAGAGTCACCTGGTCATTGGCAATTTGGTCTCAGTTTTTTTAGAAGCAGCTCTTCCAAATAACCTAAAAAGAGAGAGCTTTCTTAAGCTGACTTGAAGAGCTGAGCTTGGGGAGACCCAAGTCAGTGGGGGGCAAAGGCCCGCTCCACTAGTGGGGGTTCAGATCTTTAGCAGTCTCCAAAATTGAACCTGAAGGAGAATTCACCATTTAAAGTCCATCTTTCTTCTGGAAAAAAAGGGGGGAGAGGGTTATCCTGTTTGATCCCAACATAAAACCAAGACCATAAAACATAAAACAAAATATTCCGTCCATTTAGTTAAATCTACAGATAATCTTACATTAACAAAGACAGCAGCTGTCCTGACCTCTAGGGAAGGCGACTTTCCATCTAAACATTTGCTAGATTGCCTAACTGATGTTCTTTCTGGTGTGTCAGTAGCTGTGAGCATCCCCCTTGCCTTCAGCAGAAGGTGCACAAGCTTCTCACAAGCTCAGCCAGCCACGATGGAGGTGCTATTATTGTGCTATAGAGCTTGCTAGATACTTACAGGTACAATCAGGTTATACCATCTCTCTCCAATATTGAGATCATGCTGAGTGTCTCAAGCTGTAATTAATATCTGTAAAGAGCTTGCTAACTGTCAGGAAAGCACTTATCCAGCACGAAGTATAGCTTTTCATTAGCTTCCAAAGTTGAGGTGAAAAGGAAAAGCCTCTCCTTCATACACGTCCCGCCACCAATCTCTATTCCTTAGATTTTTTTTTAAAAAAGTGTTAAGCAGAAAAGACTGGTGGCCATGACCCTACTTTGCTCATCCCCTCTTGCAATTTTCCTGTGTTTGATTTCTGCTTGACTGAAATAATAAAGTACCGTATTGCAGCATCCTCTTTGTAAGTAGCTTTGACTAAGACAAGCAAGTTCAGTGCCAGCAGCTACTCTACTTATTCTTTTAAATGGAAATTTACCGTCTGCTACATCACAAGGGGGGGAAATACAGAACTATTTTTTGCAGCTTGTTCACTGAACAGATTATTGGAAGAGAAAAATACATTTCTTTTACTTCTTTTCCTTTTTTGCAGATTTCCAAATTTCAGTGAAAAACCATCTTGGCAACTTAAATCAGGGAGGAGGGAGGGAAAACAGTTTTATGTTCAGACTGCTGTACTTCATTTAGACACAGTAAGCCTATCCAGCTCTGCACTCCAAGGAAATTACCTGTTTCAGTTTCTTTCTTCAGGTAAATGTGACAGATGTTTTTTAAGCTGATTTTCTATCACCTGCCTGCTTTTCAAAGCAATTCTCAATGATTCCTGAATCATTTAACCAGATAGCTGAAAACACAGTAGTAAACCCCCAGTAGTGCAGTGGAATTTTCTGTTTTATTTTGTTCCTACAATCTTGGTCCCCAGACCTTTTCTAGAATATCCCTCAGATTTCAGGGGAAGGTAGTGAGAAATAATGAACACTGCTGGTACACAACCTACAGCAACCCTTTGTTTACACAATGGCTACAATTCTTATCAATATTTCTCCAATGTCACTACACAGCATTGGTTCTCTGCTCACATCTATTATATCCACTTCTTCTGTATTATCCAAGCCCATCAATGTTGAGAATTCCCTTCAGTACCTGTCATCTTGCTTACAAAGTGCAGTTAGAAGATGGAACCTAATCTAATGTTATTGATCCAACACTGATAGATTTGACAGAGATTAGAAGAGCTCACCTCCACTGGGAACTGGCATTTTCCTCCTACCCAGTGTTTCTTACAGGTAAATCATTGAAAGGTTATTAATCTCACAGAGAGAGAGAGAGAGAGAGAGAGAGAGAGAGAGAGAGAGAGAGAGAGAGAGAGAGACATACACAGACACCTCAACCAAAAAGAAATATTTACTTAAGGGTCACATGGTGAATACATTTGTAGGTCAAACAGGATCGACAAGAAACCATTGAAATCAGTTGCCCAGAAAACAATACTCTATGAGGAAATCTACAAAACTGAAGCAATCTTCTAATTACATTTTCACTGATTATTTTATCACCTTGAATCGAAACATATTGGTCATTCTAATTATTTCAAATATTGAATCATATTTTCGACGGGACCTTTCAATATGCAGATCTTTTAAAAAATTGCCTTGTATTTAAAATGGCAGATCTAAATTTGGAGTTTAGTAGACTTCCAGTTTTGGGCCCAAAATCATAGTAGTGCCACCCATTTTGCAACCATGATGTGTTCTTCAAAATTCTTAATTGCCTGCCATGATTTTCATTGGCACTTAAATTATGCTAAAAAGTTGCATCTAGTCTAGACTTTAAAGCAAGCTGTCCTATTATAATAATTACAGAATAGAACTGCATGTCTTGCAAAGTGAGCCTCTTTCCCTCTCCATTCTAATATATGATGTACTAAATTAATTTGGATCAAAGTTTGAAGAAATGCAGGTATTATTCTTTAAGATATAGAAATGAAATCAGTACTCCATTATTTCCATTATTACATTCTCAATAATGTCAGCTGGCTATCAAAGTCTGCTAAAACATGGTGAATTGCCCCCAAACGTGGGTTAATCTGTATACAAATGGAGCTTTGAAGCTGGATTTATCTTGTTTAGTGCAGCCTATTCAGGTAAATCTACTTTAGTCCTTCCACAGAAATTATTGTAATTCCCTTCACACTGTGTCTTATATTGCTACACTCACCAATCTCATATTTACCTAGCATTTGCTAAATCATTGCTGTTTGCATTGCTTTGAAGGAGAAAAGAGTTGGTGGAAATGGTCTGTAGAGGATACCATATGGGTTATAGAGTTTGTCATAATAGGATTTATTTCTGCAATGAGACTCTGTTTCCACCAAATCAAAATCCTGTGTATCAACTATCTCTGCCTCTATTCATCTGGCTGTGTTTTCAGCCGTTTTCATTGCTTAAGGAATGTCCGCCAGTCAACTGTCCAGATTTTTCACTGTTGTCCATTCTGCTCTTCCCCTTGCATCTGAAAAGAGGCATCTGAAGGCAGCACTTTCCCAGAGTCTTTAGGAATGCGACTAATTTTGCTTTCAATTCCTCCAGAACAATGGCCTGGCCCTGCAACCTTTCTCCTTAACGTACTGCTTTTATTCCAGCTGGCACTCCTTTCTAGTAATTTGCCTTATAATGTTACTGTATTGAAGAAGGCAAGGTGGAGGGAGGTGCGATCCTGATTTGCAACTTTGTCCTTGGATGCTATCTGAATAACACAAAGAAGAAAGATTTCTTCTAATCGCATGCCTGCCATAATACTAATTTTTTAAAATGTTCTCGATGAAAGAGAGATGGAAGCAAAAGGACAAGAAACACATATTGATGAATGCCTGTCTTCATTCAAGATGCTGTTGAAATTCTTCAAGAACCCTTCAAACGCCCAACACTCTCCTGCCAATCAAGTGAGACCTTGGGGTAACTATGCTCTCGCTCTGGCATCCAAGAACCACAGTATTAAATGTGCTCAGCTGGCTATTTACAATATTTTTCCATCTTTTGTTTCCCTCTTAATATAGTGAATAATATTCCTAATGGAAAGTCTCATTTCATGAGTGGCTTCTGAATGGAGCTTAGAGAATTAAAGAGAAAACAAAGCTTATATATTCAAGTTTTTTTCATTTGTTGTCCTGGTTGGTATGCTGGCAGTATAAGTTTCAACTTCTTAAAAAAAACTTTGTTACTGAATTTTTAAAGCCACAGTGCCAATAAACATAAATAGACACTTTTTATAATTCTTTTCTTTTCTTGGCAAGGCTTGGTGAGGTTCACATGTTTCCATATGACAGCTTCCTTCTTGGTTAGTTTTAAAACTGCTTAAAGAACAGGATTAAACTTAATAATAATATTCATTGATGTCTGGTGCATCCCTTGCTGATATCAAAATGGCAACGTGTATATTATGATGTCATCCTATGCAACGATGCAGCTTCCCACATGGATTCTAACGTCTGGCATCAGTACATAAGTCACCTCATTTGCATGATGATTCATCACCGTCATCTCTAGGCACGGATATCGTGATGCCTCCTTGTCCTTCTCTAAAGGTCCCTCGGTATCATTAGCCATTAAAGAGCAGACCGAATTTCATTTCAAAAAACAAAAACCTCTTTAATTCTTAGAAAGCTATTTTTGGATTTCAACCATTTTTCACTTTGGCCTTTGAACAATGTGCTATCTGAAATAGTATATGCGGCCAGGAAAAGAAAGAGAGAGTGAGAGTGAGAGAGAGTGAGAGAGAGAAATTCCCATTGAAGGGCAAGTTTGGAAGAGCCTCGAGGATTATCTTCAAAAGTTAAGGGGAAAATGCACACTGGGAGCATATTCTTCCTTTTGCCACCATGTAAGAAATTTAAAAACTGGGATTCCAAAATGGCACTTATTAAAATGTGATAGAAGTGTAATAACTACATTATATTATTTAGAAATCTTAAATAATATGCCACTCATTGAAAAATGAAGGGTATAATAACTATTGCCTATTACGTAAGTAGTTTGGTGTGTTTGACTAGAAAATGGAGTGGTGATTTTTTAAATGATGAGGTCTATGGTTTTCTATGGAGTAATTAGGCTGCTCCAAACATGAGGTACACCAAGGATGTAGAGACAACATTCACAGTCCCCATTCTGGAATTTTGGAACCTGCCAACTCCAAGAAACAAGAAGTCACCAGGTATTAAAAAAAAACCCTCCAAATCCCAGCCAGCAGCATTCTGGGAATTTCATCCACTTACCTTGAAGCCAAGGTAACCCATAACTCTGCACATATCAGAAGCATCACAATGGGAGCCAAAACAGGGAAGCAGAAGACAGGATAATTCCTGAGAGGGCTTTTGTCAAGCGTTATCTCAGATCTCAAGAGTTGCTCCCAGTAGCAAGATAGACAGCATATAAACTGAATAAATAAAACAAATATATAAACTAAAACAGTAGATTGTATCAATTCAGGTTGCAAATTTCATCCAAGAGATCTTTTCTTTTAATTTGTTTAATTGAAAGGCATTTAATCAATGTGCAAGTAAGGAAGAGCATAATAATTCCTGCCATTTTTTAAAATCAGGAATCTCAATTAAATCCTATTTCTAATTTGCCTACAAATGCCACTATTTCTCATAGACAAACAAGTTTGAAGATGCATTGAAATATTTCAGAACCAAAACTCTTATTAACTCAAAGTATAAAGGTCTGAATCAAGCATTTTAAAAGGCTTTTTTCTTTTGAAGCTGGTTAACTCATCATAATTGTATAGCAGTATAAATGTCTTGAATTAAGCAAGCACAGTTTTTAAAGTGAACAAAAATTATTGGTTTCAAAAATAACAAGACAATTCAAGACAAATGTATTATTACTGTTGCTGTCTTACAACCTTGAAGCAAGCCCAGTGGAACATAGAGAGATGTATTTCTTAGCAGACATGCACTGAATACTTCAGTAAATTAATATCCAAGTATACTTAACTGTACTAAAGATTCAGTGTCATAGAATACAATGGCCTTAGCTGTGAACAAACGCACTTTTTAGGGATGCTCGTTAAAATATTTAGAAAGAACAAATTCATCATTTAAAATATTAGTGCTCCATTTTCAAGTAATACAGAGTCCAATCCAGCTACACTATGTTCTCATATGCACTGAAACTGATGTAATTTTTTTTTAAAAGCTTGAGTGGATTGAGATTAATGTCATTTAATATGGCCAAGGCAATTCAGGGCTAAGGTTCAGAGAAGGCCAGATGAAGATTAGTTCTGACAGGACAAGATCACAAGAATCCTAACTTGCTGCCCATTTTAGCAAACTTTTCAATTAGTGGCCTCTCCCTGATGCTATTTTAATATGTTTAAAGAAATGATTTTCTGTAATTTCTCTCCCATTCCCCCCTCCCCTTTGGAAACATACCGTGCTATTGTCAGCTTTAAAAAGAAGCAATTTTCTGACTTTTGAGATTGAGCAGGTCAAAGAAAAATTGCTACTCAGGGAACCCTGTAATTAAATAGACCAGACAGCTGCACTTATGAAGAACTAAATTTAAGTTTTATGCTATTAATACTTGATCGGGCAGATTCATTTGAGTTTTAAGATGAAGTTTAATTTGCACTCCTCTCTACCCTGAAAAAAAATTTCTTTTCTGAAAAAGAGGGGGGGAACTATGTGTTTATGTGTGTGCATGTAAGTGTGTATGTTCGTATGTATATGTGTGCAATCTTTTTTAATATTGCTTAGCTAATACTGAGTTAATCAAATAATATTGTTAATAAATATGTGTTCAATGCCACCTCCACATTTTTACCACCGTCTTTCATAGAATTATAAATTGGTGTAAAAACGGAAAAAGATGAAAGCTCTATAATATCTGTGTTAATTCCAAAAAAGAATAAATAATGCAATCATAATATTTCAGACTGACCCTGGATTCCTATGGAGATATAAGTGGGTTGCAGCATTACACATTAATCAGAGATAAAATTTGCCTGGAAAAAAAGAAACACCCTCATGCGCTTCGATCTGAAACACTTAATAAAAAAATGAGCAGAGCATTTTCAAATGTCATCATTTTAATGTTTACAAATCAGCAGGGCTACATCAATTTTGTTTTGTGTGTGTTCTCCTTGCATGTTTATAAATAAAAAGTATTGCCTAATTCTTTAAGATAAATAAAGTGGGGGGGAGGTTATCAACAGTTCACAATAAGCGGTAGGATAGAATGAAAATAGAAAATAGTAGTAGTAATCAGGCTTTGTTTTAAGTCACACTATAATATTATTCTCAACAATAACTATTTTGAAAGTAGAAATAGTTTAAAGGCCTGAAAATATTGTCAAGAAAAGAAAGAGATATGGCTTTTTAAATTACGTGCTATTTTTCCCCCATTGTCATTGTATTACAAGCATGCAAATCCATTGGGCTTTTAGGTGTTTTGGTGGTGGTGTTTTCAAAACACCAGTTGGAATTAACTCTGTTTTGCCATAATGGTGTCCTAAGTACTATAGTCACACAGAGATATATGTGTTAGATAAGGCCTTCATAGCTAATTTTTAAATCTACATACATGGGGGGGAATCAATTCATCTGTTTTAGACAAAAGCAAAACATAAATGCATAATTTTAGCCCATCTCGGTCGTGTGACGTTTCATAGGAATACTTTATTTTAAATGCTACCTTTGTGATTTCCCCCTACCCCCTTTAATTCAGACAATGATTAAGTTCATAGCTTGCTTAGATCTAGGCAGGTCTTACACCTCTAGCTTAAAAAGTGAATCCGGTTCTTCAGGGCTCAACAAAGTCTTAGAAATGGAACATTAAATGTGTGTGTACACTGTTACAATTATGTGTGTGTTTATGCATACACCCCATAAATACACATGACAGAATCTCGGGATACTTTCTGTTTTAGTTTAGTAACTTAACAATTTATTTCAACGCATGCGGGGCTGGAATTCTACCTTCCAGCTGCATTGATTCCATGGAGTAAAGAAAAAAACTGATCCATGAAGTTCCTATTTGCATAAAAGACAGAAACATCTGTTGCCAGCTTCTTGCTGGTAGATGTAGGCACCAGGGATCCTACAGTTGTTAATCTACCTTAATAATATTAGATTCCCATGCTGTCACACAGCCATCCACTGCGAGGATTTTTCCAAGGGTGGCCCACGGATAAATTCATTCAGAGAAAGCCTATTTTCCAGATGAGTCTAGAGACCACCTTGGTCTCCTTAAAAATATAGCCATGGCAAGAGTGATGACAATTTAAATCATAATTATGCACTGCCGTCAGCGCAGAGCAGGCATTTGTTTTTAACTAGGGTCAAGAGCTAAGTGGGAGTGCTACTTTGCAAAAAAGCTATATGGCATAGTCACGTTTGAGCCATGGCTCAATCAATTTTTCACAATAGGTTTGCATATTTGGGGATCTGAAGAATGCAGCCAATTTTCATACATGTTTATTAAGCATATGACCTGTTGTTCGAAACAAGAAAGGTAGCAAAATCGATGCGATAGTATCTCTGTTACTATCTTCTGCTCCATGAAATACAGTTTTCCGGTGTTGTAACAGAAATCATTCATGGGCTCAGCTAGGGGTGTACAGATCCATCTCAATCTGGTTTTTGTCACTGTCACAGGAATGGATGTGGCATTTCATTCAATAACATTTTTTGCACATTTAAGCAACTACCACCACGACCACCACAGGAGTGGAAGATCATGTTTGCAATTTTTCTGAATATTTTTTTCCAGGTACATTTTTCAAGAAACATGTTGCTCCATATGAATTTTTTTGCAGAACGGAACTGCTAATCAAATCTATATGTTTCACATTTCTGCGCACAACATTGCCACTTCTCTGTGCACAATAGGCTTCGTTTCAGCGTCTCCCACTGTTCTCATGTTTAAAAACCTGTTGTGCTTTGCTTCTACATTTCTAAATTCAGCTTTTAATTTTAGCTGCAACACAAAGTTTCATTTCGCTTTTTTTATTGTCTCTTTCCAGTTCTTCTTTACATTATGATGAACAGGACTAGAAGATACATTGGCCAAAACCTGTAGCCAAAAAGAAATCTTTTGAACTCTAATGCAAACTTTGTAGTTCATAGATTATCATTTATGAAACTCCTATCTCCAATGAGAATTGGATTTGGATCTTCTGTTTATTTTATTTTATTTTATTATGTTACATTTTATTGTATTGTATTTTATTATTTTTATTTTATTTTATTTTATTATTGAGGGGATGTGTTTGGGGTCTTAAATGATGATTATTTTGGCTTAATTTTTATTACAGCTACCAAATCTGAACTGCAAAAATCTGGAAGGCTACTAAAAGGTAACCAGAAGATACAGAAAACTCTTTACAGCATCCATATTTTTATGTTGCTGTGTTTTCAGTCCAACTTTATGCTTACAAAATAAGTCATATTAAAAAAGGAATAATAATATAAATAATGCAAACTGAAGTAAGATGACCAAAAAAAGACAGAAGAATGAGGCAGAGTTAAAACCATTTATTTATTCATGTTTAAAATAGCATTCTTTTATCCAGGCATGGGAGAAAAAAGAAAATAAATGCAAGGCTTTAATCAAATTTTTTAGATCAACTGGTATTTCACTTTGGACTGTGTTCCTGACTAAATTTACAACTTCTGTCTGAGGAAAACATTTTCCTAAAATACATTTTCTAATACAATGTTAGATAGGTACCATATTAGGAGGTAAACAATAAAACTAGTTTTATATTCTTAGTCCGTATGTGTTTGGGTGAGACCAGACGAGACCAAGCTACATCATGAATATAGACAGGCCTTCTGCATTCACAAGTTATACTAAATGTATGAATACCTCCACAGCCAATATTTAAGTGGTATGAAATGGTAAGAGTTCTGGTTCAATGTATGTGTATTATGCATGAACAAAGTCCACCACAGAATCAACCTTTTACATGTAAACAGGAATTAATAGACATTCCAACATCCACAGCTTTATTCTACCAAATATTAAGACTTTTTTTTACACCTTTTGACTTAGAGGAAAAGAAAGAACAACTCATTATTTTATTCTCTTAACAAACTATAGATTTCTACAGAGGTGTGGATCCATCACCATTTAGTAAGCACAGTACAAACCAATATTCCACTCCTATTACCACATATGCATTACAATGGCTTTAATGTTATTTTGTTCTCAGATTGTTAGCAACTTCTAGGTTGTATTTCGTATCTTGTGGAACCTTTAATAAAATAATGCAATAGAGAAACAAGTGATCTTGTTTTGATAGCTTTTTTTAAAAAAAATAGAGCTTCTCTGGCATTGATTCATCAGTAAGCAGTAATCAGCTGGGAGGCTCCTTTGTAATTTTTCTGTTTCAGAAATAATATAGGAGTTTACTAACAGGAAGTTTGTGGGTAGAAACAGTAAACAGTCTCAAGGTCCATCTGTTATTATGGGATCCAGGAAAGTTGACTCAGGATATTTGAAAGAGAGAAAGTCTATTCCTGTTATTTAGGGATCAGAGAACTTTGAAGACAAAATAGTTTAAATATCAGTAATCAGCAACAAAAACAGCAACATACAGAATCAGGATCTCCTTTTGCATTTTAGAGATGTTTTTTGTTTGTTTTGGTTTGTTTTGGAGTTTTGCTTACTTAATTAAATAATATGACTTTATTAGATAAGCAATATATTTAAAAATAGTTCTATTCATTTCTTCTCAGTAATAATTTCTTCTCACCTGAGACTTATCCCCAACTTAAAATAGTGTCAAGGAATTATTCTAGACCATGGTTTTTAAGCAAATGCTTCCTTTTGAAGGAAGCAGGTCATTTGGCCACATACACATCCTAAGTTACAATCTGTGAGTACAATTTTCAGAAGAATGTTATGATTTAAAGATGAGAAATTCCTTTTGGGGCTGAGCATCAAAAAGATCTTGTGCAGTAAGTTGGATAAGAAAAAGATTTAAAGACAAAAATAGAGTGTCACAAATCACAGCATATGAATATAGCTTCTTTCCAGGACTGTTTCAAAGGATATTGTGCTAGAATATTAGAGGAAATTAAAGCCTTTGGAATCCCTTCTGAAAATTACACTTTGCTCTTTTGTCATGTTTTGGTGGTTTAATTTTTGCTTCAGAGCGGAATTGAAATCTAGAAAAGGAACACAAGCACATGGCTTGTCGAAGCAAAAGGTTTGGCATAACTTCTCACCTCTTGCCCATAAAATAAATCTTTACACTGAAAAAAAAATGAATGAATGGCATACCTCCCTATAACTCAGTAAACTGTCAGATGTCTAATCAATGAGCATGCCACAGTCAACTTACCTAAAAAAATAGCTTTATTTTTCAGATAGGCCGAATAATAACTTTCCAAATGAATTAAGTAAATTGGATTCTATTGTATTAAGGTATGTTTTCCCACGATAAAGGAATTAGCCTAGAAACATGGCTTGTTTTCAGAAAAGTGAGTTGAGTCATGCTTCAGTCAGGTTAGCATTCTTCAAAAAGAGAAACCTATGGCCACCTTCTAACAGTGTTAGAAGCATTGCAGATAAAATGCCAGTTTATTAATCATTCTGTGACTTATAAATCGTCCAGGTTTATTGTAAAGAGACACAATTTTAATAATTATTTCATTACAATGAAAGGCTTATATAGTGTTGCAAATGCATACTCATAGGCTAAAATAGTTGACAAAAAATAAGAACATGTGGAGAAAATGAGTGTGAGTTTGTGTGTGTGTGTGTGTGTGTGTGTGTGTCTGTACAATATACTTTTACAGCTTAAATCCAGAATTTAAGCTTCATTGCAAAACTTAAAGCTATTATCCTCTCTGGGAATAGGCTGAACTCCATAGGACTTGCTTACAAGTAAACTTGAATAATAGATGATTATTCCAACGTACATACATACATACATACATACATACATACATTTTCATAATATTTCTCAAAGTTTGACTTGTTTTACTGTGGGTTCTTTTGCTCTATTCTTTTCAAGGGTGCCATCTCCTGGTTTTTCATATGAACTTCAGATCTGTTTCTAAAATCCTACACTAATTTTACCTCAGCAAAAGTTAAAAAAAATAAATTATACTGTTTAGTATGATAGTGACAGTTATATATCACTGAATTAAGCTACAAGCCTGTGGCAAGCTTGAGTCATTCTCCTAGCTGCACAGTTTATTTCCTTTGTATTCGTGTAAAAATTGGTTCCCTGGCCACAAAAACACCCCATGACAGTAGCCATTTTAATTTCCCAGAATACTTCCAGTGTACCTTTACTCCAGGATACTGAGAGAATGGCTGCCTGCCAGCAACAGCAATGTAACTAAGAGGGCACTTGCTTCTGGATCTCTAAATCTGTCATGGAAACAAGTGATGGACATTAGATCTGACTAATGCATCAACACTTATTTGTTTTCTTCTCCTCTGTTTTGCAATCTCTTCTTCTTCTTCTTCTTCTTCTTCTTCTTCTTCTTCTTCTTCTTCTTCTTCTTCTTCTTCTTCTTCTTCTTCTTCTTCTCTTTTTATTCAAACACAAATCTTTGAGCAAGAATACACATTTGCTTTCCTCTTCTGATATTGAAGCAGATTTTGATTATCAGCATATTTGGGGAAAATACATTTGGTCAAAAGATTCTATCATTCTTAATGTCCTCAGTTTAAAGATAAGCATATAATGAACTAAGGAAGGGCCCTTCAGTTACTGAGAGGAAAGGAAATGTTCTTTTTTTTATCCCTTGTAATTAAGCTACCCTTAATTTCCAGATCAATGACTAACATGGAATGCTCAATTTTTCAGCAAGTCAATTAAGTTTTCAGACAGCGCCACAAAATATGTGCTGATGCTGCAAATGAAGTAGCCACCAGCCACATACCAGCGGCTCTTAATTGTCCTTTGTGGGAAATAGAAAAGGGAATTTTCTTTGTGGCAACACTGAACCAAACTAGAAATGAATTTAGTATCATTACTAATCCCAGGTCTATACTAGTAGTGACTCATCAATCTGAATGCAGGCCACCCAAGTCTTAAGAAGTTGTCTTTTGTTGTCTGTCTGAAATAGAAAAAGAAGGATTCTGAAATTATCTAGCAAATCTATGAAAATTACATAAAACAACTTTGCACTATATCTGATGGTTAAATCTTACATTTTGTTCTATCAACACCAACTTTCAGTCGTCCCCAATTTCTCCTCTATGATCCTTTCATTTATGGAGCTCTGGCTTTTTCCATGGAAACCACATGGTCTCTCATTGATAATGTTGACATATCAGAATAGCTGTTGTAGTAGTCTGTCTGCAAAGAATCTTTCCCAATATAGTGGGAAAAGGCTGTGTGAGGCAGGTTTCTTAGCATCATCCATGGAAAATAAAAGAGCTCCTTGAAGTTCCATCCAGTACACTCTTGTCCATTCTGCTGCCCTTTTGTTATGACAGGATTATCAACCCCCACATTCTAGCCAGTCCAGCATCATTGGCAATTGTAGCTCCAACACATTTGGATGCTGCCACATTAGAGAAAGTTGGTGTACTCTGTCACTGCAAAGCCTTGGGCCTGATCACAACCCCATTAAACAAAAGCAGAATTCTTATTTGTTAGACCTCTATCTTGCCTTTCTGTCAGGGTTCCTGGCAGCGTATCTAGCATTCTTTTCTCACATAGTTTCTGTGTAAAATCTGATGGGTAGGTTAAAAAGAGTAATTAGCCCAAAATCAGCCAAAAGACTTCTGCAGGGTAGATTTAAACATGGGTGTCATTAGTCCCAGGCTAACATTTTAATCACTACAGTATACTGGCAGTCTTCCTTTCCAATACTAGTTATAGAATATGATGTCATTTTGTCCTCTACAGCAATTTTTTAACAATAAGATTCAATCAGTGTAAAAGCAGAACCAACATAGGGATGCCTGAATGGTACCCACACCTGGGCCACACAAATGAATCAAGGGGCTGTTTTTAGCATCAAGGCAGAGGACTGTCCAGGAGAGTCAGCTAACTGAATCAGTTTGTGATATGTTTTCCTTTAACTCTGTCCTCCACTATGTCTTTTAAAAAGTAATATAGAAAATCCAATTTAAATCTATTTTGTTTTAAGTTAAAAAGTACATTGGAGTTTCCCTCAAGTTCAAATGTACTCATGAATCTGAGCACTGAGGCCACATCTATAAGATTCACAATGCTTAGATACCTTCAGCAATTTAATCGGGGGCAGGGGGTGGGGAGAAATTCCTTCCATAAAAAGTGGGGAGTGCTACTCATTTCTCAAGGGCATTTAAGCTATGAAGATTGGCTAAAAATATCTCCATGCTGTTCTTTCTTCCTGTTTTCCCAACAAGAATACCCCTGTGAGGTAAGTTGGGCTGAGAGAAAGTCAGTGGTCGAAAGTCACCCAGCTCCTACTTCAATATCTTAACCACTATTCTGTATTGGCCATCAACTGAATGCATTTTTCTATAACTACAGAGGAACAACCAAACTAAGTACTGTTTATTAGTGATTTAGCAGATGTCATTTGGCAATCATCTTCACCTTTGATAACGTTTAAATGATGCTATATCCTTGGCTATATTTCTTAAAGGTTTTAGACAGAAAGTCATTCCCATCCCTGATCTTAAGCAGGGATTGCAGACATAATTAAAATTAAACCAAGCACCTTCAGCAAGTAAAGTATGTGCTGCACCCCTGAATTCTAAACTCTTCTCTGATTGTCCTTTTTAAACTAGTCAAATATATTTATCATCAACAAGTCTAGTTTACTGCCACTTTCTTTTGCTTGCCTTTTCTGAAAATCAGTTATTTCTAATGGACGTTTGGTGCGCCCTAGTGGCTGTAGAAAGCATTGCATGTATATTACTGCCTGAGTCCAGAAAATTATCAGCTGTCTCTTTACCAAGCATTGGTGTGGCAATCGCAGCGGTTTCTCTTAAATTTGGTGGACAACAGGATGACATTTTATTCACACACTCCAGCATCACAGTTGTCTGGATCCAATTTGATCACTGTTAAAGATACCCTCTGAAAAGAAATGGGAGTTAATATTGACTATTTTGTTCACACGATTTCAATGAAGTCAATCTAATTATGATTAAATCAGGAATAAACCATATTTCTAAGCAGTCTATAAATCACTAAGTCACAACTCCTGTTCCATCTGTGTTTACATCACATTTACTCATTAATTTCTGCCTCAAAATTTGAGACAGACTTTTTCCATCAGTCATAGAAAGGTAGCCTCATGTTTTCAGATGAATCTAAAGAATCTATATAATCTGAAGCAGGCATGTTAAACTGCCGGCCCACGGGCTGGATGTGTCACAACGAAACCGCACCCACCCCATTTGCAGCAATGGGGAAAAAGTTGTGATACATTGTGCGATGTCACGTGACGTCACGAGTTTGACATGCCTGATCTAAAAGATATGTGCATAAACATCACTGACCTCATGAATAACTGAGCCATGCTTTTTTTTTCCTAGAAAATGATTGTGTTTAAAATTATAGATACAAGTGAAATTTACAGGAAAAAATGAACAATAGACTCCAATCCCACCAAGCCCCAAAGAGAATTACACCAAATCAGTAACTTGCAGAAATACTTCTAATACTTCCATAACCAGGGAGGTTTTAAAAAGGGTGCCATCACAGGAGAGCTCAAATTCTGGGACAGACTGATGTTCCTAAGCCAAAGGTGAACCACTTTATTTCTATATAATGTAGAAGTAAAATGGTACTGAGTTTTTTTAATTAGTTTTATTCATTTATAACATAAAATGTGAAAATACAAAAGCAAATAGTAGGGGACACCAATAGAAAAAGGGAAAACAAAAAAGGTGTGAAAAATGGGAGGGGAAGGAACTCTCTCTGTTGCAGTAAAATCATATAACATTAAAATCAAATCTCAACTTTTTACACTTCTATAGTAGTATGCACTAGCCAATTCTATATCAGCAGATGAGTCAAATTAGTAAAACCCAAAATCATAATATCATTTTTTTCCACCTCAAGCACAAAGTCCAGAAGCGGTTTCCAAGTAGAGACAAATGTACTTATGTTCTTTTCTTTTATCAGCACGCTCAATTTGGCCATCTTTGCTAATTCCATCAGCTTTTGTAACCATTCGTCCCTGGAAGGAATCGAGGCATCCTTCCACTTTTTTGCATAGAGCAATCTTGCTGCCGTCACCGTATATAAAATCAAAGTTCCAATTTTTTTTTCCATTTCTCTTTTCATTAGACCCAGAAGGAAAGTCTCTGGTTTAATCTTTATGTTCACTTTAAGAATTTTCTGCATTAATATATGAATCCTACTCCAATATTTCTTTGCCTTATCCCACCTCCATCATAAATGATAAAAAGTCCCTTTTTCACATTTACATTTCCAACATTCATTTGAAATACCTTTATACATTCTAGATAACTTATCTGGTATGAAATACCAGTGATACATCATTTTGTAAAAATTTTCTTTTAGGTTATAATTTAATGTGAATTTTAAGCCTTTTATCCACATATTTGCCCATTGTTCAAGCATCATATTATATCCAAAATTCCTTGCCCATTGGATCATACAGTGTTTTACATATTCATTTTCCAAATTCAATTTTAATAACATTGTATAGACCTTGGCAATTATATGATCATCACTCCTGCATAGTAGGATTTCCAATTCAATTTTAGCATACTGAAAACCATGGCCTTTTTTGTCTAGTTTAAATCTTTCCTGCATATGTTGATATGTAAACCAGTGAAAAAATGGGTCAGCTTTTGATTAAATAAACTATCAACTAAGTGAATGATTAGCCAAAATAGTAGGCATATGGTGTATTTGCAAAATGTGTTTTAAAAGAGAATAAGGACCTTGTACAATCATAAGAACAGTTCTCATGAAAAGTTTGAAAGCTTGCGAAATCTCTGTGACAAAGCCACCAGTTTCTCACTTGAAGAATAGCATTGTTAGGGCTGGTAAGAATACAATAAGCTATTGGAACTCGTTCCTTTTCTAGAGATGCTACATTGACCAGGTAGGTAGGATCCCCACATCCAAAGCAGCACCACTCAAGTACTTTTAGGTTCCTGCAAGAATTTCCTTCAAAGACCAATTGAACCACATTCTTTGCATGATATTGGACACTGTTCTGTTTTTATCTACTGCCTTGGGCAATTCTAATCCAGAAATTAATTGATACCATGGAAATCAACATAAACATTCTATAGGATCTTTTTGCCCCGTCAATCTCTTATAACTAAATTATCTTGGATTCTGGCATAAAATCTTGAACCACATTCTTCATTATCAAGATCAGGCCATTTGAGTTGTCCATTTACTCCAGGCTTTAAATTAGGTCATTAAAACTGAACTTGAATTTGGTCAAAGAGACTAGATTGGCAGCTCTGTGGATACAATTTCCATATCTTTTTACAAACTTCAGATTCCATAGGATGTAACTGTGCCTCTGACAAGGACTTATCTTTGAACGTTCTTTCAACATCCATATATTCATTATTTTCTCTTCTTTACCAACACTTTCAAGTGGTGATCATAGCTGTTTTTGTCCTTCCATTCAGTTGTGTATGATCTGATGGATTATAGCAAAAGCCATCAAGTTCATTTTTCCTCACTGAAGAAAAAGAAAATCTAAATTTTCATAAAGGTCTTCATCCTGTCTCATAGAATAGGTAACTTGGTAAGATTGCTGAGTCATCTTTAAGTCATCTGTCTAAAAAAAATTGGAACAAAATCATTTCTGATTTGAGGGCAGTTTCTTCAGCAAATCCCAATTGGCTGCAATTTCCAATTTATAGGATACAGATAAGCGTTTCGATTCCCCTCAGAACTGGTATATGACAGATAATTTGTCTGGACCGTGTGGTGTCTATTGTTAAGTTGATCCAAATTCTCCTTCAAAGAGGAGTTTTAAGGTGATAATTTAAAACATAGTCCAATTGGTTTAATTGTTCAAATAAAATAGCTTTGACATGCTTTGTTTCTTTCTTCCTCTAAAGTTATATAATTCAAAAACTAGTTTTGCCTATCTTCCATTATGCAAATTCCGGGCTCTTTTCCCATTCAC
The DNA here is from genome assembly GCF_947247035.1 of Vipera ursinii. Lineage (NCBI taxonomy): Eukaryota > Metazoa > Chordata > Lepidosauria > Squamata > Viperidae > Vipera > Vipera ursinii. The sequence goes on along the minus strand of NC_139512.1, from coordinate 173,727,436 downwards.
AATACTGCTTTTAGAGATGTTTATTGCATATCCTGTCAACTACACCAAGAACAATATGTCACACATGTATATTGCAGGTGCTTGCTGTCCCCTTTATTGCCAAGTCATTTCCTGCAAGGACTTTATCACCATATTCTTACCCTTACTAGGTTTTTTTCATAGTCTTTCACAACTGGAAGAGAATTGATGCAGAGTCAAGCTCTACAGTAAGTGTGTTAATATGCGAACATTAATATGAGAATATAAGAACAAACAGTCACATGTTCAACGTGAAAATATTTCTTTGGGATATATAAAAACAAAATAGCTAAGAAGCAGCAATAAAATTTACTGGTTTATGAAATAAAACTCGACACTTTTACACTATATTTACCCTCACTTACCTATAAACAACAAGCCCACTACACTGGGCTGATCGGACACTAACGAAGAGAATGAGAACTACCTGTTCTAGACACAGGAGTGGAACACTTGCTTCTCTTTAGATCCTGCTGGTATATTGTCCAATGTTGCTAGGTAGAGTGTCTTCGGGTGTTCAATCTGTACTCAAGGATGCCATGGTAGAGTCAACTATATCACACCAGGCCTCTCAGAAGCCATCATCCAGTGGTTTTTCTTCTCTGCCTTGGTGCCTGTATTGTATTGCTTACTAAAATGGGATTTTATCCCATCCTGTTGTGATTCAGGGTCAGCCTGTGGGGTCGGCAGTTGGGTCGGATGACTCAGAGGAGGAGGAGGGGGTGTTGAAGAGCTTGCTGAGGGGATTGGACAGCTTGATGAGAGCCCCCAGCAAGGCCCCTCTCATCTGGTCACGATGCAGACCCAGCTGTGTGAGCCTGACAGCGTGGATGAAGATGACCCACAGCTGGCCCTGTTCAAGGACGCCCGACGCAGGAGGCAGTCAGTCAGGAGTAAACAGAGGAAGGCAATGGGGCACCTCGGAAGGAGGCACAGAGAGGCCACGCCCTGAACTGTATTTAAGGGGAATGTGTGGGAGGGCTGGTTTGCTGAAGGCAACCGCTTGGATTGTTCCTGCTTCTTAGCTCGTGTTTTATGGTTGGTGTCTTGTCTTGCTCTGTTTTATGTGAATAAATTTGGCAGGCGTCATTCCAGCCTCTTGCCGTTTGTAAAGGGGTTGTCCCTGCCTTTTCTGCAGGGCTGGTAGCAGGCTGGTACAGAACACATCCCACCCTCAGAAATTGAAACATAAAGGCTTTCTCAAGTCAGGCTTGCTTTCAGGTGGTGCATAGAATGCCTAGAGCTGTTGACTTGGTAACAATACAAGCCACCGGTTCCTTCTAAGAGAATTTTTCTTTCTTTCCAGGTCAAATTTACAGTCAAGTGATTTCCTGGTTGTCTCCCTGCTTCTTCATGATCAACCAAATCAGGCCAAGAGGGCAACAGAGACGGAAGGTCTATTCTCAGCATTTAGAGAGAACCTGTATGTTGTGGTGTTTTGTTTTTAATGTTACAGGATCATTATTGCTGTTTCTTATCTGTTTAGAGCTATTTTAAAGCAAAATCAGAGAAAGCGTGAGTTCTCATTGTTCACCCTTTAGGAGACATGCATATGTGTCTAAGGATTTCTAATATGAAATAATATTTTTTAAAATCTAACTAAGCTCCTCTGTCCTTTATAAAGCAAGCCATCAATTCCTTTAGCCTTAAAGCTAGAGTTCCCTTTCCCTGCCTTTCAAATTTAGGATTATATAATTCTGCTAAGAAACATTGAAATCTCAGAGAGCTTTTTCATTTGAAGAAAATAATTGTACTGAATAATTCATCAAATAGTTTGGGGAACATTTTATCTTCATAAAATAGTTGTTTTTAATATGAGTCTTACTAGGGAAACATCCTTCTCTATGCCACTTCTTTAGTTTATGGTAGACTCCTCTTGGACTGTTGGACATTCAATCCAAAGTGCTCCTTATTAGAATTGCAGGTAGATGTGTCATTCTAATAATGGGAGGTGGCTACATGTATGAGCATCTTTTAGGCAAGTCCTGTACAAACACACAATCATTAAGGCCCATCTCTAGGAGTTGTAGATTATTTGGACCAATAAATGAAAATTCAGTTGTTATAAGATGTATGAATTTAACTACATAGAGAGAAAGAAAGACAGAATTACACACATATACACATAAAAGATAGGGTGGCGCTAAATATTTCACCAAGCTGTATTCTGAATGTTCTACATCGAGAGTGTCAAACTGGCTGCCCACGGGCCGGATGCATCACACATAGGCCACACCCATCCCGACTCCACAAAGGCAAAAAATGTCACAATACGTCACGATACATCACGTGACACAATCGAGTTGACACCCGGGTTCTACATGAAGGTGCTTTTTCTTTCTATTTAAAATATTCTTCTTTGTTAAAACAGTATCAAATAAATAAGGAGGTAAGGGAAATCAGAGTAATCACCATAGATCATGTATTTGTTTCCTAAGATAACTAACAAATTAAGAGAGTTGAATGTTTAACCATCTTTTTTAAGAGTCTTAAGATGCCTTGGTGGAGCAGTGGGCTGATGCCTCCTTAAGTAACACCAGCTGCCTGCAATTAGTGCAGGTTCGCATCCCACCAGGCTCAAGGTTGACTCAGCCTTCCATCCTTCCGAGGTAGGTAAAATGAGGACCCAGATTGTTGGGGGCAATTAAGCTGACTTTGTAATAATGCCGCTTGGGGTGTGTGTGAAAGCCCTAATAATAAGCAGGCATATACATAGAATGAAAGCTACTGCTAAGCTTGTAAGCCGCCCTGAGTCTTCGGAGAAGGGCAGGATATAAATGGAATTAAAATAAAATAATAAAATAATTAAAATCAGACTAAAGCAGTTTTCTTCAAAGGGGTGCTATCCAAACGTGTTAAATATGTGCATATCATGAGAAACAGTAATATAGTCAGTGACCAACCAAAGAAAGTTGGATTTAATTTTATCTTCTACTCTGTTTCAACATTTTTTTTCCTGCAGAGGGCTGCAGATGCTAGAGGGGGAAAAAAGGGGAGAAAAAACTTGTAGTTGCTTCTTTGCAGATTTGCCATATCTGTGGAGAAAAAAGAGGCCTTTATAGTTAGTGAATGACAGGCTAATTATTCACAGGCAGCACTATTTCTGAAAAACCGAATAGATTTGTTTATAAGAATAACTGTGTCTGTTCTTTCTGAAGCCATACTTATTTTATTTTTTTTATTTTAATTCCATTTATATCCTGCCCTTCTCCGAAGACTCAGGGCGGCTTACAAGCTTAGCAGTAGCCTTCATTCTATGTATATGCCTGCTTATTAGGGCTTTCATACACCCCCCAAGCGGCATTATTACAAAGTCAGCTTAATTGCCCCCAACAATCTGGGTCCTCATTTTACCTACTTCGGAAGGATGGAAGGCTGAGTCGACCTTGAGCCTGGTGGGACTCGAACCTGCACTAATTGCAGGCAGCTGGTGTTACTTAAGGAGGCATTAGCCCACTGCTCCAAGGCTCTTCTACCTTTATCAAACCGTACAATCCAAATGTCTTGGGGGCCACTCCAAGGAAACATGTAATGGAATAAGCATTAGATTTCTTGCAGTTTAGATGCAGTCACTACTGAACATCCTTCCATTTCTAGCATAACCTGTGCTCTGGATTTCATTGATCTTGAGCAGGCACCTGTTCTTTTCACTTACTGTTGCTGATCCTAACCGAGTGAGTCAATAGCAGATTAAAGTTTAGAAAAGTAGCTGGCAGGTTTCACTCTGCCTTTAGGCTTCCATGGAAAGCATTTTAGTTGTGCCAAAGAATACTGTTTTATCTTTTGATTTATCATGCTTGTTTCATTTCACATTTGAAGTAGCTCTGTTTCTGCACGATACCATTTTCTCCTTGTCTTTTTCACTTGCAGAAAACTAATCCCCGTTTCTCTCACAGCCATATACATTTGCTCGGATCACAGTTCCAGTTTTGTGGGTTGCTTTTTATCTCAAACGTACAAAACACCTTGAGTCGGGCTTTCAGTCTAAGGATTACACAGGGAAATCCATGGGATTTAATTTGGCAACAGTTCACAAAGAGTTTGTCATTGCCTTCCCCCTGGGGTTTTCTTGACGTCCCAGTTTAACTGGTTGCTCTGGGGTTTCCCCCTGTGACTTTCCATCAACCAGTTGCTTTCTCAGTAGATACTTATTGCTTCCTTTGGATGTTGTATAGTTCTGGCCTCAAGCACAGTAGAGCTTTCGACACATATATCCAGTAACGGAATTAAGGCAGGATTGTCCTTTTATCCCCAGTACAGATGCCAATCATATCACAAGGCCCACATGTTATTTATTTATTTATTTATTTATTTATTTATTTATTTATTTATTTATTTATTTTATTAGATTTATATACCGCCCTTCTCCCGTAGGACTCAGGGCGGTTCACAATGTTTTTTAAAAAACAATACAACAAATTACAAAAATTAAAAACAATTAAATGATTACACTAACCTTGAACTAAAAACCCCAATTACAATTAAAATACAATTAAAACCCCAGTTAATACTCTCAGTCCAGGCCAGAAAGCTCAAAGAGCCAGGTCTTCAGGTCCCTGTGGAATGAGCGAAGGTCTGGGGCAGTCCTAAGCTCTACAGGCAGCTGGTTCCAAAGGGCCGGCACACCCACAGAGAAGGCCCTCCCCCTGGGTATTGTCCGACTTGCCTTGTTTATCTATTCTCCATAATAAATTTTATTAGACTTGACTAAGATACAGGCTCTAAAATGAAAAGGCGGATCTACATTTTAGCTGATGCAAGTGAAAGAGGCTATTGATAGCTGTCAGGCAGGCAATAATAACCACCATAAGGTTGCAATTCTCTCAAAAATTGCCATGAAATTATTTGTTGATTTTTAAAAAAAAATCTTGCCTTTATTATTTGTATAAATAACTCAAGGAAATGAACATATCGTCCTCCTCCTATTTTCCCCACAACAACAACTCTGTGAGGTGAGTTGGGCTGGGAAAGAATGACTGGTCCAACATCACCCTGCTGGATTTCATCCCTAAGGCAGGACAAAAAATCACAGTTCTCCAGGCTTCTAGCACAGACTCTTAATCACTCGACCAAACTGGTAGTTTATTAGTTAGCAAATATTATTTACAGGATGAATTGTTAGTAAGCTTTTCAATAAATTGAACACAAGTATTGTATTTTTCATTCCTGGACATTATGTTGTTATCTCCAACAAGTTATACACTAAAACAACATTGACACACCTTAAAAAATAACAGCTAATATATGAGCATATTTTGAGAGCAATAGGAAGACACCATTACGTATTTATTATATTGAATTTTCCTGTTCACTCTATCAACACAATTATTCTCCAAATACCCGAAATCCATAGATACATGTATAGTTTGGATGATGCCAATTTGTCAAGATCTTCAAGAGCATATAGTTAAATTTATCCAAAGGTGCTCCCTGAAAATAAAATAAAAGGATCAGGAACAGTGGACCACAAAGACCAGTTACTGGCCACTATCAATGCAATGTAATTATTTGCAATCTTGATTCTCTTCTCCCCTCCCGCAGTATATTAAATCACAATATATATTAGCAGAGTGACATGGAACTCTAAAAATATTTTTATATTGAGATGTCATACTTATTTTGTTGGCTGAATCATTTTGTTTTATTTTGTTTGTTACTAATTTGCGGATTAGTTGTATTATATTTTTTAATACATGCTGTTAGATATTTGAAAGGGCATCTTCAGTGAGATGGAAATGCCTGCTAACTTAAATGGATAATAACATTTAGACTTTTTTAACTTCTCAGTTTTCCAGACTAGCTTAACTGCCAGAATGAAGAGTTGCTTGTCAATTAAGTATAAATGTATAGTGATTTGTAATCCAAATTTAAACTATCTACAAATGATATTTTTGAAATGTTGGTAATGTTCTTCTAAATCAGTACCGGCCTCATAACAGAGTACAGTGATTATAGCTTTTACCCAGACATTTATAAAAATGACATTACACAAAAGTAATGTCACATTACGCATAAAATGATTGCAAGACTCACTCTCAAATTTCTTTCGTTGTGGCTTCCCCCCCCCCTCTATATTCTGCAACCTACCTCTAATTTAAATGTTTGCAAAGGAAATCCATCCACTTTGTAGACAAATGACCCCAAAAATTGTCCTTCTTCCTTCTCAAAATCATTTTTGAATCCCTGAAAAAAGGCAAAAAGAAAAGGTAATGCAGAATCCAAGCAGCAGCATCTGTTAAAATTGACAATATGACAGAGGTTCACAATGCACCTCTTGCCTCTCCTGAATTCAAAAGGGTCAGAATTTGCTTCCTGACAAGCTGACACATTACTTTGACCTCCCGTGTGGATAACCCTGAATTCAAACTTTGTTTAAAAAAGCAAAGACTTAGCTTAAAACACCTATGTGTTCTTAAAATGCCTCTATACACTGTATATACATAGGTAGACATACAGTATGAAGGAGGAGGAAGGAGGAGAGAGGTTTGCATTCAAATGATGATGAAAGCCCTGAGAATATCAGTCTCATTAATAGAAGGTTTACTACATAGAATCATACTATGTTTTTTAGATGAAGATATAAAAGTTTCTCTGGTAGTTATATCTTGAACTATTGCCCCTCAAGAGCAATAGATTTACAGCAAAATGAGCCACTGTATGTAGACTTGAATTCCAACAATATAGACCGGTATGAGACCACTTCTCAACCCAGGAAAGAGGAAACTTTCTAATAAACGAGGGGTCGTTGTCTCCGGGGCTCATGAGCGGGTCGTGGGATTACCAATTCCCACGACGGGGAATGGCAGCAGGCGGATAGACAGGGGGCCATATCGTTACCGGGAGCGCCGTCTCCGCTATTTGCAAGCGGTGGGGCGCTCCGACCCTCTGCCTCTTTCCCGAGGTTCCGGGAGCGATGATGTGCAGCCTCCTGAGCTCCGGCTGGTGTACTTGAATGCCAGGTCCGTGGTCAACAAGGCTCCCCTTATTAGGGATTTAGTTGAGGGTGAGCATGCGGACCTGGCTTGCATCACGGAGACTTGGTTGGGCCCAGAGGGTGGGGTCCCTTTGGTTGATCTTTGCCCACCAGGCTTCCGGGTGCTACACCAGCCTCGAGCTCAGGGTAGGGGTGGGGGTGTGGCGGTGATCGTTAGGGAGACCTTATGTCCGCGGGAGACCACCGTTCCTCAGATAGTCGGGTGTGAGTCTCTCTTCATGAGATTTGGCTCTGGGGCGCAGTTGGGCTTGCTGCTCGTGTACATTTCGCCTAGTCGCGTAGCGGCAGCCCTGCCCGAGCTGCTCGATGTCCTCTCAGGGTTGGTGGTTGAGTTCCCCAAACTTATAGTTTTGGGAGACGTCAACCTACCATCCCTGGGAGGTTCATCTGAGCTTGCTCGGGAGTTCATGGCTTCCATGACGGCCATGGACCTGACGCAGGTAATTTCTGAGCCAACTCATGAGGGAGGCCACACCCTTGACCTGATTTTCTTATCTGGACGGTGGTTGGATGATCTTGGTGGGGGCTTTCCATTTATTATGCCCCTGTCATGGACCGATCATCACCTCCTGCGGCTGGTCTTCCATTTTGCCACCCCCCGCCGTGGAGGTACGGAGCCAACTAGATGGTACCGCCCCAGACGCCTAATGGATCCTGAGAGATTCCAAGCGGCGCTGGGGTCTCCACCTGCCTCCATTGCTCACAGCTCGGCGGATGCCTTAGTGGAAGCCTGGGAAAGGGCAGCCACTGAGGCACTCGACCGGGTTGTACCCTTGCGGCCCCTGACCCGGCGCAGATCCCAGCGAGCTCCATGGTTCTCCGCGGAGCTCCGGGAGATGAAGCGTCGGAAACGGGGCCTAGAGGGCTGCTGGAGGTCCAGCCGATCTGAACCCGACCGATTGCGGTTAAGAACCTACATTAGGTCTTATCTCGCTGCGATGAGGGAGGCGAGGTGTAATTACTTCTCCACCCTCATCGCGTCCGCAGATAATCGCCCGGCCGCCTTGTTTAGGGTGACTCGCTCCCTTCTTAATCAGGAGGTGAGGGAGGATCCCTTGCAGGGTCGTGCCGAGGAGTTTGGTCAACATCTGTCGGATAAAATCGCTCGGATTCGGACCGGTTTGGACTCCAGCTGGGCAGAGTCTGACGATCAGGACACGGGCGGTCTTGTCAATGTTATCTGGGAGGAGTTTGATTCTGTGACCCCTGATGAAGTGGACAGGATTATGGGGAAGCTGAGTTCCACCACATGTTTATTGGACCCGTGCCCTTCTTGGCTGGTTTATGCAGCTAGGGAGAGGACACGAGGCTGGCTCCAGGCGGTTATATCTGCTTCTTTGAGTGAGGGTTGTTTCCCCACCATCTTGAAGGAGGCGGTGGTGAGACCTCTCCTCAAGAAGCCTGCCTTGGACCCAGCTGTATTGAACAACTTTCGTCCAGTCTCCAACCTTCGCTTTCTTGCGAAGGTTGTTGAGAGTGTGGTGGCGCATCAGCTCCCTCTGGTCCTGGATGAAGCGGATTATCTGGACCCTTACCAATCGGGTTTCAGGCCCGGGCACAGCACGGAGACGGCATTGGTCGCTCTGGTGAATGATCTCTGGAGGGCTCGGGATAGGGGGTATTCCTCTGTCCTAGTCCTATTAGACCTCTCGGCGGCTTTCGATACCATCGACCATGGTATCCTGCTGCAGCGTCTCAGGGGATTGGGAGTGGGAGGCACGGTTTTTCAGTGGTTCTCCTCCTATCTCCTGGGACGCTCGCAGTCGGTGTTGGCAGGGGGGCAGAGGTCGACCCCTAGGACTCTCGCTTGTGGAGTTCCTCAGGGGTCGGTCCTCTCGCCTCTCCTGTTCAACATCTATATGAAACCGCTGGGTGAGATCATTCGTGGTTTTGGAGTTGGGTATCATCAATATGCTGATGATACCCAACTTTTTATTTCGACCCCAAACCACCCCAGTGATGCCCTCGCTGTGATGTCCCGTTGCCTGGAGGCGGTTCGGGTCTGGATGGGGAGGAACAGACTTCAACTCAACCCTGACAAGACTGAGTGGCTGTACATTCCGGCTTCCCGAGACACCTGGGATGTTCCACCTCTTTCTATGGGGGGTGAGCTTTTACCCCCTGTGGATAGGGCTCGCAACTTGGGAGTCCTCCTAGATTCACGACTCACTTTGGAGGATCACATAGTGGCCGTGACTAGGGGGGCTTTTGCCCAGGTTCGCCTGGTGCGCCAGTTGCGGCCCTATCTGGACCGGGAGGCCTTGTGTACGGTCACTCATGCGCTTGTGACCTCTCGCCTAGACTACTGTAACGCTCTCTACATGGGACTTCCCTTGAAGACTACTCGGAGGCTCCAACTGGTACAGAATGCGGCCGCGAGAGTTGTCTTGGGAGTTTCCCGGTACTCCCATGTTACACCTTTGCTCCGTGAGCTGCATTGGTTACCAGTTGTCTTCCGGGTAAGGTTCAAGGTTTTGGTTATGATCTTTAAGTCCCTACATGGCATGGGTCCGCGATACCTCGAGGACCACCTGCTGCCGGCGTCGACTCCCCTCCGCCCTGTGCGCGCCCACAGAGAGGGCCTCCTCAGGGTGCCTCCTGTCAAGGAATGTCGACTGGTGGCCCCCAGGGGGAGGGCCTTCTCTGTGGGTGCTCCGGCGTTATGGAACCAACTGCCGGTTGAGCTCCGGATGGCATCAGACCTCCGATCCTTCCGTCGCGGGTTGAAGACCCATTTATTCGAACTAGCGGGTCTGGCCTGATGGGGGTACTTGGGTTTTTTATAGGTTTGTTTTATTATTCTGGTCTTAACTTGGGCATTAATTTAATTATCTTTTAATGTTTGTACTGTTGTTTATATTTATGCCCTGTGAACCGCCCTGAGTCCCTTTGGGAGAAGGGCGGTATAAAAATCTCAATAAATCTTAAATCTTAAATCTTAAATATAAATACTTACATAGACAGAAAAATTCTGTGGGGCACTAGTTATCTCTTCCGTATGAGAAACTGTCTTTGAAATATGGTCCAGGGCTACTGAAGTCGGACGGACAGCTTGAGACAATTTGATGACTACGTAACCTTGAGATCCCTTCATGGCCCAGCAATTCCCAGGGGTATTATCCCGCTGAAAACCAAACAGTCTGTGACTATCAGAAAGCAGTAAAAGTAGGTCTTTTGATTTCTGAAAACTGTGTTTTGATATTAACTAATTTTACAGTCAAGTCATTCTTAATCCACCTAAACTCAATGTCACAGTGTTAGATATTGAGACTAAATTGATTGAATTTATTCAACTGCAATTCAGAAATTTCAAGGGAAGATTTGCAAAACTGATTTCAACAGAAGATAAGTTCAAGTAATTTAATCCAGTTTAAACTGAGTAGACATGTTAACAATTTTTCATTGATTTTACACAATGTATATCTTACATTTATTGGAAACTGCCTCCAGCTGGAAATTCTGCATATCTACTCAGGAGTAAGTCTATTTAGCAGAATTTAGCACCAGCAAGGGAAAGGGAAAAGGGGGAGGGGAATGGGGAGAGGGGAAAAAGGAAAAGGAGAAAGGGGAGGGGTAGGAAGGGGAGGGGAGGGAGGGAGGGAGGGAGGGAAGGAAGGAAGGAAGGAAGGAAGGAAGGTTGGTTTTCACATGCATGCATAGAAATAAAACAGTGACATGTACTCAAAGATAATAAAGTTCTGTGTTCTTTAGAGAAGGATGCACATTCACAAAAAAGAATGGACCATAGTTTTGAATAATACAAAATCAGATATGGAATGAGGCACTAATTGTCCCAGTTTTTCTTGACACCATAAACATTATGTATTTTATAATAGGATCCCCCAATCAGCAAAATTACAAGGCATGAGCTTACCTCCTTGAGACAAATAATGATTAGAAAATGAGTGGATCAACATAGTGACACTTGTGCCCAAAAAGTGCACATAGCTGTTACTTCAGACTCCATAAATCTGATTTCCCATTCATTCTCTATCACTCACCAATGTCTTATTTGACAATTGCCAGTTGGGAACATGTGAACTAGATTTTTTCATGAGATGTTTGAAAGGTAGTGGAGAGAAAAGCAATCAAAATCTTTCAGGGAGGTGGGAGAGAAAATATTGTTACTAAAGAACCCTTCCTACCTCTAAAATCATATTTGGTGATCGCATATAATCCCAGCAGAACCCCAACATACAGACTTGTGCTCTTGTGTTAAAGCTGTTGCTGAATTTCACGACATGGGCACCTACACAAAAGAGGGAAGATTTCTCATCAAGAATTAAAAGGAGTTACAAAGAACTGAACCAAAAGGGATGCTAGTCAGAGCAAGCCAAATAAGATGAAAGCAGGGCATTGAACCTATGTATCAAGCTGTTTTAGATATGTATTGGTCCCCATATTTCAGCTTTCCACCCACAACATAAAGGTAAAGGTAAAGGTTCCCCCACACACGCATGCTAGTCTAGGGGCCGGTGCTCATCTCCGTTTCAAAGCCGAAGAGCCAGCGCTTGAACAAGGACGTCTCCGTGGTCATGTGGCCGGCATGACTAGATGCCAAAGGCGCACGGAACGCTGCTACCTTCCCACCGTAGTGGTCCCTATTTTTCTACTTGAGTTTTTACGTGCTTTCGAACTGCTAGGTTGGCAGAAGCTGAGACGAATAACAGGCGCTCACTCTGTTACGCGGCACTCAGGATTCAACCCGCCAAACTGCCGACCTTCTGATCAATAAGCTCAGCGTCCTAACCCACTGAGCCACCGCATCCCTACCCACAACATATTCTCTGCCAAATGACAATCCAGTCCCAGTATTGAGGCAACATACGTAATTGCATGATGTCATTTCTGAGGGGTTGGGGGGTTGGAGGTAGGATTAAATTCATATTCTATCCTTCTGCCAAAGCAAAATAAATGAGAAAATGCTATTGCGGTCATGCAAATGAAGTTTTAGAAAGAACATACATTTTGGCCTATTTTTGAAGGGCTAATTATCTAAGGGAGCACCTGCTGCCAGCGTCAATTTCCGATTGTCCTGTGCACTCCCACAGGGAGGGCCTCTTCAGGGTACCACCGGTCAAGGATTGCCGACGAGCGATCCCCAGGGGGAGGGCGTTATCTGTGGGCACACCTGCCCTATGGAATCAACTGCCAACGGAACTCCGGACTGCCCCCGACCTTCGTTCATTTCGCCGGGACCTAAAAAACTGGCTCTTTGAGCTATCTGGTCTGGACTGAGGGGTTTAATGTTTTTAAATTGTGATTTTAATTTTTGCGGCTAGACTTAATTTAATTTAATTTTATATTGTATTGTTTTTAAATTTTGCCTTGTAAACCGCCCTGAGTCCTTTGGGAGTAGGGCGGTATATAAACCAAATAAATAAATAAATAATAATATGTGTTCCCATTGTGTAGATTCTTGTCTCTCCCAGTTTCTACATTTTGATCCCAGTGATGTGCTGGTAAAAATAAATAAATAAAAGGGGGGAGAGGGACATAAATTGCAATGTTTTGGAAGCAGCAGAAAGGTTTGAATGGTTTCCCTGGAATTTGTTTTGCAAAATAGTTGACAAATTTCCCAAAATATATTTGTAGAAAGATAAAGTCCTCTAGAGAGGGAGAATACTGATTTTTTATTATTATTATTATTATTTCAATTTATTTTTGTGAAGGGAATACCTGTGGCAGTACCTGAAGGGGCAAGAAGAGTCATTCAGTTATAGCCAAGTTTAAAATAACTGCAAGTCAGCACTGAGTTACTAACAAAATGAGCAAACACTGATTGGCCAGTGGTTCTTTATAAGCTCTAGAGCAGGGGTGTCAAACTGCCAGCCTGCGGGCTAGTTTCATCATACCAAAATTGCACCCACCCCATTGCCAGCAATGCAAAAAGAGTCGCAATACATTGCGACATGTCATGTGACATGGCGAGTTTGACACCCATGCTCTAGAGTCTAGACCAAGAATGCCAAACTCACGTCATGTGATGTGTCGTGACGTATCGTGACTTTTTTTCCATTGCCGGCAATGGGGTGGGTGTGGTTTCACCATGATGCATCTAGTCTGTGGGCCGGCAGTTTGACACTCCTGGTCTAGATTAATCACAAATAGATATGCTTGTGCTCATAGAATCTGCTCTGTGTTGATCCTGCTAGTTGAGGGGATGAATGTTGTGATCTGCCATACCTGAAGAGTAGCAGATTGATGATTTCTTTAAAGCAAGAGAGACAGGGGGCGCTATTGAGTAAGCAAAAACCTACAGACGTGAGCTTGGGTCTAGAGAGATTCATTCTCGATAACTCTCTCCTCAGCCCCCACATACATCACAGAGAGAATTTCCAAAGGCATCCAAGCTGCCTGTTGTTTCCTGTAATTCTGCTCTCTCCAGCCAAAGATTTCTGTTTCTACGTGCCTGTTCTCTGACCCAGTGCAATTTCTCTCCCATTCTCCCCTCCCAATGCATGTACAATTCATTACAAGTTTTCAGTGCCACAACTGCAAGACAATCTTGCTTTGAGGCTGCCTTTCTGTACTTCTTCAAGAAGAATGAAAAAGGCAGAGAAAGCTAGAAGGGTTGCATTGCAGAAACATTGCTGTGTCTCCAGCTTACCTTCAGAGCTCAGCGCATAGTCTTTCTTCCCAAAATGGCTGCTTTCGTTTTGTGTGCTGCCCCCTTGTTCAAATATATGCTGTTGTGAAAAGGGGAGCAAATATGAGAAAGGTCATCCTGCTGGGTCAGATTTTGTGGGGGTTAGGGAAAAGGGGACGGGAACCCGAGACCTAATCTAATCATGGGAAGGGAATTTGCTGTTGCTTTAGACCAACTCTCGACAGCTCTAGCCAGCATAATCGGGGCTGTGTTATGTTATAGCCCTAAATGGGGAGAAGCAATACAGTTGTCTACATATTATGTTTTATTGCCATAGATCTGGAAATATTCACTCCAAAAAAAAGAGTCAGAAGAAGATACAGATTTGACTAATATTTATGCATGCAAGTAAACACACACACACACACATGCGAATTTCTGGTGCTTTGCAGGACAACTTCAAGCCCCTTCCTTCCTCTTCTTTGCTCCTTTCATAGTTTTTTTTCCTTTCACTTTTAAATCAAACATGTACCTTCCTATGCATGATGCTTTGAAACAGATAAATATCTCTCTAACCAGAAGCTAGACTAATTAGAATAGAATAGAAGAATAGAATAACAGAATTGGAAGGAACCTTGGGGGTCTTTTAGTCCAACTTCCTGCTCAGGCAGGAAACCCTATTGGACAAATGGTTCTCCAATCTGTTCTTAAATCTTCCAGTCTTGGACCATTCACAACTTCTGGAGGCAGGTTGTTCCACTGATTAATTGTTCTAACTGTCAGGAAGTTTCTCCTTAGTTCTAGGTTGCTTCTCTCCTTGACTAGTTTCCATCCATTGCTTCTTGTCCTACCCTCAGGTGCCTTGGAGAATAGCTTGACTCCCTCTTCTTTGTGGCAGCCCCTGAGATATTGGAACACTGCTATCATGTCACCCCTAGTCCTTCTTTTCATTAAACTAGACATACCCAATTTCAGCAACTATTCTGTAAGCCCATCCATCATGTCTGTGGGGAAGACAGTTTGAAATGCAAACTGTTGATATGTCAGTTGAAAAAAAAGAACAGAATAAAATAAAAACCTGAACAAAACAACACAAGGAAAACAGAGCATAAAGCATGGAAGCTGATTTGCTCAAGCATCTGAAAGGTTACATAACAGTATAAGAAGAAAGGTGTAGGATTATATAGAGTACATGACTGGAACCAGTTAGGATCATCAATTTGATAGATATCATAGGATTTCAAGTAGGACGTCCTTAGAAAAGCTAGGATTTCTATTGATGTTCCTGAGGGGGGAGGGACTGATTTAAAAAAAGGATATCATTTTCATTTATGCTGATACATTTTTAATCTATAGACTAAATTATTTCAATGATTGTTTTGCCTGAAAAATAGTGGAAATTGGGCAGAATCATGATTGTATTAAAAAAGCAAAAAAATGTATTTGTCAAATTACATAGCCTTACCTTCTGGGTCTCCCAATGTCCATGGATATTTTCAAGGGCATTTACGAGAGTCTGGAGTCCTGCAACTTTTTGACGGAAAGATCCAATCTGTTTCTGGAGATGTTGCTGAAGGGCCTCATTCTGGCGACTAGACAGAAAAGAGCAAAGACACTCAATGTTGTGTAGTGGGTCCGATGCAAGGAAGAGATGCCAGCCGGAGTACGAGTTCAGCTCTTTATTGGGGGGAGGGGTTCATACTGAAGAACAAGGGCTACCTGGCCTCCTTATATACCTCGCCAGGTAGGCGGCTAGCCAATGGGGTTGGCCCTAGGTTTCCCACCGACAACTGGGTTTCCCGCCAAAACCTTCCAGACCAATGCCCCCTGGTGGCTGCTGCTCTGCAGAGGCTGTACCTGGATACATAACACCCCTCCCCCCTTAGGGAAGAACCACTTGGAACTATAACACATGCATAACTATTTACAACACAACATGATGAATACTTGTGCGTGAGTGTCACTTGCACACATAGTCTGCTAGGTATGCAGGTGTCCTGTGGGGCCTGGTGGACCATCTGGGTGTGGCGACTCCCTGACCTATCCTGTCTGGCTCACGAAGTTCTTGCACTGGGTCAGGTCCAGCTGCCAGGTTTCTGCCGCCAATGATGCCCTGCTGCTGCAGGGCTGGTTGTAGGAGGCCATCTTCCTCCGGTTCGGGATTCGTGAGGTTTGCAGTTGGTCTGGCCTCTTCTGGGGTGTGATTGTCAGGTTGGGTGTGTGTGGTGCACTCAGGGACCCTTCCTCTGAGCTGGTCTATATGACGCCTGATGTGTCGATCCCCCTCCACCCCTACAATGTAGGATAGCGGCCCCATTTTGTCAACCACTGTCCCTGGAATTCATGTGTGTCCTGCCCCGTAGTTCCTTGCCCAAACCAGGTCTCCCACGTTGAGTACCCTATGTGATGTGGGCCTGTCTGTGTCTGCTGCCACACGGTCAGGGTGCAAGCGGTCAAGCTTGGTGATGAGGCGCCGTCCCCATCGTAGTTCTGCTGGGCTCTTCTGGGTGGCAACGCACGGTGTGGTGTGTTGGGCGAGCAGAAATTTTGCCAGTCTGTGATGCCAGTCCCCGCTGATGATGCGCCGGAGTGCGTCCTTGGTCGTCCTTACCATCCGTTCAGCTTGCCCGTTAGTCGATGGGTGGAAAGGCGCGGAGGTGGCGTGTCTAATCCAATTCACCTTCAAGAACGCCTGGAAATCATTAGCGGTAAACTGAGGCCCGTTATCTGATACAATGATGTCGGGGAGGCTGTGTGTGGCAAAGAGAGCTCTGAGCACCTGGATTGTCCTAGCTGAGGTCATGTTGGGAACAGGGACTACCTCCAGCCACTTGGAGTGGCTGTCCACTACCACTAAGAACAGTTGGCCCTGAAATGGCCCTGCATAGTCAATGTGGATGCGGGACCAGGGTGTGTGTGTGGCCTCCCACCTGTGTACTGGTGCATGTGGCATTTCTGGCCTGGATCTCTGGCACGTGTAATGGGCCTTGACCCGTTCCTCAATGTCCTTGTCCAGCCCTGGCCACTAGAGGTAGCTTCTGGCCAGTGCCTTCATCCTAACCACCCCCGGGTGTCCTTATTCCAATACTCTGCCCTCGACTGCGGTGGGGATAATGACCCTGCTTCCCCAGAGGAGGCAACCCCTGTGCATGAAGAGCTCGTGACGCCTGGTGAAATAGGCCTGGAACTCAGGCCCCGGGGACTTGTCCTGCCACCCTGTGCAAACCCATGAGTGTACCCTACTCATGATGTTGTCAGCGGCTGTGTTGCTGGCAATGTCCTTGGCATGAACCGGGCATTCTGGTAATTCCTGCAGAGCTAGGATCTGCGTTGCTGGTGCCGGGTCTGGTTCAGTGGTGTCAAGCGGTAGCCTACTTAAGCCGTCTGCATGGCCCATCTCCTTCCCTGGCTTGTGCACCAGCTTGCAATTGTAAGCTGCAAGGAAGATGGACCACCGGAGCATCCTGGGGGACAGAATTTGGGGCGTCTGCTTGTCCATTGTGAACAGGCCCAGGAGTGGTTTGTGGTCCGTGTAGACAGTGAACTCCCTGCCATACAGATAATCGTGGAACTTTTTAATTCCTGCCATGATTGCCAGGGTTTCCCTATCAATTTGGGCGTAGTTCCTTTCTGCTCCAGACAGCATCCTGGAATAATAGGCAATGGGAATTTGAGCCCCATTAGGCTCAAGGTGACTGAGAACAGCGCCCACGCCATAAGGGGATGCATCGCACGCAATGCATATGGGCTTTGTTTCTATGAAGTGTGTTACTGTGGACTTGTCGGACAGTAGTGCCTTTAATGCTCTAAAGCTTTGCTCATGGACGGAAGTCCAGGCCCATGCTGCCTTTTTATCCAGTAACCTGTGAAGTGGCTCTGCAATGGCTGCCTTGTGTGGGAGGAATGTATGATAGAAATTTAGCAGACCCAGGAATGCCTGTAGCTCTGCCTTGTTCTTGGGTGTGGGTGCCAGTTTGATTGCCCTCACCTTGGACTCTGTGGGGTGGATCCCCTTGGCATCTACCCTGAATCCCAAGAATTCTGTGGAGGGAACACCTATGCTGCATTTCTCCCTCTTTAGTTTGAGGCCAGCTGTGCGCAGCCTGGATAGTACCTCCCTCAGCCTACCTGCCAGCTCTTCTGCTGATGCTCCTGCAATCAGGACGTCATCAAAATAAGGGCAGACTCCTGGGATGCCCCTGAGTGTTTTCTCCATAATTTCCTGGAAAATGCCAGGAGCTACGCTGATCCCAAACTGCAGCCTGTTCACCCGGAACGCTCCCCTGTGTGTTACTATAGTCTGAATGTCAGCTGTTGCCCTAGTAACCATGAGTTGCTGGTACGCCTGTGCAAGATCGAGCCTTGCAAAAATGGCGCCGCCTTGGAGGGAAGCGAGAACGTGGCTGACCGTGGGGACTGGGTAAGCGTGCGGGTTTAGGGCGTGGTTCACCAAGCACTTGTAGTCGGCACAGATCCTTATCTCCCCGTTGGATTTGAGCGGGGTGACGATTGGGGTTTCCCACTGCCCCCCATCTACGGGCTCTAAGATTCCCTGGGCCACCAGCTTATCCAGCTCGCACTCGATTTTGTATTTGAGCACGAAGGGGACTCGCCGTGGCCGGACCCTAACGGGGGGAACGCTCAGGTTTAGCTTGAACGAGATGGGGGGCCCTGTGTACCTGCCCAGCGTCCCATCGAAGACATCTGCAAACTCCTTGCAGACGGCCTCGACGGAGTCTCCCTGGATACGGTGGATCCCGGAGACTGTGATTCCCAGGGCCTCAAACCAGTCTAGACCGACTAGGCTGACTCTCCGGCCCTCTACCACTACAACCTCCAGGTGCTCTTCGCGACCCTTAAACCCCACCGAAACGGTAGCCTCCCCCCTTACCTTGACCGGCAAATTCTGGAAATTGGTCAGGGTTAAATTTGTAGGCCATAATTTAATCCTTTGCTTTCTCCGGCTATTAATGTAGTTAAGGGTCTTGTCCGAAATGATGGAGACCGCAGATCCAGAGTCAAGCCCAATGCTGCAAGGAACGCCTTGCAAGCGGATTGTTAATCTAATTTTGGGTTTGAGCAGCCGACAGCTACCCGTGTGGTGGATGGCCAGCCGGCTCTCAACATAGCCAATTCACATTTTGGTCGGGGCCCCAGTACCTTCGAATGGCGATTCCTCCGGTTGCAGCTTGTGGATCTCATCTCGGGGGCGGCAGCTACGACAGACCGCAGCTATGTGGCCTGTTTTCTTGCAGGCCCGACACGTGGCCGACCGGAACTTGCAGAGGCTGCGCACATGGTTTCCACCACACCCTGCGCACTTCTGCGGGTTGGTAGCATTGCTAGAGGGCCTGGGCTTGTCTGGGCGTCCAACCCGATGGTCGGGGGTTGACTTCCGCTGGAGGAGGTCGATGCTCCACTCGTCCTCGGCTGTGGCAACCTGCCGGTGTATGCTGGCTGCCTGGCTGCCGTTTCTGGTCTCCTGGACTGCTTGGATGGCACCGCAGGCCGCTTCGTGGGCCAGGATGGCGTCTTCGGCTTCCTGGAGTGAAACTTCCTCTTTTTCGAACAGGCACTCTTGCAGCCGCCTGTCTCGTAGGCCGCAAACCAGCCTGTCCCGTAACCGCTCCTCCAAGTTCGAAAACTTGCAGGCGACAGCGGCTTCTCTTAGGGCAGCGAGGAATTCGGCTCTGGACTCGTCGGGACGCTGGTCCCTTTTTTCAAACTGCGACCTCGCGGCCAATTTGGACTGCCGGGGCCGGAAGTTGGCGTTGAGCTTGGCAACGAGGTCCCGGTAAGAGATGGTATTGATGGCTTCTGGGGCGAACAGGTCCGCGGTGATCTCTAGGAGTGCGGGTCCCTCGATGCAGAGCAGGGCTGCCGCCTTCACGCTGTCCTCCAAGATCTGGTTGAACCACATGTACAGCTCGGCGTGTGCCAGGTACCGGGCGCATGTCTCAGGGTGGCGGGTGTCGAATTCGCGGGGTTGTCCAGCCCGTGCCATCACGGGGTTGGTTGTGGGTCTTGAGTCACGGTTGCGGTGACCGGCGTGGTCTGGTTGGCTAGCGGTCGTGTCGGGGGGAAGGAGGAAGGAAAAATGCCTTTTCCCTTCAGCTCGTGGTGCGTTCCCCTAGTGACTTCAGCTCTTCTGTCGGCAGAATCCCATCCTCGTCGCCACTGTTGTGTAGTGGGTCCGACGCAAGGAAGAGACGCCAGCCGGAGTACGAGTTCAGCTCTTTATTGTGGTGGGGTTCGTACTGAAGAACAAGGGCTACCTGGCCTCCTTATATACCTTGCCAGGTAGGCGGCTAGCCAATGGGGTTGGCCCTAGGTTTCCCGCCGACAACTGGGTTTCCCGCCAAAACCGTCCAGACCAACGCCCCCTGGTGGCTGCTGCTATGCAGAGGCTGTACCTGGATACATAACACTCAAAGTAAGCTATCTATTGCACTTGGTTAGATCAAACCTGAATCAATTGTGGGGTGAGGCTGTTACGTGGAGTTACATGTCGGACTCCAGAGGAGGGATTGCATGGCTGCTTGGAAACAGAATCAATTTTTTCTGAGGGAGGGAAGGAGGTTCATGAAGAACATAAGGTTTTAATTTACCTAGGTTTTACCACCCGCAACTCTGTGTGTGATATGTGCCTCTGTGTTTGTGTGTGTGTAGCTGCTCATGATCTGAGTTGGATCAAACCACTAGTCAGGGAAAGGTAATTTAAACAAAATTGCCCATGCTTTATCATATCTCCACTGTAGTCATGATCCAGGCAGAAATGTCTGTTCATGTTACTCCGCTTATATGGATCAAAAGCACAGCTACCATTAAAACTCATAAGCACAATTGCTATGAGTAGCTGCTGCTGAGAAACTAAGTGCTCTTAGATTTAGAAGAACATCACCAGAGAGGTGGTGGCATGGATATTTGTGGTACAAGAAAGTCAAGGTTATCATTATGTTAGACATGCCACATTAAGAATATAGAATAAATACCAACCCAGATTTTATGCCTGAAAACACCTTTGTGGCTGTCAGTATAAAAAGCATTTTATAAATGAGAAATAATAGGCAAATGTAAATGGCTAATCTCTTGTGAATTGTTAGAATTTTGACAAGGGGACTGTAAACTAAAATCAAGAGAAGAACTGGTGGCAGAGGATATAATTTGCAAAGTCTCCTTAGTTATTCGAAAGATTTAAAGTAGACAAAAGAATTTGTGGTTTTGAATATTATCAGAGTAAAATAGAATGGTATATAAATGATGAAAATATAACTGCTAAAATGTCTAAACTTTTAATGAAACATGAAAGAGAACAACAAGAAAAAATATGTGATAAAGCGGGCTAAACATTTTGGTTATAATGTACAGATGGAACAGTGGAAAAGGATTGAAAGGATTGAAATTTACATTCTGTTGTTCACTGAAAGAGCATTTTAGAAAATCATAACCACAATTGCTTACTTATACCAATGTTATGATGTTTTCATGTGTGAGCTAAAAGTTTATTGATCGGCATATTTCCACATAGGACAAAATTATAGGAGGGAGTACACCTTAAATCATTCTATAAAAAAATTACATTTATTTCTAAAGTCCAAAAATATGGGACTTCATCAAAGATTGATAGTATATATTTTACATCCCTTACTGAGTACTCAATTTCCCACAACTTTCTGACACATTTCATTGAGAAAACCTGTTTGTACTTCTGATTTTTTCATTCCCAACAGAAAGAGGTCATTGTTAAAATATTCTTTTATTCTATGTACTGTAGAATCTGCCACACAGAACAGACTCATCCATTTTTCTTTCATCTCTAATTTAGCAAGCTTGCTGTTGATGATATCCAGAATATTGTGAAATCTCCATCTCGGACCTGAAGAACAACTATAATAGGAGATTTGTTTTTAAAAAAGTAGAAAATAAATCACCAGCGTTTAACGCTGGAAGGCCACTATCAGTACTGACCATCTTTTTTTTTTGAGCTTAAGGAAAACTTAAATAGAATCCATCTTTTCCTTGCAACCTAAATGGTCAGCCCACATTCCATTAAGTTCAAAGTCACCTAGAGTTACAGCAGCTTTGCTGGGCAGGAATTTTAGGAATTCTAGACCAGTGAAAAAGTGGAAGAGATCAGACTGGGAAAAACTAAGAGATTCTGGTCTTTCCCTCTGCTAACTCTTCTACATGGTTAGGATAGCCTTATTAAATACGTATAGAGGGGGTGGGGGTTCCTCTTTACTATTTTTTTTTCCTTCTTCACTTTTATTTCACCATTAAAAAAGAAAGATTTTGGCTGATGCTGAATGATTAAGACTTTCCATTAGCATGTTTCAAAATTTTTAGGGGCAATTTATTAATTAAAAACATCTTTTTACCTTAACTGCATCTTCATGAACTGCTTGAAAACATCAGAGGAAGTAGATAGGACAGAAATAAATCCTAGAAGGAAACATGAATTTCATTAAGACCCTTTTCAGAATTATTCAGTAGAACATTATGTCACTTAACAACTGCAGCCGTCATAAATATATGAAACGTTCTGAGTCCTATTTCAAATCAGATACAGGTAGTCCTTGATCTATGACCACAAGTGAGTCCAAAATTTCTGTTGCTAAGCAAGACAGTGAAGTGAGTTTTGCCCCATTTTATGACCTAAAGAAGAAGATTGAAAACAATTTCCTTTCTGCTTTCTTATGGTTGGATAGAAGAAAAAAGTCCTTAGTAAGAGAGCTAGGAACAGACTAGCAAGATTATTGGGGAATCTGTCATAATTAACTTTTAATGGGAATTCCTTGGAAGAAAAAACTCAGCCAGTGAATTTGCTAAAGTACCTCTCCTCCCAGTTTTTAACAAATATCATGAAACTGAATTCAGTTGCTTGTAGAGAATTTGGAAAACCATCCAGAAAATGAAATAGGTATGCATGCCTGTGATTTCTCAAGATCTTAAAGGCTTCCTGATGTACAGTGGAGATAGATATGGTCAGCCATAGGGCATACATACAGTACACAATACATATATGTATACATTATCATTTTAAAGGTAAAGGTTCCCCTGCACATGCGTGCTAATCGTTTCCAACTCTAGGGGCCGGTGCTCATCTCCGTTTCAAAGCCCAAGAGCCAGCGCTTGTCCGAGGACGTCTCCGTGGTCATGTGGCCGGCATGACTAGACGCCAAAGGCGCACAGAATGCTGTTACCTTCCCACCGTAATGGTCCCTATTTTTCTACTTGCATTTTTACGTGCTTTCGAACTGCTAGGTTGGCAGAAGCTGGGACGAGTAACAGGCACTCACTCTGTTATGCGGCACTCGGGATTCGACCCGCCAAACTGCCGACCTTCTGATCGACAAGCTCAGCGTCCTAACCCACTGAGCCACCGCATCCCTACATTATCATTTTAGCCATTGTCTATTCACTGTGGGATGAAGGCCCCTTCCAGATGTTCCCAACTAATATGGTCCTGAGCTTTCTTTTGCCAATTGGGCAAAAAATGGGTCAAAAAATGTAGCAAAAATTAGTTTCTATCAACTCTATTGACTACATCTCTCAATTACTTTCTAATCTTAAAAACTTTCCTTACTTCCACCAAATCCATATACTATTTTTGTACGCATTCTGTTCTTTGACCTTTTCATCAATCTCTGAAGATCTCCTGAGCTCTCGCCAACCCTCAATTTATTCATGCATGCATTCGTTCTTCCTCCTCCATTATCTTTGTGGCACAGTCCTCATGTATGCTCTCTATATCACCAATTCATCTCAATATACATCCTTCTTATTCAGCACATGTTCATCCTGACCATAACTAGTCCTATTATAACAGACCTGGCATTTTAGAGCCCCCGGGCCACATCTGACCCTTTAACTGTCCCTGTCCAGCCCACTTGAGGTCAATTGTAAAATAAGAAATCAAATGTAAATGAGTACACTGCAGGGGGTGGGATAAGAAGCTGAATCAGGTCCAACTCCATACACTCTTTCAGTCAGCTGGAAACTGTGGGAGGTAAGGAGAAAAAGTGTTTTTCGGCACCTATGCAGTGCTCACCACTTTCATTCAACTCACTTGTTGTCCTGCTCAAGTTCTCGTTCTCGTTCTCATTCTCTCTCTCTCTCTCTCTCTCTCTCGCACAAACACACACACACACACACATGCACACACACACGCACAAACTTTTACCACAGAGAATTCAAGGGGTTTTATTGAGGCTTTGCAAGTCCTTCCAAGGGTCTTTCCCAGAAAATGCCCATTCCAGTGATAAGGCACCTCCCCCCCCACAACATGTTTCCAGCTCAGTTTCAGAATAACTCCAGCACAAATCCAGAAAGCTGAGACAGTCCATGAGGCAAGACAAAATAGAAGCAAGGCAAAGTACAAACACCAAGGTTCACGGTCTGGCGTCTGGAGAGCAGGGTTCAAGGTAAAGGCAAGTCCAGGAGGCATGTCCAAGAATCAAGCACGAATTCAGGGTCTAAAATCCATGGTCAAGGGTTAGGAAACTGAACCAAGAGACTGACAAATGTTCCCAGCATCGTTTCCTACTTCCCACTGCACTAAATAGCCGGTGCCCAGTATAGTCCATCAAGAGGGGCAAATAGCCGGGCTGACCTCCGTTGCTCCTGTCTCTTTTCCACCTTGTGTGCTGGCCAGCTGTTGCTGTGTGCTGTCTCCATTCAAAGCCTCGGGGCTGTCCTGCTGCAGCTGTGCCTCAACTAATCCATGTTCAGCCAGCTGCTTATCTGATTGCTCCTCCTCCTGACATACCTTGGACTCCTCCTCCTCCTCCAAACTGACATCTGGATAGGCATCTGGGGAAGCGTCCAAGGAGGCCATCACAATTGTTTGTTTCTCTTGACATACCCAGTCCTCCCATATAACAAAGTGGACAGAAGCATATTCTTATACACAAACATTTTTGCTTCTTTTGGCAGTCATTGCAATATACTCAATGCTTTATTACCCATTTCTGCATGCCTTAACATTTCCATTCATTTCCCCCAACTTTAGTAAATATTGTTTCAAGGTACATACATTAATATATTTGCTGTAGTTTATTGTCATTTATGTATGCATTGGAATACATCACTCCTTTTTCTCTGACAAACACAACTACCATTGTATCAAAAACTTGAATTTTAAAATCCAAACTTCTTGCCCATCATACAATCTATCTAACCTTTGGTGTAAGTCGGTGTGGCATTTTCCATATAGAAAAGTACACATGTATTCCAGTCCCTGATCAATACATCTCTCGTGTCACTGAAGTGTTCCTTAGACATTTATCCATAAATATAGAGAATAAGGAAGTGGAAAAGTAACACTGACTCAGCTTAGTTATACAGGTAAAGGCAGGAAGTAGCCTATCCCAACAAAGAACCTGAACTGTGCTTCCATTTCCAATGTTGGCTATGGGAAAGAGGGAGTTCAGACTAATGAAAGCAGCCTTGCGCCATTATGATGCAGATACGTGTGTATGCATTGTGATGTCAACATGCATGCCCAAAAGGAGACAAAGCTTGCAGTACAATATTGCAATGCTGTTTTGGCCATTCTGATTCTGTTGCTATTGCTGTCTTTTTCCTTTCCTTCTGCACAATGAGGGAAAGCAGGGGTCTTCAAACTTGGCCCGTTTAAGACTTGTGGACTTCAACTACCAGAATTCCTCAGCCAGCGTGCTGAGGTAAAGGAATCAACCAGAATTCAGTTTCACTTTTCTCCATTGTAGGATTATGATTTATTCCTAGCTTGCTGTGATAAACAAGCTAGGGATCTTGATCTAAAATGAAACCTTGTTTCATTTCCAAGCAAGCCAACTGGAAACCTAGGATTATTTAGCTAGTTTCTTTAACAGACTAGAATTCATTTTAAATTACAGCTCCTCCTGTTTCATTCATAATAACAGGACAGGGATTGTGAAAGCATCATGAAGTTCTGGTTTATATCTCCTCCCAGTTATAGAGAAAGAGGAGAGGCAAGAAGAGTGCTTTAGATGAATTCCTTTTCTTTCTATGTCTGCATGTAATTGCTATGTATCATCCTGTGTAAATGCTGCCAGAGCTACATTACACACGACACACTACTCAGAGAATCAGGGATCTGGGTCATCAGGGTCATCTAATCCGAGATCTTGCTTGGTGCAACATCCACTGGATGTTGGGTAATGAGTTCACCTGGTTGTTTAAATAAAACCTTCATGAATTTTTGTTCAGTGAGATTCTCTAGTGCAGAGGAAAAACAGAAGAAGTCAATCCCATACTTGGGACTGATTTAAGACCATGAACGCAAGCAGCACCACTGAAGAGACAAGGTTCTCAAAGTGTTTCTCCTTTCCAGTTGTCTTCATATCATCTACGTTTTTCACATGTAGGGGGAAAAAAACCTTTCTGAAATTGTCAGCAAAACAAAAATGTATTTACACTGGCTTGCTGAAGCACTCACCCCCAAAGATGCCCAGGATGAATATTAGCATTATACAAGTCAACACCTTCACGAAAAGCCTCCAATGTTGCTCTGAGGAAAGAAAAGCAGAGTGAAATGGACGTTAATACAATGTAGGGTTTGTTCTGTACTGGAAATGAAGATTACATATAATCAAAAAGTACAAAGATTTGCAGACAATGTTGTTGTTAGTTGCAAAGTCGTGTCCGACCCATCGCGACCCTATGGACAACATTCCTCCAGGCCTTTCTGTCCTCTACCATCTTCTGGAGTCCATCTAAGCTCACGCCTACTGCTTCAGTGACTCCATCCAGCCACCTCATTCTCTGTCGTCCCCTTCTTCTATTGCCCTCGATCTTTCCCAGCATGAGGCTCTTCTCCAGTGAGTCCTTCCTTCTCATTAGGTGGCCAAAGTATTTGAGTTTTAGCTTCAGGATCTGGCCTTCTAAAGAGCAGTCAGGGTTGCAGACAATAGGCAGTCATAAAGCCAACTGGATGAATTACCTACCTACCAGCAACAGTTGTAGAATGTGGAAATAAACAGGAAAGCCATTGTCCTACAGAAGTGGGAGGGGTGTTCTTTTTTAAGAATGTGTTCATTCCAATATAATTAGGAGCACCAGAGGCACTCCAAGGCTCAACCAGGTTAATTCTCACATGGCAGTAATCACCTTAATCCTGATAATCATGATCAGTTTATAGGTATTGCAGCTTTGCAATGTTTTTCAATGATCCGACTAAATTGTCGTTTTTGAAACTAACGACAAATCCACAAAAGAAACTCCAGCAAATTAACCAGACCTGAATAAATGCACATTAGTTAGTGGGTGGTGAAAGGTTTGATAGGAAAAGGTTTCTGAACATGTGAGAATGCTCCTATAACTCCTGAAAGTAACCATTGCCCGGCTGTTCTTCACAGCTGCTGCCCAACCCCTGCAAGGGATTCCAGAGCTTCCCTTGGAATCTGATGCACTGCACAGCCTTGCTGGTTAGATTTACTGCACATTCCTACACAAGCCAACCCCACTATATTCACTGAGAATGAGGATAGGATTCCAGCCTCATGAAGTCAGCTTACGCACCTCTAGTCAGAGCTTCAATGAGCTCTGTTTTCCAAGGAAGCACAAAATGAAAGAAGTGAAGAGAGGTTTGCTAGAGAGAGTTCTTTGGCATCACAATAACTTTTTGATGCAGCGCTTTAAGTGGTGATTTAATGAATTCCCCAGCCTCACTGCATTTTCTATAATTAGCAAAGCTTTACTAAAGGCAGCAGCCCAGTTCCTGAGCAGATGCCAGTTGTCTAAGATCTTGGCAAATCCCAGAAATGGCAGAGGCCACTTTCCCCAGGGCGCCAATAAACTCCTGTGCATTTAGAATCACCATTAAAATTCCTACCCAAGACTGATGTTACATCAGGATTGCTCCAGAGCGCAATCTAGAGGAATGCAGCTTCTATTCACGACACTACTCACTGCCCGTGCCTGCTAAGTATATTGGAAGTTGAGGATAGATGGAGGTCCACCAAGAGGGTGGTACCATGTAGAGAAATCATCCCTGATTACAGTTCTAGGAATTTTGTGCCAGGAGGAAAGCGCTTCTCCGGGATAGGACTTTCTAAGAGTACAGAGTCCTTTTTTGTTCATTACCTGTGGTCTATATTCAACCGAGCATAAATGTACGAGTAGAACTAAGCTTATATCAGGTTCAAAAAAAGATAATTAATGCTTATTAAAGAAGAACATGCAGCACTCCAAGAGAATGATTGAATGTTTGAGTTTTCTGTTCTCGTGATGGGGGAAATGAGGAGGACACAATTTCCTTCCTACAGAAACTAAACTAAAAGTGAGAACCTCAGAGTCTTTCCAATGTAAGGAAAGCAAAGAAGAGGCAATAAGAGGCACAGAGAGGGAATCACCTCTTGCTATCCCTATTGGCTAGTAAGTCTAAAGTTGGCCAAAAAGATTTTAAAAAGTGCAAAGAGATGATGCTTCCGGAGCATTGGGGAATATTTTCTTCATCCCGGGAATATTTTGTTCCTTCTAAAGAAGCATTCGACTCTCTTCCCAGGTGATTTTTAGCCAAAGCTGTCTCTGTCGTTAGGTAGAACGAGGGTAACCACCAGCTTTGGTTAATTTGGAAAACAGGTAGTCCTCAACTTACAGCAGTTCGTTTAGCGACAGTTTGAAGTTACAACACCACACAAAAAAGTGACTTATGACAGTTTTTCACATCTAATGACCGCTACAGCATCCCCATGGTCACGTGTTCAAAATTCAGATGCTTCACAACTGACTCACTTGGTCGGGTGGGGGGGGGGGCTGTCGTGCTATTCCCCTTTTGTGCCCTTCTGGCAAGCAAAGTCAATGGGGAAGCCAGATTCATTTGACAACCCTGTTACTAACTTAACAACTGCAGTGATTCACTTTACAACTGTGGCAAGAAAGGTCAAAAAACAGGACAAAATTCACTTGACTACTTAGCAACAGAAATTTGGGGCTTAATTGGGGTCATAAGTTGAGGCCTACCTGTATTTCATAAGAGCAGCCAGCTGTTTATTGTCTGACTTGTTACTAACTGAATTTTTCTCCCACAAAGAGGAAGATCAAGTTTTTAATAATTTTGAGCACACTTTGGTTGGGGAGAGAGCAGTGTTTCCCTCATTTTAAGCAGCCAAATATCTTGGACCAATCCTTTTTTAGAGATGAACTACTGGCCCCATCTGCAAGGAAAATGTCTAACACAGGGGTCCCCAACCCCTGGTTCGTGGACCAGTACCTGCCATAGCATGCCAGCAACCGATACGCACAAACAAGCAAAGCCCCGTCCGTGGGATACAGGCAGCACACAAAACCACGCACACTCCGGTCTGTGGAAAAATCTTTCTCCACAGAACTGGTCCCTGGTGCCCAAAAGCTTGGGGACCTCTGGTCTAACATACCTAGAATAAGTGGCTGCTGAACCTGGTACACTGTGATGTTAGCCATAGGTTCCACTAAGCAGGGAGCTTCAAAACAATGCTGGATAATGAAAGAACTCTGATCCAACAGGTCTTTACCTATGGGAGACAAATTACATGGTTAACATTGGTCTAGTACATTGCTTGCCTGCACAGCAATAAAATAAGGGAGTGTTAATTGATTTTTGAGTCGGTATAGAGTTAGGAAAGGACTCAGTGCACCAGTTTCAGAAGCCATGGAGATCGATAGAAGGTGTGCTATTCTTTCTTGGCCCAGTTTGTTAGCATATTGGGGCAGTAAAGTCAATACACAAGGGTTACTGCAACTGGCAAAGTTGGTCACAAAGGACTTGCTACCAGGCTAACTACTGTTTGTGCACTGCAGCTCTCTCGGGTAGCTTTATGTGAGAATTGCATGCTTATGTGAGGCTTACACATTGCCAGTCTCTGAAAACCATCAGCAATCACCATCATGCAATGATGGAATGAGAGGGCTACCCCAGGAAACCTGTCTTCGTGTCACTTCTCAATAGAGGCATCCTATAGCTACTTGCTAATATTGTTACTGACTGAGCAAGAGATTGTTTCTATGTACCTAGATCAGAATATCTACAGAACACCAGTGTTAAAAATCAGAACGGCAGCTATGTCTTCATGATCAAACTCTGCCTTTTTATATATGTCACAACAGTCATTAAAAAGGCACAAGGCCTTCTATCACCCAGTCACTTTCCTCTTCTTTACCCCTTTTGAGCCCTCCCCCTTACCCCTCCCCCTTACCCATGGGCCCCCCTCTGCATAGAAACTTTCTCGGACCTTCTGAAAGGCATACTCTCCATTTCCTATTCTCCAAGCCTGGATTGACAGGCAGCTGTACTTTGCCAAAATCAGAAAGGTTGACCACTCATTGAAGCAAAAGGTTGACCTTCTCCCATCAAAATGAAGGGGACTTGCACATGTTTAAATTTGTGCACAATAAGAGTTAACCTACCTTAAATACACAGGACAACATGAACACAGTGATGTCACAGTGGAAAGCTTACTCGTTCACGCAGGAGTCCCAACATTAAACACAACAGTTTGAGTTATGGAATTGCACTTTTTTGTTACTTGACACTACCACCACCACCCCACCTGCTCCCCTCCACAAATATCTCTGGTCAATCTTATACTTTTCCCGGTCCTTTCCAGGTGAACTGCACTGTCCTGAACACAAACACAACATTTCAGTGTTCAAAGAAGACAGAATGATGCTCTTACTATTATGATCTTAGCCAAGGGACCTCAGCAAGGAGGGCTGGAGAGCCAAGTGAGAAGCCAGTGTTCCTATCATCTGACCCCTCCTGGCTTTAGTGGTGCACTGGCTGAGCTGCTATCTTTTGGGCCTTGATTAGAAGCCAGAAGGTCTGCTCTCCATTGCTTCTGTATTGCTCTAATGTTGCTGACAAACTCCAGCTGCGAAGAGCTGCTCTATAAGCCTAAACCAAGCCCAAACCAAGGTGAAGTGCTGGGCACTTGGGTACAAAGGACCAAGGCAGAGCCACTGATGGACCATCCATTGCTAGAACATATTGCTTTAAGCAGTGCTATGACCCTTGATAATTTCCAGGCTTGATTTGGGCAATATGCTCTCCGAAGGGCCTACTATTATTCCCCTTAGAAACTTCAGAGGGTACAAAATGTGGCAGCTACTTTGGTCCCTGGAATACAGTATCCCGTAGGGACCATGTGATGCCAGTTTTGAAAAATCTACACTAGTTGCCAATTTGTTTCCAAGTACAATAAGCTGACTATTTTTAATGCCTTAAATTGCTTGGCCTGGAATCCCTGAAACATTTTTTTCCAAAACCTACTCAAATCATCTGGAAGACTCCAGCAATATCAGCCATCCTGTTTGATGATCTCCAGGAGATGGAGTTTTTCCCACAGCTGCCCCAACTACATGGAACTCCCTTCCAAATGCAATCTGGGGACTACATCAATACTGCCCTTTAATGGGGCTCCAAAAACATCCCTGTCATGCTATTTTGCCCCCAAAAATGATGTGTTAATCTTATTTTTAACGTAAGATTGCATATTTATATTTGTCTTTAAGATTTGGGGCATATTGTATGCTACCCAGGGATTTCAGTGATCTATAGTTTAAAAATTGCAACAGTAATTGAATATATTTGTCTCTGCTCGCTATTATTACAGATCCAGAGATAGTTAGGGAAAGAGAGCAACCAAGGCCTCGCTTCACTTGGCCAATGAACACACTCACTACAGCAAGGCTGTGATGGATCTTCAGATCTGCAGCTACTCTGGCTCCAGGCCTCCTGCCACAGTTTCTTCTCTGGCTCTTCATATAGAACAGGAGAACGGCGCTTCCTGCGAATTTTTTTGAAAACCCTGACAAGGAAAGAACATTCAGATCAACGTCATTAGAGAACAGCTGGGTACTTCCCCCTGTGCAATTTTGGGGCATGGCCACGAAGAGAAAGCTACAGAAATTTTCAAACTTACTTTGAGATGCATAAATGAAGATTAAAAACATTAGCTGTCTGGTGCAATCTGACATCTAGATTGAATCTTATCAGAAGCAAATCCAAAAGCTGAGACCCAAGGGATGCTTTTGCACAGGGAGAACTCCACACAACTCCAGTGTACAAAGTATTTTATTGTGGCTTCAAAAAGAAAGAGTAGGTGGAAGCAGTGGTGGGATTCAAATATGTGAACAACCTGTTCTCTGTGTGGATGCCGCTTCTGGAAATCCATTCTGGGCCTGAGCAACAAAAAATTAGCTACCGGTTCTGCCAAACTGGTGTGAACCGGCTGAATCCCACCACTGGTTGGAAGGTATTCTAAACTATCTTAGCTAGATATAAAGACATGGAAATGAGAAGTCTGTGGCCCTGGCACGTGGCAATCAGCCCAGGAAGATCCAGCCTAATATATTAGTTCTAGGGCTGCCCATTCAGAGAGAAGTCAGTGACAATTAAAGTTATCGTATATAAGTTTAATCAATCAGCAGTATCAATTGATATGGAAAACATCCAGAAATTCTAGTAAAACTGTAGGTGTAGTGGTGGAAAATAAAATGAAGGGGAGGGGAGGAGAGGGAAGTGATCCATCCAAAATTAAGGGGAATAAAGCAAAAAATTCCAGGCTCACTAAAATGCATCAGTAGCCTTGTTCACTATATACCATTACCCCAGCTGCCGTCCTCATTTCCTTCAAAGACGTTGTGTGATTCCAGGCCACCCAGCTATTGCTTAATCCTGCTCTGAAGGTATTAGGAGAAGCTGATTACACTCCAGAAACTTTACAGAGATTGTGTTTGAAGCAACCTTCGTTTCTTCAGCTCCCCAGTTTCAAAAATTCTTTCCATGGTATTTTGAAGGATTTGCTTTGGGGGACCATGAAGTAATATTTGCTCTCAAGAACTGAATTTATACAAAGGTTCCTCCAAACTAATTGAAAGAATGTGCATTGGTTCTAACTACACCGAAGTGAAATTTGCTAATCTGAACCACCATGATATTCTCACAGATGTCAGAGCAATAAATTAGGGTATATAACTCTCATGTACCTTTTCACTCCTGTTTCCCGGTATGAAATGGGTCTCAGCTTTTGGAGGATGGCCAGCCTTTCGCTCCGTCGTTGCATTGGAATTCTCCCAAAGAACCTTAAAATATGATGAAGCCTACTCAATGCCATCCACAGAATTCAATGTGCACATAACAATTTTGAGAAAGTTGATAAGGTGCTATTTTTAACAAATTATTTTGTATAGGAATGACCAGTGCAGCTAGTACAGAATTGACGTGATAAAGTCCATCCAGTTTGCCTCAACAAGGACAATCATGCAATACACATAGTCCTCAACTTACAACAGTTCATTTAGTGACCAAAGTTATAACTGCACTGAAAGAGGTGACTTATGATCGTATTTTGCAGCATCGCCATGGTCGTATGATCAAAATTCAGACGCGTGACAACTGACTCATATTTATGATGGTTGTGGTGTCCTAGGATCACCTTATGTGAACTTCTGACAAGCAAAGTCAATGAGGATGCTAGATTCACTTTAACAAACGTGTTACTAATTTAACAACTGAAATGATTCACTTAACAGCTATGGCAAGAAAAGTCGTAAAAAGAGGTAAATTTCACTTAACAACTGTCTCACTTTTTTGGCTCAATTGTAGTCATAAGTTGGGGACTTCATGTGGCAGTATGTATAGATTAGTGTAATATCTCTGTGAAGCTACCCAGATTTTCCTGAGATAAGACTGTGGCTGAGATAGCAACAAAACTGGTACAAGGCATTTTTAGTTCTTATCACCCAAACTAGATTTCCACAGCCAATATAGATTATCTAAAAGTCATCTTCTCAATAGCTCCTTTAGAAGGAACTGTGCCACCCAATCATAGAGGACTTCTTCTGAACACTTCCTCAGACTCTCCAAGTACTTCTTTCATGCCTTGTTTGCTTTTTGCCTTCATCCAACTCTAAAAGTTTTGCCAAGCGACGGTTCCTCAACCTCCTATGATTAACAAATACAAAGCAAAAGCAGAGATGGACAGACTTGACTGCCTCTTTTAGCAATGTAGAGAGACGCTACTCCCTCCCTAAAGCAAGTCCTTTGGAACTTCTAAACTCTGAAATTCAGTCCTGGCAAAACTACAGAGGCTAAAGAGGCCTCTTTTCCTCCTTCTGCCTTCAGCCCAAGCAAAGATCTTCTGCTGCTGCCAAGAAGACTAATCTGCCACAGTTCTTCCCTTTGTGTATTAGGGCATGTAGAGTAATACTCCCCATTACTCTCAGGCCCACCAATCATGTATCAGTCCAATAAGGATACACAGAATGTTCAAAAAACAGAGTTCTACACCAACCTTACAGTGGACTAATCCTGTTTCTCCTGACTTGGTAGTATTTCCTGGAATAAATCACATTTTAAAGTGATAACCTCACACCTTTTTTGACCCAAAAGCAAAGGGATGTTAGTAAGGGAAATAAACTGCATGTATTTAAATCTCCCAGGATAAATAGCTTAAAACAAGATGACCTCATAAATGAATTCACTAAGATAACATTGCACAGGTGTGAGGTCATGCATGAGGTTGCTGAATGTCTCTGAAACAGGAAATGTTTCTCAATGTCCTTGGGGGGAAAAACCTCTTCTACTTTTGGCTCCCTTGCAATTGATCACAGGGCTACATTTCAGAGTTATTAATAATAGTATTTAATAGATTCTGTACAGTTAATTTCTGTTAACATACTGCACAGTTATTGAGTTAATTAACAAATAGTTAATTAAACATATGGCTAGGGATGCTCTACGAAAAGACAGAGGACTACGTGATTGTCCAACAACTATCCTGTCCAAGATCCTTTCACACACTTAGAAGTATACCTACACACAGGACTATTTCAATTCATCAGGAAGCTTTCTGTGGCCATATCAGTTAGTGGGGGGTCCCTTTTCATGTTCAGTGAACAGGTGGAAGGTCTAATGTCTTTCCTCTTTTATGTAGCATAAAAGCCAAATTCTTATAAGGTTTCTTCCACTAGCTATCATGGAAGGAAAGAGGAGGAGGAGGAGATACTAGACACTTGGCATTTGGGGTAAAGGATAAAGCAGCTTTGAGAACAAGAGAGGATAATAGAAGAAAGGAAAAACATTTGAAAAATTGGAGGACAGATGTCTACATAATAATAATTTCACATATAGTTTCCCTATCAAGCAAATTTACCTATGTAGCCAAATATACCTTCCCCTGTTTTAAACTGCTCTCAAGATACTCACAATGCCCTTGGTGCTTCTGAAACAGCTTTCCAAAGAAAATATAAGCAATGAAAAAGCCATCTTGTCTATAACAAGGTGAAGACAATAAGGACTAGAGCAGACATGTCAAACACAAGGCCCGGGGGCCGGATCCGGCCCGCGAAGTGGTTTCATGTGGCCCGCGAAGCCATCCTGGAAACAGTGACGGAACGGCCCCCACTGCCTTGGCCCACAGACCCTCCTTCTGCCAGAGACCCTCAGATCTGTCCCACTCCTGCCCAGGCCCCCATAGGCACCCTTGATGCGAATGATGTAGAGCTGGCCACGCCCACCCAGTAGGCCATACGCACTCTAGCCATGCCCACCCAGTAGGCCACGCCCACCCTGGCCATACCCACCTGGCCCCTTGAGGGCAACCGCAATGCTGATGCGGCCCTCAATGAAATTGAGTTTGACACCCCTGGACTAGAACTTTGAGCTGAAACTGATAAATCTGACAGATGGAACCAATCCAAAACAAAGAATCTTTACAATGAAATTTGTGTAAGAGAAATATTGTGGGCCTAAATAAAAAAAGATAAGATTATGGAAGGAAAAAGATAAACCAAATGAGACAATACCTCACTACAAAGTTATATTAGACTTAAAAATACCCCTCATGAGTTTGACTGCAACTACCTTTCCTGGCAATTCTTTTTTTAATTGCATTTTAGTGTTTTAAAAAATGTCAGGAGAACTATTATCTCTGCAGGGCTTCTTACAGCATGACAGTGGATAACTTTCTGTGTAATAAGTTTATTTTTTTTAAAAAAATGCATTTTCAGACTATCACAGGTGGAGAGAATCACAACTATAAATATTAGATTACTCTCTAATTATATTTTTGTTTTGTTTCCAACAGCTGTGATTCTGGAATTCCAAGGTAATGAAAGTTTCAATATATAGGGAGAAAAAGTCAGAAATACCTAAAAAAAAATCTGCAATATTTTCCTCAGTTCCATGTTATAATTCTGGTATGCTTACTCGAGGTTTAGAGGCCTGAAACACTGATATTTTGGAAGTTTAAGAAACTCTGTCACACACACAAAGAGAGAGAGAATGCAAAGGGATATCAATACTGATTTGGCTTCAAGAAAAAAAGAATCTGATCCTCCTTCAGAACTAGAACCTTGGCTCATCCTCACAACCCATTAACTGCAGCATGAAGATATTCTGCTAATTGTTATAAAAGGAGATACCCTTTTGATGTTGCTATCTTCTTAGACCCAGTTTACTATGGAAAAAGCTTAAACTTGGATGTTCTGGTGTTAGTGGTGTATTCCCTTTTTTACAAACCCAAGAGTTAAACAAATATAAACAATCTATAATATTTTATTCATAAAGAAATCAGGAAAACAAATTTATAAAGAAATAAAAGGTAAAACAAAAATATTAGTTATGTATCTGAATTCTGGACTGAAGAAATAGAACATCTGGGTTTGAGAGTTAAAAAATATAAAGTGTACTTCTTATGGGTTAAAAATAAAATTCATTCATCAGAAAATATTTTAGTTAAGATCCTTAGCATGATCTTGAACTTTATTCCTAAAATAGGTAATCAGTCATCTTATGAAGAGCTTAAGTGCACATAAATGGAAAACCCCTAGGGCATTTGGACAACAAAAACAAATATGTTTTGCATGTATCGAGTATTATGTGCCTGTGCTTATCATGGTTTCTTGTAACCAAGTCAGTCAAAAAGATTTGTTACAAAAAATTAGATCAACCGAATTATTCTCTTTAGAACCCTAATGGTGGTAATAATTAATAATAATAATAATAATAATAATAATAATAATAATAATAATAATAATAATAATGAGGAGGAGGAGGAGGAGGAGGAAGAGGAGGAAGGCACATTGGAGGTCATCTACTCCAACCCCCT
Source organism: Vipera ursinii (assembly GCF_947247035.1). Taxonomy (NCBI): domain Eukaryota; kingdom Metazoa; phylum Chordata; class Lepidosauria; order Squamata; family Viperidae; genus Vipera; species Vipera ursinii. The sequence goes on along the minus strand of NC_139512.1, from coordinate 173,690,742 downwards.
GCTCAGGCAGGAAACCCTATACCATTTCAGGCAAATGGCTGTCCAGTATGTGAGAAAGAACTTGAGAAATGGAGGAGGGCAAAGAGATGCTGCCTAGGGATGGTCAGATGAGAGAAGGTGTAGACCACAACTGCAAAATGGGCAGAGAAAGAGGCTTACCATGGAATCTCCCTAATTTCTCAGACTGTAAAAGAGACGGCAGGAGATCTGTACTTTCAGACTTGCAAGATCCTGTTAAGGCAGCCTTACAATAAGGTAAAATTAGATCATTTACTTGTGTTTCCTGACTGCTCTATCTGGAAAGGCTGACAGAACCAATTCATTTTTCATTTTGCTATGGTGGAGATTTTTCCAGTCTTTTCTTAAGAGATAATTTGTGAAGTAGAAAACTGGCTGCTTTTTTTTTGAGGTAACTAGACTGTCTATAATCAACCCTGGCTAGTAATCATTTCAATTTATATATCTTACTTGTTAAAAACCATAATGAATTCATTTCTTTTTCAGATGATAGCCCCGAATGAGGAAAAACTAAAACTAGATTCAAAATGGGTGGGAGCATAGTACAGTTATTATGGATTCAGAAAGTCTTAGAAATGTAGTAAGTAAATAAAGAAATAAATATAAATAAATACTGTTTTTAATGACTTCTGTATGTGCTACTTTCCTGATGAACTATGAATTCAACAAGAAACCCTTTGAAGGCTGCCAATACTCAGAGAAATCTTGTTAGTGTAGCATATTTCACAGACCCTTTGTGAGGTGTGCTTCCTATTGGTAATTATCCCACAAAAATCTTTACCATTTTTAGGAAAGAAGGTCCCTTATATTTTGGTTCAAGAGGTTATTTTGCCACAGAAATCTTTTCACACAATAAGCTAAGTGGTCATGCAGTTTATTTGGTTTGGGCTTGGATATTTGTGAACTCAGCAAATCAAGGTTGTAGGATAGCATCAAACAGCACCAATGCAGAAGTTGACTATCTTTGAAAGATAGTTAAATGACTTTTGATAAAGCATTCGACCACTGTAGAACCACAGGGGAAAGATTATGCTAGATACAGGCCTCTAAATAAAACAAATCGATAGATCATAATTTAAAAACTGAATAATAATGACTTGAATTTTAGATGAACTCAGCTACTTCTTTTTTAAATGTAGTTAATCAACCCTGACTGCTCTTTAGAAGGCCAGATCCTGAAGCTAAAACTCAAATACTTTGGCCACCTAATGAGAAGGAAGGACTCACTGGAGAAGAGCCTAATGCTGGGAAAGATCGAGGGCAATAGAAGAAGGGGAGGACAGAGAATGAGGTGGCTGGATGGAGTCACTGAAGCAGTAGGCGTGAGCTTAAATGGACTCCAGAAGATGGTAGAGGACAGGAAGGCCTGGAGGAACATTGTCCTTAGGGTCGCGATGGGTCGGACACGACTTCGCAACTAACAACAACAACAATCATCTTTGGGAATGGATCATCTCCCAGTTAGGGTACACATACGAGAGAAGGGTCTCTTTTGCCCTCAAGGAGGACAAAAATGCAATGCGCAATATATGTGATATCAATCTTTTATGGGAAATTGAAAACGGTCAACCTGAAATTTTCATTATTTCTTTGCTTGAAGGAAAACAAAGCTACAAAGCAGTGGCATAGCCAAAGTTGTCTCCAGGGGTTTGCCTTTGATTGGAGCAAAACCTCAACAAGGGTTTTTTTAAAAAAAAAACACAAAGAAAATATGGCAGGGCAGATAAGCCTATCAGATGAGGTTAAGCAAAAGGTATTTGCTTGTAATATTTATGCCATTTTTTAATAAGAGCTTCTTGAGGTGCTAACTTGCAACCACATTTTTTTAAATTGCTTATATGATGGCATAATGAGGAATTAGTCTCTACTGTCTATTGTTTTAGAACAATGGGAACAGCTGACATCTCCAAACTTCAGCCCAAATAATATTTATCCTGCTCTGTGGAAGGATAGTTGGGCTCTGCTCAACAGTTGAAGAGGTTGAAAGGGTAACTATTTTTTTAAAAAGTTGTTTTTTTTAATCACTTGCTCAAGTGGAGATTTAACTTATCTGTCTCAGGCATCAAAATGCCTGGAAGTAACTGTAGAGCATAGTAAAGACTATTTTATCTAGAATAAACTGGAAACCTAGTTTGGTGTAGTGTGGCTCCCTTAAAGAGCTACACACGTGACTTGGGGAAATGCTGGCCAGTGGTTGCAATGACTATGATGTCACCCTTCCTACAGAAAATCTGGGAATTCACAAAAAGCTGAGGAAGGCATGGTCAGGGTAATGTTGTGTATGGTAGATAAAGGGGAGGATCAGAGAGAAGGCAGTTCAGGCCTTTGTTTTCTGGTTGATGAGAAGCAATGGTGAGCAGGATGGGGAAGGACTGCCTACTGAACCTCTCCCCTCAATGAAGGCAATCATGATTTTAAATTTGTGCAGTATGCTTTCCCAATTATTTATTATTACAATAAATGTTAATATCAAGAGAGGAATATTTCAAGGAGATATTCCTTGAAATATTTGTTATTGCACTGTTTCCTCTGTCAACAATACTGAAAAACTCAGGACATGGCTATCAAACATCAAAAACATCTGCCAGACTATCCCACCTCCTTTACATGGATGATCTGAAGCTGTATGGAAAAACATCATCTGAAATAGAATCGCTGCTGAACGCTGTCTGTACATATAGCCAAGATATTGCAAGGGAGTTTGGCTTGAACAAATGTGCCACACTTACTCTCAAACAAGGAAAAATAGTGAAAACTGAAGGAATAAAAATGCCCCACGAAAATAACTTTAAGAGTCTGGATGAGGAAGTTTACTACAAATACTTGGGTATCCTTCAAGCTGACAACATCAAGCACACTGAAGTTAAGAAAAAGATTAGAAGTGAATCCATCAAGAGAGTGAAGAAGATCTTAAAATCCAAACTCAATGGAGGAAATATCGTGAAGGCAATCAACACCTGGGCAATTACAGTCATTAGATACACAGCTGGAATAGTGGACTGGACTCAAGCAGAACTAAAAGCAATGGATAGGAAGACCAGAAAAATAATGACAATGAATCATGCCCTTCATCCACGCAGTGACATTGACAGACTCTATCTACCAAGGCAAATAGGTGGACATGGAATGCTGCAAGTACATCAGATGGTTGAAGAAGAAAAAATGGCTTTGGAAGAATATCTGAAGGACAATGATGAAGAAGCACTGAAATTAATATATCAGGAAGGCTTACTGACTACTGGAGAGACCAAACTGGCCTACAAGAAAGACCAAATGAAGAACAGAATAGAGGCATGGGAAGACAAAGCACTCCATGGCCAGTACATTAAAAAAAATAGCTGGGAAAGCAGATAATAACAAGACCTGGCAATGGCTAAGAGCAGGAAAGTTGAAGGAAGAGACTGAGGGACTAATTCTGGCTGCACAAGACCAAGCCTTAAGGACAAATGCACACAAAGTCAAAATTGAGAAGACAGCAACAAACAGTAAGTGCTGCCTATGCAAAGAAGCTGAGGAAACAGTGGACCACCTGGTAAGCTGCTGCAAGAAGATCGCACAGACTGACTACAAGCAGCGGCATGACAAAGTAGCAACAATGGTGCATTGGAAGATCTGCAAGAAATATCATTTACCTGTAAGCAAGAACTGGTGGGACCATAAAATAGAGAAAGTCATAGAAAATGATAAAATTAAACTGCTCTGGGACTTCAGAATTCAAACAGACAAGCACCTGCAACATAACAACCTGGACTTAACAATTGTCAATAAGAAACACAAAAAAGTCTGGATAGTGGATGTGGCAGTGCCTGGAAACAGCAGAATAGATGAGAAAGAACTGGAGAAGATAACAAAATACAAAGACCTACAAATAGAAATAGAAAGACTGTGGCAAAGGCAAGCAAGGGTAGTACCAATAGTAATAGGCGCCTTGAGTGCAATCCCAAAACAACTGGAGCACCACTTGAATACCATTGGCATTGACAAATTCGCCATTAGTCAATTGCAAAAGGTGGCCTTACTAGGAACTGGTATCGTCTATCCAGATATTGTCCATCCTGTGACAATATCTGTAATACCAGCAAACATCTATATCTGCCTATCCCAGGTCCTTGGTAAGGACTCGATAGGTGGACAAAAATGCCAAATCCAGTCTGAACATCTGGCTGACTGTGCAATGAATAATAATAATAATAATAATAATAATAATGATGATGATGATGATGATGATGATGATGATGATGATGATGATGATGATGATGGAAGGTACCTTGGAGGTCATCTAGTCCAACCCCCTGCTCAGGCAGGAAACCTTATACCATTTTGGACAAATGGCTGTCCAGTCTCTTCTTAAAAACTTCCAGTGTTGGAGCATTCACCACTTCTGGAGGCAGGTTGTTCCACTGGTTAATTGTTCTAACTGTCAGGAAGTTTCTCCTTAGTTCTAGGTTGCTTCTATTATTATTATTATTATTATTATTATTATTATTATTATTAGTAGTAGTAGTAGTAGTAGTAGTAATAGTAGGAGTAGTAGGAGTAGTATTTATAAAATGTATTGGCCACCCATCTTACAATAGGTAACTCTGGGAAGCTTAGTCATAAAAATATGTCTATACATATGCAATTAAAACATAAATAAAATGTTAAAAATCTAAGGACACGTGGGAAGGGCGGTGGCAAAGATGGGGAGGTGGGATCTGTTGTTACTTGATCAACCACCTCCACTGTGCTGTTCTCCCACTGGGGAACCTCATAATTTAGGTGTAGGCAGAAATTTCAAAAAGTCTAATTCTAAGCCATTTTACATATGCATGTTGCTAGATTTCAGTTCAGTTATGCACATTGTGTTATATGGCGGGTCAACCCAAGGTGTGTAAAATGGACATTCATATGTGAACACTACAATCTGAAGTCAATGCTACAGATTCAGATTTTGATATCTATATTCCTGTTTGTGTGTGGGTGCTACAAAATAATTATTGTGACTTTCCCTAAGATAAGCATTTCTAAGGGTGGTGCTATTTTTCTCATTTAGTAGGTGGCTTCGGCGAACTGTGGAAACAAGGGAATAGCTGCATTCCACTTCACTGATAGGTTTGGGAAGTGTAAATTAGATGAGATCCTATTAAAATGCAGGCCAAATTAATTTTTCTTACATCCCAGCATGCTAGGGATTCCTACTGAAAGATTTAAACATAATTATACAAAACTCTCCTACAAGGCTTGGCAGCATTGTTCTCTAGAAGATTTTTGACACTATGAGGCAGACATAAGCAGCTGCCAAATAAGAAATTGAGGTTGACCTCCCAGCTTGGATGGATAATGGCATTAATATTGTCGTGGCCTGTAGAGCTATTTGTGTAGGGATAGCTTGAATAAAATGTACTATGGGACTTATGTAGTCCTGGTAACTAGTAACAATCATCCCTACAAAAATAACCTTAATACAGGTAGTCCTCTACTTACAACAGTTTGTTTAGTGACCATACGAAGTTACAAAGACACTGAAAAAAGCAACTTATGACTGTTTTTCACACTTACAATCGTTGCAGTATCCCCATGACAAAATTCAGATGCTTGGCAACTGACTCATAGTTATGACGGTTGCAGTGTCCCAGGGTCATGTGATCAACTTTTGCCACCTTCTGACAAGCAAAGTCAATGAGGAAGCCAGATCCACTTAGCAACAGTGGTACTAACTTAACAATTGTGGTGATTCATTTAACAAATGTGGCAAGTAAGATGGTAAAATTCACTTAACAAGTGTCTCACTTAACAACAAAAATTTGGGGCTCAGTTGTGGTCATGAGTGGAGAACTACCTGTATTAAATCAAACCGGAAGAGAAATACACTGGTGAATGTTTTGATATAGGTCATATGTCTGGTTTTTTTTTGTCACTTGGTAGGAGGGTTGTAACTGTATGTAAACAGCCCACATACACAAATTAGGAGGAATTCTAGAACTCAAATGTGTCGCTCATCTAAGAATCTTGTGTTGCCATATTAAGCTGTCAATGCTGAAACACATCTATCCACTGTATAATTGGCACAGATTATGTTGTATCAGTGTAGTAAAATGGCACTGAGAGAACTGTCTTATCAGGTGTTTGTATTCTCAGGGTATTAGATAATCACCCTCTAAACATGTTGCCTAGTGCCGTGTTGAATAATAACCACAAATGATTTAGATGTGCAGCAAAAAATATCCTAAATTAATTCTGAACAAAGATTTAAGCACACTAAGAGCTTATTATCTTAATATGTTTCTTCTTCATATGAGGGGAGAGCAGAGGAGCTGTGGTATTTCACATATTGCTGAACTGCACTACCCAAAATCCCAGGCCATTTGGGAACTGCAGTTTAGCTCCTCTAGAAGGCAACAGGTTCCATTCTTGCTCCGGGGCCTAATATGTGAATTGTTCCTCTTCCTTAAGCAAGACAATATTAAAAGGCAACCCATCTGTTCATACAATGATGCAAAAGATATTTCATACTGCTATTATAAAACCAGAATTATACCTATTAGGTTTTATGGACCAAAAAAACAGAAAATTAATATGGGAAAGCAACATTGCATATGGTAATTGCAGCAAGATTATTGTATGCAAATAACTGGAGAAGCAGTGAAATATCTACAATGGAAGACTGGTTTATAAAATTAATTGAACTTGCAGAAATGGTGAAGCTGACCAACTTAGAGAAAAAAATGACAAAATCTTTTTGGAAGCCTCTTGTATAGACTTTTTTTTTAAAGGAGAAAAGGTTGAACTAATGATGTTGGGATCCGGGGACTAAAAAAGCATGAAGATGGTGGGGAAACAGGGCAGAGTATTTAAAATAACTTGATAGAGTCAAGAAGGGAAGGTAATAACTATGTTTTCTTTATTTTAATTGTTTTCTGTATTCTTTCTGTTTTTGTTGTTTATTTTTACTACATTGAACTACCAGTGTTTCCTTGCTGCAACATTATAATTTCAGATATGTTTCAACTGAATTTTTGCCTCCAAAGACACATTCAGTTTGACTGCTGCATTTATTCCCGTACATATTTTTCCACAACTATACGGAAGTAATGGTTGTGACTCTTTCAGGATGTTTTTGTAACTTCCTAATCTACTAACCACATTGCAATTCCCAGGGGATCCCCTGTCAAGAACGCCTCAGGGCTGACCTTACTAGGTCCCTGAGTTGCCTCAGCGGCCAATCACAGACACAGCAGCAGGGGAACCCAGAGCTCAGGGATTCAGTCTAGAGTGGCTGCAGAAGGACCCTCCATTTACAGGTCTGGGTCCTGTGTTAGAAGAAAGTGGTTCTCAGTCCCCTTTATCCTCCACACCTTTGTTTCAGATGATGCTGGGTGTTTTGTACTGGGTTCTTTGCTTGAGTGTAGAGAGGAGGCGAGTGAGTTCAGTCAGAAACATTCTTTTATTGCTTGCAGGAACCGAACCGGGGAACAGGGCTGCAAATGCAGCTATTTATACCCTGGCCTCTAGGTGGCGGCCAATAGGTTTAAAGCAACCTATTGCTGCCCTAGAAGCAGCCAATGGCGGTGCTGGAGACGGGTTGTCTGAGGAGCTGGGAGCCGTTAGCCAGCTCCTTGCTTAAGCAACCTTCCAGCAATCAAACCCACGTGATACACTTAGTAAAACAAAGGCCAATACATTACACTGGGAAAATGTCAGCCCCACTAGGAAGACAAGAGAAGATTTTTTTCTGAAATACAGGCTGTCCTCGACTTACCACCACAAATGAGCCTAACATTTCTGTTGCTAAGCAATACATTTGTTAAGTGAATTGTGCTCCCTTTTCAAGGTGGCTAAGTGAATCACTGCACTTGTTAGTTAGTAATGCAGTTGTTAAATGAATCTGGCTTCCCCACTGACTTTGCTTGTCAGAAGGTGACCAATGGGGATCACATGATCCTGGGACACTGCGACCATCATCAATGTGAACCAGTTGCCAAGAGTCTGAATGTTGACCATGTGATCACGGGGATGCTGCCATGGTCACAAGCAGGGGTTTTTTTGTCATAGAACACCCAGAACGGAGTTCTGACACCTTTTTTGGACGGAACCTTGTAGGGTAGGCAAGGCCAGTTGTATGACGTGTGTGAGTTCTGGCACCTTTTTTTTTTACAAAAAAAGCATTGGTCATAAGTGTGAAAAATAGTTATAAGTCACTTTTTTCAGTGTCACTGTGACTTTGAGTGGTCACTAAATGAACTGTTGTAAGTTGAGGACTACCTGTAAAGCAGTTTGTCTCATGCATACATCTGGCTCATCAGCAGAGCACTGACTCCATATCAGCACATTGTTTACTCTGATGTCTGTTCCCATTTCCCACCTAAATTGCAAAACAGCCCAACCACTGAGAGCAAAATTATTAGATGCAAAGTACATTCTAAGTTAACACTGGTTTATCAATTCACTTTTTATGCAGTTCAGCATTTACTCAGCCGGCAAGAACAGAAGTGTCTCCAAATCTAATACCCTGCTTACACTATACATTATAATCTAATTATTTGCAATTTAAGTATCTGGCTGTTCAACTCTAGCAATAATTTAATTTGTATTTGTCCTGGTAGGAAAGGAAATGGATGGCGTGTGACAAGTGAGCACAGTTGGTGTTGAAACAGCAAGGCTCTCTCTTGAGTCAACAGGAGTAAGGAATATCTGCAAGGCCTCCCTGGGAGCGGAGCTTTGGGAACTCAACACAGATTAGTTTCATTTTAAAAAATATGTGAGAGAACCTATTGTTTAATATATTTTTTTAGTCTTAAAAAAAATCCAGTAGAAGATGGCGGGAAAAACCACCGTCTGTTTGAGATCCTGGGGAGCTGCCATCAATTATATTTACAACTTATTGAACAGAATGGAGTAGTAGTTTAATCTGGGGTGAGACACCTCCCTAATATTAATTATTAAATACCCTGAACAGAACTGAACAAGTGTTATGATTACAAGAGTTAAACAATCCCTTGAATGATAGAATTGCAGACAAAGCACAAATCCCTGTTAAGGGAGAGCCATTATGTTCCACTGAAGTCTGTGGCTTAAACATAAATGGGGGGAAAAATTAGAACCATCACCTTAATTATAACCTTAAAAATCAAATTTATTTTCCTTTCTTCTGGTCAGCCTCCCTGCCAGTACTTTGACTCCTATGGATCAGTTTCTCCACGTTTTTATCCCCCCTCCAGAAGTGGGGGAAAAGATAGCTCTCTCCCTACCAGCCATCTTCTTCCTTAGACCAGCTCCATGGATCCAGTAGGCGGGAAGGAGAACTTGAAAGAACCACCCTTTCTTGCTGGCAGAAGCAGGAACGACCCTGAAAAACTGTCCAGAAACCAGCCAAAGTTTTGGAAGCACACTATGCTTACCCCTGGATTAATGTGATTTAATTTAATTTAATTAATTTAATAACATTTATATACCGCCCTTCTCCCTGAGGACTCAGGGCGGTTCACAGGGCAGAATAAAATAGTGAATACAAACATTAAAAAAAGATTAAACAAATTGCCCTAATTAAAACAGTATAAATACAACACTAAAAACCCCCAGAAAAGTTAAAAAAACAAAAATAAAATAACCCCAACACTCCCCCTCAGGCTAGGCCGGCTTGTACAAACAGAAATGTCTTAAGATCGCGACGAAAGGAGCGAAGATCGGGCGCCATCCGGAGCTCAACCGGTAGCTGATTCCACAGCTCCGGAGCGCCCACAGAGAAGGATCTCCCCCTGGGGGCCACCAATCGACATTCTCTGATCGGTGGCACCCTGAGGAGGCCCTCTCTGTGGGAACGCACAGGGCGCAGGGAGCTTGATGCCGGCAGCAGATGTTCCCTGAGGTACTCCGGCCCCATGCCATGGAGTGATGTGTAACCTCACCCCTTGAGTTGGCCTAGCCTACTCTGGAGAAGGGCTAAATGCCCATGCAAGCCTGAAGAGTTAGTAAGTGTGAAAAAAAGGTAAACCTGGCCTTTTAAAGGAATTTGAAAAAAAGATTACTCAATCCTGAGAAAGACGAAAGGACAATAAATTCAAAATAAATCCACCTCAATTTTGTTTGGTATAAGATGGAGCAGAAAAAAATAGAAAACTCTGACACTTTTTCAAGGTACTGTCATTCTAGCCTAGTACAAGAAAAAGCATCGCTGGAATCCCTGCTGCAGTTGTTTCTTGACCCGCCTCTCTCAAAGAGCTGGCAAGTGGCCTACTCTATGTGTGATTAACAGGACATGAGTACGAGTCCTTAAATTCTGCATTCAAAAGAAAGAGTTCAAAGCCATGGAGCATTATCTACAGCAGGGGTGTCAAACTCGCAATGTCACGTGACGTGTCGTGACGTATCGTGACTTTTTTGCCATTGCCGGCAATGGGGTGGGCGCGGTTTCGCTATGATGCATCTGGCCTGCGGGCCGGCAGTTTGACACCCCTGATTTAGAGTCAGAAAACTTTGAATTGTAATCTTAGGAAACTAGAACTGCCCAGAATGACTACTATGAACTGAGCAATTTTTTTAGATTAAAAAAGGTTGAAAACAAAAGGATTTTATTTTAGTTTGCTGGGATCTTATCTTTTTTTTTTGTCTTGCTGCTACTGTCCTTCTGCCCTCTGTCCCCCATCGCTCACCTCATCCCATGCTGAAACTGCCTCCTTCACTCATATTACATTCTGTAAACTATGCTGTGATTCATTGAAAGGAATTGTAGGAGTTTGCTGAAGTTTTGGGAGGCCACTATATTTCTTACTCCTGGATGTGTGCGATGTGTGACCACAGCCTTTGGGTTGGCCTAATCTACTCTGGAGTTTCAAAGATAAGGAAGAACATAGGCATCCAGTAGAAGCCATCATGACAGCAAAAGGATATGACATGGTTCATGAAGATATCATGCAAATGTGCACACTTCATGTACCTGCATCATAAGGGTGATAAAACATGAGGCAAGTACTTTCCCTCCCCTTTGGCCCATCCTTATCTCTGTGCAGGAGTCCACAAGCAGAAATTTAAACCTTGAGCTACAGTGACCCGTGTCACCTCACTGAGGTTCAAATTAATCCACTCTGCATTTGGTTTGCTTCATCAAGGGTTCCTAAAAACATTTCACTGACTTTCCCAGTTTGCTATTTATTGGAAATTTTTATCAAGAGTGAATATCAGATGATATAAGATGTGGTGGAGGGAAAACACGTTGATGGAATAGTTTCTAGGTTTACCTAAAATATGTTTTTTCTTCCAAAAAAAAAACCTTTAAATTTGCTGTCTGAGATTCACTGAGAATGTGATGTCGGGGGAGATCTTCTCTTTGTTGTTCTGCAAGTACCTTTGCTCTATGGCACAGGTGTCACACTCACTACGTATCGCAACTTTTTTTGCATTGCTGGAGGTGGGGTGGGCACGGCATCCATATGATGCAACCAGCCCATAAGCCTGCAGTTTGACACCCCTGCTCTATGGGGATCTGGAGTTTGGATATTAAGGGAAAAGCTGGATAGGCTGATCTTGGTGATATATGCCACTAGATGGCAGGCACATTTCACTTCCCTAAAGGACAGACTCTATCTTGCAGGACAAGGGATAACTACCATTATTTTCTGCTTGGGTTCAGTTTAATGAGAATGCCTAGCTTCAAATACCATATAAGCGCTATGAGCACCTGAAAATGTCAACACTTCCACTGGCATTCATTTCCAGGGATTTTCACAGCAACAAGAGGTTTTTTTTTCCCCTCTCCATTCTGTTGATGGACAAAAACCTTCTTCTGACAAATCACTCTTTCTTTAGGATGCTGTTGATGCTGCTGTTAAAAGCCCAGGATTGGGACCACTATAAACAGTTGCTGTTGTGTCTTCTTCCCCTTATGTTCCTCATATGTTCTCATTGACTCATAATACAGAGATCTTTGTTAAAAGCCACATCTTTCAGGGACAAAGGTTGTCCAGAGATGAAACTGGAGGTAAAATAAATATCTCAGAAAGGGCATAAAATTTCCTTTATAAATATCCTATGGAAAGGGAGAAGAGATAGTTATTTCAAAGCTTCTACCTTTCTTAAGCAAGAAATAAACTGAACTATTTTTTTTCCTACTAATAGTAAAGGTAATGGAAAGACTTAACTATAAGTAATTATAGGAATGATTTTAGTGCAGTGATGCTATTGAATTCAATATAACAGAGAAAACGTGACCAACATATCTCTGGGGTTCTGCCTTTCCCCTTCTTAGCCCTGTTGTGATTCAGGGTCAGCCTGTGGGTTCGGCAGTTGGGTCAGACGACTCAGAGGAGGAGGGGGGCGTTGAAGAGCTTGCTGAGGGGGTTGGAGAGCTTGCTGAGGGGGTTGGAGAGCCAGGCCCCTCCCACCTGGTCACGACGGAGACCCAGCTGTGTGAGCCTGACAGCGTGGATGAAGATGACCCACAGCTGGCCCTGTTCAAGGACGCCCAACGCAGGAGGCAGTCAATCAGGAGTAAACAGAGGAAGGCAATGGGGCACCTCGGAAGGAGGCAGAGAGAAGCCACGCCCTGAACTGTATAAAAGGGGAATGCGTGGGAGGGCTGGTTTGCTGAAGGCAACCACTTGAATAGTTCCTGTTTCATAGCTCCTGTTTCATGGTTGGTGTCTTGTTTTGCTCTGTTTTATGTTAATAAATTTGGCAGGCTTAATTCCAGCCTCTTGCCGTTTGTAAAGGGGTTGTCCCTGCCTTTTCTGCAGGGCCGGTAGCAGGCTGGTACAGAACAAGCCCTCTGAGTTGATTTCATTTCTCTGTTCTGCATTTTTTGTTCTCTCTGTGACTTATTAAGGTCACAACTTTGCCATTTTCACATCTGTCTCTAAAGAAAGTCACTTTGATTCAACAGTCATCGTACTTGTCTGAAAAGCCTTGCCTTTACAACTGTGGAAACCTTTGCCAGACATTTTCAAGACAAACCTATAAAACATTTAGTGAATATGTTCTTGCCAAACACCCAATGGTGAACTGCTTAATGTATCTTGCCTATATTACCCAGCCAAGAAGCATATGGAATGCGCACGATTACATCTTTCTAGTTAAAGACTTGAAATAATTCCATCACAATTAAGCAAATACTGTATCGTCTCAAAGTGAATCAACTTGTAGATGGAGGGAAGAATAGGAATGAAACCCATTATTTTTTTTGCCAGCTCACATGCTGTAAGCATACTCCTAAGCCAAGTTATTTAGAAGATAAATTTTACATAGCATGTTATGTATCACTTTCAATACAAAATACATGGTACCGATGTATTAATCTCCTATATCGACTAACCTGTCTTCCAAAGAACAGCATCAGTTGGCATTGAACAAGATTGTGTTATATCTGAGGCTAGAGCTGCATTCAGGCAGTGATGGAGAATTTTTGTGGAGTCCAGGTAAGAAGCAGCAGCTGGCAGGTCCAAAGAGATAGTTAGAGAAGGGCAGGAAATTGATAGATATAAGTACCAAGAGATGCTGGACCAACATTTTTCCAGTGATCTGATTTGGGATGGTAGATGTTGTTCCTATTTGTCCATTATTTGATGATGATGATGAAGAAGAATCAAGTAGTTTTGAACCCCTAGCAACCACATAGATTTTTCTCCATGCCTTCTAATTTATACTATAGTATTCCCTATGTTGCTGTCTTGAGCTGCAACACATCAGTTTCAACGTGATTTTACAAGTATCTGCAGTCATGAAAGCACCCGGTAAGTGGTAGAAGAGAGCATCTTTCATCACCTGGGACCTCCCCGCCACAAAGGCCACAATTGTCTGAATTCTTTAGCCCAAACTAGTCAAGAAACGCTTCCATAGGTAGAGGTTTTCTATTTCATTCCTCTGCCCAAAACAGGATCAGGCCAGACTAAATGGCTTTCTACCCTTCGCTTCAAAGCCTCCTGTGGGATCTCTATCACTTCTGTTGCACAGGGACTGTTCTTTGGAAGCAATTTTGGAATTGGGTTCAACACAGCAACATAGGGAATATAATTTAATGTCATTTAACTGGAATTGCAATTCATCTGCACTTTGCGATAGAAAAAGTTTCAAGAAAAACATTCAGTACACTCTTGATGCAATTTCATTAGAATTAAAACTTGCCAAGTTAGACTGATTATTGCTACTATTCCCTTTTTCACATATAGCTAGTCCTCATTTAGTGACTACAATTGGGAAGGGCAACTTGGTTGTTAAGCAAGGTGGTCGCTCGTAACTGTGCTTATGATCTTACTTCAGCTTTCCTATGCGTTACTCATGCAAGAAGATCGCAAATTCAAGGGTTGGTCACAAAAATACTTTTTCCGTCACTGTTGTAACTGCAGCTTGCTAAACAAAGCAGTTGCTAAGCAAGGACTATCTATATAATTTTCCTCATGGGAGCTTAAAAGTACCACTGCACTTGTGTGAACAAGGACAAGGCTTGGAAATGGGAGACTGGAATGAGCAATTGCCTCAATTCTGACAAGGTTTTCGTGGTAGCTCTTTTAACTCCTTTTTTACTTTCTGAACTGCAAAACAATTTCTCAGTATCACATTTTTCTTCAGTGCTGGGCTGCTCACTTTGAACTGAGTTCCACTTTAAAAACGGATTTAGAGGTTGAATCTATCATCAGTCTATTAACAATGAACTGAAAAAGTGTAGTTTCTATTTTTTTCCAAAGAATCCTATTGGGTACCGGTATTTATTGCTTAAAATAATAACATGTTGTCAGAAATGAAGGAATGCTTCTAAGACATCAGTAAAAGCCAAATTCTAATGGGGAAGTTAATTTATAAAGGTCCTAATTCTAAACCTACTAAAACACCACAAAATAGCTTCATGCAAATATTTTTGATAATTATAATTCCGTTTCAGTTATAACATCCTACTGTTTGCTGAAGACCATAAAACTGCAAAGAGCCTTATGTTATTTGGGTAGAAGAAATGGTTCAAAATGCAAACAAGGAAATGCACGATATAGCTTTAAGGTCTGAGCAACAAATTTGGCAACTGTATTTTAATGGTACCGTTTTCCTCAGCATTATGTCAGCCTTACAGAAGGAAAAAACAAACGTAAAACTACACTTAGGCTTTACAAAAACAGTTGAAGTTACTAGGCAATCTATCTTCTTTTTCTTCAAACATCTCTTTTATATATCAGCATACTGTATATAAAGCATCTTCTCAGCAGATATTGCTCTTGACAAAGTTTTCCATAAGATTCATGTAGAGAAAATGCCAAACTGTGAGTTGGGCTTTGCTCTCATTATTTGGCTTTAAACCTGGTTGAACAATTGTATCCATGTATCTCAATAGCTCCACATCAAGCCGAAATGAAGTGGTGACTGAGGTGTTTCAGACTCCATTAGAGACCCTGTGCTCTTTAATCTGCTAAGGATTAGAAAATATGATTATCAAATTTCAGATGACACCCAGAAAGGCTGGATAAAAAAAACACCTTACTGATGGTATCTAGATTCAATATGATCTTTACAAGTTGAAACAATAGGTAGAGGAAGATGGATTTCGGCAGAGACAAATGCAAAGGCATACATTTGGATAGGAAAAACCAAAGGTATGAGTGCAAGATAAAAGAAATCATACTGGGAGACAGTGACGTGAAAAGGATGAAGGTGTCTTGGTGGATCACATGAGTCCCCAAACGCCCAAAGACAATCCTGGTCTGTATCAATAGAAATATAGCCTCAAGATCAAGAGATCTGTTAGCCAGCTCACACCAATAATATTATGCCCAGTTTGGGCTACTAAACTTTAGGAATTCACCAACAAACTAGAGCATGTCCAAAGGAAAGCAACTTAAAATGGTAAAGAGCCAGGAAAGAAAAAAATTATAAGAAAAAAATATTAATGTTGTTGGTGATGGATATTTTTAACCCACCTGGAGGCTGCAGGATACATGATAGCTGTTTTCCAGTAGCTGAAGGGTTGTCATGCAGAAGATAAGGTAGACCTGTTCTTAGTTATTCCAGAAGAAATGGTTGATTTCAGTTACAAAGAGATAAGTTTTCAGTAAAAGCTATTCAACGGTAAATCAACAGTGTAGGAAGATAACTTCCTTCAACAGAAGTCTTTAAATAGAGGCTGGATGGTCATCGGTCAGTGATAGTGTAGGTAGACACCTGCATTGGGCAAGACATTGGGCTAGATGTTTTCTCAGGTCACTTACAAACTTTATATTCTGTGAATCCATTATCTTTCATTGAATTCCCAAAGCTTGCTACCAGCCAATATTCCTATACAAATACAGGGCATTTTACACAGTTTGAACATGTTGCCTTCAATTTTGCAAAGCGATGGATTTAACATGATTCTGCTTAATAATATCTATGGGACAAATCAAAACTGTTGGCTCTGATTTATAGTTCTGTAATTTGTATTCAGAAGTTGAAGAAAAATGCTATCTCTTTTTTTAAAAAAAAAAGAATTATGTAATGAAAGAGCTATAAATCTTATAAATTAATGTTCCAGTGGCAATTGGGCATCCTTTAAATACATCAGGAGTCAAGAAATTGTCACCAAGAGGTCCTTGAATAGGACGGA
The DNA here is from genome assembly GCF_947247035.1 of Vipera ursinii. Lineage (NCBI taxonomy): Eukaryota > Metazoa > Chordata > Lepidosauria > Squamata > Viperidae > Vipera > Vipera ursinii. The sequence goes on along the minus strand of NC_139512.1, from coordinate 173,674,190 downwards.
AGCCTTCTGAATTATTCACTAGTTACCCCAGGCTTTGGATTTTCAGGAACCTATGTAGTAAATTAACTGTGCTGATCAGCAAATATGATGTTATCTGGCTTAGTTACTAATGTTCTTCTTGCACATGTTGAAAGTAGGAGATGCTTTCTTTATGTTATCATTAACAATCAAGGTCCCCCATATTGTAATATTGGAATTTCCAAAATGAGCATGTTTGCCTACAAGCATTTCCCACTGCATGTACCCAGCTGAGTTATTTTTGCTGAGATTATTTTTATCCACTTAAGGACTTAAGGCACCAAATTCTAGCCCTATTTTTATGTGCAAGATAACCTGGGAACCCTAAGGTATTTTTTTTAAATAAAATCAATGGGTGGTAGCATTTCAGTGCTTTGTTTAGAAATGTGCCATCTGTACAAGATAAAGAGATAAACTGAGAATGGTATAAAGATTCCTGTTTGCCTCAATCAAAGGAAGAGAATGAGAAATAAGTTCCTAAATTTGTTTTTGGGATTTGGCATTGTTTTTTGGGGGGAGTAAATGGATGTGTTACAACTAGCAACAATGAAAAATGGCAGCCATTTTGAGAAAGTGGGCCTCCTCTGCCCCCATTAATCATATGCCCAGCAGTTTCCAAAATTGATATACTCGATAGGTTTTGTTAGGGGCAAAGTAAACTGCACTTTTAATGTGCATGGCCATCAACCACCATATACACTCTGGAGGGAACTATGAATCTTTCCTAGTCAAGGTCCTTGTTTCCCCATATTTGGAATATGCACTTAAAACTTTGCTTGGGCAATGTGCCTATTCATTAGCCAATGTATATGTACATAAACTCCCAGAAACACACCCTTGACTTCATAATGACAAAGGGCTCACTGTAGTTTTTTTTACCTTGTCTAAAGAGTACATAGTTATTGTCTCTTTTTTGCTGCTACTCAGCTGCATTAATATAATTGAGCATGCAGGTGGAGATCAATCACAAACGGAAGATAGTGTAACTTTTTCCTATCCTCTCATGGAAACATAAAAGGCCTATCGGCAGTGAACATTACTGCCCAACAAAATGTTCAAAACACAGTAAAAAAAAAATCACATGCTCTAAAGCCTGGTGGTAACCAATCCAGGAAAACGTACCAAAGCTTAGCACGTATGAACATCTTTCAAACTGTTTTGCAAAATATAGGAACTGATAAGGAGATATGTACATTTCTTTCTTCAGTGCGAGATTATATGCACATCCTGAATGGCCTAATGTTGTCAATTAGTTATTCGGTTGACGTAGCTCCTAAACTGAATCTGTAGAGAAATCCATTCAATACTCATACACATAACCGTATTCATAAAATTTCTATTAAATGGTTTATGCAAAGTGATACGTTTTTATTGTATGCAGGCCGTCCTCAACATACAACCACAACTGGAGGCAGAACATTTGTTGCTAAGTGTGCAGACCGTAAAAGAAGTCATACCTGATTTTAGGGCCTATTTCCTAAGATCCTTAAGCAAATCACATAGTTGTTAAGTGAATCCATCTTCCCCCATTGACTTTGCTGGGAAGATTGCACGTGGTAATCGTGCAATCTCGGGATGCTGCATAAATACATAGTGGTTGTCAGCACATCACTATGGAGATGGCTGTGACAACTGCAAGTGAGAATTTTTTTCGATGCCCTCATAATTTTCAATATGAGGGGTCCTTGGTGCTTTCTGATCTTGGTTGTTTTCTTGCAGATATTCCATGACCCAAAGTAGGTAACATCATCAGTACAAATATTCTCCTTTATTGATAAGATTGAACAGTGGTTAAATGAATGATTCTAAGTCAAGGACCTGACTGCTATATTGTTTCATGTGATAGTGAAGGTTTAATTCTAAATGAATGTTATACAAGTGGGCAGTAACCTTTTACTGTTTTTTTAAAACAATTTTTATTGTCTTGAAAACTGGCCAGAGTTGTGGTTACAGTATGGGTGGTTATATAAAGTCTTTGAAATAAAAATAATAATAAATAAACTCAATTTTAAACATTGGTCATCTCCCCCAAATCTTTACTCTTTCAGAATTGTGCAACATGAACATTGTAGTGTTGTTAAGAAATCAGGAAAAAAAATAACTTAATGCATATAATAGTTTTAGACAAACTTTTAACAATTGGCTTTTTGTTATATTGAGAAAAGTCAGCACATTTGCTAATCAAATTAATTAAAAGGTAGCTTTTCAAAATAAAAGCAATTGCTTTAAATAAATACAGTTTCTCATATTCATAGAACTCTTGCTTCTAACTGAGGAAATGCAAATATATATATTGAAGCCTTGAGAAATCTGAAATACACAACCATTGCTAAAGTATTTGAGCCAGGCACTGTGAAGAATGGTAACATGGAGGCATTTTCACTTGTCTTCCAGCTTTACTGGCAAAGAAAACAACAGCAGAACCCAGATTTCTTCTTCTCAACATTTAAATGTTTTTTTTTAATGGAACATGCTGAGAATTTATAATAGCCATTTAGTTTTTTAAGCTCTTACTCTCTGTGTTGCTTCACATTTCCAACCTATCAAACCTGTGGTAAAACACATAATGAATCTGATGTGACACAAGTAAGATTTGGACAAGCGGGAAGGAACAACGGGGGGTCACCATGTGCCTGACTCACTAGAAGCACTGCTAGCAATTCACTCCTCTATGCTGCATCACCCATGTGACTTATTTTTAGCTTTGTGACATAAATGTTAAACATTGTATAACTACATCAATGCACATGGAGCTCTGCTTAGAAACATGGTAAATATGATCGTGTGGTATTTATTTAGTAGTCAAATGGCAGCTTCAATTCACCTACTCAGTTTAAATCTGTTTATCCCAGGTTAATCAGTTCAGTTTGGTTGCATTAATTTCTGCTGGAGTTGATAAAAGAAGACTATCACGTGCCTATCTTAGCATTGTCTCTCATGATATATATTACAAAGATGTGAAAGTATCCTCACAATAATGTAACCAAGGAAACATGGCAAATGTTGAAAAAAACTACATACACCTAAGTATAAAGGATCAACAATTGCATGATGGTTGCTTAGAAAATGTGCAAAGGTCTTGTAATTCACACTTCATGTCTCACAACAGGCAGCCATCCCATATGCTCTACCTGGTATAGAAAGCTGGAGGAGGAACCTCTGCAAATTAAGAGCATGTTTTGGCATCAATCATGAGATGGACCTTTGTTCCTGTGACCTGTGCAGATTTGTCTATATATGAATGAAAAATCAAAATTAACGTATCTTTTACAAACACGAATTGTTTATATTACCTTTGTTCAGCTAATGGCAGTGAGAAATATTTCAGCATTGCTAAATTATCTTTGTATATTATGTTCCATTCTATAAACTTGCAAATCATAACCAAAGTCTGGAATTATTTTGTCCAGAGCTGTAGCATATTTTGTAGAGCTCAGGCTGAACCCCTGCCACCTTACTGAAATAAAAAGTGACCAATTTCTTCCATTAATAGGTATCAGATTAATGCATTTCAAATCGTGATTTAGCAAAAGTCTATGGAATGTACGTCAGAAATCCTACTGACTTCCATTAAAAAAGAGAAAGTGTTCAATAATTTATTAACTTAATTTAATGAAAAAGTTAATAATTTATTCTTCTATGTTGAGGAAACCATTATTAATTCATACTAATAAAAGGTGGAGTTCTTTTTCTGTCTTCTGTTTGTTTTGCCGGTAAAACCTATATTACAGATTTGAAAAACCACACTGTCAAAAGCTGGTAGAGCAAAGTATAAAAGGGCAATAATGTAATTCATGGGAAAATGTTAAAGGATCTACCCAAACAAATAGACCCACAGAAAGCTGGAAATTATTAGAATGCCACTACCAGAGAGTTTAAATTTAGGCAAATGGCAGCAGTAAAACACTGGCACTATGAGAATTTTAATACTTCTGATGCCCTGTAGAGGGTGCTAGCGGGATATTTCTTTTTCTCATTTTATTAACGTGTTAAAAAAATAATTTTGGACTGTTGAAATATATGACACCGTTGGCTTTGTTCAGAGCCTGGCATTCTCGCTGCTTGTCTCTTTTTTTTCAATTGGCTCAGGACCTCGCTTAGCCTTGGCATCCGAGTTCCCACTTCCACTTTTGCCCAGTCCACATGATAAACAAGCCAGCTGGATCTGCTTCACATTTTCTATGGCTTCATTTTTGGCGTTCCTCAGTAGATCCCCTTGTCCCTAAGAATACACAAGAAATACAGGGAATCAAAATAAAATACAAAGCCATGAACAATGAAGGTTTCGTATCTGGTTTCCCTTCCCTCGCAGCGACAGTGTTTTGGACAGCGAACAAAGTGGCTCTGTGCGCATCTGATCTGAGGCCTACTTTGAGAGGCAGCCGCTTCAGGATAGCAATTTCTTTTGAGCTGACAACAGGCTCTTCCTAGGCCAGGATGAACCTGGGTTGGCAATCTAATCTCTGATTTAGCATATCAATCTTTTTCTATTTATTTTGGCTCTAAACTGTTGAATTTCTAAAATGAATTTGGGGAGACTGGCACATAAATACAGTAGTTTGTTCGGATAGCGTATTCTGACAGATAGATATCAGGGCCTAAGCTTCCTTACTAAATCATAGTACAGAAAGGAATCATGGTGCAATCACGCTATCACATGGGGAGTATGGCAATATCCCTTCTTATTGTAAGGATACTAAGAGGTACAGTGTTCACAGAAAAACATGGAGGACAGGAGGACAGGGTTTCCATCATGTAGAGGTCCTTTGTGCATACCAATACACATGAAAATCATTGTCCATGTAAGGCCTTGGGAAGGAGCAGAGATGTGGCATGCGCTTGGTATGCATGTGCAGCCAACTGAGGCAACTCCACAAACTCTTTAGGTAACTCCAGACTGCTTGAGGGAAACCAGATACATCCTTTCACCCTTATTCCTTTCTGTGCTATGACTTATTCAGGAGACACATTCACTGGAGTACCAAGTAGCTAGTTAGAAAAAAATACTGAAAATAATGGTGAATCTGTACAGGTAGTCACTGAGCCTAAAATTTCAATTGCTAAACGTGCAAAAAAAATTCCATTGCTAAATTGTCCCCATTTTACGACCTTTCTCTCCAAACTGTTAAGTGAATCACTGCAGTTGTTGAGTCAGTAACATGGTTATAAAGTGAATCTGGCCTCCCCATTGACTTTGCTTGTCAGAAGGTCACAAACAAGTGGTCACGTGATCCAGTGGGACACTGCAAATGTGATAAATACATGCCAATTGCCAGGTGTCCAAATTTTGATCCCGTCACCATGGGGGGATGCTGCAACTGTTGTAAATGGGAAAAAATGGCCGTCCCTTTTTTTTCAGTGCCATTGTAACTTTGAATCCAATCATTAAACGAATAGAACAGAAAAACAGCAAGCAAGTTATGCACTGGTATTGGTTCGGAGCGGAAATCATATCATTTGAAATCCCATAATCCAAGGGGAAAATCATGTCAGTGGACAGTTTGTAAGACAGAAAAACCATTCCTAGGAGAGCTCTCAGTACCTTACAGGCTCAGAAGATGAAACTGAAAAGGACTTTTAATAAGTCTTACTAAAGTAATGAAGAAATATTTAACATGCAATATTCACATATATATGTAAAATGACTATTGAACATAAAATCTAAAACATTTCCCTCTTAAAACATTCCTCATTTTCATAACTTATTTATTTTATTTATTTAATTGGATTTGTATACCGCCCTTTCCCGAAGGACTCAGGGCGGTTTACAGGGAATTAAAACAAGAAATACAAAAATTAAAAACAATTTAAAAGATTATAACAGTCCCTGAAAGAGTAAAAACCCCAATTAAAATTAAAATTAAAATTAAAATTCTCAGCCTGTGAACTTATATAAATGTTTAAATATCTTAAAGAAATAAATGAATGTTGATATTTCCTCCAGTGCAAATCTCTGTTTTCTACTCTCCATTCATCCTCAGTTGTCTCCCAATGCAATTTGACATGGGAAGATAATCTGCTATGATTTAATCTACTGACACAAGCCAAGTAATTTTGCATTCACTATAGTATTGCACCCATCCTGGTAAACAACTTTAGAGAGACAATGGTAGCTGGCAAGGTACAGCACCAGTCAACAATGTCTGGAAACAAAAGCTTCTGGGAACACCAATGTCAATGAGAATTGCGTCACAAGTTGATAACATCTGGGATAATTCAGCCATTCTGCTCGATGACTTAATAGCACAATGGAGCCTTTGTTCAACCTTAGGTCTTGGTAGGATCACTACGTCAACCTTTTGCATCAGACTCCTAAAGTAGTTTGACAATGTGAATGTCAAAATTGCTTTGTAAGTCCTATAGAAATAGGAGTACAGAAATTACACAAAACCTGCAAATACTTTCCAGAGGGGTAACTGGATCAATCTCATGCATTAAAAACAAGACTATTGTGGAACACTGAAGATTAATCCATTTATTATTACATTAACTTTTGTGAACTTTATGCTTTCAATAAACTAGGTTATCGTCTATGAAAGCTTATGCCAGGATAAACACTAATCTTTAAAAAAAACCCATAAAACTAATTTCTTTAGTTAGATTTTTTTAAAACCCTCAAGGAATAGATGGAACATCATATTAATAGTCATTACACATATGAACAACTGATTATATTTTTTGCAGCTTAGGTTCCTCTGCTTGTCAGAGTGACTCTCTAAAATATCATCCTTTTCCAGTGCTGCCAACCACAGAGTGTGTCATGAAATTACCTGAGAAAGATATGTGAAACCAACTGACAACTATGTATGCCAATCTCTCATACTTTCCTGTGTGGAACAGAGCAAAATAGCATGAATAGACAGATGGAATGGCATTACATATGAACTTGTTTGTTTGTCTGTTTGTTTGTTTGTTTGTGCGTCAAGGACAACACTGAGAAGAAGGAATGTTCTATCTTTGCTTTGAACATTATAATAATAGTAGGGCTATACTTTTTACAATAAATCTAAAATGTAGTACAATTTTTCACACTGGGACAAAAGACATTTAGTTTTCTGTAATTGGTAGTACTTAGAGTGATGTTTATAGTCAGCATCTGCATCGGAGTCTGCTGAAACATAAAACATTACATAGAACAGGGCAATATAAATTAATTTTTAATTTAGCCTGTGTAAGGCAGACACATCTGATCTCTGTTCTAATTTTGTATTTCCATGAAACTCTATTCATGATTTTTTTTTCCAGAACTGCACTGCATTGCAAAGGGATATAGCAGATGTTTTCATATACAGAGAGAAGAGGGAAGAACAAGCTCAGATAATGTGTAGAAAAGGTGATTATAAGATTCAGTAATAGACAGATCTGTCCTCAAGTCCTTACATTTCAGCCACTATTGGTTTCATCAATCACAGCATACTAACGATTGAGATATTTTATTTAATGGTTCCCTCCATCACACTATTTTTCAGTCTCTACTCTTGAATAGATGTGTGACAGTATTTTTAAAGCTAATTAACCCAGCCTAGTAACCAGTAACATCAACTTTTATATACCCATCTCAACTTCCAACAATCAACTGCATCTAGGAATGACCATCAAGTTATACAATCATCCCTTTCTTTGAATAAAACCTTCTCCATATAATGCTATGTATTTTTGTAAGAATGCTTCCAGATCTAGATTTATTGTCTCATTTTGATTTATGAGTACTTTAAACAAAAAACCAGTTTCTAAATGATCATAATTCCCCCAACCTGCCTCGGGGACCACCTGCTGCCGGCGTCGACTCCCCTCCGCCCTGTGCGTTCCCACAGAGAGGGCCTCCTCAGGGTGCCTCCGGTCAGAGAATGCCGGCTGGTGGCCCCCAGGGGGAGGGCCTTCTCTGTGGGCGCCCCGGCTTTATGGAATCAACTGCCGGTTGAGCTCCGGATGGCACCGGATCTTCGCTCCTTCCGGCGCGGGTTAAAGACCCATTTATTCGAACAAGCTGGCCTGGCCTGATGGGGGAATGTTAGGGTTTTAATGTTTTTTATATTTTGATTGTTTTAATTTGGGCAATAATTTAATCCTTTTTAACTTTTGTACTTCTATTTATATGCCCTGTTCACCGCCCTGAGTCCTTCGGGAGAAGGGCGGTATAGAAATTCAATTAAATAAATAAATAAATAAATAAATAAATAAATAAATTTCTAAGAAATTAGGCATGCTTTTCCATAATATAAAGCTCTAACCCAGATATATACAATAGTATAATGGAATGTTCTGGTGAAGAACAAAAGAAGGGACAACTATTTCTGGTCTTTTCCTCATGCTATATTAGAGGAAAATGGAGTTCTATTTTTCTGACTCTTGTTCTAGTTCCAGACATCAAGACAAATTGGAGTACTTTATAATTTACTGAGTCTCCAAATTAGATCAGATAGTGTGAGACTAGGTTGAAGCTGAAGTAGGCACATAAAGCAAGATGGACAAAGACCAGGAAAGGAAACCTTAGGGCAGTGGTAGGATTCAAATATGTGAACAACTGGTTCTCTGTGTGGATGCCGCTTCCAAAAGTCCATTCTGGGCCTGGGCAACAAAAAATTAGCTACTGGTTCTGCCAAAGAAGTGCAAACTGGCTGAATCCCACCACTGCCTTAGGGGAAGTAGTTAAGAAGGAACCAACTCATTAAGGAAAAAAAATGTCACTGAAAACAAACAAAAGAAATTAAGCCTGAGCACATGGGAAACTCCTGCCTCAGTGCCATCAACAACTACCAGACATGAGACTCAACAAAGGAAGGGCTTTGGGGGAAAAGGGGGGCCCTGAAGCCTGCCCGCTCTTTGAGTCATCCTTGGATCCAGACTTGGTGGCTTCTGTCCTTCTGACTAGTGCCTGCCAGCCTAGTTGAGAAGGACATGGGTGTGTGTTTGTGTTTGCGTATATGAGTGCATGTGAGAAAGAGCAAATAGATATGTTGTAACCACTAAAGTTTTGCTGTTATTTTAAATTCAGTGGATCTCTGTGTGTTCTAAAGAATTGGTTGTGCTTCAGTGTTTGGTTGAAAGTAATTTGAGTGTGGCTATTTTCCAGGACTGTGAATGTGTGAATAAGTGACCATAAGCTGAACTTAGGAGCGTGTGTAACAATAGTCTCAACACATTAATTTCTGAAGGGAATATTAGTTAATATTCTAATTTTTAGATAAATCTTATTTTGGGATGTATTTTATTTTATTTTTGGGATGTATTTTATTATAGATTTGCCAGATGGTCACCCTACCACTGGGAGTAGCGGGGAATACAAAATCTGTATGAGTTCTCAATTGAAACAATTGTAAGACACATTGCTGCTTTCTGGTAGTCAGGAGTTATACAGTCATATAACTGCAGAAATAACAAAGACCTTCAGCCTCAAGGGGAAGACAATTTTTTTACAGAATGGTCCTTTTGTTTCCCTGTTGTTCACTCTTCCCTCCATGGCTTTAAATTAGTCACAGAACGACACACAAAAAGGGTATCAATGGTCCGGTATCTGAGAGGCTTACAGAATGATATCTAAAGAGATTCTTTGTCATCCAGGTCATAAAGCTGAAGAAGCTTCTTGGATGAGAAGCGAAACGTCTTCAAAGAAAAACAAGAAAGTCCAGTTGCCTCATGAAAAAGCACCTTTGGGATTGCAGAATGATACTGGCACTAGACTCAAAGGCTTAACAGAAATGGAGCGTCTTGAGGTGATTTGTGTTGAGGAATCTGCTGCACTTCCCATTCTCTTCCAATGGAATATAGGAAGGTTTCTCCATTCTTGAGGCTTCTATCTGTCTCTGAAGGCTGAGGTGCTTCAGACTGGAGCATAAGAATAAAAGAAAACTGAGGCTTTCCTTAAGCTATCTCTGGATCTCCTAAGCTATCTCTGGATCTCCTTTCCCCACAAATCAGAAATACAAAAAAATGTTCCTCAAAGCCCATGAAAGAAAGTCAGAAGGTTTGCAATGTTACCAGTCTCTCTCCACTGCCCTTCCCCATGAACACAAGTTAGCTCCAAATATTCCCATTCTCCTTCCCCTTTTTTTAGTAACAGTATGAGATCAACAAAGGAAACAGAGAAAAGGCTCCCCTTTGTCTCTCTCTCCCTCTCACACCTTTCCATTGCCCCAAATATGTAACGAGCCATGGTATCCTCTGGTGAGGAGATAATGATGCAGGGTATTCCTTCCCACGGGAAACTATGACTTGTTACATCATTAACATCAAATGGTTATTTATACTGTAGCTCATGCGCAAACTTTTACATTTTCCTTACAGTGTTCTGGCCTTTAAAAAAAAGAAAAGAAACCCACACTGTTGCTTCATATGAACAAGATGGGACTGCAAAGAACAGTTCTGAGAAGCCCAGGAGAATGAATGGCAAACTAGGTCCCTTGTGACAACACTGTCAGACTACTAGAAAGGATCTGCAAGTAAACATTTCTGTGCCCATACGGTTGTTCAGAAGCCATCTGCTGGCAATGAAAAATGAACAAAAATCACCTAAGGAAAAATGCCGGTGAAAGTAGATCAACACCTTAAGCAAAATTAAACCTAGAAATAATGCAGTTCCAAATCATTCTTGGAAAATCAGTTGCTGCAATGAGCTGAGAGCACAGAATCCAGGTACACATGTACAAACAAGGCTTTGGAACAAAGAAAAAAAGCACATGTCTATCTTTTTGCCTTCTAACATCGCTGCTTACTTCCTTCTGTTACTATTGTTATCACTGACTCTAGAAATAAATATCAAATCAACACAGGAAAGGTCAGGTCAGCTTTTGGTGGGATGCCATGTAAGCCTGGAAGCTATTAATCAGGCATTCCAGGAGAATAGTAAAGAGCTTATCTGAAAGCAGAATGTATTATTCCATAAGCATCTTCACAAAATGGTTTCTCCTTTTCTTTCACAAGACATTCTCTGGAGCACACGGAGATAAATGTGCCTGGTAATGTAGAAAAAAATTGCACCATTTTTGTTCATTAAATATGTGCGGCGGGGGGGTGTTTCCTAATAAGAGACAGATGGTTTTATGGCAATCCAATTTGACTGCATGAAGGCTGTGCCAAAGTATTAATTTGTAAGTACTGTCAACATATAGAGAGGGGAAAAAATAAAAGGGGGATGGGGGAATCCTGCCATCTTGGAGCCCACCCTACCAAAACTAAACATGAATGTAGGTATGACTATTTCATTTCATTTCATTATTTCAATTCCATTCCATTCAATTCATTCAATCAATTTATATAGCTGCCCTTCTCAAACCAGTGACTCTGGGTGGCAAACAAATAAAAACAATTAAAACACATAAGCTATATAAAAAAGAAATTAAATACAAATATCAACCAAAAGCTATTATAATCCATTGGAATCAACATAACTAAGAACACCCCGGGCCTAAACACATAGCCAGGTCTGAAAGGCCAGCTGGGTTGGGGTCACCCTAATCTCTGGAGAGAAAATGGTCCAGAGGGGAGGGCCTAAATCAGAGAAGACGCACCTCCTGGTGGATAGATTGGATGGGTAAAAGCAACTGGAAGAAAATGGTCCCAAGCCATGAAAGGCTTTAAAGGTGACAGCTAACACCTTGAACTGTACATGGAAACACACTGGCAACCAATGCAGCCCCTGAAGCAGTATTGCTCCATATGCCAAAGAGCTGACACCATTTACAGTTTGTACTGCTGCATTTTGTACCAGCTGAAGCTTCCAGATGCTCAAGGGCAGCCCGTGTAGAGTATTGCAGTAGTCCAAGTGGTAATCACAAATATTACATTACAAGAGTTCAATACCAACATCGAAGACCAATATTACTGGTCTTTGCAATTTTTGCATTATCGCTATTGTAATATTATCTCATATTGTAAAGGCTGCGATGTCAATAGACCATGGCTTATCCTGGCTGAGGTAAATATTGAAAGCAAAAGAACCATGGAGGAGCACAAAACACTCTACAAATTTTTCAGATGGTTGCACCTGGATCATGATACATATTTGATATTTGCTGCTGCCTGGGTTCCTGCAGGTATAGCATTACAGGCAATCTGTGATATACACATGGGGAGAAGGAGAGAAATTACAACTCTAAAATTGGAAAAAAGAAGAGAATTGGTTGCTTAGATCTCTAGGCAGAAAGGGGGGAGGAGTTTACACTGTCCATCTTCAAACAAGAGGTGAACGTTGAATTCTAGATAATTTTCAATTTCACAGAGAAAAGTTCTTAGCTCAATTCTCTCTCATTAATAAGAAAGCTTGCCAAATATCGTCAAGGGCATATCTTTAATGACAAAAAGCTACAAACAAACAGCATAGTAGAAAAACAGGTCAGGGAGTTCCTTTACGTACTTGAAGATTGGGTTCTCAACCTCATAACCCTGTATAACCTTCTTCTCTACTGGAAAACAATTCCAACCATTTTTCAGATAAGTATTAGTAAGTCTCTGCATTAAATACAAAGCTATAGGAAATTCAGTGGCTAATGAGACAAAGCCAATTTGTAATAAAGTTGGGAATGTTCTCCTTCTACATACATATGATTTTGCATGTCAGAGATTTCTTCTGCAGCATATCTTAAAGCAAAACTGCACCATGAACAATGCCATTACACAATCACCCACTTGAAAGGTTCCTGCCTCAAAAATACAGTTTCTCTTCATCTTTATAGAATTAAAAAGTACTTTTCACTTATTCATGTACGTTTCATGATAAAAGATGGCAATAAGTTATCACTATGCTCTGCAGTCCTTAAGGTTATTTAATGTGTAAATCAGGATCTACAACAAAAGAATCCTCCATTATGTCATTATAATCCTTTATGCTTTTCTCAAATTTTAAAAGTCAAGAGAATAGTTTATGAATAAAAATGCCTGTCATTAAGTAAGCTAATTTTTTTACGGTCTAGCAAAATTTGTACTGCTGTCTGGATATTTTAAAAGGTGAACAACTGAAGACACAGAGAAAGAAAAGTGCAGCTCCCTTGTTTGCTGTAGCACCTCCAATTAAATAAAACATGGCATCTCATGGCTTCTTTTCCAGATGTTGTAAAAAGCCAAATCTAAAACCACCAGAGGAACATGACCACTTCTAATATGAATAATCTCAATAGCACTTTAGAACTCATAAAATAGTCAGTAAAGATCTTTATATTTGACTGTATACAGCCAACATTTTCCATCAGTTTATTTATTCATTAGATTTACATCCCATCTCTCCTGCATGGGCTCAAGTAGTGTATGAAGCAATTCATCCTTCATATTTTTCCCACAGCACAACTTTATGAGATAAGCAGGGCTGAGAGAGTCTCCCAAAGATACCCAATGAGTTTAAACCCTAAAACAGACAAACAAAAACACACGACATTTTCTTTGACGTTTCCTGGAAGCCTAACAATGACCTGCCAATATCCCTTCAGAGAGCTACTCTGATGTTAAAGGACAGTTATGTAGAGCAGAATTTTCTAATTTTCAGATATTCTGTATAGAATCCATTGGAACATACAGCACCCATTCAAATCCTTTCATATCTGACACCAGAAGAATAAGCAATAGCATTTTACCTCATCACCTGGCACTTTTTCTCAAGGTAACATGTGTCAAATCTTAGATTCTCAGACTTGGCATTTAAGAGCCTGAGAATATCCTGTATCCATAATCATGTTATCAATTGGAAGCAGACTGAAAAGTTGGCTCTGGCTTTCTTTAAAATAAGACTGAATAAACATGACAATTTTGTATGCACCTGGATTTAAAGGCAGGGAATTCATCTTTTAAAATAAAGGATAGCTTTTCAAACCTAATTAGATTTTTGACAACACAGACTGACTTTAATTCACAGATTCATTTCAAGTAATCAAATGAAATCATCTTAATCAACAGGTTTAAGACAGAAATTTTTAAAATGGAAAGTCTGCATGACTCCCGATGACTTTAGAGACCTATCTCTGTACTTTTATTGTCAACAGTATCAAGGTGGTTTGTCACTGCCTTCTTTTAGACTTTTTTCCAACTTCTAGCCTATGATCTGCTAACCAGGACTAATAGTGCTTAGCTTTGAGGGCAGGACATCTGCTAAGCCTTCTCTCTCATTCATTCATTCATTCATTCATTCATTCATTCATTCATTCATTCATTCATTCATTCATTCACACATTTATATAGCCACCCCACATAGTGACTCTCTTATATTTCTGTGTAGGAACCTTCAAATCAAAGTGACTCAAGGATATTTCTGTATGTAGAACTGTTTCCAAAATATTGGGAAGGCCTCAAAGAATTTGAACCTCATAATCAAGTTTTTAACATAATTCCTTCCTAACACCTCTTTCATAATACCACTATACGGAAACACTGGCATTGCTTATAAGATGAAGCAGTTAGAAAACTTAAATTCACGTGTATTTTTAATCCTGTTATATGCCACTCCTCCCCTCCTTGGCATATAAAGTGGCATATAAAGATAACAATAATTAATAGGAGGAGGAGGAGGAGGAGTAAAACACATAACACTACGCATACCCACCTTCCCACACAGGCACCCTCCAGATGAATAAACTGCAACTCCCATCTTCCCCTTATTATCTGGATGACATCAAGTTGGGAAAATACAACCCCATTCTGATAGACTGCAGTTCTCTCCCGTTAGTACATTAAAGTGGCAGCTTAAGGTTGGCATTTAGTTCTTGTGTGAAACAAATAGAAACTAAGTGAGACATTTTCTTCAATCTGTTCATTTTGGAGTAAATCACATTTACTAAAAGCATCCATCGTTCTGTTTCTGTGCTTTCTGGCCTCTACCTATCCACGAATATGACAATATTCTATTAAATGACAATGTGATAAACTTCAGTAGGAGAAGAGACTAGTGAGTGTGTTAGATCAGGCCTTCCTGGGAGCAGGGTTTCTAGGCCTGTTTTATTCTGATGTAAATGGTGTCAGCTTTTTCTGTTTTCTAACACTAAAACCTTCAGAGATCACCTCTGTCTCTCCTACCAAGAAACACCAATTAGAAAAGGGGAATGAAGAGAGGTTTTGCTGCTCTGCACTCCTCCCTGTCTTCTCCAGCGCACTTGGCCTATTTAAAGGTAGTTTTAAGTTGTCAAGGATACAAGCTCAGTTGATTGGAGATTCATGCATTGTTTTTATTGCAAAGTCTAATTCATGTTGAGAGCGCTGTAATCCTTTGAGCAGTTCAGCTCTTCCGACAGCTCTTGTACAAATCCTCTTCAACACCTTATGAGCTCAGTAAAGCAGCCTGCCTAGCAGTGCCTGTGGAAATAGCCGCTGCAAAACAAACTGCTCTCCTGTCCTGCCCACGGCTTTGGTTTCACAATTCTACCTACATAAATAATTTGGTCTGCCCATTTTCAAATGGGGAATCTACAGTCATGGTCAGCCCCATCAGCCACAGCAGCTGAACGTCTCAGAGGGTCTGGTGATGATAATAAGCAATCTAACATGAAGGGTTTATCTACAATCAGAGATTAAAAATGAAAAATGTGGCAAGCTCTGGTTTAATTAAATTTAATTAAATCCAGGGATGACAGATAGCACCTAGACTGGTTCCTTCCAGGAATGATTGATGAGATCTTGAGAGTGAGCGCAGGTTAAAGCTAACAGAATCTGTCAATATGAGGAGAGGTAAATAGGGAGGGGACACTTGCCCCAAACATTTTGCTGCATGAAAGAAAATACACACCACACCAAACCAAGAGTAATGTGTCCAAAATCAGCCAAAGGATTTGAATGGTGAGGCTAAAAACCTTGTTACCAGAAAAATAAAAAAATAAAAATGAAAGGCGCTTTCATGGTAAAAGGGCATGCTTCCCTTTCGAAGAGTGGGAAGCATGGTTACCATTATAAAAAGTAGAATCTGCTTCTGGTCAAACATAACTTACAGTGGATGCAGTACCCTTGCAGGTTTTTTTGGCAATAGGAAATCAGGGATTGCCTTTTTTGGGGACAATTTTCTCATCTAGCCCCACAGCCCTGAGATTTCTGCTGGCCCTCCATCTAAGCACTTATCAACCCAACTCTGCTTACCTTCAAAGTCCAGACAAGGGCCAACAGGGGCTACCTGCAGAGGCTACATTTGTTAGAACAGGGGTCCCCAACTCCTGGTCCATGGACCAGTACCGGGCTGTGGGATGCCAGTAACCAGTCCATACAAATAAGGAAAGCCACATCCGCAGGATGCAGGCAGCACACAAAACCACACCCCCTCCGGTCTGCAGAAAAATCTCTCTCCACATAACCAGTCCCTTGTGCCCTTAAGGTTGGGGACCTCTGTGTTAGAACATAAGGGGGGGGGAAAGTAGCAGCTCTATAAAATAGAGCAAAAATAAATTTGGGGGGGAAAACAATAGAAAATTTGAAGTTAAAAGTAAGGAAAGTAAAGAGAACTAATAAGTGAAAAACAGAGAAAGAAACAGAGAAGAGAAAGATAAGAAAAGACAAAAGCAGGATGAGACTTTTTAAAAACTGCATTCTTCAACAAATGGAATCCGCACTCTGATACTTAGCATATTCACTAGGAAATTGTATCCTACTGATTTCAACATCTGTTGCTTCCAGACTCTCACATAATACATCTTTCATTATGGTGATTTAAACATAATTAATCTATGTAAGTGGAGTAACAGAAGATACGGATCATCCCAGAAATAAGATAAATCAGCAACAAAGCAATAAGTAAGTCTTTATTGATTAGCCCTTGGGCCATATCAAAGTGCAAAGTTCCAGCAACAAATTGTTACTAAAATTTGATAAAGGCAATTTAAAATGGAATTTGATAACCTATGTAAGGGGAGTAACAGAAGATACATCATCCCAGAAATAAGATAAATAAATCAGCAACAAAGCAATAAAATAAAAGTATACTAGCAAAGAAAAAACAGAAAACAGTCCAGCTACATTTCTCTGTCTCTCAGCCCGCTCACTTCAAAGAGTTGTTGTTGTGGGAAAAATAGGCGGAAGAAGATTTGTTTGATATGTTTGCCACCTTTAGTGGTTTTAAAAAATAACGAAGGTGGATACAAATAAATAAATAGATTTCTAGCAGCAAATAATTTTTATTTAATTATGAGAACAGAAAAAAATGTTGTAGTTGTTTCTTAAACTTATTTTTTTTTAGTTTTAGCTGTAGGGAACCAAGAAATCTCTTTAATTTGGTTTCTTTGGTCCCCATAAAAACTCTATTCTTTTCCATCAGAGTTGTGCCAAAGCTTGTTTCTGATATAAGTTTTAGAGTGCCAGAAGTAGCAAATTGTTTAATATGAGGTATATACTAGAGTTAATTTAGTTTTAATGAAAATAAAATTACATTTACTTTTGCTGGCCCCTCTTACAATTTATATGATTGCCCCTAACATAATCCTTGAAGGCAAAAAGGCTACAGACCCATGATATAATTTGTCTTAAATTATAAAATTGAGGAATTTTAAGATTTATTATTTTGAGGAATTTAAAGATGATATTATTATTATTATTATTATTATTATTATTATTATTATTATTATTATTATTATTGCCTTATTTTACTTAAGTGTTCAACTCAGAAATGGCAGAACATCAGGTCTGTGGGGATCAATCTCAATTGCTTCTTTTGGATAGCAATTGTGGATTCAAGGCTGCTCTGTCTATTGCAGTATGGATCTCTTCTCATCTTTCAAACTTTTGTTTTTCTCTAGACACCTTTCTGAAGCTAGATTCTTTTTAATTTCCTGTTTATTCTTGGCCTCATCTTTTTCCTACAGTTTCACTCAAAAAGAATTTCCCATGGTGGCTTATTCTAAGGCTTATAATCTAAAAGGAATGAGACAAGATAAAAAATGATAGGAAGACTGTTTATTTTTACTAAAACACTGATTTGACAAATTATCCTTCTGAAAGTTTTGGGGTCAAAGTTCTTGTTTAAAAATTGTTGCAGCTAACAAGGTTGGTATAATTGCTCAGTGTGACCTTTGATGTTGTGTAAGGTAACATAAGGTTATTTGCTAATATTGGTTTGCCTCTCTAAAATACGTAAAATGGAATTTATTGATTTAAAAAAAAAAAGAGAGATCAGCTCTAGCTAGAATAAAGTGTCTGAACAATCCGGCAAACCTTTTTTTTTTCAAAACAATGGAAAAATAATAGGCAGCTGATGGAACTTCCTTTACTTTCTTCCTTGAGAACTGAAAGGATTTGTTTTAGATCTGGCACATAGATAAAGACCACATGCTGAATGAAGTGGATGAGTGCAAAAACCACTAAGTATAACAACATCAGAAGAGCCCTGTTTGATCCAATTATAGGTAGTCCTTGATTTACGACCATTCATTCAACGTCCATTCAAAATTAAAACAACACTGAAAAAAAAGAACTTACAACCTGTGGCCACAGTTAAGGCCACTGCAGTTCTCCCATAGTCATGTGATCAAAAACAGGGCACCTGTCAGCCTGCCAGTATAAATGACTACAAAGCTCCTGTAACTCTCCCCGCCTGCCTATCTCCCCATCTATGCTGTTTTGCCACCTTGCACGTTAGTATGCGGTGGTGGCAGTGCCGGGTCTGGGGCTGAAGTAGAGGTCTGGGGTCTCCAGCTGGCTGCCGCTTCCCCCAGGCCTCTGCTTTAGCCCCAGTGCCACTGCATACCATGGCCAGAGTTGCCATACCATTCTGCAAAACCCCAATTGCCTTCACCACCCTGAGCTTCACATGCTCTGCTCTGCTCTGCTCATCTTCACTGCCTCGCACCATTCTTTAACCCGGTATCCAGTGGGGGGATTCAGATATGTGAACAACTGGTTTTCTGTGTGAATGCCACTTTGGGAAGTCCATTCTGGACCTGGGCAAAAAAAAATTAGCTACTGGTTCTGCCGAAGTGTTGCGAACTGGCTTCCGGCGCGATCTAAAGACTTATCTCTTCGAACAAGCTGGCCTGGCCTGATGGGATGGAGTTGGGTTTTATTACTTTTAATGTGTTTTAACTTATTGTAAGAGCTGTGGGCATTTTGTTTAATCTCTTTTAATTTTTGTATTTTGTCTTTTAACATGTACTGCCCTGTTCACCGCCCTGAGTCCTTCGGGAGAAGGGCGGTATACAAATAAAATTAATAATAATAATAATAATAAAATCCCACCACTGCCGATATCCCATTCTTTCTGCAATCCGGCACCCCATTCTCACAATCCTTGGGAAACCTTCTTGTCTTCACTATGTCTCGCAAGAATGGGATGTTGGCTTAGGGACGGCAAAAAAAGGGGCGACTGATGGGAACTCACCTCACCACGCATCAGCACACAGGTCTCAGATGCAGGCTTGCTAATCTCCAACCCAGTGTCCTAACCACATCAGCCATCGCACTCCTCAATGACTTTGATTAATGACTGTGGATTTGCATTATAATCATTGCATTTGCTTAACAACCACTACACACATACAAAAAACATCATAAAATCAGGTCTATTCATGTGATGACCTACTTTACGATCATCATGACTTATGACCGAAATTATGGTCTCAATTATAGTCATAACTCAACATACATAACTATCTGTATGCTATGGAAATTTAATAATTTACCATCAGCGGTGCTGAAGTGCAAAACCACAAAAGTCCCTCTCCTGAAATGCTTTGTCCCTGCTAGGATGGGAGCACTGAATTATGGGATCCTGTCCTTTTGTACCAAGACATCCACAATGATCTAGTAACACCCTTAGCTCATTTCTAGCTTGGATAGAATTTCATACGCAATTTCTTTAGGCAGATAAAGATCCCAGGATAACTGTTGCAGTTGCAAAGTCTGTATTTGTAGCTTCTAAATCTGCACACTGTTGACAGGAAAATAGGCTACGCACAACTACAGGACTTTTTCATTATGCAAGTTGCATTGCAATTTGTACGATATACATAACTTTATTTTGAAGTCTGGGTCAATGATCTGCAATAAAGTTTGATGGACTGGACATTATTTGAAGCAGAAGTGATGCCTGCTTTCTAATGCAATAACTGGCACTGGCAGCCTGGAGACATTGTGAGGGGAGGGGAGGGGGAAACGACTCAGGTTTATTAACTACCACCTTGAGGAAACCAATACTACCTTGAAATTATTGTGAAGAATTAATCCACAATTTCCCGCAGCTAGAAAATAATCAACTCAAAGCCTGTTGAGAACCCTGTCTTGCACATTAATAAAACCATGCAGACACATGCTTATTTTTAGCTTTGTAAATGATAGCCTGGTGCTGTGAGCAAACAAAATGAAGCACTCACAAAGATGTTTGTAAATCTGTCAGCAAAAAGCCATGCAATGTAATCTATTAACTATCTATGTTTGCAGCTCTTTAAAAGGCCCATGTCAAGGGCCATTATTAAAATCTGTTCTAATGCGGGAATAGATAACTTTTGCTCATTAACCCCTCATGAAAAATGTCCCATTCTGGGGAGCTGCAGAGAAATTACGGCCACCACTACAGCATGCAAAATAAAACTAGCATTTTAGCTCAATTTCCTGCAGCCTGCTCTGGAAGCCACCCAAAAGGTGCTAGGATATACCTCTGGATCGTGGGATGGGGAATGGATGCCTGACAGCCTGTCTTTCCAACTCCATGTGGACAAACTGCTTGAATTCTGATCATTTCTTTATAATACAATCGTTAAATCAGTTTTCCTTTTAAACTAGTTTATTAAATAGTTTATTACTGTCGGACTGATCCCACTTTTCCAAATGGAAGCAGTATTTTTGTAAACAGTTGCAAATCAGCTCTTACTGCAATGGAGGGATCAACATATGTTTTTTGTACATATGCAATCAACTTTTTGTTAGGATGTATCTAGTTATGATAAATAATTCAAAGTTCATTATCAGATGTGACCTTTTATTTTCGCAGGAAAAACTCTGCTACATTTATTTGAGTATCAAATAAATGAAGTCAATGGTTGTCTGAAGGTTTGATTTTTTTTTCTTTCTGAAGCGAAGAAAACAAATAGATTTTACTTTATCTTCCCAATGGAGATACATTATCTCGGCAAGCCTTTTTTATTATAAACATGGAAAAATCAATATTAAATTTGTAAATCTAAGGGAATATTCTGTTAGGCTATATTTACTGCTTACAATAAACACAGTGTACTACTTTACATAGTGATAGTAACTGACTTGCTAATTCTTATATTAGGCAGCTGAAATCCAATGTATGTTTTTTCCCTATGCTCAGCAAAAGTTAACTCATGAATTATTGTGATTCATTAAAGATCCATGTTACTAGAATATTGGGCACTCCCCCTCCTGTTCCAATTCCCAAAGCGTTTCCCATTAATATGCACTGAATTTTTGCAAGGGTCAAGGCAAAGGGGGGGGGGGGACTGCAAAGTCCCCTCTTCATCTTTGGCTAGTGGTTGTTGGCATCAAAGCACAATGAGCTCCTTTTCCTTGAGAGAAAATCTATCTGGAAAGATATCCGAAAATGGATATCCTTCTCCTCCATGATAAGACAAAAAATGTATTTCCTCTCTTATATTTGAGGTCTCAGAGATGAGGGAACCCTCTCTATCTCCTCATTATTTTAAAACTAGAGGTTTTATGCATTTATTGGCCTAGTTTACAATAAGAAAGGACATATTCCATATTTTTTTAATTTACAGATACCTTGAATCCTGTTTTTGTTGAAGAAAACGTTCTGTCCAGGATAATCTACAAAGAGCTAAAGTTAACCATTAGCAAAACTTTGCTTCCTCTCACCTCTTACATTTTTACGATTTCCTTCTCTCTTTTTCCCACTCCTTCTCTCCATTCTCATTAAGTTACCAGGGGAAGGATTATTCTTAGCTTGGTCTGATCTTGAATATTTGCAGAAGAGATTTGAACTTAGCCTCAGGACTGGATAAAACAAACCTCAGGCACCAGTCTGTTTTCTTTTCAAGTTCTTTGTTTTACAATTCCAAAACTCTCTTTCCATCTGGGGAACCATAACCTTGTTCAAAGGGACACTTATAGATAATCAAGGTTGTGCAGATGCGGCTTGAAATAAACCTCCACCATTTTTTAAGAAAAGAATAAGCAGCTTGTTATTTGCTGAGTCAATGATTCCCAGTGCTCAGCTGTAATCGCCCAAAGATTCTGACATTTCTTATTTCTGAAAAGTAGTCACACTAGTGAATAGTTTACTAAACTGGATTTAAATCTGAAGGAGAAGATATTCTCCACCAAATGCAAATCACGACAACTGCCATATTAGGACTACCTCATTAGCTTCAGGGTTGTAATACTGAAGTCTTATACACTGATTCAAAAATATCTAGTAACTTGAAAATGAATAGTGGGGCAGGCCTTGAAGTATAAAGGCACTGAATAAAACAGAGCTACATGCACGCAAAACAGAGCTGCGAAAAAGCCATTTCACTTTGATGACTTGGCTGAAAGCATTTTTCATTAACATTTTTCATTTCATTTCATCAATATTTGGTTTTATTACTGAGCTAATATGTAACATTTTTTTCAAGATCATATTTAAGAGGCTAAAATCTAGGAATTTCAACCTATCGAGAGGTACAAAAATCCTGCTTTTCTCTTTCTCCTTTTTCTTAGCTGAGTAGAGAGAGCTTTCTTTACATCTTTTTTTGCTTTCCTCTTTCTGACTGCCACAATCTTTCTTGCCTTCACCTAGAAGAGATTTAACTTGTTTGCATATTGCCTTTGTCATGGTGAGACATTCAGCATTCAGCATTCAGAGGTGGTGAATGCTCCAACACTGGAGGTTTTTTTTTTAAAGACCCTTGCTTAGACTGGCTACACGTAGCCCTTCTGTTAGTAAAAAAAACCTCTGTTTTTCCCTTAGGCTCGACAGCCTCCTGGACTGCCTTTCCTAGTAAGTCTCACCTTGTGCCCAGAAAACTGTGGAATATAAGTAGCACTCTTCTGTCCTTTTACTGGGAAATGCACAAGTTGAACTGACATGAGTTTCAATGCTGCTTCCACCATGATGCTTCTCTTCCCAGAACACTTTACATGCCCTAAACTGTTTGCCTGTCTGAGGCTTACCGGACAGGCCTTGTTATTCAGCATCCTCAGCACCTACAAAGTATTTGTGGTAAACCACAGAAAATGATTTGGACGGTCAGAGTCAGCTCTACTCATTCTGTTCTCTTCATTGTGACGCATGAATCCCTTTTGCTGGCATTTTTGCAAGACAACCTGGATGCTTCTTCTTCTTGGACCCCCTGTAAGCCTAGCATTTTATTATATATTTCTAGAAATAAAATGCTACATGGTCACCATTATTATTATTTTTTAAGAGGGGGTGTTTCAAAGTCTTGCCTCAATTGCTTTAATATGCTACAAAAATATTCCACTAAACATGTCATCCTGTCTTAGAGTGAGTAAATTCATTGAATCATCTCTAAATATTTATTCTGGTCATGGGGAACCTCTGGCCCATGGCGTCCCCCGGCTCACACTATATTCTCCCACCCACCAGCCCTATCTCTCCCTTAGTCCCACACTTTCTACTGGCCACTCCACCCACCTTCATCTCCTCAAAATCTACCTTACTGCTTTCTTCTTCACAATTGAGATTTATCTCCAAGAAATTAGATTCTTCTTTCTTTTCAGGGATGAGAATATGGAGATCATGTGGATGTGGAAAGGTATTTATGAATAGGAAAAAAAATGGAAATAGATGCAGACAAGTGTGAAAGTGTGCATAGGACAGTGGTGGGAAAGTACACTGGCAGATATAAATGTGTTTGCAGAAATAACAAGGGAAAATGTTGTATGATATTAAGAGATACACGTATGCATGTATCCCTCCTTCCCCACCATAGGGTTCCCCAGAAGCTCTCAGGATGAGCAAATGGCTCTTAGACTGAAAAAAATTCCCCATCTGGAAGTATTCATATTGGCAGCTGCATTCCAAAGAAAAATTATTTTCAAATCTTTTTTTCCCTAGAAACTGTTTTGAATCCAGAAGATGAATGGGGAAAACAATAACTACAGTGCAATCGTATGCATGTTTACTCTGAATAAGTTCAATTTTTTTTTCTCCTCAGAAAACATATTGCTCCATTGAGGTAACTGGGTATTTAAAGGAGATGGTCTGTGTATATATATACAAAAATGTGTTTTCCTCATAAAATCTGACTCTTACTTGGATATTAGGAAAACATATTGCCATTTGGGGCTCCATTCTCTCTAATCAATGCTAAACAGAGCACACAAATAATTTACAATGGCAGGGTTTTTTTTTCCAATTCTAATAGAGAATAAAAACCACAGAACTGGTTAAATTTTTAAAGACTGGATACTTCGACTTGTAATGAGTTACAGACTTGGATAATAATAATTCACAATCCAATCAGGTAATTTTGTCCACACTCAGCAAAATAATTAATAACAGTAAGTTTTTATTAGAAAATGCTCCCTTTTTTGTTAAAAAATTTTTTGGGGGGTAGTCTAAAAAATCAGAAACAGGAATGTATTCTTTTTTCTACAGATAGTGGACGGATGAAGAATGCAACTGCCTTGGCAATAAAGTTTCTTTTTTTCCTCTCACAATGTTTTAGATTTGGTGAGTCCATCTGCATTCAGTGCTGTGATAATACTGTCACATCTGAAGGATACGTGGGCTGAAATAATATTTCTGCTATGATTCCCTATTGGTTGCACACCAAATAGAAGAGCCAAAGTAAATGGCTTCAAAGAGGCGGGCTCTCCATTATTTTTTGAGCAAAACGTTAGCAGATTATGTCACAAAGTGCATTGACCTTATGTGTCCTAAACAGCCGTGGTGGTGCAGTGATTAGAATGCTGTACTACAGGCTAACTCACTGCTCGCTCCAGGAGTTCGATCCTGACCAGCTCAAGGTTGAGTCCCCCTTCCATCCTTCCAGGGTCACTAAAAAGAGGACCCAGATTGTTGGGGACAATATGCTGACTGTAAACCACGTAGAGAAGGCAGTAAAGTAGTGTGAAGCGGTATATAAGTCTAAGGCAGGGGTGTCAAACTCAATTTCATTGAGGGCCGCATCAGCATTGTGGTTGCCCTCGGGGCCGGGTGGGTATGGCCAGGGTGGGCGTGGCCTACTGGGTGGGCGTGGCTAGAGTGTATATGGCCTACTGGGTGGGTGTGGCCAGCTCTCCATCGTTCACATCAAGGGTGCCTATGGGGGCCTGGGCAGGAGTGGGACAGATCTGAGGGTCTCTGGCAGAAGGAGGGTCTCTGGGCCAGGGCCAAGGCAGTGGGGGCCGTTCCCTCACTGTTTCCAGGATGGCTTTGCGGGCCACATGAAACCACTTCGTGGGCCGGATCCAGCCCCCGGGCCTTGTGTTTGACATGTCTGGTCTAAGGGCTTTTGCTATTGCTAATAGTCCCAATCAAGCTTTCTTTTCTGGAAAGAACACCAAAGAGCAATGCTCACTTAGAAGCGCCTGAGAGAAATAGAAAAGCAAGAGACAAACACACTGAGTAACACATTCCCCAAAGAATCTGGTTTCAACAATTACAAAGTTTTTGTCTGCTTGCGTGAGCCATAGATAGATTGCTAGTGGTGGCATAAAAGCACTATGGATGTCTTTAGCAACAAAGAAAATCTTTTCCTAGGTACTGCATGCTAGACCTCGGAGAGAAAGAGAGCCTTTCAAAGTAATTTTTTTGCAGAGAAAACAGAAGCCTACTCCTTGGTATCCATAGAAGCAAAACAACTGATTCTGGTTTGAACTGTACTATACCCAAGCCAATAAATTTTTATTTGACTAAGAATTACTTTAGTAGCTTGTTATTTGTAAGCATGTTCTTGTTATTTGCTCAATATTCCTTATTTGTTTGTGGAGAGAAAAAAATACTGGATCAGTATCTCACATAGCCAAAACAGACTTTTTACAGAAGGAAAATAGTTCAGTTTACATTTACCTTCAGCACAGTGATATTCCACGCAAAACTCTCAATTGCTTTGCTGAGTTTTCTTCCTTTCAGGCCTTCCTTTGTTCCTAAGTTATGTAGTTCTTCATGGAGCTCCATACCTAACAAAATATGTGGTGGCAAAGTAATTACAGGCAGTTATTGAAGGAAAGTAAATTTTTGAAAAATCTTTATTATGCTCCATGAAGTTTTACAGACAATAGATAAACAACCTGGTGCTGGCAAAACCTGTGTGCCTTCAAACATAATCATGATGAACAGCAATTTCCCTGCCTAAGTTTTAAAAGCATATTTTAATAAAACAATAATTAACTTATAACCACTATGCTCCAAAATACCAAAAAACTAGCACCATTTATTGCAGCAATACTTTAGGTCCTGCAACCTTGTAAGTAAGCAAGCAAGCTACAAAGGTTGAATGAAAAGTAATGGCTCCAGCTACATAACTTTAGTTTCAACGGGGATACTTGGATAAATGAAACAAGAAAATAAACCTTGGAACAAGGTTTCTTGTTGCCAATATTTACTGTATTTCTCCACATAATCATCACCATTCTCTACATCAGGGGTGTCAAACTCAATTTCATTGAGGGCCGCATCAGCATTGCGGTTGCCCTCAGGGGGCTGGGTGGGTGTGGCCAGGGTGGGCATGGCCTACTGGGTGGGCGTGGCTAGAGTGCATATGGCCTACTGGGTGGGCGTGGCCAGCTCTACATTGTTCGCATCAAGGGTGCCTATGGGGGCCTTGTCAGGAGTGGGACAGATCTGAGGGCCTCTGGCAGAAGGAGGGTCTCTGGGCCAGGGCGAAGGCAGTGGGGGCCATTCCCTCACTGTTTCCAGGATGGCTTCGCAGGTCACATGAAACCACTTCGTGGGCCGGATTCGGCCCCCGGGCCTTGTGTTTGACATGTCTGCTCTACATGATTCTGCCAACAATGGACAATGTTCTTAAAACCATAACAAAATAACTTTCTTCAACAAGGTCCTAAATGTCTTTTCCACCTCTTCATTTGAATCCAGCAGATGTTTGCAAAGGTATTTCTTCAATTTTGGGGAATGTAGAAGTGATATGCTACTAATTCTGAGCTCTTTGGTGTAGAAGGTAACATGATGAGATCTACTTTGCAATTGAAATGGCCTTTTGGGTTAAGTGTGAGACCTTGCGTTATCGTATTGCAAAAAAAAATAATCTTCCTTGTAGCTCCAGATTAGAATTCTTTTCAATCATACCAAAGTTTTATGTGTTGCAGTATAGCACTGAGTTGGTAAGTTTTGCCAGGTTCAAGAAAATCCATGTGAATTGTACATCTGCATCCCCAAAAGACTATGATTATGAATTTTCCTGGATTTTGATTTCTCCACCTCCACCTCCAGTTAAAGCTTTGTGATTATATTCCACGGACTGAAGCTTCATTTCTGTGTCATAATAATAAGCCTGTGTTTTATGGCTACCACAATACTTTGAAACAATTCTTCACCTTCCTTATCACATCATGACAGTAATTGCTGGCAAATTTCAATTTTTGTAATTTTTATCTCTACTGTTGGCATGCAAAGAACACATCTTGTTATTAACTTTCTAACACTGAAACACATCAATTTTGTGACCCATTTTGTGTGAAATGTCAAGCTGGACAGTAATTCCCTTTGAATGATATGTTGAATATCTTTAATCAGAATTTGTTATATGAAATTTAATGGTTGCTATCATGGGTTGTTTCTTTTTTTCTTAATCACACGAAACAGCTCTTCTTGGTTTACCTTCTTACATTTCTTTGGACCAGCAATGTAGAATATAATACAGTCATCAATTTCAGTGACAAGTTTCAATTGGAAGAACTTTTTCAGCAGCCAAAAATTCAATTAAGAAATGCTATTTAAAGAGTATTCACTGAAGGTTCATTTCATGAATAGTGACTTTTTTTAACAGTAGAACTAAAGCAAAGAAGCAGATTCTAAAGAACAAGTCAGATCGTTTAGGGTATTAATAGAGCCATGTGTTGGAAACTTAAACACTGGAAATATTCCTTTTCATTCAACCCACATAGTTTGTTTTCTGTTAATGTGACTGATCATGCTCATTATGGCAACTATTTACGAAACAGGTAAATCTCCCATGGTAGCCATTTTGTGAGAGTGCTCATGACCTTTTAAAATTCCAGATGTGCTTCTGATCCAAAAGATTGTCTTGCTCCTAAACACAGAAATAGCATATTCTGTTTTTTAAGGAAAATAACTTTAGGATTGAAGTGATAATGCTTAAATTCTTAGTGCCTTTATGCATGTGCCAATGTAATTTTCCTGGCAAATAGTTTCTTCCCTTTGTTTGACTTTTTCAATTAGCCTATATTTCTTAAGAGTTACCCATCCAAGTACTAACCAGACAACCTTCCTTAGCCAGGCAAGAGTGATCAATACTCCCTCTTGCTGCAACATATTACTGTAGCCTGGCGAAGACATCATACATTCAATTAACATCTTTTCTTCGTGAAACCTGTGAGAGCAAAGATTATGCCCAACATATCAAGAGCAGGACTAGAACTTTTGCCACTGTTGCAGTGATGTGGCAAAAGTTCAGCTCATTACTATTTCCCATAAGAAGACCATTTATTTGGGGAGGGGAGCATGTGATACACTTGGGAACTTTTTTATTAGACATTTTAGAGAAACTACAACGAAAGATTAAGAAATAAGTAAAAAGCAAGTGCAGTAAAATAGAAATAAATAAACAATGAATCTAAAATACAGTGCAAATTATGGTTTTACAATGAATCATTTATTAAGTTATGAATTATAGGGTAGTTCATGTCATTTGAAGAAGAAAAAAACAGCAATTACTAGAAAGCTTTAAACTGGGTAGCCATTCTTCCAATGAAAGAATCAAGCAATCTTTCCAGGAAAAACTGATGATATCCAGTAATCATATACAAAGCTACTTCAGGATATTTTGAAGAATGCAAGATTTAGTAAAGTTTAATAAAAAATAACAGGGGTTGAAGTGGAATTCAATTTTTAAAATTTCCTTTTTTTGGACTTGGGAATCTGAGGAGTTGGAATTTACATTCTTGAATGTAGGTGCCTAAGGGCACTTTCCCTGTTTCCCCATGTTTCTTCCGCTGCACAGCACTTGCTATTTAGCTGCTCTTTTCTTTTACTGTGTCTTTCTTTGCTAGTTTCTGAAAAAGGTAACTGTTTAGGAGAGTTACTATTGGCAGTGAAGAATATCAAGGCGCCAGACCAGCCACAGCCTAATCTGTAACAATCTGAATTGGAAGGGTAAAAGCTGATTTGAGGTTTGCATCTATCAAGTATACCTTAAAGCAAGGGTCTTCAAACTTGGCCCTTTTATGACTTGTGGACTTCAACTCCCAGAATTCCTCAGCCAGCATGCCTGACTGAAGAATTCTGGGAGTTGAAGTCCACAAGTCATAAAAGGCCAAGTTTGAAGACCCTTGCCTTAAAGCAACAGCACTGATGTCTCTGATTTAAAGATAATTTCTAAGCAATGCTATGCACATGTATGTCATGTTTTAAATCATCTCTTTCTCATCAACTCTTGATCCTTCTTCACCCCTAACTTCTATTTGGCTTACTATTTTATCCTACTCAAACACTGAGTGTCACAAAAGACATGAGGATTGTCCCAAAACTTCATGAAAAGTTATAGTCTCCATTTGCAGGTCTGCCAGTCTCCCACATATTTATTTATTCTTGTTTATTTCCTTCTGAAAAAAATTAAAAGCTTAATTGCTAAGAACAAAATGAAAACAAACAGTAGTGCAAGCAATTACTTTTATCCAATGTATGCAGGGGTATGCTAAATATCGGTTCACTAAAATCAATTCAAGCCATAGTCATACTGTATGACCTGGGTCTTTTTAAACTGTTACAGTGATATTAATCTGGTTGATAAAATGTAATTATAGTAAGGCCATTTAAGCATGTTTCTAACAAAGTAATCAGGCTTGTTATAGACACTTATAAAGCTTAAATTAATGAAAATCTATTTAATTAAACACATGCTACTTTTTAATTAGAGTAATCTCTAACCCAGTTATGTGACTCAAAATGCACACATATATACACATAGCTTCTAGGAAGGAAAAAGGTTTTAACATTTTTCAAAGGCAGTCATATTTCTTGAGTAGTACATTGTTGCAGATAAAAATGAAACTATTTAAAATACTAATTCGTTATTGACTAATTTTTCAGAATGACAATTCATGTTTCCACAAATTATACTAAGAAAAAATGTAGCTTACTTGGGTTCTCTTAACATTTCAATCCCCTTCATGGATTACTGCCATGTCATGGCGAAGGGGCTTGAGTAATTCAATGAAGCTATGAGCTATGCCGTGCAGGCCACCCAAGACGGACAGGTCATAGCAGAGAGTTCTGACAAGATGTGATCCACTGGAGAAGGAAATGGCAACCCACTCCAGTATCTTTGCCATGAAAACCCTATGGACAGTACCAAAAGGCAAAACAATATGACGCTGGAAGATGAGCCCCTCAGATCGGAAGGTGTTCAATATGCTACTGGGGAAGACCAGAGGGCTAGTACTAGTAGCGCCAAAAAGAATGAAGCGATTGGGCCAAAGCCAAAAGGACGCTCAGCTGTGGATGTATCTGGTGGTGAAAGGAAAGTCTGATGCTGTAAAGATTTTTTCTCCATAGAAACCTGGAATGTAAAATCCATGAATCAAGGCAAGCTGGACGTGGTCAAACAAGAGATGACAAGACTGAACATCGACATCTTAGGAATGAGCGAACTAAAATGGACAGGAATGGGTGAATTTAATTCAGATGACCATCAAGTATACTATTACGGGCAAGAATCGCTCAGAAGAAATGGAATAGCCTTCATAGCCAATAAAAGAGTAGGCAAAGCAATACTGGGATGCAATCCGCAAAATGACAGAATGATCTCAGTTCGAATCCAAGGCAAACCATTCAATATCACAGTAGTCTAAGTCTATGCCCAAACCACCGGTGCTGAAGAGGATGAAATTGACCGGTTCTATGAAGCCCTACAGCACCTTATAGAACTAACACCAAAAATGATGTCCTTATCATCATGGGGGATTGGAATGCAAAAGTAGGAAGCCAAAAGATAACCGGAATAACAGGCAAGTTTGGCCTTGGAGTACAAAATGAAGCAGGGCACAGGCTGATAGAATTTTGTCAAGAGAATACGAAGGTCATAGCAAACACTTTTTTCCAACAACCCAAGAGACGGCTCTACACATGGACATCACCAGACAGTCAACACAGAAATCAGATTGATTATGTGTTCTGCAGCCAAAGATGGAGAAGCTCTATACAGTTAGTAAAAACAAGACCAGGAGCTGACTGTGGCTCAGACCATGAGCTTTTTGTTGCAAAGTTTAGGCTTAAACTGAAGAAAGTAGGGAAAAGCCTTGGTGGAGCAGTGGGCTAATGCCTCCTTAAGTAACACCAGCTGCCTGCAATTAGTGCAGGTTCGAGTCCCACCAGGCTCAAGGTTGACTCAGCCTTCCATCCTTCAGAGGTAGCTAAAATGAGGACCCAGATTGTTGGGGGCAATAAGCTGACTTTGTAATAATGCTGCTTGGGGGGGGGAGCCCTAATAAGCAGGCATATACATAGATTGAAGGCTATTGCTAAGCACATTGGTTTGTGCTTAAATTGTAAGCCGCCCTGAGTCTTCGGAGAAGGGCGGGATATAAATGGGATTAAAAATAAATAAAAAAGGACTAGGCCACTCAGGTATGAATTAAATCATATCCCTGTTGAATATACAGTAGAGGTGACAAATAGATTTAAGGAATTAGATATGATAGAGTGCCTCAAGAACTATGGACAGAGGTTCGCAACATTGTACAACAGGTAGCAACTAAAACCATCCCAAAGAAAAAGAAATGCAAGAAAGCAAAATGGCTGTCTGAGGAAGCTTTGCAAATAGTTGAGGAAAGGAGGAAAGCAAAAGGCAAGGGAGAAAAAGAAAGATACACCAAATTGAATGCAGAATTCCAGACAATAGCTAGAAGAGATAAGAATGCCTTCTTAAATGTACAGTGCAAATAAATAGAAGAAAACAATAGAATAGGGAGGACTACAGATCTCTTCAAGAAAACTGGAGAGATGAAGGGAACGTTTCATGCAAAAATGGGCATGATAAAGGACCAAAATGGCAGGGACCTAACAGAGACAGAAGAGATTAAGAAGAGGTGGCAAAATTACACAGAAGAACTATACAAGAACGAGCTTAATGTCCCTGATAACCACGTTGAGGTGGTCACTGACCTCGAGCGAGACAACCTAGAAAGTGAAGTGAAGTGGGCCTTAGAAAAGCTGAACAACAACAAAGCTAGTGGAGGTGACAGTATTCCAGCTGAGCTATTCAAAATCTTAAAAGATGATGCAGTAAAAGTGCTACACTCAATTTGCCAGCAAAATTGGAAAACTCAACAGTGGCCACAGGATTGGAAAAGATCAGTTTACATTCCAATTCCAAAGAAAGGCAGTGCCAAAGAATGTTCAAACTATTGCACCATTGCACTCATTTCTCATGCTAGTAAAGTTATGCTTAAAATCCTACAAGCTAGACTCCAGCAGTATGTGGATCGAGAACTACCAGAAGTACAGGAAGGATTTCGAAGAGGCAGAGGAACTAGAGATCAAATTGCCAACATACGCTGGATCATGGAGAACGCTAGGGAGTTCCAGAAAAACATCTATTTCTGCTTCATTGACTATGCTAAAGCCTTTGATTGTGTGGATCACAACAAACTGTGGCAAGTTCTTAAAGAGATGGGAGTACCAGACCATCTTATTTGTCTCTTGAGAAACCTATATGCGGGTTAAGAAGCAACAGTGAGAACTGGACACGGAACCACTGATTGGTTCAAAATTGGGAAAGGAGTTTGGCAAGGCTGTATACTGTCGCCCTGTCTGTTTAACCTATATGCAGAGCACATCATGAGAAAGGTAGGGCTAGATGAATCAAAAGTTGGAATTAAGATTGCCAGGAGAAATATCAACAACCTAAGATATGCAGATGATACCACTCTAATGGCAGAAAGTGAAGAAGAACTAAAGAGCCTCTTGTTGCAGATGAAGAAGGAGAATGCAAAAGTTGGGATGAACCTTAACATTAAGAAACCCAAGATCATGGCATCCGGCCCTCTCAATTCCTGGCAAATAGATGGGGAAGAAATGGAGGTAGTGACAGATTTTATTTTCCTGGGCTCCAAGATCACTGCAGATGGGGACTGTAGCCAAGAAATTAAAAGACGCTTGCTCCTGGGGAGGAAAGCCATGGCAAATCTAGACAGCACACTAAAAAGCAGAGACATCACCCTGTCAACAAAAGTGTGTATAGTCAAGGCTATAGTCTTCCCAGTTGCAATGTATGGCAGTGAAAGTTGGACCATAAGAAAGGCTGAGCGCCAAAGAATTGACGCCTTTGAACTATGGTGCTACTGGAGAAGACTCCTACAAGTCCCTTGGACTGCAAGGCGATCAAACCGGTCAGTCCTAGAGGAGATCAACCCTGACTGCTCTTTAGAAGGCCAGATCCTGAATTTGAAACTCAAATACTTTGGCCACCTAATGAGAAAGAAGGACTCACTGGAGAAGAGCCTAATGATGGGAAAGATTGAGGGCAACAGAAGAAGGGGACGACAGAGAATGAGGTGGCTGGATGGAGCCACTGAAGCAGTAGGTGTGAGCTTAAATGGACTCCAGAAGATGGTAGAGGACAGGAAGGCCTGGAGGAACATTGTCCATGGGGTCGCGATGGGTCGGACATGACTTCGCAGCTAATAACAACACAACATTTCAATCCCCAACAAAGCACCTTCCAGGTGTGTTGGTTACTACAATTCCCAGAATTCCTAAGTCTTGGAAGTCAAACTTAGCATGCAATATGAACACAGCCACTGTTATTTTAATTGTTCATGGTTTAGTATGTTTTGTGAACTTGATCGAGCATTCATATAACATGGCTTAATGCAATCAGTTTTATCCTTATACTTTTCATCTCTCTATGTATATTTTTATTCACATAAACTCGAGTGCTACTCTTGAAAGTTGCTTTATTTATGCTTGTTTGATTGAAAAGAGAATGTTAATGGTAAGGGTGGATTGTGTAAAGAATATAAACCATAGCCTAATTCCCTTCAAGATTTAGGAATTATGTCTCACTATTATTACACTTCACCATCTGGTTCTGCTAATTACCGCACAATATCCTAAACAGGATCTTGTAATGAAATTTCACCACCTACAGTTATTTAGAAAATTGTAAAGGGGTGTTTAAACAACAGCTTAGTGCAGCGCACATGAGTACAGTACAATACAT
The DNA here is from genome assembly GCF_947247035.1 of Vipera ursinii. NCBI lineage: Eukaryota > Metazoa > Chordata > Lepidosauria > Squamata > Viperidae > Vipera > Vipera ursinii. The sequence goes on along the minus strand of NC_139512.1, from coordinate 173,639,928 downwards.
TTCAGCAAGCTATTAGGATATGCTCTGTGTTCTTTTTATTACTTGCATGGGCAGAACTAAGACTTCAAAAGCTTTACCACATGTTGTAATTAAATGGAGTGGGTTTGTTTGGTGCAACAAAAAAGGATTAATATTAACCACAAGCAATTTTAAAGAAACTCATTCCAAATGATTAATGCTAGCTACAATTCTAGATCCAGATGACACCACGATTGACTAAAACTGAAAGGGAAAGAATCTGGTGTTTTTCTCCTGGTAATTGGAGAAGAGAGGAAGAAGTCTGCATGCCCAAGGCTTACTATAGTTTTTCTTCCATTCAGGAGTAGCAATGTGTACAGGACACCACCAGCAAATGATGTGGAACCCGAACATTAAACAATCAGTCAAAAACACATGTGAGATCTTAAGGAGTAAGCAGAAATTACTTCCATCTCATACAGGTAGACAAATGCAGAGCCATTACATTCATTTACCAATCCAGGGAACATACTGATACTAAACCCATCCTTAAGAAAAGGTTCAGCTTTATGTGAACTGTGCATTAATTGAAAAGCTCAGTACTGAATTTTCAATCAGTATGTATTGATTATTGTCCCTGTGCTGCAGAAAAACACAATGTTTTGTCACTCAGAATGTATAATTCCACTTTTCACTCACCTGACCTTAGATTTCAAATTGGAGTCATTCCCAGATGCCAGCAGTTGAACTTCTGAACTTCTCAGGAGAAATTATAAAAACACTTACACTTTTTGAGAAATTTCCGACCCCACCTCAGCTCCAATTCTTTAACTATTACCCTTGCAAGAAATTTAAAAATGTGCTATGAAAATTGTGATATAGAAATCAAATAAATAAATAAATTCTCAAATCCAATTTTTAAAAATGTAATGTCCCAAGGTAATATAAACCTACGTATTATAAAATGTTTGGGCTCCTTATGATACATACAGTTTCTTGGACATAGATAAAATTTATTATAATACACACTAATCAAAGAGTGTTACCTGCTTTCTGACACTGAATGATTTTGTCGTATACAGTATCTGCTGTTTCTACAAGAAACTTGCTCTCTTGAATCATCTGTTAGAGAAAAATCAAACAAGAAAATGTCAGTTTGATCATTTCTGTCACAACTATTTGATGTTCAGTGTAACATAGCATGTCAAAAAAGTTGTTTTTTTTTCATTGCTGTAAAATGTTTGCCATTCAATAACCAATGCAAAGAGTGCTGATGAGGGAAATAGAATAAATCTTTTTAATATCAAGTAGACATTATCCTGACAATTAGGAGGAAATGCAACAAGTAATTAGCAGTAGGAATTGAAGGCTGGAGATAATTACAAGCTATCTATCTCTTGTGCAATTCTAAATAAGTTGTACATCAAGTTGCATGGGGAATGGAATCCTCCATGCATGCTGAGCCCTCAGTACGGACCCCATATTAATATTCTCCATATTAAGTAATCCTTCAGAGCAAATTTGTGATGTGCTGTGGATCTCCATCTAGGAAGATACAAGTCCTATTCAGTAACAATCATTCACACGAGGATAAATGTAATACTTAGGGCTTTGTTTCATCCAGATCCATGGTACTTGAACGTAAGCCTTCATAATATTTAGCAAAAAAAAAATGCAAATTAACCAGTGCTCATGTAATGTGACAAAGCCAGTATCACATCAGGCCGTTTCTATTTGCCCCCATTTTAAACAGGATGCACGCACGTGTGCATGCACACACACCACACACCACACACACACACACACACACACAAACACTCAGAATTAGAATGTAATACCTCCAAAGAATTAATGGCTACTAGACAATCATGCCCTGTTGTGTCATTTCAGGTATATTTCCTTACAGAAAGAAAGAGAGAATTACCAAGGTTGGGTGAACACGCAGTGGGAGCAGGTGCTCTGACTTCCTGCCAGCTTCCCCACTGAGTCTGTGGGAATCTGGCAAGGATTATGGGAATCCAGCTGAGAGCACTGGAAAGCTCCCCTCCTCTTTCCCTCCTTTCCCTCCTCTTCCCAGCAGGCAAGTGAGTGGCTGCTGCTGGGTGAAAGAGAGAGGGAGGGATTACAAGACTGGATGGGAAATGGTGGTGGAACATGGTCTGGATACTCAGGAGGGAGGGGCTGCATTTCAGCATCAAAGAGGCAGTGAAGCTTAGACAGTGTAGTTGGGAGAAAGAGTTAGGGGTCCTCCCTAGCAATTCTCAATGCACAGCTAAAGTGATGCAAATAGTCGCTTCAGTTTAGCAAGATTTCTGACTACAGATGAGGAACAATAAAGAAAATGGCTCAGACGCAGTTCCATGTGTCTTTCTTGGTTCTTGGGAGCTTATAGAAACTGTCATGGACTGTTGAAAATGAAGATCACCTGACTGAAGCAGAAACCAGTAGCACTGAAGCAGCCACAACTTTCAAATTTCAATCCCTTGGGAATTATGGCTCCCAGATTTTGGGTACATTCTGTAAATTAGCCTATTTGAGGTACCTTGGTTAAAACCATGTTGTCCTAGGAGGCATTGTTTTGGCCAATTAAAGGTCATGACAACAAGAGTTTTACTAGGAGATAACCCTCTCTCTCTCTTTCTCTCTCTCTCTACAGAGAGAGAGAGGAAGAAGAAGAAGAAGGAGGAGGAGGAGGAGGAGGAGGAGGAGGAGGAGGAGGAGGAGAAGGAGAAGAAGAAGAAGAAGAGGAAGAAGAAGAAGAAGAAGAAGAAGAAGAAGAAGAAGAAGAAGAAGAAGAAGAAGAAGAAGAAGAAGAAGAAGAAGAAAGGCAATTTTTTTTAAAAAGTGGATAAATTCTTGATGCTGACTATCCCACCCAACCCAAAAGTCAATTAGTATAAACATGTTAGCTCAGGTCTATATTTTGAGCAATAGAAATTTGTAACTGGGAATTTTGATTTTAAGTGATTAGTGATGTTAGGGAACATTTTCAATAGCTTGTTTTCTTTATTTTTTTAAAAAGCAAATCTTTGCCTTCCCAGTTGCTGCCCTCACGCTCTGGAACAGCATCCCCTCAGAAATTTGGATGATGCCCATTGTCCTGTGATTTTAGAAAGTCTTAAGACCTGAATCTGTTACCCAGCCTGTGGTTTATTTATTATTTTAATTTATTAGATCTGCCCAATTGTGATAGCCTCCAATAGATTAATGTGGATGTGACTTATTGATTGAATCCTTGTCGGAAAAAAAGAAAGAAAATCTTCCTTAGGAGAGAGCGGGGAATCTTGTAGCAGTTTGTCACTTTAAAAAAAAAATGATACTGAATGGATGTCAAAATATTGTTACTTAATAGGGGAGCATATGGCTTCCAATAATTGTTATTACAACATAAAAGAAAGGAAGACAAAATAAAAGTGCAAAAATCAAGAAAAATAGCGGTATCCTGGTGGAAGCATTTACTAGACAACAAGATTTTTGCTCAATCACATTCCATACAACATTCTAGCAAGCACAAAAGCAGTGTACACATCCTGGGATTTTTTTAAAGGCATTTGTGTTATGATTTTTTTTTAAAAAAATATACATTTGAGTGGTTGGAAAATGCAGTATTTTTACAACATAACTGCAGCTTTCATGGGAAAAATTTGCAGCTCCTGCTATTTCGTGCATATACAGGACAACTGAAAAACAACGAGAAATAGCATTTATTTCTTGGCATTGAGCCCCTGAAATTTGAAAACATAATTTTTGAGAGTTTGGGGAGCTACAAAAAAAAGGGGTTTTCAGAGGCCAGTGGGCCCAGACTACATGCTTGTATTTTCACACAGCTCTGGTACAGTACAGTGTTGTTCATGTTTATAATGCAGTCCAATGTTCTACACAATACATAATGTTGCAATAAAGACAGAAATACTGTATCATGTCAACACATTTGTCTTTATATATCAGGATGATGTGCCATTTATGCACAGTCCCCTATATCTGTGAGAGAAGGAAGAGATCATATAGGCCATTTCAGATTCCCTCTTTTGTAAAGCCTGTTTTTAATTATTCATGCATGAATTTAATTTAAAATATATGATGGCATCATTCAGGAACTTTCAGGGCAGGGTATAACAATCACTTCACTGCTATAATATAATATAATACTAATTTATTACTGGCATCGCTGTTTAATTACTTTTTAATAATTTTTAATTTTTGTATCTTGTTTTTATTATGTATTGCCCTGTTCACCGCCCTGAGTCCTTCGGGAGAAGGGCGGTATACAAATTAAATTAATAATAATAATAATAATTTCTACTTTTAAAATGTACATGTTGTCCTTTAAAACAATATTTTTTCCAAATCTGCATCCAAACTATGCTAAGTTAAAAAAATAATAGCTAAAATGTATGGCATGTATGCAACAGAAGTAGAAGCAAAAGATAAATTAGTTAAGAAACTATATTCTGGCTTAAACATTAATGTATTAATAGATTAAATAAATACTGTATTTTAAATAAATAACAGATTAATACAATTGGAAGGGATCTTGGAGGTCTTCTAGTCCAACCCCGCTTCAGCTAGATAAGCAAATCTTAAAATAAAAATGTTGCCCAGTCATTTCCAAATAACCTCATGTCATCTACAATGACTTCAAAGAAGAAAAATGAAAAACAAATTATCTTCTTTGCATTTTGGAACAAAGAGGAGGATGGGATTTTGATGACTAGATTTTTATCCCCCCTATTCTCTCTCTCTCTCTCTCTCTCTCTCTCTCTCTCTCTCTCTCTCTCTCTCTCTCTCTCTCTGTGTGTGTGTGTGTGTGTGTGTCTGTGTCTCTTTGTGTGTGTCACTCTGTGTATGTGTGTCTCTGTGTCTGTGTCTGTGTCTGTGTGTGTGTGTGTGTGTGTGTTTGTGTGTGTGTGTGTGTGTGTGGTGAGTAGCTCTAATACTCCTGCCACCTATTTTCCCCACAACAGCAACCTTGTGAGGTAGGTTGACAAATAGTTCTACAGCTTTGAGAATATTCTCATTAATACAAGTTGCATTACTTTATTTAAATAGACATAATTTTGGAAATTGCAATGAAATAAAAATTGTAAAAAACAAACAAACAACCAACTCTAATAAAACAGATCTGACCAATATAGGGAGAAACTGCAGGACAAGTGAGAGAGAAATTATGGTCCAGATATTGTCCAGCCAGGACACACACACACTATAAATTCTTTGCTTTCCATAAAAAGAACAAAATTAATTATGGGGCCTTGCTGCCAGCCACTTCCTCAGACTACACAATAAAGAAGATGACTGTATAGTCTGAGAAATTGGAATGCAAATGATTCCAGAGTCATTTCAGTGAAGAATCTTACATGAAAGCTAAAGGATGATGTTAAAAGAACCCAAAGCATAAGATAAAAATATGTTTGAATTCAGTGTCCACATATATGTGAGTAGAGGTCATAAAAGGAAAAAGAATATATTCAATTTGAAAGAAAGTATTCTGAATCCAGATTCTAAAGGAATATTTTAAAAATAGATTGTTTACAATTCGCTCTCCCTCCAGGTAAATATACATATTTATTGGATGTTCATATTGCCTATGTAGCAAAATGCTGGACCAAAGTGTGCAGTGGCATAGCTCCAAATGGGACCATTAAAAAATACACCACCACCCCCAAAAAATGAAAAGCTGGTCAAACAAGCTAACCACCTGGTAACTGGCCCATTCTGGATTGTAAGGTTGGCTACCTGGCCAGAATACTTTTAAAGCATGGGAAACAAGTTGCCTCACAAGCTATTTCATATTACTTTTCATAATAAGTATAATGTTTAAATGTAATAGAACAGAAGTGTGACTAAGGGTTAAAATCCTTATTTTATACATGTTTACGATGCTTTTAAAATTATGTATTTATTTTTATTTTGTCCCAGTATGTGCTGTATTTTCCTGTAAACACCTTGAGTGCTACTCAACTTTTAACCCAGCAACTTATCCCAAGGGTAGTCTGAGCTAAAAGAGGACAAGGTGCCTAAAATCCCCTATCAAAATTCTATGGCTTGAAGGCAGACCTGGGCCTCTGTCTCCATGATCTTAGCTCTGCAGCCCAATCACAACCCCAAACTGGTGTGGAGGACAATTTTCACCATAATGCATGGAAAGGTGAGGGGATTTTTGGTGGCACTTCCATCCTAAAATCATCTTCTCACCCCAATGCGGAATAGGTTTTTGAAGCAAAGAATTTTAAAAAGCCTCCCATATCAGCAACTGAACTCCTCATTTTAAGTCAGGGGTCTTCAAACTTGGCCGTTTTATGACTTGTGGACTTCAACTCCCAGAATTCCTCAGCCAGGCACGCTGGCTGAGGAATTCCGGCAGTTGAAGTCCACAAGTTATAAAACGCCCAAGTTTGAAGACCCCTGTTCTAACTATAGTGCAGAAGCAAGGGAAGATTTGAGATAGAATGAAACTGGGATGGGATCCTATTCAGTAGGATCCAAGCATTTGACATTTACTTCCAATAAGAATAGGAGGTTTTTTCCACCTTGTCATGTTTGCAATTTGTGAAATTCTATTAATCAACCATTTGTATTTTTTTTCCAAAAAAGTCTATACTAAAATTTTCATGTAGCATAGGTTGTATTTCTCAATACAGGTATATGCATTTGTAAGTTTTAAAAATGGCCTAGTTAACACAATTGTATAAAGAACAGTCTCTAACAACATAGATTTTGTACATTCTGAGTGCATACATCTTAAAATTGTTCACAAACTGCATTGCAAAATTCAGGAAATGTGAACTTTGAATATTATTTTTTTTACTTTATACATTGTTAAAAAATTTAAAAAGTAGATGCGGTCACCTTCAAATATGAATTAAATGAGTTACTTTCTCCCTTTTTTTACATGTGTTATGCTTCCTTGATAAACATGGAGGCTAATATTTTAAAAGCTACTTTGCCTACATATTACAGGTTATTCTTCTCACTGTACTGCACAATATGAAGTTGTATTTATATGCGGCGATTAATAACAGATTTTTTTTCACTGATGTTCTTGCTTTAACTCAAAACAGGCAAGATCTAGCAGCTATAATTTCATAGGCTGTCAAGCAAGCTTTAAAATAGCCCCTTGGCAGTTTTTGAAATAAGTTTCAATTTATTTTGGTTTATTTCTGCAGTGTTTCATATTTTGGATTGATGTATTTCAGTCAGCTCCTGAATGACAGGTGATTATTAATCAGGTGCTTTCTCATTTCACTTATACTGAGAGGTGTATCAAAGGTGCATTCCTTTGCCTTTTATTTAAATTTGGTTTTAGAATCCTCTGCCTACCTAATCTAAATTCTGGAAATATCGGAGGAATTACTTGGAAGTGGAGGTGGCAAGGAGAACATGACATTTTATTATATGCCTATATTTTAGTTGTAAATAAATGAGAAGTATTTTTTCTAATTTCATTGATATGTAAATTTGGGGTGCTGTCATACCTATAAACTGGAATAAATCAGACTTCAGGTCACTGGTTTAGAAAAAATTACGTTTTGGTGATTTATTTATCTATCATATTTCTATCCTGCTTGCTCCTAGTCAAGCCTGTCTGTGGCAATTCGGAGTATAAATTCAAGGCAATACAATCAAAATCACCTCTACATTCTAAAAAAGGGGTGTCAAACTCAATTTCATTGAGGGCCGCATCAGCATTGCGGTTACCCTTGAGGGGCCAGGTGGCTGTGGCCAGGGTGGGCATGGCCTACTGGCTGGGCATGGCTGAAGTGTGTGTGACCTACTGGGGTGGGCATGGCCAGCTCTACAAGAAATGCAGCTGGGGAAGTGTTATCCTTCATGAGGAATGAAGAAATGTACCATTGCCTGGAAGTGGCCAGCACATGGCCCTCTCCTCACAGCGCTGAGTGGCTGAGCCGGTTGGCACAAATCTGAAGAGAAGCACAACGCTGCCCAGCCCCTAGCCTGCCCGAAGTAGGCAGGCAATGGTGCATTTCTTCATTCCTCACAAAGGGTGATACCTCCCCAGCGTGCACCCGGGGGCAGGGCCGATGCGACAGGGGCCGGTCCCTCACTGTTTCCAGATGGCCTTGTAGAGCTAAGACTGAATGAATTTCAGCATAGATGACCACTACAAAATTGTACATTGGCTCCTGGCCGGCCTGGGCCGGAGCCAAGGCAGTGGGGGCCGTTCCCTCACTGTTTCCAGGATGGCTTCGCGGGCCACATGAAACCACTTCGCGGGCCAGATCTGGCCCCCGGGCCTTGTGTTCAACATGTCTGTTCTAAAACATCAGATCTATCATAAATCTCTGCAAATAACAATAATATGCCAATTACTATATTAAAAAACACAGTTCTGTTCTAAAATATCTGAGCTATAATCTTAACATTATTTTTTTGAGATGAGGGCTTGGATAAAACAATAGGAATAACTGTGTCTTGGATTAACCTCATCAGTTGTGGCATTGTCCCTGCACTAAAGCTTTTTGTTTTGTTTTAATATTTTAGTTGTGATGTTCTTTCAGTCTTCTAGAGTATTAGCTATACTATTCAGTTTTGTATTATCTGCAAACTTCACAAACATCTTCATTCAAAAATACAAATAAAATACTAAAACATAAAAGGACCCAGGTCAGATCCTTGCTGTAACATTTTCTGAATGGTATGGGTCCAGGGCATCTGAGGAGCTGTCTTGGCCCAAGGAGTTTACCCTATCCCGCTCCCTCCAGCAGAAAGGGATATGGACCCCAGATGTTAATTTCAGCTTTCAGTGTCGAAGAGAAGAGGCTTTTTTGCTGTGGCCAATCCCTGTGGAAGTTTCTACCGTCAGAGGTGATATCTGCTCCCACCTTTTTGGTCTTCTGAGGGGGAGGAGGGGTAAAATCTGGTTTTGCCAGTTGGCAATGGAGGCCTTCTTTGTTGGAGGTGGTTGATGGGATAAGAAGAAGATCTCACCCTCATGGAATCTATCTGCTCGGTATTAGCTCTTATATAACTTTTTAAAATTCTAGTTGTTATATTCACCTTATCATCTGTAAGCCACCCTCACCTTATCGCTGAGATGAGCAGCATATTAATTTAATAAATAAATATGATTGTCATGCTGTCTAGTCCACACTTAACTAACTTGCTAATAAGCACATCATGAGGCAATGTGAAAGATATACATTACTGTTGAATAATCATCAAATATGAGGCAATGTATAAAAAAATCTCTATTACTGTGGAGTTTTTGGTGCTCTCTGAACTTAGTTGTTTGGCTGAAGACATTTCGTTACAAACTAGGTAACATCCTCCATGTGAGTCAACATGGAGTTTGCTCCCAGTTTACATACAAAGGCTTGTTCTGCCATGTTGGTGGGAGTGTGATTTTCACCTTGGTAGTTCCTTGATTAGACTATCATTTTCTGATTGATGATTATGCCTAGTGTTAATACTTGTTTATATGAATGGTGAGAGATGGATACGATGTGTTCTGGTCCTTTGATTTCATTCTTAGCTTTTTTAATTGTCCCTTTTGAATGGTGTGTAAATGTGGTTTATTTCTATGGGTCTACTGATCTCTAATTTGTCTGAATGCCAAGCTTAATGGCATTTTTGAATTTAGCACGGCCTAGGATTCTGTTTCCCAGCTTGAAGTATGATCGAGATTATCCAGGGGTGGGAGATTAAGTTTTCATTCTATCTTCTGACAGCTTTTCTATCATGTTCTCATCAGATCCTAAATACATACATACATACATACATACATACATACATACATACATACATACTAGCTGGTGTTCAGGAATGCACTCTCCTCGGCATATCTCTCTCTCTTTCATTGTCACAATTTCTCCACTGCTTTCTATTAGCCTTTCCCATCAACTCCCCAAATTTCCCTTCTTACCAATATAGGAGGTATTTTTTGTTAGAACTGATATCAATTCTTCTCTTAAATCTGCCCACTGTTCCATTTCTGTCCCAAAGTAATTTCAGTGAGAATTTGACTCACAGAATCAAAAAATTGGATATTGATGTCAAGACCAGCTATTCCAATTCCTCATCCAGTGCAGAATATCATTAAAATATCCAGACTTTGATTAAATATTTCCAGAAAAAAATATCACCATTTAAAATAGTCTTTTCCGCAGGGGAAAAAAACCCCTCTGAAGTTAAAAACTATCTCTAAATGTTCTGCAAAAATATGCTTCCTAAATTTCCATTTACTGAGTTTGATCTTGTTTAACCTTGTCTCTTTTCATGTATTCTGCACAACAGCACTTCCAATACAGTATTTAAAGATGCCTATCAAGTCTTCTTTAACCTTCTCTTTGGTGAGCTAAACATATCTAGCTCTTTAAAACATTTGTGGATCGGTTGTTAAAACCCTTATTAAAATGTGACTGAGAATTGGATTTCTTCTGACAAAAAGCTTATTTTTTTCGCCACACTAATAGAAATTTAATTTTAATTTAATTTTTAATTTTAATTTATTAATATTTCTATACCGCCCTTCTCCCTGAGGACTCAGGGCGGTGTACAGGGCAAGAAAACACAGAAATTTACAAAAACTAAAAAATAATTAAATGCATGCCCGATTAAAATACAATTGATACATAGTAAAAACCCCGATAAAAATAATAAAAAACCCCACCAATCCCCCCTCAGGCCAGGCCGGCTTGCTCGAACAAGTATGTTTTCAGATCGCGGCGAAAGGAGCGGAGATCGGGCGCCGTCCGGAGCTCAACCGGTAACTGGTTCCATAGCTCCGGGGCGCCCACAGAGAAGGATCTCCCCCTGGGGGCCACCAGTCGGCATTCTCTGACCAGTGGCACCCTGAGGAGGCCCTCTCTGTGGGAACGCACAGGGCGCAGGGAGCTTGATGCTGGCAGCAGATGTTCCCTGAGGTACTCCGGCCCCATGCCATGGAGGGCTTTGAACACCATTACTAGCACCTTGAATCCAATAGAGCATACTCTTGTTCTGTACTGTGCAAGGCAGATGGAATGGTCTGCTTCCTTCTTTCAAATTCAAATATTTTTTGTAATGCAAATAAAAACTATAGGCAAGCTCAAACCTGGTCATAAGCAGCTAGAACCTTCTTCTGCACATCTGTCAGAGTTCCCAATGGTTCTAGATAAGGAAAGTTGTCCTTCATGCAGAGAGCTACTGAAGGGACACTGTCACTGTTCACAAGCCGTGAAACCAAGGTCAAAATGCATTGCTTCAGACTGGTAATCGGTGGGAGGCCACAAAGTTCTTTCACAGAGAGAATGGAATTCTATTGAAAATAAGAGGGGGAAAAGCCAGTTATTCTCAGTGCAAACTATTATCACCATGTACAGTATTTTACAGACTGGTGAGACTTAGAATCAGTATTATATTCTTAGTGTCTTCATGATTGGACAACAGTGCCATCGCAGGTAGCAGCAGGGATGGATGGCACTGTTGGCTTCGAAGGCTATCTTAATTTCCACAGACTACCATAAGTTATAAATTAAGAAGACAAGTATGGTTACCACATTTAGTATTGGTAGGACCTCTAGAGGGTCATACCTCAAATAGGACACATAAACTGCAAGAACGAATTTTCACAGAGATATACATTTGACTGACACCAATTCATCTTGTTTTTGACTGCTTTTGAAGAGAACTATGGCTTACCATAAGTAACATACCCTTTTCTATAAAACTCAAAATACCTCTGGACATTTCTTTTGTTGTTGTTGTTGTTGTTAATTGTGTTAATACCACTTTATATTTTTTTATCAAGTAAGCTTTTTATTATTATTATTTTCTCTACATACATATGTTAATTTTTCAATCAGCGTGTGATCTGGGTTCAAAAAACGCTAATACATAATCAAGTCCTACTCTTTGGTTCTCTCCTCTAGCAATTTGTAGAATAAATTCCAGCTTTGGTAATATTCTGTTTCTTCTTTATGTTTCAGCCTCATAGTTAGTCTGTCCATCTCAGCGCATTCCAGTATTTTTTTAATTACTTCTTCCTCTGATGGTATTCCTTCATTCTTCCAGTATTGCACGTAGATTATTCTTGCTGCTGTTATAATATGTAGAACCAAATATGAATTTTGCTTATTAATCTTTTCTGGTATTATACCTAATAGAAAAAATTCAGGATTAAATACTACATGTTCTCCTAATACTTTTTCTAACCAAGCATGTATTTTTTTTCAATAGGCCTTTACTTTATCACATTTCCACCAGATATGATAGTACGTACCTGAATTATGTTTACATTTCCAACGTCTATCTGACATATTTTTAAACATTTTTGCTAATCTTGCTGGAGGCAGGTGCCATCTATAAAACATTTTATATTAATTTTCTTTATACGCAGTTGACATTATCAGTTTATAATTTCTCTCCCATAATTTTTGCCATTTTTCTAATTCTATATTATAACCAGTGTTTTTCATCATTGTCTCTTTAGTTTGTTCACTTTCCATCTCTAAAATTAACAAAAAATTATACATTTTCTTAATTAATTTCTCATCAGAAGTTAACAATATCTTATCAAATACAGTTTGTTCTTTATAAAATCCATACAGTTTCACATCTTTTTCATATCTATTTTGTATTTGTAACAGTGCCCACCCTGACATGTTGATGCCCTGATTTTCCAGCTCTTGTTTTGATTTTAATGTCCCAACAGTATTCAAAATATCTCTGTATGCCCAATTTTTTTTCAAAATCTACCAAATTTGGGTGTGAGAAAGCTTCTATCATTGATAACCACCCTGGGATTTTTACATATATTTTAGTTTTGATTTTTTCCCATGCTGTTATCAAAGCTTTTCTAATACAATTATTTTGAAAATACTTACGAATTTTGTTTTTTCTGTAACACAAAAAAGCGTGCCACCCCAATTGTAAGTCATGTCCCTCCAAATATAATAACCTTTTATTCCTAAGAATTATCCATTCTTTCACCCATGTTAATACAGATGCTTGATAATACAAAGCCCACTTGGGTAGACCAAAGCCTCCATTTTCCTTAGCATCTTGCAACGTTTTCATGTTTATTCTAGTTTTCTTTCCTTGCCATACAAACTTCAAAATTAATGAATTCAACTCTTGGAAGAATTTTTTCTCAAGTTTTATCAGAATTGTTTGAAATAAAAATAAAATCTTAGGCAATATATTCATTTTAACTGTAGCAATTCTTCCTAGTATTGACAATTGTAAATTCTTCCACTTTTCCAAGTCTAGCTTTATTTGTTTCAATAGCCTTGTATAATTGTCTTCTTTTATTGTTGAGCATTTAGCTGATAAATATATACCAAATATTTAACCTTTTTCACTATCTGTACCTCTATTGATTCTGACAATTGGCATTTTTGCTTATCCGTAAGATTCTTAGTTTAGTTTTTTATTGAAGTAAAATTTTTATAATCCACATTGAGCAATGAGATCGGTCTATAGTTCTTAATCTGGGTCAAATCCAAATCTTCTTTTGGTATTAAAATGATATTTGCTTCAATCCACGTCATTGGCATTTTAGCTTCTAATAAACGTCTTTCAACGGTTCGCTTAGTATCTCTTGTAAGTTCTTATATAACTCCGCCAGAAGCCCATCTGGACCTGGTGTTTTCCCATTTTTTTGTCTCTTTATAGCCTCTGATATTTCCATCATTGTAACCCCTTCATCTAACATAATTTTAAATGTCTCTGAAATCTTTGGAAGATTATTTTACAGTTTTCTCTCTTAAAGTCTCCTCCTTATCATACAATTCCTTATAGAATTCTTTAACTATATTTTTTTCTTCATTTTTATATTGTAAATAACTTTTCCCATAGAGTAAATTATGTATCTTTTTTTTTTCTTTCTATTTTTTAAGTTTATAAGCTAACCATCTTCCCGGCTTATTGGCATTTTAAAAAAAAATTGTTTCGCTCTTTTTATCTGTTCTTCCACTTTTTCTAAGTCTAACAGATTTAATTTATGTTTTATTATATCCATTTCTCTTTTCAAAGTCTTTTTTGTGGATTTTTTTGCAGTTCTAATTCTAACTTTCCAAATTCTTCTTTTAATAATACATATTGCTGTTTTTTCTGTTTATTTTTCCTTGCCATATACGTTATAGCTATACCTCTAAAGTACGCTTTAGCATTTTGTACTGTTGTGTCTTCTTTTTTATTTTCTTTGAAGAAGAATTCCATTTCTTTTTTTGTTAACTCTATAAATTCTTTTTCTTTTAATATGGAACAATTTAAAGTCCATCTTGGCCTTTTTTGGATTCTTTTCCAGGTCATTTTCAAAGGATTATGATCTGCCCATATGCCTGTTTCTATTTCAATGTCCTGTACATTCATTCTCACGTCAGCAGTCATCCAAATCATATCAATCCTTGACCAAGATTTTTGGCTATTTGAATAAAAAGTATATTGCAATTTTTGTGGATTAACTTCCCTCCAAACATCTTGAATTCCGATTTCCTCTGCTATATCAAAAAATGTCTTAGGTAATCTTCCTGTTCCACTTTTCCCTGTTTTGTTACTTTTATAGTCAATTTTTCCATCTATTATTGCATTGAAATCTCCTAGTAGGCAAATATTTTGGTACTCCATTTCTATTATTTTCCTATGTAGGTTTTTGTAAAAATTTTCTTGATTATTATTCGGTGCATAAATTACCACTAATAATATTTGCTTTTGATGCAGATAAATTTCTAGCATTAAAATTCTTCCTTCTTTATCTGAATATACCATTTTAGTATCTATTGTCTCTTTAATGTATATAGCGACTCCTCTTTTTTTCTGTGGCGCTGATGCATAATAAAGTTTCCCAATTTTTGTATATTTCAATAATTTATGATGTTGTTCTTTTATATGTGTTTCTTGCAAAAAGATTATATCCAAATTCAATTTCTGTAACTTCCTAAAAATCTTATTTCTTTTAATTGGGGAATTCAGTCCATTTATGTTTACTGAGAAGATTCTGTTTTCTTTCTCCATTTCCATTTATTTATATTTAGGTCTAGTAGATCTAGTAGTCCTTTGTTCTCTGGCAAGTCATTCATCCTCGCCCTTTTGGTCGTCTTCCTCTTTCTGTTCTTCTGTTTGTGCGGTTGCTCCTTGGGTCCTCTCTTCTGTTTGTTTCTGCTCCTTACTCTCCCCTTGGCTAAGTTTCACTCCTTCATCTAAAATTGACCTATTCCTTACTTCAAAATCTTCTGCCTTCCGGATTGAGTCCAATCTATATCTTGTATTGTTCCAGTTTATTAAGATACCTTCCGGCATCAGCCATCTGAAGTTTATACCATTGGCAATCAGCTTCGTGGTCAGAAAGTGATACTGTCTTTGTGTGTCTCTAACTCTCTTGGGTATCAGCTTTAAGACCACAATTTCTTTATTTTTGTATTGTATTGGCTCATCTCTAACTTTCCGTAGTGCTTCATCTCTTGTTGTCTTCTTTGCAAACCGTACATGTACTTCTCTTGGCAGTTTATTTCTTCTTGCATAGCTTGAATTGATGCGAAATATCTCATCGACCTCTAGCTGAATTTCTCCTCTGTCTGCCTTTAAAACCTCCAGGATATCAATAATCACCTCCACTATGTTTTCTTCTCTATCCTCAGGGATACTTTGAAATCTTAAATAATGTTCCGCTTTTTCCATCTCTAAAGTCTTAATTGCATTCTCTAGTTTTTCATTTTCTTGTAATAACATTTCTATCTTTTTATTGTTCTCATCTGTTTTTTCTTCAATTTTGTGTATTTTCTGTTGGTTTTTAATTATCATTTGATTCTGAGCTTCAAATTTTCCCGTTATATTCAAAATTTCTTCACTTACTTTCTCAAGTTTATTTTGTGTTTCTTTGTGATTTTCCTGCATTTCCAGGTGGTTTCTTTCCAATGCCTCTTGATTTTTTAACATATGTTCTTGAAGGAATTTTAATGAAATCTGTGTTTCACTTTGAGCAGTGCTTATCTTTTCATGTTGCAACATTGCTTCAATAGATCCCTGTGTTGTAGGACTAGATTGTCCTACTGAGGGTGCAGAAGAGGTTTTCTTCATAATTCTGGTAATATTTGATGAAGTCATTTTACAGCTTACAGTCTAAAGCCAAAACCACATCTGTTTAGATTTAGCCAAATTAAATAAAAGTAACTTTGAAGAGTCTTTTCCTCACAATCTCACACCAAGGCACTCTTATCATTTGCAGGTGTCCTTTGTCAAGGTTACTTCAATCAACAATTTTTTCAATTCACACAATATATCAGAAATTTTGTTCTTCTTTCGCCACTAGATGTCCTCCTTGGCTTATTTATCAATGTCCGATATTTTTAACAAAGAGTCTTTCCCCTTCTTTGTAATTACTCGCTGCTTTTAACTTTAATCCTTCTGGGGGTCTTTACTTTTCAGCCCTTTCCCATCAGGGGCACAACATTTATAATCCTCAAGGAGAAGGAAAGAAAAATTCTTGCTCACCCAGCTTCAGCACACAGTTGAGAATCAGCTGATTTATATTCCTTTTCTTCCTGCTGGAGACGGCTAGGGTTGCTGGGTTGTCCCGGCAGCCTTTATCTTCATTTTTTCAGAAGGTCCTACAGTTCGCTCTGATCAGGTGCTCCCTGATCTGAGCTCCTGAAGTATCCCTCCTCCTTCACTGCCCCTCCAGGGCAACTTTCCGACCCTTTAAGGATCGCTAGACGAAGAAAAACCAAGCTGGAAAGCCGAGCACCGGCTTTTCCCAGTTGTCCCGACGGCTGCCAAACAGGAAGTCCCTGTACATTTCTTTTCAAACCAAAATAGCACACTTAAAAAGGCTCAACTACTTTGAAGTACTCCAAATCAGAACCACAGTGTATTCACTATGACACTGAAGAGAAAGAAATGGTACACCCAGCATATTCACTTAGTATTTTTAGCTTTTATTTAAAGCTAGAGAATTTGGGTTGCAGCACTGAAGGGACAACACTCTATGTGGTGGAGAGCAAGAGAAGGCAAATCATGGAAATATGAGTGACAACGTCAACACATGTAGGTCATAATTTACATAGTTGCGCCAGACACTAGGATGCAAGTATGTAATGGGGGCATGTGTGTGATGACATCACTGTGCATGTATCATTATACTGGTGGCCCTGTGGTTTGCTGCAAAGACCATTGACGGAGCCAAGAAAGTGGACTGAACCGAGCACAATGAGAGAAAAACTGCTATCTGCCATCCTCTAGTGCATGGATAATGTCCAATATTCACCATGAAATGTTTTTGTTTGCTTTCTTCTGTATTTGTTTCTTGCAAATGACAACAGTCCTAAACACACTTAGGGCTATCATTCGTATTCAAATTATTGTTATTGTTGTTGTTATTATTAAATTTATTTGCCACCCATCTCATAGTTCAACGAGATTGAGCGGCTTACATTGAGATAAAATATACAAATATCCAAGCAATTATAAATATAAAATGAATTAACATTACAAAAATTAAAACTAAGTAAAAACATGGGTTTGGAGCAGAGATGTGGGGGGTGCCTTCTCTGTTAAAGTGCACCAATTAGCTCCAGCCAATAGCTTCTCTTTCAGGGCCCCATGACAGTCAGCATAGCCAAGTATTAAGGCTTTTCCTGAAGGCTAAAAGAGATCTTATACATTCAGGTACTGAAAATAAAAATTCAATCCCAAAATCTTGTTCCAAATTACATTTCAAACACGATGCCTTTAGCTATTACAGTAAATAATTACTGGAGCCAAGTCTTACAAAATGGGAAACCTAACCTTACTCTAGATCCAAGAGTAGAGTAGCAATGTTTTAGGTGATATTACAAGAAAGGTGGTGATGTCACAGGAACAGGGCTAATCTTTGACCTGTTTTTCTGAGCTTTTAAGAGTACAAATGGGAGCAGAAAGCCTCTGGTAAGCAAACTGCTCCCATTTCCATCTATAATAACTTTCAATTCTTCTTCAAACAGCCTAGAACTCTGACAATATTTTAAACCATTTGGGGGAACAAGTAAAAATTAAAGGTGGAGATTACAGTACTTTGTCTTCAGAGGCTTTCCACTCCCGTTCCTATCCTCCCATTTCCACCCCTATTTTTGAAAATAAAAATACAAGAAAAATCTTAATGGGCCTCTGAAAACTCATATACCTCTGAGTTTCAGTGGTGCTGTGTCTGGTGCTATGGAGCTGTATTGGGCCCATGACTTCTCCACTCTTGTTTTTTTGGGGGGTGGGGGGGAGAAGGGATGGTACTCAGTAAGTGGTGCTCTTTTCCCATATGGTATAGTAAGTTGGAAGACAGCCTGGCCCTTTCTATGAGAGAAGAGCTGCAGCACTGATATAAATGAGTATCCAACTGATTCTGAGCTTAGATTGTCTTTGTTAACCCAGGACACTTGAACTGAATACCACAATAAATGATTAATCACAAAGTCAAACAAATGTGAACTGCACTTATGATTGGGCCTTAGTAATTAATCACATATTCTCTATTATCATATCCATTTGTAATTCAGACCCAGAATGCTGCTTTCAACCCACCATCCAGTTCACAAGGAGTTTGTTTTTAATTTTTTTAAAAAAATTCCATTTATATCCCGCCCTTCTCCGAAGACTCAGGGTGGCTTTACAAACTTAGCAGTAGCCTTCATTCTATGTATATGCCTGCTTATTAGGGCTTTCACACACACCCCTAAGCGGTATTATTACAAAGTCAGCTTAATTGCCCCCAACAATCTGGGTCCTATATCAGAGAATACAAATGCAGGGATAATGTCTAGTAGCTGGCTATAGGCTTTTGCTGATGGATTATTTGTTTAACGGGTCTCAAATTGCACAGCCTTTCCATATCTGGGTCTACCAAAGAAAGAATTGAAGAAGTTTGAACAGAGCCATGATCTATTACAACCTTTAACCCCTAACTCGGAGGAACACTTTTTGTTGGATATGACAATTCAGCAGTAAGGAATTTGGCGAGATACAGCATTCCTTTACAGACGTGAGTCCTGAAAAAGCCACCTGAATTGCATCCAGCCAACTTGGCTCTGAACCTACATTTGGCTACTATAGTTGTAATCCAAACAGAACAGAAATTGAATGGAACATCTGTGTGTATGGAACTGATTACAACCTATAATAGTAGAAGAGGCAACTTTCCGTTGTTTGGCAATATTAACATTTATTTTTAGCTTACAATAGGCTTTCTTTGTATAAAGAAATCCAACAATTTCCCAATAAGAATTTAAGCAAACCTCAATTTTATGGCCAAATAAAAAGAATGCTTGCAAGCCATTCTCTTCATTGACCTACAAATATTAGCAGAACATTGCTGTTTAAGTGCAAATTTTACAAGCTCATTCATTTTATGTTAATTACAACTGATGTTTTGCTGTACACAGCTTTCCCCAACTTGGAA
The DNA here is from genome assembly GCF_947247035.1 of Vipera ursinii. Classification (NCBI taxonomy): domain Eukaryota; kingdom Metazoa; phylum Chordata; class Lepidosauria; order Squamata; family Viperidae; genus Vipera; species Vipera ursinii. The sequence continues at coordinate 173,620,607 of NC_139512.1, read as the reverse complement.
CCTTCCAGATTTTCAAGAATTGCAATTCTCAGAATTTTCCAGGCCAGCCAGCAAGCTCAGTGCACTTAAAAAACACCAGCTTGAGATTCTTACTACTTTCTTACATACGGAAAGATACGTAGGGGGATTTGAAACAGCTACAGAAAAAAGAAAAGTTTTGACTATCCAGGCAATGACATCCAGCTCCTGGGGCTGAGGATTTGGAGGGGACAAATACCCTTAGGCTCAACTCTACAAGACTGGTCATTTTGAAATTAAGAAACGTCCATTTACAGAGATTCACCACTTTTAATTTATGACGTGGTTGTAGTCTCTCAGAGGAAACTTTGCATAATTTGAAGATCCTCCAGGGTTTTTGGATCCAGCTCAATGAGCAACTGGCAGTTGTGATCACAATGGCCTCTGAATGGAACACCTTCCACTGGCGACATTTCCTGGATTGGAAGGTCCTTCATACAGTCATATATTCTTTAGCTAACTCCTGTCCTGACTACTAGTAACTAGAGTACCCTATATGGGACTAGCCTTGAAAATCATTCAGAAGTTACAGGTGGCTTTAAGATGCTATGAAACTGCATTCCCGGTTGCTTATCTATTTTTGTTATTATTGTTTTTAATCCTAAAGTGTAAGCTGCATAGAATTTCTATATTTCTGTACAATGCAATATATATTGTAATACAACATATGAAATCACCCATTATTCATATCGTAACAGCATAGCTCTATCAAGATATATAATGTTAAAACTGAAGAAGAAATGGCACAAAAGAAAAAAAATGCAAAAGTTTTTTCCCCCCAAGCATAAATAAACTTATCAAAAATCAGCTGAGCCAACCAAAAACCCTAAAAGTATTGTCTCAGCCAATACTTAAGGTGGCAGATTCTTTTAATTCTATCCAAAGTATTGGGAATAGAAGAAAGCAATTACAATAGAATCTTAGTACATTTGAATTAAATCATTTCAGAGGGAGAGAGGACAGAATCAATGCAAAACTGAACACTAAAACAACAAACCTCAAAACTTTATCATTATTTTGCAGCAGGAACTGAAGTATTCTCATTACATCTGGCAAATGTAATAATTGTTTTTTGCAGCCTTTTAAGCCAAGACTGTTGCCTCATGGGTCCCATGTGTCCAGAGAGAAGGGCTGGGAGAAAATACCTGAGTACTGGAACAGCTTTTTTGCTCGCTCAATTTGAAAATCACTACTTTACTATTTCTACTGCTGTTGTTTCTCAGTGAAAAGGAACACCTTCATTTTGGAATGATTTCTTTCCAAATCCTTATCCAGATAGTATTAGATTAACACTCACACAAAAACACATCTTGGTTTCAAGAAAAAAAGTCTGTGTTATCAGTATAAAGAAGCACAGAAATTACCGTAATCTGTGCTTTAGTGGACATCAAGATTCAAGTTTAGAAATGGTCCATATAACACCATTAGCATAGCAATGAAATAAGATGGGGCAAAGGATATATCCTTGCTTAACGCCTGTTTGCATGCAAATTAAGGGTGTGAGAATGGCAGAATGTTACATTGGACTGGAGTAAGATATCTTCACAGAACATAATGATTAGCTGTTATTCATGATTGCCAATAGAGGAAAGAAGCTGGTATTGCCTCAGGAAAAATTGAATAGAAATCTGTTTTCAGGTGAATAAAACAGCATTTTTTTCAAAATGTCGATGTGTTTCCTCCAGATCAAAAAGCCTCACTTAAAACCAGTTTGTTCCACAATTAAAATCTTTTCTTCAAACAGTTAATATTCAGTTTTACATAAAAATTCTTAACGTATCATTTATCAGTAGGCATACTGGGTTAGATGTCAACCTTTTTAATGATTGCGATGGTTACAGATCATTTCCAGACTTTAGCCGTCTCGATCTACAGAACAATACATTTTCTACCCAGAAGAATACTTCACACTTGCATGATTTAATCCCTTACTTTCCATATTGGAAGTGAAAAGCTTTAATTGCATTCCCTTAATGCAATGATTTTGTATTTGTTCTGATGCTATTATCACTACTAAGTCAGGAACGCTTATCATACTCCACTGGCTCCTCCTCTGTACTTGGTATGCAGAGTTTATATCCCCACCTCTCCTACTGTATGAATTGGTCAAATGCCGAAATTAGCTGCTTCTTACTTTCCAATCTCTCACTAAAAATTTCCAGGAAAGTAGCTACACCACCACCAGGAGGTGTGGGGCCTGGTGACCATTTTGCAGAGGGATTCCCAAAACAGCCTTAACAGTCTGTCATGAATCTGTCTTGTTATTTGTTTTATATTGTGTGTCACATTGCTATTTTTTATTTGGTCTCCAATCATAAATCACTGAAGTCTACATACTGTGGGAGAACAAAAAATATTTATCAGTAACTGAACATATTAGTAATATATTTGCTCTTGTGATGGGAAATGTTCCATGACTCTCCTACAAGTAAAGCCTTGTTTTCTAAATATCGTGAAAATGAAAAATTAAGAGGAAACAGCTTATCTAAACAATTGAATTGATGCTTTAAAAAGACACTTATACGTGCAAGTCCATGTATAACTGAGGGCGAGCTTGGGAAGAAGATAAAAGTTCAGAAGAGTTTACTATTACAAACTTGATTACATAAAAATAATCTCACTGTATTTAGCGGGGATTTATTTTTAAATAAGTGCAGGTTTATGGTTGATTCGTGGATTCCTAAGTATAATAATATTTTCTGAGTAGCAGAAGTAGATCTGCAGTTAGTAATATTTTCTACTTTCTAGAGTTCTGAATTCATGGGACAGCACCAAATTTTATGAATTTGTCTGTCTCTTCCTCCCTCCCTCCCAATCCCTCCCTCTCTCTCACTCACAGAATTATATTATCCAGCACTGTATATGTGCATCCTCCCTTCCAGAAAAATGGGAAGGCTATTATAAGAATTATATATAGAAGTGTACAAACATTGCATCTCAAATAATAGTGCAGTTTCATTGTAATCTAATTTCTCAACCAGAGGAGCACTTAAAAAAAAAAACTAGCTCATTGTTGTAGAAAAATTCAGGAGAGTAAGAATAACACAGAGAAATTGGAAGCCTCCAACTTCAAGGCAAGCAAAAAAATCCTAAGCTTCAGTTTTTTGACCCTATAAACACAGAAACTGTAGACAGCAATTTCTTTGAATTTACTAATGGTGATTATAATCCTGGCTATTAAAAAAAAAACCTAACAACCAGGAATAGCACCAATATTTGTATTTCATATGATAGTTTGTTAAACCAAGCTTTCAATTATTAAAATTAAAAAAACCTCAGTTTTCCTTACCTGCATGTTCTCCCTCAGGTCAGTTGCTTCTCTCAGTGGGTGTACTGCGAGCTTAAAGATATCATCTATAATCTTAAGGCTTGTGTTCCTCAGCATAGTATAGTCTCTAGTTTTCATTCTTATTCTAGCCGACAGGTTACGCTTTTGGGCCTTCCCTCCACCGCTCCGGTTAGTTATTGCAATGTGCACAAAAAGTGTAACATGCTCCATGATGTCCCCTACAAAGGAGCGCAGAGGTACATGTCGATAGCCTGACTGTAAACATTCCAGGGGAATCGTATATTGGCCTATGAATTCATCACCAATATAATCATCATCCAAGACTACAAAGCGGATCATGGCAAGCTCTGGCAAGTTGATCTCAAACTCAAAACTCTCATCAAAAATAGGATTATCACTGTTCTGCTGAACAGTTTTAGTCCTCTGCTCTGTACAGTCTGCGGGAATCCCATGGATTTCTAGACACACATAAGGATCTATGACATCCCCTTTGGCACAGGCTCCTTTGGGCTTTGGAAAGTTTTGTCCACTGATGATTTTGACATGTAAAACTTGTGGGGAAGCCCCTGGGACGATGCCTTTTGTGTTTGCACTGAAGTAAGACACCTCTTCTCGCATAACAGAAGGTCGAAGGACGTAACCACAACCCCCATTCTGTAGAAACCATCCAGTATGTAAATCCATCATTGGCCCAGGTGTTTGATAATTCATTGCCACTATCTGGCAACCACAGTTCCAAAAGTCTTGTGGGTTTACATTACTGGAATCTATTCTCATGGCACTTGGATATATTCGAGACAGAAATCTCTTATTATAATTGACAAAGTCTTCTGGACATTCATTTGCAATTTTACTGGCTTCTCCTTCGCTGAAAGAACACATTTCCCAATAATTCTGATTTTTCATTGAGTTCTCAAAATCCTTGAATTGGACTGATTTACATACAGTTACAAGATCAGAAAGCTCTTTGCATAGCCAGGACATTTTTGGGTCCCCTAAATATTCTTCAGACTTTCTGCGAGATATTTCAGCTTCTTCATCTTCATCTGTGATTTCTCCTTCTAATAAATCCTTACCATAAGGCAGTTTCTTTCCTTTGATAATAATCTTCATTTTCAGTTTCTCTGGAGATGGCAGATACGTTTCTGATACTAGTGGTGCATCGGTGTACAGTTTGGTCCCAAAAGTCTTCTTCATATGTTCAGCCATGATTTTCTGCTGCTGTATGGAGCAGTGGTTTTGCAAGCAGAGAATAAGAGGATACTCTGAAGAAACAAAGGCTAATTTGTTGATTACTTCAATTACATATTTAAAGGACAAAGGTGATGCCCTATTATGACAGTTACAAATGATGGGTTCATTATCTGGCCCATCACAAACATCCAGTTCGATACTTCTACAGCTCATCTTCAGTGCCCTGATATAGCCATTGATATCTGCTGGCCCTCGGACCTGGTCTTCTATCAAATAGGTATTGTGAGATGAGTTAATATAATAGTGTGATAAAGACTGGGTCATGTCTTGAACAACCTTCTTGTGTGAGGTATCGAAAATATCACATTCTGGAGACAACAAATATTGTGTAAATCCATCGATTGCAAGGAAACCCTTCAACTGCCCTTCCTGTGAAAATTCATATCTACGAATGATATCAAGGCAAATGTCCTCGGTGATACCTGCAACCCCTTGCTCAGCTTCTAAAAAAAGCATAAGGTCCTTGGCATCTACATACTCTTTGTTTTTAGATATTTGTACTAGCAAAAAATAAACTTCAGGTCTTGTACAAAGCTCCGTGTATGCTTCACAAAATTCTTCTTTTGTTACACGAGTTGTTAGTTTCTCTTTGCTCCTTTGAATCTCCTTAAATTTTAATCTGATTTTGGACTCTTTTAAGGCCGGGTTCAGCTGTTTTATTAATTCTACAACTGTGTCCTCCAACATAATCCCATTGCCTTCAACATCTGCAGCTTCAAATACAGAGGTAAGCCAAGCAAACCGTGGAGTATTTTGGCTACTCTCTATCAAATCCAAACATTGCTTAGTACGAGAAACAAGGTACTGTAAACCCGATACCCAAATGTTGGCCACGTCTGCTGAATTGGCAACTAAGTCTAGGGATTCATAATTTTCTCCGTGAATTATGGAGAAGGCACAGTCTTCCGAAATCTGATCCGCAAGTCCATTGTTTCTGAATGTTTCTGTGTTCTTCCCTAGTCTGATCTCTTTAATCGCAGAAATATCAAGTTTTGCCTTCTCTGAATCCTTTTTAGAGGGTTCCCAGCGAAGTGCCTGCAAATCAGGGTCAAGAGTAAAAAATCTATTATAAATACGAGAGTTTTGCCGGACTTTCTTCAGTTCACAGCCAGCTTGCATGAAGCTGATGCAGTCACTTGCACTACTTATTTTCTTTTCTGAGGGCATGCTGCTGAAGGAGACTGTTTTCTTGCGTCCACATTTTGAAGGATCCTGTCAAGGAAAAGGAAAAAAAAAGTCAATACTTTCTGATCTCATGACAAGCTACAAATAAAATACAAAATCGAAAGGTGACAATCATAGTAAACAAAAAAAAATCACGGCTGGCAACTGATATATGAACAATAGTTCATTTTTAGGCTAAGCGTTTTACTGTACTGTAATCATTATTGTAGCATCATCTCACAGATAGTCCTCAGGTTATGACAGCAATTGGGACTGGGATTGCCCTTGCTAAATAATGCAGTCCTAAAGATTTTTCAGAGTGACTTGCAACCTTCCCCCACTGGCTTCCCTATTGACTTTGCTGGTTAGAAGCTGGCATTGGAAATCACTAATGGTGATCCTGTGGCTCCCTGCAAGGGCATAATAGTGAGCTGGGCACCCAAGCCTGCAGATCATGTTCAAGTGACCTTGGAGACGCTACAATGGCCAGAACTTCATTTTTTTCAGCACCATTGAAAATCTCAATGTTCACTGAAAATGGACATAAACCAAGGACTACCCATATTGAAACTAATGGGACCTATGGATTCAAACTATACATATATATACATACATACATACATACATACACACACACACACACATATATATATATTATACAAAGGGCAAAGAGTTAACACTGAAGCACAAATGAAATGATGGACAGCTGGCGGGTTTAGGAACTGAAGTGTCCCATCCAAATAATTATAGTACACCTTGCTGTGTGGTTATCTGTATTTCTAATACTAAGTATTCAGTGCAGTAATTTGTTAACCAGCTATTCTACTGGCTATTAACCATATAATATGTTCCAGATTATTTTGGCTTTATCTGTATTTTGGAGAATATATTATCCATAAGGGGAAAAGGAATTTGGTATTTAGTTATGGTAATAAGAGATAGAATTAGTGTGTGATTTTGTAAAATTGTGTTCATCATTTTATGTATGAATATTGATTCCCAGTTTATAATGCCTAATCAATGGAAACCTGGACATCATAAATAAATAACGCATTTAAAAAGATGTAGTTCAATGAATTTGAATTTGAACTCTTTTTCTTTATTTGATACCTTTCCAGCATTTCCCATGGAAATAAGTTACTTGGCATCTGCTTTAGGAAGTCACTATGCAGTTTTTGAAAAATGTAATATTTTGCTTTCACTCATCTGATTGTGTGCTTCCTACTTTAAAACAAGATGCCAAGGAAATAGTGTGGCACATCTTTAAATTTGCTACCTTTTGTTATAGGGGATGTCAGCGTCATAAAACTGCTTAAATTTAAAAGGAAGAGAGCAAGAAAGAAACATCTCTGATATTCTTTCCCAAAATAAAAAGCCTTGGCCCCAGGAGATGGCAAAGAAATTCTTCAGACCTTTGGAGAGTGAGAAGAAAATGACCTTGGGATATAACTGAGAAAACAGGAGCTTCAAACTGTGGAGCACTTCAGTAGGTGGGTGAGGTTGTGTGTTGCACATTAGAGGAATGCCATCTGTTCTGAAGCTTTTGGAAAGCAAGACACTGGCACAGCAACTCTATGGAGTTCAGCTGTAAGTTTATAAGCCCTCCCATATAAGACTTGGAAGACAGGTGGAAGAGCAGAGACTACACAGTAGTCAGACTAGGGACGGATGAGTGCAGGGAAAAAATGTGTTTTTCCCCCCAGCTATTTATGGACAAGGTATTTCACAGCAACTCTGGTAACACTGGGTGAAGCCTTTACTGGAGAATCCATAAGATCATCCAGTATGTAGCAGGATTTAACACTGTTGTTGAAATGGCTTTTGACAATCCAAAGCACCACCTTTTTAAAGAAAAAGGAATAACCAATGGGGAAAAGCAGTGGAACTTGATTGTAAGCTTCTCCTTGGGGTGATAGTAGAATTCCTCATGGGGATAAAGAGAAAACATTGCATGAGAATAGATGAAATTTTTTAAAAAAGAAACCTTACAATTGTTTCTCAGTGTTCACTTTGATAATCACTCTACAAGTAGTGCAAGATGGACAATCCAGTGTTCATTTTTTAAAAATAAAATGCCAAGGCATGCACAAAAAAGTACTTTAAGTTATTTATATTTTTGCCAGTTCAGTTAAAAATTTGCCCAACAGAAAACAAAGAAAAGCTGAACACATTTATATATGAAATGCAAATATGTGAACACAGCTTCTTCCACAGAAAATACAGAATATCAGTACTTTACGTCTATTGTAATGAACCAGGGGGAGGGAGGGGGAAAATATAGAAGTGGTTGATGTGTACAGTATTTTTATTTTGTTCATTAGCACATATAACCTATTTACATTCTCAGTTATTAATGAAATTGATGAGATTTATTTTATACTTAAACAAATTCTGTACTTAAGTAAATTTAGGATTAGTGTTTTCCATATTCCTGAGATGTTTCTTGGGATAGTCCAGATTATAAAAGAGCTTCCTGCCAAAAAGCATTGGATAAGTACCTGTCTTTACTTGTCTCATTTAATTTGTTTAACATTGATAGGGAAAGTAGCCAATAGGTTGTGAGGAAATGTGATAGTTACCCATGATCACTATTGTCTGGAGGATCCAATCTGGGATGATCACTGGGACCAGAGGTTAATCTGCTGGTTGATCCAGATTGGATCCTGAAAAATTATCCTGGGACACGTATATTTGCCTTCATTCATGACTATCATCTGAAGCTCACATTCCTTAAAATGTAGCAAGTGAGGCAAAATGATTCAGATAATGCAGTCAGATAATGAGCTGCTGACTCAGCACTGGAGAGTTTCTTAATTATTTGAATAATTACATTTTTGGCTGAAGCTTGGCATAAGCTTAATCAATGAAGACACAGTTAATATAGATAAATAAGCGACATTAGTTACTTTGCTTCTATGGTAGTCTAATATATCTGTAATATTATTAGAAACTTTGGTTCTCTCTCCAAGAAAGCATTCTCTGTAGCCAAATTACAGTACTGCTGCTACAGGAATGAATGTAAAGTCAATTTTCTTCAAATTCATACATTCACGTAAATGCAATCTGCAAGTGTAATTCCAGGCCATTTTCATTATCATGCCAAAAGATATCAGATTTTAATTAAAACATTTAAACTGAAAATTAAATGTCAACAGTGATACAGAGTTGCTGTTAAAGGGATATATCAAGTCAATAACAGTCATTTTGAAAAGGAGCAGAAAACGCAGCCATGCGCTAAGAAAATGGTGAATAGAGGAACACAGTATATAGAAGACCAGATTTTAACTGAGAGTTGTAGACTTTGAACATGAAATAAGAAAGCATATTGGTCTGGACTTGCTGGATTTTTATTTCCCCACTTCCATCACTAACAAAACTTATCCTTTAAAAAAACATTCTAAGAGATCAGAAATTTCCCAGAGCAGCACCTAAATGAATGAAGGGATATCTTTTAAATCGATATATCCCTCTGATTATGTGTATACAGGTAAGTTGCTCATGTGGATAGAATTACACTGAGAGTAGGGCCGTAGCTAAATGATATAGCATATGCTCTGGATAAAGGTAGTCTGAGATCAAATCTTGACATTACTAAATAAACAAGTTATCTTAAGAAAAATTCTCATGAATATCAAGACAAGAAGGAGAAGTCATAGTGAGGATTTCAGGTCCTAAAAAAACCAGTGAACACAAAGCAAATATAGGAAAGAAAAACACATAGATGACAGCTTTAAAGAGTACCATTGTTTCTTTTATGATGTAGAAGTATTAAAGTAGAACTTGGAAGTAAACCTCACGCTTAATGTATGTATGGTGGACCTGTGTATCTTTTCCTTTGAATTCAAGCCAAGTAAAATACACTATTCTAACTATAATACTTATGCTATAACACTCCACAAAATTTTAAGTGGGAAGCAGCGACTCTGGCAACCAAAGAATCAATGCTAGGTACATTCCATTTTCCCAAGATTACCTTGAGGAAAAACCAAGTGCACCATGTTTAATTATAGGGGAACAACTCTATAACTTTTCCAAAAAGGCACTTTATTTAAGAAAGAGAGATCATTTGCCCATTTATTTTGGAGCCAGGAAGAATTGTTACAAGGGATTAGCTGCATTTTCTGGTTCTTCCATAGATACTGCTTGCTTCGTCCACTTTATGTATTCTGATGGATAATAAATATTATTAATACATGCTTGCTCCTGGAATGTGTTCTGATGGCAATCTAGTAAACAGCTAATCAAAGAGAAAGTTCTAGAAATAATAACATCACATTTCATGTTTATCCAGACTACAGTAGCCAAAATTCTTGAACTAACTTTTTAGAGGCTCTGCTGAAGCTGCTTTGTGCAGTATTTATCATTATTATCATGATCCCTTTTATTATTATACAATTTTAATCTCCAAGAGACCACAAAGTATATTTTGAGAACTCTACATGTAACTTCTCAGGCAAATCCCAGCATTAAAACAGATGCAACAGGGATTTTCCACAGCTTAGTGCTTGCTTTGTTCACGTCAAACTCTGCTGGCACCCTCAGTAAATTGTTCCCAAAGGATAAGCCTATACATTTCCTGCATTTCTCAGAACTCAATTTATTAGTGAATCAACTTTTCTTTCTTTTCATCACATCTAAGGATGAAGTAGGTTAAAAAAAAACTAGACAGCTACGGTACAATCCTATGCCCACTTTCATGATGGGGCTGAATTCCAAACAGATAGAGTTATGCTATTATTTTATTTAAAAAGGAGTAGCACACAGGGCAGGATCCACTCCAAAAATCTGTACGGTGTATGCTTTCTAAATATAGTTGTGGCTCTGGGAACCTAGGTTAATAAACATGTAACACAGTCCTGTCTAAGAAAAACAACCCTCTCTTAAAAAGTGGAGGAAGAGATTCAGAAGTTGGGGGTCCTTCATCACTGGAACCTTTTAAGAAGAGACTGGACAGCCACTTGTCTGAAATGACATAGGGCAGTGGTGGAAAACCTATGGCACGTGTGCCAGAGGCGGCACTCAGAGCCCTCTCTGTGGGCACACACACTGTCACCCCAGTCCCACCTTCCCTCCCAGCCCCCTCCTCACAAGCAGCCCCCCGGAGAAGAGTTACCCCCAGGTGCGGCCCATGTGGAGCAGCACAGCCAAGGACATGGCAGCTGGGCAGTAGGGACAAGACTCTGACATCATGCCCCATTGCACACACTTGACGCTGCAAGGTGCGGGTGGAAGGCATGGCCACCATGGCGCTGCAGGGCCGCCTGTGCAATCTGCTGTGGCAGGCCATGGAGGCGGTGGGTGGCCTGCAGGCAGGTGAGGCGGGGCGGAGCAGGGGGCAGAGCAGGGGGCAGGGCGGTTTGGGGGGACTCGGCCTTTAAAAGGTTTGCCATCATTGGCATAGGGTCTCCTGTTTGAGCAAGAGGTTGAACCAGAAGACCTCCAAGGTCCCTTCCTACTCTGTTCTATTCTATTCTACTCTACTTTTTCAGGTCCCTGTTTGTCAGCAACTATAAAGAAAATAGGATAGAAATTCCATCTATCTTCAAATAAATCTCATTAAATTCAAAGGACGTCATTCTGAATAGAGAGGTGCAGGATTGTGCCATAAGGCAAACTCTGGAATTCCATATTGTTTCAGGTCAGAGTGTAACAATATCATTTCATCACTATGAGAATAATACTCTTGAAGAAATGAAATACACAACGCTCAAAAATAGAAACAACAAAACAGCAAATTGATCATACAAAAAGAGATAATTTTAGATTATCTTCCATCCCACTATCAATTATACTATCCCTTAAGTCTTATCATCATGAAAGCAATAATGAGACTATTCTAGCTTGTGCTGAAGATGTGGAATAACTCTGAAGTTTATTTACCAAGAAATCCTGATAAATTATCTAAGGCTATTACAACAGGAAACATTTTAAATGTGTTGATTAAATTATGGGAAATGGCTTTGAGTGATCAATATAAATCTCTAATCTCATCTAAGATTTTCTGCAGAAGAAATGCGTTTTATTTTCTAGTATCAATTATCAGTGCATCGGACTAATCTTAAAGACAAAACAGATGATGAAAGTAATATGGTTTTATCACAAATTCGGCTGGGCTAGTTGAGCACTGATGTTATGAACAGATCTCCAATATCCATAGACTACCAAACCTTTTGACGATACTGATAAGCAGCGAAAAAAATCTCTGAAAAGATTTGGATTCTAATCATATGAGCATAAATCCCTCAATGGGTTTCAAGAACGGACTTCAAATCCTGAAGATGAAGCATCTTAACATTAGAGCCAGAGGAGTGGTTTTTCTTTTGTTCTATCCTTAGACAAAACTTTAAAATGTTTCCCATAATAGTAGGCTGTAATAATGGGGAACAACACATATGGAGATAATGTGTGATATATTTGCACATGCTCATTAACAGCAACAAAGAACATATTAAATATAATTTTCTAAACATCTTCTAACAACTGATGGTTAGAACATAGATCACATTGCTGCTTAGGAGACATTGTTGTACATCAAAAAGTTCATAGTCTGCTCATTAAAAAAATATTAGTTGCTTTTTGAAAAAAACCAATCAAACTAAGCAAGTGACATTATTTGCAATATAATATATTATATAAACTGCAGCTATCCACCCGTTTCTTATAAAATCATATAGCCCAACTTGGCACTGATTAGAAGCAAAGGTTAGTGATTTATACAGAATTAACATAGCTTCACTACAAATGCATTATTTGTATGTGATTAATCATCCCAAGTGAACTGACTAATAATGAGGGAATAAACGTTATTCCAAGAGGTTTCTGCAGAGAAAAAAAGCTACATCTCTGAGATTCTAAATTAACCCACTTCCCTGTTCCTTGGTGATGGTGAAAAATAAATTAGATACCACAATATTATGTAATATTTATTATTAACTCTAACAAAACAGACTATCTACTATTTAAATGATTTGTTTGTCTAATAATTGCAAACCACACTTAGCCCTCTTTTTGCTTTTTGCTCCCACGTTAACCTTTGACAACCCTAGTTAACATGAAAGCTATGAAGTGCTCCAAGGCCAACTAATGAGTTTCATAGTTCAATGAGAGTTGATCCAAGCACTTGCCTGTCCTGAGAAAACGTTTTGTCTACTGAACCACACGGTTTCTATTTATTTGTGGTTTTAAATCAAAGGAGAAAGATTGTGTTGAAATTCTCATTCTTTCCCAGGATGTATTTGAGATTTAAATTGTGCCTTCCGGAGATCATTTGGTGCTGCTTTGCCTGGATTGCACCACTTCAAACTTCAGGAGAGGGTTATGAAAAATGTGAAGGCCTTCCTGCACATTGACAAGGGGAAACAGCTTGTCCTTAAGAAATTATAACCCTAGGAATGCTACCTTAATACTCACTAGATTGTTCCATAAATAAAAAATATTACTTTTTTCCAAGTCCAACTATCCAGTTCCTGCCCTAGCAATGTAAGTGTACAACACAGCAGCAGCTATATCACATAATTCTCCATATTTATTTAGCTAGTCAATGATAAGCTATTGCTTAAACTAAAGTATTGTATCTATTTATCCAAAGTAAAGTTAACACACTATAATAAATCAAGGTCAGTGGAGAACAGCACTCCAATACAACAACCCTAATTGGATAGAGAAAAGTAATCCCCAAACATGTATAAAAATAACTTAAAATTTAAGAAGGTGAATGTATCTTTTAACAACAGTTTGGAGAGGGCCTAATTAGAATATAACCACATATATCTTCAATCCAATAATGGGCTGTTCATTAATCTGAGCCAATTAGCACGGGTCCCACTCAAGTGCTTTCTAGAAGTGATGATCTTAATGTACTTTATTATAATAAAGCATTATAAATAATTTGATGTTGACACACAAGAAACCCATTAGCGTGAATAAACTGCTAATTAATTAAAACTATGCTTTGATAATTGAGCAATACTGTCTTCTTCGATGTTAGCTGCTTAAAATCACAAAAAATCAAAGTACAGCCAACACAATACCTATTATTATTTACAATACATTTTATATCAACAAATAATCAAAAATAACATGCAAATCTGAAAGGAGGGAGGGAGGGAGGGGGAAGGAAGGAAGGAAGGAAGGAAGGAAGGAAGGAAGGAAGGAAGGAAGGAAGGAAGGAAGGAAGGAAGGAATTTCAGAGTATTTTTCTCCCAAATAATAAGCATATTGTCTATCAAATAAATGTAACTGAAATCCAAGTTAAAGGTATAATCAAAATAGGTATGTATTAGGTATTTTAGCTTTTCTGTCCCTTTATCTTGGAAAATTACAATTTCTACATTAATATAAACTCTGTGAGATTTTAAATATATAAAATGTATGTATTTATTTGAAGGCTGGGCAGTTCACATATTACATGAAGTCTTAAAACACCTTTGTTATGAAGTCCGGAGACCAAAAGACCATACCATTAATTCTCAAAATGGCAGAATAACTTTCTGCTAATGCTCAGTAAGAAATAAAGAGAAATACATGCATTTAGTTCTGATGGGCTTAAATCTGCCCAGTTCCAATACTATAAATATGATTCGTCATTATGTCTTCTCTAAACCTTATTCACGAATGTGTGAATATGTTTATTTCTAAGATAGAGGGTTTACTTAAGTAATAATGTTTTCTATAAAGTCCATATCTTGAAATGGTTTCCTGAACCACACAACCGAATACCCGCTTGAATTTTGTAAGATAAAAGATGTGGAACGCTAGTCTCAATACATACACAAAAATTTAAGAAAAAGACAAACTTAACAGCTGCAGTGATACATTTAAAAACTGTGGCAAACAAAATCATAAAAGTGGAGCAAAACTCAATTAACAACTATCTTGCTTATCAACTGAAATTTTGGGCTCAATTGTGGTGATAAGTTGAAGACTACCTGTAGTCCCATTGAGGACTATATGCTCAGTGTAGTTAGACAGTGAACTGTGGATCCATCTGGTGGTGGTACTGTCTATCCCATATCCCTATCTATCTTACCAAGAAAGAAGCTGTGGTCTACTTTGTCAAATGCCTTACTGGTGTCCAAGTAAACTATATCCATATCATTTCTCTCATCCACTAATTTAATTTTATCAAAAATGGCAATAAGGTTTCTGTGGCACAGTCTGTTTTTAACAAACCCATGCTGGCTTCTAGTGATCGTTTTGTTCATTTATAGATGCTCACCAATCTGCTGTTTTGATTATCTTTTCCAGAATTTCCAGCTGATTGATCTTAAGTTTCCTGGATCCATTTTTTTTCCTCTTCTTGAAGATTTGAATCACATCAGCTCTTTTCCAGTTCTCTAGCAGTTCCCTTGTGCTCCAGGAGCTCTGAAAGGTTTTGTTCAGTGGTTTCAAGATCACACATCTGCCAGCTCCTTCAGTACTCTGAGATGTAAACCATCTGGTCCTGGTGATTTGAACTTGGTTAAAGTGGATATGTGTTGTTTTATCTATGTTGACCTGCATTCCTGGTCTGTCTGCTACCATGCTGCTTTTAATAGTTGAGCTATTCTTTGCTTTTGCATAAAGACAAATGGAAGGGAGGCATTAAGTTATCCCTGCTGCCTATTACTTTTCTGCCATCTTCTTCTATTAGAGACTGATTATTTCATTGATTTTTTTTTCTTGTTCCTTACACATTGAAAGAAACATTTTTTGTTAAAGTTTTGGCATTTTTTGCAAGTCTTAGTTCATTCAGTCGTGGCCTTCCTGAAACCATAACTGAAGATTCTGGATATTGTTTTAGTTACATGTCCCTGATCCCATTTTTTGCACTTGTCTTTTTTTTGTCAGAAAATTCTTTGTGCAACAATGCTGATCTCGTCTGGTGTCTTTTGATATGTATGAGATGTGCTGTAGCTGCACTCAGAGATAGTTCTGAAGTAAAAAGTAAACAATTTTATTGAGTTTAGAATTATATATAACATTACTTCCAGTGCTTTTTTTTGTAAAAGAAAAAGGTGCGGGAACTCACACATGTCATACAACCCACCTTGCCTATCCTAAAAGGTTCCATCCAAAAAGGTGCTGGAACTCCGTTCTGGGCGTTCTATGAGAAAAAAAGCCCTGCTTATTTCAGTATACAGTACATCTCTGATGGAGTTACATTGCAAAGAGCTGTTTCTGAGAGCTGTGTGGGAGAAGCTTCTATCATGTTGAAATATACGTTATTCCGGGAGTAGCACCAAAACCCTCCCTGAATAAACTCAGTTGTAACACTGTAACACTGATTCTCCTGTTAGAGAAACCACTGAGTACAAACCTCTCAAAATTCCAGTCTAATATGATTCTATGCATATTGCCGGAAGGTGCCGGAACTCACATACGTCATACAACCTGCCTTGCCTACCCTACAAGGTTTACCTTTGTAGTTGAAAAAAAAACCCTTCAATTTTTAGTGTATCTAAAAGATGAGGATTTTGTTCAAGGCAACTCTGGAAAATCCGTTGAAAAAAGGTGCCGGAACTCCTTTCTGGTGCGTTCTATGACAAAAAAAAGGCCCCACATATTGCTAATACTAAGTAAGGAAGTTCATATGTAGCGAAAACTCAAGTTTAAGTGTAACAGATTTGTATAAAATAAACTGAATGTACTTTCTGCTCCTTCCACTCTTTGAAAGATCTAATAACTTTTTGTTTCCATATTTACTTTTGGCTCTCTTTCTTACATCCTTTAAACAAAAGGTTCAGAGTTCCTGTGCAAAAAGTAACAATCCCACTAGAAGTCAATGAGAGCACATCACATGTTTTTCCCATGAATTCTTTTTATTATTTCATACGTGCTGACTTATGGACAATTTCTATGGGAGCTAAATATCCTTACAAGACTTCCACTGAAATTTAGAAGGGCTGCCTTGCAGCAAGCGGTTTATTTGATGAAGAATATGCTTATTGATTTTGTCATTCTCGGCAGTCTCTGTACACTGTGCTCAACATCTGGGCTAAAGTTCAGATCAGCCACAGATTATCCAGAAACCTTTTGAAATGTCACCCACCATTTACTTTAATTTGCAAGAGAAAACAAAACTGTTTTCCCATAAACCTCTCACAAAATTTTGGAAGTGAACTCTGAAAAACTAATAGAGAGAGCTAGGGGGCCGCTTTCTAGATACAACCCATCTCCATAAAAGCATAATATTCATTTCATTGGAAGGTCTATGTCTACAGCGGCTAATTTATCCAGATCCCATGTACAGATAAAATAAAACAAAGATTTTACAAAATATGCACATTTCGCGTATATGTACAGATGAACCTTTTAAAAATAATTACAACTCAAGTAGAGCTATAATTACCACAGAAAAGAAAACTATACTTAAATGACCAATCTGCTTGAAATATCAGGTCCCTGCTCTCTATTTTTTCTGTCTTTATATAGCTGCCCATCGTATCAAACAGGATTCTGCACTGTGTTAAAGTATCTACAAAGTTTTTAAGAAGAGACTGGACAGCCATTTGTCTGAAATGGTATAGGGTTTCCTGCCTTAGCAGGGGGTTGGACTAGATGACCTCCAAGGTCCCTTCCAACTTCTTCTTCTTCTTCTTCTTCTTCTTCTTCTTCTTCTTCTTCTTCTTCTTCTTCTTCTTCTTCTTCTTCTTCTTCTTCTTCCTCTTCTTCTTCTTCTTTTTATTTATTTATTTATTTATTTATTTATTTATTTAAACTTGTATACCGCCCTATTCCCGTAGGACTCAGGGCGGTTTACAGGGAAAAATTAAAAATACATAACATACAAAGTTAAAATCGATTAAAACTAAGATTAAATTAAGTCCCTGAATTTAAACTAAAACCCCATTAATAAATAATTAAAACCCCTCCGTCTGGGACAGACAGCTCAAAAAACCAGGTTTTCAAGTCCCTGCGAAATGACCGAAGGTCGGGGGCAGTCCTAAGCTCCGTTGGAAGTTGGTTCCTAAGGGCCGGCGCGCCCACAGAGAACACCCTTCCCCTGGGAATAACCCGCCGGCATTCCTTGACCAGCGGTACCCTAAGAAGGCCCTCCCTGTGGGAGCGCACAGGACGATGGGAAGTTGATGCCGGCAGCAGGTGTTCCCTTAGGTAATCCGGACCCTATTATTATTATTATTATTATTATTATTATTATTATTATTATTATTATTATTATTATTATTATTATTATTATTATTATTATTATTCCCTGCAGTAAAGACCAAGAAATACTGAACAAAACTCCAGAAGTTAATTTCTCTTTATAAAAACAGAATGTTCATAAATAGTACCTATTGCCATAAATATTGCTTCATTATGCTCTTATATTTCATGAGTACTAAAAACCTAACAAATTTGCTCTAACTTTTGTTATGGAGTCCTTGGTGTTCACTGAGCTAGAATGTTTGCCTGCAGACGTTTTATTATCCATCTAGATTACATCAGTGCTAATGAGCCTGGAGGTTGCTCCACAAGTGTCGATGGGTGTGTGGTGTGTGGCTCTATCATAGCTTGCTCTGCCAGTGTTAGTGGGTCTATGGTTTTCTCCCTGGTAGTTTCTTGATTGCGATATTGTTTTCTGATGGATTGTTTGCTTGCTTGCTTCTCTAGGTGTAGGCTTAGAAAAGGTATGTTCTGGTCATCTTGTTCCTTTCTTAGCTTTTTTATTGTCTCTTTTGAATAGTGGGTAATCTTATCCTTATGTGTCTAATAATGGAGGATTTATCTGAATGCCAAACTTTCAGGAATACCCTAGTGTTTTAGCTTGGTCTAGGATGCTCAGAGTCTCCCACTTGAAACTATGATCGAGTCTGTGCACGAGATTGAGTTTTTATCATATCTTCTGGTTGACAACTGGTGTTCATGGATGCCCTCGACTAGTCTTCTGTCTGTCTTGTCTTTTCTACATGGGGCTATTACAATCCTTATGCTATATCTTGTAGGTAATTCCTGTTGTTTTTTTCTTGGGCTACTGGGTCTTTTGGTTTATTTAGGATATTTTGAAGGGCTTTATTTGGTTTGTGTGCTACAATGATGCATGTAATTAGTTTGTGACTTCTGAGATATTTTTTTTATGTATGGTACTGTTATTCTTTTCATGGCTTGTGTTGGTTATGTTCTAGTGATCTGAATACAGAGAGTTTTTGATAAATTGTATGGATATTCGTTTTGTTGGAAGATGTTGCATTGTCAACATCTTTCCCAGTGTTAGCCTTCTGGGAAAGAGGCTTACTTTTAGCACCCAGCTTTCTCCCAGGTTAGAATAATGAAGGAATAGGATTACCATCTACTTTCTCCAAAGCAAATTAGCGACATTACTAACTTTGCAGTAGCAAAATGGCTGGTAGTAGCCTGCCTAGCCAGCTCATCTCAGGTAGGGTGCAGCACGGATATGGGAGATGATTTAGGACCTCTCCTTGGGGGTGGGGGGGAGTGGACAAGCCAGCACATCCTGTGCATGTTAATGTACACCACGTTACATCTCTGAAACCAGGTGAGATTAGAAATGGATGAAAAGCTTTTGGGAGAGAAGCCATAGGAACTCCGTCCTATCCCCATTGGCATCTCCCATGCTGTAAAGTAAATAATTCAGCACCTCCAGATTTGCTGTCTAGGTGACAGATCCTGATGCAGAGATGCAAAAGCATTTACTTTAAACATCGGATACTCTTTTGGAAGTACAAGGGGAAAAAACCACTTTTATAGCTATATAATATCTCTGCACAGAATATTAGTTGTCATGATGTTGTAATTCCAAGAAACATTTGTATCCTCTATTTCAAAATGCTCCATAAATTCCCATTCTACTGAAAATCATTGAGCCAATGTCTTTCTATTGTAAAAATATAATCTGCAGTCTTGGTGGATGGTAACCATGGGAGTTCTCTTACAGCACAAATGCTAAAAGTAAGAGACTCACCGCTGAGGAAGACTTTCTTAAGAAACTAATGCTAGAAGTGATTTATAGCTGCTCCAATGATACAGAAACAATAGGAATGCTGTCAAGTTAATCCAGGCACAAGGAACTGCAGGTTGAGTAAAATTCACAAGGTCTCTTGTTGGATGGGAGGGCTGGGAAACCTTATGTCATCCTTCTCTGACTGCTCCAGCTATCCACGTGGTGTCTGTTTTCGATCAGTCTCATCCGAATCTTGCCTTGGTGTCTCCTGAGGCCGACATTCCACAGGTTCAGCTGGAGCAGTTTTTTCAGATTCAGCATCTGAGTCCTGATGACTGCCCACCCTATATGATCAGGCAGAATTGGCATGCTCCTAAACAGTGGTCCTCTGATGAGACCTAGAAGGGTGCCTTTTCTCAACTGGCTTGTCCTCTGAAACAACATTCCCACCCACCACCCACCACCCCGAGATTTGTTTGGGTCCCTATACAGATCTTCTTAAACTGAGCTCTTTAAACCTGGCTCATTCACAGGCCTTTGCTAGAATGGTTGGCAGGCCTCTTATGCGTTATGTATCACTTTTCAGAGCTTGTGGGATTTTTCTGGAGTGTTTTTTTTATATATTTTCAATTTAATATTGTGTGGGAAGAATCCAGAGAAAGAAATATTTTGGAGAATATTAAAAAGGCAGAATATATTTCCCCAAAGGAATAATGGAGATCTTAAAAAAGACAGAAACCAACCCCAGCCTCTCTTCCCCAAGCAGAAACTAGGCAGAGGCCAGCTTTTAGAAATGCAGATGTGATAATTCATTCAGAAAGGCTGGAGCCAGGAAGCTAGAAGCTAATGAGATTAGAAAGACAAAGACCCCTAAAATCTACATACCCCACCCAAATCTAAGGACAGGACGTGACACAGGAAATACAAAGCCTCAAACAGGAACAGGAAACAACCTCAAAAGCCCTAGAAGGTATAAAAACCCACCACTCCCAACAACATGTAGTCAGCTTTCCTAGAGCCATGCTTCTGTCTGGCTCTGCTCTTCAATAAACTACAACCTTCTTTCTAAAGCAGCCTCCATTTTGTTTATTCCCATCTTGGACTGGACCCTGATTAAGATTTTTCTTTCAACAATTGGATGTCCCCAAAGTCACAGTGAAGTCAGGTAACCTTACAAATTAAATAAAATAAACAACATGCTTAACTAAGCCAACCTATTCACATAACATGCTTAACCAAGTCAGCTAAGTCAGTCAAATCCTCTTCTGTGAATCATAACAATCAAGTTAATTGTTTGGGAAAGATGAATGCAATCTTGCGACTACTGATTGTAGGTGCCCTGAAGATTTAACTAGGTTCTAGGGCTGCATGACCCATGAAGGCTTGATACAGAATTTGGCATAGGTTCCTCTCCATACACATGATAGTGCACAGACATTTGCTAAAGGCTGAAAGAAGTGTTGATACACACATGTGTGCAAACAACTGGGCTACCAAAGCTCTGGGAAATATGACTACTTTAGCAGTTTGAGAACAAGTCCTTTCTCACATTAAGATCAGTGGTGGGCTTCAGCTGGTTTGCACCACTTCGGCAGAACTGGTAGCTAATTTTTTGTTGCCCAGGCACAGAATGGTCTTCCGGAAGCGGCATCCACACAGAGAACTTGTTGCTCACATATTTGAATCCCACCACTGATTAAGATCCACTGTTAAATGCCCCTCTGAATGCTTTGCACAGCCATTCTAAAGATTTTAAGAAGAGTCCTATACATTTCTGATCTTAAATACACTCTGTCAAATTCAAGGAGGCAAACTGTCATGAAAGTGATGTTTAAGATGGCACCCTAACTTGTTTCAGTATATTTTCATATATATTGTAACGTCTTTTCTCTTCTGTAGTTTTTTTTTCTCCTCAGTTCTAAAATATTCAAAAAGTGATGCAATATTAAGTGTCTACACGAAAAATCAGTTGCACTAAGTCCTTAAAAAATTATTTCTTTGGAAATATACAAGCTTACCCTCTTATGACTTCCATACCAATCTGATTCTGAAATTCATTCAACAGTACTGTCTGGTTTTTTTAAAAAAAAAAACTCAATATCTTAAAAATCAAAGAGCAAAGAATGATGGATTTTGGAAACTAGACAATTCATTCTTGATAACCGCATATAACGTCATACCTTGAAGAAATATACAAGCTGAAATGTGCTCTAAAAGAACCTATTTATAAAATGATGTTTTTCTGCTACTTGCAAGAGCCCAGTAATGATAGCAAAATCTAAGAAGTCATAAATCAAAACAGGAATAGCTTTCTTTAGCACGAACACCTTCAGACATTCAAGCTTTTTGAGAGGATGAATACAGTACTATCGATTAGATTGGATCCTGGAGGAAGGCAGTAGTAAAAGGCTTCATCTCCACAACAATGGGGACCCTATGGGGGGGGAAGAAAGGTGAAAAAGCAGATGTCCGAGAAACACATGGAAACAACTGTTATTCTGTAAAAACCACCTTATGATGCAATACCTAAGAGTTCTGCTCCCCAATCATTATACCAGGCAAAACAGCTAAAAAGTTAAGATCCTCTTGAAAGGGATTGCAAAACTGAGGATGGGATGGAGAAAACACAACCAGGATTATTGAGTGTTATGCAGCCTAGCCAATAAAGGGGAAAATGAGGACCCTTTAAACGCACCCCTTCCTCCTGACCAGATCTATTTACAGACCAGGAGGGGAACAATTCTGTTAAACTGGGAAGCGCACCAGGCTTTGCTCAGCAAGGGCAGTACTCGAGGAGTGGATGGGACTGTAAAACCAAAGGTGCCATTTTGCTTCTTAACTCTTCTAATTACACTATTTCAAAATATACCTAACCAAGGGTCAAATGGCCAAGTCCTGCCTCAGTAGCAGCATAAGCACTCTTTACTCTAGTTAGTCCTGTACTTTAGGACGTTGAAAGAATCTAGGTCTTTCTTTCCCAGGCCAGCTGAGAGAAGGAGTACTTCTTATTATTAATTTATTTTCCCGGTGTCTACATCAGCTTCCCCTGACCTAGTGGCTCCTGATGTGTGGGAATTAAATTTCCATTTCCTCTTAGCCAGCGTGGCCTTTTCCCGCCATTTTGCCACCTAACTTTGTCTTTTCCTTAATGACTGTGGCCATGTCACATGCCTTATGTTGACTCCATGAGACAAAGAGAATCAAAATAGGTTTTTCTTTATTCTGGTAATGTTTCAGAACTCAAGTAACCTTTCTTTAGAAAAAACAACAACAAGCCCTTGAGCCTGCATTACATCCTTTGGGTCAAATGAGAAGGCATGAAAGAAAATTGAATTTTTTTATTTAACTCTATTAATTAATGCGGGGGGGGGGCAGGAGAGTTCTGCTATGTGGGCTGCTTCTAATTTCCATCTGTAATGGTGTAAAACAGGTAACCTGAAGCACAACTCAATGCTTTACTCTTATTCTTATGTAGGTTACTTTATGCAGTCACATGGCAAATATCTCTCTTTTCCAAACATTTCTTGCTAATCTCAAAAACACAGGAAATGAAAACAAACAAAAAGAATGCATAGTTATATTAGATACAGCTAGCTGATAAATAGCAACATGTTGGATAGCTTCTTTTCTCCCAAACCTTTCCTTATGTGTCTTCGGCCAAAAATAAAAATAAAAATAAAAAAAGAGTGGAGGAACTCTTTCAAGAGAATCTCTTGGGATCCCTTTTCCTAGTTTCCCATTGTCCTTAATAACCTTCAATCTCATGTCCAAAACATCTTTCTACTGTGAAAATTAGTGTTATTTAATTTATGCAGTCCTGGTAACCATATCTTTATTTTTACACTTGGCTGCATTCTGTCATTAATATGATGCCAAACTAAGCTAAGCACTGCTTTGTATTGGAAGAGAAGCAAAATGGTCTTTGCCTACTGGGGTTATAATCTTTTCACAAGAAAACAAGCACAGTGCTCTCTAATCTGGATTACCTAGATAATTGTCTAGATAACTTCCCAGATTTCCCTCAGCTAACTCTGACAATTGTCCATAAGATAGTAGAAATACTGCATGGTGAAGCCATATAAAGAGTGGTCTAAAGCAGAAAGACAAACAGGAGGCAAATATAAGGAAAACTGTTCTAGGTTATTAGAAGTTTGTTGGCTCTCACAAGATCATTCATAGGATTTCAGCTGACACTTTGTTAGGTTAATAGACAAAGAGGCATGGGAGATCACAAACCAGGGAGCAGAGGGAAGAGAGAGAGGAATAGTGTGGAAGCAGATTTATAAGAGCTATCCTTGCAATTCTGAGATGTTTCAATAATGCTGCCTTATGGTTACAGACAGGTATGGTCTTTGTGGCTGCCAAAGTTTAGTATGCTCTCATTAATTTCTCATTAATTTTTAACAAGAACTTTCACCAACTTAATTTAGGTCCCTTTTTGGAGATCTTCTGCCCATTAGCCTCTAAATTTCAGGAAGTTGGGGCTTGCGAAAGCTTACCTTGGCATTACATCTAATATTAAAGTCCATTATTCATGAAGGAAACCATGTTTAAAAGATATGCAGAGTGCCTTTTCCTCACTTTCGGATACTGGGAGCCCCACATGTGATAATGACATCAGCTTGTATCCTACGTCCCATCATCTAGGCAAAAATGGAAGGTGTTTCTGGTTTTATGCAATATATAAAAAGTAATTTCCCTACTTGCAGCCCCTATCATATATGAAAGGCCAATTAATTGCTTTTTTTTCCCAACCTTGTTGAAAAAAACACCCTCAAAGGGTATTTAAATTATAACTTCCATAGCCGTCAATAAATTTGCTCAAAGTGCCAACATATCCGGGATATTCTGCCATAGCCATCAGATCTCATCTCATCCATACAAATTGCTATTGCAAATGGCAGATATTTTCCCACTGATTGACTGATGACATTGAGGATAGGTGAACTGGGAAGCAAAGTTAGGAGGGACCCACCAAGAGCTTTACTTAACAAGACGTCCACGTGATAATCCCCTTTGGAAGCAAGTCAGCACAGACAACACAGGCAGGATAGGAATTGGCACAGAGGCAGCAAATGTTATGCCGACATACTTTTCCGCTAATTCAAGGACAAGGGATAGCACTTAATTCAGCAGTGAGAGATGCTCACAAGCAGCGGTGTGGGAGAATTCAGAAAGAACACTGAAAATATTGAAAAAGAGCACATGGAGGCAAAAGAAAGGAGGAATAACACAAACAAGCAAATAAAAGATTTTGAGCTTGAAGAGAACAGTCTATAATTTGACAAAAAAATATTGAAATGTACCTAAGAAGGGGCTGTCTCTTCCCCTATCCTACAAACATTTATAAACTAGTTTTCCCCATTGAACTTGTACATTATTTGTTTTCTCCTCCCCTTCTCCCCTCCCCTGCCTTCCCAGGGAATTATTTTTTACTTACAAGCACAGTCCATACTACCTGACACTGAATGCACTGTGCAAATAATGGACTTACCCCACAAAAGATATTTCCTTCCCAAATTTAGTTTTAGAATTTCAGTGAACATACAGTAATGAAGGGGATTATCTTATGTCATTTTCATTTGGAGTAATGGGCTGCTACAGTGTTTAAAAAAATAGAAAAGAATTTATGCAGACATGTAAGGTGAGTTTATGAACTTTTTCTTACTATGCCATGACTTCTCAAACCAGGAGGCTTTGTGGTCTGTTAAAGAGCCATTTTCACTATCCAATACAGAAAGAAAAGAATATCTCAGCCTCTTCCTACATAGAAGTTAAGGCAAGGCTTAAAATCATTCAGGCTACCTGGATGAAAGACCTCTAGAAAATCCCAAGGGAAGTTGAAAAAGCTTCAGAGAAGAGGACAGTGTCAAACCACTTTCATTTTATGCCACAAAAACTAAGAAAGTAAGCACCAGAGATCTAGTTCTAGATTAGAGACTTCACCTCTATCAATGGTAGTTAGTGGCCTGTTTAGTGTCACAGGTAAAGTGTGGTCTCCGTATCAACAGCAATGACCCAGCTCAGTTTTTGCTGGTGCCTGAAATATCATTTAAATGTGTTTCATTTTATAGCTAAGTTGTCCTTTTGATAACCCCACAATGCAACATGTTCCCTTTCTAATCCTTTCTAAAATTTATATTCTTCCGTGTTCCATGACTTCATTCACAAACCACACAAAAGTATTTTAAAGAATTATGGTACATGGGAAGTGTTATTTGATCTCTGAGTTGTTGATTAATATAACATAGTTCCCTTTGAACAACCTTTAATTCTAAACTGAAATTTGGGGCATATTTTGCAAATCAGGAAACAGTTTGCTCTTACTTAAGATATCCAGAACCACATATACAGTTACATGGGAATAAATCATACTGAAAGAACTTACTTGAAAGAACACATATATAGAACTACTTTATCCCAGATGATATTTGTTAATGGTTGCTTAAAACGAAATAAACCAACAAAGCAGAGCTTCCTGGCTGATCAGTTTGGAATTCTTCAACTGTAGGTCCCTGTGAGAAGCTAACATTTCCTGTTGCCCGTTCCTAGAATCTGATAATAAAAGTAGATAACAATCTGGCAGAGTTTTGACTAGCACATTTAATAGGCATCTGCAAATCCGTCCTGATCCAATTAGAGTAGTTAGCTTTAAAAAAAATCAATTAAATGCAAACTGTTCATTAATTCAAAGTGTCAAGACTAAATTACTCATATAGTTGAATTATCAAATCAAATCATTCAAATTCTCACCTACAAATCTATATGTGCATATATGTACAAACATCTATCCAATTGCAAAACTGATTCAACTCATCAGAATAATCTGGTGATTCAGTTGAAAAATTCCATTCAAAAGGGATATTTGATAAAATTGCCTTTGATCTGTAGCTTCACACAGGCTGTAGCTAAAATAATTTGTTTGCTGAATCCTTCTTGAAGACATCTAAGATTAGCAAGCATTACCACTTCTTCAGAAATGAGTTCATCAGGTTCTTTGTACATATACACAGGCATGGGAATAATATAATGATGATGAGAATACACAGCGAGAGAATACATTGTCTTATTTGTTTATAGCTGTTTTCACTGAGTCATTTTTTTACTTTGTGAATTAGATTTCTGTCATACAGGTCTCTACACTGGGGATTACTCTTTTATCACCAGGGAAGAAATAAATGTCATCTTGGCATCTTCAGTAAGAGGATTAGGAATATCCTACTAGTTAGAATACAAGAGGTCAACTGTAGGCAGGATGTACCTGTTTCCCTGAAAATAAGACCTACGGTAACCGGAAAATAAGCCCTAGCGTGATTTTTCAGGATGCTCATAATATAAGCCCTACCCCCAAAATAAGTCCCAGTTAAGATTGTCAGCAAGACAGGCGCATTTAGTACTGTACTTCCCCAAGAATAAGACCTAACTGGAAAATAAGCCCTAATGCATCTTTTGGAGCAAAAATTAATATAAAACCCAGTCTTATTTTCGGCGAAACATGGGCGTAAGTAGGCAGACAGTATGGGGCAATGGTTAAATATTCAACCAGGACCAGGAAGGTCAGGTTCAAATTTACTCCTAGCCATGGAAGCTTATTGAGTTAGGCCAGTGAGTTTCTCCAAGTTCAACCTAACTTTAAAGGTGTCTTGTTGTGGAGATAAAATGAAAGAGGCTCCCCAAATAAGCTATCTTGAGGTCCTGAGAAAAGGCAGGATTTAAATCTAACAAATAAGTGAAAGTCATCTCCTCCCAAATTCAATCTGCTGGCAAAATGAAGTTCTTTAAGGCAAGCAGGCTAGGAAATGCATGGAAACCATGGTTGAAATTCTAACACTTTTACCTGCAGCTTTATTTTCATTTCTGTAATGTAGTAATGTGTGTGCATACCTTCACATTTTCCTCAGGGACTAATCTAGTTAGCTATATATATGTTGCCCTACATGTATATATGTGTGTGAGCCTAAGAGATTCTAATCAGGGTGGGTTCACATGTGTTATCTCTGTATGTGCTTGTATAATCGGTATGCACTGATGAAGTGCATATGCTCCATACTGAATCACATTACCATAACACACGAGGGAGGCTTACAATGGAATAATGAATGATATTCTGAGTCACTAACTACCACTTGCATGGGGGTGCACTGGGGGAATTCTTTCTAGATATTTATCCGCTGTAGTCCCTAGCCAGATCTTACTATTTTCATTCTTAATTCTTGAATCTCCTGTTTGGTTTCAGAGTTAATCCTACTGATAGATGGCATCCAACCCCTTTTACGCAATTCTGTTGAACTAGCAAGAATAAAAATAATATTTCCTAATATTTCTAGTTATTAATTTCAGCTACTTTCAGAATACAATTTCCGAAGATGTTTCTCTACTGTGCATGTAAATCTTGCAAAATTCGAAAATATGTCAAATTTGTTTATAACCAGAGATAGCCTACTAAAAATTTCATGGACTTCCTCCTCTACTGGATCTACTTATTGAGTGTGATTAATAAAAGCAATTGAACTTCATTAGGTGGCAACTTTATTGTATCAAGAAATCATCCAAAGTGATTTCTCGCTCACCAGATACTGGTAATGAACGCAGATTTCTAGAAATCACACAGTAAATATGTTTATCTGGGGAAAGCTCAAATTCTAAATCAGGTCATGGAAACCAAGGACAAGTGCTAAGTTATTCATCTATTTTAGATGAATATTTACACAACAGAGATCAAACATTTTCAAACCAGTTTTCCCTAAAATATGCATGACCATGTTAAGTGTGTTAATCCAATAAAATGCAAAGTCTAAAAGCCTAGCTCAACTTTCATGCGATTGTATCAACACAACTTTGCAGTTTTCTTGTTAACAGTATTGATGTAAATCATCCACTGCCTTCTTGCAGGATGTATTTCTCAAATTCCGAGTCACCATATTGATCTTGGTGGGCTCCCATTCATTTACTAACAAAAGTCTGCTTACATCTGCTGACATATGGTAGCAGTTATGAATTGATTCTGCTATCTTTTATCTTTGAAGGAAAACAAACCTCTTATGTTCATAAACACAATCCCTGGCATTTTTCCCTAAATAATTGATTGGACAGAACAATAACAACATATTCCATTGTACTTTAGTTCTTTTCAAATAATAATCATATGTATGAAAATAAAAATGGTCAAGTGATAGTGGCATGATTGATGCCAGAATCAGTATTATGTTCTTGTTGCTGGTGATATGGCAGAGTCCGTCTGTATAATTAATGCATAAAGGGGACTTTCTGCAAAGAATAAAAGGCAACTACAGTCCAAATAACTGGAATGTCAGAATATTATTCTACATCCAGAATAATACAATAAGTTTGAGAGTTATTTAATGGCATCTGGAGAACATACTGACTTTTGCTCTTTCTTTTGTCATCTGGAATTTTTCCAAATGTCTGTTAAAACTATTCAGCAATACATTTATCCGAACTTTATCTTGATAAGGGATGCTATCAAGCTGTAAGAATACCAGTGTGATTCAACGCTCTGCCACTCTCCAAGCAGAATGTTCTCAGAGCTTCAGCACGATACATAGTTTAAGACTTGGACAGATGGGGCAGGATACTCGTGAGAGAGGTGGCCTTAAAATGCCTAATTTTAAATTATATTATGAAGCTGCTGCACTAGTAGGAATAAGTGATTGGATTAATTTGACACAATCGAGGTTATTAAATCTTGAGGGCCATGATCTGTTGTTTGGCTGGCATGCATATTTGTTGTATGATAAGAAGGTAGATATTGTGTTTAGGATGCATATTTTAAGACAGGCATTGCTGAGAGTTTGGAAGAAGTATAGACATAAGTTAAGCAGCAAGATACCATTGTGGGCAATCCCAAAACACGCAATAGAAAATATACATGCTGGTTTCAAACATGATGAGACTACTTACAAGGAAATTTTAAGTTTGGAAAGGAATATTTGGTGCTTGAAATCATATAGTTTCTTGCGAGAAGAGAAGGTTGTTCAGACTTGGTTTCAATATATTCAGTTACAGGCCAGGTGGAAAGAAGACCAAAAAAATGGATTTGCAACGACTGATGAAAATTTGATAAAGCAAATTAGAAATCAAGGACCAGCACATATTAAACGGATATATCTTGCATTGATAGAGATCGATTCAGAAACAGAGCTTGTTAAGGATTGTATGATAAAATGGGCCCAAAACATTCAGGAAGTTATTACAATGGACACGTGGGAAAAGATCTGGGTGAGGAATGTAAAATTCACTCAAGCTCAAAGTCTAAGAGAGAACTTTTACAAAATGTTTTATAGATGGCATCTAGATCCTAAAAAGCTTGCAAGTATGTATCCGAATTATAAGCCTAAATGTTGGAGGTGTGGTGATGAAGAGGCAACATATTTTCACATATGGTGGACATGTAAAAAGGTCAAGGCTTTTTGGATAAAAGTCTGGTGGAATATGCAGAAGATTTTTAAACGGAGGATAAAGTTTTGTCTGCAATTTTTTTTGTTGGGAATAATTGTTGACGCTACAGTTGTGGACTCTAAGTTGATGTTGAATTTAGTTACGGCAGCAAGACTTTTGATAGGTCAATATTGGAAGAAAGAGGAACTGCCGACTATACAAGAGTGGATTTTAAAGGTTTCCGACTTGGCAGAGATGGCGAAGATTTCGGCCTATTTGAAAGATTACTCGCAAGAACATTATATTATGGAATGGAGAAAATGGATTGAGTTTATCCAGAATAAGTATAGGGTCAAGAAGTTTTATCTAGCATTTGAATAAGTCTTCTTTCGTTTTCTTTTTTCTTTTTTTATTTTGTCTTCTATATATATTTAATAATGCTAAGTTTTGTTTGATCCTATATAAGTTAGAGAGTGATGGATTTTAGAATTTATAGTTGTTAGTATATGGTTGTTTATGATTGCTTTTTTATATATATATACCTTGTATTTAGCTCTGGGAAGTCTGGGGGGGGAGGGGGGTTGGGGGGAGGTGGGGGGGGAGGAGGGAGGGGGGGAGGGGGGGAAGGGGGGAGGTAGGGAGGGGAGGAGGGAGGGGGAAGGGGGTTTTTTAAAGGAAAACTGTATTTTTAAAACTTTTCAATAAAAAAAAAAAGACTTGGACAGATGGGCAGCACCAAAGAGCCGTGGTGGTGCAGTGGGTAGAATACAGTATTGCAGGCTAATTCTGCCCACACACCAGGAGTTCGATTCCAACTGGCTCAAGGTTGACTCAGCCTTTCATCCTTCTGAGATCAGTAAAATGAAGACCAGATTTTTGAGGGCAATATGCTGACTCTGTAAACTGCTTAAAGCACTATGAAGCGGTATATATAAGTGTTATAGCTATTGCTATTAGGTATGACTTGGAATAGGGACACGGTGGGTCAGTGGGTTAGGATGCTCAGAAGGTCGGTATTTTGGCTGGTCGAATCCTGAGTGCCGCGTAACAGAGTGAGCGCCTGTTACTTGTCCCAGCTTCTGCCAACCTAGCAGTTCGAAAGCACGTAAAAATGCAAGTAGAAAAAGGGACCACTCCGGTGGGAAGGTAACAGCGTTCCGTGAGCCTTTGGCGTCTAGTCATGCTGGCCACATGACCACGGAGACGTCCTCAGACAAACGCTGGCTCTTCGGCTTTGAAATGGAGATGAGCACTGGCCCCTAGAGTTGGAAACGACTAGTATGCATGTACGGGGGAACCTTTACCTTTACCTATGACTTGGAATTCCTGAAACCATTATTAGACAGATCCAGAGAATCCCTCAAGTGTTAAGTCTAATTCTTAAGCAGAAAATTATTAAGGCAAGCATAATATTTGAATTTGAATTATATTATATTATATTATTCAGTCCTTGCGAAATGCACGCAACCCAAGCTGTGGCCAAATTTTTCTAAGTCTCTGGATCATCATCTTTCATATTCCTAATTACCAAAGTGCATTATCCCTAAAAGATATGTTGTATGCATATTGTTGTTGGGAAATTGAAATAAAGTGAGAGATTTGCCTCACATGAATTCATGGTACAAAATTTCCATCAGCAACTATAACTTCCATATGTTACTTAACTTTTAGTTGTAATGTTGTCAACATAGAATAGGGAATGTAGGGACAGTACAGGTAGTCCTCAATGTACGACCACAATGGAGTCCAGAATTTATGCTGCTAAGTGAGACTTTTGTTAAGTGAGTTTTGTCCCATTTAAAGATTATTCCTGCCACATTTATTAACTGAATCACTGCAGTTGTTAAATTAGCAACACAGTTATTAAGTGAACCTGGCTTCCCCGTTGACTTTGCTTATCCAGAAGGTCCCAAAAGATGGTCACATGAACCCGGGGTATTGCAACCGTCATAAATATGAACCAGTTGTCAAGCATCCGAATGTAAATCACATGACCATGAGGATGCTACAATGGTCATAAGTGTGAGAAATGGTCATAAGTCACTTTTTTAGTGCCACTGTAACTTCAAATGGTCACTAAATGAATTGTTGTAAGTCGAGGACTACCTGTAACTTATAACATCTTAGAAGGTTTCATTGCAAGAATTCAACTGGTTTTTCTAACTCAGTCCTGTGACAGGTGGTAGTTAATAATCTTCTGCAATTTGCTTTCCTAAAGCTTTACATTTAATAATTTCTTGATTATTAATTTCTGGCCAAACAATCTACGCCAGGGGTGTCAAACTGCAAGCCCGTGGGCTGGATGCATCATAGCGAAACCGTGCCCACCCCATTGCCAGCAATGGCAAAAAAAAGTTGTGATATGTCGTGACACGTCACGTGACGTTGCGAGTTTGATGCCCCTGGTCTCCTTCTGAAAAGCTTCATGTCCTAATAGGCAAATATTTTTCTCCTCCCTTCAGAAGAATGAGCAAGCAAGCTAGAAACACTTCAGTTTAAATTTCCCATTTCATATGAACCACAAAATTAGAGTTAACAATGTCTGAAACTGGCAAAATATTAAGCAAAACTTAAACTGCTGCTGCATATCTTAGCAATACAGATAATTACACAGATATATGATTTTTTTTTTCTTTTTTAAAAAAACCCACCTCATTTACAGTATAATAATACCAGATACTAGATATTGGAATTTATTCATAAAAGCTACAGCAGTCTTGAACTAGGATTGTAGCTGTGGAAGAGTGAAAAGAAGAATGGCCAGTTGGATAGCCAGAAAAAGAAGAAAAAATAAGGATAAGAAAAACGGGCAGAAACTAGATATTACTATTATCAGCAATCGTGCGATATTAAAAAATGGTATGCTGGCTTAATGGCAGTCGACCTAGGAGAATACATGAAAAAATAAGGAAAGCTAATGCATTCTAAAGGAGTATCTGCACAGAAATATTCAAATGAAATGGAATGATTAATGAAACAGATGCAAAGGCTTTCTAACAGATCAGAAGAAAGAGGTATTCAGTCAAGAAAAGCTTGAGTTAACAAAATGCTATAGCTTAATTCCTAACTGCACATTCTAGTGTGATTAACGTAATTAATTTTGAAGCTTGCTTAAGCTCATAATTATTGTTTTATTGAGTGACAAAGTTCAGAATGCATCTCCTCAAAAACCAATATGGAAGAGATGATGGTCCTTTCATCTGAGGCTTGCCTTCAAAGAAACCAAAAAGGATGAGGTTTGGAAGAGTTCAAAAAAAATAAAAATAACAGAAATGCAGGAAAGTGGTAGGTAAGTTAAAGCACTGGGCCTATCTTGACTGACAGAAGTGCTTCAACGTTTCAAGTATAGTCTTTAATATTACCCATTGTTGATTCCTCTTTTAAATAGACATGTTCAGGAATTGTATTTGACGACCTTTGTTTTAAGTACTCTCTGGTCCCCTCCCCCCTGATACTGGCAGACCTTCAAGGGAGATGAAATGATTTGTAAATGCTCTGATCTTTTTTTGTATATCTGATTTACTGATTTCTTGTTTCAGTGACATGTTCTTTGTTCCCACCAAAAACCCTCGTGACCTCCCGTCTAGACTACTGCAACGCTCTCTACATGGGGCTGCCCTTGAGGAACACTCAGAGGCTTCAGCTGGTGCAGAATGCGGCCGCGCGAGTTGTGATGGGGGTTTCCCGATACTCCCATGTAACACCTCTACTCCGCGAGCTGCATTGGCTTCCGGTTGCCCTCCGGGTGAGATTCAAGGTGCTGGTGATGACCTATAAAGCCCTAAATGGCTTGGGTCCGGGATATCTGAGGGAACACCTGCTGCCGGCATCAAGCTCCCTTCGTCCAGTGCGCTCCCACAGGGAGGGTCTTCTCAGGGTGCTACCGATAAAAGACTGTCGGCGGATAACACCCAGGGGAAGGGCCTTCTCTATGGGTGCGCCTGCCCTCTGGAACCAGCTGCCCGTGGAGCTTAGGACTGCCCCCGACCTCCGCACATTTCGCCGGGACCTGAAAACCTGGCTCTTTGAGCTCTCCAGCCCAGGCTGAGAATTTTAATTTAATTTGTTTTTAACTTTTGTATTGGTTGTTTTAAATGCCCTGTAAACCGCCCTGAGTCCTTCGGGAAAGGGCGGTATATAAATTTTAAAAAAATGCATATACATGATTAAGCTGTACATGGAGGAAGTTTGGTCCTTTGCAGCACAACTGCAAAATGAAAATGAAGTTGTTTTTAGTTCTGGTCAAAAGAGGATAAGATCTACATTAAAACATCATAGGAATAACCTCAGCATACAGTATCCTTTTTAATGTTATTATTTTTCCCACAATTCTATTCTTTTCAGTGAAAGGTATATATTTAAAAGTCCAATATATTGTTATAGTACTGTACAACTTAATCAGCTGCACAACTTAACCAGTTGAAACCCTAGAATAAGCTGACAGCTTATTGTTTACTTATTCCCAGTAAGAAGGTTTCATCTGATAGAGCTCAAATCCCAATTCAGTTTCAATCAAGAATGTAAACCAAACCGTTCCATGAAATTATTTGCTAAATAGTTTCTCTATGTCTGGCTAGCTCCATGCAAAAAAAAAAAAAAGAGCTAATGACGTTTTGTTTTTCTGACCTTCATCACTAACAACTCCAATGTTCAGGTTATGATTCTTACAGTCATGAGTCGTCCACTTAAAGGGCAAAACAAAAACTCCATTCTATAACCTTGCTTGTGCAGTTTAGAAATTCCTGTGATTTCTGTTTTATTCATACAGTGCTAGGCTTGAAGATAAAATTAAAAACTGTGTTCAACAAAACAACCAATTATTGAAAATTACAGGCTGGGGCAAGTAGGCGGTAACTTATTATTGCCCGTGAAAAAAGCTGGAACACAGTCAAGCGCTATTTCAGCTTCTATGCCTCCAGTTTAGGCTATATACTCTAAGGAAAAAAAAATGGGATTTTCACATCCTGAGAGACTGACAGTGTTACCTATACACAGTACAGTAAAATGAATGGAAGCAGAGCTGTTCGTTTCAGCACAGTCCACCTCTTCAGACTGTGACAAGCAGGAGAGCAGAAGACCCTGGGCAGCTTCCACAAGGAGGTGTCCTCCAGACATATTTACATACCAACTCCCATAATCTCCCTGATTTTGAGAATGAATCCAATGAACAATTTTCAAAGTTTTCAAAATTCCTGTCAAATGGATACAATTCCAAATGTGGAATAATTTTTTATTTTTTTATTTTTATTCTGAGCTATCTACTGAAACAGCTTTTTCACATTGAAATATACTACGTTATAAGCCCACCCCTCAAGAAAAAAGTATTATATTTTTTTTTGAGAATTAATCGTGTGAAAGTAATGACTCATATTTGTCTTTCTACTTAAGTATCTTCAGCACTGACATTAAGAAATACATTAAGATACTGCATGTTAACTGCTCAGCCTTTTAGAGTTTTCATAAACATTACATCTTTTTTTTAAAAAAAGAAAGTACAGATACATGCCAGCTCCCAATTTTCTGTCATTTTTAATATATGTATTTATTGTTTTTAGTTGGGCATATGTTTAATTCTTTTTAACTTTTGTATTTTTGTATTTTTTATATATCTGCCCTGTTCACCACCCTGAGACCTTCGGGAGAAGGGCGGTATATAAATAAAATTATTATTATTATTATTATTATTATTATTATTATTATTATTATTATTATTATTATTATTATTATTATTATTATTATTATTATTATTATTATTATTATTATGTTCCTGATCCGTATTTTTCCTTTGACGAAAGACTAGGTACATCAGGATGAAGAAGCTAAATATAAAAGTAAATTGGAATAAAGCCAGGTGGGGAAAAAAGAAGGAGAGGAAAGGAAAGGGAGAGGGAAATTTTGTTGAGTCTTCTTTAGACCATTCAGATTGGATTTTAGTTAGACCTTGGAAGAACTAAGTAATCAATGTTTTTGAAAAACAGCTTATTTCTTGACAGGATACTTTTTAATAAATCCCAGCAGACTTCAGAGACTTTTATCTCGAGAAGTAAAGCTGTCCACTTTATAAAAAAAAAAACATGTCTCCTGCATGTGAATTTTTGACCCGGCATCCTCAGCAACAACCTAACGAGAACATATTGCACTGGCATGCCAGAAAAGGGTATATTGTTCCTAGTCTCCTTCTCTCCAGCCAGCAGGAACCTCATATGACCGCAGAGAGGGACCATCTTTGGAGAGGCATTAGGTCTAAGTTAGGAGCAATACTGAGCAGCTGCCAAAGCAATAGTCTAGTTTCCCCCCCCCCCAATCTCTGCCAAAATTACACAGCCCTCTGGTGCCAATACGGGAAGACAGGGAAGGTGGGTTAACAAATGCCCTTTTCCTCAAACATTTTTTGCGTCATTTCCCTGTGAACATTTTCAGAGGATGGTCTAAATCTTTCACGTACACTAGCGTGGAATGTGGATGGGTGCAGTGGTGTCTCTGTGCATTCACGCACAGATATAGAGAAACATAACTTGGACCAATTAAGCCACTCACAGAAAGGAAGGAAAAACGGAAGATAAAAGGGAAAGAATGGTAACAGTGGGACATTTGCTGTTTATAATAACTGTACAGACAGATTCTTAAACAAAACAAAGGAGTGCAGGATATTAACTATATAGAAAAGCATTTATAAATTAAGCAAGAGTCTTGGAATACTTTGTTTATGGCTATGCAATTATTCATGCACCATTCTTTTTCAGACTCACAAGAAATTTAATTGTTGTGCAGTAAAACCACTGACATTTTGTTCTTTAAAATCTAGCTGCCAGAGTGATAAAATTGTACCAAGCTGAGATACATCAAAAACAAAAACCACAACTTCCAGTAATTTAATTATGTACCCAAACTTCTGATGGTTCACATCCACAAAGTACTCTTTTAGGTTGTAGACATGACCATGTAAGCTTAACTTTCTTGTCTACCACCCTTATATTTTGCTGAAGAGAAAACAGTAGTATTTAAGCAAGCCTTGGTGGAGCAGTGGGCTAATGCCTCCTTAAGTAACACCAGCTGCCTGCAATTAGTGCAGGTTCGCATCCCACCAGGCTCAAGGTTGACTCAGCCTTCCATCCTTCCGAGGTAGGTAAAATGAGGACCCAGATTGTTGGGGGCAATTAAGCTGACTTTGTAATAATGCTGCTTTGGGGGGGGCGAAAGCCCTAATAAGCAGGCATATACATAGAATGAAGGCTATTGCTAAGCACATTGGTTTGTGCTTAAATTGTAAGCCGCCCTGAGTCTTCGGAGAAGGGCGGGATATAAATGGGATTTTAAAAAAAGATGTATAATGCCTGTTCTTGACCTTCTGCTGACATTTTTGGACACCATCTAAAGCAAGGGTGTCAAACTCGCAACGTCACGTGACGTGTTGCGACGTATGTGACTTTTTCACCATTGCTAGCAATGAGATGGGCGCAGTTTCGCTATGATGCATCCAGCCCGCAGGCCGGCAGTTTGACACCCCTGATCTAGAGAATCCACTTAAAGATTAAGTTGCAAATACTATTTATAGACAATAGTTTCAGAAATGAACATATTTATTTATATAACTGTGGTAGCAGCACATTAATTCAAGCAATTCCATATTAGAAGACAACAGTATTCACTAAAAACTTTAATTTAAAAGGTTTTATTATGATTATGTCCAATACAATCCCACTTTAAAAAGTCATATTAAAAAGCATAAAAGTGGCTAACTACTGTACAACAGAATATAAGGACTTTCATAAGAAATTTAACCAAAGCAATAGAAGCACAGGTTGAGTCAACACCAATAGTGTATACAGATCCTTCTTAAGTTGCCACCAGTGACAATTAGGGTGATTCTAGTGCATCACTCAACTGTTCCGCAGCAAGGCAAAGCTGCAGCAATGGAACAGGCAGAGCCAGTTCTTAAATGTTTAATACACCACTGAATAACAATGATGATTCTCAGAACTGACCTCAGTAAGGAATTATTACAATCCTCTTCACTTTCAAATCATCATCTTCACACCATAGTGCAAATATAAAATCAAGAGTATGCCCTGGATCAGTAATAATAGTAAATCTGGCTCTTCACCCAGGTCTTCAGTTAGGGAGAGGAAGACATCTCATTTCATCATGCTTGTCATTTTTTCCTTTAATTTTTATGTCTGATTGTAATTTCTTTGCCTGATTGTTATTGAGCTGCTTGAATTGTTAAGAGTCAGGCAGCATACATATTTATTATTTTTATCATTGATCATACAGTCAGCCAGATGATTAAACTAGAATTCGCATTTTTATCACTCAACAATTCTTTCCCAAGGACCTGGGATAGGCAGGTGCTGTTGTTTGATAGTGTTAAAGGTATCGTTTCAGAAAGTAAAATGTAAAGCTGCCATTTGCGATTGATTGGTGGTGATTTTGATGATGTTCAAGTTCAATATGATATCTATTTTACATAAATATATCTGATATATGCTATATCAGGGGTCCCCAACCCCAGGCCGCAGCCCACTACCCATTTGCGCAAATGGAGCTTCATGCACAGCACCCTTCACTCACACAAGTGCAGTTTTGCCTGCAACCACAAGCATCCTCCACTCAAGCGCCCTCAGTTTGCGCGAGTGGAGCGTCACGTGCTCTCGCAAAATTTCCTGGTGCTTGCCTGAGCAGACCTTCGCACACAAGCTCAGGCACACTCCACTTGCGCACAATGTTCCATTCACACAAGTGGAGGGCGCCTGCCGCTCGCACACATGGAGCTTTTGTGCGCGTGCACGTGTGCCAGCCACTCACAATGCCAGGCTGGGCCGTCAAGCTGGGGACCGCTGTGGATATATCACATCACATATCACATTTCTGTTAAGCAGCTGTTAATTTAGTAACACTGTTAAATGAATCCTGTTTCTCCATTGACTTTGCTTGTCAGAAGGTCACAAAAGGGGATCGCACGAACCTGGGACACTGCAACCATCATAAATACATGCCAATTGTCAAGTGTCCAAATTTTGATTATGTGACCATGGAAATACTGCAACGGTCATGAGCATGAAAAATGGTCCGAAGTCCCTTTTTCCAGTGCTGTTTTAACTTCGAACAGTCACGAAACAAATGGCTATGTTGAATAATACCTGTATTTGATATATGATGCATATGGTATATGACATGACATGACATGATATTTATTATTATTACAGCTCAGAGTTATTGCTCACTAGTACTAATAAGAGAGCCCTGTTTGGCTATGGAAGTCTTCAGGTATGGCGGAGTACCCTATTCCTAAAATAACAAATGTATAGTTGCACAAACTAGTGAATTTCAGTATGCAGCCTGGATTTTTAAAAGTTTCTTTCATTTGTAAAAGAGCAGTTAAAAAGTGAAAAAACCATTCTAACTGACTTCAAAGAATCAGGAGATGTACTTTATTGTAAAGAGTGTCATCTTCTTATCATTTCTAAAGAAATGTTTCAATGTTCTTTCTGGGAAAGGAACTAATAAACCTAGATCTCAATTTAATTTCTGCTTGTTGCTGAAGCAAACACGCCTTCAGGGTAGCACCTGGAAGCTCGTTAGGTCAACCTTACTGATATTCTTAGTCATGTCTTAATGTAGTCAAGAGTGGGTTTCCCAGCTAATGGTCCTATCAATTAAAGTTAAATATGAACGATATTCAACTTTTATCATAATGACCTTCTCCTTCTCCCGCCCCTACCCCAATGCCTTACTTTTTGGAAATTAAATCCAATCAATGTGCATACCAACTCCCCTTTTTCTCTTACTTTACAGCATCTCAAGATCAATAGCTTGCCACTTACCCATTTACTGTATGTAAGTATCCAAGCTTTAACTTTTCCTGTGCACATTCTTTCCCAGAAACCCAGAAAGACTATGTTAGATCGTGATGCTCCAAACCACTGCTTTTGTGGGAGGTTTGATATCCACAGAGATCGATATCTGTAAAACAGGTATTTATTTCTCCCCAATAGAGTCATATGAGCCTCCTGCTCCAAAAAGTTGACTCTTCGTGCTTCTCCCGGTAGGAGTAGGCAGAACCGAAGAGAATCTTCTTGAAGTCTATGGTGAAAAAAAACCACATTAGAGCAGTGAGGTCCCAACCAAGGAAGAAATGGAAAGATAATCTCAGAACTTTGCAGTGCTGCAGTCATTCCATTCTGAACTCTTTCTTGTAACATTTCTTAAGTTTCAGGTCACCACTGCTCTCTGGTTACTTTCAAAATGATCCTTAGGAAATCTACTGAACTTGCTCTTCTGCACCGAGGAAGAATTCTAGTGCTAAAGTGGAGCTTTGTCACACTTTTAACCCACTCCCTTTGAACTGAGTATGAACTGTTTGCCTTTTTCTCTTTTCAATACTGCCAAGCTCTACTTAACAGCACAAACAAGGTCCCCCTTTTCCCCCCAACACCGTTTTTTTTGGTTTCTTCTTTCATCACTACAGTATATTCTAATTCTCAAACCTTCCATGTCCATTTCCTAAATTTTGCTTACTATCAAACACTGGTCCTCATTCTGAATAGCTTTAGGCAAACTAACCTAATGAAAAATCTGAGAAGGGATTTCATGTATAAATGTCCCATTAAAGTTATATCTCAATGGGGAAAGTTTTTATACTGGAGTCAACTGATGGTCATTAATACCTCCCTCTCCCTGTCCCGCCCCCAAAAAATCCATGCGTAGATCAGTCTATTTTTGGGCAACTTTCAGTCACCAAGAAATTTTAGTCCCAGAACCTCCAAAACATCCAGTAAAATGTTTTTACTGAACAAATCTCTTCGGTTCAAATCCCCACCAACTTTATGAAGGAACATAAGCATGCCACACTTACTAACCAAATGTTTCGTTTCTGTTTTGGAGCAATAAACAAAAAAATATGGTTCCAGTTTTTTAATGGTTTTCTCAGAATATGTTCTTCCCAACATTCTTTTGTGTCACTCTCTGAAAAACAGCTACTAGGGGAAAGTTCTTTGCTTATTATTTTAAAGCTGCACTGGAGAAAGATCTTTGACTTCACCTTGTCCTTTTCCTCCATAGCCCATGCCCATGATGCTTTCAACTCACCTATGAAGGCAAACTCTTTTTTCTCTTCTTTGGAAATACAACATGGCATCTCTCTCGTCTTACAGCTTCTTGCTGTTTTGCCATTTTCTAACTTATTTGGGCATTTATGGTGGAGAACAAAGCAAGGCTGGATTTTTCATATCCAACTATGAAATACCGTATTCAAAATATTCAAATGGCTGGGCTTTAATTTAATAATAAATAATAGAGGAGTAGGAGCAGGAGCAGGAAAAGATATTTATGCAGTACCTTCCAAATGATCAAAGTGTTACACATGACAGTACTAACCCCTACTTTCAAAATGGAAATTAAAATGAGACAAATTTGGGCAAGATTGCCTACCAATTTCACTGCAAAGGCAAGATTTAAACAAATGGATTCAAAGTCCCCCAGAGTGCATACCACATTTTTATTAAGGACACATACATTCTATCCATGAACGATAACTGCACTTATACATTTTAAATATTCCCAAGCCTTGCAGCCATTTGAGAAATCATACATATTAGTATTTTAATTTAAGTATTTTAAAGGCAATTTTTAGAAGACTTTTCATGTGACGATTTATCTGAAGGGCACAGAAGAGAAAGAAAACTGCACTGCTGGTTTACAGATCGTGTGTTAGAAACCACCATAGTAGGAAATACTGTACTTGACACAATAAAATATGCTCGGCATACTATAAATCATAATTATAATCATAACACTAAAGTTGGAAGGGACCTTGGAGGTCACCTAGTCCAACCCCCTGCTCAGGCAGGAAACCCTATACCATTTCAGACAAATGTCCAGTCTCTTCTTAAAAACTTCCAGTGTCAGAGCATTCACCGCTTCTGGAGGCAGGTTGTTCCACTGGTTAACTGTTCTAACTGTCAGGAAGTTTCTCCTTAGTTCTAGGTTGCTTCTCTCTTTGGATAGTTTCCATCCGTTGCTTCTTGTCCTGCCTTCGGGCGCTTTGGAGAATAGCTTGACTCCCTCTTCTTTGTGGCAGCCCCTGAGATTTTGGAACACTGCTATCATTCCACCCCTAGTCCTTCTCTTCATTAAACTAGACATACCAAATTCCAGCAGCCGTTCCCTATATGTTTTAGCCTCCAGACCTCTAATGTGAACCTCTG
This sequence comes from Vipera ursinii, assembly GCF_947247035.1. Classification (NCBI taxonomy): domain Eukaryota; kingdom Metazoa; phylum Chordata; class Lepidosauria; order Squamata; family Viperidae; genus Vipera; species Vipera ursinii. The sequence continues at coordinate 173,578,396 of NC_139512.1, read as the reverse complement.
GAATAGCAATAGATTACAGGACCTGTTTCAACCTGTCCCACAGAACTGGTACTGGGCATCCAAATGTTAAAGTGGATTGAGGCCACCACAGCTGGGCTTTTAGATGTGAAGGAGATAATAAAAGGTCAACTACAGGGCAGATTTCCATCCACCCTTTTTCCTACAAATGGAAAAGGTTTCTTTGTGCAAAAGGATTTTTTCACCCACAGATAATGCCTTACTCCTGGTGGCCAACAAGACTTGGTACAGAATACATGTGGTTGAAAAAATATTGAGTGGCTTATTCAAAGCCTACTTTAGATGGCAAGACTGACAGTACGCCATCTAAAATATATGTTAATTAATGTCTCCAATATATGGTCAGAGTGACAATTCCAGACTTATAATCAGGCTGGATGTTTCTGGCAAATAGAAGTTCTTCCCAAAAGATCAGAAGATTCATTCAAGGCACAATGTTGCACGTAAAGCTGAGATGATATAGAGCAGGGATCTTCAAACTTGGCCCTTTTATGACTTGTGGACTTCAACTCTCAGAATACCTCAGCCAGCGTGCCTGGCTGAGGAATTCTGGGAGTTGAAGTCCACAAGTCATAAAAGGGCCAAGTTTGAAGATCTCTGATATAGAGACACCTCCTCCCATTCAAACTCACATTCAATTTAAAGAACTGTCAGCCTCTTCATTTTTTGTCATTCTTCCCCCACCGAAGTACATTGTTTTTACTTCTTGGAGCCTATCAAAGTAGATTTTAAAAGAAACACACTCTGAGAAGATGGCTAAGTTGGCTAGATCCCACACTGTTGCTTTGGTCAATTCAAATCTGCTACCTCATTTAATAATGATTACTGCCACAGGCATTTAACATTTAATTATATGGAATGTTTTTAGAATTTGCTTTCCCAGTGTAAATCCTCATTAAAGTACATGCTCTAAGTTCACTACTAATAAGATTATCATTATCTCTTGCAGAGACTGGCAACCTGTGGCCCCAAGGCCAAAATTAGCTGAAGCCTCTTCTTTGAAGATCCTTGAAATTTTTCTGTCACTTCTGCTGCTAAAAAGTATAGCTTCTGACCATTTTGAGGCAAGAAACACACTAAACAATAACACACATCCTACAAAAACCTTAACCGATGTTTTTAAAACTAAGAACCTCCTGCCCTAACTCCACTCAAAAATCAGAGAAAAAATTAGCCTCCCCCCCCTCTTTTGTATAATATGGGGGTGTGATGGCTCAGTGGTTAAAGTTGGTGAGCTTGTCAGCTGGAGCTGCCAGCCTGGGGTTAGAAATCAAGTGCGGCGCAAAAGGGTGAGCTCCCGTTCCTTGCCCCAGCTCCTGCCCACCTAGCAGTTTGAAAGCATGCAAATGTGAGTAGATAAATAGGTACCACTTCAGTGCTGGCCACATGACCACAGAAAAGTTTTCAGACAACACTAATTCCCTCTGCCAAGAAATGGAGATGAGCACTACAGCCTAGAGTTGGACACGACTGGACAGGGAAACTTTTACTTTTTACCTTTTGTATGCGGTATATGCCCTGCCCTGTGTGACCCTCACTTCCCTGAAAAAATTGACTAATGGTACCACAAGTGACAAAAATGTTACATAACCACCCATTCTGCAAGGATTTTGGGGAAAAAGTAGAAGATTATGTATTTGCGGTATAAGGAAAGAGTTGAAAGAAATAAAAACTGAAATTTCCATGTACTGTACAATAAAAAGTGACACTGGACCCTCTCCTTTACATGTCAAAGCTGCATATATTAGTTCTGAAGAACAAAAAGAGAATATATGCTATATTTGCTTCTTGTGCAGCCACCCAAAGTCCAACATAGGCAACCAGATGCTTAGACGATCAACAGGAAAGGAGAAAAGTTCAAAGATTCTGCAAGAAATGCTACCTAGCCTGGACTTATGACTTAATGACTGTGTTGCTCCATCCGAATCACAATTCTTCCTGTATGTTCATAAAAATTGGAAATATGCTTTCCATATTAAACATTCTTGGGCTGAATATCTTGCACACCACAAGTTTTCAAGCCATCCAGTGTAATAGCCTTTAATTAATTTGTGATGAACTCTATTTTACTCTATTTCTTTTATTTAATTTATTTTGTTGTGAAAGTTGAACTTGTTGCTCGCACATTAGATTGCATCCACTGCAAAATTGTGTTGGGATAAGAGGGAAAACACTATAGTGATACAGCTAAAGATCTCTTAAGGCTTCCTCAAAATGCATTGGGTATCAAATGAAAGGAAGCTCTTAAAAATCCTATTTAGCTGAATAGGATTAATTCTCCATACCTATGGATCAGAGACAACCACAGCCTCCCTTTCAAAATCTATACATACTCTTTCCAGAAAACACATGGAAAAGAAGCCAAGAATGACAATCCCAATTGTCACTGTCAATCCAAGTCAACTAGTAAATGTTTTGTAAAATTCCACACAACTCCTGACACTCCACAATTGTACATTATCATTGTCTCCTTTTTCATCCTAAGAACTGTGCAAAACCCATTATTTTTATAATATCCAAAAGGCTAAGGACCTACTGAACTTTTATCTGATTAAGTCTACTAAGGATCAGATTATAATTAGCAGTAAAACTAGTACTACTACAGTAGCAAAAAAAGAATGAATAATTACATGAAGAATACATATATTAAAATATTTTTAAAAAAATGTAATATGAAGAAATTAGAACTACCTTTCCTTGAAATCAATGAGGTTTGTATGTTACACCAGTTATGTTATTTGCCACAGTTCAGATACACTAAAATGATAATGCAGCATAAACATAATTTAAACATAAATTGTTTTTGTTATCTTGTATTACTTTCCCTTAATCTACTGTTCTCCAGTTGTATTATAAGTAGTCCTCAATTTACAACCATTTGTTTAGTGATTGTTCAAAGTTATAACAGCACGGAAAAATGACCATTGACTTATGGCCATTTTTCACATTTACAACCATTGCAGAGTCCCTGTGGCAAAAAAAGCTCGTAAAATGGAGCAAAACTCACTTAACAACGGTCTCACTTAGTAACAGAAAATATGGGTTCAATTGTGGTCGTAAGTCAAGGACTACTTGTATTTACACTCTTGCTTCCCAGTATGCGTGATGGAGAATGATAAGTGCTAGGAATTAAGAGAACAACAACCTATTACCTCTGGAGGCCACCAACCTTGAAAAGTGTATATAAAAACCTAGAATTAACATAAACATTTGAAAACTCACACATCTTTCTATAGTTTCTCAGGTTTCAATACTCCCCCAAGCTAAGTGAAGGGGAAATGACACCAAAGAGTGATTTGCCTCAGTCTTTCCTACTGAAATCATTAAGTTTTAAAGGCTTAACTCTGCCTGGGTCATGTCCTTTGGTTATTTTGCTCCCTAGTTCAAAAGTGATGATGTACCAACAGCTTTACAGCCTTCTAACTTTATTATATTGTCTTGTGGATAAGCTTCTGAGACACAAAAATATAGCTGTGAGCCAAGAACTCCCCAGCTTATTGAGATTAGGGAGATAATACATATACAGCAGTTTGAACACTTATATTCCAATCTCCTGTACTTTTATGAAAAGCGTGGTGATTATTTAAAGCTGACCAGTGTAGAGGTCAGCATGTTCTTTGAGGAGGGCTGCCTTTGAAGTTCACTGTTGGGAAGAGAAGAAAAAGGTGACAGAATAAAATGAACTTTTGCAGGTACACTGGGCTCCGTGATAGATCTTAGGGGCAGCTGCGGTAAATCAGCAAAGCTTTCTGACTGCTGCTGACTTTTTTCTTTTCTTCGCTTTTAATAGCCTTAAATTAATCTGATGAAAGCAAAGAAAGGGATTTTATATAAAATGACTGGGAGTTCATTATATTAAATTCAATTTCATGGGCTGAATAGATGCAAAATGCTTAAGTTTTCTAATTCCAAATGTATCCCTGTCACAAACAGCTACCATGGTTGCAATTCCTAGATAAAACCAAACAAATCTCATAACTCCATGTTTTTTTCTCATCCTTGCTTTCTGAAATGCTCCTGCAATATGCCACTGGCACCCATTTTTCCCCCTCTCATCTCAATTTTATCTGAAGCAAGTAAGGCTGAGCAATTACTGAACTAAAATTTCCAAAAATTATTTCCAAGTAGGTTTTTTTTAGCTAGAATGGATATTTGGTGATTCCTTATTATAACCTACACAAATGTCATAAACGGTTTGCAAATATTTCCATTCTTCACAACACTTCATAAAAGCAGACGATTAAAATAGTCCACATGTTGTGGTTATTAGCTGGATCAAGAATGAAAATGACATTTGCATATTTTCAGTTCCTTCCATCCTCTGTTTTTCATCCTATCTACCCTGCTGGAGAGTTCTACACACTGTTTTGTAGTATAGGTCAGGGGTGTCAAACTCAATTTCATTGAGGGCCACATCAGCATTGTGGTTGCCCTCAAGGGGCCAGGTGGGTATGGCCTGGGTGGGCGTGGCCTACTGGGTGGGTGTGGCTAGAGTGCGTATGGCCTACTGGGTGGGCGTGGCCAGCTCTCCATCGTTCGCATCAAGGGTGCCTATGGGGGCCTGGGCAGGAGTGGGACAGATCTGAGGGTCTCTGGCAGGAGGAGGGTCTCTGGGCCAGGGCCAAGGCAGCAGGGGCCGTTCCCTCACTGTTTCCTGGATGGCTTCGCGGGCCGCATGAAACCACTTCGCGGGCCTGATCTGGCCCCGGGCCTGGTGTTTGACATGTCTGGTATAGGTAATTGTCAACTTACAACAGTTCATTTAGTGACTGTTCAAACTTACAACAGCACTGAAAAAAGTTAGTTATGACAGTTTTCCACACTTATGACCAGCATCCCCATGGTCACATGATTAGAATTCAGACACTTGACAACTGACTCGTAGTTATGACGGTTGCAGTTTCCCAAGGTCATATGATCACCTTTTGTGACCTTCAGACAAGCAAAGTCAATGGGGAAGCCAGATTCATTGAACAACCATGTTACTAACTTAACAACTGCAGTGATTCACTTAACAACTATGGCAAGAAAGGACATAAAATGGGGCAAAACTCACTTCACAACCGTCTCACTTAGCAACATAAATTTTAGGCTCCATTGTGGTCGTTAAGTTGACGACTACTGCTATTCTGACTTGTCCTAAGGACTATGGAGGTTCTCAATCATCCAGGTTATGCTTGTCCCAAAGGTGCTTTTTCAAAAAGGCCACTGGACCTTGTTTTTCCTTGAAGACGTTTTGCCATTTTGCATTTTTTTTCATAATGGATCAGCATGACTATTTTTATTTCGTTTATTTTTCTGCATGATGTTCTTGTTGAGTTGTGATATAAAGAGCCATCTCTTCCTTACGGGCAAATTTCTAGCTGCTATACCACAGTTTCTCACTTATATGTTTGTGTGAAACATATTTTAAATCAAAGCAGATACTACTGTAATACGAATACGAAAAGTATGTACACAGAAGAGCTACGCTTTCTGTATTAAAATCCTTTTCCTCTTCCAAATCTAATTCTAAAGTGCTAATTCAGCCAACTTACATGCCAAGGGTCACTATATCACTCAACCAAATACTATTTTAACATATCAGCACTAGTACTAGTCCTTCCAGAGATAGGACTGTGAGGGTGGTGGGAGCACGTGTACATTTTTACAGCTTGTTACTACTGTAAATGTTCCGAGATTTTTGCCTCCAGCCTTCCTTGTCTTCAAGAAGCAGTTTGATCTTTTCCAACTCTTCAACATTTTATTGCAGTTGGAGAAAGGCATGCTCGTTAACATTTCAAGTGAAAGGAGGGCCACAAAATGATAAACCCAAGGACAGCAGTAACATTTCTCACAGAGTTCTCATTTGAAACTGAAACCCCCACTGAAAAGTCAAGGAACAAAAGATGTTCAAACTGTTCCAACTGAAGCTTTAAATGGTTTTGAACTATACTGACAATTACGGTTCTCAGGGCTGCATTGTTTCTCACATATTCTCATATTCCCTGGAATTCTCATATTCAAAAATGTATTTATTTTTCAGTTTCAATTTCCATGCTGTCTTAAATTGTCCGGACATTTATGAATTGCTTGCTACTGGAAACAAATAATTGACTCATAATCAAGGGAGACTGTGCTAGACTAAACAGCCATTGGAGTGATCCATAACAAACTAAGTATATAGCGATAGAATCAGGAGTATCTTAAAGTACCCCAACTATGTATTCTAAATTGCCCTTGTTATTGCTGTATCTCAAGAAGAATCATGGTTTAAAATCCTACCAAGACATCCTGGAATTAATTTTTTCTTTCCTTCCAGAGTAATATTCTCTCTACCACAAACTAGAAAAGATCTCGTGATCATGATTTCTATTATCCGGCAAAAATCTAAACTCCCAGTCACTTAGTGCATACAGCTCAGCTTGATACTTGTCTGTTTTTGCCTCCCATCTGTTCAGAATTAGGACACTAAGGTTTGTGTATGATTTGTAAATTCCAACATAACCACAAAGCTGTTAGAAAGGCAGCTGTAGCCACCTCTACCCTGTGGTTTCAGAACCTGGTTTGTGGGAAGACAGGTCCAGACATAAAACAAACAAGCCCTATTCTTGAATACATCTGAATCCAACCAGAGTCATCATGGGAAGGGGTGTGGCATGATTTAACAGAATTGGATGGATTCCTGTGACTATTCCTGACACCACTGCGGCATGAGTTTCCATCAACTCACCAGTCTGGAACTGAATTGCTGGAAGAGAAGAAAGATACTCCAAACACTTGGTTTCAAACCAGCCTTTTCTAGTTCTGGGGGGGGGGGGGGAGAGAGAATCTGTAGCCTTAACATTCCATGAAAGGAGCAATTGAATTATTATATTAATTATACAAAGCTTGCATCAAAGGCAAATCTTGAGTCTGGAAACCAACTAGTATAATAATGAATGCTGGGTATTTTTTTAAAAAAAAATCTGACTGATTGCTTTCATGCTTATTCACACCGTAAACTCTTCAGAGCTTTAAATATAAAGGGCACATCAGCATATTTAGCACATACCTACCTACGCATTATTTGGGACACCTCGTCAAGGGAGCATACCCAATACACTTACAAATGTGTCAAAGTAAAAAATAATAATAATTTGATGACAACTATAATGTCATTTTTAAATAACATACTATTGTTGCAGGATGAAGAGGTTAGAAAGAGGCATGACCAAAATCAGAAGCCTAAATTAGCTGCACAAATCTAAAGCATATTTTTAGCTTATCCCTTTTTACAGCTTGCCATTTCTCAGGTGCCATTTAGTCTGCCAGAAACAGTGACTTGCCGAATTCTTTTCAAGGACTTTTTACCAAAGCTTTCCCTTTCTTTTCTCAGTGTAGCAAGGAGCAAGATTTCTCACAGTGTGCTTTTTATGTTCAAAGCTGTTAAGAGATGTGGAACTATAGGTTTCAAAACGAAAAAACAATCGTGATAATCCAGCCTGAATATTCTGTGTAAAACATGTTATTTCTTTTCTGAATCATGAATCAGTTGCACTTCAAGTTTTATTATATCTAGTTCCATTCTATTTTCTGCTTTGTTTTCTTTGGATGTATGCGGGAACCATAACTCATCAGATGGAACAATTCTTTTACTACTGTATATAGTGACACAGCTTTCTCATACAATGCAATATGTGCATTTCCTATTGGTTTGATATTTTACATATATGATATGAAGAGTTTTCTTTCCTATACGTTTCACCCTATATCATGTCACCCTAGTGAAGAGGGAGTTAAGCTATTCTCCAAAGCACCTGAAGGCAGGACAAGAAGCAGCAAATGGTAACTAACCAAAGAGAGAAGCAACCTAGAACTGAGGAGAAATTTTCTGACTAATTAATTTAGAATAATTAATCAGTGGAGCAACCTGCCTCCAGAAGCTGTGAATGCTCCAACACTGGAAGTTTTTAAGAAGAGACTGGACAGCCATTTGTCTGAAACAGTATAGGGTTTCCTGCATGAGCAGGGGATTGGACTAGATGACCTCCAAGGTCCCTTCCAACTTTATTGTTATTATTATAGTCCTTCTTTTCATTAAACTACACATATCCAATTCCAGCAACCGTTCCCTATATGTTTTAGCCTCCACTCCCCCAGTCATCTTTGTTGCTCTTCTCTGTACCCTTTCTAGAGTCTCAACATCTTTTTTACATTGTGGTGACCAAAACAGGATGCAGTATTCCAGGTGTGGCCTTACCAAGGCATTGTAAAGTGGTATTAACACTTCACGTGATCTTGATTCTATGCCTCTGTTAATGTGGCCTAGGACTGTGTTGGCTTTTGTGGCAGCTGCAACAAAACTGCTGGTTCATATTTAGGTGATTGTCCACTAGGACTCCAAGATCCATCTCGTAGTTATTACCATTCAGCCAGGTACCACCTATTCTATACCTGATATAATAGAAATATATTTCACATTTTTAATGACTGGACTCTTTCAAATTCCAAAATTGCATATTCCATTTTTTTACCAGAGAGCAAATATAAAGCTCAGACTAACTTTCATTTCACTTTTTAATATTGTTTTGGTTTCTATTCAAGTTCAGCAGCTCTTAAAGAAGCTAAAAGCGGATGCTCAGAAGCTGCTAAATTATCCAGGCAATGTTTAGTTAATACATGTTTCAGTTATATATATTGCCAAATATTGAAAGCAAATTAAATTCAAAAGACAATCTCTTCAAATCTTTAAAGCAACCATGATTTTAAGTAGTAACCCCTTGTTTGATGAAGCATTCCAATAAAACATCTTCCCTGTCATTTTCAAGTCAGGGTTACTTCAAAACACAAATTTTTCACATAATGCAGGATTAAAAGATAAGCCCTTGCCCACTCCCAGATTCATAACCTAAGAAAATATTGTTATTCTTCTTGTTTGCATAGCCTGCAAATATGGGAAGAATAATCTTGAGAAATGCAAGGGACATTAGATGCTATTTAGAAAACTAAGGGTATTCCACCAATGATCTTTTCAACTCTCTTTTGAAATAAATTACCCAGAATTTCAAATTAATTTCCATCAGTTTCAAAGGCTGCTGAAACAATATATTCTTCTATCAAAATAATGTATGACCAAAAGAGGCCTTCCACCCCTACCCCACGCCCGAAACTATGTCCAATATACTACGTTCCATGAATGGAGCTCAAACTGATTGTCTAACCAGTATTTTCTCCTTTCTTATCCCATACAGTATTCTAGAAATCTCCCTGGGCGTGGTAGCGTGTTCCAATGTTCTTGTAAAATGCAGCAGCTCTACTGGAGAAGTACACGGAATAGGAAAAAAAAAATCAAAACGAGGAAAGCAGTATATTTCTGAATTTTTTTTTCCTCTCAACGTTTCTCCTGGATGCATGTTATTGTCTGCTGGTTTTTAACAGCTATGCTCTCATTAAATGTAGTCTCTGGAGGAAAAATTTCAGATCAAAAGGAAGACATTTTAAAAACCTGATTAATAATTTCATGTTTCTGACTATGCGCTCATATTAAATTAATTTAATAAAAAGTTTAAAATGTGTTGTGGATTTGGAATACTTCATTCTGAGCAGCCTGTCAACTAGTTAAGGGACTTTTAAATATTCTCAAAATAAAGATACTGTCCTCTCTAAGGAGGTTTGGGTTAGGGTTAGGAGATTTCTTTCTTTGTTCTCTTTAAGAGTCTTGGCTGGGAGGGGGGGAGGGATTGTTAAAGATAAAATGTATTGTAAAACTTTTCAATAAAAAAAAGAGTCTTGGCTGGAAGTCTTACATAATGTGGGTACCCAAGAAAATAAATTTCGTGCAACTGGACTGATAAATCAGACCCAATTCCTAAAAAAAACATTGAAACAATAAGGCAGGCAAACAAACATTCTTGGCTCTTCTATAATGGCTAATTTTCTATTTGTTCTTTATCTTGTAGCTTCTAAAAGTACAATTTGCTTCAAATTTTCCAATAAAATGCCTTTCCAATCTCCTTTTGCTCTTGTGGATGTGATCAAGCCAACATACAACAGATCTTTTACCAGAATGAACCAGGGCAAATTCATAGAGATTCTGTTTTTGACAGAATAGCTCTCATTTTATAAGATTATGCAAACGTTTGGGTACAGAATCGTGCTTTAGAGGAAAATGTATAATTTACACTTGATTGCTATTAAGTAGAGAAAGAAGGAACAACCAACAAAACAACAAAGATTATATGTCTACTGAGAAGCATATTATGATGTTCTGCTAACTGAGGAATTTCATACTTTTTGGGAAATGAAGGTAAACACCTGAAGTGGTAGAAAGGATGTACATATTTTTCCAATGATATCTTAACATGTATAAATAATATTACCAGGAAATCTTTTAAGATAAGAATGTTATGTTAAATTATGTCCCAAAGCTTTGGGATTTGACCATTTTTGAAGAGTTATGGTTAAGAGCCTTGGTGGAGCAGTGGGCTAATGCCTCCTTAAGTAACACCAGCTGCCTGCAATTAGTGCAGGTTCGCATCCCACCAGGCTCAAGGTTGACTCAGCCTTCCATCCTTCCGAGGTAGGTAAAATGAGGACCCAGATTGTTGGGGGCAATAAGCTGACTTTGTAATCATGCCACTTGGTGGTGTGTGTGAAAGCCCTAATAAGCAGGCATATACATAGAATGAAGGCTACTGCTACGCTTGTAAGCCGCCCTGAGTCTTCGGAGAAGGGCGGGATATAAATGGAATTTAAAAAATTTTTTAAAAAAAATATCAGGTTTGGGGAGAATTATTTTGAGAAAATGAAAAAGTAATGTTATTCCCGATATTAAGGACTAGATGCAAGAGAAATGTAATTCATTTGTTTTGAAAAGGCAATTTCATTTCTTAATTAAAATATGGCATAGATTTATGTACTTTGTAATAATGGAGAATTATCTTTCTGTAAATATAATTTAGAAACTTTTAAGTATTTTTGATATTTGATGGATATCTGCTGTATATATTTTCCCCTTGTTTTAGTTTAGTTTAGGTTGCTTTAATTTTTTAAAGGGTTTTTGTCTAAGTTTGTTATAATGTCTTATCTTTTATTTCTTTTTTCAGTTCTGTGTATTTCTATTTGCAAAACTTGCCAAGATAAATAACATTTGATTTTAAAAAAATGAAATGGTGGGAACTGGAAATGGTAGTTATTATTCCATTAGAAGTGGTTTTTGGGGGGAAATCATTTGCATAATTAGAAATTAATTAATACAAAGACATTCTCAGAGGAGTTGATCTTGGCCAGGTACAATGAATAGATAATGTAGTGTTAAATTCGGAAGTCATGTGTTATGGGAAAGAACAAAAGTGGTTCAAAAGCACATCTCTGTAGAGTTATGTCATTCAAAAAAGGGTTGTTTTTTTTGCTGATACAGCTACTTTTTTCATATGGACATTTTTATAGTGCACTAGTTGTAAAACTTTGCACAATGGAGACCTAATCCTAACTGCAGTCTCTTGATGTCCTATTAAAATAATATCATCATTAATACTGTACATATAGACAAATAGATGATAAACAGATATAGATACACACACATGTAAATATGCATGTACTGAAAACACTTTTGATTTAATTCCTGATGCTTGACATGACATAGAGAAGGTGCAGACTAGACTGGTCTGCCATACACAGAACTCTCAGTTCAGGCATATTTTTGTTACAAATACAACTAATGCCAAGTTTTTACCCTGAGTTTCACCCTTGGTTGCCAGTTTGCTTCCAGGTTCAAATTCAAAGTGCTGATTTTGTCCCTTAAAGCCCTACATGGCATAGGACCAGATTATTTGAGGGAGCCACATTCATGAGAAGTGGGTGGCTATATAAATTTGATAAATAAAAAAAAACAGAATTATGTTGGTGTAAATTAGATTTAACTATATTTCATTTATTTTTTTCCTATCACAGGCCTTTAATTTCTTTGGCTTACTATTTCATATATTTTTTCCTGTGCTCTGTTGGCAAACCCAAACAGGAAAAGTAAGTTGAATATGTAAGTAATATACTTTATTTCACAAATTACTAGCCATCCAGAATTTGGGAGTATTTCTTTCCCTGCTCCCATGAATACGGAGACCCACCATCTATATAGCCTGCTTGTTCAGTGCTATATTAAAATTTGGACTGATCAGGAAGTATTTCTTTTCCCAGCCCATCCCTTGTGTATGTGACCTAGTTCGTAGGATCCCTTTTCTGTGAAGTCTCCTTTCCATTTCAATGCCAACTGCAATTCTTATAATTGCACTTACATTCATTTATTGAGCTATCCTCACCTTTATTTATTCTCCCTCTGTTAAGGTCTCAAGTTCTAACACAATTTGTCTTCTTGTTGCGGCTAGGGCCTTTTATATTTTGATCCCATGCTTGCTGATTCTATTGGGTAATAAATAAATAAGATATAGAAAGCGGCAACTGGAGCTGCTGAATTGGAATTTATATTCTCTGCTGCTCTTTCACAAGCAGCTGCTTCCAGACTGGAAAGATGCCTTGGCAACATTTTTCACCTGAAGAGTCCAATTCCCTGGGGAGTGACTATGCAGTAACTGCCAGCAGTGACACAGAGAGCCAAGGTGTATCTCTCTTTCACCCAACCAGATGCACAAAAAATGCAGATGAAGCTTCACCTTTAAGAGGAAAGTTAAATCTTATGCAAATGTGTTTGGGATTTATACCTCCCAAACTTGCTGCGTAAAAATGATCAATCCCAAAATAGCCCCATTAGGAATAATTCTATCTTATCTGACGACACCTTATTATAGCATTACCTATAAAGACCTACACAGCATAGGGCCTGGTTACTTGTGGAACTATTTGTCTCCCATTGTGTCTGCCTCACTGATTCAATCTTGCAGGGTTGATATGCTCTGGTGACTTGAATTAAACAATGTCCTCTATTGGGACCCCCCCCCAAAAAACACACATTTTCTATAGTAGCACCTGCCCTCCAGAAAGAGGTTACCCCCAAAATCTGCATGGCCTCCAACTCTGCTGCGGTTAAGAGCTGTGAAGACCTGGCTCTTCAACCAGGCCTTTGGTAGGGAGAGTGAAATCCCTTGTCTCATTTCACCTGTTCTGTGGCGCTTGCCATTTCTTATCTATATGTAATTGGAATTTCTTTGTTCAATTGTTGTGGGCTACCTAGAAACATTGGGAATTAGGTGGCATACATGTTTAATAAATTATTATGACTATTATTGTTGCTATTTACTGAAAGGAAAAGTCAGAGAAGTTTTTTTTTCTTTTCAACTTATTCAAAATATAGAATAAGGCTGTAAAAACTTCAAAAAAAAATCAGAGCATGTGAAACAGATTCTGCAAATATTAAAATGTATTAAAAGCCTAATTTTCCCAAGCAAAAATATTCTTTCTCCTCTTTCTGAAGGAGCTTGATTAGAGAGAGCTAATTTAGTAGTCAAGCAAAAGTTCTTCTATGGAATTTTTTTTTATCAGTCTAAGCATTTATTATTCACTGCTAAGTTAGAAAATCATCAGGGCACACATTGAGTATTTTTCACCCAAACAAAAGAAAATTACAGCAAAAATCAACTTTTGTTCTCTACAGTTATACAAGCAGAGGGGGAAAAATGCTCTTAGCTGTTAGAAACATTTCCTGTGGGTTTTTGTTTTTTTTACTCAAAACACATGCTATTTTTATACTTCAACTAACATAGTTAAAACTACAAAATGCAGACCCTTTTGCACAGTTATTCTCATTACTCCAATTTGGAAACTGATCAAAATTTCCCTGGATTGAGGGAGGGGTGGAGATGGGAATATCTGATCACACCATACTCCTCCTATTTTCAATCTCAATGTGCACTCAAGGGAGGGGGGATTTGATTTTAATTTTAATTACCTGAAAAATCAAGTGCAGAGAAAGTGAACCTCTCCCTCCACAGATTAGAGATGGGAGATCCAAAAGGCTATTCTGCAGTGCAATTACCCTGCAGCTACTTTGCAGGTCATTAGTATCCCATCATTATCTGAGGAAGGCTCTCAGCAATCAATGCAGTATTCTAATCCTGATTGCCCTTTTACTTACTACTCCTACACCGTTCTCAAAAGGGGGAAAGAGCCATTCTTGTACATGCAGGTGTTGTTTACTTTTAACAACTCTTTAGTCTCCTACCTGCTGGTTGAGATATATTTGCAACTCTGTCATTAACAAAATGGCAATCAAGGTACTCCTACAGGGATCGTTAACGTGCATCTGTTTCTTTCAACACATAGTGCCCTTTGCTTCTCATCTGCTCTGATGCCCACTTTTAGCATATTGTGAGGCAGCCATTCATATGTTAAAACAGTATTGCTTTGTTTGGGGTTCTAGCTCAAATCCACCAGTTCCATTAGGGCACGAACAGTCAATCATCTCTAAGTGATCAAGTAGGTCACTCAGATTACCAAGGTTTTTACAAGTTAGCAGTTTGCTTCTGTTGTCAGGTAGCATAGAACTTTAAATAAAATCCTACTCTTGTATAATCCAAACCAACAGGGGGAAAAAGACTCCTAGTGCTTCATCTCCAAAGTTCTCATATAATGATGGCTTCAGGAGGAAAGTTCTCCACAGGGGCAATCATCACCTTTATAGTCAAAAAGACATTCTCTTAGATGAAACAGTACCAATAACATCAGCAGCACCTCTTCATTTAAAAAAGGGATGTCTTCCTCCCTCTCTCTTCCTCTGGTTATCTTCAGCCATCTGTTTATCCAGTTCTACTGTGCAAATATGTGTAGCTTCAAATGTCTTTCTTGATGCACTTTACTGTTGATCATCATACAGATTATAGAAAATCATTGTGAGAGATAGCGCTGTCTCTCTCTCTCTCTCTTCTTTTAGTCAACGCAAGAAAAAAGCTTCCCTTACTCAGTGCTCAGTGTATTCCAAATGAATTGGATCAACTAGCATAATCATCTGTCTGGAGATTATGAGAGCTGAAAAACACATCTGGTGGGCACTAGGTTGGGGGATTATAAAAACTTCATTAACAATATGTTATTGTTATTTCTTAAGAATTTTCAAACACTATACTGACAATAGCATATCTCTTGATATAACTCTCGCAGATTTATCTCCCGAGCCACCTGGAGAATAGTCTGTTCTCGTACTTTATAGCATCATTTGCACTGTAGTCTCCTTGAAAGATCAGACGTTGGAAGCATGCAGCATAAATTGTTATCATGCTTTTGTCTGTAAACACATGTAGCCAAGACATAATACATAATACTTTCCACAGACAGGAAGCAAGAGAGCAGACTAGGATTTTTTTTTTCCCTTCTCAAAAACAATTTGAATGGGCTGCTCTAGCAAGTTTGGACGTGGTAGCATTCAAATCACTGTAATAAATAAAAGATATCCTCTCCGGTTCTAGGTGTAAACATAAAAGGTAAAGGTAAAGGTTCCCCCGCACATGTGTGTTAGTCGTTTCCGACTCTAGGGGCCGGTGCTCATCTCCGTTTCAAAGCCGAAGAGCCAGCGCTTGTCCAAGGACATCTCCGTGGTCATGTGGCCGGCATGACTAGACGCCAAAGGCGCACGGAACACTGTTACCTTCCCACTGTAGTGGTCCCTATTTTTCTACTTGCATTTTTTACGTGCTTTCGAACTGCTAGGTTGGCAGAAGCTGGGACGAGTAACAGGCGCTCACTCTGCTACGCGGCACTCGGGATTCGACCCGCCAAACTGCCGACCTTCTGATCAACAAGCTCAGCGTGCACCAAGTCCTTCCGAAATTCCTTTTTGAACCACAACTATTATTTATATTTATATTTTAAAGCTATTGTTCAACAAACAAGTAGGTTTCTTATTTTCAGTCATGCAGGTAGTTAAAGAAACTGGGGGGAAAATAAGAGGTGAGCTGAGCTTCTGATACAGTAAATACTAATGACAGTAGTTTGTAGAACAAAGAGTGGGAATCTTTCCATCTAAATAGAAACATTAGGGGAAGAGAATTGCAAATTTAATGAATAAAATAAAGTGTCTTGACCAGATGGAAATTTTTAAAGGACAGGATAAAAGCTTACAGTAGCAGAGCATGTTGTGATGCATCATCAGAAAAGGCAAAGTAAATCACAAGAATAGATTTAATAGGTAGATGAATAATCCACAGAGATGACCTTCAGTGCTTCTTTTCACTTTATTCACTAGTGAAGGGGAAAATCCATTTAGCCTTAACTGAGTAACTCCCAATGACTTTTCTTTAAATCTATCAATATAATGTAAGTGTGTTTATTCCATTAGCACATTGAAACAACACTGTTAAAACCTGATCAATACTGTTTTGCACTTCCGACTTCCCTAATAAGCAGGTGGCTCCTTGGGAGGGGAGAGTGCTGGAGACTTACATAACAAGCTTGTTTATTTATGAATGTACAGGTAGAACAGACGGGGACTATAGAAGCACTGATGTTAGAAATATGGTTTTGAAAGCAGCAACAATCTTCCCAAAGAAATGGCACCCCAATTCTTCTTTTTAACAGAAGACTCTTTCCACTCAGTTCTACACTGCTTTCCTCTGCTTGATTCAAATTCAAAAAGCCTCAGTAATTTGGGATTGGGGCAAAATTGTGACCAACGTACAGCTTTTTGGTAATCATGATCTCTCTGCCATGCAGAGACCTAACGACACACTTCTCCAACAGCCTTCCAAGCATGGAGAGCAATGTGTCATGTGCACATGTAACAGCGTGCAAGGATGTGGGGGGGGGGGTTTCTCTCTATTCCCCAAGCAAATATCTATATCCTTGGAAAGGTCATTTAGTTATGTTCTAGGGCAGGGGTGTCAAACTTGCCACATCACATGACGCATCACAACTTATCGCAACTTTTTTGCCATTGCCAGCAATGGGGTGGGTGCGGTTTCACTATGATGCACAACTCAAAGTAAGTGAGAAAACAAAAACAGTTGTAATAAAATTGTAAAAATTATAAAAGAAAGGCAGCAAAAATGAAGCAACCATCTTTTTCTCCCAGCACTTTTTGAATAAAAACATTTTCCATGGTTATTCTATTATCAATAAATAATAAAAAAGTACTTCAAAATAACATGAATGAGGCAAAATGTTCTATTATGAAAACATTCCTTTTCAAAATTTCTTTTCCTTCTATCTCACCTTTCCCTACATAGCTGTTTTCTTATCAGTTGACATCACAGTGAACTTCTTAAAGTTTGTATAGCCTCTTACTCCATTATATTTCTAGAGAATTTTCCAGCTCCTGAATAGATAGATAGATAGATAGATAGATAGATAGATAGATAGATAGATAGATAGATAGAGATAGACAGACAGACAGACAGACACAGATAGATAGATACTGGAATCGAACAGGCTGTAATAAAATGTAACATCTTGATAAACACATGAACTCTTATTGCCCTTATTCTGTTCAAAAGAGAATAAATTAAATTAAAGCACTTATACAATCTTTCTTAACTGTCATTTCCAGTAGAAGGTAATTATTTTAAAATAATGCTTCTGATCTATTCAACATCTCATGGCTTTTTTAAACTCATATTGGCCAAAAGGTCAACCATTCCTCCTTCAATTTCCATATTCAATTCTGCATGTGATCCCAGAAACTGATTTTGACTAAGCTTGTAAAGAGATGGTTTACCATTGTTGGATTCGAAATTCGAACTGATTCTATAGCTTAAAGAAATGCTCAGGCAACTTGGTTCATGATGGCAAATAGACAGGCTCAGTAATTCTCAGGATTGAATAATGATTCTTAGTGTCAATGAATTTCAGGGTGTTCTTTGACTGAGTTCCCACAGCACATGAACATGTGGAGCTGCTACATACGGTAGAAGCAAATAATCAGCAGCATAATCTCACGCTCAGCTTTGTTTTTGCACTTTCATCCTGGTGGCGTTCAGAGGGCTTCCTTCCTTTGAGTGTTGGCAAACTGCCAGTCCTGAAGCTATCATTCAAAAGGTCCTGCCCACATATTCTCTTATTCTCCCCTAAATTAAGTTTCTTTCTATATTTCTGTTAAGAAAGGGGAAAAAACACACGTGTGGTGGGGAAATCCAGGAGGATTGTGAGAAGATGACATAGTTAAAAAGTTACATAATTCCATGAATTAGGTAAAGAAATGGAGAATGAAAAATCTGGTTTTGGAAGCATGTGCTTTATTTAAAGGCTGTGTTGAGTTAGCCCAGTATTATTAATTGAGTTTAGCAATATATCACATCACTCCTCCTCACAGGAACTCCACTTCAGAACGTTTTGATGCTAGGAAGGCTAGGGCTAACCAAGGGAAACCAGTATTCTCAAGGGAACATCTTAGACATGTGGCTTTGAGAATTTTGGGTTTCCTCTCTTTACTTTGAGGAGGTAAGCTGAATCTCCACCCTACCTTACAAAGGACTAATTTCAGAGAGATGTCGGAAGGGAAGGACTTTTCTGAGAAACTGTTCCAAGCTATCTGATAGCAAAACATCTACCCTCCATATTTTGATCTTGTACCATTGTTGGATACCTTTGTGAATTATGCCTACTGGTTCTGTGAGAAATCAAAAAGTGCCAGCCAATTCCACACCAGGTAAAAAGGGTTTTCAGAGTCTCATGCAGGAAATTTGCCAGGCTGCACATCAGGAAATGGCTCTTTATTAAGGACTGAGTGTCAGACTACAGTGCAAGCAAGTGCCTTGTTACTGAACTACAATTCTGTCATCTAAATTATCAGAGTGCAGGTAGTGATATTAAGAACAGGTATGCTCTTACTCATATACTGTATTCTGTGATGGCCTGAAGCTCTCAGGTGCAAAATTACCAGTCAGTGTGAGTTTGAACTTTTTCCTCAGATGTCCCAAGCCTGAGAATTACATAGCCGCTAAATGACAAATTCAAATGTATCCAGTCAAAAGTACTATTTTATAATATGTACTATGTGTAACATACTCCTGTTTGATTGGAGCAGTTGTTCAGGATCTGATATCCACTTATTAACTTGGAAAGAAAAAAGGCTGCTTGTTCTAAAATGACTGCTTAGGGATCAGAATATTATTAAGCATCAGAAGATAAGAGTCTGCATTTCTCCATTATTAGATTCAGAACAGAATCAACTGGAGGGCTGCTGTTTTCTATTCTTGAAAAGCTCATAAACAAATAAGTTGTCTAATTATACTTCAAGCAGGGTGCAAGTAATTCAGATTTACATCTGAAATAAAATGGCATGAATTAAAAAGGAAAAAAAAAACAAGTATCAAGAAGAGAACATCAAAGGTTCAAACTAGATGTAATGCTAGGGGTATGGAATACAATTAACATCCTTACCAATTGCACCACAAATATCTGTTGCAAGATCATAGCAAGATTAGACTAATCCTTTCTCTAAATACCATCATCTGATGAAAATTACATGCCGAAGATGCTACTTGCCCCACTAAAGCAACTTCTGTTGGCAAAGAGGCAATTTCTTTAATCAAAATTCTTGTTGTTGTTGTTAGTTGCGAAGTTGTGTCCGACCCATCGCGACCCTATGGACAATGTTCCTCCAGGCCTTCCTGTCCTCTACCATCTTCTGGAGTCCATCTAAGCTCACGCCTACTGCTTCAGGGACTCCATCCAGCCACCTCATTCTCTGTCGTCCCCTTCTTCTATTGCCCTCAATCTTTCCCAGCATTAGGCTCTTCTCCAGTGAGTCCTTCCTTCTCATTAGGTGGCCAAAGTATTTGAGTTTTAGCTTCAGGATCTGGCCTTCTAAATTCTAATAATTTGTAAATATATCTTCCTTTGAAATTTACTATTTATTTGAAGTAGGTTGATAGAACACTCTTGAATCCTAAAAGCTTCGGGATTCTTAGTGCTCTCTGAGCATGGAGGTTTTCTTGCATTTCAAACTAGGTAACAGCATCAGTGTATTGGTGATGTTACCTAGCTTGGTAATAAAATGTCTGCAGGAATATCACCAAGCTCAGAAAGCACCAAGGAGCCCACACTTCAACCCTGAGCTACAAATATTCTCTTCTATCATAAAAGCTTGTCCATCAACTGAGTTGCCAAAATCTTTGGTCCCTATTCAACATAATCAGCTCATTGTGGCACATACAGGAATGAACGATGGGATCCCTTAGTACATCATGACTTTTTGAGACTAAACAACTGGTCCAGTGTTGATAAGAAACCTAATTAGGTAGCTCAGAAGAGCTCCTTGGCTTTTCTAATGGGTAAAAGCCAAAAGAAAAATGTATTTTTAAAAAATGTAACCAACTTTCTGCATTTTTAAAAAATTCATCTATTTGAAGCCAGTGAAAAAGGACTAGCCAAAACTAAATAAAAATACAAGAACAAACTGCATTTTTCCAGAAATCAAGGATAGAATACATATTCCCACTCACTCTATGTTCAGCACCATCATGTGTTAGAAACAGAGGTATCCATTGAAAGGCTGTCAAAAAAACTCCAAAATGATAGGTACGACATCAATCGCACAAGAAGGGCAGGGGTGGAATCACAATGTCAAGACCACCAGGTTGCAGATTACAAGCCCCTTGCAGATGTCTCTAGTTAGGGAACAGGAAAATTAAGCTGAGAAAATGAGATTTTGGATTCGCTTTATGGAATATATTTTGGTGGGGAAAAAGAAAAGAGAGAGCGAGCTCTGCATAGGATTCAGCTATAATATAGATAATTATGATAATTTAAATAGGTAATGCTATGTATTTCATCAATATAGGGGAAAGTATATCTGGTTGATATATATCTCTGCTTACTCCAACTGGGAAATTTATATGCTCTTCCTATTGGGAATCTTCAACTTATAACAATTCGTTTAGCGACTGTTTGAGGTTACAGCAGCACTGAAAAAAACGCGACTTACTTCGTTCTTCCAATATTGTGCAAATATAATTCTTGCCGCTGTTATCACATGTAGAATCAAATATGTACTTTGCTTATCAAGTTGTTCTGGCATTATACCTAGTAAAAAAAATTCAGGTTTATAGTCTATGTGTTTCTCTAACATTTTTTCTAACCAGGTGTGGATTATTGTCCACACATGTCCACTACATATGATAGTAAGTACCTGGTTTGTGTTTACATTTCCAACATTTCTCTGACATCTTTTTAAACATTTTACCACCAGAAGAAATAATCCAAAAAATATTAGACTGTGCGGAAATGGACAGACTTAGTTTCAGGTTGAAAGAAAAAGAAGAAACAGAATATTTTCAAATTTGGGACCTATTTTATCAATGGTTAGAGAAAAGATTTAGGGATTAGGAATTTAATTTGTATTAGTGACTAAGATACTCAGACAACACATTTTTGTTGAATATTATCGAACTCTATTAAAAAACTTTAGAATAAAAAAAACAAAACACGACTTACACCAGTCCTTGCTCTTCTAATTATCATAGCATACCCACAGTCACATAATCAACATTTGGGTACTTGGCAATTGGCATGTAACTACAATGCTTCCAGTGTCCCAGGGTCATGGGATTCCCATTTGTGACTTTCCCAGTCAGCTTCCAACAAGCCAAGTCAACAAGAGAAGCTGGATTTGCTTAACAACCGCATGATTCACTTAATTGCAGTGATATGTTTAACAAATGGGGCAAAAAATAAAAAGATCATTAAAATGGATGCAACTCACTTAACAACCAACTGGCTTAGCAACAGAAATTCTGGTGTCAGTTGGTAGTAAGTCAAGGACTACCTGTACTTTTATTAACAATTACTATTAAATTGGACTTGCACTGGGCTTTCCCCTAATAAGTAAAATGGCAGTGCCTAACTTTTAGTGGCTGTGTCTGGGTTCTCTATGGGAAATTATTATAGATGAAGGACAACTGAAGGAGATAGAGAAATACAATTTTTGGACAAGCACCGAGAAACTCTTACTCTTGCTTTGCCATGCTCACCACACTTGATAATTATTTAATTACAAAAGAAATGTTCTCTGATATTTCATATTCTAATTAAGGTGAGCCTTAATTAACCTCCAGAACAATAGAAAAAAATAAAAAAGACTGACCTCAAAATTCTCTCCTTTTAAATAAAGACAGCCCAGATTCTAAAACTTTCACTAAATCACAAAAAAGAAACTGGAGGTAACCTACAACATTTACATCAATTTATATAGACGCAGCTTCTAAGCTCTTTTTATTATTTGTTTGGAATTGTTTATCTATTTGTAGACAGCTACTTGATGTGAGCTACTATAAAATGGTGTTTAAAACATCAGCCAGCTAGGAATTGAATTGAGGTAGTTTGCTGCTATCATTCTGTGAAAATTGAAGGAGAGAGTGGGTAAAAGCAAGGGATGGAAGGAGATGGAGAGAAAATGGAACAACCGTCTAATATTAAGGAATACATTTGCATTCTTGGGGCACCCCTGTCAATGGAAAACTCCTCTGACTTGACATTCTAGGATAACTATACTCACATTTTTCTGATGGAATGGAAAGAAAGTCACTGTCACAAAAAGGGATTTTAAAAAAATCTTTCTTTTCTGTCATCTGTTAACAAGGGGTTACAAAAGCAATGAAGAACATCCAGTCTACCACAATAGCTCAGTGGCCCTTGAGGCATAACTAAGTTTTCCTCTTTAAAAAAAAGAGTCAGAGAAGTTTGTTCTCTTGGACCTGCAAGCTGCCTACTACACATGAGTTTTGTTTTTTTGTTTTTTGGGGTTTTTTTGTTTTTTTTATTTTTGGTAAAATAGTTACTGTCCTATTGGCTAAGCTCTTTAAGATGCCACAGATACATTTGTCTGTCTTCAGAATAAAAGTAGAATGAGTGGGGCGTTGTCTTACCTGAACACCTTTTCTCAGCATGATGATGGAGAATCCACAAATGGGTTAACTCTGTCTTCCTGCCCAATTAGACTAAGTCTGTCAAATTTGCCACGCCTCTCCTGGGCCAGGATAGGTCCCAGTCACGACAAAGGCAAAGCTATCGATGACAGTCCGACGTGTTGGCTCCCATACCCCTGACACAGGACCTGACGGACACTAAGGGGTGGGTGTGGATTCTCCATCATCATGCTGAGAAAAGGCGTTCAGGTAAGACAATGCCCCTTCTCCAGAATGATAGATGGAGAATCCACGAATGGGACATACCAAAGCTGCCCTGTCCCTATGGGAGGGAATCAGTCTCGGCCTGTGTCCCACCCTGTGGCACTATTTCTTGTAGCACTCTCCGACCGAATGAGGCGTCCGCGGAGGCAAACCTATCCAGTTTATAATGCCTCACAAAGGGGGAAGGTGAAGACCATGTTGCCGCCCTACAAATGTCCCCAATGGACGCCTGTGTCGCCCACGCCGTGGAAGTTGCAGTGCTGCAAGTGGAGTGAGCAGTGATATGACTTGGAACTGACAGTGAATGTGATTGGTACGCCCCTGCAATACAAGCCCTGATCCACCTACCTATAGTGGAAAAGTAGAAGGTTGAAAGGAAACAAAGAGGGCTTCCGACTTACGAAAGGACGCTGTCTGCTTAAAGTAGTGGTGTAAGGCCCTGTGGACGTCCAGGGTGTGCCATTGACGTTCCAAGTCATGAAATAGATGAGGACTAAAAACTGGCAGAATTACCTCCTGCATCCTGTGAAACAAGGTATTGACTTTTGGAATAAGGAGGGATCCAATTGAAGGACCACCCTGTCATCATGAAAGACGCATAAGTCCTCTCTGATAGAGCTGCCAGTTCAGAAATGCGTCTAGCTGACATGACGGCTATCAAGAAGGCTACCTTGATTGTCAAGAACTGCAGTGTACAGGTTCTGATGGGTTCAAATGGAGGTGAGGTAAGGGCCTGCAAGACCCACGGCAAATCCCAAGAGGAAAACCGGTGAACCACGGGCGGTTTGGTGTTGGTCGCTCCCTTGAGAAATGAGCGTACCACAGGATGTTGAGCCAATGGCTCTGAATTGCCACATGTAAGTACCGTGGAGAGCCGCCACTTGTCTGTGGATAGTATTGGGTGCCAAACCCTTGTTGAGCCCCTCCAATAAATAGCTCAAAATCCTCAAAATGGTAATAGCCGAGAGATCTAACTGGTTCTTTGCCCATCAGTGACAGAAACTTCTCCAAGTGGAGTCATAGATTCTGTTGGTTGTAGGCCGTCTGGAGGCCTGAATCATCGCAATTACGCCCAGTGAATAGGACTCACGCATCAGGAGCCGCCGTTCAAGTGCTAGGTGGTTAACTGGAGCCACTGGGGTTCTGGATGTTGCAGAGCTACCTGGCTGAGTGTAATGCGACCTGGAGGAATCCCCCATGGGGGAGAGATGAAAAAGCTCACAAGGTCGGCAAACCATGGCCGTCTTGGCCAGTGTGATGCAACAAATATCACCTCTGCCCGTTCTTGCAGTATCTTGCGGATGACTGCTGGGATCAGAGGGAGAGGAGGGAATGCATATAGCAAGCCACCAGGCCATGGACTGCAGAGGGCACCTGTTCTCCCTGCCCCTGGAGAGGGGAACCGGGAGAAAAACCTTGGAAGCTGAGAGTTTGCCAGAGAAGCAAACAAATCCAGTACCAGATGACCAAACCTCTCCGATATCTCCCCAAAGAGATCGGGATGCAGGCACCACTAGGAGTGATCCACTGTCGACCTGCTTAGAAAATCCACCTGCTGATTTGCCTCTCCTGAGATGTGCTCAGCCCTGAGGGAGAAGAGGTTGGTCTGCCCAGGATCCCAACAACTGGGCCTCTGCCATAAGGGACCTGGAACGGGTACCCCCTTGCCGGTTCACATGGGCTTTCGCCACCATATTGTCCGTGAGGACCAGGACATGTTGTCTCACCATCCTGTTGTGGAAGTGGCGTAGGGCCAGATGTATGGCTCTGAGCTCCAACCAGTTTATGCTGTGCTTCAGGTCTGACCGGGACCACCGGCCCTGAGCCAACTGTGACCTTAGGTGTGCTCCCCAGCCGAACAAACTGGTGTCCATAGTTAGGGTGAGCCAAACGGGCTCCTTGAATAATGAGCCTCTGGCTACCGCTGGGGAGGTCCACCACTGGAGGGATCTTAGGTGCTGAGACGGAACCCTTACCCTTTGGTTGGAGGAGCTGGTGCCCAGTCTGTGAAACGGGACCAAAAACCATTGCAGGTTCCTGGAGAGTAGTATGGCCCATGGCACTATCGCCATGCAGGAAACCATCTTCCCTAATAATTGGGAGAGAATGGCCAGTGTAACTACACATTCCCTTTGGACCTGGAGGACCAGGGCTTGGATGCTGTCCTGACGTTCCCAAGATAGATAGACTCTGCATAGTTTTGTGTCTGTGACCACACCCAGGTGAAGAAGGCGGGTTGAAGGAACTGTCTGGCTCTTTTGAAAGTTCACCGAGAACCCATGGTCTTGGAGGGTCTTGATAGACAAGGCCAAGTCCAATTGAGCCATCTGAACAGAAAGGGACTGGATGAGGATGTCATCCAGGTAGCACTGAATGCATACCAGAACTGACCTCAAATGCGCAGCCAGTGCCGCCAAAATCTTTGTAAATACTCTTGGAGCTGACGAGAGGCCGAACGGTAAGGCTCTGTATTGATGATGGTGGTTTGTGTAACAGAACCTGAGGAACCTCTGGTTGTCGGGAAGGATGGGGATGTGGAGGTATGCTTCTGTGAGGTCGATAGACGTCAGGAAGTCTCCCCTCCTGATGCTGGCCAAGATGGACTGTAGCATTTGCATCTTGAATTTCTTGTATGCAAGATAAGAGTTCAGCCCCTTTAGGTCAAGAATTGCCCTCCATCCTCCCAAAGCCTTCGGAATGATGAAGAGGATGGAATAGAACCCCCTTCCTAGCTGTCCAGCCAGTATTGCTTTTATGGCCCTTATTTCCAAGAGGTGCCGAATAGCCTCTGTCATGAGAGCCCTCCTGACTAGAGTTTTTGACAGTGGACAAGAAATGAAGCACTCTGGGGGGTTGGATATAAATTCTAGAGACAGGCCTCACCCGATTGTGTCGAGGACCCAGGAGTCTGTGGTGGTGGTCTCCCATTTCTGAGCAAAGAGTCAATCTGCCACCAATTGGGGGGGCCTCCCTGAAGTCATTTGGATCTTCTGAAGGGACGGCCCCCCGTGCCTCAAAAGGGCCATTTGGCCTGAAATTGCAGCCTGAGTCTGTCTCTGGTCCCAGATCGGTCAACTTGACGGTCTGACCTGGGAGGGAAGGAGCGGGAGGACAGAGCAAACTTCGATCCTGACCCTGATTGGAAAGACTGTCTACGGGCATACGGGGTAGGCCATCTATCTGCCTGTCTAAGGAGGTGAGACATCACCTTACGTTTGTCCTTGTTTTCCACCAAATAAGGTGTCAAGGCCTCTCCAAACAGCTGACCACCACAGTATGGGGCAGCCAGGCGCCACTTGGATTTAACATCTGCTCGCCAGTGTTTGAGCCTGCGAGGAGTGACATTGGAGGCTATGGCTCGAGACGAGAATCTGGCAGCGTGTAGTGACACATCTGCCATGTACTCCAAAGCAGCCACTAACTTGCCTAAGTCCTGGGGCTGGTGGATGGATCAGGTTGGGCAACCTGCTCAGGATCAATCTTAGCAGTAGCGCTGGCCTTATGGAGCAATGATTTGAAGAGAGCTGGATTGAATAGGCCCACAAAGGGAGGAGGGTCTGGAGCAAGATCCTCATCCTCCGAGAGTGACAGGTCCATTGGGTCGTACTCCTCAGAGAACAATATTCTGCTGTGAGGAGACCAGGCTGGAGAAATAAGATCGGGAAAGTCTGGAGCTCCTGCCTGGGAGAGATAAGATGGGGTCATTGAGGCCACCGAATTGGGTCCAGACTTTTGTTGGTGTGTCAAGGCCAACACCTGGACAACCGCCTGGGAGATCAGGGCCTGTAATTGCTCTGGTGACCACACTCCCTGTGCTTCTGAGGGTCGAAGACTGGCTGCTGTGGGCCTAAAGGTGGCCTCAGGTCTTGACTGTGTCACTCTGTGGATAGGAGGAGCCAGTCAAAGGTTGGGTCCCTGGGTGAAGAGAATCATCTCCTCCTGTTCAGCCCTGGAAATGGAATGGCCAGCGTCCCCATCCGGAGACCAGGCCCTTTGGGCAGACAAGGTGGGAGGAGCGAGATGTGGGCCAAATCCTGAGTCCTCTGCGAGAAGAGAGGAGACATGGTCAGAGCCCATCATGCCTTGTTTCTGGGCTTTGGAAAACTGTTTCTTTAAGGCCTGGTGTCTCCTGCTGGCCTCTTTCTCTGCCGCTTTGGAGGGCCTTTTGCCAAAAATGGCCTTGGCCTTGAGTTTCCCAGCGGCCTCCAGCTTGGAGGACTTGTGCTTTGCCTGCCCAGAAGTGTTGGGGGCACTGTGCAAAGACTGAGGTGCCGTGTTGTCTGCCATCACAATGGGAGATATCTCAGTGGTATGCTGAGAGGGATCTCAAGTAGAGGAGCAGAGTACTGACCTGTGGCTGTATGCCACCTCACAGGGATCAACAAGTACTCTAGGGCAATGGTGGCTGCAGGACTAACTTAATGGACACTGGCACACCTGCAATGCTCCTGATGGCCGTAATACCAGTTGAAAGCAGCTTTGGTGCACTGGACAGGTCTACTGTGGCGGCAAGATCACCTCAGTGATAACGGCCAGCTCACTAGTCCTAGTTGGTGGCGGCAAGGCCAAGAATGGCACGGCCAGCACACATCGTCTGTTGGAGTGGACGAGGAAACACCTAGGCTGGGTCCTAGGGCTATAACTGTTGCCTCCTGTAATTGACCATCCATTTCTGAGAGGCTTGTCCAGAGAATGTAAGTAGGGAGGCGAGGTAAAGGTGATTGGACCTGATGTTGTAGGAACAGCCGAAACTGATGGCCACTGTAACCTCAAATGTGTAGCCTGTGATATTATCGCTCTACGGCCTTGATGCCATGGTCAAAAGAAGAGCTCTGGTCCCAGAGCCTTCTGCAGTGGCTGGAAGAAAAGAAGTATAAAAGAACCCCTGCACCTGCTTTACCTATGAAGTCAAGCAGTGGGTGGCAATATGCTCTAATTCCTCTAGCTCAAAGAAGCATGCACTCCATGCCCCTGTGGCTGGCAGAGATAGGCCGCACCTGGAGTGACAGCGGCGCCTAAAATGGTGGCCGCTACTGAGGAAAACTCTCAGGAGGGTTAGGCTGACAATAGGGAAAGCCAGCAAGGAAAGCTGTTACAGGCACGCTTGAAAGGCAGCAGAGGATTTCCAGAGAAAACCTCCCCATGTGGCTTCCAAAATGGCGCCCGCAACGAGCGTGCCGCGATAAGGGACGGAGGCCTGGGGCTTCCTGGAGACTGCAGAGTAAGAAGGGCACCTTTACCCAGTATGGCACTGCGCTGATCCCAGCGCAGCTAGAGAGATGAAGAAGGAATGCAGGCCGAGGCCTGTGGAGAGGGCCTTCTGCAGTGGCTGGGAAGCCAAAGGCTTCCTGGAGTTTGAAGCTCCAAAGAGAGAGGAAAATCCTCCAAGTGGTTAGGAGCTGCGCTGATCCCAGTGCAGAGAGGGAAATGGAGAATTCACGAATGGAAAGTAAAGAACCATACAACCTGCTCAGTGAATTCAGTCTGCAAACTGGGAGCCAAAATTATCACGTCTATTCTGGGCACAGACTAAGTCGTGACTGGGAGGTATCCTGGCCCAGGAGAGGTGTGGCAAATTTGACAGACTTAGTCTAATTGGGCAGGAAGACAGAGTTAACCCATTTGTGGATTCTCCATCTACCATGCTGGAGAACTCACAGTTTGGCTTTCATCTGTATTTATTTAAGGAAAGTGCATGTCTTACAGTATTAAGTCAGAAGATTTTTTTCATCCTAGTGAATTTTTACCTAGGCATTAAATTTGTATTTTTTTTTACCATGCTTCCTCCATCACCTCCCCTCCTTCTTAGTTCTCGTTACTGTTGTTTAAGCAACTTTTTTGTTTCAGAACACCAGAAATAGCTGATTATTTTAAATTACCATAATATTTATCTTGTAAAAGAAACTGCGTATTTCAAAAGTCAGATTTGGGCAAACCAAGAAACAAGATAAAGTAAATTGATTGTTCCAATGGCTACTGAGAGAAAGTTTGCTGGCCTTTTTCCAGTTAACTAAGACATTTGGACATACAATGTAAAAAAAAACCTTTCTAAAGATAGGTGCAGCATCAGTGAAAAATGAAGTCTTTTTTTCCCATTTTCGTATCAATTTGCAGTTTCTTTCAAAAACCACTTCCCCTTTCACATAAATTCTTAGCTGAATACTTAAAACATTTTTATATCCATTTTATCCTAAACTATTACAATACATTTTATCTTAAAAAAGCAAAAAAATATATTGCAAATTTTGTAATACTGCATAATCTAAGAAGACTCTGCATTCAGATCTATATATTGGTGCAAAAAGTGTAAGTTTTATTGCTTTACTGAGAAAGGGAAGGAGCAATATTAAGATCAATCCTATTTCTAATGCAGAGATTTTGTTTGGAAATAAACCTCAATCGCTTCATACATCAATACAAAAAAAGAAAAGCAGCATATGTGAACTTGTTTCTGACCTCAATACACAGAAAGGTAGGAACATTATATCATCTAAACTGTTCCAATGTTTGGATTTTGACAGAGAATAATAAATATCCCATGTCCCAGACTACTTGCATACCAATTTTGGATAAGCTGTAAATAAGAACTGAAGTAGACATAACATTAAAGGCATATTTGCATTTAATAAGATTTTTTAAAAATGCAAGTAAATATCAATTTTAGAAATTGCAGGGGGGCTTGAAGAGAAATTTAACTCTTTCTTTCCCTGCACAATCCTGAGAAGAACATCTCCTCTGAATGTATTACTGTATCTGTTTAAGAAAGATCTCTTATTGATGAAAACTTTCTTCAAATTACAGCATGAAGTGGCGAAATTTTGCCTCCCTATCTACTGCAGTCCCCATCTCTTCCAACAAATATTTTATAGGAAAAAAATTTTGAAGACTTATTGGCAAAGAGAGGGATCTAGTTCAGTTACATGTGAATCAATCAATCTTATTTACCTCATCCATGCTAAAAAGTTGCACCACAGTATGCAAGAGCTGACCCTATCCCAAATTGCCAATTACATCTTAGGGAAAAAATGCAAAGAGGAAGAACCATCTGCAAAAGCTCAGGATACCGCATTTGGGCAGTTACCACCAGAAAGTTTCCATTTGCTTCCAATATTGAATCTAGGCAGTGCTTTTTTTGTAAAAGAAAAAGGTGCCGGAACTCATACATGTCATACAACCCGCCTTGCCTACCCTACAAGGTTGTATCCAAAAAAGGTGCCGGAACTCCGTTCTGAGCGTTCTATGACAAAAAAAGCCCTGAATCTAGGACAAGGGAGCTGTGGCCTTGAGTCAGCTTTTTTCATCCATTGCAAACCTCCATGATCAGGTTGCTAAAGTTAGTGGCAAAATATTTGGTGATTAGCTTTCTTTCTCTTAGCTAAAAGCCCATTCTCTTTTGTAGGGTCACCACTCCTATCTCTGCCTCATAGCTCTGGGTTGTATGTATATCAAATGCCTATTTGCAGAGAATAAGTTTAAAATAACGTAGCAATAGTGAAATTTGGTCCAGCAACATTGTAAAGGTAGCTATAAGGATATTAATGAGATACGGTTAATTGGATTTAGCATATTACACTTATAATAGTTTGAATATCATTGCTGGTATGTAATTAAGTGATTTATTCATGGTTAACAGGGTCATGGCATAGGTATTTTAATATTTCAGCAGTTTATCGAGCCAGTATTCTGGTGCTATGTGACTCAGTGCACTAACACTTTGTTCGCATAGTAATTTAACAATTTTTTATTTTATTCCAAATAGTTTTAAGTGATTTAGTTTTGAGGATTTTTTTTCAGTATTCTCATACTTGCATTGAGAATGCATTTTATTTTGCTCCCTTTTATTTCTCCTAATAGATGTAGATGCATGTATTAATAATCTAACATTAACCATGTAAATCTTGTGACAAAACTATATCATTTAAGTCAGAAATCCTAATAATGGTATTTGATTGAACCAGATATCTTGCTCATTTTCAGTAGAAACTAAATGAAATATGTGTGCTAAGGTTTCCATTAGAATGTATGGTTTCATAAAATAACTTCAATTCATGCCTTCATAAAAATCCCCCAAAGTCTCCCAATTGGGAGAAAAGGTTCTCCAAATCTTGACCTACTCCCCGTGATGCAATGATATCACAACAGTTTCCCCTGTAGCCCCTTCATCACCAAATTACGTGTACAGTTATCATCCTCAGTCCTTGAATGAGAAAGATTTCCTGCTTTTGATCTGGGTAGTCTATTTGAGGGAGAAGTGAGGCAATATTCTCAACATATCTGCAGGGACCCAGAGGGCATTTTTGAATCTTAAAAAAAATAAATTGAAAAAAATACAGCCAGCTCTGCAAATTCATTTAAACAATTTGAGTCTAATCATAGTGGGCAAATTGGCAGCAAAATCTAATCTGTTAATCAAAGAAATCATCTTGCTCATAGAGGGCTCTTGTGGCAGAGAGCTGATAATGAGCATCTTTCTCCATGAGTCATTAAATTACACGGAGTGGTACAGAGCTGCAGATGTTTGTTTTTCTCTAAAACAGGACTCAGCAACAATTTCTGATAACAGGCATCAATACACATCGTTGCAGGTACATTGTAAATAAAATAAAATAAAATAAACATTACTTAGCCACTATAGCTAATTATTTGTTATTATGTAATAACAAATAATATAGGTATTGTGTATATAGACATTAGCTATTATGTAATAGATATTTAAAAAATAGATATTAAAAAAAACAGCCAATGCAATCCTAGGCTGCATTAATAGAGGGATACGTTCAAGATCACATGAAGCCCAAGATCTCCAGTCCTTTCGCCGCGGCCTCAAAACACTCCTTTTCCACCTGGCTGACCTGGACTGACAGGGATTTTAATTAGGTTTACAATTTTTAACTCTAATTTTAATTTATTTTAATTTTTAATTTTAATTTATTGTACAGAGGCCTTTAATTTTAACTTAATTTCTGTATTTATTGTATGTTGTTGTTAGCCGCCCTGAGTCCTTCGGGAGATAGGGCGGGATATAAGTCCCATTAATAAATAAATAAATAAATTAGTACCATTTTACAAAGCCTTGATAAGACCACACTTGGAATATTGCATCCAGTTTTAGTCACCACAATATAAAAAAAGAAGTTGAGACTCTGGAAAGAGTGCAAAGAAGAGCAACAAGGATAATTAGAGGTCTGGAGGCTAAAACATATGAAGAATGGTTGCAGGAATTAGGTATGTCTAGTCTAGTGAGAAGAAGGATTAAGGGAGACATGATAAGAGTGCTCCAATACTTGAGGGGCTGCCACAAAGAATAAGGGTTCAAACTATTTTCCAAAGCACCGTAAGGCAAGAAAGAACAAGCAACAACAGATGGAAACTAATCAAGGAGAAAACCATCCTAAGGAGAAATAGTGAAAACAATCAACCAATGAAATGGCTTGCATTCAGATGTCATGGGTGCCTCATCACTGGAGGCCTTCAAGAAGAGCATGGACAGGCATTTGTCTGAGATGGTATAGGGTCTCCTACTCGAGCAGAGGGTTGGACTAGGTGACCTCCAAGGTCCTTTCCAACTTTCCAATTTTGAGATAGATGGCCTCTTTGACCCCTCTTGAAAAAGCACCTTTGGGACAATCATGACTGAATGACTGAGAAACTCCTTAGACACTCTCACAAGTGTTAACTCAAAAACAATGACATCTCACAAAATTTGAAAAACCTGTATGATTTTTTTTTTTACATTTAATGTTAAAGCTCTCCGAGTGCCATCTAAGATTATTATGTGTTAATAATTATGGGGGCCATAATGCCAATCAGGCTCTTTAATTTCTGGAACATCCGTTTATTGTAAAGCTTCCGTGGTTATAATAAAGAGAAATTTCTAAAGATGGCAAATACTGCAATAGGCTGCGAAATAAAAAAGAAAAGAAATAAAAGGGGGGGAAGGAGGAGAATATGGGACCAATGTTCAAACATCTAATAATTTCAGCATAGTGAAAATATTAATTTGAGTGTGTGGCAGTTAATGTAAAATGCATTTAGGCTAGAACTATTTCAGAATATAAATAATGTTTTCCTAAAGTGCTGTCTTTGGCAGCCTTTCCAGTCCAGTATTGTTCATTAACACACTCTTTCCAAAGTTTCAAGCAGAGACTCAGATGGGGAATTAAGACAAAGAGACAATGCCCAGGCATAACCAAAACAGGATTTCTGCTCCAATCTTTAAAAAAAAACTTTTTTTTAGTTTATGCTGTCTGTCTGTGAAGCTTCATAGTCTCTCAGGATATAGAATCAAGATTAGCATGGCCATGCACAACATTTTAATGACTAATGAAAGAGACTGTGTTTGGCCTATCTTTACATTAAACAAACTGTTTAGCATTAATGATGGAACAAAATAACTTTGGAATCATAGTGAAGGTTAGATAATCATCACAAATTGAGAAGGTAACAGAAAGAGGTGAAGGGGAAAGCACTATGACTTTATTTTCACATTGGATCAACAGGCTGCCTTCATTCTGAGGAAATTATTCATATTAAAATATCAGATGGGGGCAGAGGAACACTCCCTGTTATCACCAAATCAATCTCATGAGAGCATCCTGGACTTGCAAACTATTTGATTTTTACAGTCTTCATTTCTAACAGGCAAACTACATTGAAATGGACTCCTTCTAAAGCAATAAAAGAGTAAGGTGGCAGTTTTATACCCTTGACAATTCATTCACAAGTAGAAATTGTAATTGTTACTGCAGTCACTAAGTTTAAACATGCATAAATAAAGCAAACCTTGAAAACCCATGTTTGTAAAATAAATCCCTTCAAGGGTTTCATTGTTCCTGTAGTCAAACTATTCTTTGATTGTTTGGTGAACTGTTTACAAGTTTCCAAGACCACAATGCATTTCTTGGATATTGGGCTCAAACAAAGCAATCTATATGAAAGGTTTGGAATATGGTACTTTCATACCCTACTCCCCCCCTTTTAGTCATGCTTTTGAGTATCTGCCAGAATGATCTATGCTTCGATAGAACACTTTGACAACAAGGGCTAAACAGTGGTGCATTTAGATTGTTAGAGCCAAAAATAATGTTCTAGTCATGAAAGGAACTAAACAAAAATATAGAAATATACAAGAGTCAGGACAATACAAAGAAAGTTCTTAAATAAACTGTTTAACTGAGGACCTACATTTATCATGTGGATGTTGCTTTTGAAAAGCCAAACTGTGTAAGAGAAGTACATATACTCCTGTTTCTTGCAGCTGCTGAAAAATACATGGCAATTTAAAATCTCATGCCAAGTTTTATGCAGGAAATCCTCTATGTGCCCCTGACTGCTCGTCAGAAAGGATCTTTATTCAAGGACATCCCATTGGCAAACAATAATGTATGTCTTTCTTGAATGATATCATTTTAGACCACTCTAGAGGAAATACTTTTTCTAAAATAGATTTAAATAAGAATGAAATCCAAATATGTTATGTTCTTTCCAAATTAATCTTGTTTCCCTTGATCTTTTGGAGGGCTAAGTAGACACAAGACAACTCAGCTCATTTTTGCTTCACTTGTTTGGTCCAAAGATCAATCAATCTGTGACATATTTTGAGCATCTTGGGAGAATTTCATTAACAGAACAATCTGTTTAAGGACATCACCAAACTGTTCACATATGTACATAATTATGATCCTCTGTAAGTTACATCAACATCAAATCTGCAGAGCAGTGGATGGATTTGTTTAGCTGAAGCTCTGTACCCTTAGCAACTGTCTTTCATAGATACCCACATAAATTTGGGTGCACTGTTGCATCTCTTACGGTAAAACCTGGCCCCTGACTTTTCCTGCATGTCTTTAGGAAGCATCTAATGTATACATGTCATATGGATTTTCCCGGTTTAACTTCCCTCTGTTTCTGTTCCCTTCACTGCAACTGCAAGTCTATTCCTGGTTTCTAAGATAACTCTTCAAAATCTCCAGAATGGAGACGGTTAAAAAGAGGACAGATTTAAAAATCATCTATACTAATGTATTTGTACACTTATAAATTACTAAATGTTTATTATAATTTGAATAGAAATAGGCTTATCTCACATCAGGAAAAACTGTTCAAGCGATCTGGGTACCTGCTCAGTCTGCTGCTTAAATGCTATGTTTTTCCCTTTTTGATAGTAGGGGCAGTACATTTGTTGAGACCAAACTCCTTTGCAATATCTTGGCTGTCTTGAGCAGCAATGTTTGATGTTCGATAGCCATGGCCTGATTTGTTCAGTTTGTTAATACCGAAATCAATGCAGTGACAAATAGTAGTGGTAATAGTGAGTCTCCTTGAAAGATTCCTCTCTTGATATTAACCTCTCCCAGTCTATCCCCATTGACCAGCAACTGTGTCCTCCATTGTCTTCATGAGGCAGGAACTCAAATACCATCTAGTAATCAGTCCAAGCTATATGCAAGTTGGTCTTCCTTCTTTTGAAGTTTTCCAAAATCATCTTGTCAGGCGCTGATCTTTTGCTGCTGTCTGGCAGTTTCCTGTCTGTTCAGATATGAAGAGCTTGCTTTCAGATGTTGTTGGATTACATCAGCTAGAACAGGCATGTCAAACTGCTGGCCTGCAGGCCAGATGCATCACGCCAAAACCACACCCACCCCATTGCCAGCAATGGGGAAAAAGTTGCGATACATCACGTGATGTCATGTGACATCGCATGTTTGATATGCCTGAACTAGAACACCAGTGAACAATTTGATTTTGTTGGTAAGCAGGTAATTGGCCTGTAGTTGCCTGTGCTACCCCTTTTGTTGGATGTTTCATTATCAGGTTTTGCATCCAAGGAATTCACTCAGAACTGCAGTCATACTACACATTAGGTAGCTTTTTTTCTTGAAATCAACTAGTGCTTATATATGACATTACACTATTGAAATGTTTTAATACTAGTGCTAGTTGTTTCTTTGGAACAAGCTTCAGTGAAGACAACCTTATTCTTTGGTATTTCTTAACGATCTTCCAATGCATCATTGGTGCTACTTTGTCATGCCATTGCTTGTAGTCATTTTGTGCAATCTTCTTCCAGAAGCTAATTAGGTGGTTGACTGTCTTTTCAGCTTCTTTGCAGAGTAGCATTTGCTGTCTATTGCTTTCTTTTCAATTAAGGTATTCATATATTCTTAAAGTTTGATCTTGTGCAGGCAGAATTAGCCTCTCGGTCTCTTCAATTTTCCTGCTCTTAGTTATTACCAAGTATTTTTGTTATCTGCTTTGCCTGGTAGTTTTCTTTAATGTACTGGCCATGTAATCTTTTGTCTTGCCGTATCTCTTTTCTATTCGTCATT
Organism: Vipera ursinii; assembly: GCF_947247035.1. Lineage (NCBI taxonomy): Eukaryota > Metazoa > Chordata > Lepidosauria > Squamata > Viperidae > Vipera > Vipera ursinii. The sequence goes on along the minus strand of NC_139512.1, from coordinate 173,542,020 downwards.
TGGTCTTTCTTGTAGGCCAGTTTGGTTTCTTCAGAACTCAGTAAACCTTTATAGTATATTAGCTTCAGTGCATCTTCTTCACCATCCTTCAGATATTCTTCCCGTGCCCTTTTTTCTTTTTCAATCATCTGGTGTACTTGCACCATTCCATGGCCACCTATTTTCCTTGGTAAGTAGAGTTTGCCAACATTGCTGCATGGATGAAGGGCATAATTGTCATTTAAAACAGCTTTTCTTCCAGTAGTCATGCAGCTGCTGGCCCTGTTGCTCAGCCAACAGTCCTGAGTCCTTTAGCCCACTTGTCACCGGATGTCCAGGAATTCCAATACCTAGCACGGTCCTTGTTGATGCAGGTGATGACCCATCCAGTATAGGTTTCTACAAGTTACATCTCAGCATATTGATTATGGGAAAAACACTCTTTGTTTGGCTCTTCTGATGAGACTTGTTCGGTATGGTTGAGTCTCTGGTATAGCTCTTACCTTCCTAAGAGTGCACAAATCCCAGAACATGTCAAAGTATAGTGCTTCTCTAAGAGGTTGTTATTATTATTGATGTTGTTGTTCTTATTGTTGTTATTATTATGGTAAGTGGATGCCACCTAGTAGCGCAGTAGATATTCACTGTCAATTCTCAAACTAACACAAAATTGTTTTGTTTTTCCCTATCTGGGTAAAGAAATCCTTTGAAGTATAGTACATGTTGCTTCCAGGCTTGATGCAACTACCAGCCTCATTCATGGAACAGAAAAAGCAACTACCTCCAAATGATATCATATCTCAATTACTTTTTCCATCAGTTTTCCGTCTAGAGAAAAGCCACTTAAAATAAAAACACAAAAGAGCTACATCATACCTAAAAAAAAGTTCATAAAGCTTGCTGCAGTGGATAAAAATCTCAAGGACCCTAGAAGGAGACCTATATTTAGACCTTCTATGTCTGTGCAAGAGTACACATGAAATGAGAGTCAAAGCTGACCCGTGATACTTCTCTGTATCATTCTCATCAATTACTAAGAGAAGATTGCCAGTAAAACATTTTGCATTATGTTATTCTTGCTATGTCACAGTGTGTCCTGCATTTAAATTGTATTATTAAATAGAAACAGATAAGCAACAAACTTTTCATCTATTATTATTCCTCATCTCCTTAAACATTAAGCAAATGAGAAATAGCTTAAGTTCGGTATTAGAATGTCAGTAGACTTTAGTCCAGGATTTAATGGTCAATTTGCACAGGTGAACATCCAAGCAATTCCTTGGACTCATTCCAGGACGAAACAGCAGGCAGAGAGACCTCTAATTGCCAAAGCTCATTCTTAAACATCTTCCCATCTCTGGCATCAGCATGCCACAGTAACCATTTCATATGATAACTGCCTTCATCTTACCTGACGAAATGATGTAAAGGCTGGTATTTTCCTTTGTCTCCTGACCCCTCTTCTCCTGACAGTTTTTGCCATGCACACAATTTACAGTAAACATACTTCTTCAAAAATGTGGTTGTTGTTTAGGTCAGGGGTGAGTTCTGTCTAACTCCTCCGCTACAGTTTCAGGAAATTGCCCTCCACAGCCATTTTGGCTTGGGCTGCAGGAGAGAAGAGGCACACAGCCTATTCAGAAATAGAGAAGGCCTAGCATGGTGGACCCAGTTAAGATCTGGACACCTTTTTTAAAAAAAAAAAGAAGAACTCTACATCAGTATTATGGAATTGATTAAAAAGGATATGGATAAGATGAATTTGAGAAAGTGACTGAAAAACAAGCATCTTGATGCTTAGAACACTGTATGTGTCCTGGCTTTGAGTCAAACTGTACAGCAATGGCTACAGCTTTCCTGAAACATCTATGTGCTTTTCTTGGCAACAATATGAAGTATCACTACTTCTCCTGAAATGTTTTTTTAACTTCCTAATCTAGTTTATAATCTTGAGATTTCCTGGCTGTCTCCTATCCAAATACTAATCAGGCCTGACTCTATTTGGTTTATTTATTTGAAAACAACCATGGAAATTAGCTGCAACTGACTAGCTATGTGCTATAGAACTGTGTAAACCTTCAAAGCAGTGCTTCCCTTCAAGCAAAGATCTCTCAAAGCAACTTCATGGAGAAATAATCGTCCTTCTCTTCTAATATGAAACTTAACTTCACTGGGATCTGTTTCAGAGCTAAGGTTTGCATTGCAGGAAAAGGCTGAAAGCAGCTTTTCTTCAGCAGATGCTGCAGAAAAAGCTGAGAGGAACTTTCTGCAGTACTGGCCAAGAGGCATTCGAGGCTGACCAGTTCTGGAGCAGAGTGATGAAAACCTTCCCCTAAAGTATTTGTCCAATTAATAGAAGACACTGGTATGGAAAACCTCCTTTTATACCACTGGCCTCTCCCCAGGGACTCTCACCAATGACTGGCTGAGAGACCCCAATGGTGAAAAAGAAGGTGCTTTTTCACAGGGCTTGCCGTTTTACCAGCACTGCAAAAAATGAGAGGTTACTAGCATGAAAAAGCTCTTTTTCCAATGTTGTTAGTTGTGAAGTCGTGTCCGACCCATCGCGACCCCATGGACAACGTTCCTTCAGGCCTTCCTGTCCTCTACCATCTTCTGGAGTCCATTTAAGCTCATACCTACTGCTTCAGTGACTCCATCAAGCCACCTCATTCTCTGTCGTCCCCTTCTTCTATTGTCCTCAATCTTTCCCAGCATTAGGCTCTTCTCCAGTGAGTCCTTCCTTCTCATTAGGTGGCCAAAGTATTTGAGTTTCAATTGCAATGGAAGAGGAGAGGAATTGCAATGGAAGAGGAGAGGAACTTTCCCTCTCAGTACTTGTTGAAGTATTGAAGCTAATCCCATAATAAATGTGGGTTATAACTTAATTTTTTTGTGAATTAAGGGTTGCAGCAAGAACACTTCTAGAAGAGTGCCTGCATCACTTAAATCAACAAACTTCAGTAATAAAATGTGCAATGGAAAAACAAACAAAACTATATATTTTTCCTTTCCTGGATATCATCATCAAACAAAAACTATAGCCAGTTACTAAGGTTTACAAAAGCCAACCTTCATTGATCAATATCTCCATTGCCAAAATTGATCAATTATCTCAAATATTCAGAAAGATGACTGAGATAAGAAGAAGCATTAAGCTAAAAGCAAATGTCATACATACCAAAATGGAAGATGAGGCATCAGGAACAAAAAGGCTTCAGGAACAATCCCAAAAGTACCAAACCCCCAAAATAACAAACCAGTATACTGTAGTATACACTTGACAGCCACTCACCACTATTTGCCAAAATATCAACATTTGTCTGGTCAGCACAAACCAAAACACAAGGCAAAAATGCCTGAAAAAAGTGTGGTAGCCCCAAAAGATGAAGAACTGAAACACTGTGCCATTTACTGGATATACATTGCCAACTTGCAAAGCAGATGCATAGGACATTTGCAGGACTGCCTCTCCAGTTATTTTTAACTACTAGGTCCAGTGAAGGGGGCCTTGGTCCAGGTCCCATCTGTCAGGAAATGGCATCCAATGGGACCTAAGAAACAAACTTTCTGCTGGAACATCTGTCCAATGAAATACCATATATCACAAAATCCACCTGTCCCACCTCTGATGGTGTCTGGAAAGCCTTAAAAACGTAGCTCTTTGCTTAGACCAGGGCTTTTCAACCAGTGTTACGGGTACCCCCTGTGGTACATTGGCACCTGGCAGGTGGTACGCAACCATCCTAGAAAAGTGGTAGCAGGGGAGGGGAATGAGCTGAACCGGTGGCAGCACCACACAAGCCTGAGCGAGAGATGGCTGGAGCTGCAGGGCTGTCAGGTCTTAGTGGAAGCACCAGGATCAGCGACAGGCTCCAGCTGGAGCTCGGCACTGATTCCGGTGCTTATGCTGAGCCCAGAAGGAGCACCAATCAGCTGGAATATTGCAGCATCCCCAGGGTCTTGTGATTTACATTCAGATGCTTGGCAACTGATTAATATTTATGATGGTCACAGTGTCCCAGCATCATGTGAAGTGACCAAAACTTGCTGCAACCACCCAGCAGAGGGGGGAGGAAATAAAAACCAAACACCCCCCTACCCCACCCCTGCTGCCAATCCTCAACAGAAATGCTGACAACAATGAAAACCTCGGACAGGAGGAACAGCGAAGCCAGGCAGGCAGGTGTCTTGCTCGGCTGTGGCTTGGGGGGCAATTTTTTCAGTGACATTGTAACTTCGAACAGTCACTAAGCGAACTGTTGTAAGTCAAGGACTACCTGTATTTCATCACTTTTTTCCTTTTTTTTTTTTTTTGGTCATCAAGTTTTTGACACCTTGCTAGGCAACTGGTGGTACTCGGATGTTGCCATATCCTAAAAGTGGTACAATGGGTGAAAAGGTTGAAAAGCCCTGGCTTAGACATAAGACTTGGGGGTTAACAGGACCCATAAGATGGCTACTATACTTGGGACTGTTTTGGGCCTCCCCTTCCACTATGTGTATGTTTATTATTATTGTTCTTGGTTGTTTTATTCAATTTATCTTTAATAAGGAACAGAAGAGTGTAATACAACCAAATAGTTTGCCAATTCTTTTTAAAATTTTCTCCTTTTTTCTTGTATATCAATACATTTTCCTTTCCTCTTTTACTTTTAACTATTTGAACTTACTTTTCAAATAATTAAAATAAACAAATAAAAACTTTCTTTGGCACTCAGGACTACTGTTGTGAGATGAGCAGCAATATATTGTAAGTTTATTAAAATAAATATGGGAATATATTAAAAAGTAGTTCTAAAAAGTACTGAACAATGTATACATTGCTGCAGCAGATCACACTGGAAAACACAAAAAACGTAGCCTTTGAAGACAAAAAATACAAAAGAAAGATCCAAGAATCACCATTATAACTACCAGGTAACCCTTATGCTTTGTAAATGAAAGGAATTTCTCTTACAAAATTTTGGGAGGTTATTGTTTAACTAAGGCAGTTTTAAACTTTCTTTTTAACCAAGAGTGAAATTTTCAATATTAGTTTATAATTTCAAAGCTAATTATAATTTGAGACACAACACTTTGTGTTGTACATTAAAAAGAACATTTTGTTTTTGTGCTTTCAGATTATGTATCCACTCTTAAAAATAAAACAAGACTCTGTACAGTAGTTAAAGTGTCCTTTGACTTGGAATAAAATGTCAAGAGAGAGGAGGAAGCATATTTTCTTGCCTATATTATTTCCAAATTGCTTTTGCAAACAAGCCTACCATATGGATGTAATTTATTAAACCTGAGTCATTCTATTGTTACACAGTTCACCAGAATCTTTCATTACTCATAAGGGACCAATTTTAAATAAATGTGAATTAGTCCTTTGATGTGAAAAAAGTTCAGACATACAAACGCTAAGATGGTACTTCATAAAGTTGGTCAAATATAGTACTTTTTTTTAACCGTCTGTGGGGTTTTTTTCCTGACTAATGTAGCATTTGACTTCTTACACCATGACTTACTCTAACATTTCTTAAGAAAGAAAAATCTAACCAGACTGCAATTTTTAGGCTATATACATATCAAGCATACTGTGCTAAAACAGGGAGCTATCTGGATAAAGGAGGTACATTTTGATCCAAAATTTTGGGGAAATAAATAACATTTAATATTTATTGGTACATCCTCTCTCTCCAAAAAAAAGAGATTAGTATAACCATGGCTTTTTTTTGTCATAGAACGCCCAGAACGGAGTTCCGGCACCTTTTTTGGATGGAACCTTGTAGGGTAGGCAAGGCGGGTTGTATGACATGGGTGAGTTCCAGCACCTTTTTCTTTTACAAAAAAAAGCACTGAGTATAACTTTACAATACACTGGAGCCAGAATATAAGCAATTTCTTCCAATTTAGCAAATTATTAAAATTTTTAATACATAATATATAATATCAGAGGGCAATTACTTTGATCCAATATGGTGCCTCACTTTCTGCTGCAAAAGGAGAAAGATTCAAAATACCGGTAATGATATATACAGAGGTTCATTACCCTTCTGTTGTGAAGGTAGCAGGTAATACGATCCCTGTTCTATTGTATTGACATTTTTACATTATAAAGACCTAAAGGCAAATTTCATTTCCCCTCTTAGAAAAAGTTCCTGGAGAAAAAGGATAGAACATTTTTTACCCATTTACAGTGTTACTCTCATGCAAAAGTTATGGTATATAAGAGGCAGCTAAGTTTTGATCTGTTTTATTCTTTTACATTTCTATCTCTATTGACAGTACTGGTGAATGACTGCAAATGAACTGAATTGATTTTTCATTGAGACAAGTAAAATGTGGGACATTTAATCAGCTTTATGATACAAGGATCTTGGCAGATGTTCATAGAAATGCTTCTTTCACTTGGGATAATCAGTGACAAACCCAGAGAAATAAATGTTGGTGAATAATTTCTCTTATCTAGGAATCGGTAATTTTCTTTGTCTCATTTTCCCAAACTGCACTGACAGAACATTTTTCCCTTTTCTTCCACTTTCTCAACCTTAAAAATATAATTATCCTTCACAGTTTGCCTACATTTCACTAAAAACATTGTCAAGCTGCATTCAGGCATGGGAATGAGGTTATTAATGATGTCAACATGAGCATGCTTTCCTGTTTGTTTTGGTTTTGTCCAAGGACCAAAGAAAAATTATTTCCTTTTCTTCCAGCTTCGGTAAATTCAACAACTTCTGCTTTTTTTCTTCTTCAAATATAAATATGCACATATAATCACTAAAGATCTAAAAAACAACCCTCACACAGTCTGGCCCAGACTGAGGGGTTTAAATTATTTAATTAATGGGGTTTTAGTTAAGTTCAGGGATTAATTTAATTTTAGTTTTAATCGATTTTAATTGTATGTGATGTATTTTAACTTTTAATTTTCCCTGTAAACTGCCCTGAGTCCTACGGGAATAGGGCGGTATATAAATTTAAATAAAATAAATAAATAAATATATAAATGATATCCTATCATTAATATTATTCCACTTACACCAAATGTCTCTCATGCTTATGCAAATCTATGTTCTTTATTGATATTCAGAAATGCTTTGCATTGGCAAGTGCATTAAATGGTAATATATTTTAAATAATATCCTTCAGGGGTTGTTTTGCTTATGACTGTGCGTTTTAAAAATCAAAATCTTTCCAAACAGAGGAAAATCTCTGCACATGCCTAGAATAAACATATTTGCCAGACAGTGAAAAAAGCATAATCCATTTCTGGGAAAGAATATTCAACTGGAGGTGCCAAGATTTTTTAAAATGAAAAATTGCCATCTTTAGTAGCAACTGGAGAGCCAATCAGAGTATGTTTTACTATCAAAAAACAAAAAAAGAGAAAAGAGAAATGTTTACAGTTAAGTAAACATTAAGACTGAATACATAAAAAGATATACAATCTGTGATTGGAATAGTAACTTACAGTATTCTATTACATGTTAAACAGTAGTTGAGGAAAATTTTGCAACCTTTTTAAACATCATAAATGACTTGTCAGTTAGAAGAATATTCTGCTCTGAACTAGCATGACTTATAAGGGGCATTCATTTAGTCTGTTTACCAAGCCAAAATAACAACAACAATAAAATGCATCACCAAAATACACTTGAGATTGATTTTATATCCTACAGTAGATAGGAACATAGTCTCACTTGTGTCTCCGAGAATCAGGCAGCATATAATTTCAATAAATAAAAATGAATAAATTTGCACAGGAATGTTGTTGAATCCAAAGAGACCCACACCATAAAAATGATCCTTGAGGTCATCCTCAAGGATCAGCAGCTTCAGCTCTATCAAGGCTCTCTTCTATTCAAGGGAGATCATGTACTCAAATCCTAAGGCATAATATTTTAAGTCCTAATTTATACTGTAGGCATCCTTTATAATAATCTCAGATTGTTCTAAAAGTTCAGCTTTTAGAAACAGAAAATAGCTTACTCAATGGACAAAGTGACCTTCTGTACCAGATAAAAAGCCAGTACAGGAATTCCAAGAAGTTCTGTTCACTTAATTCATCTTGTAATAAATGTCTTTTAATCTTTCCGAATAGTCTGAGAACACTCAGTAAAAATTCTCATCAAATCAACTTCAGTCCCACATGCTTGTCATTGTCAGGTCATTACAGTGGCTATTGCTACTGTAAAGCACCTTTTTTTCACTGGAGCTCAATTCCTGATGTTTCCCACTAGGCACAGGCATGCATGCTGGTTGGTTCTGGCAACAATACCAAAGTGATTTGCTGTTACTTTCTTCCTGGAACTTTATACTTTAAAAGAACAGGCTTTCTCTGATTTGGCCCCATTTTACAGGATGTATTTCCCAAAATACAGCTTTCTGGTATACATCAGCAAAAAAAGGCCTGTTTATATTTAGCCGTGCTATTTGAAGATAGCTGAGGATTGCAGCTGAATATCTGAAGAGAGAGAAGAGCTTCCATCTCTGTTCTGAGACGGTATATCTCTATACTATAAACCAGTGCTTTTTTTGTAAAAGAAAAAGGTGCCGGAACTCACACATGTTATACAACCCACCTTGCCTACCCTACAAGGTTCCATCCAAAAAAGGTGCCGGAACTCCGTTCTGAGCATTCTATGAGAAAAAAAGCCCTGCTATAAACCTGACCCAAACTATGGATTAATTCCAAGCCCAAAGCCCAAAATTCTGCTGCCAACAATAATGGGTATTATTGTGATTCACTTACTAAAAGGACAACAGTCTTGGGGAGTAGGGGAGAGACAAAGAAGCAAACAGCCCTCTTGAAATAAGGGAAAAATAATTGTCCATTAAACATGTTAACAGTACTATAAATTCCCTGTTGGGCAATAACATCAGCATGTATGCACAGCACCTTTCCAACTAATGAAGAGCGTCCAATTCTCAGACCCACTTTAGCACAGTGTTTACGCTTCTTTATTCTTTTCTCTTTCCCCCTTCTCTTTTCCTGATTAATGAGGTCAGGAAAAAAAATACTTCATGCCAATAATAGTTTGTATTAACCACAGGAAGCACAACTCAGTACTTTTCCTCACAATGCCTGTTAGCAAGGGGGGGGGGAAATAGGAGAAAACCCCGAACAACTAAATCCACGCACAAACTGCCCAAGAAAGAGCACTCAGCCTGCCAAGAGTGCTGCAGGAAGATTCATAAGCGACAGCATCATTTAAAGTAAAATACTCATTTCAACTGAAAGGAATCAAGACTTTTTTTTACTGGCAACTTGACATTCAGCCTATAAATAGCAATAATACTAATATTATCAACAACTACTCCTATTACTACCACTATTATAAAATGTATTAGCAATGCCTTAGAAAATGATGGCTGCTATTTATTGGCATCTCTGAAAGAAAAATTTCATCCACACGATTACAACAGATGCCAAAACTTGGAGGCAAAACTTGGATGAGATCCTTGTGACTCACATACTTCAAAAATAACAACTACACATCACAGACATATTCAAAATATGGAGATTTGAGAAAGGGACACTACAGCATGAGGCTGGTATTTTATATGACCTCTGAACTCTAAATCATGAATATATAATGCTTTCAGCCACTGAACTAGGAGAAGAAGCCAACCAGAGACAGCACCAAACCTTAACCAACCCACGCAAGCTCCCCCTCCCGTGAGCACTTTACCTCCCCATGACCCTGATCTTATGTAACCACCCCATCACAGGTCCCATCACAAGACTCTCACTGATCATTCACACCTGACCCCTCACAATCCATTACAAGACCCTCACTTGACACACCCACACCTGACACACACATACACACACATACACACCGAACTATATAAAATCCATGTTAAAAAAAAGCACATAAATGCTGAGCACATTACACAGCAAGAAAATTTGACCTGAAAAGCCAAGAAAATCAAATGCATGTAATTTAATAAATTATAAACCCATTTTACTGGCATCAGCAGGACATAAGTATAGGGACCAGATAAGAAGAGAGGAAAGGTAGTCATAGATGAATCAGTTTTGTTTCTCTTAGTTTATTATGTTTGTGAATCTGTCAAGTTCAGCTTTTTTCAATTCATTTTTTAAAGTTACCTTTGTAAGTTCAATTTAAAATCAACTAGTCAATTTAAAATCAACATAAGAGTACCATGCCATTATTGAGAAAACAGCAAATGCCACCTCTGCAAAGAAGCTGAAGAAACAGTGGACCACCAAGTTAGTTGCTGAAAGAAAATTACACCAACCTGCTACAAACAACAGCATGACTAAAATAACAATGATGCATTGGAATATCTGCACGAAATACCATTTGCCTGAAGCAAAAATGGGTGGGACCACAAAATAGACAAAGTAATAGAAAATGAAGAAGTTACAAATATTCTTGGACTTTAGAATTCGAACAGACAAGCATCAGCCACACAACTCTCCAGAATTAACAACTCTTGATAAGAAAGACAAAAAAGTCTCAATAGTGGATGCTGTGGTTCCTGGAGACAGCAGAATACAAGAGAAATAACTGGAGAAAATCACAAAATACAAAGACTTGCAAATAGAAGTAGAATCACTGTAGCAAAAGAAAGGTAGTACCCAGGGCTTTTTTTGTCATAGAATGCTCAGAATGGAGTTCCGGCACCTTTTTTGGATGGAACCTTGTAGGGTAGGCAAGGCGGGTTGTATGACATGTGTGAGTTCCGGCACCTTTTTCTTTTACAAAAAAAGCACTGGTAGTACCAATTGTAGTAGATGCCTGAATGAAACCTTAAAACACCAAGCTTGAACATCCATCGAGCACTGATAAACTCACCATCAATTAATTGCAAAAATCAGCTTTACTTGGAAAAGCTTCAAACAACATCTGCCTATTTCAGATGCTTGAGAAGGACTCTAGCTGGACAAAAGTGTCAAATCCTGTCTAAACATCTCACTGACTGTGAGACCAACCACAACTGATCCAATTCTGTAGTTATTCTTGTTTATATTTCACCAGAGGATACTGCCTGAGTCTTCAGGTTCTTGAGTTTCTTTTCTAGAACTCTGAGGTCCAGAGATATACGGCACCGACTGAAGTATCTCCCAGTGTACTGTATTTCATGTCAATTTTAGTCTTATTCACTATTTACTGAGTTACTGAGGAATCACCTTAACCCATCATTGCATGTTCATAGTTTACATTCTATAATGTAGGTATATCTTCAATTTATTTATTTATTTAATCAATTTATATGACTACTCGTCTCATACAGTACATGCAACTCTGAGACTTGTGAGTTCTAAGGCCATCAGGTGGACAGGAGAAAAGGAGAGATTAGTTCTTGTAATTTCCAGTTTTGTTTATTAAAATATTACTATTTCAAATAAACTTATGGATATAGAGGTATTGCTTTTCATTCAAACCTCATGTATCCTTAGAATATACTACAAACTTTCATTCCCAAGGCAAAGTCCATTTAAGAATGTTCTCAAGATTCATTTAATTTCTATGCTACAGTGCACACAACTATTCATAAAACACTAATTTCCCAGAAGGTAAATTGGTAAGGATGCTCCCTTGCCAACTCTCTAGCATCTTAAAAACTCACCTTATCTTTTTTGAAGGGAAGGGGACATGTGGACACTTTTATAAGCAAAGGCACCTACTATTTTTAATTTTCTAAAAATTCCTATTAAGTGTATTTTCCTTCTTTCTATAAACAGTAACTTGTTTAGGAGATATATAAGGTTCAAAGGCATTTAGAAGATGTTACAGACTGGTGCATTTCAGGTTTTTTTAACTGCTTTTAAACCAAATACTGGAGCATGTAGCAAAGTAAATCGAAAAAAGTTGTTTAGACATAGAAAGGCAAGGAATTTGACTAATTTTCACATTAACATCGTCTTCAGATCTGTCATACCTTATATTATCTTTCTGAATCTTCTCAAAATAGTTCATTATGTCATGCTTCATTCAAAATGCACTGTGCATAAACCTTCTAATGCATAAAACCAATAATGTGGGGGGGTTTTTTTGAATCCTAGCCAATATTTATTATGTGCCTAACAACTAGCAGCTGTTCCATCAATAATTTTTTTAATGATTTGTTTTTCAATCTTAAAGAGTCTCATAACTTGGCTAATTTTGTTGTTTTCAGAGTATTTCATAGCACCACCTCCAATATATTAGGCAGTCATTTTATAGCCTAATGTTGTAGTTAAGTGTGCTGTGGAATGTGATTTAATTTTAAAAATAACAACAGAATAATGCTAGGATTTGGAAAAAATCTTAGCCAAAAAATATTTAGAAAACAAAACAAATACATTTGATGTTGACTACATAATTTTATAAATGATTGTCTTGTTTAAATACCTCAGTAAACCTGAATTTTTACTTATTTCTCCCAGAGGAATGATTAGGTAAATAATGGAGATGCTTTAGTTGGTTTGCTTATCATGACTTTTTTGTTTGCCTTTTCAAAATTAGATAGAAATTAATAGCTAAGAACAAAACATGTACTTTTAAAATAGGAATAAGTCATAGATCCAGGTTTAAACATTTTTGAAAGAAAGATTGAAAAGGTTTTCCATAATTTTGTTTAGCTATGCCTGCTAAATAGCTCTGCTCAATAAAAAGGATCAAAGCAAAATCCTATTTTGAGATATAACAACGTTAAGCTTTAAGTTATCCATTTATTTTGAACCATGCTGTGTAGTCTGTGTTATATATTTCTACAAATACCTCACTTGTTTATTATAGTGATATAATGCTAGATTCAAAAAAAATGGTTTAGACAATACAAATATAAAATATTACAAAAAAGTAAAATCAGGAAAAGACAAATGTTAAAAAAATGTCTAAATAGTATTAAAATGAATTCAAAGTGGTGTAGCAAGCAAAAGTTAGCAAGATTTTAGTCAATCATTCATTTTTTAAAAAAATCAAACATCCTCCTAATGCCACCTAATTTGTTTGTTTGCTTTAGGATATTCAGCTATATTAACAGAGAAGAAAAATGCAATACAATCCTTGCAGATGGCTTCTTTCATCTCAAATCATATGCATTCCCTGCATAATCCACAGATCCTGAGTTTCTCTATTCCTCTGTCTCACTAGTGAATGTTTTCCTCTACTTGATCTCCCAGTCTATACATGGTTAGAAAGAATGCCAGTTTATCTGGTAAGAGAAATTCAATTTCTTCTTTCTATTCATTCAACTGGTTGGGACAAAGCTGTGACTGGAAACAGCAGAAATAAATGACTCTACTGGCTACAGCCCCCACTTACAAATTTTCATTAAGAAATTTGTAAAGACAATAAGACTAGTTGAAGCTGATTTACAAAAAAACTACTCCCTCTTCTTGGCACCCTATTGACCAGGAGGGCATATATTAGAACAGTGAAACTTCTGCCTTGAAATGGTTAAATCAGAGATCCCAAACCCCAGGCTGTGGCCCACTACTGGGCTGTGAGCTGTTCGGAACTGGACCGCAGAAGCAGTGGGTAAGCATGCGTCCTTTATTGGCTATCTTTTAATCCAATTATGCATTTATGGTGTAAATTACACTATCTTTCTACTAAATGCAGACAGCCAATACTGCTCAATCATGGAGTTTACATTTAGCATGCTGACATTAAAATTGACATTACATATTGACATTAAAATTTTACTCTGGATGAAACTGCAACAATTCTGCTACCTTTTAAAACCTGATTCAATCCAAACACATAAAAAACTATGACTTTCAGAAACTCAATCCCAATACTTTTACCATGCTGGTTAGCAGTGCTTTTTTTGTAAAAGAAAAAGGTGCCGGAACTCACACATGTCATACAACCCGCCTTGCCTACCCTACAAGGTTCCATCCAAAAAAGGTGCCGGAACTCCGTTCTGAGCGTTCTATGAGAAAAAAAGCCCTGCTGGTTAGTATTCTGGAAGTTGCAGTTATCTGAAAGACGTCCGGTTGAGAAAGGTTAACTTAGTGTCATGTACTCTTTTACTATATCTTCTCAGATAGTATGCCATGATTCATGCCACCATCAAAACCTCAACTTGAAAGATAAATTAATGAAATATCTAGTTCTTTTCAGAACAGAGGGATTAGCAGGATTATTGAGAAATTTATCACTAGGGGAAAAACAATTAAGAGAGACAATTACTAAAGAAAAGAATTATGGATGATGGAAAATCTACATGCTTATTGTTGCATTTTAGTTCTTTTTTCTGACAGAATGAAGAATTACTCAGAGAGCAAGGGAGTTCTACTAAGAATAAATCATGCTTATAGGAGAACCATAAACAAAAAAAACACAGTTTATTACACAGAGGAAGACAAATCATTATTTCTCCACTAACTGTATAAAATCTACAATTTAAATGGCTGAATAGCCAAAATTGCCTCACTTTTATAAGTCAGAAATAGCAACTGTTTTCTTTTTAGTGGTAATTTTCTTTTAATTGGCTGTTGCCACTTCCTGATTGAACTACTGTAACATGCTGTACATGCAATTACCATTAAAGACTACCCAGATTTTACAACTGGTCCAGAACATGGCAGTTTATGCAGTATTGGGTACCCATGGTTTGTCATGGCTTCCAGTTTCTTTCAGGGTGCAATTCAAGGTTCACTTTTAAAGCTCAACAGGGCACAGGGCTAGGTTATTTGCAGGCCATCCCTCCCTGAGGTATTTGTCCATTCCATTTGATTGGATGGAGTGAGAACATTCTGGATCCTTTCCCTTAAATGTTGCCATCCAGTGGGACCTAGGAAGTGTGCCTTTTCTACAGTAGCCCCTGGCTGTGGAATCTTCCCTTGAGATCCAGCTGTCTCCCAACCCTCTTAATTTTTTGGAAATCGGTGAAGACCTGGCCTTTTCCCCAGGTTCTAGAATAGTAAGATTGGAGCTGAGGGATTCTATACAGGTAGTCCTCAATTTACAACCACAATTGGGAGCAGGATTTCCATTGCTAAGCAAGGTGGTTGTTGTGCCCTATTTTATGACATTTTTTGCCACGATTGTCGAGCAAATCACTGCAGTTATTTAGTGAATCACGTAGTCATTACGGGAATCTGGCTTCCTCCATTAACTGTGGCAAAGTACATGTTTTCAGACTAAAAAGACTTTACATTTACCCCGGATAACAAGGAATTGTGCATTACTGGGCCAGCCCATTCTGAAAGCTGATCTCAAGCAGAAGCAGAGAGCCCCTTTGGAAAAAAAAAACCTAAATGGTTTCCCCCCCCCCATTGTGGCCATTGCTTTAGAATGGAAACATCTGAATAATTGCCTTTTCCTTCATTAGATTATAAAGCATATGCTTCGAATAACAGACTTCAAGGTATATTTCACGTGACAAACTAGTTGGCTTTTCTATATGGTGAAACACCCCCTTCTACCATTACAGAAATGCAGATCTTGAAGGTCTGAAATAATACAATCCAGAAGAATGGTTACTTTAGATTTATCCATCAACTCTGTTCAGAATGCTATCTGCAGGCAATGAAGACAGGGTAGTTTTTTAAACAGGTAATTTTCTCCAATCTTCCTCCTGCATTAATACCGGTACTTCAAAAAATTAGCTGCTTAGAACTGAAAATTCTGTTCTTAAAATAGCTGCATCTTAAGGTTGGTTTTTTTTTGTGGGGAGGGGAATTTTCACAATTTCAAATAAGCAGGCTCTCATATATGTGAATTTTCTTTCTGAGGGATGTGTCTCAACCGTCCTTCAACAACTAGAATTCCCCTTACTATTTAGAGGAAAACGGCATGTTCCTCTGTAGGATTGTACAGATTTACAATATAATGGAACCTCCAGCAATTACCGGTAATAACTGTTGCTTGAGTATTGTGGGGGGAAGAGAAAGTCTTAGGAGATTTTCTTCAAAAATTCTGTGGTTAAACAAGTTATACCTTTTATGCCAGGACAAATTCTATATATTCTAAAATATATTTCCTGTCGCTTGATTGTTTATCAGCCAATTATTTTATCTCCAGATATTCTGTTTAAAAAGGGATGGATTCATGAGATTAATAAAAGATGGCTCTCAGCCAACTGTACAGGGATTGTTGAAGTGTTTCATTGCTTCAGGATGTTTCAGATATTTAAAGGCAAATGCCCAAACTTCTAATGGATCTACTGAACAAAGACACAGGTGTTTAAATTCCACAGCTTCACTTCCTATGCTGTACTCATATTTCTAGTAGTCAGTATTTATATTGCCACTTAATTTTCAATTAATCAAGATTTATTAGTCAACCAACTATGTTATCTTCAAAATGAAAGTCACACATCAGGAAAAAAACAGATGTTACACAGTTAGGGATTATCGCATCTACTAAATATTAGTATAAACTGCCAACTTTACAACCTCTAAATTTCAAATCTCAGCACTTTCAGCAAAGGCCAAGGAATATTGGCAGTTGACCCACATATTTGGTGGGCCCCCCTTTGAGGAAGACTTGTTTAACAGAATGAAGTTTAAGAAAGCAACTAGCAATGAAATTAACACTGATAGGAAGGAAAGCTCTTAGCTACTAAAAATGAGAGACCCTTTTGCTCTCATGGAAAAATTGCAATAAAGATATTCAAGTCATTCTATTTTACTTAAGTAGAAACATTTTCACAAGCAGACTTTATTTAAAGCATTCTCGCCAGTCCCAAAATTAAGGCACCAGTAACCATTTCAGGTAGGGTGCCACTTAGAAAAATAAACCGTAAATCCCTATCTAACAAACCATACAGTAAAAAAAAAATCAGTAGAAAAAGAAGTTGAAAATATATTTATTGATATTTCACATTTCTTAATCACTTTAAAATATAAATGCAAAAATACCACTTGCTGTAATATTTAACAAGACAGTATTAATTTCACTTTGAATTAGGTCAGAACATTTCAAAGTGATTTTTTTTCTCCATTAATTTGTATCTTATAAATCCTTGGTTCATCAGAACTCTCAACAAGCAAATGAATATTGTGAAAGACTCTGAAAATGGACTTGTAATAATATAGGTCTCTGTCGTTCAGATACTCACTGTCCAATGTTAACTTCTCTGTTCTTTTTGCCTGTCTAGAATCTCATATGCTCTAGGTATTTTAGTGACTGATGCTGGCTGCTCTGCCCTCCAATTTGTAAATCTTCCAATTATACAGTTATATTATCGTTAACATGATATACGTTCATATAACACAATTGCGACTCTGGGTGGTACACATAGAACCAAACAAAAACAATCAAGAAACGATGGCAGCTGGGGACAAATCCAACTGAGATAATGAAAACATAAAATCTACAAAATGAGGAAATTCAGGGAATTTCAAAATATTAGCAGGATTAGGGCCCCATGGATCTCAGAATTCCAGAAGGTGCATTAGTACAGGTGGGGGGAGGGATGTACTCAAAACTCTGAAAAGCTACCTTAATATTAATACGGTATGAATACACACCGCTGGGAACAATATTGTAAGATTGAAGAAAGGCAATACTGCAATACTGACAAAATTGTAGAATAAAAGATTTGACTAATAAGAAAAGGAAAATATATATATTTTTCCCATTATAAAGCAAGGTATGTTCTTACTGTGAGACAACAGCTTTAATTAGGTCATGTGTTTTTGTCTACAGCTAGATCAAAAATCTCATGTTTGTAAAGGAAATCCCGCTAACTATCTGCCAGATAAGGCTGATGAGAAACAGTGAACAGAAATAAAATATTTCCCCAAAGATCAAGAATACAACTAATAAAACTGATAAATAAAAGGTAATTGTATACTAAGGTTCTATTATCATAGGAGACCACACAAAACCTCCAATCCTGCAGGATTCAAAGTAATATTGGATATAAATATGAATAAAGTGGATATAAATATGAACAATATGTTTGCCGCTTTTAGATGGTATGTTTTAAGTAAGCTAACTCACTGTATATTGTGAGTAATCATGCAAGAAAGAATCTCAGGGGAACAATAAACAAGGAAAGCCTAGCAGGGTAATTGAAAAACAAATTTCAACAGCAGTAGGCAACCCTTTTGCAGCTGCAGACTGTCCTTTTATTTCTGGGGGGGGGGAGAAAAAGCTTCTTTTTTTCCTTTCTTTTTGACCAGGAACTGCAGGTGATGTAGCCAATGACCTCATTCGGATAAGGACTGTGGAGGGAAGCTTAACATTCCCAGTTTTGTACTCAGCGTGGAGGGGGGGGGCTTCTTGTTCTTTCCTTCCAACCCCTAAGAGTAGGAGACATTTAATATACCTATTTTATGCAATGATGTTAAGTAAGGAAATAAATTACACTGAGGGGGAGGGGGAATCACTCAACTGAAAAATCAGCATTTGCCATTACCATATTAACACTTCAATTCTGACAGTTCTTTGGAGCCCTGCCACCAAAAAGGGGGGGGGGGGAGAACCAAAGGGCCATATAATTTTGCAGCCACAGACTGTACAGACTTGTTACAAAAAAAGTAGGCTTTCAAATACTGATTTTAAATAAGCAGTAGAAAATACGATTGTAGGCCTTCCATGGACAGAATGGTTTCTACCAGCAGGAAGGGTTTGCTTAGTGATGGCGATTCTAGCAGTTCTAGTTGCCATCGTTAAATGAGGATTGCATGGGTCATTAAGTGAGGCTCTCACTTGATTACCATGACTTCCAAGTTCCTGACTCTTCCCCAAAGAGTGTACTTGTAGGAAGCCAGCAGGTAATGTTGGAAATTTTCATGTGATCTGTAATCATTACCTTCACTTAACTGAATTATTCTGTTAACTCACATCAGCATTGGAACTTGGTCTGGGCAACTATTTTCAACTTGAAATGTCAAATATAACATAAGCAGGTAGTCTTCAACATATGACGAAAACTGAGCCCCAAATTTCTGTTGTTAAGTGAGACATTTGTTAAGTGAGATCTGCCTCATTTTACGACCTTTCCTGCCACAGTTATTAAGTGAATCACTGCAATTCTTAAGTTAGTAACACGGTTAAGTGAATCTGGCTTCCCCGTTGACCTTGCTAGTCGGAGGGTCACAAAAGATGATCAAATGACTCTGGGACATTGCAACCATCGTAAATATGAGTCAGCTGACAAGGCGCCTGAACTTTGATCGCGTGACCGTGTGGATGCTGCAACAGTCATAAGTCACCATTTTTATGAAAAATGGTCAGAAGTCACTTTTTTCCAGTGCCACTGCAACTTCGAACAGTCACTAAATGAACTGTTGTAAGTCAAGGACTACCTGTACGTTATAGAGCATTGTACAAGATAGACAGATAGCAGGATGCGGACCAATTGCATGCATCATGTTTTAATCAAATTAATATTCAATGGCCTCCCTATTAATTACGAATAGCTATATTCTACACTGTGTCTGGTATTTTGTAATCTTCATTTAGGTGAAACACTGCATCATAGTGCAAAGCTTTTTCCACAAATGTAGCTCAGATGGGCTAAGGCAGGGGTAGGCAACCTCGGCTCTTTTATGACTCATGGACTTCAACTCCCAGAATTCCTGAGTCAGCCATGCTGACTCAGGAATTATGGGAGTTGAAGTCCATGAGTCATAAAAGAGCCGAGGTTGCCTACCCCTGGGCTAAGGTATAGAATGCCTAGAATGCCTCGCAAAGGAATAAAACTTGGGAAATTTTTGCCACTTTAATGCTACTCTGCTGCAGCTATTCAGTGCCACTGAGTGCAATGGTCAGCCAGTCATGTGATCCTCTTTTTCAACACTTCCTGACAGTTTCTCACAAGTTGATGAAGAACCCAGAAGGAACTGATATGATTTCTGACACAGTGACAGTAATCATCATTAATTGATTCTGGGAGGTGCAATGAATACCAAAAATGATTCGCATCAAACAGATTTTTCCCATAAAGAATAATGTATTGAGTTACAAGGCACACCATCGACAAGTTCTAGCTTGTGCGGTGAGTACCAAACAAACAAGGAGTACCAGGACAAAATTTCCGCATCAAAATGCATTGAATAGCAAATTTGATGAATTTCAAAGCAGTTGAGTACCAAGGTACCACTGTAATTCAGATGTAAGGTTCTACATTTAGGCAAGAAAAACCAAATACACAGGTATAATAGTTTAAAGTTGGATTTTTTTTCTATTTTTCTCTGCAGAGATAAGACTCGTGGGCAGCCCATTTTTTTACTGGCACTGTACTCATCCCACTGCTTCTCCCAGCTGCTGGTTACAAGCCAGCCATTATGGCTAAGTCTGCCTGGAATACAGTCACAGCTTTGGCAACAGTTTGTAACTCTAGCTCTAGTAAGGTTAGACTCCCTTTAACCTTGCTCCAATGCTGACAACAATTAGGTTTTATCCTCACAGCTCTTAGTGGACTTTACTACAAGAAGAGTGACAACATGACACCCAGGGTAAGAGGAAGGGAGGGAGATGCAAACTTTCCCTGCACTTCATTTTTGACCTTGTCAGTTCATCAGTTCAGGTCAATGGGACATTAAAACAGGAAGAATAACAATATTACATGCAAGCATTGTTATTTACACCACATAGGTATATATCTATTCCAAAACATGTAATCGCATTCGTTATTGTTAAATTTACTTACAGCATTGTTATGTTTCGACAGAGAGATTACAGTATTATTATGGAAGACCTGCATCAATTCAAGGGGCAGTGCTAAATTATGGAGGGGGGGATGTGTTGCATTCCCCTTTTTGTCATCTGAAGGACAACAAGCTGATTGGTTCATGCTGATCTCTTCATGCCCACTGCATTTCCAAGATAAGGTAAAGGTAAAGGTTTCCCCGCACATGCATGCTAGTCGTTTCCAACTCTAGGGGCCGGTGCTCATCTCCGTTTCAAAGCCGAAGAGCCAGCGTTTGTCCGAGGACATCTCCGTGGTCATGTGGCCAGCATGACTAGACACCAAAGGCGCATGAAATGCTGTTACCTTCCCACCATAGTGGTCCCTATTTTTCTACTTGCATTTTGACGTGCTTTCGAACTGCTAGGTTGGCAGAAGCTGGGACGAGTAACAGGCGCTCACTCTGCTACTTGGCACTCGGGATTCGACCCGCCAAACTGCCGGCCTTCTGATCGACAAGCTCAGCATCCTAACCCACTGAGCCACCACATCCCTATTTCCAAGATAGCAGGAGTCAAGATGATCATTCAGCAAAGTTTAAAATGACTTGGAGAGTAGAACTGGAATTGTACAAAAGTGCTGTTAAAGAGAGGACTGCTCAATTTTTTAAAAAGAGGAACCTAATGCCTGAGAGTTAATCACCTGTCATTTAAAGCATTAAACAAACATCAGAATGCTCTAATAGCTTCAGGAACTGGCTGGACGTTATATTTCTCAAAGGTTATCCCAGTAAAATGAATTCATATTCACCTTCTGACCCTGTTATAAATTCTACGTTAATTTCAGCATGATGCAGAACACATGTTAATAATAAGTGTTTGAATAAAATTCAGACTGAAAACTGAAGAGTTTTCAGCTTAAGTGTAACAGTTCAGGAAACACATGACAGAAATTCAGTCATGCTGGTAACAGGCCTGTGGTAAACAATACTGCCACTGAAGGCACCCCAAATAACTGCTAGAATTTCTTTCAGCTCAGGCCCCCCCCCTCCCGCTTTCATCTAAAACAAAAACTAAAAAAGCAGGAAAAATAAATCTAGACCAAGAACTTAAGAGTGTGCATGTCAGCTGGACTCCCACAACTCTGCACAACTTTTTTTAAAAAGAAAAATGACTACTGTTCAACTACACAGAGCGCAGTAAGATTAGTGCACCGGCTCCTCGTTTTCTTTGCTTTTAAGAGAAATAATCAAGTGAATTCTAGATGCAGAACTTAAAACAAAAACTTATAAAAAAACCAATGCATATCAGCATGGAAGAGGAAAAGCACGGTGCCCATTTTGCCCATTTTATTATTTATTAATTATTATTCATTTATTAATTATATTTTTATACCACCCTTCTCCCGAAGGACTCAGGGCAGTGTACAGGGCAATAAATACAAAAACAGGATACAAAAGTTAAAAGCGATTAAATAAATGCCCAAGGTTAAAACAATAATTAAGATGTATTTAAAACCCCAACCCTAACCCATCAGACCAGGTCAGACTACTCAAATAGATACGTTTTTAGATCGCGCCGGAAGGAGCGAAGGTCGGGGGCCGTCCGGAGCTCAACCGGCAAGCGGTTGCATAGGTCTGGCGTGCCCACAGAGAACGCTCTCCCCCTGGGGGCCACCAATCGACATTCTTTGATCAGAGGCACCCTGAGGAGGCCCTCTCTGTGGGAGCGCACTGGACGGAGGGAAGTTGACGCCGGCCGCAGGTGTTGCCGTAGGTAATCCAGACCCATGCCATGTAGGGCTTTGTAAGTCATCACTAACACCCTGAACCTCACCCGGAGGGCAACCGGCAGCCAATGCAGCTCGCGGAGCAAAGGTGTAACATGGGAGTATCGGGAAACCCCCAGCACAACTCGCGCGGCTGCATTCTGCACCAGTTGGAGTCTCCGAGTGGACTTCAAGGGCAGCCCCATGTAGAGAGCATTACAGTAGTCTAGACGAGAAGTCACGAGCACATGAGTGACTGTACGCAAGGCATCCCGGTCTAGATAGGGTCGCAACTGGCGCACCAGGCGAACCTGGGCAAAGGCCCCCCTAGTCACAGCTCCAATATGCTCTTCATTTTGAAAAATGAACAAACTATAACACTTTTTGAAATGGACAGCAGTTTCAATATCCACTGACACACTACAATATTTAGTGTCTATTCAGTTTTTATAAGTAATAAATAGAAATTATAACAAAACCTGGTTCAGAATTGTTATTTCTGTCCTATTATGGAAAAAAGTTAATGTTGGAGTTGACAAATATTTCTTATACAACATATGACATACAACTTATCCTAACTGAAGCAGGAGTTCCTGAGTATAACATAAATTTTTGATTGGCTTTGGTAAGTAGACTACAAGATCTGGACAGCTCCAGATATAACATTTGCTCCAGCAAAATCTTTCTTTCAAAGTACTAACCCTTCCTGAAGAATACAGGGACGAGTGCTAAATTTATGACCTGGGCATAGCACTTGTCACCTCTCATTCAGCATACTCCTTGAAAACTGATGAATAGATGGTCGGGGGAGGGGGGGAACTACCTGGTGTAAAAGGGATAGCTTTCAAAAAGAGAGCCTAACCCAGGATTAAGGTTGTAAGAGATCCTTACAACCTTAGAAGCAGTGAGGAGCACTGACAGGTTTCCGCTGAAGCTTGAAGTTCAGCAATTCTGCTAAACATACACTTGGTTTACTTAATCCATTTGATTATTCCTACGTAGAGAACAAACTTGGCGGCTGCTAAGAAGCTTTAGAAAAGCACACACTCATTAAGATACTATAAATCCTACCTATCAACTTATCGATTTACCGAAAATGAATTATTCAAGTTAATAAATTAGCAAACTTTGAACAGCCAATAAACACTCATCCTATTTGCACTGAGTGAAGTCTTAAATAGCTAAGAGTTTTGGATTCCTTATGCTGTCCTAGGACTTATGTAACGAGATGCAGAATAAATTGAGAAGATGGAAAATGTCATTCGCAACTTGTTAATTATTGAATATTTTTATGTCAGCACCGTCTTTTCAAGCTGTTATTTATTACAGAAGATAAACCAGCACTTGGCATTTGGCATACCAAGAGGTATTCAGCAGGATATTATGTATCATAGCTAAAGCCAAGAAACACATTTAAGATTAGATTCAATTTGGGGATATTTTAAACGTTAAAGTTT
Organism: Vipera ursinii; assembly: GCF_947247035.1. NCBI lineage: Eukaryota > Metazoa > Chordata > Lepidosauria > Squamata > Viperidae > Vipera > Vipera ursinii. The sequence goes on along the minus strand of NC_139512.1, from coordinate 173,518,276 downwards.
CTAAAATGCTCTGTTATGTGTTTTGATAAATTGTCCGGAGTTCAAAGCTACATAACACTCAGCATCTCAAATCTCAAGAAGTTGACTGTAAACAATGTATATAATTTCTGAAAAGCACATATTAGCCTATAGAGACATACTTAAAAAGAGTAATAATATCTATGGATATTGAAAATAATAAAATATTAAAAATCAAGGACTGAACTGACAAGGCTCCACTGAAATTAGTGCAATATACAAATGGAAGCCGAAGTAGGCTTACAACAATAGAATTGGTTTCCGCATTCTTACTGTATTTCTATAATTATGTTGATTGTATATCTTCTTTCATAATGCTGTATTCACTAAGGCTTATTTTCCACATAAATTACTATTTCTGTTGAAAAACAAAAGGTATTCAGTCCTCTTTTTTATGACATGCAATATACTAAAATAAATGTTCAGATCCAATTATTGTTATTTATTTATCTATTTCAGTTACTAGAACAATTAAGGTAAACAAAAAAAATATGGCTACAGTATGAACATTATATACAAAATAAATAAAATGGAAATCTGCAGCAGGTTTATGCCTTAGATCCAAGAAAGATACAAAACTCACATAAACCATTATCTAACAAGTTACTTGACAGTTATTGCTTCATTCCAGAGAAACCAGTGAAACTGTGATAGAATAATTGCAAACCTCAGAGCAAAATAGATACTATAAATGTCAGAAACTGGATTTTCTATTTAGTATATCATTCTAAAATACATTTTATAGCAACTACATTAACCTGGAAGGACAAGTTTAAAAAATCCTTATAATCTTTATATCATTTAAATGCTTTTAATTCACTTGAAACCAAGAAGCAGTGAGGTGAATCTTACGCACTGTTATAATGCTCCAAAGATATACTTTAGAGAAGTGGTGATTTATTTTAAAAGAAAGCTCCGTGACCTACCTTCTTACTCCACAGTTAAGCAAAACTCACATTCCATTCACACAACTCCATTAACAAAGGAGAAGCAATGCTTGATTTTAAAAAGTCTGTCTCCTCCTAAGAAATTCACTGCTTAAATTTATTGCTATTGGTTATATAAAGAGAAATGCACAGACAAAACTATTCAAAAGTAGAATGATGAATTTTGGTGTGTTTTTAGTGTATTTGGAGCATTCCCCCCCCCTGCTATGGACAGTATGTAACTCTGCTATCTACTTCACCATGAACACATAGGAAGTCCCTGGGTGAAGAGCTGAAAAAGGAAAGAGAGGGCAGGTGCTGAATTTTGTTTTTGCCTCATCCCTTCAGACTCTTCTGCAAACTCTTCTGTAGAAAAACAACTACTGGTTATGTCAGTAGAAAAAGGTAAAAGGTAAAGGTAAAGGTTCCCCCGCACATGTGTGCTAGTCATTTCCGACTCCTAGACGCCAAAGGGGCACGGAACGCTGTTACCTTCCCACCGTAGTGGTCCCTATTTTTCTACTTGCATTTTGACGTGCTTTCGAACTGCTAGGTTGGCAGAAGCTGGGACGAGTAACAGGCGCTCACTCTGTTACGCGGCACTCGGGATTCAACCCGCCAAACTGCCGACCTTCTGATTGACAAGCTCAGCGTCCTAACCCACTGAGCCACCGCGTCCCTTAGAAAAAGGAGGGGATGGTTAATAACAGGTTGACTGATTGTAACAGGATGGCTGGGGTAAAAAAGGGTTCCTTGGCTTCCACAGTACTTCATTCTTTTCTCAAAAGAAAGCTGGGTTTAAATGGACTTGAGCAAAATTACTGATAAAAGAAGGAAGTGGCAATTCAAGCTAAGTAAAGAAATGGCTAGGGAAACAATGAATTTACATCTCCAGGACCAACCCTATTACCTCTGAAAGACTGGATGGAATTTGTGGATCTCTAAATCTCTTTCTGTAAAATAATAATAATAATAATGGAGCATGGCAATAGGCCAGAAGTGATTTTTTTTTGCAAATAAAAATTCCCACAGGGTTAACTATATATCCACTGTGATTAAAATGGTAATGGATACAAGAATTTCAGCAAGTGAAATAGTTTGCCATTTAGAACCATTATAATGTACTAATATAATTAGGGCAGACAGAAGGATACTTTTTTCACAGATTTCCTATGAATTGACAATTAAACAACAGGGAAGCTTGTTCTTCAACCAGCTCTTACAAGAAGATTGGAAAGGGGCAAATACTGGCACTATCTTCATAATTTAGAAAATAGTGCATTGCTTTGCAGTAACCAGCATTTCCATTATGCCAAAACCAACTGATCTCCTAACGGAATGACTAGTTTGATTGTCCATGTGGTAGACATAATGCACCTTGAATTCAATGAACATTTTACGATGTCATTATAGTACAGAAAATGGTACAGTACAGAAAATGGCAGAGCTGAACATGAGTTCTGGTCTAGACATTGTGCTATTTGACATATTTATAAATAACCAACCAGGTGGGTAGGTACTTACAATTATTAAATCTGCAGATGACACAAAGAGATGGGAAATAGCAAACATTTAAATTCAGGAGGATCATATCAAGCTGGAACAATGGGCAGAAGCCAGCAAGATGAATTTCAATAGGAACAGGTATGTATATTTAGATAGGAAAAATCAGAGGCTTGAGAGTATTATGGGGGAACCATATGGGCAACAGTACATGTGAAAAGAATCTAGCTACTTTGGTTGGTCAAAAGCTAAACATGAGCCAATTCTGAGATGGAGTTGCCAAAAAAAGCCCCAACACACTGCTAGGTTATAACAACAGAAGCATGGTGTCAAAATTAATTCCTCTCTATTCTGAATTTTATATGCTTGCTGTATCTTGAATACTGTACCCAGTTCTGGTTATCAGATTTTAGAAATGACGTGTTGTGTTCAATGTGGCCAGAGGAAAACAACTAAGATGATATGGGATATGGAAAGAAAATTGTATGGTTGGAAATACTGAGCATCTCTACTTTGAAAAAAAGTTTTACAGGGAGAGCTGATAACTGTTCAAGTCACTGAAAGACTGTCACATAGAAGATGGGGAGGAACTGAGCAAGTTGTTGCACATTGCAGGGGGGAAAGGGTTTTCATTACAAAGAAGTCAGTTTTGTTGGACATCATGGAAAATTTTCTACTGGTAAAAGACGTCCAACAATCAAGCAGACTGGGCATTATAGACTCTCCCTAATTAGAAGCATTTTATCAGAGTCTTGATTGTTATCTCTCAGGGATGCTAAAGTATTGGATACCAATATTTGGGGTGGGGTGGGAGGAGAATTGGAATACATCATCTCAAAGAAGCTTGCATTCTATGATTAAATGTTTCTTATACTCCAATTATCTAATCATAGAAAATGAGAAACATGTGCACTGCAATATCTAGATCATAATTCCTTAAATGATTTGCTTAAATGAATCCTTACCAGTTGGAATGATCCCTAAAATTGATGCTCTGTTGAAAAAGCCCCAACGTCATTTTCAGAAATCTGGGCAGTTTTTGAATTGTGACAAAACTATGCATGCTAACATATTTGCCATGTGCTCAGAGCTCTGTGGAAATCTGCTTTCAGCGGCAATCTAACAAACTGTGTTAAAATAGAACATGGAAAGCTACTTAGACAGACTTCAGATGCCTCTCTCGGTCATAAAAGACAAAGTGTCATAACCAGATGGAATGAAGTGAGGTGTCTCATCCTTCCTCACCAAAGGCCTTGTGTAAAGAATCAGGTCTTTATCATTCTTCTGAACAGCAAGAGGGGGGAGGCCATCCCGATCTCAGGGACAACCTCATTCCAGAGGGCAGGCACTGCTGCAGAGAATGTGTGCTGAGGTCACAATAGATAACATTGTTTAAATAAAGGAATCCAGAGCATGCCAACCCTGCAAGATCAAAGTAGTCAGGAAGATACATAGGGGAGACAAGCACTTCCTCAAGTAACCAAGTTCTGTGCCATGTGGGGCTTTATAAGTAACAACTAGCATCTTCAATTGCACCTGAAAGCAAAAACTGGCAACCAATGCAGATCAAGGAGAGGAGGTGTTACATGGACTTAACAAGCCATCCCCATCACTGCTTGTTCCATTGCATTCTGGACCAGCTGAAGCTTCCAGGTAGTCTTCAAGGGCAGTTCCCTATAGAATAAGTTGCAGCAGTCAAGTCACCAGATGATTATGGCATGAGTGGCTTTATGAAAGAACCCCAATCTAGGAAAGGGCAAAACTAGTGCATCCAGATATAATTGTGCAGTGACCTTCCTGGCCACAGTTGACACCTGCTCTTCAAGCAAGAGTCACAAGTCCAGGAAGACCCACAGGTTGCACACCAACCTTGAAGAGGGAAGTGCTATTCCATGCAAGGTTGAAGATGGAATATCCTCAGATCTGAATTTATTATCAACTAACCTCATAAACTGAAGGAAGGATATGCACACAACCTTGACCAATATTTTTTTCTTTTTACAAACCTGTAGTCCCTTAATTCGGGGTAGAATCAGGGTGACTGAATGGAGCTGATTATTTACTAACAGGATGCCCTTCCTGACACCTATCTGGAGTTCGCAGCAGGTATTTTCTCTTTGTGCCCTGAGAGAGAAACGTCTGTCGCTGCCTATGATTGAAATCACAACCTTCTGAAAAGGGGACGAGCATTTTCACCACTAGGCCACCACGCCACTCAACCTTGACTAATATAACACTACCTAATTATATAGCAGCCTTCCCCATATGCAGATTGGAAAATAACAGGAGCTGTAGTCTAACTGCCTAACATATGTAGTCTAACTTATCTTCCCCTTTGATGCCCCAAGCATCAAGATAGGTAAATCTGGAATATCAATAAATATAACTTACTTCGATGAAGCTTAGAATTTGCAAGATAGTTCTGAAAAGAGACCAACAACCTCTCACAAAATTGTTGTTGTGAGTCACCCAGAGTTGTGCTCTAAGGCAGGCAGCCATACAAATGTTTTAAATAAACGAAACTAATGCATTCGAGACCAATCTGAAATTTGACATAGTGACTTCCAACATATTAGTCTTGCAATCAACAAATACAAGAGGGAAAAGACATAGCAATTCAGATGGGCCTGCTAAAATATGCACAACAAAATGAATATTATCAATCAGCATTTCATTTCCTTCACACTCCACCTGCAGACAGAGATAAAACAGTAGGAGGCAAGAGAGTAGTACATCTTCAAGGACAGGCGCTGAACCAAAAGCACTGTCATTTTCTCATGTATGCCTGCTGAACAGAAGCCCTGATGCCAGCTTATCTGCTTGCTGTTCCCACATATTGCAACCTTTATCGAGCTTTGCAGTCTGTGTTAAAATGTCAAGGCAAATAACTACAATCAGGAATACCTCGCAGTTCACAAGAGAAACCTTGCCTGTTTATGACTGATTTTAAGCAATGTGTTAACAAAATAGAGGGGATGAGGAGAGGTGACCTTACTGAAAAAGATTATGGTTTTAAAACATAAGGCTGTATTTTTCACACTCAGATGCAATTGGTGTCTGAATAGCATGCTAGGAAATGCAATCTGAAACATGGACAAATACTGTACATTAATCTTAATAATCTTTTGTCACACTGAAACTTTCAATTGGCCGCCATCCCCACTTTCATTTTTCTGCCTTAACTAATCAGGATTCTGTGCCAACTGAGGATAATCAATCCTTGTTAAGATAGGGGAAGGCGAGGTAGATTTTTCTGCCCCCACCGCCCCTCCCGTTTCTTATGAACAGTTTGTATAGTTGCAGAGGTTGAGGATATTCCCTCCCAATTGTGAACAAATGGCTGGCTTGTTCTATGATCAAAGCTGATCTCAGAAAGGGGAGTTTGATACTGGATTTGTTTTGAGAAAGTGTTAACACATTTTAGAAGTACAAAATTATTCTTTTTTTTTTAACTTTAAGGTATGTATACAGTATATGGGTGGAAGTGCAGATCAATGCTTACAAACAATAAACTAAAGACTAGTCAAATCACATTTATATGAGGGAAGAATTATGCATTATAGATGTTTGCATCTTTTTTTAAAAAACAGCCCTCCCCCAAACTATACCTTTTAAAGTTTTTGAAGTTTTTCAAGCAATAAATGCATGATTGAACAAAGGATGTCCAAACACACAAATATGCACTATCAGCTTCTTATACAGATTTTTTAAAAATTGCGTGTATTATAAATGTACAAATTTATAAGCTGCTTTAGTCAAAAAAGTATATTTTTAGCCCACAATTTCTATTTATCTGGCATTTCTCCTCCTCTTATCCTTGCTGAACTTGTGGTGGCGCAGTGGTTAGAAGTTGTGGTGGAGCAGTGATTAGAATGCAGTACTACAGGCTAACTTACTGCTTGCTCCAGGAGTTCGATCCTCACCGGCTCAAGGTTGATTCAACCTTCCCTCCTTTCGAGGTCGGTAAAATGAGGACCCAGATTGTTGGGGGCAATACGCTGACTCTGTAAAGCGCTTAGAAAGGGCTGTAAAGCACAGCAAAGCGGTATATAAGTCTAAGGGCTATTGCTAGTGCTACCAGGAAAATCATACAAGCCCATGGGCAGTAGGGTAAAACTAGAGATAAAGTGACTCTCAGCAGACTCGTACAGGCCTAGCCCTTCTACCAAGTATGAACAGAACACCAAAGTTCAGCCCTGCTTGCTCCTTCTAGTCCTGCCATCATAGCCAGCAGGGCTGAGGAAGTCAAATAGGGAGATGTGTACCTGGACTGAGCCAATATGAGCGGGTTAATTTAGTTCAAGCTATATAGACATATCCTTCTATATTCAGACACGCAAAGGCAATCCTAGCAAGCACTGATATATTATCAGCTTTTGAAAATGATCGCTAGATTTTATAAACAGCTCCTTTCCTTCTGTTTGCAAACTACCATCTGCTACTAATTTAAAAATGGTTATCTGGATTTTCTAGATAATCAGTACCGCCAACAGGAAGATATTAAATATTGGCTTCTTATCCAATGTGTGGTAAATCCTATGGGCTACCAGTTATACCTGGGTATTTTGTGTGGTACGTAATAGAGATGTTTCAACTGCCTCTAGAGCAGGGCTCTTCAAACTTGGCCCTTTTGTGACTTGTGGACTTCGACTCCCAGAATCCCTCAGCCAGCGTGCCTGGCGGAGGAATTCTGGGAGTTGAAGTCCACAAGTCATAAAAGGGCCAAGTTTGAAGAGCCCTGCTCTAGAGTGTTTAGTGCTGCCATCATGCTTGAGCCATAAACAAGCCCATTAGTTTATGTTGTTTTTCTGTGGCCAGCTGGAAGAAATGTTTATCCAGGGCTTTTTTTCTCATAGAACGCTCAGAACGGAGTTCCGGCACCTTTTTTGGATGGAACCTTGTAGGATAGGCAAGGCGGGTTGTATGACGTGTGTGAGTTCCGGCACCTTTTTCTTTTACAAAAAAAGCACTGTGTATATCTATATACTGCCAGCAGTAACATTCATTCACACACTCATACACACTTGTAAAAAAAGCAGTCTAGCATTAATGTGGCAGGAAAACTTCAGCATTCTATACTTGTAGTGACATTAAAAATAAGGTGATATCATCCGGCTTTTTTCTTTTGATCTAATAATCATCAGCTCACTGAGATTTTACTCAAAAATAATCAGATTTATGGATAAAAGTGCCATGCAAGGAGAGAATATATAAAGGACATAGAATTTATTCTAATACTTTCATTTCACAGTGTACGAATTCCTCTCATAAATGTTTGGCTCTGTTACTATTTTATTCATTTTATGCAAAGTAAAAGCAACTTTGCTATTTGATGCCAAATTTTTAGTTTCAACAGATTGAAACCCACACCAGAGGGAGAGGGCGGAAGACTGCCAATAGATGACTGGAAGCTGGTTCGAGAATCGATGCCATAGCTTAAGGTAAAGGACTGCTCAGAAATAACAATCCAATTATGTCATCTCTTCTGCTTGTGTAATCAGGGCTGCTTCAGAGCAACTTACCGTGGAGCAACTCATTTCTGAATAGCAGGTCAGTAATTTGCTTTGAATTGCAGACAGCGATTGAGCAATGAATTTAGAACCTAATATCATGGATCAACTGTGCAGTGTAATTACAGTCCCCGATGAGTAAGACAGACATGGCACAGTGCCAACAAAAGTTGAGAACTGAGGAAGTGTTCTAGATATACAACAGATCACATGTATGGAAGTAAAGTGTATACACACACACACACACATGTATACACAAACACATATATACATATACATACATATGCACACATACAAATACACACATATATATACATACATACATACAAATACAACTTACTTCCCAATATATACAATGAAACATTTTGCTTTCCTGGTTTTTGACCTTATGTTGGCTAGACAACTGGCCAATCTAACAAAGTAGTGTTTACAACAGGGATGAATAATTTGTAATCCAGTAACTGGATGCACCCCAACTCCTTTGTAGTGCCCCCAAAACTGCAACCAAGAATATCTTCAAATTCCAGCAGTGCAACAATTGAAAATGAACTAAACAGGTTCCTAAGATTCAAATGCCACAGAGCAAGGCATAAAATAAGTTGAAGATAGTGTTAAATAAAAACAAAAACAAAAAGGCAAAACTAAAGTGGGTGGGAGTGAATCGCAATTGTGCTTTTATGCGAGATACAGCCCTGCTCACTTTGCATCAGCCTCTGCATTGAACCACTTAAAACAGACCTGGCATTTTCTAAATGCCATACAAAGATTAAGAAAAATACACCCTCGTTCTCAAGATTCACGCACATGGATAAAAAGGGAAAGGCTGAAAACAAGCAAATCTCAGCTTTATTTCTTTGTAATTAAACACATGTTTGTGACAAGTTGGAATGGGAAATACTAAAACAATTTGAGAGAGTAGATCCGTTTGCCCCAGCCAAGGCAATTGGAAAAAACCAGGCTGCCTCAGCTTGCCCGGTTACATTCGTGACAATTTTTTTTGGTGCTAATTTTGTATGTGTTGGTATTTATACAATTGCCTAAGCACAGCAGAAAAAAACATGGTGCTCCAAATGGGTAAATTCAAAGAGTAACTCCCAAGCTTCATAGGGTTCAGTCTGTTCTGGTTGTGATCCAACTGAGAGGGTTTGCAGTTATCCTGCAACCCTACTTGCTTCCTCAGGATTCATAGACTCAAACTGATCCCAGATTATTTCAGACTGAAAACCTAGTTATCTTGACTGGCAGTGCCCATGTACAATCCAACTCTATTCACATCTGAGCAGTTTTATCCACCAAATTCTGCAAACATTCTTTCACAGTAGCTTTTCAGATTTTTTGCCGTTTGACTCAAAGGAGCTGTTGGATAGCACTCAGCACGAACAATAACAGCAAAATATTTCCCTTATGCCCTTGAATCAATACCGTGCGGGCTCAAATATTATCCGTGTCAGTCAGACTTGAGACAGTTTTCCTTCTAGGGATGTACAAGGCATCTCTTTTGCCACCTCATGTCCCTGAGCTCATCAGCAATGTTATCTTTCCTACAGCAGAGTGCAACTGGAGAATCCATAGCCCAAAACATGCCCCGTGGCGGTAACCCGATTCTGATCTCCTCTTATCAACACAAAACTTTATTATTATTATTTTTATAATGTATTTCTGTGTGTGTTTTTGTTCCTTTTGGGGTTTTCTCTTTTTCTGTTATTATTTTAAGAGCAGTAAAACAAACTTTCTTTAGAGGTTCCGTTGGCTTTCATTGCCATCCTCTGTAGTTACATGGTAAGGATGTTAGAGACAAACATGGAGACAGACAAAACCAGGCTCACAAATTCAAAGCTATTTGGACATCTAGTGCTAACCATCTACTCTAGTGCCTGGGAAGATATCTCACAGTCTGAGGGGATGCCCTAAATCTAGACTACAGATTTACTTTTTGTAAGTCCCTTAATATATATCTAGCTGACTTGACCCCTTCATGGATTACTGCCTTGTCATGGCAAAGGGGCTTGCGCAATTCAATGAAGACGGACAGGTCATAGCAGAGAGTTCTGACAAAACGTGATCCACTGGAGAAGGAAATGGCAACCCACTCCAGTATCTTTGCCATGAAAACCCTATGGACAGTACCAAAAGGCAAAACGATATGACGCTGGAAGATTTATTTATTTTTTATTTATTTTAATCCCATTTATATCCCGCCCTTCTCCAAAGACTCAGGGCAGCTTACAATTTAAGCACAAACCAATGTGCTTAGCAAAGATGAGCCCCTCAGGTCGGAAAGCGTCCAATATGCTACTGGGGAAGAGCAGAGGGCTAGTACTAGTAGCACCAGAAAGAATGAAGCGACTGGGCCAAAGCTGAAAGGATGCTCAGTTGTGGATGTATCTGGTGGTGAAAGGAAAGTCCGATGCTGTAAAGATTTTTTCTCTATAGAAACCTGGAATGTAAGATCCATGAATCAAAGCAAGCTGGATGTGGTCAAACAAGAGATGACAAGACTGAACATCGACATCTTAGGAATCAGCAAACTAAAATGGACAGGAATGGATGAATTTAATTCAGATGACCATCAGGTATACTACTGCGGACAAGAATCCCTCAGAAGAAATGGAGTAGCCTTCATAGTCAATAAAAGAGTAGGAAAAGCAATACTGGGATACAATCCTCAAAATGACAGAATGATCTCAGTTCGAATCCAGGGCAAACCATTCAATATCACAGTAGTGCAAGTCTATGCCCCAACCACCGGTGCTGAAGAGGATGAAATTGACTGGTTCTATGAAGCCCTACAGTACCTTATAGAACTAACACCAAAAAATGATGTCCTTATCATCATGGGGGATTGGAATGCTAAAATAGGAAGCCAAAAGATAACCGGAATAACAGGCAAATTTGGCCTTGGAGTACAAAATGAAGCAGGGCACAGGCTGTTAGTATTTTGTCAAGAGAATACGAAGGTCATAGCAAACACTCTGAAGAACTATGGACAGAGGTTCATAATATTGTACAAGAGGTAGCAACTAAAACCATACCAAAGGAAAAAAAATGCAAGAAAGCAAAATGGATGTCTAAGGAAGCTTTGCAAATAGCTGAGGAAAGGAGGGAAGCAAAAGGCAAGGGAGAAAAAGAAAGATACGCCCAATTGAATGCAGAATTCCAGAGAATTGCTAGAAGAGGTAAGAATGGCTTCTTAAATGTACAGTGCAAAGAAATAGAAGAAAACAATAGAATATGGAGGACCAGAGATCTCTTCAAGAAAATTGGAGAGATGAAGGGAACGTTTAATGCAAAAATGGGCATGATAAAGGACCAAAATGGCAGGGACCTAACAGAGGCAGAAGAGATTAAGAAGTGGTGGAAAAATTACACAGAAGAACTATACAAGAATGAGCTTAACGTCCCTGATAACCACGTTGAGGTGGTCACTGACCTCGAGCCAGACATCCTAGAATGTGAAGTGAAGTGGGCCTTAGAAAAGCTGAGCAACAACAAAGCTAGTGGAGGTGACAGTATTCCAGCTGAGCTATTCAAAATCTTAAAAGACAATGCAGTAAAAGTGCTACACTCAATTTGCCAGCAAATTTGGAAAACTCAACAGTGGCCACAGGATTGGAAAAGATCAGCTTACATTCCAATTCCAAAGAAAGGCAGTGCCAAAGAATGTTCAAACTATCGCACCATTGCACTCATTTCACATGCTAGTAAAGTTATGTTTAAAATCCTACAAGCTAGACTCCAGCAGTATGTGGATCGAGAACTACCAGAAGTACAGGCAGGATTTCGAAGAGGCAGAGGAACTAGAGATCAAATTGCCAACATACGCTGGATCATGGAGAAAGCTAGGGAGTTCCAGAAAAACATCTACTTCTGTTTCACTGACTATGCTAAAGCCTTTGATTGTGTGGATCACAACAAACTGTGGCAAGTTCTTAAAGAGATGGGAGTACCAGACCATCTTATTTGTCTCTTGACAAACCTATATGCGGGTTAAGAAGCAACAGTGAGAACTGGACACGGAATCACTGATTGGCTCAAAATTGGGAAAGGAGTCCGGCAAGGCTGTATACTGTCGCCCTGCCTATTTAACATATATGCAGAGCACATCATGAGAAAGGCAGGGCTAGATGAATCAAAAGTTGGAATTAAGATTGCCAGAAGAAATATCAACAACTTAAGATATGCAGATGATACCACTCTAATGGCAGAAAGTGAAGAACTAAAGAGCCTCTTGTTGCAGGTGAAGAAGGAGAGTGCAAAAGTTGGCTTGAAACTTAACATTAAGAAAACCAAGATCATGGCATCTGGCCCTCTCAATTCCTGGCAAATAAATGCGGAAGAAATGGAGGTAGTGACAGATTTTATTTTCCTGGGCTCCAAGATCACTGTAGATTTATTTTATTTATTTATTTTATTTATTTATTTTATTTGCAGTCCCCATATTTGCAGATGGGGACTGGAGCCAAGAAATTAAAAGACGCTTGCTCCTGGGGAGGAAAGCCATGGCAAATCTAGACAGCACACTAAAAAGCAGACATCACCCTGTCAACAAAAGTGCGTATAGTCAAGGTTATGTTCTTCCCAGTTGCAATGTATGGCAGTGAAACTTGGACCATAAGAAAGGCTGAGCACCAAAGAATTGAGGCCTTTGAGCTACGGTGCTGCTGGAGAAGACTCCTGTGAGTCCCTTGGACTACAAGGCGATCAAACCGGTCAGTCCTAGAGGAGATCAACCCTGACTGCTCTTTAGAAGGCCAGATCCTGAAGTTGAAACTCAAATACTTTGGCCACCTAATGAGAAGGAAGGACTCACTGGAGAAGAGCCTAATGCTGGGAAAGATTGAGGGCAATAGAAGAAGGAGACGACAGAGAATGAGGTGGCTGGATGGAGTCACTGAAGCAGTAGGCATGAGCTTAAATGGACTCCAGAAGATGGTAGAGGACAGGAAGGCCTGGAGGAACGTTGTCCATGGGGTCGCAATGGGTCAGACATGACTTCGCAGCTAACAACAAAGCTGACTTGATTTGTATTTTGTCTTCTATTTTTAAAATGTCTTCATGGAGGTTTTTATTTGTTTCAACCCACTGTTTTTAACTATAAGTTTTGATTGTTTACCTCTTTGAAGGTTCTTTCAATGGTAAGCAATATAGATATATTGTTAATAAATTAATGAATTCTAACTAAAGGCACATTGGGTTTTCAACGCACAATTTAGAACTTCCTTAATTTGATATTGTGTGGAAACATAGCTAGGAAATCCTGACATGTCTTGTAGAAAATCGGTTTTTTTAATCAAAGGCAGCGTAACCTCATTTGTTTTATCTTCCTGTCTACATAACATTGATTGGTGACTTGCTTCAGCTTCTTAAGAAAAGCCACAAAACAGAAAGATGACTATTTTTATCCTGTGAAGAGCCTTTCTCCTAGAATAAGAAAATTAAGTTTAAAGTCACAGAAGCAAAAAGAGATTCTCTCAGCAAGATTTCTCAAGAAATGCTGAATGGTTCCAAGCGGTCTTAACTGTAGTTTCAGAGAAAGTAAAATACTCCAGCGGTCCATTGGTAATTTGGAGGCCAAAGTTTATTGGTCTTTTTTGGGGGGGGAAATGATTTTGTGTTTACAAATATCTCTTCAAGAAGAAAATGTTTGTTGGCTAAGGTAGGACACAACAATATCGAAACAAGCAAAAGAAAAGCTCAGATAAAGCATAATGGGAAAGAAGGAAGTGCGCATCTGACCAATTCACGTGAATGAGCCAAATTTGCTTCCAAATTGCCTTAAACTGGCTTGTCTTGCAGAAAATATTGTGTGGGGTTTTGAGAATGCAAGTCTCCATCCTAAAGAGCCACGTATAACTTGCTTACATCAAAAGACATAAAGACTGCTGCCGAAATATGCTTTCTTACAGGTGGCCAGAGCAATATCAGATATTAAATAAGCCTTCTCTTATCAAGAATCACCACACTACTGTCAAATCAGATTTGTTCACATGATAGCTTCTATATATGCAAGTGCACCTGCCATGGCATCTGCGGCATGGGAAGGAACTTCATATCAGTAGCACCATCTCTATAACATAGAAAACCTGCTCTTATTGTAGACTATCACTAAACACTGCAAGTATATAATACTATAATTTTAATGGTGTCAACCACGTTTCGTTAAAGCAAAGATTTAGCTAAAGAGAAAGCAGCATGTGTCTCAGTTACACAGATCTTAAAGATTTCAGACTTTCCGTATTCCTTATCCTGACCTTGCAGAAATGTAAATCTGGAGTCTCACTGTTCAATCAGCATTAATTCATACAAATTCCAGTATATTTTTAGAGATTAAAATTAAGTTAGGAAATTTTACACTTATAGGAAATTATAAGAAATTCAAGGTAAAGCATTAAGCTTTTGAGTAAAATAGAAACGGTCATTGTTTCATTCTGCTACTTGAGCTGCAGCTTTTGGTAAAATAGAAACGTAAAATAACGATCCTTTCAGCTGAAAGCAGGCATTAGTTACAGAGAAAATTGAAATGGGAAAGTGAATAAATTGTAAGAATGTACATAATGAGAAGATAAAAAGAGTTTGTTTAGCTAACATATAAATTTGCTCATCTCTCGTGATCATATCTCAAATATCACTGTCACAGCACCTGCCTCTAGAACAGGGGTCCCCAACCCCCGGTCTGTGGACCAGTACTGGGTCACAGCATGCCAGCAACCGGTCCGCACAAACAAGCAAATCTGCGGGACGCAGGCAGCACACAAAACCACGCACTCTCCGGTCCACGGAAAAACCTCTCTCCACGGAACCGGACCCTGGTGCCCAAAAGGTTGGGGGCCTCTGCTCTAGAAGACCATCCCCAAGTGATTCCCATCCTGAGGACATTATGAAAGTTTTCACTGGCTGCTCTTCCTTCCTGGGGCTAGGGTGGGTTCCAAGCATTTAATTGTTTTCATTATATGTTTTCTGGATATGTATTTTTTTTTGTTTGGTTTTATCGTTCTTTGTATTTTGATTATAGGTTGCATGAAGTCATTGAGAAGATGATAACATTTGGATCAGAATACATCCAAACTGAATTGAGAGGGTTTAAGGATTTAACAGCTAATAGCAAGGATTGGAGCAGTCTATGCTAGGCTGGGTAGTATAAAGTGCGATCTGACACAGAAATTAACATACATTTGGAAGCAGAACCTTCCTAATGATTTCCTTGGAAAGATTACATGAATTGTTTACTGCATATTTTGGAACTATAATCAGAATAAAAGAATAACAGAGCAGGAAGGGACCTTGGGGATCTTTTAGTCCAACCCCTTGCTCTGGCAGGAAACCCTATACCATTTCAGACCAATGGCTGTCCAATCTCTTCTTAAAAACTTCCAGTGTTGAAGCATTCACCACTTCTGGAGGCAGGTTGTTTCACTGGTTAATTGTTCTGTCAGGAAGTTTCTCCTTAATTCTAGGTTGCTTCTCTCTTTGGCTAGTTTCCATCCGTTGCTTCTTGTCCTGCCTTCAGGTGCTTTGGAGAACAGCTTGACTCCCTCTTCTTTGTGGCAACCCCTGAGATATTGGAACATTGCTATCATGTCCAATTAGATTAGACTATAAAAATTCTAGCTTGGCTTTATGAGGAATGGCATTAGAAGAAAATAGGTTTCTGTATAACTTCTGATGACATACGTGTTTGTGGATTTAGGAGAAAGAAGTGAATGTTTATTGTCAGTTGTGAGTTTTCATGACAACATTTTCTCAAAAGCAGATAGATCCTCATTTTTACATTCTAAAAATAAGGAACACAAATCACTGCCATAGTTTTAACTGCATTCAGTGATACTTGAAAAACGGTGAACCCTTTTGAATATTCAACATTTCTGCATAAATTTAGGCTAAATGATCCATCCTCCACAGAGGTCCTAAATCTAAATAAAGAATACCCAATTTAAACAAAAGACTCAAAACACTGTACTTGTTCATTTATTCATTGAGGGATATGATCCAAAGCTACATATTGGTATGGAAAAAAAGTATTTACATATTGTATTTTCAAAGCAAAACCACCGTTTAAAATTGCTTTACCATCAGAAATGCACTGATACTTTTTCACTGTATTTATTCTGTAAAATTCAGATGGTCGAAAGCAGTGTGCTGAGTTGTGCTTATTGTGATCATAAAAATAAGCTGGACTTAGAGTAACTTTTTAAAAGTATTGTAATAATCACTATTCTTTTAAAATTGACACAAATTTTTATGAGACCAATGTGGCTATAGTCAGATTTCTCGTAATTTTACTCAAGCTTCTTCAGCAATTGAAGCCGAAACAGACACAAAAGTCTAAGAAAAAATAATCCAAGTAATGTTCTGCAAAAATTGTGCCTTTAACGTAGTTGGATTTTTAGAGTTGTGCTCTTGCCAAATGTCATACCAATCCATCTTCCAGGCTTTTGATGAAATGCCTTTTGTAGATCCACAGTACTGTGAAAATGCTATCATCTAAAGCAATATCATAAGAAAATCCAGCCGAAAGGACTAAGATAGATGTTTTCAAGGGTGGTTAAGCAAGAATTCAACCAATTTCTCTACACAAAAAAGTGCAATTGAATCCAATAATTGAGTAATCCACTCAAGAATCAGTGCCATGACAACTACAAACATATCTAGGCAAAGGCTTACACCAGGTGGCAAGGTGCATGTTGTGACTGTAATATTTGAGGAAGCAAATTGAGATAGATCTTTATCTTTATTTTTATCTTTATTAGACTTATATACCGCCCTTCTCCCGTAGGACTCAGGGCGGTTCACAAGGTTTTTAAAATAACAATACAACAATTACAAAAATTAAGAACAGTTAAAATGATTACATTTAGACCTTGAATAAATATAAAAGCCCAATTAAAATCCAATTAAAACCCCAATTAATACTCTCAGTCCAGGCCAGAAAGCTCAAAGAGCCAAGTCTTCAGGTCCCGGCGGAATGAGCAAAGGTCAGGGGCAGTCCTGAGCTCTACGGGCAGCTGGTTCCAAAGGGCAGGCGCACCCACTGAGAAGGCCCTCCCCCTGGGTGTTATCCGCCAGCAATCTTTTACCGGCGGTACCCTGAGAAGACCCTCCCTGTGGGAGCGCACAGGACAAAGGGAGCTTGATGCCGGCAGCAGGTGTTTCCTCAGATATCCCGGACCCATGCCATTTAGGGCTTTATAGGTAATCACCAGCACCTTGAATCTCACCCGGAGGGCAACCGGAAGCCAATGCAGCTCACGGAGCAGAGGTGTTACATGGGAGTATTGGGAAACCCCCATCACAACCCGCGCGGCTGCATTCTGCGCCAGTTGAAGCCTCCGAGTGGTCCTCAAGGGCAGCCCTATGTAGAGAACGTTGCAGTAGTCCAATCGGGAGGTCATGAGCGCATGAGTGACTGTGCGCAGGGCATCTCGGTCCAGGTAGGGCCGCAACTGGCGCACCAGACGAATCTGCGCAAAGGCCCCCCTGGTCACGGCTCCTATATGGTCTTCAAAACTAAGCCGCGAATCCAGGAGGACGCCCAAGTTGCGAGCCCTATCGACGGGGGGTAACACCTCACCCCCCATCATTAAAGGTGGAATGAACTGGTTAGTCCGAGATGCCGGTATGCACAGCCACTCAGTCTTGGCAGGATTGAGACGAAGCCTGTTTCTCCCAATCCAGACCCGGACCGCCTCCAGGCAACGGGACATCACAGCGAGGGCATCACTGGGTTGGTTCGGGGTGGAGAAAAAAAGTTGGGTATCATCAGCGTACTGATGATACCCCACCTCGATACCATGAATAATCTCGCCCAGCGGCTTCATATAGATGTTGAACAGGAGGGGAGAGAGAACCGACCCCTGAGGAACTCCACAAACGAGAGGCCTCAGGGCAGACTTCTGCCCTCCCGTCAACACCGAGTGCGAGCGGCCCAGGAGATAGGAGGAGAACCACTGCAAAACAGTGCCTCCCACTCCCAACCCCCTGAGACGCCGCAGTAGGATACCATGGTCGATGGTATCAAAAGCCGCTGAGAGATCTAATAGAACTAGGACAGAGGAACAACCCTTGTCCCGAGCCCACCAGAGATCATTCACCAGCGCGACCAATGCTGTCTCTGTGCTGTACCCAGGCCTGAAACCCGATTGGTACGGGTCCAGATAATCAGTTTCCTCCAGGAACAGAGGAAGCTGATGCGCCACCACACTCTCAACAACCTTCGCCAAAAAGCAAAGGTTGGAGACCGGATGATAGTTGTTTAAAATCACTGGGCCCAGGCGGCCTCACCACCGCCTCCTTCAAAGTGGCGGGAAAGACACCTCACTCAAAGAGGCAGATATTACTGCCTGGAACCAGCTCCGTGTCTCCTCCTGAGCCGCATAAATCAGCCAGGAGGGACACGGGTCCAATAAACAGGTGGTGGAGCTCAGCCTCCCCATAATCCTGTCCACATCATCAGGGGAAACAGGATCGAACTCAGTCCAGATAACATGCTCAAGACTGTCTGATTCCTCCACATCAGACTCTGCCCAGTTAGAGTCCAAACCGGCCCGGATCTGAGCGATTTTGTCTGTCAGATGATGATCAATTCCTGTTATAAAATGTTTTAGCAGTGACATAAATCCATAATTTTCTGAAATCGTGCAACCAGTCCTACTACTAACCCTAACCCTGATTCTTTAAAGTAAAGGTAGAAAGCCTGAAACCCATAACCCTGTAATCCTCATCTACTAAGATGCCCCAAGTCTCAAACCATTCTACAATCTTACCAAATCATACTGAAAATTATTCTTCCAGTTCTTCAACAATATCTTCACACAAACCAACCCCCCCCCACGCACACACACATACACACAAATCCTACCATTTAAAATAGGACCTAAATATATCTTGGGAGACATTCAGCAAAGAACGGAAGAGAAAATATATATAGAAGAAGGAAAGATAAAGGCTATACACTATACAAAGAAAATTAATAGCCTACAGCTAGCCTACATCCTACCATCAGATTTGGCTCTGTCCACTCATGGAATGCAGTTGGGCTAGGCATGCACCAAAATTTATTCAAAAGAGGTATTTCAGAGTGTCTGGGAGGAATTCAGCGCCTTCTTAAAACAGCCACATCTTTTTTTTCCAGGCTACATTGAAAAATTCATAGCTGGGCTCTTGAACGCTCTTAAGCAATTCTTCTGAATTATTTTCAAAGTACAGCCTTCATATAAATGTCCCATGTAATTTCACCCCATTGTAGGATATATGCCTTTAAAGTATATATTATGATTCTTAATAGATTGATAGTTTATTTCATTCTGATATTTCAGATGTAGTTGTGTCTAGCACAACATTAGATTCTTATACCTGGCACAGAATGTGAAAAAATGCTCACATATCTTCTAATGCAAGTTTATAGTCATTAAGTACATGCTTTTTAAAGCAGAAACAGTGAGATGCTCCTACCTCAGTTTGTGCTTGTATAACTCCTGTGAACTGCTGCTGGGCTTTGCCTCTTAAGGGTAAAAAAATTATCATTCAGGAAAACGCTTGGAGAGAAAAGTTATCTTGCTGAGAAGCTGATGGTTAGAAGCTGTGTGATATTTATCTTATCACCCTAACTAAAGTAAACTAAATAGACAGATGTGTATAAACAGAAATAAATTAGAAACAAAAACAGTTTTATTTGTGCTGTTAATTTCAAATCTTTTTTTTTCATTGTAGCTTAACTGTCACTAATTTTTTATTTGGAACTCAATTGAATAATGCCCAGGAAAACCAGAGTTGCAATTTTTTTTTTCTTTGGTCGTGGAAGAGCTTTTGAAACTATCTAGATTACTTTAGATCACATGTGCCTAACTCTGGTTGCTGACTTCTTATATGTTGGAGTTGTGGGGAGAAAAAATTGCTGGAAAAATCTCGGCAGTTTTTATTCAAACCACATAGCAGTATTTGCTTGAACTGCATGAATTCACTCAAAGAGCAATCATAATTAACAGTTTTGTTCAAATAAGACAACCAATATGTAGATGCTATGGAGAATGAGGACAGATACCATCACAAGAAATGAAGTTGGAGGAAATTTTTAGACGCTTCCATTTGGTTGTACTAATGGCTGTTAAACGTAGAAATAGACTTCGTGGTTAGAAATAAATGGAGAGGATTGGAGATGAGCACCTCACATAATATTAGCTAAGCCGTGTGTTTTTCTCCTTTATTTTATATTGAGAAACTAACACCAAGCATAAAAAAGGCTCTAGAAAACAGCTGCGTAATATTACATATGCATCTAGCACAAAGCACAGTGGAAAAAATGACATTGAAATGAGCATGGTTTCATAATTGTTTAATGGTGTTGAATGAAAATATCTAAGTGAAATGTCTTACAGTGCAACACACTTTATCATTTAATCCCCTCCGCAGATACTTATGACCATAAGGCATTAACGTCATAATCTACAAATGTGCCAAAAAAACAGCAAAAGGGTTGTAGGACACTGAGAGTGATAGGATTAGAAAAGCAGAGGTAGTAGCAGAAAATAATAGGAAACAAGGGTAGAAAGTCAGACTATAAAGAATTTGAAACATACGCATAGAATGCCAAATACTGGAGATCCTTTCCCAGTTGCAGAATCTTATTTTGGCTTGTGGTTTGATCTTAGCTAGTACCAAGCAGATCAATATGCTAATTTTCTTCATGTATTTTAGTTTAAGCATCAGTGTCCCAATTTCTATGCTGTACCATAATGTGGCTTCTAGGCACAAATTTGAGGAAACATTGCACTATGCAGCTGTTTTCTAGAGCCTTTTTTATGCTTGGTGTTAGATTCTCAATATAAAATAAAGAAGAAAAACATACGGCTTAGCTAATATTATGTGAGGTGCTCATCCCCAATCCTCTCCATTTATTTCTAACCACGAAGTCTATTTCTACTTTTAACAGCCATTAATACAACCAAATGGAAGCATTCATAAATTTCCTCCAACTTCATTTCTTGTGATGGTATCTGTTCTCATTCTCCATAGCATCTACATATTGGTTGTCTTATCTGAACAAAACTGCTAATTATGATTGCTCTCTGAGTGAATTCATGCAGTTCAAGAGAATGGCACATACTGCTATATTCAATTTTGTACTATTCAAATATGGACATTTAACTCTAAGAAAAATGAAATTTGCCTTGACCTATGTAACACATGAACAGATTGACAGAATCCTAATCAATGTCAAAACAGATTCCATCTAGATTGAGAAGATGCAAAAAAAAAACTTCTTTCAGAACAAGATTACATAATACTTTATGCATTCAGGAACAAAGTTATGGAACCTACATATCCATTCTTTCCCTCCCTCCCAGTTTACAGCAGTTTTATTTTGTTTTATTCATTTATTTACAAAATGTGGATGCCACCTGACTCTTAATGACTCTGGGTACTTCACAACTAAAACAAAAGAAATACAATAATAACCAATAAAAAATAAAAGATGGCAAGAATGTCAAATCAAATAAGAATTAAACAATTGAACTTCACTCTGCCTCACCAAAAGCCTGGATGAAGAGCCAACTTTTCAACTCAGTTAACACATAAAGAAAACATGACGCTACTAGGTAGACACTGATGTCACGTTATACCAAAATGCGCTTTTGGCTTACTGCATTTTTGTTAAACCAGGCTTTGCAATTTGTAAATCACACACAAAGGCAAACTGTGTAACCTCAATCAATCAATAAACCCTAATTAAGAAAAATGTAATTTAGTATATGTGAATGATATCACTGTGTAAAGGCCACTATCACAAATCTGTGTATAACACAAAAATACATATTGCTGTGCTTCGTTTTCTTTGATACTCTAGTCCAGGGGTAGGCAACCTCGGGTCTTTTATGACTCATGGACTTCAACTCCCAGAATTCCTGAGCCAGCTATGCCGGCTCAGCTAGATATATAAATGACTGCCTCCCACCAGAATTCAAAAAAGATAAAATACTATCACTTCTAAAATCCGGCAAACCACAAGACAGAGTTGAAAGCTATTGCCCAATCGCCCTTTTGAGCTCCTGCTTACAAAGTCCTGGAAAGATTAATTATAAACAGGATAGGTCCCATAACAGATGAACATCGGCCTGTGGAACAAGCCAGCTTCCGACAAGAGCTGTGTAGACCAGGTGGTAAGCCTAACAGGCTATATTGAAGCAGGATTCCAACAAGGTCTCAAAACGACGGCCATGTTCATAGACCTAACTGCGGCATACAACACAGTTAGAAGAACGGGTTGCGATATTATCCCCTGCACAAATCTCAGTCAACTAATTAATTAAATGCTGAGTGATAGATCCTTTCAGATAATAATGGGGATCAACATAAATAAGGTAAGAAAACAACGGCCTCCCACAAGGCTCTACAATGGCACCTACACTATTCAATTTATACATATCAGATATGCTGACAAGGGGATGCAAATTTGGATATGCTGATGATTTGGCCATAGCAGTACAAGAAAAACACATGGAGGTGGCAGACAACCTCTTGTCCAAAAATCTTAAAATCTTGAGAAAATTCTTAACTGACTTCACTAACCCTAGCAATGGCAATATAGTAACTATATGCTTCCACCTTCACAATAAACTACCCTTGAAGGTCTACTTAAACAACAACTTATTCCCCTATAATCCCTATCCAAAGTACCTTGGAGTACCATTGGACCCAACTCTCTCCTATAGGTACACCTAGAAAATATGGTCGCAAAAATCGATACCAGGGACAATACATTCCAGAAATTATATGAAACTAAAGGTGGAGTTTCAGCTACCACCTTCAGATCATCATCTACTCCGCAACAGATCGTTGTGCCCCTGTATGGCTTAACAGCTGCCAAACTAGAAAGTTAGACACGAGACTCAACGACGACCATGAGGATTATAAGTGAATATATTGAAACTACTCCAACCTGCTGACTTCCTGCTCTGAGCCATATAGCACCGCCAGCTTTATAAAGCAAGATGTGTTCTGAACCAGCCCTCTTCCGGCCTTGTAGTAAGGCAAACCCCTATTCAAACAGAAGAGACTGGAGAGCGTCCAAGGCTGAAAAGCGTCTGCCAAGATTTATTAGTCAATTAACAGAACAAGAAACAAAAACACTGGAACTTGAATCCTCAAGCGGAAGGGTTGCTTTCAGCAACCAGCCCCTCCCCAAACACTCCTTTTATTTAGAGTTCAGGGCGTGGTCTCCCTGTGCCTCCTCCCGAGGAGTCCCACAGCCTTTCTTTGTTTGTTCCTGCTCGACTGCCTCCTGCGTCGGGCGTCCTTGAACAGGGCCAGCTGTGGGTCATCATCCTCCGCACTATCGGGCTCACGCAGCTGAGAAGAGGTCCCCGGCTGAGGGCTCTGCAAAGCCTCCAAGCCATCATCAGCCGGTTCGTCTCCCTCCTCCCCCTCATCTGAGTCATCCGATACATCGGAGCCGGCTGTCGGACCCACAGGCTGGCCCTGAGTCACAACAAGATGTTTTAATGCAGGGGTCCCCAACCCCCAGTCCGGGGTCCTGTACTGGGCCGCGTCATGCCAGCAACCGGGTCACGCAAGCAAGCAAAACCCCATCCGGGGGATGCAGGCAGCACACAAAAGCACGCCTGCTCTGGTTCGCGGAAAAACCTCTCTCCACGTAACCAGTCCCTGGTGCCCAAAAGGTTGGGGGCCTCTGCTCTAGTGAGCGAATACAGAAAAAATATGCACACACGCTATTATTACCAACAGACGGGTAAGGTTATTACTTAAGAATTGCCAGTTTTCTTTCTTTGAAGTTGGGTATTTATTGCGTATTGTGGGGACAAATAAGCATTTAAGGCATCTGGAGTTTAAACCCCATCTCTATGTTGGGTGCAGTGTGAAGCTGACTGTGAAGAAGAGTGTTGCTTAGAGAACTGAGAGGTATTTGGAGAGAAGAGAAAAGCAAACAGGAGCAACTTGAGAAGCCTTTTTCTAAAACTATTCTTATATGAATTGGAGAGGGTCATCATAGGGTGCAGAAATAAATAAAAGCTCAAGTTACAGATTCAGTCGTATCAACACAATGAAAGCAAATCAGGATTCAAAGATTACCTTCAACCTTTGATTTAAAAGAACTTGGTACCTGGTATCGTAATTAAACTAGAGTTTCTTGACTGGTGAGGATTCAAAAATTCAAAGCTAAACTACACAAGTTGTAGTTAAAATACACAAGTAGTAGTTTAACATTATATGATAATGGAGCCAATAGGGAAGCTGGGTGACAAACCAGATTGCTACATCTAATACTCTGGCTGAGAAATTTTCGGAGGAAGATGCCTAAGACTCCTCTGATTTCAAGCATCATCTCATACACATTATGAGAAGAACTGTATAATCTTCAACTTATTTCCCAAAATGGAGAGAAACTGGCAGGGGACACCATGACATTTCTCTAGTTATGACCTTGTTAAGTGCATTGTGCACTTTGTTACCACAATTCATACCTAACGAGCCATCTGCCTTGAAGTAAAAGCATAAAGTTAATGCTAAATGATTCTTAGATCCTCTAGAGGCCACCAATCTGTTTGTGAGAATGCTGCCCCAAAGTTATTTTGCTATTTTCATTGTTAAATTGTTAAATTATATACTACCTTTGGTACATTGAAAAGTAACTGAAAATGCAAGCTAACAATACAGGTAAAGTACAAAGCTACCTTAATTATTATACAAAGGGAAAGATATATAAAAAGGAAGAAATAATTGAGTAGGCATGTACAAAATAAAACAAACTGAAATAGCCTTTATTTACTCAAAATGATATCTTATTTCTGTGTCCCAAAATGAGTAGAGTTAAATAGATAACTTTAGGTCTGGAGATTTTTACTTGCCCAGTAAGCTGAAAGAACTAACCCACAGGTCATCTGCAGCAAAAGATGAATGTTCTTTAATAGTTGCCAAATGGTTTAAATTATTTTAATGGCACTATACAAAACCTACATAGAACTTGATCATCTATCAGAATTAATTAGATACTCACTAAACAGGCTCTTAACTTGCATCAAATTGCAGCACAAACCTGCCCCCCCTTCCCCCCCCCCCGTTGCTTCCTCAAGACATTGCCTTGACCAGGTCTGCAGTCCTTACCTGAGGGAGCCTTATGTCATCTTTAGCTATACTGATGTTAAAGTAGTGTTTTGTCATATATCAAGAAACAAGCTTTGTCTTGGATGCAACCTAACAGACTCTTTTCTCATTGGTGCAACTCTTTTCTCATTGGTGCAATCAGATGACTTCTGAGGTGGAGGGGGTGCAAGCACCGTGGCACCTATTGGCCAATTTATTTATTTATTTATTTATTTTAATTCCATTTATATCCCGCCCTTCTCCGAAGACTCAGGGCGGCTTACAAGCTTAGCAGTAGCCTTCATTCTATGTATATGCCTGCTTATTAGGGCTTTCACACACACCCCAAGCGGCATTATTACAAAGTCAGCTTATTGCCCCCAACAATCTGGGTCCTCATTTTACCTACCTCGGAAGGATGGAAGGCTGAGTCAACCTTGAGCCTGGTGGGATGCGAACCTGCACTAATTGCAGGCAGCTGGTGTTACTTAAGGAGGCATTAGCCCACTGCTCCACCAAGGCTCTTAGGCTGCTATGCACATGCCCCTCCCTTCTGGATCCCTTCTGGATCCCTAGGCATGGTACTGAGTCATTCTGTTTTGTGTGGTAGGGGGCTGCAGTGGGAAAAGCAGGCAGCACCAGCTCGCTGTTGTTCTCTTTCTGTTCTCATTCTCTCGTCATGGCACAATCCTCTCCATGCCTGCCTGCCTGCTGGTTATTGTCCAAGCCCCAGGCCATATTAAGGAAGATGTTTTCCCACTGGTTGGTGACTTCTGGTTAGGAGGGAAGGGAAACAAAGCTCCGAGGCATGATAGGCATTGCCAGTGGATGACAGGACAGTTATCTATAAAGAGGTGAAAACAACTGCCTAATGTGTAATCAGCCCAGGTTCGAATCTCAGAAGGGTATGGCTGACTGATGAAAACTAATAAGTTTGAAATGCATATCAGCCTCCCTTAATTCTTTGTTAGCAATTTAAAATTTACACAAATATGAGCTGTCACCGGTGTGACTACTGCCTGTCGATGGCCTTCAGGATAGGCTGACACAGGAAATAAAGATTTGTCCCATGTTTGGGGCCTAGCAAGGTAATCTAAAAAATAGTTAACAAGCATTTGACATATATCTCCCCTTGTTTCTCAGCTAACAAAGAGAGAGAGATCCTGTGGCTTAGAGGTGAAAACAACTGCCTAATGTGTAATTAGCCCAGGTTCGAATCTCAGAAGGCTATGGCTGACTGATGAAAACTAATAAGTTTGAAATGCATATCAGTCTCCCTTAATTCTTTGTTAGCAATTTAAAATTTACACAGACTACTGCCTGTCGATGGCCTTCAGGATAGGCTGACACAGGAAATAAAGATTTGTCCCATGTTTGGGGCCTAGCAAGGTAATCTAAAAAATAACAAGCATTTGATATATATATATATACATACATACATACATACATACATACATACATACATACATATAAAGCCCTAAATGGCTTGGGTCCGGGATATTTGAGGGAACACCTGCTGCCAGCATCAAGCTCCCTTCGTCCAGTGCACTCGCAGAGAGAGGGTCTTCTCAGGGTGCTGCCGGTAAAAGATTGCCGGTGGATAACACCCAGGGGGAGGGCCTTTTCTGTGGGTGCGCCTGCCCTCTGGAACCAGCTGCCCGTGGAGCTCAGGACTACCCCTGACCTATGTTCATTCCGCCGAGACCTGAAGACTTGGCTCTTTGAGCTCTCTGACCCAGGCTGAGAATTTTAACTGGGTTTTATTTTCAGGGATAATTTAATCTTTTATTTGTCTTTTAACTTTGTATTTTGTATTGGTATGATTTTAAAATGCCCTGTAAACCGCCCTGAGTCCTTCGGGAAAGGGCGGTATATAAATCTAATAAAATCTAAATCTAAAATCTAAATCTTCTAACTCAAGGACTGGTGTATAGCCCTTTAACTCAGTCATGAGGGGGGAAAAACCGTTAGCAATAGCCGCCTAATTTGGCTATTCAAACTCTGGAAAAACTTGTAATGCTCCCTCATTAAAATCCTGAAGACAATTATACCAATCAAAAAGAGTGAAGTTCTATCATTAACATGTCAAAAGTGTAATGTGCAATTAATGCAATAATTAATCATATCACTGATGAATGGGGGATTTGAGCCACAAGCAACAAGCTCACGTTTGACAAGACTGGAGAAGCAACAAATAGGGCTTTGGAGATATGGGCTTCAGTTGAATGTTCTAGTGAAAGGATCTTTTGCATCCTGCTCCCATTTAATGTAATCAACAATCATGTTTATTTAAACAAGTTGTGCTATTTTGTACTATCTCAGAAGTAGTTCCTCTTGGGAATGTTATTTTATTAGAAAGAGAAAGGATTGAAGGCAGCCAGGCGTATAATATTTTGTTGTGTTATTTTTACAGAATCATAGCAAAACTACGGTGAAAAGATAATAACAGATCCAAGATGTTGAATTACACTTTTGCTCCTCCTTAGACTTTGGCAAATATTCAGCAGTGCCAGCCTTTCTACCCTGTAAGCAAATAAGACGTACATCCCTAAATCTTGGGGGATGATCCACATGGAAAACAAACATACCACTTTCTTTTTTTACACATTCTCTTGAGCAGGGCTTTTTTTGTCATGGAACACTCAGAACGGAGTTCCAGCACCTTTTTTGGATGGAACCTTGTAGGGTAGGCAAGGTGGGTTGTATGACATGTGTGAGTTCCGGCACCTTTTTCTTTTACAAAAAAAGCACTGCTCTTGAGCATAAGCAAGGCTATCACTGAAGGAAGATACAAAGCAGGCCGAGCCATATCTCAGTTCATATAACTCCAAGGAATAAATTCAGTTACTAAACTGAGTTTATTAAACCTTCAAACCATTTCATTTTATTTGTTACCGTACTAGGCAACAGAAGGCAAAGAGAGAAGACAAGCAATAGATTCAGCCTTCTCATTTTATGTCAATTTACACTATACGAGCAACAGAATTTGTAAGAGCATTGCTGCGGGAAGATTATATCACCATGACTGGACTCCGTAAGTCAAGCATTTGTAGCTGGATTATGTTAAACATACACTTGGCTTACGTAAAGTGTTTTGTCAGTAGCAGCATAAAAAAAATACAATATAAAACAGAAGGGACTCAATAAAGCACTAACAAGAGGGTCAGTTTGGTTTAATGGTTAAGCAACAGGCCAGAAATCAGGAGGCTGTGAGTCCTGCCATAGTTCATGTCATAGGCATGAAAGCTGGCTGGGTGACTTTGGGTCAGCCTCTCTCAGCCCGACTCACCTCACCGGCTTGTTGCTCTGGGGAAAATAAGAAGAGGAAGGAGTATTGGGTTATGTTCACCACCTTGAGTTATTTTTAAAAAAAATAAATAAATAAAGGTGAGATAAAAAAAATCTTACATATCTATGGAACTCTAGGTGTATAAAACTGAGCCATTTAATGTTGGTAGAATGATGGTGCATTTTGGGTCCAAAAGAAAAAGTAGGCAGTACCAGGTGCTTCTTTTGTGCATATGCCCTTTGGTTTCTTTCTTTTTTTCCTACATCATTTTTGGAAGTGAGGATTTGCATATGCTAACACTTCAGTAGGAACATTTTCTGATATAAAATTTTAAAAGCCAGACAGTTGTTGCTCACCAAGCAATGTTATTCATAGAAAGCCAGTTTGGTATAGTGCACGGGTCGGCAACCCCGCAGCTCCGGAGCCGCATGCGGCTATTTAAGCCGTCTCCTGCGGCTCCCAGTCCTCCTCCACCATGTGCAGTTTTGAAAAAAAAGTGGGAGTAAAAAAGTTCAATCAATCAAGTCAAAATGCTCACAAAAAAGAAACCTCCCGAAGTTTGAATTGATTGGTTGAACTTCTCAAGCCGTTTGTGGGACTGCCCACAAACCTCTTTGCTTCTTCAGACTGCAAAGGGTGGCAGCGGAGGAAGCGGAGGAAGAGACGGGAGGACTGGAAAGGTGAGTGGGCCCTATTTCTACCTGCTGCACGGTTTTATTTATTTATTTATTTATTTATTTAATTTATATACCGCCCTTCTCTCAAGAGACTCAGGGCGGTTAACAGGGCAATACGTAAAAGACAAATACAAAAGTTAAAATTATTAAAACATGATTAAACAATGCCCATAGTACAAATAGTACAAATTTAAAATTAAAGTCATAATAACAAACCCACCCCATCCCATCAGGCCAGGCCCGCTTCCTTAAAGAGATGGGTTTTAAGGTCGCGCCGGAAGGAGCGGAGGTCGGGCGCCATCCGGAGCTCTACCGGAAGATGGTTCCATAAGTCCGGTGCACCCACAGAGAACGCTCTCCCCCTGGGGGCCACCAGTCGGCATTCTTTGACCGGCGGCACCCTGAGGAGGCCCTCTCTGTGGGAGCGTACTGGGCGGAGGGAAGTTGACGCCGGCTGCAGGTGCTCCCCAAGGTATTCTGGACCCATGCCATGGAGGGCTTTGTAGGTCATTACCAACACCTTGAACCTCACCCGGAAGACAACTGGCAACCAATGCAGCTCGCGGAGCAAAGGTGTAACACGGGAGTATCGGGAGACCCCCGACACAACTCTCGCGGCTGCATTCTGTGCCAGCTGGAGCCTCCGAGTGGTCTTCAAGGGCAGCCCCATGTAGAGAGCGTTGCAGTAATCAAGACGAGAGGTCACGAGCGCATGAGTGACCGTGCGCAAGGCATCCCGGTCTAGATAGGGCCGCAACTGGCGCACCAGGCGAACCTGGGCGAACGCCCCCCTAGTTACAGCTACAATATGGTCTTCTAAAGAGAGCTGTGAATCTAGGAGGACTCCCAAGTTGCGAGCCCTATCTACAGGAGGTAATGACTCACCCCCCATAATGAGGGGTGGGATATCCTGAATATCCCGGGATGCCGGTACGCACAGCCACTCCGTCTTGTCGGGGTTGAGACGAAGCCTGTTCCTCCCCATCCAGACCCGGACCGCCTCCAGGCACCGGGACATCACGTCGAGGGCATCACTGGGGTGGTTTGGGGTCGAAATGAAAAGTTGGGTATCATCAGCATACTGATGATACCCAACTCCAAAACCACGAATGATCTCACCCAGCGGCTTCATGTAGATGTTGAACAGAAGGGGCGAGAGGACCGACCCCTGAGGGACTCCACAAGCGAGAGGCCTCGCGGTCGACCTCTGCCCCCCCGTCAACACCGACTGCGAACGTCCCAGGAGATTGGAGGAGAACCACTGAAGAACCGTGCCTCCCACTCCCAATCCCCTGAGACGCCGCAGCAAGATACCATGGTCGATGGTATCGAAAGCCGCTGAGAGGTCTAATAGGACTAGAACAGAGGAGTATCCTCTGTCCCGAGCCCTCCAGAGATCATTCACCAGCGCGACCAATGCCGTCTCCGTGCTGTACCCAGGCCTGAAGCCCGATTGGTACGGGTCTAGATAATCCGCTTCATCCAGGACCAGAGGGAGCTGATGTGCCACCACACTCTCAACAACCTTCGCAAGGAAGCGAAGGTTGGAGACCGGACGAAAGTTATTCAAAACAGCCGGATCCAAGGTAGGCTTCTTGAGGAGAGGTCTCACCACCGCCTCCTTCAAGGCGGCGGGAAAACTGCCCTCACTCAAAGAAGCAGCTATAACTGCCTGGAACCAGCTTCGTGTCCCCTCCCGGGCTGCATAAACCAGCCAGGAAGGGCACGGGTCCAATAAACATGTGGTGGAGCTCAGCCTCCCCATGATCCTGTCCACTTCCTCCGGAGTCACAGGATCGAACTCCTCCCAGATGACATCGACAAGATCACTCGTGTCCTGATCATCCGATACTGCCCAGTCGGAGTCCAAACCAGTCCGAATCCGAGCGATTTTGTCCGACAGATGTTGACTAAATTCCTCGGCACGCCCCTGCAAGGGATCCTCACTGACCTCCTGGTTGAGGAGGGAGCGGGTCACCCTAAACAGGGCGGCCGGGCGATTATCTGCGGACGCGATGAGGGCAGCGAAATAATTAGATCTCGCTACCCTCATCGCAGCGAGATAAGACCTAATATGGGTTCTTAGTCGCAATCGGTCGGATTCAGATCGGGTGGACCTCCAAACGCTTGGGGGCGGCCAGTCTCGGGGTGCTGAGAGAAGGGGGTGGCAGAGGCTGGAACCCCCGAAAGAAAAGCAGCCGAATGCCCTGTTCTCTCCGCGGGGGCTTGCAGGGCTGCTTCAAGCCTCGGCAGAGAGAAGGGGGCGGCAAGCGGCTTGTCACCCCATTCAAGCCTCCGCAGAGAGAATGGGGCAAGTCAAGTGAAAAGCAGCAAGTGAAAAAGTTAGCAGCAGTAGCGGGAGTGGTTTTAATTGCCAAGTGTGCCCATGGAAGTCAGTGGAGGTGCTGCGGCTGGCCTTTTGAGTTGGTGAGTGAATGAGAGCGAGAGAAAAACGTTTTTTGAGCAGTGTGAGTGAATGACAGTGTGAAAGAGGCTTTTTAGAGCAAAAGTGAGGGAATGAGAGAGCGAGAGAGAAGCTTTTGCAAAGAAAACATGAGTGAATGAGAGTGAGAGAGAGAGAAGCTTTTCCAAGCAAAGGCGAGTGAATGAGAGCGGAGGGGGCAGGACAGCTGCTTGTCTCCACTGTTCTGTCTCAAGCCTCTTGTTTTGTGCATGCGTGCGCATGCGCATCCTTCTTTGCAACTCCCAGTTTTTTCTTTTGTGAGGGAACCAGTTCCGAGTGGCTCTATCACTGTTTCAGGTTGCCAACCCTTGGTATAGTGGTTAAGGCATTAGGTTGTAAACCAGGACACCATGAGTTATAGTCCTGCCTCGGGCACAAGACCAAACAGGTGACTTTGGGCCAGTCGCAAACTCTCAGTCCCAGGAAGGAGACAAGGGCAAACCACTTCCGAAAGCCTTGGTGAGAAAACTACAGGACGAGTCCAGGCAGTCATCAAGAGTCAAAAAAGCTGGCCCAAAGGCACACAAACACAAAAACATTGTTCCCATAGTGTTTACTGTTAAGCTGGTAGAGAAAATAAAGCAATGTATATATTTCAGCGAACACAGCCAGTTAAAAGATTATTTTTTTAAAAAATCGAAACGGCCCAATTTGTTTCTAGGATCCTAACATTTTCACGGTCTTCTGAATGTTGAAATCATAAATACTTGGAGAAAAGTCTCAATAATCCTGGGTTTCTCCACAGTTTTCTATAAGTACTTCTCATTTTTGCCTTGGAGGAGCACATAAAAGTATATTCTGCAAACCTAGGACTTAAATTTATAAGAGAAGGCAGCTGACTCATGAAATATTGAAGGAACAGAAAAGGAAAACAAAGTGTCTGTGCAAAGAGCAGAAGAAGGTCATTCTGGATCTATCAGGAATATTTGTCCCTACTTGTTATATGACAAATGTCAGACTTCTTATGGGTGAAGATGGCATACTTAAGGAAGCTTGCTTGAAATCAGAGTTCAAAATTTATGTGTGCAATTTGGAAGTGTTCACCACATGGCTTATTTTACACTTATATTTATATATATATTTTTAATTCCATTTATATCCCGCCCTTCTCCGAAGACTCAGGGCGGCTTACAAGCTTAGCAGTAGCCTTCATTCTATGTATATGCCTGCTTATTAGGGCTTTCACACACACCCCAAGCGGCATTATTACAAAGTCAGCTTAATTGCCCCCAACAATCTGGGTCCTCATTTTACCTACCTCAGAAGGATGGAAGGCTGAGTCAACCTTGAGCCTGGTGGGATGCGAACCTGCACTAATTGCAGGCAGCTGGTGTTACTTAAGGAGGCATTAGCCCACTGCTCCACCAAGGCTCTATATTCCACATTTCGTCCAGAATCTCAAGATGGCATATACAGCACTCCAATTTTTGTAGCAATAACAAACCTGTGAGTAAGATGGGCTAAAAGACAGCTACGTATTAGTCCAATTCCATGCAATGAGCTTCTGTGGCTGATGACTTTAACCCAGATCTCTTTGCCATGTCCTTAGCCATTATACCATATTATTCCTGTGTCAATGCACTGTTGCTTAAATGTCCAGTAATAAGTAATTGAAAATCGTGTGTGTGTGTGTGTGTGTGTGTGTGTGTAGGATATTCTTGTTAACCTTCTATAGGTATATGTGATGAAGCCTAGTTATTTCAGTAAAACTAGACAGTCATGACTGGGCACAGGAATCCATCTCAGATTTCTATTGCCAAGTAATACTGACTTCTTACAATAAAATTTCTATCAGTGGGAATGTGTACATCTTACTTGCCCTTGTTTAATGCCAGAAAAGAATCAATTTAAGCTCAATGTATGATTTGCTTCAGCTCTACTGAAACACATACAGCAAAGACATTTGCAAGATGTACTCAGTCAACAGCCCTGTATTTTTAAAGCAATCATTTCATGATTGAAGCCTTGGTTATCGTTCTTTTTAATACCATGATCAAGACAGAAATGTCTGAAGAATTTTACAGTCTGTATCATACTGGCAAAGATATTCCTTTTCTGCCCCTCGTTAAAAATCATAATAGCTGGCTTCTCCAACCATGAAAACAAAAGCAAAGAGGCAGAACAGTTCCTTTCACTTGTGTCCCATTTTAAGCATTTGTGAGAGATACATGACAAACAACTAAACAGAAGTAGCAGTGGAATGGAGAAAACAAACACACCCAGAGGGAGACCAGGCATCCATTCAAAAGCCACCAACCTGAACTTAGTCCAGCCTACACTGAATTTAAGAGCAGGACCATTCTCTGTCTGCTCCCCTCTGGGTATGCAATATCCTGCTAGAATCCAATTCAGACATAAATTTCCTCCAGGCCAACTATTTTGTCACTCCTTTTTTTTGCACCTAACTGCATGAATAGAGCCCAGTCATACTGTATACCATTGAGTCAGATCAAAGTCCTGCACAGCAAAACTGCAAAGTGCATTCACTCCAGTAGCATAAAGGAGTTATTTGAGTAGGGCATGGACTGTCTTAGCCTGACAAAAAATCAGAGTGAGAAAACAAGTCTGTCAGTGAATAAAACTGGTTGAGGACTTTCTAGATAATAATACTGATGCTAAAGTAAAACGAATGTGAATGGCTTCCAACTTCTCACAAATGAAGGACCCATCGGATTCACAAGGATTAACTATGTGATCTTTTAATCATTTCCCTGGCTATTTTTATCCCTAATCAGCTAATAATCTTAGTAGCTGCAAAATTGAATGTAAGTCCTTGTTCATTGCAATGTGAGGCTACCAATGAGTTCGGCTCTCCTCGTTTGACCACTTGCTTGTGTTCTTTTAATGTACTGGTTAGCTTCTTTACAGGGACAATCCTTGCAGGGGATCTGGTAGATTAATTAGAAGTATCTCCCACCTCCAAGTGGTCTTTGTAATGCATGATTTGTCCTTGTATGGTAACCTCTCAGCGGTGTGCAATGCCCATTTGCAGATCTAGGAAGCTACGTTCTACTGCTTCCAAAATGTTTTTGATGTATGGTAGGGTGTGCCATAGAGTTGGTCCTGTACGTTCTTTCTTCCTTTTTCTCCCACGCATGTTGCCTTCATTCATGACAGACAGGAACCTCCTAACTTCTGTCCTACCTACTGTAGATCTAATTTCAGCTGGCTAGTTCTCAGTATCTATGAAGTTTCACAGAGTTCAGATAGTTAGGAAAAATGAATTAGCTTATTGGCACACTGAGGACAATCTGCTCCAAAATTATTTTGATTGTTTGATAAAGGTTTTAAAAAACACTGGGAACAAGATGAAAGCTTGGTGATCATAGAGTTCAACAGCCATAAGATCAACAAAAGTACATTTTCTAAAATCTCCCCATGTCTGAAATTATCTGACCACCCTAGCCCATACAGTCAGCACAGCAAGATACCATGTTTTAAATATATCAAAAGCAGCTAAGAGACATTATCAGGCTTATCATCTTCCAACAGAGTTCACATTTCATTGCAATACCTCAGATGAAACCAGAAATGAAATGGAACTAAATAGCTGATTTCATTTGGAAGTGGCAGAGTTAAACTGAAACTATCCTCCCAAATACTTGGCTGAAAAAAGGGGATTCTATGGCATTGAGAAATAACCTCACAAATCAGTATTTGTTTGTTTGTATGCTTATTGACTTTATATGCCACCCATCTCACCCTGAAAAGCAACCGTGGGCAGCTAAAATTAGTATGTGTTTCACTGATTGTGGAAAGGCCTTGGATTGTGTCAATCATATCAAACTGTGAAATGCCTAGAAAAATAGGGATTCCGGCACATCCCATTATTCTTATCTAAAACCTTTGCAGATTCCTGTAGTTTGGATGGAACATGGCAAATCAGATTGGCTCAAAGGTGGCAAAATAGTGGCACAAGGTTTTATATTCTCTCCTTATTTATTTAACATATATGCTGAATATATGTTGATGGAAACTAGTTTTAAAATAGTGGTTTTAAAACTGGAAGAAGAAACATCAACGTGCTCTGCGAATAACACTATCCCATTTGCTGAAAATTTTAAAAAATCTGCAAGCTCTAACAATAAAAGTTACAGAGCCCAATGAAAAAAAAACCAGAACTATAATTAAATATGAAAAAGACCAAACTAATGACAATTATTAACGACCAGTTTTAGAACTGTCAATGAAGCTACTGAAGTGGTAGACAGCTTTTGTTTTTTAAGATCAATAATCAATAGTGAAGGAACCAGCAGTCAAGAAATATATGCAGATTAGCCCTTGGTGGACTAGCAAATGAAGACCTGGGAAAAGATATTTGGATGCCATGATATGTCTATACCTACAAAGATCAAAACTGTGCATGCAATGGTTTTCCCTGTGACTCTATATGAAAATAAAAGTTGAATTTCAGAAAAGCAGGATGGAAGGAATAGTTTTGAACTTTGGGTTGGGAAAGATGTATGAGAAGACCATGAATAGCCAAGAAAACAAACAAATGGATATCAAACAAATCAAACCAGAGTTCTAACTTGAGATGCAATTGATGAGACACAAATGATCACTTTGAACACAATATGGTTATTTGAGGAATCACTTATCTCCCATAGTATCTGCTCAGCTGCTTTGACTAGTAGGATTGATGTACTTTTGATCCCTTTCATTAACTAATGCCATCTATCTAGCAAGTCTTCTCTGTAATAGCACCTTTTCTAGAGCAGCTCTCTGGAATGAGACTGCCCCAAGATCCAGATGCCCACCTTCCCCGCTGGTTTTTCAAAGACCTGACTCTTCTTCAAGGTCTTGGCAAATTTATTTATTTATTTATTTATTTGTTTGTTTTATATACCGCCCTTCTCCCGAGGGACTCGGGGCGGTGTACAGAGCAACGTATGTATACAGTTAAACAATATTAAAAACAAATGAACCCCAAGAGCTGTCAGGCCAGGCCGGCCTGTTGGAACAGGTAAGTTTTTAAGTCGCGCCGGAAGGTGCGAAGGTCGGGGGCCATCCGGATATCGGTAGGCAAGCATTTCCAGAGGGTTGGCGCACCCACTGAGAATGCCCTCCCCCTGGGGGCCACCAGCCGGCATTCTTTGACCGGTGGCACTCTGAGGTGGCCCTCTCTGTGGGAGCGCACAGGACGGTGCGGTGTTGACGTTGGCAGTAGGTGCTCCCGTAGGTATTCCGGACCCATGCCATGTAGGGCTTTGTATGCCATCATTAACACCTTGAATTTCACTCGGAAGGCAACCGGAAGCCAGATCAGCTCACGGAGGAGAGGTGTGATATGGGAGTATCGGGAGACTCCCAGAAGTGTTCGTGCAGCTGCACTCTGCACCAGCTGAAGCTTTCGAGTGGCTTTCAAGGGCAGCCCCATGTAGAGAGCGTTGCAGTAGTCAAGGCGAGAGGTCACAAGTGCATGGGTGACTGTACGCAAGGCATCCAGGTCCAGATAAGGTCGTAGTTGGCGCACCAGCCGAACCCGAGTGAATATGAAGGAAGCCCCTCTGGATCGTGCCTATTTGTATTCCAATTTGTTCAAATCTGGTTTTTATTATCCTTGCCATTTGTTATTATTGTTTTTTTAGTATTGTTGTATTTTGGTTTGGTTTGTTTTTCATATTTTTATTTATAAACTTCCTAAAGTCACTGGGAGTTGAGCAGCAGGCAAGTTTAATAAAACAACAATAACAACAATGCAAAGACCTAGCCCTCTAGAGAAGACTCTATGCTGGAAAGATAGAAGGAAAGAGAAGAAGAGGATGACCAGCAGCAAGGTGGATGAGTTCAAATACAGTGAAGATGGATGCACCATTGGATGACTTGAAGGATCAGATTGAGGACAGATCATTCTGAGGAATATCTATACGGTAACTAAGACTTTACACCAACCTGAAGGCAAATGAGCCTTGGTGGAGCAGTGGGCTAATGCCTCCTTAAGTAATACCAGCTGCCTGCAATTAGTGCAGGTTCGAGTCCCACCAGGCTCAAGGTTGACTCAGCCTTCCATCCTTCCGAGGTAGGTAAAATGAGGACCCAGACTGTTGGAGGCAATAAGCTGACTTTGTAAAAATGCCGCTTGGGGGTGGGGGAAAGGCCTAATAAGTAGGCATATACATAGAACGAAGGCTATTGCTAAGCACATTGATTTGTGCTTCTTAGATTGTAAGCCGCCCTGAGTCTTCGGAGAAGGGCAGGATATAAATGGGATTAAAAAAAATGATCAGTCAATACTATCTTTCTGAATCCTATGCCATCTGGATTCAGTGAAAAGTTTAAAATCAATTTCTTCTTGTTCTTTCAAGGAGGCACAGAAATCTTCTAAAAACAATCAATAGCTTGATTTAAAACAGACAGTAGAAAAGTACTCAAGCTCGGTCAGAGCTCTCTAGCCATTTATCTATACCCTCAGGTAAGAACTGAAATGTATCTGATAATAACCAAGCCAGACAATATCTAACACCTTTGTATCCATATGGTTCACTAAAGCTCTCTATAGCCAGATGAGATATGAATGATCCTTGAAAAGCCTAGCAAATTTGTCATATAGGTGTATGAGTATCCCAACTTATCTTTCTTGCAATTTAAAGTCTCATTTGATAACTGTATACGTGCACAAATTATTCCTATTTATATATGCAGATTGTATGCAAGTTAGAAATACGATCCTTATTCTTCAGCTCTACTCCATGTCTGACTAGGTAATATGAATGCCCTCTAATAGTCACGCATAATATTTTATTTACTTGTATTTCTCCTTTATTATTTTTACAAATAAATCAAATGGTTGACCATAGCCATCACGGCTTCTTCCTCTTATTTCTCCCACAATAATAACCCTGTGAACTGGATTGAGCTGAGAGAGAATAACCCGCCCAAAGTCATCCAGCTGGCTTTCACGGCTAAGGCAGGACTAGAAGTTATGGTATCCGGTTTTTTAGGCTGGTGACTTAACCGCTATCCTGCTGGCACCACTGGACAATAACTGATATTATACCAAATGTATGGTTTAATGCAGTAATTCTGGAAAATAAACAGAACAAGTCTTTTTAAGTGTTATGAGAAAAAGAACATGTCAGCTATAATTCACGGGTTTTCACTGTTCTGCAAAAATCAAGGTTATTGGCACCGAATAAACTCATAGGGGAGTCATTGTATTCCATTAGCTGAACTGTCATTTTAATCAAGGGAATAATAAAGCACATATGACCGAATGCAGTACAGGCTGGCTGGAGAACATTTTGTTTAGAAAGAGCAGGGGAAATACCAGAATTTTGCACCAAAATTAACATCAGAAACTATATAATTAAGTTCATAGCATTACATTGTGCAAAATTACTCTCTCCCAACATTTAACATTTTGTACAGATAGGGTAAACAGGTGTTTCCTTAATTCATATTAATACCCATGATCTATTGTGCCATCCTTTCAGAGATATTTACTCACCTACCATTTGCACATCCCCATGTACCTACCCTGACACTTGCTGCACCTTTTTTGTTCCATTGTGCATCCCTTTCTACACACACCAACCCAAAATGTTTAATTCAAAAATTGTTGCGCTATACATAATGCACCATTTCGGCTAATTGAAATAGATAAACATACAAACAGATAAACATACAGGAGAAATTAGTGGTATATAGATACTGTAGATCGCTGCAATGCAAACTACAGCCAGTTATCACATTGGGTCTGATCCAATCCTCACCATCACCAACAACCTAAGTTTCCATAGTGTGTTGGCAGAGAGATGAGGATGTAGCTGAAGTTTGAGAGGGCTGTAACAAATTTCATTTTAAAATATAATCTTACACATTTCTCTCTGGAATTGATCCCTGGAGCTCACATCCAGTTTAATGGGATGGGATAGCAGCCTTAATTATCTATTCCCTGTAATGCCAATCAAATTAACACAAAAGCAGCAAAATACACACCAAATTTTAGTCATATATTGGGATCAACATATTTAGTGCAGCAAACATATAATAAAAGTTTATATGGATAAATTGGATAATCCAAATCAAGAGGCAATGTACATATTAAAACATATATTAATATACAGGGCTTAGTTTTGAAGCTATACATTCTCCCACCTTTGGCTTGTGAGAAGCCAGGCTGTCCCAGGTTATAGTTGAAGGATTCCAACTGTTGATGAGATATACTGTAACTCTCAACATTCTTTATTACGGGCCATATAGTGGATGATTGAAAAACATCTAGAAGGCTGTAGTTCTTCAGGCTGTCCTGTATTATTAGAATCATGTATAGATTAGTTGCCTTAAAATCCATCTTTATTTCCATGCATGTCATATCCATTCCTAGGTTTGCCAGTATAAACAAGGACTCAGCCTGGATAGCATTTGTAAGGATATTATTTGTTTTATCATAAATTCATTCTCGTGCGCAGTGACACTGCATCACCGACTAGGAAGTCCATACTTTGTAAGACTTTGTTATAACAAATGAGTACAATGAGTGTTAATCTCCCTAGCAAATTTCAAAAGGCTTTCTAGTTCCTTTATATAGTTAATAAATTCTGTGCTGAGAGAGAAAAAAAGACAAGTTTCTAAGAAAGGTTTTGCATTAGCAATAAATTAATTTGCAAGAGAAAAATGAAACCTGCATTACAAAAAGTAATTGCTGGAGAGCAAAACAGCTTATGGGAAGGCAAGATAAAATGGACCCTCTCTCAAAGATACTCGGGACCTGATTCTGGAGTTCCAATAGTGGTGTGTGTGTGTGCGCGCGCGCGTGCACACACACAAAGTTGTATGACTTCATTACACATGCTTGGCAACCAGCTCACTTTTATGACCAGTTGCAGCATTCCAATCATGATTGCAATTTGTGATGTTTCAGCTGGTTTTCATCAAAAAAACGCCCATAGGAATGCATTAACTTGCTTTATGACAGCTGCATTTGCTTTATGACCACCACGAAAAAATGGGAATAAAATTGGGTGAAACACATGGGTGTCTCGACTTACAACCATCACAGAAATTCTGGGCTTCATTATTTTGTAAGTTGAGGAATAGCTGAGCTGATATACAAATATTGATACAATACTAGTTTCCAGATGTATTACTTTTAACCCTTTCCTGACCTGCTTTATAACTTAACTGATTGTAGATTCCATACTGAAGTTAGTTTGTCATCAGCTGAAACAAAACAGGGTAACAGCATCCAAAAACATGGACTTCTCTTTGTACGAAAGAACTTCATTCCCTCTATTTTCTTTTGTTCTCCCTTCCTACATAATATTTCCTACATCTGCTTCGGATTATTGGTAAATATTCCAAAACAAATCGGAAGAGGACATGAGAAAAAAAAGGGGGTGGGGGGAATTTATTTGTTCAGCAGAGCCCCTTCTATTACTGGAAGGTTATAACTGGATTTCAGCCTCAGCTTTCTTATTCCATTACAAAAAAAAGATATGAAAAGCTTACAGAGACCAGAGACGTGTTTAATATTCTCTATGGGGAAAAGAAATCTTGCCTATTCAAAATCTGTGCACACCTTCACGAATCCCATAGATACTCTAAAATAAAAGTCTTTTTACACTAGCATATATACTATTTTAGTGTGATTGCAAATGTTTAAATTAAATCTATATAAAGCAAGCTATAAATTTATCATTCTGATTGCAGGTCATAACAACCCAGGATGACATAAAAAGGAAGAATAGTAACAAAAATAAATGTGACACGGATAAAAAAGAATGCAACATAGAAAGAAATTTAGTTGAACTAAACCAGCACTATAATTTAACCTTAAAAATAATTTCTGAGTTCAAAGAGAGTGTAGCCAAAACAATGATTGTTAATAAATGGAGTCAGGGCCACAAGAAGGCCATTCAATCATTCTGTACCGGTAGTCCTTGACTTAGGACAACTTATGAGCCCAAATTTTTTGTCGCTAAGCAAGACAGTTCTTAAGTTAATTTTGCCCCATTTTATGACCTTTCCTGCCACAGTTGTTAAATGAATCACTGCAATAGTTACATTAACAACAATGTTGTTAAGTGAATCTGGTTTCCCCACTGACTTTGTCAGAAGGTTGCAAAAGGTAACCACATGACTCTGGGACACTGCGACCGTCATAACTATGAGCCAGTTGCCAAGTGTCTGAATTTTGATCACATGACCACTGGAATGTTGCAACGGTCGTGTGAAAAATGGTCATAAATCACTTTTTTCTGTGCGGTTGTAACTGAACGGTCACTAAACAGTTTTAAGTTGAGATCCACCTTTATTGACTTCTCAAGTTTGTCAATCATCAATGTGCTCATCCCAATTTCATCCTAGATAGGGCACTAATGAACAATGTTCTTTTCACACAGAGGCAAAAGCTGTTGTACACTTAGTACAACAGCTCTCAAAGCAGCTTTTAAACAAACCATGGTTTAACATACTCTGTGAATCCAATTGCCTTCACCTCAAAACTTCAGAGTTAGCTTTGGCATAGCCATTCGCAAAACGAAGAGTGAAATAGGGCAGAGGGATCCTGAATAATGTCAAAGAAGACATCTGTGAGAAGAGTGGGACCCTGGGGGATCATTTTTTGGATTTCGGCAGTAATTAATATGTATAAAATGTATAAATAAATTGCTGGAATCCTTCAGTGCATAGAATTATTGTTATAAGATAGAAGTTTAAACTCATATATAGCACGTTACCATCTGTGTTTATAATGCAACTGTACAGCATTACACAAACCATCTCAGTAGCATTACACCTGCAGAAGAGGGAGATCTCGCTGTTTAAGATTAATGTTTTAAGGAAGGTTTAATAACTTACATGTGTCCCTGTGCAGATGTCCAGTAATACTGTATGGATTTAAGAATAAATCATGCTGCTTATAGAAGTGTAGTTCCCAATGAAAAAAGCTTACTCGAAATAGTATTTTATTTATTAGACTTGTATACTGCCCATCTCTTCTAGAGGTGTAGGTGGCATATAAAATAGTAGTGAAGGTGTTGGTTCTGCACAAGGGAGATCCAAGTGTATTTTCAGCCATGGAAGCTCACTGAGTAGCTTTGGAACAGACCCAGTGGGTGGGAAATATATGAACAACCAGTTCTCTGTGTGGATGCTGCTTCCGGAAATCCGTTCTGGGCCTGAGCAACAAAAAATTAGCTACTAGTTCTGCCGAATTGGTGCGAACTGGCTGAATCCTCCCACTGAACAGCCCATCTCTTTCATTCCAACATACCTGACAAATTTGTTGTGGGAAAATAAAAGGAGAAGAGAATGCTACATAGAGTACTTCAGGCTCCTGAAGTGACAGCAATATATAAATCTAATACACACATATACATTTCTTGCCCATCCATCTACCCACCCTTAGTAAGCTCAAAAGTATTACCTGGCCTTCTTGAAATTCTGATTCTCTTCTCTATATGTAACATTTTGGGATCTCTGACATGTTGCTGGATAAAGAGTACAGCTAGATCTGCTTATTATATTTAAATCTTGATTTTCTGAATAAAATACAGTGGCTGAGTTCATACATAGAATTAACCCATAAACAAAATGGCTGAAACTGATATATAAAGTCAAAAGTAAACAAACCACATGTAAGTTTAATGAGGCATGTGAACTCAATCATAGTTTTTTTTGTCTTTACCTTTTTTATTCCCCCCCCCCTTTTCTTTGGACAAAGAATTATTAAGCAAACATCAAGCTCTTCTCATCAACAAGTCAATATGCCAATTCCATACCCAGAAGCATAGAGAAATAACAATTGTTTAGGACAGGGGTCCCCAACCCCCGGTCCATGGACTGGTACCGGGCCACGGCATGCCAGCAACCAGTTCAAATAAGCAAAGCTTCATCTGTGGGATGCAGGCAGCACACAAAATCACGCACTCTCTGGTCCATGGAAAAACCTTTCTCCACAGAACTGGTCCCTGGTGCCCAAAAGGTTGGGGACCTCTGGTTTACAGAAGTGTAAGATATTGGGGGGGAAAAGTCACCTCAGGTAAATGGGCTGCGATATGTTTTACATGCCGCATTTGTGATCCAGATGTTACAGTATTAGGATAAAGATTTAGAATGGATTTAGTCTTCTTTCTTAAATGTTTGATATTTGATCTCTTTCTATCACCGATGCAACTCTAACCTTTGTTTTGTTTTATTCTTTTCTGAAGGGAAAAGGAGCGTTTTGTGTCCTCTATTCCAATCTTCCTTCCACACAGTCAGTGAGCTCAGTAATTAGGGATGCATATATTGGAGATAAAAGCTTGCACTTGAAGTGAGGATTGTTCCTATTTTAAAATATGAGCATATATCACAAATTCCTGGATTTTATACAAAAACATCTGGCAACCAGCTAAGAAATGAAAGAAGAAGGGAAGGGGATGCCTGAACTGTTTGCTTCTTTTGGCAAATTTTAATTTCCTTCATCTTTGAATTTGCAGCAGAGGTGTCAAGAAAGATGGAAACTATAGGAAAGTTTAGTACTGTAGTATGGGCCGTATATGCAAACTTTATCAATTTGAAAACCATAGGAAAGACCATAAAATTGGTGATGATGAACTGGACTGAATGCAATGACAATGGTTTATAAACTGCAGAAACTGTAGATAAAAGTAGAAATCCACTTTTCTTTGGAAAATTCCTGACTGTAATGAACTGAAAGATCTGTTTTGTGATATTTCTTTGCAAAAGTATCCTGGGAGGCCTGTTGGTTTCTCTCTATGCTTTTTCTTGCTCTGAAAGTTTAATTAAGGATTATCGCAATCTAATTTAATTGAGGATTGAGGAAGTAAATGAACAGCTCTATATTAAAATAAATCTAAAATTATAATCCTTTATTAAATTTCTCTTTATAATGGTGAAATACCATTTAAATATTGCTTACACATGCAATTTTTTTAGACCCATTGAATTCAGCAGAAGCCCTTGTTAAGGGATATGTTCCCAAACATCAGCAAAACTGAAAGAATACTAATTGCATCACAGCTTCCTATTTAAAAAAAAAGTGCTGAAACTCAAAAGAGTATAGTTTTCTTGGATAGAGAATTGAGATTTAAGCTAACTATCTATGACTATTCAATCTATCTGAAGTCAAAGTTCTGTTTATAAACAGGTACACGATGTCAGAAAAGTTTCCTTTCTATCTCAACTGCATTTTGAAGACAGAAAAGTTGATAAAATCTGAAGCCCAAGAGAGAGAAACATACAAAGTTCCCTGTCTCTTACATATACCCACTTAATTAACAACAATATAACATATAAGAATCAGACCCAGAAGTGTAAAGACCCTTCTTCTCATCTATCGCTCAGCGTTCGTTCTAGTTGTCAAATAGAGTTTGACAACTGAGTTAGTGCAGAGTGTAAAACAATAAAATGCTGTTTTGTCTTTAGTACTGCTGATACGGGATGGAAAAGAGAA
The DNA here is from genome assembly GCF_947247035.1 of Vipera ursinii. Classification (NCBI taxonomy): domain Eukaryota; kingdom Metazoa; phylum Chordata; class Lepidosauria; order Squamata; family Viperidae; genus Vipera; species Vipera ursinii. Next base: position 173,473,393 of record NC_139512.1, on the reverse strand, counting down.
GAACATAGTTTGAAAATAAAAAAACTCGTAAATGAATATTAAACTTATTGAGTTCATCAGCACTACTTACCCCTAGATATTGCAAAATATGATGAAGCAGGCTACATATCTAGGTAGAGTTTGGAAAGGGCTAGCTTTAGCTGGTTTCAACATCAGGTTAGAAACCAAAATAAGATCAGATCCATAAGACCACATGAACAAAGTACAAGATAAGAAAATGCAGGTACTTATTTCTAAATCAAACTCAATGTAGTCCACAGATTTGTCTTTCAAATGAAATCAGCATGATTATTAGTCATGCAGTGGTACAGAGAAAAAGCACTGTTCTGGAATTGTTCTTCTAGAACAGGGCTCTTCAAACTTGGCCCTTTTATGACTTGTGGACTTCAACTCCCAGAATTGAATTGTTCTATCTAGGACATGTAGTGATTCTGTTTAGTTTAGAGAGGATTTTACTATATTGGACTTTAAAGAGCAGTTTAAAATGAAGGAAAAATTAGATTAGGATAAAAGTATACCTTTTCAGAGAAGAGACGCGGTGGCTCAGTGGGTTAGGACACTGAGCTTGTCGATCAGAAGGTCGGCAGTTTGGTGGATCGAATCCCGAGTGCCGCATAGCAGAGTGAGCGCCTGTTACTCGTCCCAGCTTCTGCCCACCTAGCAGTTCGAAAGCACGTAAAAATGCAAGTAGAAAAATAGGGACCACTACGGTGGGAAGGTAACAGTGTTCCGTGCTAGTCATGCCGGCCACATGACCACGGAGACGTCCTCGGACAAGCGCTGGCTCTTTGGCTCTGAAATGGAGATGAGCACCGGCCCCTAGAGTCGGAAACGACTAGCACGCATGTGCGGGGGAACCTTTACCTTTACCTCTTTTCAGAACTTCAGTATATAGGACTTGGGATAATTTCATTCAGAAAGGACCACTTGAGCATTCTCAGATAAGTGTATTCTGCTATACTTTTGTCAATTAGTGGAAAACATATGGAAACATAAAATCACAATTAAAAAGAAAAGCAATGATTTAATCTTGTGCAGTTTTCCGTTTTGATACTTAACTGGAGTTCTTTCATACTCAATATTCTTTTTCCTGCAATATAATGTTGTTTCCTATTGAACAGCATACTGCAAGGGGAAAAAACTATATGGAATAAGCAGAAAAATTTCAGGCCTACATGGTAACAGTGCATACTGTATGATGTTATTTTCAACTAGATTTCACCAACCTCGTGCCCTCCACCTTTGTTTGATTTTAATTCCCTAAATTCCCCAGCCATCATTATGAGGTTTCCTAGGTTGAAGAAGATAGGTTGATTACATCTCACAGCAACCTTGTGAAGCATCTTAACTGAGGAATCAAGCTTATTCGGTAAATCACTATATTGTATTTCGATCCAAATTTGAAGGTCTTCTGGTTGTAGCTTAGTCAATATCCGCACTGCTTCCCAAACTTCATAAATGCAGACATGCTGCGCCACAAATGTTCTCCCCTTGATGCTGTGTAAACTTTCTGACATGACCAGGACTTTCTCAGTTGACCAATGGGACTGCGTAAAATATAATATTTCAGTCTGTCCTTTTCCCCCACCTATTTTTGTTCTTCCCTCACCGTTTTTGTTTTCACACACAGGAGGCGGAGCAAACAGGCAGAGGCAAAACTACCTCTACCCCCAAACTGACTGGGAAGGATACGGATATGAACCTCAGGAGCGAGAAGGAAATTCTGATGAGGTGCGACTGTTTGCCCTGTATCTCCAAAAGAAATAATGCAAAACTGTTCCTTTTCAACAAGAGCTCAGAAGACGTTAATTAGTTCATTCTGAAAAATCCTCACAAAGCCACTGCATAAAATAAAAGTACAAAGCTAGTCTCAAATTGCCAACTTTTGCATTTGGAACAAGCTGACACTGTGACAACTAAGCCATATTGATTACTAGATATACAGCATGTTATATCCTGGCACATGATTGTGCCACTCTATTAATGTCAACTCTAAATTAGGAGTAATAGCATATTAAATCCAGAAATGCACAACCTCTCTTTCTTTCTCTAAAAAACTTGCAGCCAGAAAGAACTCATGCCTTATATTCCCAGAACACAACCTCAGAGCTGGAACCTATTTTTAATTCTGCAAATATGTGAAAATAACATCAAGGCGAACTAAAGAACAGGAAACAGTCTTCTGTTAAAAAAATACTACAAGCATGTCTAGTCACAAACATTTGTCACGCTAAATGTATTATTTTTTTAAAGAGCTATAAGATGCTTTAAACTTAATAGTGCTGAACTGTTTCAAGCAAATTTGAGGTTTGAATGTTGTGAAGATAGACACAAGAAGAGAGGAAAAGATAGTATCTCTACTTTTCAATACAGTACGCCTTAATTGTTTTGCAAGCATTATACAAACTAAGTCTTAATTTTATTTGGAACTACATTGGAAAGAAAGGTGGTTTGAAGCAAGGGATTCAAAATACATGTGGCATCAGAGGAAACAGATTTAAAGTATACTAGATTGTTGGTTTACTGGAAGAATTAAAAAGCTCTGAGACTGGAAAAAATATTACTGAAACTATGCAGAACTGGTTAGTCATGAAGAAGATGAACAGAATGGACTAATTGGAAAGATTTAAACTGGACTAAGCAACTCATTTAAACTTTGACTATATCAGCATCTCAACCCACATCAAAGTCTTAAGTTAGTTCCCAAAAAGAATGTAAATTGCACTGAAGTAGGAAATGAATGAGCATCCAGAAGCAATAACCATTCCACCTATAGCATTAGTTTCACCAGAACCTTTTAGTTCATATGGAATAATAGTTCGAACAACTCCTAATATCACGTAGGTCTTTTCTTAATATTATGTATTGGATAGATTTTTATTCCACTCATTTCACTTCTTCTTCCATGTCTAGATCAAACTTTAAACTGCCAGAATGAAGCCACCTTCTTGGCACTGTCATTGGCCAAAGTAAGTGATTATCGGTACATGTTTCTGATAGTAGCTGACATACCAGCAGATGGGCCGGCTTCTGCGCATCTCCACATTCACACAGCATATTGCTATCTGCTAAGAGCCTCCACTTCGGCATATTGGCACTCCAACTCTCAACCTATTCTGGGTCCTCCAAGTAATATAAGGTAGGTCAGATCCTTCAGCCAGATCCTCCTTTAATGTTATTCCTTGCTCGATGGTCTCTTTCCTCCATCTTTTAATTTGATTTTGTTCTTGCATACCCTTAAGAATATTTGTTCTTGCCGTAAAGTTGTTCCTAGATCTGAGACTATGGGCTTCGAGCTTATGTCTGTTCAGAGGATATTGAAGATCATTCTCTTGCTTAGTTCTCTTGGCATCCGCTGCTACTTCTCTCCTGATCTTAGGTGAGGCAGTGCCAGCAAGAGGATAGATTTTCTTAATTTGTGTAGGTTTGAGACATCCTGTCACTTACTGCTTCACAGACGGGGATATCAACTTGTTTCGCGTGTGCAGATGCACCCCACACTGGAGCAGCGTACTCTGCTGCAAAGACGCTCAAGGCCGAAGCTGATGTGCGCAACGTAGTTGGTTGAGCTCCCTGTGTGTAGTTTCCTGATAATATTGTTCCTCAAGCTGACTTTAGCCTTAGTGTTCAGGCAACACTGTTTAAAAGAGAACATCCTGTCGAGTGTGTCACGCCAAGATACTTCACTGTTGGACAGTCCTGTAGTCGATTCTCCTGCCACATAACATCCTATTTTTCTCTACCCATCTCACTGATACAGAGACCCTGCACACCTTACAACAGGTCCCCAGCCCCAGGCTGTGGCCCATCTCCAGGTCGTAGCCATTTGGAACCAGGGCATGGAAGTAGAATGCAAACGCATGTGCGCCTGCATTCCCACTAATGCAAACAGTGGATGTGCGCACATATGCACGCTCCATTTGCACGAGTGGCAGGCACACGTGCAAATGGAGCTGCACATCCGTACATGCCTGCCACTCGTGCAGAACCATCTCTTCTCCCTCAACCCCGCCGGTCTGTAAAGCTGAAAAGGTTGGGGAACTCTGCCTTATAATAATGTTGGGTAAAAGTGGCTACCCTTAGACCAGTGGTGGCAAACCTATGGCACATGTGCCAGAGGCGGCACTCAAAGGCCTCTCTGTTGGCACGCGTGCCACCGCCACCAGCAGCAGGTCCATCAGGCCTCCACTGCCACCCAGAGCAGTAGCCCCGCCCAGCACAAAGGAGGTGAAGCAGCCAACTAGCAAGCTCGAGTAGACGGGTTAGAGCAGAGGTCACCAACCATTGTCGATTGGTGGACTGGAAGAAAAGGGAGGGGGAAGCATTTTACATGCGCGCATGCACGCATGGGACCGCGAGCACGCACGTGCTGCAAATGGGGTGGGGCTAGTGCCTGCGTGATACTCACTAGCCCTGCCCCGTTCTTGCGTGGTGCAGCCCCCTTGTATCTGCACCCCGTGGCGTGGCGGCAGCCGTTTTTGCTCCTTGCAGCATGGTGGCCCATTTTTGTGCCCCTGGGATTTGCATGCCAGAGGCAGCACTCAGAGGTGCCTCCCTGCCCCACCCCCGAGGGCACTACAATGCTGATGCGGCCCTGGCACTTTGCGATAAATACCGTAAGTGGGTTTTGGGTTGCGGTTTGGGCACTCGCTGTCTAAAAGGTTAGCCATCACTGCTTTAGACAGTGTTCAAAACTGCAGTTATATACAGTGACAGAACACATAGCAACAAAACTTCTTAAGGTGCTATTTTATACTATATTGCACCTATTCTGTAGAGTATTTTGAGTATTTGCATTATGCTGCAGAATTTACATTCAATTCAAGGCACTAGGTTTGGTCTTTAACTTCTAAATTGGCTTGATCCATGCTATCTGAAGGACTGCTTACATATATAAGCGTCAAACAGAGCAGGAAGATCAATATTTGACGGATCAATAACAGCTATTACATTGGCTGGTAGGGCAGTATTGGTCTATCTCAATTTAAATTCAGTTGTTTTAGAAACACATCAATCATTACTGGTTCTCAAGGAAAACTTTTAGAGATTTTTATTCCAAGCTGTTTGATTAATAATGTGTTTTCGAATCAGACATCATGGTAATTGTGAAATCCTTACTATGCTAAATTCACCATGGCCTTTTAACCACTTCAGGACTCAACCAGGATCTAAATTATAGCAAAATCAAATCACTCTAACTTAATGCTAGGTGCAAATATAGGGAAACAAAATGAGTGGGTGTCTCAAGCAAACAAATTATACATTAAAAAGTGATATTCATTTTCCTAAATAATTTTGTGAAACATTCTTCCATAGTGATTCTGCCAGCCTTCTCCAAACCATTATTTTCCAGAGGTATTTAAACAACAGCTTTCAACACTTAACCAATACCGAATGGCTTTTGGAGAAAGTTAGCACCTTATTCTTCAGTGCACAGAAAAGAGTGCAGTTCAAGGCATTATGCTCAGAATTAGGGAAGGTGAATTCAGTCACTCTTGCTCTCTCGTTACTGTACACAGGACTGCAACTTTGACCATTTAAAATCTCCCTAATATTTCATTCACTATCCCTTGATTCAAATTATTTTTCAGAAAAAAAGCAAAGACGTACAAGCATTAACCTTTCTAAAACTCTTATGAAACAACCACCCTATTTTTATATAGAGAAACTGAATAAATATAAAAAATTGAATTCAATCTTCTAAAATATTTTTAAAATCTTCTGTTGTAAATGATTAAAGGAAATTTCTCAGCATTTCTAAACTTGTCTTAAAAATAATTTGTAAAATACATTGATTTTTCTAAGATTTTATATTTGTAACTGCATTTGTAACAGCCAATTTTCCCCTTAAGTAGTGTCATTTTCTCTCAACACTAACTGCTCCAATGATTTTACTCAAATATTTCAATCAATAAAGCCTTTAATACATAATTTTAAAAATAACACATATTAATCTTAGCTAATTCAGATTGTGTGAGGTAATTGATTTCACTAAAGAGTTGGTTAATTGCAATGGAATACTAATGAAAAATGGGTGAATTTTGAATGTATGTCCAGGTTATTGCAGAGGATACAAATGGTTTTACCGCTGCCTGTTTCTGCTTCCTCATTAAACTATAATCCTTCACACATGTATATCTATTTTGGTTTTCAACTATTGTAGTTCTCTATATTCAACTAGGATTCTTGTGCTTCATCATCCCCATACTGGTCATCATTTAGTTTTTCTGCAATGTATCTACTACTGATAGAGCACCTCTGATATGAGTCAACTTGCTTCTGTAATGATAAATTAAGCTTAAATCTACCAGGTGTTCATAATATTTTAAGACAATAATAAAAGGACAACATCATACAAATGGATGAATGCAGGATTTGGAGTAATTGTTGTTTCTTTAGACAGAATAGCTTAATGTGACCTATAGTATCCTCCAGATGTTTAAAGCACTAATAAAGAGCACAACGTGCCACTGAAAAATACAGGCAAGAACCATAATAAACTTAAAGCAAACTTAAAACTTTTACTCCACAGAATTCTCCTCTGGCTCACCCTTTTACTTTTCAGCTGTTATTATGCAAAGCACTTAAAAAGCCATTTTACACACACACTGTCATAATTAGAGATCAATCATCTCACATATTCAAGATCTGTTCTAGGAATTCTCCCCACTCAATCAATCAATCAATCAATCAATCAACACCCCACGTCCCATTTAATCTGATGACGGACATGCGGGATTGCAAGCCCAGAATGCCCAGTCCTCCAACCAAATGGGTCTTCATTGGAAACGCTGGAAATTAAAATCCAACACATTTGAATATTTATTTGGAGAAGCTGGTTCTAACTGGGAAATCCTGGAAAGAAAACAGACCCGTAGTACTGAAAGGGATACGGACTCTTTGTTTCATGGGCAGCTTCCTTTTTTTAAATCATAATAATAATAATGATAATGATAATAATAATAATAATAATAATAATAATAATAATAATAATAATAATAATAATAATAATAATGGAGCAGTGGGCTAATGCCTCCTTAAGTAACACCAGCTGCCTGCAATTAGTGCAGGTTCGCGTCCCACCAGGCTCAAGGTTGACTCAGCCTTCCATCCTTCCGAGGTAGGTAAAATGAGGACCCAGATTGTTGGGGGCAATAAGCTGACTTTGTAATAATGCCGCTTGGGGGGGGGGGTGAAAGCCCTAATAAGCAGGCATATACATAGAATGAAGGCTACTGCTAAGCTTGTAAGCTGCCCTGAGTCTTGGGAGAAGGGCGGGATATAAATGGAATTAAAATAAAAAATAAAATAAAAAATCATCATCATCATCATCATCCCATATTAACTTAACTTCTGTATTTATTGTATGTTATTGTTGTTAGCCGCCCTGAGTCCTTCGGGAGATAGGGCGGCATAGAAGTCCCAATAATTAATTAATGGATGGATGGATGGATGGATGGATGGATGGATGGATGGATGGATGGATAAATAAATAAATAAATAAATAAATAAATAAATAATAAATAAACAAGCAAGCAAGCAAGCAAGCAAGCAAGCAATCTTGTAAAGCCGCCCTGAGTCTTCGGAGAAGGGCGGGATATAAATGTAATAAAATAAATATAAATAAATATAAATAAATATAATTTTATTGGAAGCAAAGTGAACGGAGCCCACGCTCGTCTCTCTACCAGAAGCCAGGGCAGAAGAAAGAGGTGGAGAGAGGTTCATATCTCGGATAGTTCCTCTTCCCTTCCCCACCACCACCACCAGCGCCCGCCCATCCTCTCTCCGAAATGAAACTACCGCCGATTCTTCCTTCCCCCTAAAACAGCATCTCCCAAAGCGTGCTGAATGATCCAACGCAAACTTAAAAACAGCCGCCGCCGCCGCCGCCTCGGAGGCTTCTAACCGGCGCCGTTTCAACGCCCATTTCCTCCAATCTCCCCACCTGGCTTAAAATAAACTCTCGGCGTGCGTGACCTTTCTCGGGGAGCAGCCGCACCGCTCCCGCAGCACAACAACGCAGCCTTCAGCTTCGCCGTTTGTCGCTCCTTCCTTCCTTCCTTCCTTCCTTCCTTCCTTCCTTCCTTCCTTCCTTCCTTCCTTTCCCACCCACCGCCCTCCTGCACACGCTCCCCCTTGTGCTTGTTTCCAAGGCGAAGACCCCCCCCTCCCCCTTTCCGGGACTCGGCGACCCCGATCTGCTTCCCACCGCGGTGGAGGAAAGCGCCCAGCGGGCATCTCCTCCTGGCTGCCGGATCGGCCAGCTGCCTACCTTCGCCCTCCCTGGTCGGGGCAGCGCCGGGCGCGTCCCCGGATCTCGTCCCCTCAGGCGAGGCAAACGTACCATCTTAACGTACCTTGATGATGCTGCTCCTCCGAGGGGTCGCTCGGGCCGCTTCCAGGAGCCCGAGGTCCGAGTCTGTTGCCGGGGGGTTGGGAATGCGCTCGGCGGCGGCGGCGGACCCGATGAGCAAGACTCCGCTCCTCCGTTCCCTTCTCTTCCCTAGAGACGCCGCGGACGGCTCAAAGGCTCCGGGCTCCGAAGACATCTCGGCGTCTTCCTCGCCCTTGGGAGCGATCACGGACGGAGCTTCTCGACTCCCCGAGCCTTGGGCCATGGCGGGTCCCGCTCCGCCGAGCGGCGTCTCAACTTGGCGGAGGCCACTTCGACGAAAAAGGAGCGGGCGGCGGGAGCCGGAGCCCTTTCACTGCAGAGCCGCGGAGCCAGCGAGTTTCTCCCGAAGAGTCATTGGGGTCGCCCGGTTCAAAATCCCCGGCTGGCTCGGGTTAGCCCGCAAGGCTAGTTGTCCACGCGGGGCTGTACGAGAGCGGCGGTGGCAGCAGGGGAGGGGCAGGAAGGCGCTAAACTTGGACAACGAGGGAGTTTTCCAGCCGCAGAGAATTACAAAGCAACAGCCGTTCCCCTCACACGCCCATCCAAACGGAGACGCTCTTTCTTGCCGTCTGAGATTAATACGCGCATCTCATATATATATATATATACACACACATATATATATACATATATATATATACATGAGACAGCTATAGATAGACAAAGAGGCTACATATATAGGTACGTAGGTAGGTAGGTAAGTAAGCAAATAGAGAGAGAGAGAGAGAGACGCGCTGATCTCAACTACGCGCCAAGGAAGACGCTCGGAGCAGTGCGAAGCCCGCCAACCAGCAGGAAGTGCAGCCGTTCTTACTCTTCTCGCCTGTGACCAGAGCCTGGCTGGTTTTGACAGACGAGACTGATAGACGTCAGCCAGGGCCAGTAATCGCAGGAGAAGCGTTTTTTGACCGGAGCCAGCGCAGCCTATCGTTGTCTCGTGGGGCGTGGCCAAGGAATATCGTGCGCGCCTTTCTGCGCGCGCGCGCACGGGCGCTGGTGTACATTGAAAGAGAAAGAGGAATGTGTTCTACGTTGAGTGCCGGGTCTCGGTAGTTGAGCCTGCGTTTGCAATGGCTTTGTTTATCGTTTATTTATATTGCTTGCGAGCTCCTTTGGCAGCTGTTGTACTGAAAACCACTACAGAATAATAGCAATAACTAATGTGACATGCAGTGAAAAGTCTTAGATAGGTAGCCAACTCTGAACCTAGTTGTTGTTGTTAGTTGCGAAGTCGTGTCCGACCCATCGCGACCCTATGGACAATGTTCCTCCAGGCCTTCCTGTCCTCTACCATCTTCTGGAGTCCATCTAAGCTCATGCCTACTGCTTCAGTGACTCCATCCAGCCACCTCATTCTCTGTCGTCCCCTTCTTCTATTGCCCTCAATCCTTCCCAGCATTAGGCTCTTCTCCAGTGAGTCCTTCCTTCTCATTAGGTGGCCAAAGTATTTGAGTTTTAGCTTCAGGATCTGGCCTTCTAAACAGCAGTCAGGGTTGATCTCCTCCAGGACTAACCGGTTTGATCGCCTTGCAGTCCAAGGGACTCGCAGGAGTCTTCTCCAGCACCATAGTCCAAAGGCCTCAATTCTTTGGCGCTCGGCCTTTCTTATGGTCCAACTTTCACTGCCATACATTGCAACTGGGAAGACCATAGCCTTGGCTATACGCACTTTTGTTGACAGGGTGATGTCTCTGCCTTTTAGTGTGCTGTCTAGATTTGCCATTGCTTTCCTCCCGAGGAGCAAGCGTCTTTTAATTTCTTGGCTACAGTCCCCATCTGCAGTGATCTTGGAGCCCAGGAAAATAAAATCTGTCACTACCTCCATTTCTTCCCCATCTATTTGCCAGGAATTGAGAGGGCCGGATGCCATGATCTTGGTTTTCTTAATGTTAAGTTTCAACCCAAGTTTTGCACTCTCCTTCTTCACTCGCAACAAGAGGCTCTTTAGTTCCTCTTCACTTTCTGCCATTAGAGTGGTATCATCTGCATATTTTAGGTTGTTGATGTTTCTTCCGGCAATCTTAATTCCAACTTTTGATTCATCTAGCCCTGCCTTTCTCATGATGTGCTCTGCATATAAGTTAAATAGGCAAGGCGACAGTATACAGCCTTGCCGGACTCCTTTCCCAATTTTGAACCAATCAGTGGTTCCGTGTCCAGTTCTCACTGTTGCTTCTTGGCCTGCATATAGGTTTGTCAAGAGACAAATAAGATGGTCTGGTACGCCCATCTCTTTAAGGACTTGCCAGTTTGTTATGATCCACACAATCAAAGGCTTTAGCATAGTCAATGAAGCAGAAGTAGATGTTTTTCTGGAACTCTCTAGCTTTCTCCATGATCCAGCGTGTTAGCAATTTGATCTCTAGTTCCTCTGCCTCTTCGAAATCCTGCCTGTACTTCTGGTAGTTCTCGATCTACATACTGCTGGAGTCTAGCTTGTAGAATTTTAAGCATAACTTTACTAGCATGAGAAATGAGTGCAATGGTGTGATAGTTTGAACATTCTTTGGCACTGCCTTTCTTTGGAATTGGAATGTAAACTGATCTTTTCCAATCCTGTGGCCACTGTTGAGTTTTCCACATTTGCTGGCAAATTGAGTGTAGCACTTTTACTGCATCGTCTTTTAAGATTTTGAATAGCTCAGCTGGAATACTGTCACCTCCACTAGCTTTGTTGTTGCTCAGCTTTTCTAAGGCCCACTTCACTTCACATTCTAGGATGTCTGGCTCGAGGTCAGTGACCACCTCATTGTGATTATCAGGGACGTTAAACTCATTCTTGTATAGTTCTTCTGTGTAATTTTGCCACCTATTCTTAATCTCTTCTGCCTCTGTTAGGTCCCTGCCATTTTGGTCCTTTATCATGCCCATTTTTGCATGAAACGTTCCTTTCATCTCTCCAATTTTCTTGAAAAGATCTCTGGTCCTCCCTATTCTATTGTTTTCTTCTATTTCTTTGCATTGTTCATTTAAGAAGGCATTCTTATCTCTTCTAGCTATTCTTTGGAATTCTGCATTTAATTGGGCATATCTTTCTTTTTCTCCCTTGCCTTTCGCTTCCCTCCTTTCCTCAGCTATTTGTAAAGCTTCCTCAGACAGCCATTTTGCTTTCTTGCATTTCTTTTTCTTTGGGATGGTTTTGGTTGCTACCTGTTGTACAATGTTGCGAACCTCTGTCCATAGTTCTTCAGGCCCTCTGTCTATCAGATCTAATTCCTTAAATCTATTTGTCACCTCTACTGTATATTCAACAGGGATATGATTTAATTCATACCTGACTGGCCTAGCGCTTTTCCCTACTTTCTTTAATTTAAGCCTAAACTTTGCAACAAGAAGAACCTAGTAGATGGCAGATAATCCTCTTTGGTCCTACACATAGAGTAACCTCATGGAAAAGGCGTTCTTGTACTTACTGCATCTTACTGTCGATGGCTTTTGAAGGATACAGATCCTTCCAAAAATGGCTTAAAACATAATAAAAATATAATTGCGAGTTGTCAACAGGTGATTCTCCACCACCACCTGCTTTTCCAACCTGTTATACTCCAGCAAAGTTAAAACAGCACCTCCCTTTCTCTCCTGTAAACATGAGGCATCTATCTGGTACAAGGACCATCACCCTTGGCAAAGTTGGACTTAAAATGATATGCCTGCACATTTTCTTTCTTGCGAATGAAATTTTTCAGAATGAAATGTCGCTTGGTGCAGTATCTATTTGTTTAGTGCAAATTTGTTACATACTTCAGTATAACAAACATTACCAGAAATATTAGAATGGAACTACAGGATAAAAAACATCCTTTAGGGCCTTATGGATTGCTGTATTACCAAGTCATATGACTGAGGATACTAGAGTCTTCAGGTTGGCAAGATTTTGTCTATAGAAGTGAAACAATAAAGAACTCAGCTTGGAAGAATCACTAGGCGCCATTTTGGTTGGGGCCTGACAAGCACATCAGTCACTGAAAGCAAAGATTCAAATACTTTTGCCACACACAAATGTATAACTTTGCATCATTTTCCTAAAAAAATAATAATAATGAACAAATATAATGGTCTAGATTAGTTTGTTTAATTGCGTTCCCTTTATCTAATGTTAGGTCTTATGTGGATAACATGTTTATAAAGTAATATTGAAAATTCAAAAGATTTCACAAACTTTTAAGCACTACTGTATAACATGCTTTCATATACCAGTATGCAGGCATTTGCCTTCTGCCTTCAGAGCAATCTTCCAAGAGACCTCATTTAGAGTATGCTGCACAAGTCTACCCTCTTAGCAATATGGCTGGAATAGGCATACCAGTTGGAGGCCCATCTGGCCACAACCTACACCTACCAGGCAGCAAGACCTGCATTTGAGAAAATGATTAGTGGTAGACAATTCTTGGGCAACATCTTTGCCTTTTAAAAATCATCTTTGTAACATACAAACTTTCTGGAGAAATTAAATTGTTTTTTTTCCTGCACATGCAGGAAGTTTTCAAGTCAATGATCAGGAACAATAGATTGCAATCTAATAACTGAAGGCCATAATTTCACTACCAATGGCAAAATTTAAAACAAGGGAAATGTCAAGTGATTGAGGATTGGATTGACATGCAAATGGGAGGAGAAAGAACACCCATTTTCTCAATTACTTCCAAGTTAATTGAGAAGTATTACTGGGGTTTTTTCCACATTGTGCTTCTCTGTGTAATATTTTAAGGTGGTCCAGACATCTATGGTAAATGCCCTGCCTATCTAGTCACAAAATCAACCGTAGAACAGATAGATTAACTGTTAAATTCATCAAAGTGAACTAAACAGCAACATATAGAAACATGTAGAAGCCTGCAGATTAATTGTAGTATACTTTAAGAATTATTGTGGTGATGTGAGAGAACAGAATATCATATGGCATTTCAGTACACTGCAAAATCATCAATATTTAGATCTGTTAAGTTTCTTTCCTGCATCAGCTATTCAACTGATGGAGCAGGAGGCAAATTATTATACCCAAGAGGACAAATCTAGTGCAGATGTCAGAATTGTTTGAACAAAGTTATCACACCAAAATATAAGCATGAGTATAGGTTCTGAACCATAGGCAGATATCATCATTATCTGTACATTCAGAAGAGTAGCCAGTTAGCCTGTTGAAACCAGTGACTACATTGGCAGCTGAAAATCCCAAGGCTGTAAATTATCCCATGACTCTTTTATTATTTTGGACAGATACCTCCAATTCATTGCTCAAGTTCAATAAAACTGCACTTGCTGTCAGCAGCCTTCATTTATTAAAGCACAATCTACTCCAATATCTCTAGTACTAAGTTTATATTCACCAGCCATGGAAGAATAGGACATATTAAAGAATTTTGAAATGTGATATTTGTCAAAATAATGTGATCTTTGCTTTCTGGGTATGGACCAATGCAAGTTACTTTATTCTACTTTTGAGAGATAGAAATAAAATGTATATAATTTAGAAAATACAGCTAAGGCTTCAGTTTAACCTGTTAGACATGTATTAGTGCTGAACGTTGGTTGAAACATTGTGTTTTAAATACTTAATGTTCAATAACAAATAAACAAAATTAAAATGTACTATAAAAATTCTTGAGAGAAGAAAATTAAGTCACTTGCTAAATTCAACATATTGTTGTCATGGATTACAAATTTTATTTTCATTAAATCCAAAGTAGAGACTGCTCTGGATTCAGATACAGTAACATATTAAGCCTTCTTTAACAACTTCATATCATGGGGGAAGCAGAATAATGATGGCCTACATTAGTCTGGCTTTTGAGGCTTAATGAGTTGTCTGAACACAGCCATAGGAATGTGATATTAATCGGGATGTCATGTGTTAGCAGCACAGTAATGCATGTACCCCCTGCAAATATATCTGGTTGATTTGATTTGGATTGAGTTGGCTATTACTGATACAAGATAGCAACAATAAATCAGACCAATATTACTGAGTTAATTATAATTTCCTAGTAGCACATTTTAGGCAAACGAAGAATTGCTATATTAAGTAAGCATGCAATACAAAACCTTATAAACAAGAATAGAACTGCAGAGCATGTTACTAAGTAAAACTTCACTCAGCATGATTTGTATTTTTATATTTATATTTAAGGATGCCCTTAATATTTGCTAGAGGACAAATGGTAGTAGAGGACCAAAATGGGCTAGATGAGAAATAGGCTGTTCTAGGTTCAGAATACATTTTTTGAGCTGTTTTTTTTTCTTATTTGTTCATTGCTCAGGTCAAACAACAAATGTCTTTGTTCAGAGTTCTAAAAAGAAAATAATTATTTTGCACACAAGACAAGAGCACTGAGCATTAAATGTGGCAAGTCCCATGCAAGGGGTGCAACACCCTTTTTTATAGCAGTGTATAAACAATAACTTTGCAAACGTCTAATCCTATAAATCTCAAGTTTAACTTTCCAAATAAGGTATAGCCTTGATTTCTCACTTTCTAACTGGTATGCTTTATCTCTGTTGCTAGAATCATAACAGTTTCTTCTCATTCCTTTCTTATCTGTTTGCATGACTTTCTCTCACCTCTCTATAATGTTGACATACTAACTTCCCTTCTAAAATGGTATAAGTTCAGTCTTTTAATAACTACTGCCTAACAACACCTAGGAGATAAACATTACAGAATATTTGAGCGAAAGCAGTTTTTTTTAAAAAAAACCCTAAAAACATTTAATTTAGACATTACAGCACTTAGCTTGATACTTGTTTTCATTCTTCTTTAAATAAAATTCCTTCATTTATTGATCCTCGACTGTCTCTTCTGGAATGTGCATTTTAAATGCTAAATATCTACTCTGAAATGAAGTGTCAAAATAGCACTTTTAAAAAAGATATTTTACAATTTGTAGAACTGCACGTGCTGCAACAATTTTTTTTCTACAGGTGATACCATAACCAACAACTTAGATTTCTAATACTGCTTGTTTATTGATTTTCCAGAAAAGAATAGCAATGATGAAATATTCCTGACAGCAAGCATTTAAAATGTATCCAACCACCAGACATAAATGTAATCAAATCAGTAATATTACTCTCTGAGGAAACATTATAGGTCAGACTTTGACTAAGAGATGTTAGAACATAAAGAGGAGGGGAAAATACTAATAATAAATCACTGAGAGTATTGCAGCTGACACTTTAATAACTATTACACTAAACAGTTTTAAAACAATAATTGAGAAATGAAATATTTTATGATTATTATTTTTTTGCAACTGCAATTATAGCATCCAAATCAATATAAAAATCTTGTGCTATACAAGATTGTTTGTAAATGTTCTAAAACATATGTTAGGTTTCCAACCACTGTTTCCCATAGGAAAAGTCATCATCCTCATCATTGTTGTTGTTGCTGTTGTCATCATCATCCTTTATTCTTCAGCTAAAAATATATAGTCAAAACAGCTTACAAAGATGTATATGTTGGTCTTTTTCCTTCACTAATTATGTTGCAGTTAAGGTCCCCTACTCCTTACTCTGATGCTTTTCCTGAGAGGCAGCCAAAGGGGACTTAGTCCAACGCCCAGTGGGAGAATACAGCAAACCCTCTCCTTTAGTTCTGCAGGAAACTAATCATTTCAGCTGAATTTTTTTTGCTGAGAAAATTAGTTCCTTGCAGCTGCTTTCTTTCTGGGAAAAGGACAGAGCTAGGTTATACCGTAAACGTAATTCATCATTTTACTGATATAAGAAGATGAAGAGAGTTAGTAACTCTCAAGTTTTACCAAACCAAAAAAATGGATTGTCAGTAACCTTACACATCAAATCTAGCAGATACAGGAAACAATTAATGGCTTTACTAGAGCTTTGTAATGACCATTTAATTAGGTGAGAAAGAGAGAGAAAGCACAGGCAGATTGCTTAATTATAATTGCATTTTTGTAAGTACTTATTGGTCTGTTAGATTTGACGTGTCCACAAAGAACTAGCTTCACTTTTTTCCCTCTTATAACATTCACTGGCCAAGAAAAAGAATGAGAAGTTTTATGTTGAAATTTTAAAATGTCTTTTCATTGTATATATTCCTAACAATATTAATGTTATGTTGTATTATTTTTAATTGGCAGAGTTAAGCACATACTTTACTTTATGTCATTTAATGATCAATGAGCCAGATTGGATTTCCCTTATCATTAAGTCCTGAAGTCCTGGCTTTACCCAAGAAAAGCATTGTAGTCATAAGAGACAACCAAGATGCAATTGTTGTATTGTTTATCTTTTCTTACTGGCCCTGAATTCCCTTCTTCTCTATTTTAGATTATCTTTTTGCTCTTGCACATCTTATATATTTTGATTTTTAAATTGTAGCTTGAAGGCAGAATCAGTCTGGGTCTTTTAACTGGAGGAAATCACAAGATATCATTTCAAAACAGCAATATACAGTATGAGACTGCAAACCAAATGAGTGAAGGTTTTAGGAATCTAAGCACTTATTCAGTAACAAATCTCCAACACAGTGATATTTATAGGGTTTCCAGACAGCATGTTCTTAGCATTGCCAGTATTGATTATGATAATAATGTTGATGCAACTCTTCCATCTTTTTCTCCTTAATGGTTTATTGGATGGATGGATGGATGGATGGATGGATGGAGAGGGAAAGACAGGGAAACAATCCAAACTTTCCAGAGGGTTACAAATGGAAGATCATATAATCTGCCTCTACTCAACAAAATGAAGACTGCAAAATAAAAGCCTCTTCTGGATATATCTATACAAACAAAAAAACATATGGTTCAGCTCATCTTAATTGCATTCAAATACAAAAGAAAAGCTATACAGAACTACTGTTGCACCTCATTGACCAGCCGAAAATGTCAGTGTTTTAATAATTTAAAACTTTGAAGGCCAATAAGGAAAAAATTTAAGGGCTTCACAATGTAAAAGTTCACATAAGAGGAAATTATCATGAGCAAGATTGCCCCCTAGCTTTGATTCACCAAAAAATTAACACACTGATGTTGTTCAAAAAGAATAATGTCACTTTCAGTTCTTATATTCTCAGGTTTGCCTATTATTATCATGCAATAAATCTTAAAACCATGAGAAACATAAAGTTAAATGCTACTGATGTTAAATGTTAACAACATGGGGACTGTGGTTAGCCTAGGGCTGTACATATCACTTCAGTTGTCTGCAGAGAACTATTATAGGATTGCACTTTTGATCTGATAACTTAGAGATTTACCTGTATATTTAACTTATTTTGGCATATTTCATTTGTTATGTTAAATATTCTAACTTCTCTCTTTTTTCAATAATATTATTAAAAATTACATTATATAAGTAAAGTGTATGCAACCACAAAACAAAGAAATACAATTACAAAAAAAGGAATTTAAAAAAATCTCTTCTCACCCCTATGGCTAGTATGTGTCTTCCTCCATCTTGGCTTCTCTGGTAGAGGAGGAGGCTTGGGAGTTTTGAGGGATCTGCACAGTATCTTAGCTTGCAATCTTCTGGACAGAGAGCTCTGATACTGTTCCTTGGATCTGTTGAAGCGACTCCCAGAATTTAGGAGTCACAGCTCTGAGTGCTTCAACCGCTTCTGGGATCACTTTGACCTTTACTTTCCACATCCTCTCCAGTTCCTCCTTCAGGCTCTGGTGTTTCTCCAGCTTCTCATACTCTTCCTGATGTTGCTGTCACTTGGCACAACTACATCTACCACCACCACCACTATCTTCTGCTCTTGCCCACTACCACAATGTCTTATTGATTGGCCAGTACCTGTGTGTTCATCGGGATTTGGAAGTCCCACCTACGTGTTGATCTGGATTTGGAAGCCCTGTTATTCTCCATGACTTTCTGTGTAATCTTCTCTCTGGGTTTAACAGGGTCTAGCCCATACATTGGGCAGATGTTTCAGTACACAATGCCGGCTACTAGGTTGTACCATTCAGTGTATGCTGCTCCTGCCTGCATCTCACATCCTGCCACTATGTGTTGGACTGTCTCTGAGGCTTATTACAGGCTTATTACAGGTGGGGATGAGACAGCATACAGGGGGGAGGTACAAAAACTATCCATATGGTGTTGCAACAACAACTTGCACCTGAACATCAGCAAGACGAAAGAGATGGTGCTAGACTTCCAGAGGAAAAAGGAGGAACCTGCCCCACTTTACATTGGGGGGGACTGTGTGGAGAGAGTTTCCTCCTTTAAATTTCTGGGAGTCTACCTCTGCAAAGATCTTACCTGGAAAGTTAATACAACCCAGGTGGCTGGAAAGGCCCAACATAGACTTCAGTTTCTCAGGGTCTTGTGGAACAACAGGGTACAACAATGGCTAATGACCTTATTTTACTGGTCTACTATAGAGAGCGTCCTGTCGTACTGTATTGTGGTTTGGTATGCTGGTCTGACAGCCGCGGATAGGAAAGCATTACAGAGGGTGGTGAGCACAGCACAAGACATTGTGGGATGTCCTCTGACACCACTGGATGACATCGCCAGTGCTCGCTGCCTTGGAAGAGTGAGGAAAATTCTCAGGGATGACTCACACAATGGACAGTATCTCTTTACTCTCCTACCATCGGGTAGGAGACATAGGAGTATAGCCAGCCATACCAACAGGCTAAAGAACAGCTTTTATCCATGGGCTGTTAGGCTTTTGAACAGGAAATAATTTTATAAACTTTATGCATGATTGACTTGCAAGGCCGGTGTGTTGTGCAATTAGCTCACATGGTGTAATAAGATGGAGGGTTTGTGTCACTGTGAGTTGGGGGTGGGGGCACAAAGGGAGGCTCAGCCAATCTCAATGTATACATGGTTGTACTTTGACAATAAAGGTTCATTCATTCTCTATATAGTCTGCTTCTTGGGTCCTGTTTAATATAGTGACCGCTGTTTCTATGGATCTAGTATGTAGCACTATTGTTATTCTGCTATAATCAGTATTCTGTATCAAGCTGTCGTATAATGATTTTTCCCCTTGCTAAGATCCCTGTGCTGGTCTATATAGGCGGATATTATCACTGTTAGCAGCTCTTCTCCAGATAGCAGAACTCATAAAAATATCTTTGATCTTCCAGAAATACCTTTATTTGCATGCAGAGTAGATTACAGCAGATGAGGTGAATTAGATGATAACGCACGATATTTCCAAGGTCAAAAGACAGTATCGACTCAGTGTCTGCACGTGTGTCTGCTGGTCATGGAGGAGCTCGTGTTATGGAGGAAGAGAGTCCCCAGGGAGAAGAAGGAGGAAGTCCATCCCAGAAAGGGGGGGGGTGTAAGGCACATGATCAGGAGGAGGAAATATGTCATAGGGTAGGAGGGGTTTGGCTGACCAAAATTAGCATAATGTATAATTTCCCAAAACAGCCACGTGGTGGCAGCACAATCAGTGCCTCTGAGCTGAATCAAAACTTAAGTATTTTATATATCTAATTAATTCAAAACACAATATCTATGAGTCCAAAGTGGAATTATCATCAGGCATATATTAAACTAAATAAATTTACAGCAAATAAATATAAAGAAATAAGAAAAATATGTCACATAGCAAAGAAATAAATTCAGTGCAGATAAACACTTTACCTGGTAAAGAAAAAAAATAAAAATTAATATCCAGCATGTCTCCATGGAAATATCCCATCAAAACAAAGCATCATAGCAAAAGTGTCTCTCAAACCTATCTATTTTCTGAGCATGTCTATTCTCCTAATTGACCCTCCTTCAAGTATACAGGATACAAGGCCTTTAAAGCTTTAGTTAAGAATAAAGGTTGACTTAGCCTTCCATCCTTCCGAGGTAGGTAAAATGAGGACCCAGATTGTTGGGGGCAATAAGCTGACTTTGTAATAATGCCGCTTGGGGGGGGACGAAAGCCCTAATAAGCAGGCATATACATAGAATGAAGGCTATTGCTAAGCACATTTGATTTGTGCTTAGATTGTAAGCTGCCCTGAGTCTTCGGAGAAGGGCGGGATATAAATGGGATTAAAATAAAAAATAAAAAATATGCACTTAACTTATCTACTGTCTGTATAGATATTTCAGGTTTATAATCTATATGCTATAAACAATGTTTTTATTGTTTTAGCTTGACCAGATTCCCAAGATCAAGAATGTGACCTGAACAATGATTAGTGAAAGCAGATTTTATAACTACCATATAATAGAAAGGAGATGTATGTATAGCAAGTGGATTAATGGGAAGGCAGAACTTAGCATTAGGTAGCAACATCCTACTTGGAGATATGAACAGAAGGAAGTGACTTGACAGTAGTAATGTCTTACACATAAAAAAGTATGCGTAAATAGCAGTGCTTTTTTTGTAAAAGAAAAAGGTGCCGGAACTCACACATGTCATACAACCCGCCTTGCCTACCCTACAAGGTACCATCCAAAAAAGGTGCCGGAACTCCGTTCTGAGCGTTCTATGAGAAAAAAAAGCCCTGGTAAATAGTAAATAAACGGGTGTAAATTCTTACCTCTCCATTTTTCATTCCCTATAAGCCTAGATGACATCTTTGCCATCCAAAGATAGAAGGAATGAAAGGATCAGCTATCCTGGACTTAATTCTTACTACCAAAGATGAAATGATAGAAGGGGTTGAAGCTGCAGGAACTTTGGGGGACAGAGACCTTGTCGTGTTGGAATTCAATATAATGCAGACACAAGCGATACAACAAAATCAAATTAGTGTCTTAGTCTTTAAAAGAGCTGATTCAACAAAATTAGAGAGCTTGGGAAGGATTGCATGGATGAAAATCTTAAAGGGGAAAATAATTTAAGAAGCTTGGGAAACTGAAAAATGTGATTATAAAAGCCCAGTCCACCACAATACTGCTGAAAGAAAAAAAAAACATGAAATCCAAGAAACTAGCATGGTTGCATAAGTAACTCTCTGATAAACTGAAAGACAAAAAGAATAAGTATAAAAAATGGAAAGAGAGAAACTTAACTAAGGTAGAATAGCAGAATATAGCCTGAATCTGCAAAGATAAAGTCAGGAAAGATAAAGTTCACAATAGCAACAATAGCAATAGCACTTAGACTTATATACCACTTCATAATGCTTTACAGTCCTCTCTAAGCAGTTTACAGAGTCCCAAAGTTCTTTCTTAGGCACCGTACACTTCAATATCTTCATATCAAATCTGCAGACAACATCAAGCTGGCAGGAATAGGCAACACCCCAGAAGATAGGCTCAAGACCCAGAAGGATCTCGATAGGCTTGGACACAGGGCCCTATCTAACAAAATGAAATTCAGTGGTGAGAAAAGTAAGGTTTTATACTTATGCAAGAAAAGCCAAATACACAAGTATACAATAGGTGGAACCTGGCTCAATAGCAGTAACTGCAAGAGGGATCTTGGAGTCCTAGTGGACATTCACTTAAATATGAACCATCAGTGTGCTGCAGCTGCCAAAAAAAGCCAATGCAATCCTAGGCTGCATTAACAGAGGGTTAGAATCAAGATCACATGAAGTGTTAATACTGCTTTATAATGCTTTGGTAAGACCACACTTGGAATACTGCATCCAGTTTTGCTCAATATAAACACGATATTGAGACTGGAAAGAGTGCAGAGAAGAGCAATAAAGATGATTAGCGGACTGGAGGATAAAACATATGAAGAATGGTTGCAGGAATTGTGTGTCTAGTCTAGTGAAAAGAAGGACTAGGGGGTGACATGATAGCAGGGTTCCAATATTTGAGGGGCTGCCACAAAGAAGAGGAGGCCAACCTATTCTCCAACATACCAGAAGGCAGGACAAGAAGCAAAGGATGGAAACTAATCAAGGAGAAAACTAGAATTAAGAAGAAATTTGTTGACAGTGAGAATAATTAACCAGTAAAACAGCTTGCCTTAAAAGTTGTGGGTGCTCCATCACTTGAGGTTTTTAAGAAGAGATTTGGCAGCCATTTGTTCAGAATGGTATAGGGTCTCCTGCTTGTGCAGGGAGTTGGACTTGAAGACCTCCAAGATCCCTTCCAACTCAATTATTCTGTCATTCTATTATTTAGTCAACTTTATAGCTCACCTCAATTATGATTGCAACTCTACAACCCATTGCCCCTTGTAGTCAGTAGGTCATCAGCTGCCAAAGAGCCAGCCTCTTTCCATCCACAGCTCCAACTCTGCTTCAGGTCTCTTCATATATAGCATGATTCCACAAAGTGGTCCAACAAGATCTTACCAAAAAAATAGTCAGTGGTCTCAAATCTTTTTAATGCTTCAGAATGTTTCATGAAAAATTCTCAGGCTCACAGTAGTCTCTAATTTAATTTAACCACATCTGTACGTAGCAAGGAGGGTCCATCAGTTGCCTCTAAAAAATTCTGAAAATGTAAAGAAAATACCAGGGTTGTGTCTAGATTGAAAAAAATATTATTAAAAAATCCTAGAAGAAGGTATGGTTGCCAAGAAAAATATATGAACCTATCATCTAAAACAGGGTTGTCAAACCTGCAACATCACATGCTGTGTCGCGACGTATTGCGACTTTTTTTTCCATTGCCAGCAATGGGGTAGGTACGGTTTCACCATGACACATCCGGCCTGCAGGCCAGCAGTTTGACACCCTTGATCTAAAAGCTAGATTTTAAATAGCTTTAAATTTTATTTCTATGGTACATTACTATGGTTGATTTTTAACTCCCTGTAAACCGCCCTGAGTCCTCAGGGAAAGGGCGGTATATAAATGCAATAAAATAAATAAATAAAATAAATTACTAGTATATCAGTATCTATGCTATTTGGAATATAAGAAATTTTAACTAATATCCCTCTAGAAATTTAAAGTATAGAAATGTGCAACCTTGTTTAATATGTGTACAAATACATTTAATATAGTAATGTATTACCATATATGAAATTAGAAAGATATATTAACATATAATATCAATTAAACATATACATAAACAGAAAATGATAGGAGAAAGTTTCTAGGTCATCTTGAAGCTTATTTTTCTGCTTCAGGACATGTCAATAGAGAGCTAGAGAAATATCTAAATTCAGTCCAATTCATTTCACTCTAAGTTGCTGGAGTCACCAAGGCTCCAGAACCCTAATATAAAAGGCAAACCTTCCCTTTCAACAGGAAATGGAAGCCCAAGCTGGTGGGATAGCATCTGCCATGTATTTAGTTGTCTCTCAACAAACATGGTTGTAACTTATACGTATTCAACTTCAACCCTTAGAATTTTCAGAATCTAAGGGTGTAGAAGTCTAACAAATTGATGGGGGGTGGGGGAAGTTTGGGGTAGGCTACCTTTGCTTTTTTTTAAAAAAAAAAGTACTAACTGAACAAGCTTACTGCCTTTTTTTAGCAATATTGATTTTAATTATTTAATTCTTGAAAAGCTGTCAATGAACCCAGAGAGAACATAGGATTTCCACTAAATTCCAGCGATTGCAGAAAATAAGTATAATGGATCTCTGCTGAAACCCAATTTCAGCCATCAAATATTTATCACTTTTGACACATTTATTTCAAAATTATTGATGCTCAAGGAAGAACTCAAGAATTTAAAATGTATGATTGTCATTGAAAGCTAAGTTTTATGGTGATTGTGACTAGACTGAGGTTCCCAAGAATATTCCTTTCTGGGGTACTTCTGAAGGCAAAAAGGTCTGTTTTACTTTGAACATACATTGCAAGTATATTAGGAGCATTTTTTTTATTTATGTACACATTTATACTTTTTATTCTTCTTTAGAGACAATAAAATATATACCTAAGAGTACAAAGTATATTTGTGTTTTCTGTTTTATACAATGTTTGTCATTCTGCATTAAATAATACAATTTTAAATATGGTGTAGTATAGATCAACTATAGATTTTAAAACCATATCATGTTGAAATATTTTCTGAAATTTCTGCCCATATTATGATTTTCTGGAATATTTGTTCTACATGTTATAATGGGCTTAGAATAGGTCAGAATGAGTCTACAGTACGTGTTATCAGTTACCATACTGTAGAAAAAGTCCATAAAATGGATGGTCCAAAGTACGGGTGTCAAACTCACTGCATCACATGACGTGTTGTGACATATCATGACTTTATTCGCATTGCTGGAGCTGGGGTGGGTGTGGCCTCTGTATGATGCAACCAGCCCATGGGCTAGCAGTTTGGCATCCCTGGTCCAAAGCATATCAAAGATATTACCTCAAAGAAAAGTGCACAGAGAATCCCTAAGAAATAAGGATTTCTGGTAAAGTTCTTGGTTTAGTTTTCCTGAAGTATCTTAACTGACAAAACTGCCATTGATAGTCTGTGATTGTAGTTTAATTCAATTTCATTTCCAATTTACTATGGTCAAAGACCAGCACAAATAAAAAGTAAAATAAAATAAAATTTAAGAGAGAGTTAGAATACATTTATAAAGCAACCTTTTTAAAGTGTAAATGTAAACAACATTTACAGTGTAAGTGAGATCCACAATACATCTTATATTAAATTATAATGTAAATGCTAAAATTATATTCCATAGCAGGGGTGTCAAATTGCCGGTCCACGGGTCGGACGTGTCATCGGGAAATCACGCCCACCCCATTGCCGGCAATGGCGAAAAAGCTCCGATACGTTGCTTGATGTCACGTGACGTCACAAGTTTGACATGTCTGTTCTATAACATCTAAAATTACAGCAAAGTAAAAATATCTAAAGCTAGTATCAATATTTATTTATTTATTTATTTATTTTATTGGATTTGTATACCGCCCTATTCCCGTAGGACTCAGGGCGGTTTACAGGGCAGTTAAAACCATGAATCCAAAAAATTAAAAACAAATAAAACAATTAAATTAAATTCAAGCCCCAAGAGTAAATATATATATATATATATATATATATATATATATATATATATATATATATATATATATATATACACATTATATACATTATATACATTATATATATATATATATATATATATATATATATATATATATATATATATACACACATTATATACATTATATATATATATATATATATATATATATATATATATATATATATATATATATATATATATATAATCTTAAATTTTAATGAATTATAGTTACAAAAGTACATTATAAAATATCAGCCTATCAAGATTTGATGGCTTTTCTGTGCCACTGAACAAAACCTAGCTACATGTGTTACAACACAGATTATTTCATCCATGAGCAGCATCTGGGCATAAGCTGAATCTGGGTGACCAGGATATCTGCTAATCAGAGGTAGTATGAATCTGGTTTGGGTCTTTGCATAAAAGGAACAATGAAGAAGAACATGTTCTGTAGTTTCTATCTCTCTAGAATTACAGGGGCAGAGTCTTTCAACCAATGGAACTTTTTTATATTTACCATCCAATAGCACAGAGGAGAGAACATGACATCAAGCAAGAAAGAAAGCTTTCCAGTGGCTAGGTGTTTTGTAGCTGTGTAATGTAGCTGGCAGCAATGACAATATATCTGTTATAGGAACGTTTGGACCTTTCCTAGATATGCTTGCCTCTTTGTATCCTTTGTTTCAGGGTTTGTTTCACCAGATCATATTACATCTTAAGAACTGTAGAGGGAAAATAGCCGAAATTTGAAAGATTAGATTCAACAGCCTTGATCCATTCTGGTCCAAGAGTAGAGGATAATTTCAGTTTCAGTTGATTGTTCACCATCAGTTACAGATTGACTGAGGTTCAATGGCTCAAGAACAGATAGGATCCAATAGCCAAGAGGCAAGGAAAGGTAAGCTTGTAGAGAGTCAGAATGAATAAGGAAGGTATATCCTAGAATTAAATTGGAATAAGTAGAGAGTTTGTCTTGTTCTGTAAAAAAAAATCCTATATTCTTAAGATCTTAAAAGCCATGGTGCCATAGTGGTTAGAATGCAGTATTACAGACTAACTCACTGCTCACTGCCAGCAGTTCGATTCTCACTGTCTCAAAGTTGACTCAGCCTTCCATCTTTCCAAGGTTGGTAAAATGAGAACCCAGATTGTTGGGGACATGCTGACTCTGTAAACAGCCTAGAGAGGGTTGTAAACCACTTATATAAGTCTAAGTGCTATTGTTATTGCTATCCATTCTTCTATAAGCTAACGGGGAACAAAAAACTATTAAATGTCAGTCTTATGCTTATGTATATGGCCACCCAATTTGCAGGTGCAACTCTAGATGAGTTACAATCTGAAGAAACATGACAACAAGGAATTAAAAATAAAATGGAGTAAGAATAAAAATAAACCATCAGAACTTAAAACAACAGGATATTGGAATAACAAAAATAACAAGAACAATCAAAAAAACCAAGGTCAGTCGATAGGTTTCTCATTCAGGAGTCTTTATAGGATTTTATAGATAATATGCAGCACTTTGAATTGTACTCAGAACTTATATTTAACTTTAGCTTATAGCTACACTCTGCTCATCAAGCAGAGGTATTTTATTGACCCACCATATCGAGAATTTCCAAATTGTGCACCATTTCTACTTGGAGAAGTATTACCCCATCCAGGACCAAAGGTGGAGTATCCCCAGACTCAGGGAATCCCAAAACCCATCCAGGCCTTCAGAGCCTACAGACACTGGGGAAAGGACCCCGACACCATCATTTGGTCAGTCTGGAGCAGAGGTCCGCAACCTGTGGGCTGCGGCCTACTACTGGGCCGTGATGGGATTGGAACCGGGCCACAGAAATGATCAGCAAGGTTTGTGCACACGGGCATCATCACCTGCATACGTGCACACGCATGTCATTTGTGTGAGTGGTAAGCACATGTACACGCCACTTGTGGAAATACAGCTGCGTGTATGCTTGCTGGCCACTCGTGCGGAACCATCTCTTCTCCCCACCCCACTAGTCTGCAAAGCTGGAAACATTGGGGGACTCTGATCTAGGGCATAAATGTTTAACCAGGGATCATTAGGATATGGATGATATCCAGTGGTGGGAGTCAAATATGTGAGCAACCGGTTCTCTGTGTGGATGCCACTTCCGGAAGTCCATTCTGAGCCTGGGCAACAAAAAATTAGCTACTGGTTCTGCCGAAGTGGTGCGAACCAGCTGAATCCCACCACTGATGATATCTAGTCTGATATAAATGAATGACCTTGCCCAGTTGTTTCATGGAACGTTAAGTAACAGAGGAAATAATTTCTGAATAATTTGAAGCATATAATGATCTGCTAGATTCTTCTCTATGGCAAGTATTTTAATTTATATGCACTAATCACTGAATTCGGTAGGATTTACTTCAGAGTTATCCATGCTATTCATAGTAAATACCTATCTGAGCATCTTACTATTGATTAAACCATCATTTTTGTCATTTTTATGTAAACAACATTGCAGTAGCTGTTTAGTCTCTCTTTCGATTTCTGCTGACTTCTTTTGTTTTCTGGTAATCTTTTAAAAATTGTTGTCATTCCTAAACTGATTCTCGTTCTGATTTTGATTGATTTGTTGCCTCTTTTTACAGGCCATCTGTTTTTAGGTGCTCCTTTTAACTGCTGTTCTGTTTAAAGCTGTCAACTTTCGTTATCTTTTTAAGCATGACTTCCCCACTCACAGACACTTGGCTGAATATTGAGATTCTAATAGTTCATAGATGTTTGTGGTAATAATCATCACATCTCTTATCATTATGAAATTAGACCTTATTTGCTTTTATTAATTTTTGATCTTGTTATTGCTATGTTTATTGATCTTGTAGCCTTTATAGTTTTTCTTCTAGCTATTAATTTCTGAATAGTACCTTTCCTGCTTTCTTACTTTAGTTCCTAATCCTGAGAGTATCTTGAATTTCACGAATGAAGGAGAATAGACGTGTCCCAGGATAATGTTGCAGGATCAAATCTGGGTCAGTCACCAGGACCATGAGGTTTTAGTCTTCCGAGCTTTAGGACCCGTGCTGGAGGGACGTCTCTCTAGCAGTGTGTGTGCTGCTCTGTATGTGGCTATTGTGTAGTGGGTTCTGGAGAGCAGGAAGGACGCCGAGACAATGAGTACTGCATGGCAGATCTTTATTAGGTGGAAGTGACTGTACTGGGGAATAGGGGTTACCTGCCCTCCTTTTATACCTGGCCAGGTGAGCAGCCGGCCAATTGGTTTGAACCTCTGTTTCGCGCTGAAACTGGGTTCCCGCCAAAACAGTTACAGTCCAACGCCCCCTGGTGGTGACTGCTACGTAAGTGTGTATGTGTTCTCTTCACCTGGATACATAACAGTGGCTTTTATAGTGCCTGTTGTTAGTGGCTTTGTACATGTTGATTATTATTAGCTGTCCTTTGCTTGTACTGCCCAGCCCTCACTTTCTAAGTACTTCATAGGCGGATGGTAAATCAGCACTCTTGTTGACTGACGAGGGGCCTGTTTCCCAGGTTTCAATCACTTCCCTGGCTGTTTTTGTGCCTGTTCATTCAACAATCTTAGTAGCTGCAAAGTTAAAAGTGTGTCCTTGTTCACTGCAGTATCAGGCTATCAATCAGTTCAGGTCTCCTTGTCTGACTGCTCACTTGTGTTCTTGCAATCTAGCAGTTACCTTCCTCCCCATCTGTTCTACATAATCACAGGGGCAATCCATGCAAGGGATTTGGTAGGTTCAACATTGGAAGTATCTCCAACCTCCCACTCTCTGGAATCTGCTACTTTTCCTATCTATTATTTCTATATCACCATATTTTAATTTATTAAAATCTCTTTTCACATTCTGTATTTTATTCTAAGCTCTGTTATTTATTTTACTTCCAGTGTTTCTTTTTGTATTTCATAATATTTTATTATTTTTAATACATGCCACATTTTGTTCACAACCTTTGTAAATTAAAGTTTTTCTCTTTGTATCAGATTGTGGTAGGATTCTTTTTGTATCACTAGTACCATTCCTATGTTTCTATCTACAGCAGTTTCCATAAAAAGGCATAATGTATGGCAAATTTGGAGTGATGACATTATGATGTCTGTTTTATTGTACTGTATTTCTATTTAATTCAATTTCTATCTCATTGTTCTACTGAATTTCATTCAACCTTTCCTTTCTCTAGATTTACATTTCTAGATTTTAAATAACAGTAACATAGTCTTTGTTATATTTGGTCATTGCTTGTATATTCTTTTTATTCATTGGTAATTGGCCATAATTAAATACATTTTACTGGGATTCAAATTACAACTTTCTCTTTTACTCCTTCTATTCAGTCTACTATTTATCCTACAGCTGCTATTTCTTCATTGGCCATCCTTTTTTCGATCTCTTTCTCTGGTGTGAAATAAGAATCTTACATTGCATTCTAATTTTACATTTTCATGACCATAGGAAATTCATGAAAAACTTTTATCTTTGTACAAATAAAAGATAAATGTATTCCACATCATAACTAATTATCAGATGTAAGGCAGAAATACACCAGTAGAAAGTAGCATTTCTGGTAGGGTAAAGGTGTAACATATTACAATGTCTCCTTTTCCAATAATGGACAGGTTTCAAACCACAAGGATGTTTCCTACATGGGAGACCCTTCAAACAGGGCTGTCTCTTAGTAAGATGGCAACTACTCCATCTAAACAAAGCAAGGCTGAGCAGGGCTTTTTTTCTCATAGAACGCTCAGAACGGAGTTCCGGCACTTTTTTTGGATGGAACCTTGTAGGTTAGGCAAGGCAGGTTGTATGACATGTGTGAGTTCCGGCACCTTTTTCTTTTACAAAAAAAGCACTGAGGCTGAGCATCTCAAAGACACCCTATAAAAGCCAGTGCACTTAATCCCTCCTTCATTAAAACTAATGAGAGGATAAAACTAAACAAAGAGGAAAATGCCCCCATAGCCATATCCACATATGCAGGTACAATAATAGCTTCCCTGCTCCCAGCATACACATAATCTATCTGACTGAATTAGCAGATAGATTTTGGATGAGGTAAATAATTATCTCTGATATTAAACAAAACAGATGACTAGGACAACTGAATTAATAGCATGAATGCCACACACTTTGTGGCTTTTATAGGAGAAGAGCTACAGTGGCAAAAAAATCAGGACTCTGGTAGCAATTTTTTCAACTAACCAATTTTATGGAAAAAACCCATACGTTTTCCTTGATCTGCAGAGACCTAATGAGATTCACTGAAATCTTTTTGACTGTGTTGAACAAGTTCTGTTGATGGTGCTCAGAAACCTTGTCATGTTGGACAATTAGTTTATCTCTCAACAAAATATTTAAGGTTAAAATTACCCAGTAGAAAATTGGGGACAAAATTTGTAACGTAGTGGGTCCGACGCAAGGAAGAGATGACAGCCGGAGTATGTGTTCAGCTCTTTATTGGGGGGGTAGCGTACTGGGGAACAAGGGTTACCTGACCTCCTTAAATACCTAGCCAGGTAGGCGTCCAGCCAATGGGGTTGGCCCTAGGTTTCCCGCCGAAACAAGGGTTCCCGCCAAAACCGTCCAGGCCAATGCCCCCTAATGGCTGTTGCCATGCAGATACCTGCACTGGATACATAACACCCCTCCCCCCTTAGAGAAGAAAAACATGACGACCATAGAACCAACATTACAACTATATACATAACTATGTACAATGTGTGCTAATACATATGCAGCTGTTGGGTGATTACTTGCACACATAGTCCGCTAAGTATGCTGGTGCCCTGTGGTGCCTGGTGGACCGTCTGGGTGTGGCTTGGCCCTGGACTTGGACAGCGGGCTCGTGATGCCTCTGTTCTGGGTTGAGCAGGGTTGGTTGCAGGAGGCCATCCTCCTCTAGCTCTGGTTCCGAGTCGTTTTCGGTTGGACTGACCTCCCCTGGGGTGTGGCTATCCCGTTGGCCGTGGGTGGTGTACTCAGGGACCCTTCCTCTGAGCTGGTCGATGTGTCGCCTTATGTGTCGATCCCCCTCCACCCCCACGATGTAAGAGAGAGGCCCAGTTTTTTCAGCCACGGTCCTCCAAATCCATGGATGCCCTGCCCCGTAGTTCCTTGCCCAAACCAGGTCCCCCACGTTGAGAACCCTGTGTGCTGCTGATGAGGGCCTATCCGTTTCCGCTGCCACTTGGTCAGAGTGCAAACGGTCAAGCTTGGTGATGAGGCGCCATCCCCACCGTAGTTCTGCTGGACTCTTTCCGGTGGCAACGCATGGTGTAGTGTGTTGGGCAAGCAGAAATTTCACCAGTCTGTGATCCAGTCCCCGCTGATGATGCGCTGGAGTGCATCCTTGGTCGTCCTTACCATCCGTTCAGCTTGCCGATTAGTCAATGGGTGGAAGGGCGCGGAGGTGGCGTGTCTAATCCAATTCGCCTTCAAGAACACCTGGAAATCAGTAGCGGTAAACTGAGGCCCGTTGTCAGACACAATTACGTTGGGGAGGCCGTGTGTGGCAAAGAGGGCTCTGAGCACCTGGATTGTCCTTGCTGAGGTCATGTTGGGGACAGGGACTACCTCCAGCCACTTAGAGTAGCTGTCCACTACCACTAAGAACAGTTGGCCCTGGAACGGCCCCGCATAGTCGATGTGAATGCGGGACCAGGGTGTGTGTGTGGCTTCCCACCTGTGCACTGGGGCGTGAGGCATTTCTGGTCTAGATCTCTGGCATGTGTAACAGGCCTTGACCCGTTCCTCAATGTCCTTGTCCAGCCCTGGCCACCAGAGGTAGCTTCTGGCCAGTGCCTTCTGGCCAGTGCCTTCATCCTAACCACCCCCGGGTGTCCCTCATGTAAGGATTCCAATACCCTGCCCTGGACTGCGGTGTGGATGATGACCCTGCTTCCCCAAAGGAGGCAACCCCGGTGCGTGGAGAGCTCGTGTCGCCTGGTGAAATAGGCCTGGAACTCTGGCCCTGGAGACTTGTCCTGCCACCCCGTGCAAACCCATGAGTGTACCCTGCTCATGATGTTGTCAGTGGCTGTGCTGCTTGCAATGTCCTTGGCATGTACTGGGCATTCTGGTAGTTCCTGCAGAGCTAGGATCTGTGTTGCTGGTGCCGGGTCTGGTTCAGTGGTGTCAATGGGTAGCCTACTTAGGCCGTCTGCGTGGCCCATCTTCTTCCCTGGCTTGTGCACCAGCTTGCAATTGTAAGCTGCAAGGAAGATGGACCACCGGAGCATTCTGGGGGACAGTATTTGGGGGGTCTGCTTGTCTGTTGTGAACAGGCCTAGCAGGGGTTTGTGGTCTGTGTAGACAGTGAACTCTCTGCCATACAGATAATCATGGAACTTCTTGATTCCTGCCAAGATTGCCAGGGCTTCCCTGTCTATTTGGGCGTAGTTCCTCTCTGCTCCAGACAGCGTCCTGGAATAATAGGCTATAGGGATTTGAGCCCCATTAGCCTCAAGTTGGCTTAGTACCGTGCCCACACCATAAGGGGATGCATCGCACGCAATGCATATAGGCTTGGTTTCAATGAAATGGGTTACTGTGGACCTATCCGACAGTAGTGCCTTTAAGGCTCTGAAACTTTGGTCGTGGACAGAAGTCCAGACCCATGCTGCCTTCTTGTCCAGTAACCTGTGAAGTGGCTCTGCAATGGCTGCCTTGTGTGGAAGGAATGTGTGATAGAAGTTAAGCAGGCCCAGGAATGCCTGTAGCTCTGCCTTGTTCTTAGGTGTGGGTGCCAGTTTGATTGCCCTCACCTTGGACTCTGTGGGGTGGATTCCCTTGGCATCTACCCTGAATCCCAGAAATTCAGTGGATTGGACACCAATGCTGCACTTCTCCCTCTTCAGTTTGAGTCCAGCAGTGCGCAGCCGGGTTAGTACCTCCCTCAGCCTACCTGCCAGTTCTTCCGCTGATGCTCCTGTGATCAGGACGTCATCGAAATAAGGGCAAACCCCTGGAATGCCCCTGAGCGTCTTCTCCATGATCTCCTGAAAAATGCCAGGAGCTACGCTGATCCCAAACTGCAGCCTGTTTACCCTGAACGCTCCCCTGTGAGGCACTATCGTCTGAGTGTCTGCTGTTGCCCAGGTAACCGTGAGTTGCTGGCACGCCTGCGCAAGATCGAGCCTTGCAAAGATGGCACCACCTTGGAGGGAAGCGAGAACGTGGCTGAGCGTGGGGACCGGGTAAGCGTGTGGGTTTAGGGCGCGGTTCACCAAACACTTGTAGTCGGCGCAGATCCTTACCTCCCCATTGGCTTTTAGTGGGGTGACTATCGGGGTCTCCCACTCTGCCCCATCTACGGGCTCTAAGATTCCCTGGGCCACCAGCTTATCCACTTCGCACTCGATCTTGTGCTTGAGCGCGAAGGGAACTCGCTGCGGCCTGACCCTAACGGGGGGAATGTTTGGGTTTAGCTTGAATGAGATGGGGGGCCCTGTGTACCTGCCCAGCGTCCCATCGAAGACATCTGCGAACTCTTTGCAGACGGCCTTGATTCTCCCTGGATCCAGTGGATCCCAGAGACGGTGATTCCCAGGGCCTCAAACCAGTCTAGGCCTACTACGCTGGCTCTCCGGCCTTCTACCACTACAACCTCCAGGTGCTCTTTGCAACTCTTAAACCCCACGGAAACAGTGGCCTCCCCCTTTACCTTGACCGGTGAGTTTTGGAAGTCGGTCAGGGCTAAATTTGAAGGCCGTAATTTAATCCGCTGCTTGCTCCGGCCGCTGATATAGTTAAGGGTCTCGTCTGAAATGACGGAGACCGCTGATCCGGAGTCAAGCTCCATGCTGCAAGGAATGCCTTGCAAGCGGATTGTTAGCTTAATTTTTGGTTTGAGCAGCCGGTGGCTACCCGTGTGGTGGATGGCCAGCCGGCTCTCAACATAGCCAATTCTTAATTTGGTTGGGGCCCCAGTACCTTCGAACGGTGATTCCTCCGGGCGCAGCTCGTGGATTTCTTCTCGGGGGCGGTGGCTACGACAGACCATGGCTATGTGGCCTGTTTTCTTGCAGGCCCGACACGTGGCCGACCAGAACTTGCAGAGGCTGCACACGTGGTTTCCGCCGCAGCCTGCGCACTTCTGCACGTTGTTGTTGCTAGTTGGCCTGGGCTTGTCCGGGCGTCCACCTCGATGGTCGGGGGTTGACTTCCGCCGGAGGAGGTCGATGCTCTGTCCGTCCTCCTCGTCCTCGGCTGAGGTGACCTGTTGGTGGATGCTGGCCGCCTGGCTACTGATTTTGGACTCCTGGACCGCCTGGATGGCCCCGCAGGCTGCTTTGTGCACCAGGATGGCATCCTGGGTTTCCTGGAGCAAAACTTCCTCCTTCTCGAACAGGCGGTCCTGTAGCCTTGTGTCCCATAGGCCGCAAACCAGCCTGTCTCTTAGCCGCTCCTCTAAGTTTGAAAACTTACAGGCGACGGCGGCTTCTCGCAAGGCGGCGATGAATTCGGCCCCGGACTCGTCGGGACGCTGGTCCCTCTTCTCGAACTGGGATCTCGCAGCCAGTTTGGACCTGCGGGGCTGGAAATTGGCATTCAGCTTTGCGACGAGGTCCCGATACGAGATGGTATCAATGGCCTCCGGGGCGAACAGGTTGGCGGTGACCTCGAGGAGTGCGGGTCCGCCTATGCAGAGCAGAGCTGCCGCTTTTGAGCCGTCTTCCGAGATTTGGTTAAATCTCATGTACAGCTCGGCGTGCGACAGGTACCGGGCCCATTTCTCCGGATGGTGGATGTCGAACGTCACATCGTCCCGTCAGTCGTTGTGGCATGTGGTTCCGTTGCTTGCGTGGCGGCCTGAGCCGGTGTCTCACGGTGGCCGGTTGCGGTGGCTGGCGGTCGCATTGGGGGGAAAGGAAAAGATTCCTCTTTTCCTTCAGCGTGCGGTGCGTTCCCCTAGTGACTTCAGCTCTTCTGTCGGCAGGATCCCATCCTCGTCACCACTGTAACGTAGTGGGTCCGATGCAAGGAAGAGATGCCAGCCGGAGTACGTGTTCAGCTCTTTATTGGGGGGGTGTAGCATACTGGGGAACAAGGGTTACCTGGCCTCCTTAAATACCTAGCCAGGTAGGCGTCCAGCCAATGGGGTTGGCCCTAGGTTTCCTGC
This sequence comes from Vipera ursinii, assembly GCF_947247035.1. Lineage (NCBI taxonomy): Eukaryota > Metazoa > Chordata > Lepidosauria > Squamata > Viperidae > Vipera > Vipera ursinii. The sequence goes on along the minus strand of NC_139512.1, from coordinate 173,438,023 downwards.
CAAAACTAGGGTTCCCACCAAAACCGTCCAGGCCAATGCCCCCTAGTGGCTGTTGCCATGCAGATACCTGCACTGGATACATAACAAAATTCCTTGGTCTTTTTCCTATCACTAAAATCATTAACCCTGTCACTGTGGAACTGAAACTACCATGATTGTTGGGGAAAGTTCACCCTGCGTTTCATTGCAGTCTATTGAAACCTGTGTCAGGATCCTCTTTGAGACCTGTCCCAAGGAAGCCACCAGGTCCAATAATGGTGGAGGGGGAGACACATTATGAAATTAAATGTATTCTAGATTCCAGGTTGTACAAGGGAAAGTTACAATACCTTATTCAGTGGAAAGGTTACCCCCTTTCAGAAGCTACCTAGGTGAAATGTACAAATATGAAAGTGGATAGATTGATAAAGAAGTTTTACAATAAATACCCTTACAAGCCTCAAGGGAATGCTTAACCTGCTTTTTCTTTTCCCTGCAGGAGACTCTCTTTCTGATGGGGAGCCAACTGTCAACTTTAAAAATGAGCATGGCTATAGTCATTTTTCCTATTCATTTTTGGTTGACACATAAAAAGGTGGGAGGGGGGAATTGCTAGGTGCTTGGCTAGTCAAAATATTCTTTTGTCCCATGGGAACCAAGGTCATTAGCTGCTCCAGAGACTGCAGGCTGGGCATTTCATGAAAAGCCCACCAAGATGAAGTATTGGGGAATGTAGTTACTTGCATAGCTGTAGAGGTGGGATTTCTTAATTTTGTATAGGGGAATAGGTTTCACTTTTGATGTGCCAATACTTTGTAACTAATAAACATGTTCTTTGAGGAATTTCCAAGTCTGTCTCTGTCTGTCAGAACCAAGACACTTCCCTTCTCATCCTTATGGATAGTAAGTGTCTTCCTCAATTAGGAAGGTAACTAGGGAACATCATCAGTACCTAGTTTGGGTAAATGAAACTTCTGCAACACAACAGCCAAGCTGCACAAGGTGGAACCACACTTTACATCTGCATGATTCCCATTCAGATCTGTCAACTAGGTTGAAATCAGTACTGTCACATGGGTACAGTATGTGTACATGCAGATAGTAGGGAACTGCTGGCAAAATGATACTCAAACAGGGGGAGGAGTAATGTCTGTGGCAGAAAGCCAAGAAGCAGCACACAGTTGTTGCTCTTACTCCTTCAAGCTTTTGAACAACATTATCCTTGTTACTAAAGTATAATATTTTGCTTTGCACAGAGGTGAGTAATTATTCCACTCCCCCCTATACTTTTGAATGCAGAAGGTTGTAAATGGAGACGGGGTAACTCTTGAAAACTGACTGTTTTCTATCTCAGAAGTGCTAGTGTTGTTGGGAGAGTGACAGCAGCAACAGGGACAAGGGCTGGCAGTTTTCTGTCTCAAGCATCAATCTCTTCTGTCTGGCACTATAATGGAGTTTAAAGCCCAATGATAAGCAGTGATAAGCAAAAACAAGACTTGGCATCTTACTGGCCTCCTCCAAGCATGAAGCAAGTTAGAAGGTGTCATGGACAGGTAGTATGGTAAAAGTCATGTTTTTGTATGACTCTAGACTAACAGATTTAAAACAGCAAAAAGATTGGCAAGATACCAGGAAGGAATTTGAATAGTGTGATTTATAAATACCCAAAACCTGTGTAGCATTGAAATTCATCTCCTGTTTACCCATCTAGGGTAGACACTCTTTTTACAAATTTACTAATTTAAATAATTCATAATGAAAGAACATCTTTCCAAACTGTGAGGAGAAATACACAGTGATATGGTAGCTGAACCAATCAGTTTACGATGTCAGTCTAAGGCAGGCAGTTCATTAGTTATCTCCTGATGCATGAACCATGGATGTGTGAGGTGAGCAAAGGTGACAATTGGCACTGACATAAATTGCCAGTTAATCAAATTCACTAATACAGATAATTTATTTCCTGAGTTAATAAGACAGGAGGATGTGAAAGCAACATGAAATTTATTTATTCAGTTATAACATTTGTGTGACACTCTATTTCCTAATGGCTGAGATGTGAATTTAAAGTATATTGAAAAACGTAAATTTGCTGTAATTAAGGATTGTGTAAAGAATGTATTATAAAATTGGAAAATAGAAAACTCATAGCCCAATAAATCATTCCATACCAATATATATACCACCACCAGTTTACATAACTATTGTTTAACACAGATTTTTTAAAAAAAATCCCAAAAAAATCCAAGAGGCCCCAAGGAAGGAATTGATGAGATAGACATTAAATCTCCCGCCCACCTCACTTTTAGAGTTCCGGATGCTAGCCCAAACGTAGCTATAAGCCTTTACCCTCGGCCCCACCTCTTGGCCCAGCGAGGGGCCACTGCACCTGTAGAGAACTTGTCGCGCCCGCCCACCCCGTTTCCCCTGCCTTTCCCCTTAGTAACGGAGGCGCGGCCGCTGCGTGAGAAGGCGAGCTGCGTGCGGGAAACGTGCTGCCCAGAACTTGAGGCGTGCCGTGTATGTACGTGTGAAGCGAAAGATGGAGCCCGATTCCTCGGTTAGTACGAAACCTTGCAAGCGTCCAAAGGACGCTCCGACACCCTCGAACAGAGCGCGCGCCGCCTTAGGGCCGGCTTTGGCCGACAGGGGATTCCTGAGAGAAAGGCGTACTTAGGCTTGAAACGGGCCCTAGGAATGGACGGGGCGGGTAGCGGCGCACTTGGCTGGGGTGGAAAGTGGACGGCGCGGGGAAAGGGCGAGAAATCACTTCAGAGCCGGAGCCGCGAACGATTTTAACGTCGCTTTCCCGCCAAAATACGCAAGCGCTCAAGGAACGCTGCTGCTAATGCTCCTCCTCCTCCTCCCTAGCACTCTCAAGCAAGACGCCGCGCCCTTTCTTCCCGTCTTCTCTCCCCTCCCCGCCATTACTTGAGGCGCTTTTCTCTCCCCGCGAAGTGGGAGGGGGCCCTCAGCAGGGGCTAAAGCAGGGGTCTTCAAACTTGGCCCTTTTATGACTTGTGGACTTCAAGTCCCAGAATTCCTCAGCCAGCGTACGCTGGCTGAGGAATTCTGGGACTTGAAGTCCACAAGTCATAAAAGGGCCAAGTTTGAAGACCCCTGGGTTAAAGAAACGGCCCTCCTGGGCACGCGCCCCCTAACGGCAGCGGGAGGCGGTTGGGGCTTGGCGGCGGCGGCGGAGCCGGGGGGGGGGGCGATTCTATCGGGCTTCGGAGAGACGAGGCTCCTGCCTTGTGCTCCCTTGCTCCGCGCCCTGTAGTTGGGGAGGCGCTAGCCTTTCGCTTTGATAATAATAATAATAATAATAATAATAATAATAATAATAATAATAATAATAATAATAATAATAATAATAATAATAATAATAATAATAAAAGACTAATAAAAAGACTAATGCTAGGTCTTTTTATCCTGGCGAAAGTGATCCTAATTCCAATATTCTCCACATCATTAAGAGTGCCAGCTCTTCATTAGGGGACTGAGCCATTTTTTCCCCCTATTTGGGTAGGAGGTGAAGGTAAATGCTGCTTTGGTTTGAGAGCAACTCTGGTGATTTTATGTACGGAACGTATTCGTATTTAACCTGTCCCCAAAGTTGTGTTGTCGAGATATTCTGTAATGGCTTGAATTTTCGCTCCTGATTTCAATATAAAACGGAGGAACCAAGAATAGCTTGATTTTTTTTTTTTAAGTCTTCAGGAAGATACTAAAAAATGTTTCTCAGACACAATAAGGGAAACCAAAAATATTTTTCCGATATAAAAGTGATAAACGCCCGTGGCATTGTTATTATTGTAGGATAATTTTGTATGGTTAAAGTGCAATTAAAAAATAGAAGAACTTTTTAAAGTCAAAACAATTGTGCCTAACCATAGTAGATGCAGAAAATATATTTTTATTATTATTTCTTAAGCTTTACAGGAAGAAATAGAAAAATTACAAAATATACAAAAGGAAACGGGATATATGCAAGAAATATGAACGGTATTTTATACTTTCATCTGTTTTCCACTATTTATTTTTGCATCAAAGGTTTAAAAATTTTGATACTCAATATTTTATTTTGTTAGTTTGATTAAAAGATTTAAGCATGCACTTTTACAAAGGAAACAAGTTCAGCTCAAAGAAGCTGACCCACATTGTTGGGGGCAATAAGCTGATTTTGTAAAAATGCCGCTTGGGGGCCCCAGAAAGCCCTAATAAGCAGGCATATACATAGATAGAATGAAGGCTATTGCTAAGCACATTGATTTGTGCTTCTTAGATTGTAAGCCGCCCTGAGTCTTCGGAGAAGGGCGGGATATAAATGGGATTTTTTAAAAAAGCACACTTTAATAAGCCTTGGTGGAGCAGTGGGCTAATGCCTCCTTAAGTAACACCAGCTGCCTGCAATTAGTGCAGGTTCGCATCCCACCAGGCTTAAGGTTGACTCAGCCTTCCATTCTTCTGAGGTAGGTAAAATGAGGACCCAGATTGTTGGGGGCAATAAGCTGACTTTGTAATAATGCCGCTTGGGGGGGCTGAAAGCCCTAATAAGCAGGCGTATACATAGAATGAAGGCTATTGCTAAGCACATTGATTTGTGCTTAGATTGTAAGCTGCCCTGAGTCTTCGGAGAAGGGCGGGATATAAATGGAATTTTTTTAAAAAAATGCAAACATTTGCTTAACATGTTTAAAATGAACAGTCATTCAAAGGGCCCAAAGTTGCTTGCTGAGATGGGCAGTCATATAAATTGGATAAAGAATTAAATATCTCATGGAATTAAAAAAATGAACAAAACACTCCTGGTTTAAGCATTTAAAATTCACAGGTCTGAACTATAAAACATGGGAGCTAATTCCCGGCAGATGATTGTTTTTGTGTGTCACTGCACAGTCCTCACTGGACTTTCTAAAAAAATTGCATCTTGAAATGTTTTTTTCTGGTGATTCTCACGAAGCTTCATTCAACAAGAACCCTGGAGAAAAGCCTCTGAAAATGATCTTAAAAGTTTGGCAGCAGCTAAGATTGGAAGGTTTTCCTGTTTAGTGCTTTTCAAATGTATTGAAATTTGGGGATTGGCCATGGTGGCGAATTGTTGTAGGAATCTAAAATTTATGAAGAGCATAATATTCAGGAAAATTGATTTTTAAATACTGTGATTTAAATTCAGCTGTCTATCATACTGTTGGAAGTTTCCAAGACATTTTCAAATCATCACGTTATAGTTACCTACTGGGAGATTACCAGAACATGACTAAATTATACCAGGCTCTCTCTCTTCAGTTACAGACACTTCTGATTTATTTGATGTTCAAGAGGTGTAGCCATCTCCAAATCAAATATCTGAGCTAGAGAAATTGACCACTTGATGACTATGCTGCTACCGGTATCTTGTCAGGATTGAGTAGTTACTGGACTTTAGTTAGTTAATTACCCTGCTCACATTCTGGTACAGTAAATCCTATATCTCACCCTTTGTCTTGGTTTTGTCTGAATATTAATTAAATCTTCACTCATTTTCCTGTACTGTATATTATCCCATGGTTCCTACAGTTAAATAGCTCAAATGGAACTAGGAATTCTGATACATAACTGTCACAGAATAAATCACCCTTTCTGTAATCTGCTATCCAAGTAGGAACAGAAGCACTAGAGAATAACGTATATAGGTTAAGCAGCTGAACTAGAAAGATTTAACTAATAATGTTGAGCATTATTAAGTAAAACTACATATTCCTAACCATATGGTGCTCAAGGTAGGGGCTGTTCCACAATGGTTTAAATGTGGCTTTAACTGAGACCCTGCCCCTTTTTTAATTTGCAGTATTTCTTTGTATATTTTTTAAAAGGCGAGGCTTTAATTGCATGGGCAATCTTGATCGAAGATATTTTCAATCCCCAATTGAAATTGAATTGAAAGAGTTCTATTTCATCATACACTATTTGAAATTGGTCAGTGGCAACTTGCTAAAGATCTTATTCTCCATTCATTCGTATTTACATTTTTCTAGGAGTGGCCCAGTTGCTGCACCTTTCAAAAGAACCTGGTACTGTTCCTGGTACTACTATGTTAGACAGCTAAAGGAAGAAAAGTAACTTTAAAGATAAAAATAGTTATCCCCTATTTATTAGAAACAACAAACTTTCAACATGCAAGTATTTAGATTCCCTTTTATACTTAATTTTATTAAAAGTTAAATTTTCTTTTATTAAAACTAATACAAACTTTAAAAAATGGAAAGTACAGAAGAAAAAACAAGAAAAACAAAACAAAGAAACAATATAGTAAAAAAATATTTAAAGAAATTATTTCCCCTTTTATCACAAGTAAACTATTTTAGTAACTTCATCTTCTCTTAAAATACAACAAATGATCTTCCCATATCCTTATTTATAAAAAAAATATCATTAAAGCCTTGTTTCAGCCCTGATTACAGGTTACTAGGGATAACAGCCTGTCTATTTAAACCTTGATCAAATAAACCTATTTCCTTTTACTTTTAATAATCTACAGTCCCTTCAAATAATGTTGTAGAACTTGAATTCTTTTCATTTTTTTCTTCGTCTCTTTTCCCAAAATTCTTCTAAGTTTTAACTACCCTCTTTATTAAATCCAATATAGGAAAATTATCCATGTCACTGTGTTGGTTTGTTAGTTGTACATCCTTCATAATTATTAAGCTGGTTTCTTTTGTATGTCTATGTGGCATCATTTTCCATATAATTTTTGTAGCCTATCATTTTAAAATCCATTTTCAGATCAGTCTCGCTCCTGTTAGGTAAAATTTTTTTCCTGTTTCATAACATCTTTGAAGCAGTCTATCAGTGGATGCAGGCACTCTTAAAATTAACTTCATTTTTCAAAAAATCCTTTAATATTTTCAGTGTTAAAATACTTTGCTTCATTCTGAATTGGTAAGTAAAATGTAAGTATTCTCCTTTAATTGTAATCTTTAGTTTCTTCTGGTTCTCTCCAGAAGGTTCTCCAACCTTCATAGTCTCATCCAATTATGTTTTTTAAGAGAATTCAAAACAAAAACATTTTCCCATGGAAAGGAATCTTTTAATTAATACCAAAATCTTATTTCAAATCTATCTGGACCCATAGCCCATTTGTAACTTTCCAGAATCAAAGTTCTAATCAGTCCTTTGCTGTTTATTCCAAAATATTTTTTTATGTCTTTAAACTTGAATACGTAGTCTTTGCCTTAAAACCATTCATTTAGTAATCATTAGAAGTTATAATAGCACTGAAAAAGTGATACAACTGTTTTTCACACTTAACGGTTGCTGCAGCATCCCCACAGTCACTTGATCAAAATTCGGATGCTCAGCAACTGGCATGTATGACACGTGCAGTTTCCCAGTGTCATGTGATCACTTTTTGTGATCTGACGAGCAAAGTCAATGGGGAAGCCAGTTTCATTTAACAACTGTGTTACTAACTTAATTGCAGTGATTCGCTTAACAAGTGACAATGACAAAAGTCATAAAAAGGATCAAAACTCTCTTAACAACTAACTTAGCAATAGAAATTTTGGGCTCGATTGTGGTTGTAAGTCAAGGACTGCCCGTATTTAAAACATCTTTCATTAAAGATTGAAGGAAATTCATCTGGTACTGTAAAACATACTGATCGAAAAGGTTCCCAATAGCTGAAATGCAGTTAAAAAGCAATTTCCATAAGTGATTAGAAAAGCATACCCAGTATCCCCTTGATGGCACTAACCATGGTTTCAGCAAGATGGCTATTCCCTTCCCTCAGGACTTTGGGTGTTGGTGTCTTGCATTCTTCTCATGAGGAATAGCACTATGGAGCACTTGTGGGTGATCTCAAGCCCCTTCCTTGACAGGAGAAGAATTATGAAAACCTGATCTATATGATGGCTCTTCATTCTCTTTCAGTTAATAATTCTCCTTCAGTTCTCCATTTGTTTCCCAGAAGTCCTCAAGTAGTCAGATTCCTAACTGCATTTTTAGGTTTTAATACTCAAAACTTTGAAATAATTAGCCTGAATTGTTCCAATAATAGAACTACAGTGTGTATCGAGTCCTGTTGAATACTAGTGATTTTATCTTCAAATATCTGCTGACTTACTTTTAACAATCCACTTAAGGTAGGACCAGTTCCAGTTCAGTTGTGATTATAATAAACCATTTACTGTCTGAGAAAACGTTGCTTTGCAGATTATATTGCAAATACCATGGATAGGAAAGAGAACTCCTTTGACATAATCACAGCATAAAATAGACGATAATGAAATCTAATATATAATTCATGCCAAATAATTCAAAACAAACATATTAGTGTTTTAAAATTATGAAATGATAACAGTTTATAATAAGACTGCATCATAATTACATAACAATCTGTAAAATGATAAACTTTCAAAAATATCTTCAAAAGAAACTTGATAATTTTATTGTAATTTCATAGTGTATCCAAGTTATTTATTGATCAGTGTTGGAATGTTTCAAAAAAAATTGTTAGTTTAAATATAGTATTTTGAAATAACTTTGGAAGCAAGCATTATAAATTAGAAAACATTGAAATTGATTTATTAAAAATTATTACAAATCTAGGATCCATTCTATAGTAATAAGCTCGTTGTCAGAGAACATAAGAGTTTTCTCCATTGTTGTTATTCTTTTATCTCTGTACATCTACATATTTGATTTCCCCTTTTATTAAAATATGACAAATCTCATTTCTTTACAATTCAATAAATATTTGAAAGAAGAAAATATAGAAATTAAATTGTTGAGCTTCAATTATTGAGCTTCAATTAAATTATTGATGATAGTATTAATAGTATGAGGATTTTAAAAAAATTCTATTATTTTAAGAAATTACTCTGTAAGAATATACTATCGGTTAGAATTTCTAGCCCTAAAATTGAAGTATTTTTTTTAATGTTTCATGTTTGTACTCTATAGTACAGTAAAGATTTCTTTGTTAAACAACAGAAGAAATGTGAATTCTCCCATTATATGGTTCTGATACTATCAGTATGTTAATGTATTTCAAATACTGGTTTTTAACTCCTTTTGCTGTTAGGAAAACATAATAAATGGTAATATGAAAATCTCTAATAATCAATTAGTGCAGACTAGAGCTTTACCTTCAAACTCTTTACTAGTTTAAATCTATAGTTTCTGAAACATTCCAGAAAAATACTATTGTCAGAATTGTTCAGTGGAAAATTTTCAAGTAATAATAGTACCAAATAGCCACAAATGATTTAAATATATAGTATGATATATATTGATAATGAATACATTATCAATGTGAGGAAAACCATGCTGAAAAAAATAATTTTATTGTCAATGTTTATAACTGTACTTTAATTTCTGAATTACCTACAGTATATGATTGAACTTTTATGGTATTTTTTCTCGGCTTTGTTTTCAACAGACTCAGGAAGGACCTTGTCGTGGTTCTGTTGCTCATAGCACATCATGCTATGCTAACGCTTCCTGTGCATGCTTTACAATGTAAAGTTTACATACACTACAATGGACAGTTCAGTTATTCAGGACTGTGGTATTTTTCTGGAAAGTAAATTGAAACTTAACAATTAGGAACCCTGAGATAAATAATTTTATTATTAATTGATTTTTTTTTATATTTTTGTGACATACTATGTATGTGCTTTCAAAGTAGAGCAGTTTTACAGACAGAAGGAGATCAGAGGGAAGGACCGAGTTTGAGACTATTTATAAGCAAATTAAGAACATCCTTTATTAGTTCTTTACTGAATAATAGCTGAAATCTGTCATCACGTTTCTTAGTAAAGTATTAATACCAAATATAACAATATTTGAATCTAATAAAGCTAAAAATTGCCTGGTGTTTGCCTTGAATTTATTAAAGTAAGAAAACAAACTTTAGATGGAAAGAATGAACAAACCTAACTGGATTTAACTGCTATATTTTTATGAGTGAGAATATACACTAAAAAAGCATAGCTAATTAGGTTTTCTTTAGAGTAATTACGGTATATAGATTTTGGAACATATCTATAAATGATATGAACTATGAATCTGATACCTGATTTCATATACCGGTAACTTCATTTTTATGAATGGGAATACTTTGAAACACATAACTTGAAATATATTTATTATTTATTTATTTGATTTGTATACCGCCCTTCTCCCTAAGGACTCAGGGCGGTGAACAGTGACATAAGTCAGGGCTTTTCAACCAATGGTACGGGGTACCACCTGTGGTACATTGGCACATGGCAGGTGGTACACAACCATCCTAGAAAAGTGGTAGTGGGGGAGGGGAACAAGCTGAACCGGTGACAGCACCGCACAAGCCTGAGTGAGAGATGGCTGGAGCTGCAGGGCTGTCGGGGCTCAGTGGAAGCGCCAGGATCAGCGCCAGGTTCCAGCTGGCAACTGATTCATATTTATGACGGTCACAGGGTAACGTGAAGTGACCAAAACCTGCTGCAACCACCCAGCAGAGGGGGGGGAATAAAAACCAAACCACCCTACCCCACCCCCGCTGCCAATCCTCAACCGAAATGCTCACAACAATGAAAATCTTGGACAGGAGGAAGAGCGCCGCCGGGCAGGCAGGCCAGTGTCTTGCTCAGCTGTGGCTTGGGGGGCACTTTTTTCAGTCACTAAGCGAACTGTTGTAAGTCGAGGACTACCTGTACTTCATCACTTTTTTCCTTTTTTTATTTTTTGTCAAGTTTTTGACACCTTGCTAGGCAACTGGTGGTACTCGGATGTTGCCATATCCTAAAAGTGGTACAATGAGTGAAAAGGTTGAAAAGCCCTGGCTTAAGTAATGGGATCTTTTTTAAAAAGCTAACTAAAAATGTTTTTAATGTATAGATTAATTATGTGGAATTCAAATTTTTATTAGTGTTTTACTTTTTAGGTTAAATGTAAATTTCATTGTACAGATGAGCTGTTCTAAGAAAAGAGGATACAAATATCCTACTTATGTAATGAAGCAGGGATAATGTTCATACGTATTTTTTTAAAAGTACTGTATTCTTTTAAGACAGTATTTAATACACTTAGAAAATAATAGCTTTTAGAACTTTATAGAATTGATTAAGAAGAGTTGAGTATATGAAAACTTAAGATAGAAAAACTTTTGATACTATGGTATTAAATTACTTTGGATTAAAGTAAAATGCTTTCATTCCCTAGAAATAATTATAACGTTTGTTCTTTTCCTCATTTTAATTTTTGAAAATCCATAATAGATTGAAAATATATTTAACAAGAATATGTTCTTTTAAACAGCAAACTGCAAATCAGAGGCAAATTGATTCTTTGTCTCCATCTCCTAAAACTGTGTCGCCGGTCCCTTTAAATAACGCCACCAGTGCCCCAAGGTTTGGAACGGTTATTCCTAATCGCATCTTTGTTGGAGGAATTGATTTTAAGGTAATTTGAGTGGTTCCAAATTTTATTATAATAGAATTGTTTTTATATTATTATAAAATTGTTTTTATATTATATTGTTACATATATCAAAGAATTTATTCTTATGATTTTATCATCTGGTACATAGATGTGGAAAATAAAGAGTTACTTCTTCCCCATCTCAGCCCTTTGTTGTTATCTAATGAAATGGCATTGTCATTACAGTGGATTCCTGCCCACTTTGATCTATTTCAGTGGGTTGGGGATTTTCTAGAAACAAATTTGCTAGTGTCTTTGTGAAGATAAAGAGTAGGAAATCATCTTATTTTATTAGCCATGTGCTCTGATCACTCTACCTTTTATTGTACTCCTGCTTTTTAAATCTTTCATTCACCCACAAGTTCATTCACAGGTATTTCACTTTTTAGTTTTTCAAATTATTATTCTTGAGTTTGAAAATATCCAAGTGGTATCGTTCAAAATATCCAGGTAACATCTTCTTACTGCCTTTCAGCCATAGGGCCTTCTATTGAGTATGGAAAAGTATGCAGTTTTTCCCCCTATAATCAATTATGAATGAGGAAATGTATGTTGAGAGAAGTATAAACTAGATACCCCCAATCCATTCAAAGGCCAATGTTGCAGTTAACAAAGAGCAAAAGCAAAAATGTCTATAGTCTTAGAAACTACAGGAAACATACATATTTGAAAATATATTCCCTTCCATCATAGCTTAGTAAAATAATCTAACTATGCATCCAGCATTAAAAACTTAAAAGTGCTACTCTAATGAAATATTAACTCTTAACTATATTATTCAATGTATATAGAGAGCTGTGGTGGTGCAGTGGTTAGAATGCAGTATTGCAGGCTAATTCTAGCCGACTGCCAGCTGTTCGATTCTAGCAGTCTCAAGGTTGTTTCAGCCTTCCAGGGTCGGTAAAAATGAGGACCCAGATTATTGGGAGCAACATGCCAACTGAAAACCATTTAGAGAGGGCTGTAAAGCACTATGAAGCAGTCTGTAAGTCTAAGTGATATTGCTATTAGTTGTATCCTGTTCAACATTTTATTTTAACAAAATGTGCTTCCAAGGTGATTCATTTTTTTTAAAAAAGTCCAATCCTTCCCATTTTATTTCCTGCAATAACACTTCATTGTGTTTGTCTGCAGAGTAGCTTTTCTGGACTATAAAATAGTCCTGAAAGGCATTCATTATCAGGCATGCCAACATATCCAAAGAAACTGTGCTGAATTTTCTCTCCCTGGTATTATTTCCCTTTTTTAAAAAAAACAAAACAGAAATTTCAGAATACCATAGGAGATGGAGGTGGAATTATATACAATATGGGTAAGTCTAGAAAAATCAGCCCACTTTAGAAAATATTGCAGGTATCCTTATTGTACAAACTGCTGAAGAATATAATTGGAAAGTAATGTAACTTTCAAAATACTGTATAAATGAATGGATTGAAATTAGTTTTGATTGAGCAAACATGCCAATTATTAAAAGAATGTCAATATTAAGTGATAGTTGTATTTTAACTATATTTACTAGTATTATACAGTCTTTCTCTCTCTTCCCCCGCCCTTTATTTATTTTAATAGACTAATGAGAATGACCTGAGGAAATTTTTTTCCCAATACGGCTGTGTAAAAGAAGTAAAAATAGTAAATGACAGAGCTGGAGTATCCAAAGGGTTAGTCAACCAAAACATTTATTAAATTAATATCATACTGCTTAGAGTCTATATATAGTGTTTCAAAAATGAAGAGCATGGTATAAAAGTCCTTCAGGTCTGTAACTGTGTAAGCAAATTATCTTGGAATAAGTTTAAACATCTGGAAATAAGTTTAAATAAGTTTTATTAAAACTTTTATTAAGTTTTCTTAATAAAGACGTATAGGCTGTGTTTGGTTGAAAACAATTTCTTAGAGGCCAACTGGTGTTCATTTGTAATAAAACAACATGTCATACTCAGCTAAAATCCATTTAATTAAATTCATATAGTCATCAGAAAAGAGTATATGCAGTTATTTACATGAGGGAAGAAATGCTAAAAAATTATCCTGTTATCATTTATTTCTTCATTCACATCCCTTTTATCAATACTGTTACTCTTTAAGATGCCATAATGTTTTTGAAAATAAGTATAATTTATATGGAATTGTTAAATTTACTTAGTCTACGCACTGTAGAGTTACTCCAAACAGATAAATGGGCAATATATAAATTTAATAAATAAATGCACAGTATTATGCAACTTAATTTAAATACTTATTAATAGTCCTTTGTTAGTCTGTGGTATAGTTCTTATACAGTAAAAGCTGTTCCCAAACATCCCTTTGATTATTTGATTCTTCACTGTAATATTTCTGTAGCATGAGCTTCCATGTCTGCGCTGTGTATCATTTGGAATGTTCCAAGAAAGCAATTTTTGGCATACTATACTTCTGTATCTCTGTCCATAGCAGCATCTACTATGTTACCTCAGCTCCTTCTCAACCCCCAGAACAGTATTTTCAGCAGCATTTTCTGATTTTTTTTCTCTTCATCTTAATATTTCCCCAAATCATTTCTATTTTCTTGTTCCTTGTGGTTAGTGTTATTGTTTTTCCTTATTAATCTGTATTTGAAAAGGAATGATTTGAGAAAATATAGGTTTCATTGAAGCTTTTGTTCAGTCTGTTCTATCTCTTAATAAAGTTTTAACGTTTATAGACTATTAAAGAAGCCTTTCTGTAAGTGTATGCAATGCTTGAGTAAAGTTACTACATCTGACAGACATGATTGTGTCTCATGTGTTATAGGCAAAGGCCAAGAAGTTGAAGGATGCCAACTTTGCTTAGTAAAACAAACCAGATAGAACATTTCCCTTTAGGGTAACACTTAGGAAGAAAACACTGCCTAGCTCAGATAACATGCATGTACCGTATGTAAGGATTTTTCACAAAGCAAGTCTTCTGCTAGCTGAAATAAAAAAATTCAAAATCATTCCAAGAAGCATGAATAGGACAGTAATGTATTTTCCCAAAGTGTATTTTTCCACCACTTTTTTCAATGGCTAAAGTAGTCAACACTTCTGCAGAAGCTCCTGCCTATTCTTCATCAAATCCAGTGCTGACCAGCTCCAATATAGTTCTGTGTTTTCCAGATCAACTATAGTATTTAAAAGAACATAAACTTACTGTCTTCATCTCTTTGAAGCAATCAATTAAATTGAATTCAAAAAGACAGATTAAATTATTTAACTCAGAAGTATCCCTACTGTAATGTATTAAAGTATTCAGTTAATTCCAGTCATGCTAATACCAGAACTTTGAAACTTTTTGAAGTATTAAATAGATATTGTAGATTCCATACTTTCCATTCTCCATTTATAGAGACTATCTTATTTGAAATTTCATTGTTAGATCCTAAGCTTATAGTGCGTCCACATTAGAAATTATAGGTGATCATTTCATAACAATATCTTAATTTTGATCCACATTCAAATACAGACTTATAAAAAAGTAGCATGTCCATGAATACTCTTCAGTATAGTACTAAAGGCCTTCATATTGCTCACCCTCCAGATTTAAGGGCTTTTAAAGGCCAGGCGTGATGGGAAATAAAGCTGTCATTTGGTTTTAAGTCGCTAAACTACTGAATATATTTAGATCAAGATAGTTTTCTTTGTCAATTTGACTTTGATTCATAGTATCTATATAGTAATATTAACGGTGGCTTTTACATCGGGTATACTTCCTATGGCACTTTACAACTACAGTGGCATACACATTACAGAAATATGATTACCATTATAGATCCATGGAATTTGCATGCCATAATGAAGTGTCTTAAGATCCTGGGAATATAGGGAAGGAAACGGAAGCATTATAGAAAATATTCCTTATTCTGGGGAGGGGGAATGTGAGCGACTTGGAATAATTCTGTCTTCATTATGCTAAAAATAAGTTGATCTGGAAAATTACTTTAGTAGGTTTTCAGTATTCTGTTACTAGCAATATCGATGTCAACCCCCCACTGAAAAGTCCACCAAACAAAACATCAGAGCTATTGCAAACTTCTAATGATTACTTTTATTGAGCAGAATCAAACCAGTAGGGTCAAAGGGAAGTTAGCTCTAAGGAAAAAAGGTGGAAAGCAGTTAATTCAAAGAACAAAACTTCTTCCACCCCTCTGATGTACAGGTCACATTGTCCGATACATCTTCTAGTAGTTAATATGAGAACAAACTTTAGTTTGCGAAAACAATTCTTAAGCAGCTTCGGGTCTCACACTGATAAAGACACCCCCCCCCTCTCTCTCTCTCTCCCTCCCTCCCTCCCCCCCCCCCCCCCCCGTTGGCAAGTTAGAAGCACACTGCAGTCCTAAAAGCAGTAGGGTTCATTCCTTGACAATAGTTCTCATTTAGTGATTGCAGTTGGGACTAGCAACTTGATCATTAAGCAAAGCAGTCATTAAGTGAAACTTCCAACTGTGCTTATGATTTTACTTCAGCTTTTATTTGCTTTATACTCCTGCAAAGGGTGTAGATTCAAGGGTAGATTATAGAGTTAATTTTTTCATCTTAATTGTAACTAAGGTAAAGGTAAAGGTTCCCCCGCACTTGCGTGCTAGTCGTTTCCCATTCCAGTCCAAGTGACCATTGTTTCCTTAAGTTTGCCAGCTTTAAATGGTATGGTACATACTAAACATAGTTTTCCCGCCACCTTGAAGGAGGCGGTGGTGAGACCCCTCCTCAAGAAGCCTGCCCTGGACCCAGCTGTATTAAATAACTTTCGTCCGGTCTCCAACCTTCGCTTTCTTGCGAAGGTTGTTGAGAGCGTGGTGGCGCATCAGCTCCCTCTGTTCTTGGAGGAAGCTGATTATCTAGACCCGTACCAATCGGGCTTCAGGTCCGGGTACAGCACGGAGACGGCATTAGTCGCGCTGGTGAATGATCTCTGGCGGGCTCGGGACAGGGGTTGTTCCTCTGTCCTAGTCCTATTAGACCTCTCAGCGGCTTTCGATACCATCGACCATGGTATCCTGCTGCGGCGCCTCAGGGGGTTGGGAGTGGGAGGCACAGTTCTTCAGTGGTTCTACCTTCTGGGGCGTTCGCAGTCGGTGTTGGTAGGAGGGCAGAGGTCGACCTTGAGGCCCCTTGTTTGTGGAGTTCCTCAGGGATCGGTCCTCTTGCCTCTCCTGTTCAACATCTACATGAAGCCTCTGGGTGAGATCATTCGTGGTTTTGGAGTTGGTTATCATCAGTACACTGATGATACCCAGCTTTTTATTTCAACCCCAAACCACCCTAGTGATGCCCTTGACGTGATGTCCCGTTGCCTGGAGGCGGTCCGGGTCTGGATGGGGAGGAACAGGCTTCACCTCAAGCCTGACAAGACTGAGTGGCTGTGCGTGTTGGCATCCCGGGAAATGCAGAATTTTCCATCTCTTAATATGGGGGGTGAGTTATTACCCCCCGTAGATCAGGCTCGCAACTTGGGGGTCCTTCTAGATTCACAGCTCTCCTTAGAAGATCATATAGGAGCTGTGACTAGGGGGGCCTTCGCCCAGGTTCGCCTGGTGCACCAGTTGCGGCCCTATCTAGACCGGGATGCCTTGCGTACAGTCACTCATGCACTCGTGACCTCTCGTTTGGACTACTGCAACGCTCTCTACATGGGGCTGCCCTTGAGGACCACTCGGAGGCTTCAACTGGTGCAGAATGCAGCCGCGCAAGTTGTGTTGGAGGTCTCCCAATACTCCCATGTTACACCTCTGCTCCACGAGCTGCATTGGCTGCCAGTTGCCCTCCGGGTGAGATTCAAGGTGCTGGTAATGACCTATAAAGCCCTACATGGCATGGGTCCGGATTACCTACGGCAGCACCTGCTGCCGGCATCAACTTCCCTTTGTCCAGTGCGCTCCCACAGAGTGGGCCTCCTCAGGGTGCCTCCGATCAGAGAATGTCAATTGGTGGTCCCCAGGGGGAGGGCGTTCTCTGTGGGCGCGCCAGACCTATGGAACCGCTTTCTGGTTGAGCTCCGGATGGCCCCCGACCTTCGCTCCTTCTGGCGCAATTTAAAAACTTTATTTATTTGAACAATCTGGCCTGGTCTGATGGGTTTGGGGTTGGATTTAGTTTTAACACAGTTTATTATTGTATTATATTGGGCATAATTATTTAATTCTTTTTAACTTCTTTTTAACTTTTGTATTTATATTTTGATATTTATTGCCCTGTACACTGCCCTGAGTCCTTCGGGAGAAGGGCAGTAAAAATAAATAAATAAATAAACAAACAAACAAACAAACAAATAAATAAACAAACCAAAACCTACCATATTGGCAGTTTTAACTATGGCTTCTGTTTCCATCCTAATCTATTGCTACTCTTTTTGCATTGCTGGCAATGGGGTGAGCGTGGCTTCGGTATGATGAAACCGGCCCATGGGCCGGCAGTTTGACACCCCTGTCCTAAATTGTTGACTATCATCTTATGGGATGATAGTAGTAGAAATATTCACAGATCTACTCTTCATTATTCAATTTGAAGACAGTGAAATGGGTTATATTACAAAATAGATATACTGCCTACCATATGGGTTACCACAGGTCTATTTTCTTGAATAATCAGTATTACTAAAGATCACATTTCCATATGACTGAATATTTGTAAAATATTTCTAGAAAAAAATACTGTTGTTTTGCAGAATTCTAGAAGCTCTTCATTTCAGGATTCCCATACTCAGTCAGTGGAGAAAAAATTGATCACAGAAAGAGATACATTTGATTCACCAGGCTAGTTTACATTGACATTTTTAGAGATTATCTCTTATCCTTTTAAAATATTCAGGCAGATAAAATAATAGCTCACTGTTGCTGCAATAACTATGTAATGGCTAAACCTTGTAATTGCATCTTCTTTGGTACGGTCTTTTTATAGAAAGATACAACACCAATAGCAGCTATGTAAAGAGTGCTAATTTCTATTTCCATTGCTGTACTAAAGAGACAAGGACGATCTCATCTTTTAGATCTTTGCAATATATCAATCCAATGCATCTGTCTTCCTTCCTCATAATTCCATAAGTAACTGACAAAATTGAGTGAGCTGTTCAGTGATTTGAAGGATCCCCATGATTCCTATGACACATTTAGTTTCCATTGTTGCTATGCAGCACAGGATCACTATTGCTTCATGCTTTTACAGATGATCCTCATTTAACAGCTTCCTTGTTTAGCAATGGCAGTTACAACAGTGATGAAAAAGTATAACTCCTGCAGGTCTGTAAAGAAAAGGAAAACTAGTAAGATAATAAGCACAGTTAACTGCTTCACCTAACGATTGCTTCGCTTAATGATCAAGATGCCGGTTCCAATTGTGGTTGCTAAACAAGGATTGCCTGCATAAGTAAATTGTCTCACAAGGCAAAATGTTCACCATCACTGCATTTCAAGATATAAAAGATACAGAACATTTTGACTGCATGCTGCCCCCTTGATAACTTATAATACAAAATGGCAAATGGCTTTTGTTTTTTCCAGCCCCACAAAGGGAAACCTATTAACCATATCTGTACCTTGAGTATTTAAATGCAGTTATTCTTGCATTCTAATGCATTGGCTTTTATTTTATTGAACATTTGCTTGAGAATTTTTTTTCACAGTTATTCAACACTTAAAGTACTGAACAACAGAGTTGCCTCATGCTTATTGTCCTGGGTGCTCCTAAGAGTGTCTCTACAGTACTGTTCTATGTAATGAAGAAACCTTTTGAACTTCTTGCAACTGTTGTATAATATATTCCATCAGTGAACATGGCTTTCCTTTTAGCCTTTGTCTTATAGGAGGGCTTTGCCCTGAGAGTTCCTAGTGTTTCATAAAGTAAATTTTTTATCTTGTCCAGGTATCAGCTTCTTAATTATGATTATCTGGCCTAGATAAAATTTTACCTTATGAAACACTAGGAATGATAACTTTAAGGGCAAAACCATTCACTCACTTGCCCTCCTTTCATGTAAAGGCTAAAAGGAGAGCTATCTTCACTGATGGAATATATTACAGAAGAGCTACAAGAAGTTCAAAAGGTTTTTTCATTTAATTATGATTATCTACTGTTTGTATTCTTTAACCACTAGAAACATCCTATATTCTCTCAGACTCTATAGGGCACTTACTTTGCACCTGAATAGCACGTTGATCTTTCCTCTTACTTTGTAGGCTTGAATTCTAGATAATCAGTTTCATTTCAGTGATAGATACTTTTCAACTTACTGATCACAAGTACCGTATATACTTGAGTATAAGCCGAATTTTTCAGCCCACTTTTTGGGCTGAAAAATCCACTTCGGCTTATACTCCAGTGAACAAAAAAAAAAAGAACTTACCGAGGACTTGCGCGCGGCCGAGGCTTTGGTGCTTCCGGGATCGCCATTCACAGAAGATGCAGCTCCCAGCGTGACACGTCATCCGGATGGGCTGCGAATGAAGAAAGTCCTACCGTGCAGGCGTAGTACAGCTTAAACGCGATAGAGGTAAGGAGCCTGCGCATGCTCTGTTTCATAGCATGAAAGACTAGCATGAACCCCGGAGGCAAAAGATCAATATATATATATATGCATATGTGTATATATATACGGTATATATATGTGTGTGTATATATAGATTAAAATAAAAAAATAAATATATATATATAGATAGATGTATGTAAAAAAGTATCGGTTTTCTATTCGTGTTTATGTGTTATACAGTCCCATCGCACTCCTGAAAGGAATTTAATTTTAATTATGGTAAAATTGGTTAGGTGGTTGTGGAAATAGCTGAAGCTTCCACTGCTACAGTCCCAGAATTGCTGCTCACACTCCAAAGCAGTTACAATAAATGATTGTTTATTTTTGTAGTGTCACAATTGCAAAGCATTGCTTGAAGACACCGCAGTTCTTTTCTTCAGACATAAAAGTTCTTTGCAAATATGACATAATATACACATACATATTGTCAAATTATATTTTTTTTTGGGGGGGAGGAGCAGATAGAGCTTTATTTTGATTGTACTCTAGTTACAGTAATTTTAGAGTTGGGTTTACGGTATATTTTTATTTTATGGTATGGCATTTTTTTAAAGTTTTTTTTCCTGTTAGAAATGGATCCCAGTACTTCTAATCCTGCACCAAAACAAAAACGCAGGTCATACGAAGCTGCTTTCAAACTAAAGGTTGTGTCAAGAGCAGAAAAAAGCAATAACAGTATTGCAAGTAGGGAATTTGGTGTTGATGAAAAACAAGTGAGGGAGTGGCGGTAAATGAAAGCTGACTTGGAAAAGATTCCAAAGGCAAAAAAAGCTCGACGTGGTTTAACAACTCCATATGGGGCTCTTGAGACTGAATTGCATAAATGGGTTATGGAGTGTCGTCAAAATGGTTACTGCGTAACACGCATGGGAATTCGCTTACATGCCCTTCAAATGGCTAAAGATGACAAATTAAAAGCACCAGGCATTGAAAATTTTGTTGCGTCAGCAGGATGGTGTACTGGCTTCATGAATAGGTATGGCCTATGTTTGCGGCAAAGAACAAAGATTTCACAGAAGTTGCCAAAAGACCTTGATGAAAAAGTGATGTCATTCCATTCATTCATCATAAAACAAAGAAAGATCCATAACTATGACCTGGGACAGGGGTCAGCAACCTGAAACAGTGAAAGAGCCACTCGGAACCGTTTCCCTCACAAAAGGAAAAACTGGGAGCTGCAAAAAATGTGTGCACATGCGCATACATGCGCGCATGCGTAGAACAGGATTTGACTGAATAGTGGAGCCAAGGTGAGCTATGTGTTGTGACTCAGGGCCAGCCTGTGGGTCCGACAGCCGGCTCCGACGTATCGGAGGACTCAGATGAGGGGGAGGAGGGAGACGAACCGGCTGATGATGGTTTGGAGGCTTTGCAGAGTCCTCAGCCGGGGACCTCTTCTCAGCTGCGTGAGCCCGAGAGTGCGGAGGATGATGACCCACAGCTGGCCCTGTTCAAGGACGCCCGACGCAGGAGGCAATCGAGCAGGAACAAACAAAGAAAGGCTATGGGACTCCTCGGGAGGAGGCACAGGGAGACCACGCCCTGAGCTCTCTATAAAAGGAGTGTTTGGGGAGGGGCTGGTTGCTGAAAGCAACTTTTCCGCTTGAGAAGACAAGCTCTAGTGTTTTTGTTAACTGCGTAATTAAATCTTGGCAGAAGCCTTTTAGCCTTGGACGCTCTCCAGTCTCTTCTTTCTGATAAGGGGTTTGTTAGAAGAGGGCTGGTTCAGAACACTATGCACCTACCCTGCATATTTGAATTGATTGCACTTTTTTAGTCCCGCTTTTTTTTTTTTTTTTGGACTGCATATGGCAAAGGACTGGGAGCCACAGGAGACGGCTGAAAGAGCCGCATGCGGCTCCAGAGCCGCGGGTTGCAGACCTGTGACCTGGGAGATATTGGGAATATGGATGAAACACCTATGACCTTTGATCTTCCAAGCAACAGAACCGTGGCAAGTTTGGGAGACAAAACTGTTTTACTCAGAACCACAGGTAATGAGAAAAACCATTTTACAGTCGTTCTGTCATGTTTGGCTAATGGAACTAAGCTGCGGCCTGTCATTATTTTTAAAAGAAAGACCTTGCCTAAAAAGGTCAATTTCCCACCACGAATTACAGTGCGCACACATGTTAAAGGCTGGATGGATGAAGATGGAACAAAAAAGTGGCTGGAAGAAGTTTGGAACAGACGACCAGGAGCAGCCTTAAAGAAAAAACCATCATTGCTAGTTTG
Source organism: Vipera ursinii (assembly GCF_947247035.1). Lineage (NCBI taxonomy): Eukaryota > Metazoa > Chordata > Lepidosauria > Squamata > Viperidae > Vipera > Vipera ursinii. The sequence goes on along the minus strand of NC_139512.1, from coordinate 173,415,844 downwards.
GGATATGTTCAGAGCCCACACATCTGATGACATAAAAATATTGGCAAAGTCTTCTCAAGTTACTTTAGCCGTTATTCCAGGTGGGCTTACATCTGTATTACAGCCCTTAGATGTGTGTTTAAATAAACCTTTCAAAGACCGTGTGCGAAAGATGTGGTGTGAATGGATATCATCTGGTCAAGCCCGACTAACAAAAGGTGGAAATATGATGAAGCCTGACATAGAACTGATAGCAAAGTGGGTTCGTGATGCATGGGAAGAGATTCCAGAGGACATGGTGAAGCACGCCTTCAAGAAATGTGGCATAAGTAATGCTATGGATGGCAGTAAAGACAGTGCTTTGTATGAGGACGACAGCTGTGATAGTGATGACTGCGAACTCTGTGACAATGTATATGATAATAACCTCACACCAGCTACAGCTGAAGCTGTGTTTGGACATACAGATGAGGAGGAGGAATCCAGTTTTGAAGGATTTTGATGCTTGTGTTTTAGCTTGGTTGCTTATTGAGTTAAGGTTTTTGTACATTTAAAGTTATTGTTAATACTTTAATGTTATATATTGTTTTTGTTGAATATACTGATAATATATTGTTTTTGTTGACCCTCTTTTCCACATGCCTCAATTAAAGCAATTTTATTATCTACCTGTATTTTTATTTTTGAAATTTACCGTGAGCTGCTGCATTTCCCAGCCTCGGCTTATACTTGAGTCAATAACTTTTTCCAGTTTTTGGGGGTAAAAATTGGGGTCTCGGCTTATACTCGAGTCGGCTTATACTCAAGTACCGTATATACTTGAGTATAAGCCGACTCGAGTATAAGCCGAGACCCCCAATTTCACCCCCAAAAACTGGAAAAAGTTGGTGACTTGAGTATAAGCCGATCCGCCGTTCTGCAAGCCTCCGCCGCCGGCTGCTTCGTTCCGCAGCGGAAAGAAGCAGGCAGGCTGCTTCGTTCCGCAGCGGAAAGAAGCAGCCTGCTTCGTTCAGGCTGCTTCGTTCCGCAGCGGAAAGAAGCAGGCAGGCTGCCTCTTTCCGCTGCGGAAAGAAGGCTGCTTCTTTCCGCAGTGGAAAGAAGCAGCCTGCTTCGTTCAGGCTGCTTCGTTCCGCAGCGGAAAGAAGCAGGCAGGCTGCTTCGTTCCGCAGCGGAAAGAAGCAGGCAGGCTGCTTCGTTCCGCAGCGGAAAGAAGCAGGCAGGCTGCTTCGTTCCGCAGCGGAAAGAAGCAGGCAGGCTGCTTCTTTCCGCTGCGGAAAGAAGGCTGCTTCTTTCCGCAGTGGAAAGAAGCAGCCTGCTTCGTTCAGGCTGCTTCGTTCCGCAGCGGAAAGAAGCAGGCAGGCAAGGCATGGAGATCCCGAGACCTGCCGAGGTTTGGGGAGGTGCCCAAACCTCCCCAAACGTCAGCAGGTCTCCGGATCTCCTCCCCAAACCTCCCCAAACGTCGGCAGGTCTCGGGATCTCCGTGCCTTGCCTGCCTGCTTCTTTCCGCTGCGGAAAGAAGCAGGCAGGCAAGGCACGGAGATCCCGAGACCTGCCGACGTTTGGGGAGGTTTGGGGAGGTGCGTGCGCACCTCCCCAAACCTCCCCAAACTTCGGCAGGTCTCCGGACGGCGGCTGCTTGGGAGAGGTGCGCGCAATCCCGGAAGCACCAAAGCCTCGGCCGCGCACAAGTCCTCGGTAAGTTTTTTTTGTTGACTGGAGTATAAGCCGAAGTGGAATTTTTCAGCCCAAAAAGTGGGCTGAAAAATTCGGCTTATACTCAAGTATATACGGTATATACGGGTATGTCCTTATCAGAAGGCGCTTCATTTCACTGGTTAATTCCTATTGCTACTCTCATACCTGCCTATATGGTATTTTTCTATCATACCTTTCTTGAGGTACATAGGTATATTCATTTATTACTGTAACTTGCCACCCTGGTAGGAGCACATGAAGATTTTGGACAAATAATCTTATTTTCTATTGTTGAATGATTACAGTCCAACTTTTCTTTTATTTAGAATATGATATAAAGTATAATTGGTTCAAAGAATTGAGGAAAAGAACTTCAGCTGCATGGTTTTGATTTGTACACTGTTTAGATCACTATAGCCATTCAACTATATCAACAATTATAGTTAAAAATAAGCATCCTATTCATCTATACAAATCCCACTGAAAAGTTATATGTCATTTTATGCAAATAAACTTTCTTCACTTGAAATCTTATTTTAAAAATCATTATAGTTGCCAGATGTGTTTCAATGTAGAGATTCATAAAAATAGCAAATTGTAATGAAAGAATTCTCAGTTTGAAAAATATATTCATTTTTTTGAAAGTAATTCCAGAACGTTATCTTTTATGCTAATTACAGCTTCAGCAGTTGAATTTTATACTGAATGGATTTTCCTTCAGCATTAGTGAACTTGGAAATTTGATCTAGAATTTTCTAATAATATGAACAAAAATAAAAGCCCATTACTTTTTGAGAAAAAAATCAAATATTTCTACACTCTCCTAATGTAAATTAGAAAATGTTTAGAAGTCACACATTTTTTAAAAAGGGCTAAACAAAAACTGTATAACCTGATCAAAGCATTAAGGATGTAAATTTATATTAGTATTTATGCTAGTTTTATTTTAATTTGCATACCATTCTGGTTTTTATCTATTTTTGCTTTTGTCTCACATAAGCCTTACTTGGGTATATATCTATTGTCAAGCTAGAGTTACAGCAGAATCCTCACCTTCCATGTAAAGTGCTGTGGCTCTTAACATCCTGATTTCTATTTTGATTAACATAGGAAGCATCTTTGTTGTGAGATTATTTTTTCTTTTTAATAAGAATTTGTTTTTTGGCCACTGTTTTAGGCCTGTGGCTTAAACTTTTTCTTCTATAAATAAAAGTCACATGGAAGTAACATCTGTCTTTTCTTTGGGGAAAATACTGTTTTTTAAAAATCTTATTCTCAGTAGATAGGCTGAAACAAACACTTTGTTGCTTCACATTCCTTTTTTAGAGACTACAGAATGCTTCAAAATTGTCAGACAACACATTAACATTTTGGAAGACTGCACATATAATATACTTTAAGGAAAATAATTTCTGTTATTTTACTTAGGTATGGCTTTGTCACATTTGAAACTCAGGAAGATGCACAAAAAATTTTACAAGAGGTAAATGATTATTTTATTTTATATACATAGATAGTAGTAATCCTCTCATGTTTACATATTTGTGGTGAAGATCATTATTTGAAGTCTATAAGAACATTATTTTTTTCAGATTTGGTGGGCACCATCATAAAATGGTTGCCATAGTGTATAATCAATATTAAAGCCATGTGTGTAAGAGAGAATCATGCAAGTTACTTACTAATCAGGAGATGCAGAGGGTCTTTTCAGATACCATAGATATTTGGGCTACTCTTATGTTCATGGGTAGGGACGCGGTGGCTCAGTGGGTTAGGACGCTGAGCTTGTCGATCAGATGGTCGGCAGTTTGGCAGGTCGAATCCCGAGTGCCGCGTAACAGAGTGAGCGCCTGTTACTCGTCCCAGCTTCTGCCAACCTAGCAGTTCGAAAGCACGTAAAAATGCAAGTAGAAAAATAGGGACCACTACGGTGGGAAGGTAACAGCGTTCCGTGTGCCTTTGGCATCTATTCATGCCGGCCACATGACCACGGAGACGTCCTCGGACAAGCGCTGGCTCTTCGGCTTTGAAACGGAGAAGAGCACTGGCCCCTAGAGTCGGAAACGACTAGCACGCATGTGCGGGGGAACCTTTACCTCTTATGTTCATGGGCATTGTGTTATAGGAATGGGATGTTCAAAAGCAGAGAAATAGATTGAAATGTGCAAAAAAAAATTAAGCTGTCTTCGTTTCCAGTCAATGTATCCATGGCAATCAAGGGAGGGAGAAAGATTTCTGATGCTTCCTTCTAGCTTCCCACAATGAAACTCAATGGGGAAGCTGGCAGGAAGTTGGAAACCACTCCCACTGCTTTTTTTGCCCAGCCATGGTCATTAGGTAAGAAAATATCTCTGAAGTAATGACCCAGTGGGGCACTGATTATTTAGTAGAAGGTTAAAAATCACAGCAGGAAGCCTAGAAGATTGAAAATGCTTTTAAGTGTCACAGAAAAAAATAGATGACAGGTAATATAGGTTATTGGGGAGGGCTAGTGGAATGGGCCAACTGGCCATGGCCAACTTGTTGCAGGACAACTCGCTGTGGGACAATTCAACAAATAAAAAAAAAAGTTAATTTTGATAGAACCGTGGCAAATAATAATAAAGTCATATTTATATCTTGAATTTTAAATTCTCAAAATCCTTATACAGTATAATAAGATTAATTATTAGAAAAAAGAATTGTAATAGTAACTGAGCACACACACACCCCAAATTGCATTTTTTGTAAGAGATTTAATGAAATAAATATCTGAAAAAACCTGATGGATTGTTCGTAAACATTTTGTAAAACAAGATTTATATGTAAGTAACAAGTAACATTTCCTTTGTTTTGTTTAGGCTGAAAAATTAAATTATAAAGATAAGAAACTGAACATTGGTCCAGCAATAAGAAAGCAACAAGTAGGGATTCCTCGTATGTATTTGTTTTATCTCCCTCTTTGCCCATCCTTCAGTAAAATCCCTTTCAAGCAGAGCACTAGACAACCATTAAGCTGCTAGGATCAAGAGACTACTCTCTCCACATGAGTCTTCTGGTTCACCCTATCTATTCACGTTACATCAACAATCAAGAAGCCCTTCATGTGGCGTTCAGTCTGGCCACATGAAGGTTATGGGAAGGGCAAGAGATGCCCTACTACTATTTTTCCTTCATTTCCAGCCATTCAAACTACTAAGGGAGAACCATAATATTTCTGTTCCACTTGATAAACAGATATTGTAAAACTTTGAAATTTGCCTGAAATGGACCGTGGAAATTTTTCAGACCCACCCGGGCTTTGCACCACATTGCTGGGGGTTCCTGGGTGCTGTGGCTTTGCCAAGCTGCTAAGGTTATAGCTTTATTATGTTGCATTGCTTACGTTTCCTGCACCATTACAACTTTGCATTGCTGTGGCACTAGGACTTCCAGGGGTGGCTGCACTTTGTGCTATGCTGTGGCTCAGGGACTTTTTACAGCACCAGATCACGGCATGCCAAAAAGACCCTGAGACTTAGCATAGCAAGCAGCTACAGAGTTATGTGGGCCTAGGGCAGCTTGCTACCCAGCAAGGGAGGACACAAGGCAACTAAAAAGTCAGATGGGGAGAAGGGAAGATAGGAGTGAGCCAGGTGGAGGAGTTGAAGAGGTTGCAGTCCTTTACTGGAGGCTCAGGGCTGAAAGGGACCAAGCCTGGATTAGCTTGGATTGGGATGGGTCCTTAGCTAAGGACCCATAGAATTCAATTAATGTGGTAATCGGAGTGCAATAATTCTCATTACTAAGTGATGCAGTCATGTGATGTGCTTTATGACTGCATTGCTTAGCAACAGAAATTCCAGTCCCAATTGTAGTTGTAAGTCAGGGTCTACTTATTTTTCATTATTGCTGTAATCTAGAATTATATGCCAAGTTCCACACAGTGTTTTCCTGCTACTCATAATTCAGATTTAGACTTAGGCTTAGACTTAGATTTGTTATACCACCAAACTGATTGACTCTGGGCAAATTACCACTGTAGTTCTTTATTCCATCAATAAAATCATACCTATAAAAAGATTTGTGTGTGTACTTAAAATTTCTGCCTAAGAAATTTGAGAAAATTTAAGAGATTAATTTTTTTGTCCCCAAGTAGTTCAAATTTACATATCTGATTTTTACTAAAAAACACTGTTGTTTTTGTTTTTCAAAAAGCACATTATGCAAATTTTTCTTCTGTCATTATTTCAGGTTCCAGTATAATGCCAGCAGCTGGAACAATGTACTTAACAACTGCAACTGGATATCCATACACTTATCATAATGGAGTAGCTTATTTTCACACTCCTGAAGTTGCATCTGTTTCTCAGCCATGGGTAATTGTTTTTTATATAGGAATATCAGATTTGCTGATAAATAATATGCTTTACTTTTGTTTCTCTTCACGTTAGCATGTTTTGTAAACTGCCGTTAATACAGCAGAGTTACAACAGTGTTGCCTTGCAGATTTATTGCAGGTAGCTGTTGCAAATAATAATAATAATGCAGTTAGTCCATGGTTTATGACAGTAGTCATGAGCAGTTCTGCTTGCTGTTGAAAAGATGGATACATACCATGCATGCATCATGGGAAGGGGCAGTCAAATTGCCCATATCTTACAGAAGATGGGGACGGCCAGCAGAAGCTGTTAAGGGTGGAGGAGATGCTGCAGGCAGATGAAAAATCAGGAGCAACTTAATGGAGCAATTTGTAACCTTCCTTGCAATCTTCCTAGCTTGATGAACACTGCATTCACATACAGCTCTAAGCCAAGACTAAATCATGATTAACTAACAGTGGACTGCTTCCAACTACTTTTCATATCAAACCAAAAATAAACCAAATTATGGATAAGTGTTATGTGTAAAACAGGATAGTAGTTTTATGAAGGTTAATATTTATCATGATCAATTTTGGTTGATTTCAAAACAGGTTTCAAATTTTATTTATCAAATTGGTGTGTTGCCAAGTCTTCAAAGACTCTTAAATAGAATAAATTTTTACCCAAAAAGAGAAAATAATATGACATTATACATCACAAATTCAAATCTATAATACTGTTAGCTATAAACATTAAAAAACTAAAATTTAAGAAAAAAAGACAAATGGTTTTTAAAAAACCATACAGAAGAGTTTGTCTAAAAGTTTCCAGAAGGCTGTTACAAAGGTGGTACTAGAACTCATGAATTCCCAGTTTCTACCTTGATGCCTTAACCACTAGACTTCTCGGTCTTTGACTTTTCTTAGATCCCTGCAATAGTAGCTACTTGTGGAACCCTGAGAAAAAAATGAATTTCAACAACTGCATCAGGGTACATCATAACAAATTGACAAAAGTGTAGGGGAATACTTTCTTGAATGCACCATATTTCTAAGTAATATTTAAAATCTGAGTATATCTCAGCAAAATATTTTTTTCAAATAAATAAAACGAATAAAAATCAATACCAAATACAAATTTGGTGGAGCAGTGGGCTAATGCCTCCATAAGTAACACCAGCTGCCTGCAATTAGTGCAGGTTTGAGTCCCACCAGGCTCAAGGTTGACTCAGCCTTCCATCCTTCCGAGGTAGGTAAAATGAGGACCCAGATTGTTGGGGGCAATTAAGCTGACTTTGTAATAATGCCGCTGGGGTGTGTGTGAAAGCCCTAATAAGCAGGCATATACACAGAATGAAGGCTACTGCTAAGCACATTGATTTGTGCTTTAGATTGTAAGCCGCCCTGAGTCTTCGGAGAAGGGCGGGATATAAATGGGATTAAAAAATAAAAAATTTGAAAAGTACAAGAAAAAAAAGTGAGGCATGTGAAAAAGAAAAAAAAGAGAAGAGAAAAAAAGTTAAGTTCCCTGTTCATCCTAGTAGATAAAAACAATGTTAATAGCTTATCACTGTCTCTAAATAAAACACAGTCTAAATGCTACGTCAATCTTTTTGTCACCAAAAGTCCAGTAAAAAGGAAACAGATATAACTATTTTTAGCACTGATCAAACAAGCCAATCTTGCAAACCTCTAAGTATTTAAAATTACTCTTTAACTCCTTAAAAAAATTCCAGTTAGTTGGCCCTGTCATCTTCAAAGTGAAAATTCTTTTTTTCTATTAAAAAGTTTTAGAATACATTTTATCTTTAACAAACAACAACAAAAAAGAAACCCCCCCAGCCCCCTTCCCTCCCACCCTCCCCAACCCCACCCTCCCTTTCCCCTCCCCCCCTTTCCCCTCCCCCCCCACTTCCCAGAGCAGAATACAGGGTATAAAAATACAAACAATCATAATCTAGCTTACGCAAACAATCCTGAACTATATAGACTATCGAACTTTAACTCATATAGATAAACTCCAAACATATATGTATACATCATATCAATAATTATTCAAAAACAAGATAATACTTTTCAATCTACCCAATAAAAACAATCACAAATAAAACAATTTATATCAATTGTCTAAAGCTGTTCTTCCCAACTAAACTTTAAATTCATATTATCCTGATATATTATACAAATTAAAATACCATAGATTACTTCCAAACTTAAAATTTTTTTATATAATCACATCATTCTTATATTCTTATATTCTATTACCTACTCCAATATTGCCCATAAAAGTATTACAAATTAATTTCAATCACACATAAAACAATTTATATCAGTTTTATAAAACTATTCTTCTATCCAACTAAACTTTAACATACTAAAACCAAGTTTATACACCTTTCCTTCTCCTAATGTATTATACAACTTAAAATACCATACATTACCTTCCAGGCTTAAAACTTTCCATCCAAATAACAAAGCATAACCTACAGAATATCAATAAACACTACTACAAATCTTCCCAATTAAATTTTCATAATCATCTTAAAACTAAAGCAACACAAAATATTATATAATTATTTTATAAGGGTGAAAAATGAATCCCCAAATACTGAATCCTTCTAGCATCCTTATTACATTATTATCTCTTGCAATTATGCAACTAAATCCTCAGGTTTGCTTCATTCTTCCAGAAGCAGCACACCTCTTCCAATTTCTGGCCTTCTCCCGTGGTGATGAAATTTGACCCACTCCTGTAGCTTTCACATCTATCTGCGTTAACCCTTCAACATCTTGTGGATTCTCTCTGGAACGTTGAGGCTCTCTGTCACCTTTTTTCTTTGTAGACTCCAAAGACAGTATGGGGGCTGCTTTTAAAACATTACTGTAAAAGTCACATGCCTGAATCACCGTGGCAAGACAATGCCTCGTACCTTCATAAGTCACCACCATACCCTCTGGTATTTGCCATCTAAACTTAATATCACGTCGTATCAATTCTTGTGTCAAAAAAGCAAATTCCTTCCTTTTTCTTAAAATTCTTGCAGGAATCTTTTTTAAAATCAAAACTTTTTGCTCATCCATTACAAAATCAATATTATAGGAGGCCTGGATAACTTCATTTCTAATCTTTCTCTTTGTAAAATAAACCACCACATCTCTGGGTAGTTTCCTTTGTCTTGCAATCCACGAATTAACACGGAAGATTTTATCTATATCTTCCATTATTTCATCTGCTGGTCGCTCCAACACCCCTTCCAAAACCTCAGAAACCATTTTCGTCAAATTTTCCTTAGGATTTGCTTTTAGTCCTCTGATTCTCAAAGCAAACTCCATCTGAGAATACTGTGTCGAAATCAAATCATAATCCATTTTCTCTATCACATTTTCAGTTTCTGTCATTTTGGCTTCCATTCTAATATCATTTTGAACAAGATCTTCCACTCTTTCATCCAAAATCTCAATGCTTTTAGCCATGCTTAACATTGCAGATGTGATGTCTGCTCTCATTTCTGCTAATTTCTCTGTAAACTTCTCCTCCAACTTTTTCTCCATTATCTCAACAAATTGTTGCATTTGCTTTTCCATAGTCTCTTGCAGCAAACTCTGCAAATCTTTTACTGTAAAAGCTGATACAGATTCAGATGCAGAGGACAATGACGTTTTCACCAAAGACTGCTGCCTCAGGGCAGGAACTTTAGAAGATATAGCCGCCATTTTCACCCTCTATTGTTAACTACGCACTTTCACATGCAGATTCAGCAAAGTCCATTGAGTTAAAGATCAAAACATCATCTTCACCAAAATCTCCTGCATCGCTCTGCCTGCGTCCTCGTTCTCAAAAGCTCTTCCTTGCTAGCAGGGATGGTTGCGAACGCCCTGTTCTGCTCCAAAAAACCCGGAGCAAAGACGCCTCGCAGTCCGGAGCATGCCCAGGCTTTGGGGGGGCTCAATCCTTCCGCCACCAAAACTCTAAGTTCTGGCGGCCCCGGAGAGCTCTACCCCTACCTGGGCGCTCACCCCCTCTTCTTCTCCCGAGGTGGGGGCTTCCGAGCTGCCGAACAGCTGATTGGCGCTGTTTTCGGCGGCTCTACGGAGCCGCGAGGCTGACAGCCAAGAAATGGCTGCCTCCGGCGTCGCCTTGCCATCCGGATGCCCAAAGTGAAAATTCTTAATAAAAACCAAGTGATTAAGTTATAAGACTTGGTCGAATGTAATGTTCATAAAGTCTGGTTTATTAGTGTGAGCTTGATGTATAAAAACTGCAATTTCATGTTCTACACATGAGTGGCAATACAGAGTCATGTCAGTGATCACCACAATTATCTTCCTTGTTCCAGAGAGATTTTGCCAGCTCAGATCCAGCATCTAACATTGATTTCCATTGCAAAAGCCAACCAGAGCTAGGAAGACATTGACTCACCATGTCGTTACAGGAAGTCTCCATCCAGCAAAATAATAATTGATTTTCTTTTCTTCTTTTTAAAGTCACGTTCAATTTCTAGTTCTCCTGTGATGCTAGCTCAGCCAATTTATCAGCAACCAACATATCACTATCAGGTAACAAAGATTGCATTTGTTCAGTATGATTGTAAATAAGAGAAATCATTAACTATGCTTCTTTTTGTGTAGTTGAAAAATTTACAAATATATTACACTTGGATTTTATTGATTAATAGTATTTTAGTGTTTTATTGATTGTAATGGTTGCAATGTTTATTTTATTTTACAGAGTTTGTATAGATAGTTCTTGACTTATGACTATAACTGGGACTGGAATTTTCATTGCTAAGCAAGACAGTCCTTAAATGAGTTGTAGCTGATTTTATGACCATTTTGCCATGGTCATTAAGCGAATCACATCATTAAGTGAATTCAGCTTCCCCCATTAACTTTGCTTGTCAGAAGCCAGCTAGGAAATGGTGATCATGTGGTCCTGGGATGCTGCAACTATTGTAAATATACGCCAGTTGCCTAGTGTTCAAATTGTGATCACATGATTGGGGATGCTGCAATGGTTGTGTGATGACCAGTTTTAAGTCAGTTCCCATAACATTGAATGGTCATTAAAAATATGGTCATAAATCAAGACTACATGTTTGTATAGTATACATTGCTTTAGAATTTTGATTAGACAAGATTGTTAGCAAAAAATCATTTCCATCTATCCTAGGCTCCTGCACAATGCCTTCCTGGACAATGGCAGTGGAGTATTCCCCAGGTAAGTTGAAATATTTTTCAATCTCCTTCCCACATTTTACTATTCTGTTTGACTGTCCATATGAAATTTTTAAAGAAAAATAGTTTTTCCCTGTTTTTTGATAAAAATTATTGTATATGAAAAGCAGGATTGAAAGTAAAGACATAGGGTTATTAGTACTTTTTATGATTGAATAATCACTATAGTTTCTGGAATCATGGTTACAAACAGGATTTTGATGTAACATATTGAAAACGTCACATAGCTCTGATTATTCCTGGCAGCTGACTGTAAGAAGTAAGGTTGACAACATGCTAAGTTCCTAAGTCATCTTCTCAGTGAACCTCAAACAGATAAATTCACATTATATTGATAAAGACTATATCATTTCAAGACTTTTCAAAAATAATGCTATTAACAAATGTACCATAGAATGTAAAGATGTGAATCATGTTTTGAATCAAACCATTTGAATTTGGGAATGTTTCAAGGTCAAACAGTGCTCTGTGACAGCTCTACACATGGACATCACCAGACGGTCAACACAAAAATCAGATTGACTATGTGCTCTGCAGCCAAAGATGGAGAAGCTCTTTACAGTCAGTAAAAACAAGACCAGGAGCTGACTGTGGCTGAGACCACGAGCTTCTCATTGCAAAGTTTAGGTTTAAACTGAAGAAAGTAGGGAAAAGCGCTAGGCCACTCAGGTATGAACTAAATCATATCCCTGACGAATATACAGTAGAGGTGACAAATAGATTTAAGAAATTAGGTCTGATGGACAGAGTGCCTGAAAAACTATAGACAGAGGTTCGAAACATTGTGCAAGAAGTAGCAACTAAAACCATCCCAAAGAAAAAGAAATGCAAGAAAGCAAAATGGCTGTCTGAGGAAGCTTTGCAAATAGCTGAGGAAAGGAGGGAAGCAAAAGGCAAGGGAGAAAAAGAAAGATACGCCCAATTGAATGCAGAATTCCAGAGAATAGCTAGAAGAGATAAGAATGCCTTCTTAAATGAACAGTGCAAAGAAATTGAAGAAAACAATAAAATAGGGAGGACCAGAGATCTTTTCAAGAAAATTGGAGAGATGAAGGGAATGTTTCATGCAAAAATGGGCATGATAAAGGACCAAAGTGGCAGCGACCTAACAGAGGCAGACGAGATTAAGAAGAGGTTGCAAAATTACACAGAAGAACTATACAAGAAGGAGCTTAACGTCCCAGATAACCACGATGAGGTGATCACTGACCTCGAGCCAGACATCCTAGAATGTGAAGTGAAATGGGCCTTAGGAAAGCTGAGCAACAACAAAGCTAGTGGAGGTGACAGTATTCCAGCTGAGCTATTCAAAATCTTAGTATTTTGGAAGATAGAAAATGGACTACTGCATGGAGAACTAAAATGGGAGAAAATGTTCAAGCTAGGAGCTAGTTGCATACTTGCATACGCGTATTTTTTCAGGATATACTCTTTTTAAAGAAAATCTTTATTAAATAATAGTTCAAAACTTTTTAAAGATTTTATAACAATTACTACAAATTACTAAAGCAATGTCCTAATGTGATTTCAAGTATTCTGAAATAACTTTTAAAGCACATAGTTGTTATAAGTAGATTTAATCCAGAGCTCAAACTATGGGCATTTCTCATTTCACTGTACATGCCTGCTCTGGTAGAATCATTTTTCTTTTGCATTCCATGTCATTGCCTTCACCTTGTTTTCAGCTGATAAGCCTGATAGATTTAAAGTCTTTTTTTTTTATTGAAAAGTTTTAAAATACAGTTTTCCTTTAAAAAACCCCCCTTCCCCTGCCCTCCTCCCCCCCTACCTCCCCCCTCCCCCTCTCCCTCCCCCCCCAACTCCCCCCTTTCCCACCCTCCTTCCCCCCTACTTCCCCCCCTCCCCCTACCCCCCCCTGACTTCCCAGAGCTAAATACAAGGTATATATCTAAAAAAAAACAATCATAAACAATCATATACTAACAACTATAAACTCTAAAATCCATCACTCTCTAGCTTATATAAAATAAACCAATCCTTAATAATATTAAATATATATAGAAAACTAAGATAAAAAAAAAACTAGCGTCATTCATGTTAAAAAAGAAAAAAAAAACAGAAAACCTTCCTCCACTGTCTACATTCTTCCACAATTGTCTATTTTCTAAACAAATTCTCATTTACACACCACAAACACCTATCCCTATTATCCTAATCACTCTCTAACCAAAATAGTCTATAATAGATAATTCTTACACAAATTAACCCACATTAGCCCATAAAGCTTTCTTCCATTTCCTCTGTAGTAAATTTAATCCATTAGTTCCACTGCTTAACTGTAAGTATTTAGTAAATTTAGTCCATTGTCCACTGCTTAGCTGTAAGTACATTATAGAAGTTCCATAGATTTCTGCAAGTCTTATTTTTTAATCTTCTTTGAACGTTTTAAAGCAGCACGCGTCACTCTCTGTTCTCTAGGGTCATCCAAAAGATTTATGGCTTGATCTCCTCCTACACCCTTCTCATCTGTTTGTCCATCTTCATCCTCTTGATATTCTCCTTCTCCAGATCCCTCTGCATCTTCCGAAAGTATTGATGGGATTACTTTTAAAACATTGTTGTAAAAATCACGCGCTTGCTTCACAGTAACCAAACAATACCTTTTGCCTTCATACGTCAAGCTCAAGCCAAGTGGAATCTCCCATCTGAACCTTATATCTCGTTGCTTAAGCTCTTGCACAAGAAATATAAAGTCCTTCCTTCTCTTTAAAATCTTTGGAGGAATTTCTTTTAAAACCAGAACTTCTTGATCAGCAATCACAACTTTAGTATCATAGGCAGCTTGTATAACTTCATCTCTAATTTCCCTTTTTAAAAAATAAACCACCACATCTCTAGGCAGCTTTCTCTGTTTAGCAATCCACGAGTTCACACGAAACACTTTGTCCATGCCTTGTTTTATTTCAGATGCTGGCTGATTCAATACCACCTCAAAAGCCTCTGAGACCAGCTGCTTTAGGTCTTCCTTAATATTCTCTTTTAAACCTCTAATTCTAACAGCAAACTGCATCTGGTAAAATTGAGCCAGACTCAGTTCGTTATCCATTTTGTCTTTTAACTCTTCAATTTCCAATACTTTTGCTTCTAATATAGCATTCTTTTGAGTCAAATCTTCCACTTTTTCCTCCAGATCTTCCACACATACAGCTACTTTATGCACTGAAGTCAAAATGTCTACCTTCATCTCTCTAAATTTCTGTTCCATCCTCTCTTCCATTCTCTCCTCCAATTTCTGCAATTTCTCCTCCATCTGTAGAAATTTAACACCCATTGATTCCAAAATTAACTGGGTATGCTTTTCAAGATCCTTCAATGTCAATACATCAGAAGAATGCAGCGCCTGCAATAATGAATGTTGTTGCACCGGAGAATTTCCTGCACTCCGGAAAGTTTTAGGAGGAGGTTTAGCCGCCATCTTTTACTTACAGTTGTGACGCACTTTCACTTTAAGTTTTAGAAAAAGTCCATCAAGCTCGAGAGTAGAATAAAATAATCCTCTTCATCTTTCCCTCTTGTACCGCTCTGCCTGCTCTTTTCCTTTCATAGTCTTTCCTTCAGGCAGGGATGGTCACAGACGCCTGGCTCTGCTCCATAAAATCCAGAGCAGAGACGCTGGCCAGCTGGGAGCAACCCAGGCTACGGGGGAGTTCAATCCTTCAGCCGCCCAAGCTCAAAGCTCAGGCAGCCCTGGAGAACTCTACCCCTACCTGGGAGCTCACCCCCTCCTCTTCTCCCGAGGAGGGGGCTTCAAATTCGCCCGAACAGCTGATCGGCGCTGTTTCGGGCGAAAATCACACAGCTGAGCCGCGGGCAGCCCGGGAAGGCTGTCTCCGGCGCCGGCGGAGCCACCGGAAGTTCAGATTTAAAGTCTTTAAATTATATTGATGTTTTAAGAAAAAATGTCCAGAACACTGCATTACCTTGGAGAGGAATCTGTTGACTGCAGTGACTCGAAATAGAGGCATCAACAATGGGAACAGTAATGGAAAGAGCAAATATCATATCAGTGTAGCTTTTTTGCCTGCTGAGGTATGAACAGTAGTAGGCAAAGGCCCTATACTTTTTTAAAATTAAGGCATATGCATACTGGAGGACTTTGAAGGAAAATCAGCTTTATGTGTCTTGCTTGGTTTGTCGCTTGCTATAGCTAGAAAGCAACACTATAACATGGATATGATGATGTGAAATTGCTGAATGAATAATGGTGTTCATCATCTAACATTTTAGTTGACTTGCTGCATGGGTCAGAGTAATCCATGCTATAAATTGAACTTTTGTATGGGATAGTCATGTTTTGCATGTCAGAACAAGATATATTTGTTTTTCAACTGGTGAAAAAAAATAGAGAAAAAGCATTGAAGTAGCTGGAAAAACAAACAAGGAGAAAAAAATGTTTTACATATTTTTAACCACGTTGTGGTTATATTGTGAATCTTTTGGACTAAATCTGCTTTTATTGGCTGATGACCTACATTGGCAAATATGGATAATAGGGCTTTTTCAATTTTGTGGAAACTGTTTTATTTATTTATATATAAAATAAAGTCAAAGTAATAATGAACTTTACATTCATTTCCTGATGTAGTTGAATTATATGGTTTACATATTAAGCATCCACAGTTTTTTGTCTTATTGTTTTTAGTCACCTGCTTCTCCTACTTCATTCTTTTACCTTCATCCTTCTGAAATTACTTATCAGCCATTGGAAATTGCACAGGATGGTGGATGTGTCCCTCCTCCTCTTTCCCTAATGGAAGCTGCAGTTCCAGAGGTATTTATATTCAGTAAAGCACTTCTATCTGCTCTGTCTATGATTTCTAGATTATTTTTACACAGATAATTCCACTTTAAAATAGGAGAGTTTTGTTTGATTAATTGAGAATACTTCAAAGGGGGGTTAAGGAGGCAAGAGAAAGGTGCATTTAAATTCAAGACTGTCTACTGGTAAATATAAACATTTATTTCAAGTTAGATGATGGCTTTTCCACCAGAGGGCAGGATTAGCTTTATTATGGATTTGTGACCCTCTGTAGCTTTTTCTTAAGTTGAACAGCTAGCATTCATTCATAACAGGTACAAGTTAAAAAGCAGTATTAGTTAAAAGTATTGTTAATTCCTTGTTTGGGGGGTGAGTGGGCAAATCACTCAGTCTCTTTGTCATGGAGAATTTGGAGGGAGTTTAGAATTAAGCTACTCATTTATTTCTTTTCTCAGTATTAGACAGAGGCTTTTTTTAATACCACTTCTCATTTAATTTTTATTAATTTTATTATTCCAGATCACGAACAGTTTATAAATTAACTTTTATTTTATAGAATTCAACACATTTTGAAAGTGTGTGTGTCTGTCTGTCTCCATTCTTGTTATTGTAAAGGCCCATTTTCATTACATGAGGATGTGGAATCTGCATAAATAAATTCTCAACCAGTGTCAACATCAGTGAGATACTATTCCATTAGTGTTGTGTTTTGATTTTTATATTTGTGAGGAGCTTTGGGGTAGACTACATGACAAAGTACATGGCTAGTATATGGCTAGGGTTCTTTGGACAAGTAGAAAGTTGCAAGATTATCTACCTGAGCTCTAGAAGAGAACTGTTCACATGCAAATCTGCAGGATCTAGAGAGGACCTATTGGTGACTTGCTAGTAGAGAACCTGGAGCTGAGGGAGAGAACGCATTCAGTGCCTTAAATGAAACCTGCCTAAAGGATGCTCAGTTTGCCTATGTTGCTATCCCTAACTTTGTAAAGGAGAACAGATCTCCCCAGTCAAAGTAGATGAATATTTTAAGAAATAAAATTTATGAAAAATAACAGATAGACAAAAGCAGATGATGAATGGACCTGTAACAATAAGGGAAGTCTGTGAGGCTATAAAATAGACTAAAATAAGGAAAGCTCTTGGCTCAGATGGATTGCCAGCCTCCTGTTATAAATATTTTGAAGATTAACTGTTGCAACCACTTCCCTTTTTGGAAAGGATACCTGAAAGCTGGACATGAAATACAGCATTAATTTACAAAGAATTTCAGAATGTAACCTTAGCAAAAAATTATCAGCTAGTGTTATTAAATAAGGATTATAAAATATTTGCAGTGATTTTAGCTGAAAGGTTGAAAAGTGTCCTGCAAGACTTTATAAATGAAGTCCAGTGTTGTTGTTGTTTGCCTAAAAGACAATGAAGAGATATTATTAGAAGTATTTTTAACATTTCAGAATATTTGCAATATCATAATGAAAAACAATCTGCACTGATCTTTTTGGATGCAGAGGGACCTTTGATGCTGTCTTTGCTGATTAGAATTGCTAATTTCAAACTATAATTTGCAGGCTGTGATTTGATTTGGCTGAAAGAGTGGGTATTGCTGAAAAGTAAGAAAATGTTACAAAAAGAAGGACATTACCTGAGATTCAGGTGGCATAGCTTTTTATGGTACAACAAAGTTAAAGTTAATGTAGATTTTAAAAACTATTATGTGAGAAGTGCCATATTAAGCATCTGGAATAAATAAAAGCCCATCTTGTATGTATTGGTCTCGGCACAAGAAATATTTTAAGAAACAGTGGACAAAGAGAAATGGTTAAAATATCAAGATTTATTAGTACAGGAAGATGGAGAACTTAAAGATAAAGTCAAGAGAACAATTGATTGCAGAGGGATTTGCAGTCAATTGTTCACGTCTCAACCTTAACTTTTTTTTACAAGAATGCTTCTAGGTATTATTTCTATAAGCCCACAAGCTTTTGTAGAAAATAAAGGTGCTAGGTGATTACACTAGAGCTTTGCAAGCATTTTCTTCCCTTGAAAAAAAATGGTAGAGATAAACCAGGGTTGCTGGAGGGAATGCAGATAATTTTTGCTTTCTAATAAAAGTGATGTGTTGTGACAAGGCAGCTCTCACTGAATAGGCAAGCTTTCCTGTCCCACATGTACTCAATTTATTGAAACCCAAAGGATATTTTCATAGAATTCCAAATGTGCTTGCCAGTCCAAAAGACTAACCCACATTGCATGACGATGATGATAAAATTAAAAGGAGGCCAAAATGTTAAGACTAGAATCAGTGAAGTTCACTAGTTGACTTTTAGCTTAGTAGAATGTGAAAAAAGGGTTTAAGCTGAAAATCCAATTTTGGTTGTTGTTCATATACTGAAGATGTATTTAATTCTAAAAAAAAGTTGAAATATTTGTTTTCCTCTCAGCCATATACTGATCATGGAGTTCAAGCAGCATATCACCAAGTTTATGCTCCAAGTGCCATAGCCATGCCAGCCCCTGTGATGCAACCTGAGACTATTAAAGTAAGGTTTCTAGTTTTTTTTATGCCAGTAGATGTGTTTTAGAAAACAGGAAAAACTCAAGTTGGAAAGATTATTGGGGGAAAAAAAGAGGGAGCGTAATACCTTCTTCTCCAAACAAAAAAGAGGTGTTAAGTTGGATCCAGGTTTGATAAATAGAAAGCTCTTGCTAATTCAAGAATACTTTGATTCCTTAGAGGTGTCCTGCTAGTAAAAGAGAAGCATTTCCCCAGAAATATATTGTCACCTACTTTGTACCATCTAGGCCAGCAGTTCCCAACCTTTTCTATACCCCGCACTACTAGAACGCTTCTGATATATTCTCACAGCCCTTAACAAAAGTTGGAAATAATGGCAACGATTTATGCATATACACTATAATTTTGAAACTTCTAAACCCAAGTTTTCGCATCCCCTGGAATATAGTTGAGCACTTCCAGGGGATGCGAGCACCCCCGCTTGGGAACCCCTGATCTAGGTATATCTGTCCAAGGTTTTTCCATATAATTGAGAAATTCCAAGTTTTGGAAATAGAGTGTAACAACATGACATTTTTGAATCCTAACCTCTTTCCAAGAACCCAGCAATATATTTTAACTTCCTTTTTCTTTTGTATCTGCTACTCCAAAGCAAATTTTCAGAGAATGCAAATTGCTATAGGAAATCCACAAAAGATTTCTATCTCCTTTATTGTCACATATATTTCCTTTTTCTCTGATCCTTTGAAAGACTGGCTATGTGATGCAGAAAAATTATGTTATATCTTCTCCTTAGGCAATGTATAAAACTCTCACAATGATATCACCCACATGTTTTAAACAAGATTTTTGTGCTCTGATTCTTGAGTTTCTGTGCAAGTATACTTTTTCTTTACATACATGACAGCACTCTATTGATTCTGATCCTTTTAAATAAGTTGTACCCTTCCGTTACAGTGCACTAGTTACAAGTATTATCGCATCAAATTTCATATATACATTGTCATATCATATTTCTCTTCAGAGTCCCAGCCTCACCTTCCTTTTTCTTTTTCACTTAATGCCATCCTTATGAGACTGGTAAGATATATGCCAAATACTTACTTTCCAAGCTTTGAAGATGTAGCCTACCTTTCCCAAGTGTTCTTTGTGAAGGTGAAACAGGTCATTTTGGTAGAATTGAAAACCTTCTTAGCAATATCCAAACCTAGTGGTTAACTACCATTATCTTATGGAGCTGATCTTTTTAAGTGGAGTATGTTCTTAATTTTTTTTAAAAAATAAAAATGAAAAAGGATTTTTAAAGAAATTATTAGAACAGCATTCTAGTAGCATTTAGTTTTGCAAGTACTGCATACTCTTCAATTTTAGCCTCCTAATTCTGAATTTATGGCAAAGTTTCTCTTTTTCAGTGTTTGCACAAGATTGATTCTTGACACTCAGCATGCAACGTAATGCATTTTTATAGCTCTCTTTTATGTTCTCTGAGATTATACCTCATGTAAAAAATTGTCATTTTAGAATTTTATTTTCAGATTTTTCTGAATATTTGGAATATTTCTTTCCAATATTTTGGAGTGTTTTTTTACATAACCACCACATATGATAAAATACTCTTTTGTTATGGCATTTTCAACTTACATAGTTGTATAATATATCCATCTTGGTAATTGCTGATGGAGGTATACACTACTGTATGTACCATTTTTCTTTCAGATTATAATGGCGTAAATACTGATTTTTCACCCCATAAATATTATTGCTTCTTTGAACTTTTGTATCCATTTTATCATATATATTTTTTTATTTTTCTGTCTCTATATTACAGTTGGGTAGCAATTTGTAGATATTTGCTAATAAATTATTTTCATTCTATATAATTATTTCAACTTCTATTCTCTTTTTCTTGTCCCTCTTTTTACTTTTAGAATCTCTTTATTTTTTCTATTATCTGCAAATATATTTAATAGATTTCTTCCTTCAATAAGCAGTTCTTGTCATGTCTTAAGTCAAGCATGTCAGACTCGCGATGTCACATGATATCACGCGATGTATCAACTTTTTCCCCATTGCCGGCAATGAAGTGGGTGCGGTTTCGGCGTGATGCATCAGGCCTGTGGGCCGGCAACTTGACATGCCTGTCCTTAAGTCCTTTTTGAGTCCAGATGTCTCATGTTGGTATATGTAATTAAATTTTTCTTACTGTAATTATCTTTGAAATAAAAAGCATTTGGTGGTGAAATCATTGGACATATCCTTCCTTTTAAGTAAGTCCAAATTTTTAGTAGATAACAGATTGGTAATAGTTAATTGCCCTCTCTTTTGTGTCTTGCAAAATGTTGAATTTTACTCTTGTTTTTTTTCCCATTCCATATAAAAGAATTAATTGATCTTTGCCAATCCTGATGTTAAGGTGTTATTTGAAATAAGAAATTTATCTTGGCTAGTACATTCATTTTCATTAATGCCTTAAGTCCTAGCCAAAAAGTTTTTAAAGATTTTTCACCTTTTAACATTTTGTTTTATGTTTTTCCATAGTTTATTGAAATTGTTTTGAAATGAGACTTTGTTGTAATCCTGTCAAGTATAGTCCTAAATGTGTCACTGGAGCTTTTGTTATCTCACAGTCAGATTTTTTATTAATGAAGTTTTCTTCCTCAGAAGTTAGTGCTTTGTTGTTAACTGTGGAGTTTCTTTCATTGGTTTAGTGTCCAGAAAAGCAACCCAAATCTTTGATTACTTTCATTACCTGCGTTATGGAGTTATGTGATTTTGTGATTGCTAATAGTATTCCATGGGCATGACCTTTCATCTTGTATCCTTGATTTGTGATGAATAAAAATTATGTTTTTGGGGGATCTTGTTGGCTAAGATTTCCAGAGTAATTACAAATAGTAAAAGCAAGTAGACATCCTTCTCTTGTGCCTTTGCTAATGGAAAAAATTGCAGACTGTTCCATTGACTGTAAACTTGTTTTTTTCCATGCAAGTTTTAAATTTTTCTCCAGGATTCATTTTAAAAGCTGTTTCAAAAGGTAAATAAATAATTACTGTGTTGTTCATTAGTTTGCTTACTTTGGGAATTATGTATTTCTGCAACACTGAAGAAAGCTAATAAAAGTAAAATAACCAGTTTCTGTAGTAAAAAAGCTTAAATGGTTTAATTCCATTCGACAAATTATAACTAAAGATGCCAACATTAATTTTATTTTTTGTTAGTAGTTTATCAAGATAAAGAAATGAATTTAGTTAATGGGATTGTTTATATCATGTTGTAAAATATTGTCTTTCTTTTTTGTTATAAGCTTTTTATTCATTTTTTCTATACAAACAATAATAATTTTTCAACCAACATGCTGTCTGAGTTTACATGTGCTAATACATATTTAATTCCTAATCCTTTATTCTTTCCTCTAGCCAATAGTAACATAAATTCCAGGTTTGATGATAGTCCGTTTCTTCCTTTTCTTTCAATCTCATAGTCAATCTGTCTATCTCTGCGCATTCCAGTATTTTTTTAATTATTTCTTCATCTGGTGGTATTCATTCATTCTTCCAGTATTGCGCAAATATAATTCTTGCTGGTGTTGTAACTTGCAAATCAAATATAAATTTTGTTTATTGGTACTTTTCTGGCATTATACCTAATAAAAAAAGTTCAGGTTTAAAATCAACATGTTCTCCTAACATCTTTTCTAACCAAGTATGTATCTTTTTCCAATAATTCTTTGCTTTATCACATGTCCACCAAACATGATAATGTGTGCCTGACTTGTGTTTACATTTCCAACATCTATCTGACATATTTTTAAACATTTTTGCTAGTCTTGCTGGTAACAAGTGCCATCTATAAAACATTTTATATAAATTTTCTTTGTAAGCAGTTGACATTGTCAGTTTATAATTTTTCCCCCATAAGTTTTGCCATCTTTCTAGTTCTATATTATATCCAAAAAAATTTGCCCATCTTATCATTGTTTATTTAACTTATTCACTTTCCATTTCCAGAGTTAATAAAACATTATATATTTTCTTAATTAGTTTTTTCATCCGAAGTTAACAAAATCTTATCAAACAGTTTGTTCCTTATAAAACCCATACATTTTAACATTTTTATCATATCTAGTTTGTATTTGTAAATGTCGACCATGATAAGTTGATGCCCTGATTTTCCATTTCTTGTTTAGATTTTAAGTGTCCTTCAGAGTTTAGAATATCTCTATATGTCCAGATTTTTTCAAAGTCCGCTAAATTTGGGTATACAAACGCTTCCATTGTTGACAACCACCCTGGAATTTTCAAATATATTTTGCTTTTTATTTTTTCCCATGTTGTTAGCAATGCATTTCTTATACAGTGATTTTGGAAATGTTTATGAACTTTATTTTTCCCATACCATAAAAAGGCATGCCACCCCAATTGTAAGTCATGTCCCTCCAGATATAACAACATTTTATTTTTAAGAATTATCCATTCTTTTACCCATGTTAATACGGATGCTTCATAGTATAGAACCCACTCTGGTAGGCCAAATCCCCCCGTTGCCTGGAAGCGGTACAGATTTGGATGGGAGAAAACAGGCTTCGACTCAACCCGGCCAAGACTGAGTGGCTGTACATACCGTCATCTCGTTTAGTCCAAGAGGTTCCATCTCTGACTATAGGAGGAGAGATGTTACCTCCCGTTGATAGAGCACGCAATCTGGGCGTCCTCCTAGATTCACGACTCAGTTTTGAAGATCATATTGGAGCTGTGGCTAGGGGGGCATTTGCACAGATTCGTCTTATATACCAATTGCGCCCCTTTTTGGACTGAGATGCCCTACGTACAGTCACCCACGCACTCGTTACCTCCTGTATTGATTACTGTAATGCTCTCTACATGGGGCTGCCCTTGAAGACCACCCGGAGGCTTCAGCTGGTGCAGAATGCAGCTGCACGGGTTGTGATGGGAGCTCCCCGATACTCCCATATTACACCCCTCCTGCGTGAGCTGCATTGGCTACCAGTTGCCCTCCGGGTGAGATTTAAGGTGCTGGTACTTACCTTTAAAGCCCTACATGGCTTAGGTCCGGGATACTTGCAGGACCATCTGCTGCCGGGAACAAATTCCCATCGGCCAGTACGCTCACACAGAGAAGGCCTCCTCAGGGTACCGTCAGCTAGGCAATGTCGGTTGGCGACCCCTAGGGGGAGGGCCTTCTCTGTGGGAGCGCCAGCCCTATGGAATCAGCTCCCCCCTGAGCTTCGGATGGCCCAAAACCTCCAATCCTTTCGCCGTGGCCTCAAAACACTCCTGTTCCACCAGGCTGACCTGGACTGACAGGCATTTTAATTAATTTATATTTAGAAATTTTAATTTATTTTTTAAATTCTCTAATTTTAATTTATTGCACAGATTTTCTCAATTTTATTTTTATCTTGATTTCTGTACTTATTATATGTTTTGTTGTTAGCCGCCCTGAGTCCTTCGGGAGATAGGGCGGGATATAAATCCCATCAATAAATAAATAAATAAATCTTGTAACATTTTCATCTTAATTCTAGCTTTCTGACCTTGCCAAATGAATTTCAAAATTAGTGAATTCAAATCTACGGAAAAAAAATTCTCCAATGTTATAGGTATTGTTTGAAATAGAAATAAGATTTTTGGTAGTAAATTCATTTTCACTGTAGCAATTCTTCCAAGTATTGAAAATTGCAATTTTTTCCATTTTTCCATGTCCAGTTTTATTTGATTTAATAATGTTATATAATTATCTTCTTTTATCGTTGAACATCTTGCTGTCAACTGTATTCCCAGATATTTAACCTTTTTAACTATCTGTAGTTCTGTTTTTTCTGATATTTGGGGTTTTTTTTTGTTTATCTTAAGGTTTTTACTATTACTTTAGTTTTTTCTTTGTTTATTTTCAGTACTGCCATTTCTCCATACTGTTCTATCTTTCCCAATAGTTTAGAAATCATCTCTAAATGTTCTTCTAAAATAACACCAAATCATCAGCAAATGCTTGCAATTTATATATTTTGCCTTTTATTTCTAATCCTTTGATTTCTATATCTTGAAAATATTGTCTTTCTTTTTGGGCTGTATTTGTACT
The DNA here is from genome assembly GCF_947247035.1 of Vipera ursinii. NCBI lineage: Eukaryota > Metazoa > Chordata > Lepidosauria > Squamata > Viperidae > Vipera > Vipera ursinii. The sequence continues at coordinate 173,391,214 of NC_139512.1, read as the reverse complement.
TTGCTCATTTTCCTTTTGGAAACTTTGTTTTAATTGGACTTATTTAGCAGAACTTCATGCTTTTGTTTAAACTGCATTACAGTGTAAAGCTGTGTGGTTTTGTGAATGTGGATTTTATTTTGTTATTTTTTTAGGAAGCCAGGATACATTCAGTGAGAAGAAATTTTTCTCATCCTTCATCTATGAGTTTGAAGCCTAGATATGCACGAAATCCTCACTTTCACCCAAGAAAAGATTACAGATCAGATGACAGTATGCTCAATACTTCTTCTTCTACAGACTCTGTAAAATAAAATGTTAGGTATCTATCAAATATGTTAACTCTTAAAACTATGTAATTTTGTAGGATCTTATATTTGCTGAATACAAAATTCCTCTCTTTTGTAAGGATATTAAAAAGTCTTTGCTCTTATGAACATAAAGTTAGTAAACATAAACTGCAGGATAAAAATCATGGTTACTGTTATCAATTGGTATACTACTATGGTGACACAGACCAATAATTTGTAATATGCATACTATGCATATATTGCTTGTTTTAAACAATAAATTTTAAAAGCAGCCTCTATATTACAAGACAAGCCTAGCATTTATCTTCATCTGATAAAAAGAAGGGTGATTTATTAAAACAAAAAACATTTTTGTTAGATGGAAATCTAGTAAATATCAAATGCACATTATTTTATTGAACCTTTCCATTTCAGTTCAATTAATTTTATATAATTTTAAAAAAACTTTTTTACATTTCTTGGAATTAATTTCAGTAAGTTGGAAGATGATTTAGTCCTTTTTAAAAACTATAGGACTATATATATATATTTATTTTTATTTATTTTTATTTATTTTTATTTAATTTTATATATATATATATAATTAAATAAATATAATAATAATAATAATTAATTATTATTATTATATAATAATTAAATATATATATAAAAATTCTGATTTTTATGGCTGATAATTTTCTTAAAACTCTATAAACATTATACGTATATGTCTTTTGTTTAATGTTGAAAATGCAATTTAGGCATAAATAATACTGCATACACTTAGATAATAGCTTTTCCCCTGTTTGAGTGCAGAACCAAATAGGATCTCTGCCTATATCATGTCTAGAGGAAAAATTCTATATTCCTCTACACAACACTACACAAATCAGAAAAGTTTGCTTATATCTTTTTGTAGTAAGTTTTTATTACAATCTCTCAATCTTAATATATCAGAATAAATAAACATGAAAAACTTAATTACTATGGAAGCCCATTCTTGTAATTAACAGTCAATTATTTTTCCTTTATTTTCCAATTTTAACTGAAATATGTTTTCATATTTTAATTTATCTAGTCAGCTTTTAAAATATTTTAAAAAATACTTTTTAGGGATTGTTTTACAGATTTTATGCCAGCAATATTTAAATAATTTATTTTGAAATTCATTTTCTGTTTAACATTATATTGGATGCCTATATACGCCATATAGCTGGAGTTATTTAGTCTATATTCAGACTCCAAACATTTGCTTTTCTAGTAACATTAATAAATAGGTGTGCACCTTTATGACAAAAGATCAACCGGAAAAGTATTTTATACCTTTTGTATAAATGTTTATGATAATAGACCTTAGTAGTTTTATGTCAAATATAAATAATTTGAATTGTTGAAAATATCAGACTAATGTTTGTGTTTTGATACTTGCAGAGGTTTTAAAATATATATAAAGATGTTGACATCTCTTTATATATATGAAAGTATTTGCTCAGTTGTAAATATTCTTGTAAACAATATAGAAAGGCATGAAAAGGCCATGTGTTCTGTTATTATGGTCTTACTACTATCATGAAACATTCAAGTAGTCAGGGTTAATTTTAATCCTTTGCTTGGGTTCCCATTTTTTTTCTTTGTATAATATAAAAATAAAATGTTGATTTCCTGAAAATATTTCAGAATATCCAAGGAAGCTCTTGATAAACAATATACTTGAAATCCTTTATTCCAAATATTGTGTTACAGTTATTGATAGGCCTATCAGGTAAGATAATACATATTTCCCATGTTAATTAATTCTACATAAAAGAACAGTAAAAACATCAGGTTTGTTTCATATTTGGCCAAAAGTCTATTTTATACCATTAAATATAATAAATAATTAATAAGCAGGTCCCAAATACCTTAAGTGTATTATGTCCAATAGTGTTAAAACTGCCTTCTTTTATTTGGTTCTATAATGGACTATCACAATTCTTGTCAGAATGCATGAATGTTTTTCATAGACTTCACACATCACAGAGCTTGGAATACTATCTGGGCAAAACTATTACTGTTCTATTTTTTATTATGTTTCTCCATAAAAAGCAGTAGTTCCTGAGTGTGCTTAATATTCAGACATTTGTGTGCTATATGAAAGGCTGGATTTATAATATTTTAATACACGGGACTTACATTTTTCTGTTCAAATGTTTCTTAAGAATACAAAGCAGAATCATACTAGCCATGGATTTAGAGTTAATTAATTTAAATAATATATCAATATGATCATATATCCATATTTTGAGAAAACGTGCTATAATGTTGAATAAACAGGATCTTCCTGTTACTGGAAAAATGGCCTGTTTTGAAATTTGAAAAAAATACGAACACCAACTGTTACCTTACAAACCAGAAAAACATAATAAATCATTTGACCTTCCACTTTTTATGCTTTCAATATCCTAAAAAATCCTTTTGATAAATTACTCAACAAAATACAATCTCTACCTAAACCTTAGTCTTAAATAACAGAACACATGGCTTTGCAATATATATTTTATCTATATCTTAGCATAGTTTTACAATGCAGGTTTATAGTAATACATGGTTCTAACTGTTAATAAAAAAAATAGTAATTTCAGGGGTTTAGAATAATTTTCATAGCGTGGCAGCTTTAAAAAAACAAGTGACAAGCTATTTCAGTAAAATATGTATATGTCTACTGTGGAAATTTATTTTTATATATGTCAATTCTTTATTATTGTGAAAGTCTATTTTTAAACAGTATGACAAAAGTATCTTGTTTTGAGCTTCAAAACAAGAAGGTGCTTTTCAGAATGGTTGATACAACTTTTATTCTAAAAATACCTTTAACGTGGCAGTTGCAAGTGGGCTTTAGGATGGTATTTTATAATATAGGGATATTTTTCCAGCCATGTATATATCATCATAAGCCTTTCATAAAGATGTAAATCATAACCAATATTTTTTTTAAAAAAAATGCTTGCCGAGCCATAGAAATAATATTATGCCTAAACTGATAAAGTGTCTTCATTGTACTACAGCGTATGCATTTGCTATAATTACTACCGCCTTAAAGGAGATAATATGGATGCACTGAAACATGTTTTATCAGTACTGAAAGTTTTGTAAACCTAATAGCTGAACATTTTCTGTAGCCATTAGTCGATTTCAGGCACAAAGGTAGTGCACAGAAGATTACAGTATTGTTTTTTGTTTTTCCAAATAGACATAGTTCTCAGCATTACATATTAAAGCAACAAGGAGAGCTAAGCAGGTCCATTTATTAAAGACCTATTAAAGCTTTTTTTTGTACACACAGGAGTAAGCAGTTCTGTTAGTAAATACTGTAAAAGATCTTTGTACAGGCATGGTAAATCTATGCTGGACTGGATTGTTTCACGAATGTACTGTATAATAAATACAGATGAACAAATCAGTTCCCATAGATTGCATCTTTTGATTAAAGTGGTTTTGTAATAAAGGTTTATCTCAATAAAGCATTATTTACTGTTGTTGGTTCTTTTTTTTTTTAAGCAAAAACATTTGTATAAAATAAAACAAAAACCAGCTATAGGATTTTTCATTTTTGTGTAAAAAAATAGAATCCAGCACAGGAGCATAGCTGGCATCGAGAAATCCTGGAATAGTTTTATTTTTAACTTCTACTTCCAGAAACACTGAGCAAGGAAAGTAAATATATGTATCCCTTGACATACAACAGTTAATTTAGTGATTTTTGAAACAAAGTTACAACAACGCTGAAAAAACTGACTTATGACCATTTTTCACACTTATGACTGTTGCAGCATCCCTGTGATCAAATGTGATTTAAATTTGGATGCTTGACAAGTGACTCACATTTATGATGATTGCAGTGTCCCAGAGTGATGTGATCCCGTTTTGTGACCTTCTGACAAAGTCAATGGAGAAACCAGATTCACTTAACTGTGCTACTAATTTAAGAACTGCAGTGATTCATTTAACAAATGTGGTGAGAAAAGTTGTAAAATGGGGCAAAACTCACTTAAATTTTTCACGTAAAATAAATTTTGGGCTCAATTGTCGTAAATTGAGGATTGCCTGTATAGTCATTATACCTTTCCTAGGTAGTCTTCATTGTGATTGACACTTAAAAGTTTTCAGCTTGTATCACGTTCCATCCAGAACATTCTAGAGCTTTGAAATATTTGGCTACATCATGCTCTCTATGATACACATGATTGTAGCGTATGCCTTAAATCTTAACTGAAATTTAATTGGCCCAGGTGATATTGTCCTATAAGGCAGAGGTTCCCAACCGGGGGTGCAAAAACTTGGGTTTTCAAAATTATAGTGTATATGCATAATTCATTGCCGTTATTTCGAACTTTTGTAAGGGGTGCAAGAATATATCAGAAGTGTTCTAGGGGTACAGGTATAGAAAAGGTTGGGAACCAGTGCTATAAGGGCTCAAAACCTTCTAGCTAGATGGCCTTGCCTGATTCCAACAAGGAAAAAAGGATAAAGGCAGCTACAGCAGCCTTGAGTTCCTTACCTTCTCAGTTCTGCTGAAGTTAGTTCTATAGATTCCAATCTTTGTGTCTAATTTCTGTCAGCTACACCTGACTTGAAATCAGGGAAGATTCAGGATATGCTGGACAGCTTTTGGATCTCAGTTTTTATTAATCAAGTAATGTGCTTCTAAAGACCTTGATACACTTCTGTGAGCTGACATCTCTCCTGATTTCTTCTTGGAGCCTCTCACTTTTTCTCATGTTGAAATTCCATGAGACCACGGCCACCATTTCTGTTCACTTTCATGGAAAGCAGAATTTTTAATTACAAACACACTTGCAAAACAGTCCTTTTTTCACAGAGATAAAAGAGTTATCTCCTTTCTAAATCAGTCTACATTTTTCAGTTGAATCAAAATATTGTGCTACCTACCTATTCCTCAACATTAAAGGAAACGTCACTTGAAATTCATCACACCCTTGTTTTCTGCTTGAGTTATATGGTGTCATTCTGCCAGGGGCGGCATTTATTTCTGGACCTTCAGGGCCCAAGGAAGGGGGGCATTCTTTCCTCCAACATTTCTAAGGCAGTCATCAAGCTTTGTTGTAAACTGGCTAAGCAGTAATGCCCCCCTTCTAATCTGCACCCACTTTATAGAAGAGAGAGCAACAGTGACAACTTTTCTCTGAAAAATTCTCTTGTCAAAACTGTCCTGTGGGTCCAGTCTTCCCCATTATAGACTGAATTTGCCCTCTAATGAAACACTGTATATGGAAGAAATGCCTTCTCTTCTATCTTATTGTAATAGCCGCACTAAGAAGATTGCTGCACTTCATGAATCACAGAGGCCACCATGAAAAATAATTGGTTCGCTGGTTAACTCTATTGCAGGGGTGTCAAACTGCTGGCCTACGGGCCGGATGCATCATAACAAAGTTGCGCCCACCCCATGGCCGGCAATGGCAAAAAAGTCGCAATGTGTCGCGACACGTCATGTGATATTGTGAATTTGACACCCCTGTTCAACCCATCTCATAGCTCACTTGGTACGAGGTGACTTTACCATTCAGGTCTCTTATATCAGTTTTGACAAGGTTTCTCTCTGTTTCTTTCTCTCTTTTCCTTTTTTCTTCCAAAACACTCCTTTCCTAAAAAAGAGCCTCAGATGTCCTACTATGTAGATGGAAAGTGTCTTAGTTTTTATACTTCTCAGGAACGTGCAGCCATATTTACATCAAGGAAATCATCTTTCTCAATGATTTCATTTGATACTTTGGCAGGATTGTCTTCTTTATCTTTCTTACATAGAATGGCACTACTAGACACCCATTTTACATTCTCAAAATTAAAAATAACCATTTTTATTGTTTCCGTTTGTTTATTTTGGGTATATGTAAAAACAAGCAATGGGATTTATCTAGATCAGGGGTAGGCAACCTCAGCTCTTTTATGACTCATGGACTTCAACTCCCAGAATTCCTGAGCAGCTGGCTCAGGAATTCTGGGAGTTGAAGTCCATGAGTCATAAAAGAGCCGAGGTTGCCTACCCCTGATCGAGATGAACATGTTAAAGAATCTTATGTAATCACTATTGGTGATTGCTATGGAATAAGAAAGAAAAATGGATTGGTAAATATTTCTGAAGATTTACTGAAATCAGTATAACACCTACAGCAACACCTGCGGCCGGCGTCAACTTCCCTCCGTCCAGTGCGCTCCCACAGAGTGGGCCTCCTCAGGGTGCCTCCAATCAAAGAATGTTGATTGGTGGCCCCTAGGGGGAGGGCGTTCTCTGTGGGCGCGCCAGACCTGTGGAACCGCTTGCCGGTCAAGCTCCGGATGGCCCCCGACCTTTGCTCCTTCCGGCGGGATCTAAAAACTTATTTATTTGAGCAATCCGGCCTGGTTTGATGGGTTAAGGGTTGGATTTTTAACATGGTTTTAATTATTGTTTATATCGGGCATAATATTTAATTGTTTTTTAACTTTTGTACTCCGTTTTTAATATTTATTGCCCTGTACACTGCCCTGAGTCCTTCAGGAGAAGGGCGGTATAAAAAAAATTAATAATAGTAATAATAATAATAATAATAACATCACAGAAGTCTTTCTGTTGTAATATTTTGCAGGCACTTACTGTATGTTCCTATGTTACATTATACTCTATTTTCCTATAGAATGGAGCCAAAGTATTCTCTTAACTCCATATCAGTTTCTCTAATATGGAATCACCCATATGTGTTGTTTCTATCAGTTATACTTAGTATAACTAATATAAATCATTCACACCATCATTATGTGGGAGGAATTTTCAAAATTAGGTACACATATTATGCAAAGGTCTGCTAGTAGCTTAAATTAGTCAAATTCACTAAGCTTATATAAAATAACTTACTCGATCTATCAGAATTTGAACTAGACTATAGATGAGAACTGTTCTCCAGCAGAAATATATTTTCTGTGGTGTGCAAGAGTCTGAACTATATTACAAATTCGCTGTTGAAGTTTAGAAGTTCCTTGCCAACTTATTTTAAAATGGAATTTTATATAAACCCTAATGTTTACCTAATTAAAAAACAGCTTTGGATATCTGATTTACATACTTCGTAATGATCTATTTTTTGAAAAAAAAAGTTTGTTTATTAAATTGATTTATACAGCCAACTCAGTACACGACTCAGGATAGCTCATAACAAAAAATAAATAAGTTGATAAGGCTGCTCAGCTCAACACTGACCGAGCCGCCTATCATAAAATCAGAAACTAAAATGCAAACAAAACTCCCAAATAATACACACAGGATCCACCTCTCATCCTAAGGCAAAGTCTGAAGGAAGGAGCTAAGTTTTGGGGGTTCTTTTAAACATAGCCAGGGTGAGAGATGAACTTCAAGGGGGTTGGTTTCCTGAGGGCAAACTTCCTAGGTCCCATCAGGCGACACTGCTTAAAAGAAAGGACTCGGAAGCATCCTAACTCAATCCAGTTGTTCCTCCCTGGCAAAAACAATAGGAAACAAGTTATTTTTATAACAAACCCTATTCTATAAAGTGCTTTATAGACACTAACCAGCATCCTCAACTGCATTCGACACCTAGTGAAAACCGACACAACTCATGGAGCAAATGTGTTATATGGCCATGACAAGGCTTGCTGCTCCATTCTGAATCAGCTGCAGCTTTCAAATGTTTTGGGGGGACAACCTCATACACAACACATTACAGCAGTCAATGTGCAAGCTGACCAAAGTATGAATGACTGTCCAAATAATGGCACAAATAGCACCCAAGTTGGATTTCTGTGAAGGCCCTCTTAGTCACAAGTGCCACCTATTTCTTGAGGAAGAATTATGAATCCAAGAAAACTCCAACTGTGGACCAGTCTTGCAGAGAAGAGCCTCAGAAAGTCATCAAGATCCCCTGAACAATAATTGCCTCCGTTCACTCTCAGGTTGAATTAAGACCCTTTCAAAAAAAAAGAATAGATAAAATAATTGTAAGCAAACAATCATTTTTGTGCAATGTCCTATTGCTTATTTGTTCTACCTATATTGTTTGTGAACTGTAGCTCTCTCTCAGGTGTGCATTTGTGACCAGAAAGAGAGGGAGGGAGGGAGGGAGGGAGAGAGAGAGAGAGAGAGAGAGAGAGAGAGAGAGAGAGAGAGAGAGAGAGAGAACATAGCTAATTGTAAAAAAATAATTGCTGATTTGCTCAGCCAGTCTCACTGTATACATGTTGTACTTTGATAATCAAGTTCATTCATTCATTCATGATTAAAGTTAATTCATCCCTCATTTGCTTATATTAACAACTGCCTTACATACAGAAACACTTGTGCACAGAAAACCATGCCAGTATGTACACCTTCCCTTCTTTCTGCAGAAACAAAGGTGAAGAACAGGATGACGATGGGATAACAGTGTGATGCATAAGGCATGGAAGATGAAGGGAGAAAAGGAACTGGGTGAAAAAGGAGAGAAAGGGGTTCTTGGACTGAGGGAGAGAAATCCTGTTAGGTGTCACAAACGGAATTTGCCACCTGGATAAATGAGCCCCACTTCTCCTTGAAGCCGTATTCAAAGGCAGACCATGGTTGTTCACGTCCTTGTTTTTAATTTCCTTGCTATTTTCCTTGTTCTCAGCAAAGTTAAGAATTCCCCACCCTATTCTCAGATGGGGGAAACTTGGCTTCTTAACGAAATAGAGCATGTGCAAAAAGAGCATACCGTGAAAGCAACTTCTTTGCCTGTTAAATCAGCCATTGTATCTTATTTATTTCGTGTATGTCGTTAAGCTACTAACCTTCAAGTCAGTTTTACTTAACAAAGGAAAAATGGAAACTCATATAAACTTGTCCATGCAGTCCAAATTTCTAAATAGTCCTCTGCATAAAATTCCCAGGAGTAAAATGCTTGTTTGGATATGAGATCCAAAATGAGAATGGAGAATAAGCATCCCTCCATTCTTGAATTGATTTTTATTTTTATAGTTCATTGCAGTCAGCCAGATGTTTAGACTGAATTTGGCATTTATCTACCTACGGAGCTCTTTCCCGGGATAGGCAGAGTTTGTTTGATGGTGTTACAGGTGTCATCGCAGGATGAGAGCTGTTTCGAGTAAAGATGCTTTTTTGCAACTGATTGATAATCATTGATAATGATTTTTTCAATACCGAAGATGTTCAACTGCTGCTCCAGATGTTTTGAGAATACACTTTTTCCTATTGGAACTATTGGTACTATCTTTGCATCATAACAGAGTGAGCGCCTGTTACTTGTCCCAGCTTCTGCCAACCTAGCAGTTCAAAAGCACATAAAAATGCAAGTAGAAAAATAGGGACCACTCCGGTGGGAAGGTAACAGCGTTCCGTGCGCCTTTGGCGTCTAGTCATGCCGGCCACATGACCACGGAGACGTCCTCGGACAAGCGCTGGCTCTTTGGCTTTGAAACGGAGATGAGCAACGGCCCCTAGAGTTGGAAACAACTAGCACGCATGTGCGGGGGAACCTTTACCTTTACCTTTATATTTTGTGATTTTCTTCAGTTCTCTCTCTTCTCTTCTGCTATTTCCAGTTACTGGCATGTCCACAACCTTTTGGGCACCAGGGACTGGTTCCAAGCAGAGAGCTTTTTCTACGGATTGGAGGGGGCGTGATATCATGTGCTGCCCTGCATCCTGCAGATGGACCAGTTTCTGGCATGCTGCAGACCGGTGCCGGTCCACAGACCGGGGTTGGGGACCCTTGAACTAGATGGTCCACTCTTTCTTCAGCTTATTATAGTTCAGCGCACAGTCAGCCATACGTTTAGACTGGATTTGGTATTTTTATCTACCTATCAAGTCTTTTCCAAAGATCGAGGGTAGACAAATGTTTTTTGATACTATTATTTGAGGTAAGAGATTACAGAAATGTGCAGTATTACTTTCCTTTTTTCTTCTGTTAGTTTCTAAATTATGGATTATAATAAAGTATATAAGCCTTTTATAATACACAAATCTGTTCTAAGCTAAGCAATGTTGGAAATAAATGGTTATTTATTTAAATTAAGTGCAGGCTTTCTATCAGATTCAGGAAGTAAAAAATGTATAATCATTACAAAAATGAATTCAATTATCACATTATCTAATATGAATCAACAATAATGCAACTGAGAATTTGCTGAATTCCAACACACGGACTTGATGCAAAGCCTCATCATCGTAATAAAGATTATTTACTCTCTTTTCTTGGGGAAAATGTTTTTGAAATTGAAAGTACAGTGTTCCAAAATATCTCACTAGGGGATGCCCAAAGGGGGAAAAACTGAATACTGTGAATCATACTATTCAATACTTTTCCAAAAAAAAAAAAGACCTGTAAGATGAGTAACAGATTTGCTGGTTTCCAAGTGGTGATCTTTTATACGACAGTTCCAGCTGCCATCTCCTGAGGTCACACAAATCTTTCATCACATTCTGGCTTAGCTTGATTATTGCATCTATTTTAAAACAAACAAAGTATAATAGTTAGAAATGCTTCAGGTACTATTTTAGGAAACTCAGATAAATTTTAAAAGATTGACAAAATGTTCCAGAAGATAGTCATTAGGAGGGAGCTTTCCCAAGACCCATTTTTATCAATCAGATTGGATTACCCTGATGATTGCTCCACTGATGGTTTTCAAATAGGCAATTTAATCATTCCAAACATAGTATGATTTCACTGCTCTAGCTAGTCAAATCTTTCTGCATTACTAGCACGATGTGTAGTTTTCCAGCTGCCCTAAGAAAAGGAAGTAAGCAACTAACTCTCACATTTAAAATAGAGTTGAACTGCTTTTCATTTATTTTCCTCCCTTTTGAGATGCCAGAAGCAATTTCCTCTTAAAGTTGACTTCCTTTCTGGAAATGATTTTCTTCTCAGACCATGGTGAAGCTCTCTATCCTATTTCTTTGACTTCATTTGCCCGTTTCACTTCTTTTACTGGCCATTACACTGAAGCAGATCTTCTGACTGTAAGTAATCACGCAAAAGTTTTGCTCTTAACTTTATTTTGTTTCTTTTCTTTTCTACAGCATTATCAGCGAGCCAAGAGAGACAGACAAAGCACTCACTGGTGCCCTCTGCAACAGCACACTATTAGGGGGCTGGCTGTAAAATTGACGTGGCATGGAAAATCTCTGCTCACTTTGTAGCAGCTTGTATTTTTTTGAAAGAGGAATAGTACTCCTGCTGAATTTGTTGCCTGATATCCTTAAGAGCGTTGTGCCTTGCTGTGAATATGGAGAGAAAATTCCTCTTTTTTCTAACTTGGGAGCAGAAGATTGGTTCCTGTTTGGATGTATGGTTAACAGCAATAAAGAGGATCTAAAAAGAGATTGCTTGCTTTTAACCAGTCTGATCAGAGAAGCTGATTTTGTGCCTGGGGAGTTTGTAGCTTCGCTTCTCCTTACTTTTCCCCTTATACCCATCCACCAGGTCTTAAGATGGGGTGTGGGCTGAGAAAGCTAGAAGATCCAGATGACAGCAGTCCTGGAAAAATATTTTCAACGCTGAAGAGACCACAAGTGGAAACAAAAACAGACGCTGCTTATGAGTACATATTGCTAGATTTTACATTAGAAGGTATGTGTGAAGTATTTTAACCTTTCAGAAGAACAAACATACTGCACAAGCAAAATGTGGTTTCTTATGGTTAAGATACAGGGGGGAAAAACTTTGATTCATTTTCCCCTACTGCTTATTAGATTGAGAATTTAGAAATGACTATTCAAACATTTTTCTCTGCCTCTGCTTGTCATACCTGGGTATCTCTGAAGAAATATATCCCTTTTCAAGACCTTCAGGGTTAAGCTGGAGTTATTAACAGTAAGTGAAACGTTGAAGATATCACATACAAATATAGTTGAATGTATTCTTCTTTGTTTTATACTGTTTATGGACATCTGTGCTGTTAGAAACAGACTACTCTGTAGGGCTACTTCCTTCTTTTGTAGGGTGTCTTGTTTCTAACCAACTCCATGTCCCAGAAAGTTGAAAAAATAAACAAACAGTCCCAGGTGGCTTCCCACTAAGAACAGGCAGCTCTTTTCGGCAAAAGTGGCTTCTGAGAATTTTTTGAAGAAGTTTTCATAAAGCTATTTGGGTCTTGATACCAGCTTTTTTGTGTAGAAGAACTTAGTAGAAATTAATCCCAAACAAAACTTGCATATTACAGTCAGAATTTACATGTTCGTAATTTAAATAGAATGATTTTATAATGTATACAAAGCATTATACAGTACCACTAAACTATATACTAGCTTTTAAAAATATTTATTTGGTTTTGGATGAACAGCTTTTATGAGGAGAAAAAATAGTAACAAATACTCTGAGCTTCATGTTTGATTGCCTAAAACTAAATGCCACTATATTCGTTATAATTGTGCATTTGGCTTTTGATTTAAAGCATACTATTTTTTTTATTTTGATGGGTAATAGATTTAAGTATGTATATTTTCAGGATTGTAAAAGTACTTTGATGGAGATTATTTCTTGTAAAATAATCATATTGCTAATAATTCTAACAACTCTTAGCAATTTTGTGTAGTTAGTTTGGTAACTGAGGTGATCGATGTGAGAGAGAGAGAGAGAGAGAGAGAGAGAGAGAGAGAGAGAGAGAGAGAGAGAGAGAGAGAGAGAGAGAGAGAGAGAGAGAGATGACATTGCCATTTTTCTATCACATATCATAATAAAATAGGCAGTTGGATCCAATCTTGTCCTTCTATTACTGGAAGGCCCTTTCCATTTCTGGCAACCAGTAAAAACTCAATGGAAGCTCCTATTGGAGCAAATATGGAAGCAATGAAGTCCAGTAGCAGGACCTGAAAAGGTAAGGTTAAGTATGAAGACTCCAGAAACAACATGAGACTAAAACCAATTGTTGGGGTTGCTTTTTTCTCTCTTTTGTTCATATTTTATTGATGGTGGTGGGAATGCTGAATAAGACTGCAATCATTTCCCAGCTTCTTTATTTTAGAATACCTCCAAGTTTTGCTATACATTATTGGTTACACTGAGAGGTGAAAACGTTCTGGCATTTATAGATGCAAGCTTCCTATTGAGCACAGAATCTGAATATGCTTTCTTTCTACTTTTATTTTTTTTTAAAAAAACGAGTCCCTATACTACTTTATTATAAAGCTTGAAAATAGTTGGACAGTGGCTGATGTCAAAAGCAGAATTTCATATATGGTAAGGCTTCTGTGTCTACTCAGATTTCTTGAGTGTGTGTAATAAAAACAAATACCTAATGCAAATGTGCAATATATATATAGGTCAAGATCTGTGATATATATATATTTCCCTTTTTAAACTCATTTAATACTTTAATAGGCCTGTGTCAGTACTGCAACCATAACAAACAAATATAATTTGTTTAACTTTTCCCCTGTACCCACTATTATAACTCTTAACGGTTCAACACCTCCTATATTCTGTTACTGCTATAGCAACCAAAGCAACATGAAATGTTGTGCTTTTCAAAGTACTTTTTTTAGTAAATTGATTGATTGATTGATTGATTGATTGATTGAAATATTGCTTCTTATAATAGCTCTCTGAAAATTATTTGTTAAGTTCTTTTCTGAAATTTTTTTTCTTGGATTCGGCTTCTCTTCTTGGCAATGTGAGGATGACCTTCACAACTTTGTGTGATCCTGCTAGATGTAAATACTCTTAGCATATAGTCCTGACTTCTCACATATCCCTCCCTGGAGCACCACTCCCACCACTATGATGACGCAACGCTGCAGGACTTTGGAAAGCGGGTAGTCTTAGTAAATATCTGAAGTGAATAGCTAGTGACTAGTGAACCCATCCCGTGATAATATATCACTGTACAACTTAATCTTTACCAAAAGTTATTTTAAATGTTTGAATCCTACATCAAGTGTTTCTCTTGTTTTAATCCTTTTAGTTACCTCAAATCCAGAAATTATCAAAATATGCTCTGTTTTGGATATTGTAAAGAATGTGGAGGAGTATTATAATAAAGGATATGTGGTAGGAGCTATTCATCCTGTTTTGCTGTCATCTGGACAAAGAAGACATTTTCCAGCAAGTCACATCTATCGAGTTGTGCTTGTGCGTCTCAAATTCAGGTAGGCACTACAATAAATGTTTAAATTCCAGTAAGCTTGTGTATTGAGCAAAGTTCCTTCATTGAAAAATTTATTCCCTGCTATTAGAGTATTATGACAACCAAATCATAACTTTGTTACATCTTAGAACCAAATTAGAGCTTAGGTTAAACTGCATGACTTCATTTATTCCCCTTGCAAATAGCTGTCCAAATCAGGAGATTTGCAAAAATAATATCCTCTCCATCCTCCATGAAATTTTGGTGCCACCCTGATGGCTTTTTCTTATAGAAAACCCTTGCGTTCAAAGACAAAAGATACAATTAAGTCACAGGTACTTTTAAGCCCATTTATTATGACAGAAGCTTTGGAGGATGAAATCATTTCCATTAGATAACTTCTCCCTTTAAAAATGGGAAATAGGGAGAGAGATGGAAGCAAGCAAGCAGTAACCTCAGAAAGAAATAGATCTAAAATAGTATGATTGTGCTTGCCACTATCTCCCTTTCCTTGCTTTTATTTCCTGCTGACATTTCTGTTCTCTTTGCATCCTTGCCTGTACATACCTGTTAGTGGAGATAACTTTTTATGCATCTGAGGAAGTTACATCCAGCCCATGAAAGTTTATGCAAAAACACATTTGATAATCTTTAGCTATTTAATACTTGGTACTGTGACCAACAATGTGACTTTCCAGCTATACTTCTGGAAAGAATTTGAAATTCTTAAATTAAATCTCCAATGAAGAATTGCTTAAAACTGAAGCTGAACTTAACCATAGTACACCTATCAGAAAGCAAGCTAGATAAATAGGCTTTGTGAAATCATTTTTAGTAGCTTTTTATATATTCTTATATAATGGGTGGATATCAGTTTATTTATTTATTTATTTATTTATTTATTTATTTATTTATTTATTTAGATTTATATACCGCCCTTTCCCGAAGGACTCAGGGCGGTTTACAGGATATTTAAAAGAAAATCAATACAAAAGTTAAAACAAATTTAAAAAAGATTAAATGAAACCCTGAGAGAAAATAAAAAACCCAGTTAAAATTAAAATTAAAAATTCTCAGCCTGGGCCAGAGAGCTCGAAGAGCCAGGTCTTCAGGTCTCGGCGGAATGAACGGAGGTCAGGGGCAGTCCTAAGCTCCGCGGGCAGCTGGTTCCAAAGGGCAGGCGCGCCCACTGAGAAGGCCCTACCCTTGGGTGTTACCCGCCGGCAATCTTTAATCGGCGGCACCCTGAGAAGACCCTCCCTGTGAGAGCGCACTGGACGAAGGGAGCTTGATGCTGGCAGCAGGTGTTCCCTCAAATATCCCGGACCCTTGCCATTTAGGGCTTTATAGGTCATCACCAGCACCTTGAATCTCACCCGAAGGGCAACCGGAAGCCAATGCAGCTCGCGGAGTAGAGATGTTACATGGGAGTATCGGGAGTATCGGGAGACCCCCATCACGACTCACGAGGCCGCATTCTGCATATTTGTATATTTTTACCTAACTGAAACCTCTGTTGTAAGAAAGTGGGCATTATTTTTCTTGTTCAAGGCTGCATTCTCTGATGTCAGTCTGTTTGGGTCCCAATTGTTGGCTTGTTCTAAAACTGCATCAAAAACCTGAGCCAAAAGTGACTAGCCATCTTGAGAAACATCTCAGTGTTTCTTTTCTGTATCTGATTCATTTTTTAACAACCTCTTTGTTCTTTTTTACTCTCATCCTGCTCTACAAGCAGACTATTGGGGGAGAAGCTGATTACTCTTGAAAGCTTGATCAGAACTGCAAGTTGCCCCTTTATAGGATTATATTTATTTATTATATTTTATATTTTATCTCATCTTTATTACTTTTATAAGTAACTCTAGGCAGCAAACATACACAATATTCTTTTTTTCTCATATATTTTCTCAGCATGAGAACTGTAGCATTCTTAAAAAGGAGGAAACTAGTCCAGAGACAGAACAAACAATGCAAGAAAAACACTCTACATGACCTTAATAAATAAGGTGTAACAATAAAACAATAAGATAATAAACTTAGCATTATTGGCATACTAATATTAATATCATGTTGTATAACAAAAAGGCCACAGTTATTAGTTCTAAATATATTCCTCTTGAGAGCTACTTACAATTAATTTTAATTTATTGAACTCCTTCAGGTTCAGCTCTCGAAACTCTTCTGAAATATTTCAACATAGCTAAAAATTGTATTTGTGTATGTTACATTGCCTAAATGTGAGTGTGAGATGTTAAGTGCTCAAGATAATGAATGTACTAAGCTCCACTTAAACCTTAAAATGTTAACTAAAGCATTTCACAGGACAAAAGTTTCCACTCCTGTACAATCCACAGCTATCTGTGCTTCATAAACAATGTGGGACAAGACAGTAACATTTCCTTACTGTTAGCTTCTTAAGCTGAAATATCCTAAGATTCAAATATTTAAATCTAACCAGTTGTTAGAAAACAGTTATCTTCTGACTTAGCAGGCAGTCATTTATTGCTTGTGTTGTTTTGGTGAACCTCAAATAATAACAGTTATTTGTCATCATGAAAACCCTTTTTGCAACTATTTTGTCTGGAGCTGCAAGCCAAAAGGGAAAGTTGAAGGATAGATAGAAATTATCTAGTTCATTAACCCAACTGGATTCACTTTTCACATTCCTCCAGCAGAACTCTGGAAATCTTTTATGCTGCTGTATCACCTGGGGTTCCTCTGAAAACTAATGAGGACTCTCCAAGCTCCACAAGCATAACTGCACAAGCCCTACTGAGTCCAAGACTGTTGTCATTCTCTTGTTACAAGTGGCCTCAGTAAAAGCAGACCCCCCTAAGAATAACCCCAAGTTTCCTTTTGGATGGAACCCAAAAGAATCCATCAGATGCCTAGAGCGTACCAATCAAATAGTTCCTACCTCCCTGCTCAACAGGGAGTGATCTGTCCAAGACAAGGAAGTGATTGTAATATCCCCATGTTGCTATCGCTCTGAAATAAAACCCGGGTATCATATGTAACACCTTCCCTCCCACATACACACAGGTGAGTCAGGCCAGAGATAACTTAATCAAGTCCATGGTTGTTATGGTGGCCATGAACTCCTGAGCTGCTTCCAAGTTCACACTCAGGGGTGATGGATTCAAGTCTCCCAGAACCATAAGCTTGGAGAACTCCACCACAAACCCAACCCCAGATTCAAGCTACTCAGCTAGGGAGGCCACTCCAGATTTCTCTGCTGCAGCTCTGGGTGTCTTGGCAGTCAAAGACCTCCAATATTTCTCAAGCCAGCAGACAGGGTACCTCCACCATACTCTGCTTAATTTGGGCTAACTTGGGGAGGTTCTGCTTCATGGTGTCTAAACTGGCTGCCACGGCCCTCTCTTATTCCCAACCTAACCAAACAGTCTGCACCAAAACCTCCAAACTCCAACCCTCAACAACATTCTTAATACGCCCAAATTCCTACATACCTTGCACATACACGCACCCCTAACCCCAAAGCCATTACAAAAAAGTAATGCATTTGTAGCTCAAATTAAGCCTCTCAAATCTTACTCTCACTCCATCTGCATTATGGTTAAAATACCATCAATGAAACCTCTTAGATATCTGAAGGAAGTTTGCCTTTTAACTTACAATATTTATACTTGCATATTTCAGCAGAAAAATATTTAGTATTTAAATGGAATGTAAATAAGGCTGCTCAATGGGCAATTCAGTTCTGTTCCAAGCAACATGTTTGGGCAAAAGAATCACGAATAACGGAAGAGCTACCCAAACAAGACAGTTGCCAACATTCGGTTTATAATTTTTTGGAATGAAAAAGTTTTGCTTGCTAGTATTTTGCACAAAGACAGGTCAAATTTCAACAAAGGCTGCTTTCTTTCTGTGTTCTAGCCAGAAGAATCCGCCAATGAGAGAACCAAAACAACCCAGGCTTGTGATTGAGGAGTGTCCTTTAACGTACGAAAAACTAACAAACGAGGCAGTTAAGGAAGTGCTACAGAAGGTATGGACATTTTCACTGAATATTTCACTTTTTTTTTTTTACTATAATCCTACTTTGAGAACTCAGACACTGTTCCCAAACAAAACCACACATGTCTAATACCAACCTTTGTCTTGATGATAATGTAACTACTTTCTGAAACATCTGTTTCAACCAGTTCTCATAATTCCACAATTTCAAGAGGTTCATACTGAAACTGGTCAACTTCGCTTTTCTGTGGTATCACCAATACTATAAAACAGCCTCGTGAAGGGCATCAGATTCGCCCCCCCCTCCTTGTCAGTTTTCTAGAAGCCTAAAACCTGGGTGGTTTTGGAGGGGCTTTCTTTGAGTTCCTTCCCTGATGCCACATTGCTTTTTGGTTTTGACTGTGTGTGTGTGTGTGTGTGTGTGTGTGTGTGTGTGTATGTGTGTACGTATGTGTATTCCCTTTTGTTTTTATGCAGAGCTAATCGTGGCCTGGCTTTATTGTTATGACTATTTTGGTTTTAAATTCACACAAATGTTTTCACTTTTATGTAACCTGCAAACACTGAGAATCATTTAATTGCAGCAGAGGAGAAGCGCTACAAATAATGCTAGCACCCCACTTATAGATTCCTGCCACTGAGTTCTCCCCTTACTCTTTCCGTTTCCCCTGCTGATCCTGTTGAGTCAAAGATGGGTAGAAGTTGAACAGAACAGTGGTGGCGGCAGCTATGGAAAATGTCCCCCCTTCCATTTCTTTGTGTTGGCCTGCTTTACACAGAAACCTGATTTCTAAATTCAGAAGAGAAAAATATGCTAGGACTTCTTCAGAAGAATGCCAGGGCCTTATTGATGAAATATTCCACTGAATATTTAGTTCTGTATGATAACTGAGTCTCTCAGCTGTTCAGTAAAGCTTGCAGAATGCAGCCTTGGAATATTCCATGTTGACATTCCATGATGAAATGTTGAATATCGTGTTAAATGAAATGTTGAGTGACAACCAGTTTGGTCTAGTGCAGGGGTAGGCAACCTTGGCTCTTTTATGACTCGCGGACTTCAACTCCCAGAATTCCTGAGCCAGCCTGGCTCAGCTTCGAAATCTCTTCCTTTTCCCTCAGCATGGCTGGCTCAGGAATTCTGGGAGTTGAAGTCCACGAGTCATAAAAGAGCCAAGGTTGCCTACCCCTGGTCTAGTGGATACAATACCAGGCTAGAAACCAGGAGATTGTGAATGCTACTGGGCCAGTCACTCTTTTGCACCCCAGGTCACCTTACAGAGTTATTGTTGTGGGGGAAATAGAAGGAATAAGGAGTATTAGGTATGTTTGCCACCTTGAATTATTAGGATATACATAAACAGATAATTCCAGAACTTCAGCATTTATTAAAGCTTTGCATTGATTTTTTAAGACATTTCAATCATGTTTTAAGAGCTAATTTGGTATAAGGGTTAAAGCATCAGGCCAGGAGACTGTAAATTCTAGTCCTGAGTTAGGGAAAAAGCTAGCGGGGCTAACCCTTCTCTGTTGGATCTAGGAAGGAAAGAATGGCAAACCAATTCTGAAATCTTGCAAGTAAATTGTGGGGATTTGTGCAGGCTCTTGTCAGTATTCACTGACTCAGAAAGGCAAAAATAAATAACATAAGAAAATCCCTTTACATATCATTAATTTTTATCCAGATGGAAATAGGCAAAAGAACCATATATCATGCTTTTTGTAAAACTGAAGATACATGTTTTACAGTTAGTTGAAATCCTTGAATAACTGGCTGTTTCATAATATTCATAGTAAAATAGGTATGCTATTTTCATATATCAATGAACGTTTCTTTCTGTGTATTCACATAAAGCCATCATACCTAAACCAGCTGTACTCCTTCCTAGTGAACAATATGCATACCCACCCCATTGCATTAGTACTGTCTTTCTGAAAAATATAGGTCAATGATGCTGCTCAAAGAGGAATGAAGTTTGTTGGGTTTATAACCCAGCCTTGCTCTCCGTCTAAAATCTGCAATGGCACAAATATGGTTGAAGATACGGAGTCTGACTCGACACTATGCAGAAGGAACAGAGAGCAGAGGAGCCATGATTCAGACGAAAATGTTAGAATCTGGAATGAAGGGACGCTGAGTGGTCAATCCTCTGAGAGTGGAATACAGGAAGAAATTCAGCCAGATGGCAGGCCAGCACAAAAGACTGATTTTCAAGATGGAAGAGAAGGCTGTCCCAGCCCAAATAAATTAAAGGAAAAAGAAGGTATTTAAACACATCATCTATATATTCTATATGCACAACGTAGCTATCTCAAACTATAGAAGAATCCATTTTTAAGAACAATAGCTTAAGAGAAGGATTATCAAACAGTACAACCATATTTGGAGGTGCTCTTAAACTTTTCTCATGTATCACTGTGTTTATTTGTCCTTTTTTTCATCAAGGACAAATGTAGATCTAAATTTGAAAATTGAAAAATGCATTGCCTCTACTTTTTTTAACAATTATTTTCAATCTGGAAAACTGCAACAGAACAAACATAATATCACATGTGTTATCCTCCGCATTCTTAGTGTCTTTAGGATGAAAACTGGCTGAACCAATACTCTCTCAAAGGTTAAATGATATGGAGCATCAAATGGAAGTCAATAATTCTCACAGAGCCTAAAATGTAGGTTGCCAAGGATACTTAGGAATCCCTAAATATTTAAAGATTCTTACTTTTGCCAAGTTGTGAAAAACCTATTCAAGTCAGATACAACATCTTTCCCTCTAAAACCTCCACTAGCCCATGCAAATCTGAGCAGATAGAAATTGTACACCGCATACTAATATATTATAGCTTCCATGGGATACTCAAAAGAATTATATCTAACTTCTGGTGCAACAGTTCTCAGGAAGTACTGATTTTTATGTAAGCCTCCTTTTTTCAGATTGTTTAGTACATAATAACAAATAAATGAAACCATCAATATCCCATATTGTAACTAAAATTGTGTGACCGCAATGAAAATAAGGCAATAGGAGATGCAGAACTGAACACTATTGTTTTTCATTATGTTTTTGTGTCATCTGCTGATTATTGATATAAAATAAAGCAAATTTAACGGAATAACTTAGAGAAAATTGCCACTGAGTTTATTAGAAAAAATTAGCATGGTAGCGCCCAGCCTTAAATCCCTCATAAATGGTAAAACACAGATATAAAAAGATGAATTCTGAGAGAAAGATGAATAATGGGAATCATAAAAAAGTATGGTAGCAAACAGTTGAATGGTAGTAAGTAGAAGAGGAGGATGAATTTAGCTAAAGGAGAATGAACTTTAGAGAGAAATGTCAATGTCATGTGGATGATTTGGCTGGAAAGATTAGGGGGTAAGGTTGCCAAGTTTAGTTTGCAAACTGGCAGTCCAAGTGAGATGTCCACAGCATAGTTAAAGCTGCAAGATGATTGGTGAGATGACAAAAGTATGACTGTAGCTGCAACAGATGAGGCAATTAAAATGTAAGAATGGAAATGGAGGCATTAGATGCTTAGAAAAAGTGAGAAAGAAAAATCCTGGCAATACAATACAAAAGAGAGAAGAAAAACATTTTGCAAATCACAATGTAAATTGAAAGAGCGAACTATATTCTGTACAGAGAAAATGAAGACTTTGGATTTAAGTAGCTGAATTAAGCTGGCTTTCATGGTAGGATTTTCCAACATTTATAACTTACATATTGAGAGACCGATATAGCAATTTGAATTAATGTAGTATTCAAATGTCGTGCTGGGCTTTTCTCCATATGGATCTTAATTAGTATTCTTCATGCAAAATGTAATTTTGTAGATTTTAAAAAAATCTGTAAATATTATCTGCTTCCCATTGACATTTTTACAATGTATTTTATCCTAATATATTTGTTTCGTGTTTTTTTTTCTTAGATACCAAACTATATACAGTTTTCAATGTGTTTGAAGATGATTCCGTCAGTTGGACCTATCATGATGGTATTTTGTCTCTGAAAGTGTCACGGAAAGGACCTGTGATTAGTACATTGGATGCTGATTGGTTAGATTTAACCACATTTTATTTTAAACAAGGGTTGTCATTAATTGACTCCTTTGTGTGTTGGGAAGCCTCTAAAGGTAAGGATAATGATACTGTTTTTCACCCCTAAAAATAAGGATATTAGCAGAATTCCTTTCAGAAGGAAGGAATTACAAAAAAAGTGTGCAAGTTTTAAAATAGGCTGCAGAGTAAATAAAGACAATGGTCTGGTTGATTCAGGATAGACAAGGCTTTCAGATAAGGCTTGCATCTGTCACCCACCCACCATCATAGATACTACATTTATCACTCACTGGCTTTCTCTTCCAGGGAACTATTAAAAGATCACCAGAGGGAAGAGAGAAGCAATCAAGATCCCCCACCAGCTGTTCTCTATGCGTATCACTTGTTTCTCACTGTAGAGAACCAACTGTTTTGAGCAGAATGGCTGGGGGAGGGGAAGTCTCACTTCCTTTCCTCCCACCAAGAGAGAGTCAAAGAGAGAAAGAGGGATTATTCACCCTTAATTTAGGAGTGAAAAATAAGAACTACCAATGGCTGGGCAAAAGAAAGCTATAAAGAGGCTTGGAGAAGACTAAGCAATTTTTCCAAACTTCCAAATCGTTCTTTGTAGGAGAGGTCAAGTTTTAAGTCCCCAGATTGATCTGGTCTTCCACTTTGAATTGAATTGCTTAAAAAAAGATAACCAAAAATGAAAACCTAAACCTGAAATGTTTGCTGTCATGGAAATTTTTTGTTTCAAAGAAATGAGATATGTGATGAACTGCCTACATTACATACTTCACAAGGGTAGCTGGCTTACCCATTTTGAACTGGTTTCTGCAGGAAGAATTGAACATGTGAATCGCACTCAACATGTTTTTGTTTTAATGTTAGCCACCAGATAAAAGAAACATGTCTATTCAGATTATACTCTTATTTACCGTATATCTCAGCTATTTACTTTCTAAAATTGAACTGAATTTCTTTCTAAAGGCTAAACTAGACACAAAGTGATTCAAGAAATGAACTAATACATAAATCTCATAGATGCAGATGAGGACCTTGGATTCTTAGCATATGCAGTCTCCTTTTAAACTGAATTTTTCAAATGTAATCTTTCTAAAAGTAAAATAAACAGCAGATGACTTGCTTGAAGCAAGTGAGAAGGTTGACCTAGAATTTGCTTTGCTGTTGTACCTTATTTGCCATTTTACTTCCAGAGAAATGAGGATGCTAGATTCATTTTGTGTTTAAGGAATGTACTGCATATTCGCTTTATATTACACCTATCAAATCAATTGAAAATAGGTGAAAATAGGACAACCAGATCTGGGCAAAAAAAAAATCAAACAGCTGCTAGATGGCAACAAAGAGTCTTTCACAACCAAGATTTAGTAACCCTAATCATTATTTAGAAATGTGTAATTCAAGGATAGATAACCTCAGTCTAGTCTGAAAAGCTTTTGCAAAAGTTTAGACACTTGTATAGTATTTCAGCATGGTGTTAGTAATAAATGCTAATGTGTCAGAAAGACGACTTGATTGCATTATTGGCTCTGATGTCACTTCTGCCCATTCCAAACCCACTCATCATAGGAACCCAAGATAGGTGGTATTTGACAGGGGGGAAAAAAACTTACCACCCACAGTCACTTAGATAGAGAGGAGGGCAGTGTCTAAACAATCAATCAATCAATAAATAAATAAATAAATAAATAAACAAATAAATAAATTCCTGTTGATTGACAATCGCATCAGAATGATCATGTGGGAGATAGAAAAAGAAAGCATACTCCTCTTAATACATAAGCGTGGTTCTGTAAAGTTTAAATATTTTCTAAATGGCTATTACTTACTATTTTTTTTCTTTCTCTAGCTGACTTTGGGACCAAATCATTAGAAGGGTTATTTATATATGAAGAAGAACCGGGATTTCCAGGTTCGGAGAGGAAAGGAAACGATGCTATTGTTGTAGAACAATGGACTGTCATTGAGGTAATTCCCTATTTTTATTTTTGACAATTTAGGTTACTCTTCCTGATTAATTTCAAGGGTTTACATAAGCTCAGTATGCAATCAGAAAAATAGTCAATGTGTGAGCGAATAATTTTAAATGGACTTGAGGTTTCAGCATAAAATAACTCGCAGTTCAATTATCATTTTAGGTAATCATGCCCTGTATATATCTTTGTTTTCTAGTGTCCATAAAGGCCAAATCTACATGGTAGGAATAGTTGTCATAACTAAAAAGCTGGTGCTGATAGGCAGAAATTAAAGATAATGTTCTGTTTAAATTTTAAAAATGCTCAAAGAAATAAATATCAGGAGTTTGCATTAATAAAGAAACAAATAAATGAAATCTTCACTTTAAAAATGAAATAGGTGGTTCTGTTAAAATTAAGTTGAATTAAATCCAAATACAGACTTATATATAAGAAATTGTACTTTCCTGAAGGTGATGACAATTACAGTCTAACTACAATTTATCAGACATGGAGTTTGTCTTTTATATAAATGGTGGGGTGGATTGCGGATGGGGGGGGAGGGAAGAAAAGGAATCACAAGGCTAAATTTTGAAGTGTGAAACAATGTCATTTTCCTTCCCTTGTACTAGAAAAAAAAGTCACAGTACTAGTATCAGTGCATTGGCTTCTCTGGACATAAAAGCAATATATATGTACTTTTAGGTTCAATCACATTTAGAACCTAAAGAGAAGATTAAGGAGAGCCTTGGTGGAGCAGTGGGCTGATGCCTCCTTAAGTAACACCAGCTGCCTGCAATTAGTGCAGGTTCGAGTCCCACCAGGCTCAAGGTTGACTCAGCCTTCCATCCTTCCGAGGTAGGTAAAATGAGGACCCAGATTGTTGGGGGCAATTAAGCTGACTTTGTAATAATGCCGCTTGGGGGTGTGTGAAAGCCCTAATAAGCAGGCATATACATAGAATGAAGGCTATTGCTAAGCTTGTAAGCCGCCCTGAGTCTTCGGAGAAGGGCGGGATATAAATGGAATTAAAATAAATAAATAAATAAAATAAATAAGGAGAGAGGAGGAATGAGAACATTTCAAGACCAGACATGCACACACACGTGCGCATGCACACACACACACACAGAGAGAAACAGTCTTTTGGCCCAATGTGATTTGAAATACTTTTGAGGCCATACCATTAATAATAATATTTGTATAATATAACACTTTAAAAACTATTATGCTATTATAGAAACAAAACAATTATTTAACCAATGGAAAAGAAAATGATGTGTACCAGTGGTGGGATTCAGCCAGTTCGCACCAGTTCGGCAGAACCAGTAGCTAATTTTTTGTTGCCCAGGCACAGAACGGACTTCCAGAAGCGGCATCCACACAGAGAACCAACGGTTGTTCACATATTTGAATAACACCACTGATGTGTACCATAACTTTTAAAGCGTTTGATAAGTCATAGATATTAAATGTATATATTAATGCAATTTCCAGTGTGTTGCAAAGCTGAATAAGATTGCAACTCCAGGAATCATTTCTGATTAGACCAGCGCTGGGTTACTCTATCTATAGTAAATATTATAAAATCAGCTTTTGGCATGCATTT
Source organism: Vipera ursinii (assembly GCF_947247035.1). Taxonomy (NCBI): domain Eukaryota; kingdom Metazoa; phylum Chordata; class Lepidosauria; order Squamata; family Viperidae; genus Vipera; species Vipera ursinii. The sequence goes on along the minus strand of NC_139512.1, from coordinate 173,365,246 downwards.
CACAAATGGGCAGAGGTTTTGGCTTGTGTTTTCAGGTCCAGACTAAAAATAAAATAGAACCGAATAGAACTGAATTTCTTTAGGAAAAGAAATATGAAATTGTCAAATTTGTCTCTATAGACACACCAGAACAGCAATATCAAGAAAAAAAACATAACTATACCAGAAAATTGTCTGCATGTTTGTGCGTGCATGTGCGCACACTGTTCTTATTTTTTGTATGCTAATGGGTAATAATCCTTTTTTAATATGCCTGGACCTTTGGGTTTCCCCTCCTTCCTTTCCACATCTCGTGGTTGGTCTGTGGAAATGCTTACTCTGTTCTTACATATATATTTCTGTATCTATTTTTGTTAACAGGGCAGTGAAATCAAAACAGATTATGGTCCTTTACTGCACACTTTGGCTGAATTTGGCTGGCTTTTAACATGTGTGTTGCCTACTCCTATCATCCGACTGGACAGGTAGATGAAATAACAATTTCCCTTCCTGTTCCTGGGAATCAGTTGAAGGCATGTAGTCATGCCCATGTCGATTTTCTTTATAGCAGCAGTGAACAACAGAGCTGCAAGGGCCACAAATAGCTCCTCAATTAATTTTGAAAAATACTTTTTCATCTTATTGCCCAAAGGATTTCGTTCATATACATACATACATACATGCATACATACATACATACATATAAAAATATTTTAAAAATTTAAAGTATCCATGAAATTTCAGCAATCTTATGTGCAAGTGCTGAGATATGGAAAATCTGATGAGGTTTTGATATTCTTGTGCATTATTTTGAAAGACCGAGGAGAGGAATTCAGAACGTTATTTGAGATTTGCAGAATGGTGGCTGAATCAGAGACTAGGCCTGCATTTTTCCTCTTGAAGGGATCATTGAGAAACATGAATTTTAAAAAAATAACTGAACGTTTATCGGTTTACAAAACAAAAAGTGATGGCTTAAATTAGGAAATGCTTGTTGAAATATGAACAAGCAACTGAGGTCTAGTTGCTAAATACAACAAGAATATACAGGTAGCCCTGGACTCACAACAGTTTGCTTCATGACTATTCAAAGTTACAAAGCACTGAAAAAAGTGACTTATGCCTGTTTTTCACCCTTATAACTGTTGCGGCATCCCTGTGATCACGTGATCAAAATTCAGATGTTGGCAACTGACTCGCATTTATGACGGTTGCAGTGTCCCGGGGTCATGTGATCACCTTTTGCCACCTTCTGACAAGCAGAGTCAATCGAGAGGCCAGATTCACTTTACAACTGTGTTGCTTACTTAACAATTGCAGTGATTCACTTAACAATTTTGGCAAGAAAGGTTGTAAAATGAGGCAAAACTCGCTTAACAAATGTCTCAGTTATCAACAGAAATTTGGGGCTCAACTGTGGTCGTAAGTTGAGGACTACCTGTAAAGCAAATGTGAGAATAAATGGAAGGCTTCATGAATGATTCAGAACTACACTGGCAGTAAGACTGGAACCTGTGACATTTCCTTGGTCTATGTATGTATGGGTGATATCCCTGCCCATCTCACTCAAACGTACATCTGAAAGCAGAACAAACAGTTCAATTGTCTGCAGGAAGAAAGCCTTCATATTAGCAAATATCTGTATTTTCTTCCACATTGGTGATTTTTTTCTCTTTTTTTAATGTCTGCGTAGGACTGTAATGGTCAGCTGTAATCAATAGCAGATTTTTAAAAATCTATTTGGTATTTAACCATCAGTTAGCACGATTAAACAGTCTCTCTCTATGATAGAATTAAATATCTATCTCCTAGAGTCCCTAGACCAGGGGTAGGCAATCACGGCTCTTTTATGACTTATGAACTTCAACTCCCAGAATTCCTGAGTCAGCTGACTCAGGAATTCTGGGAGTTGAAGTCCATGAGTCATAAAAGAGCCGTGGTTGCCTACCCCTGCCCTAGACCTAGGCAGCTGGCCTACTACTTCAGCAACAATTGCTTGAGAGGAGGCAGGAAGGGGGAAAACCTTTCCATATAATCTGTTAGAGGACAGTGTAATTTAGGAACTGATTCAAGCAATTAGATATTTATTCCATGAGAATTGGCCTTCTCTTGAACTGGAGAGGCAGCATCAGTATTCCATACAGTGTTATTTTTATTTTATTTCTCACAAGGATAGCAGTAATTTTGGAATTCCCAGTTTAAAAAAATAATACCTTAGAAATATTTGTCTACAAATTAAAAAATTAACATGAGCATTTTAAGTTTGAAATGTCTGAATGAAATAAATGTCCTAGGAGTTTCATCTCCTAGAATTACATTGTCTGCCTATTGCACGCTGAAGTGATCGGCTGCAAAAAGTTAACAGGAGATATCCCATTATTTCCATCAGTACCGGTATCTTTGCTGACCAAATACCCTGTCTTTCAAGAAAAACAAGCTTAGCCCATAGAATGAAAGCAAACAGACTCCGCTCATAGACTCCATCCTTATCTTGACTAATTGTAGAAAGGGCATTAAGGGGGAAAAAGGAAGTTTGAAGTCTTTTATAACCAATCGACTGCTGCAGGAAATAGCATCTGAGTCATTAAATAGCTATCATGTGCTAGTAATGAATAAGCAAAACTGTATAGTATTTTTTGGAGTCATAATAAATAGTCATTTGTGAAAACCAGACATGCAAAGAGGGATGCTGATCATAAGCTATAACTTTCATACACATAGAGGGTTAGAGGCTCTCATCACAACTGCACAATGTGACTAAAGTCACATTCAAACTAGCTATTCTATGTCCACATATGCACACATACACACACACACACACAAACGCTTAACCCTTTTCTTTATGCCAGCTTTGGAACTATTCTTAATTCCACATATACTAATATTTTATTATATCAAATTGGATTAAACAGTTCACCTACTCTGAAATCCCTTGAACTATTATACAAAAAAGCAATAAAAATACAAAACTCATTTTTAGCATATGCAAATAAAGACTAGTCCACAAAAAAGCATTCATTTCTTATGGACTGAAAATTTCACATGTATATTATAACATAATTATTTAATAGGAGAAAGAGGAAATTGTACATATTTAAAAGGAAATTAGAAATCTGGTTTTCTAAGTAGTCCTCTGAAAAGGACTCCCAACGATAAAATGCTTTTCAAATATATTTTACTGATTTTATTTTATTTATAAAATTTATAGGCTGCCCATCTTACCTCAAGGTAACTGTGGGCGGCTTACAATGTAAAACATAAAAACTATTTAAAGGAAAAACATAAGTTAACACAAAATCCAAACATTACGGGCCAATTAAAAAACGAGGAGGGCGGGAGCAGGGGGGGAAGATGAGATCTGTTATTAATCGATCAACCACCTCCATTCTGATGCTCCCCCATTGGATCCTGCTGTACAATTGATATGGAATCGTTAACTTATACACAGAAAAAAAATTAATATAAATAAGACACATATTACTATTGTCTTCCTGATAGTGTCTAAATCACTGGTGTATCATTCCAAATAAGACAACAAACTACAAAAACTGGATGTGTAAAAGTGTATTTTGAGGAATTGTTTTCCAACAATTCGTTCAACCTATCTATTTCTTCCTTTAAAAGCACATACAGTAAATGATCAGAAGGGAAATAATCCAACATAATCCCAATCCAACATAATGTGTTGAGTCAGCAAGCTTTCTTAATCAGCTATCAGGAAAAAAAGTTTGTTTGTTTTTTTTTAAAAAAAAAAGTTAAAAGCTTTATCAGCTACTTAAAATGAGTGATTCCAGCCTGCCCCCTTTACTGGCTGGACTATGTGAACCTGCCAGGCAATTGGATCAGCCACATGAATGATGCACAAAGCATTTCTGCACAAAGGAATCTGTAACCTAGAAGCCTGCTTTGGCACATTCATGGCTAAATGGGAGTCCTGACGCATCTGGGAAAGTTGCTATGATTGGGGAAGATATTATTTGGTTCAGTTTTAAAAGTGCAGTCCAAGTCACTGAATTAAATCATCATTAGTTCTTTTTTTTAAAAAAAAAAAGTATTCTCCGCACCTGTCAGAATAGGCTGCTAGTGATTCTGAACTATAAACAGTTACTATTTCAGTTTAAAAAATTGAGGAAGTTCTGCATTAATTTGTGTGAAACTCTTTTATGCTCACGTTGTCATGAGACATTGCTCACATGGTTAAAAAAAGAATAACATGTTTTTCAGTCTACAGTTCTGTTTTTCCCACAGACTTTGAACTTTGACCTCAGTACGCAAATGGAATATTAATAGCTTTTGCTTTCTGCTAAATGCAAAGATGTTTTCTTTTGCATCAGTTCACACATAGTTTGTTCAGAGGATTACAGGAATATTAGCATTTTCCCCAAAATAATTCCTTAAATCCTATAACTAGAAGAGTTTTTGTTTTCACACTACAATTTTCTGTTATCCTCTCCCTAAAGCAGACCCACCAAAAATCAACTATTGTAGAAAAGGATTTTTCCCCCCAGATAAGTAGCAACAATGGCAAGAAGAGTTTCTAGAACTTCTGCCTTCTTACATACGTGAAAACGCTTTTTAGCTTGTTCCAAGGTTTAGGGTGTCATCCTATGTACCCAGGGGCCATAGGATACCTTGGATACGACTTTCCAGAAAATGCTTTCAAGGATTGGAAAATCCCAAGTGAATAAAGCTTTAGAAAAGGGATATTGAGCTATTTCAGGGGCAAGTAAAACAAAAGCACTCAGGCTCTCCCAACTCTTGTCCACAAGCCTGACCTTGGAGGAAATTGTCAGATTTCCTTTGCGGTGAAAGATGGAAGATGTCAAACATGGATGGAGGAGTACAAATGCTTCTCTGTCTTCAGATTTGCCTTAATGATCAGCAGCCAGCAGGGATTTGGACATCTTAGCACGACTGTCATTAACATGGTTCACATTATCATTAGTAACTGACCATAACTGAAATCGAAGTGATGTATCCTGTCAAAACAGCATATGATGTATTTGATGCATTATGTCATTTAGACTTCCACTGCCTTTATTTTTTTCCCTTGTAGTTATTCCAGTAGGAAAAAAAGCAGAACAATCTGTATAAATTCAATTCTTACTGGTGAACAAGTTCAATCATGCCATTAAATATAATCTACAAGTAGCACATTAAAAAGGCAAAAGCTATGGTAAATATCTAGTTATAGCAATGTGTTTTCTTCCTTCATTTTTTGATCCAAGTCCAACTTTATCTTTTGTTAAGACAAAATATAAGAAGAAAGTTCAACATATAATACAGATCCTTTTAATGTACTTGCCTTCCTTCATTGAAATTCAGGGGCAATCCCAACTTCATTCAATTCAATTGTGAATTTATCCCCTGACATTTATCGTGCTCAGCATTTCAATAAGGCCAGGTCTATTTTAAACTTGTTCTTTAAAACAGCAGGTTCAGTGCTTCAGAATGGAATATTTCTTTAAACTTAAAGTTTAGCCATGAGTTTATCCCTTTGATGATTCCATGGTGTCCCAACATAAAATAGGATATAGAAAGATGACTTGTTTCCAGAGAAATTCTTAACCCCGCCTTTTTCTAAAAAAAACCCCCAGAAAAATGACTGGATTCTTCCGTTTCATTGGTCCCCTTTTTCTCTTGTCTCTCTAAGATCATCCATAATCATTCTCAATGGAATCCTATGATGTTTACAAGGCTGATTGATTGATTTACTGATTGATTTACTGATTTACTGATTGATTGATTGATTGATTGCTAGGCCATGCTGCTGCTAGTATCATGCACTGCACTAAGCCAATCTTTTAAACCAGTTTGCATAACAGGTGATGCATTGGTCTTGATCAATCTTGAAAAATCTAATCCTGATGAGAATTTGGTTAGTTGCATTGATGAGAAGGTATCAGGAAAAACAAGGGCTGCAGACTAGATTCAGAAGATGAAAAATCATTCTGGAAGATGATTTAACATGCCACTTCACTATAGTTAACAAAAGCAAAACACCCCTCCCTCCCAAAAAACATACATGTGATCACAAGGAAATGGGAATGCTTGGATGGCAAATTTAACTTTTTCTGATGAACTTAATAATGATGGTCACATGGTGTGCCAAACAAAAATTAAACAAACCACATTGATTCTTTGTACAATATGTGGACCCAGATGATTTGACAATACTTAGAATGAAGGAACATGTGTATATGTCATGTTTATGAAATAAAAAACATGTTAATGAAAACAAATAGGCTGCCTTAAAACAGAGGTCCCCAACCTCTGTGCCACGATCCACAAGTGGGCCATGAGCTGTTTGCAACCAGGTTGCGGAAACGGTGGGCGAGTGCGCACATATGCATCTCCACTTGCGTGAGCAATGGAAAAATACATGCAGCACGTTCCATTTTTGTGAGCGATGGGTGAGCTTGCATGCCACTCACATAAATGGAGCTGTGCACATGATTGCCAGCCGCTCAAGTGGAGCCTCCCCCCCTCCCCACCAGTCCGCAAACCAGAAAGGATTACCTTAAAAGCGCTCATCAAGATCATTAATTCCAAGGTTGAATATGACTTGGCCGCATTACTGTTACGGAAAGCCAAATATGTATTTAGATTAACAGATGTAGCAAATCTGGACATGACTAGCTGTTCATGCACTGGTAATTTTAGAGGCTGAATAAATTTTGCTACTACATTTCTTTTAAATATTAAGAGGATAATTTGCTTGGAGAAGCACAGTCATTAATATGTTGCTTTGTAGGTAGGAATAATGTGGCCCCTGAGGACAGGCCTTGATGGCACACGAGATTCCTCCTTGCTGAAATATCATAGGATTGAGTCTGTCTTTTGCTGGATGCTAAAAGGAAGGCAATATATAAATAAATGTGTTAAATACATACACAAGTGTGTTTGATGCATATGACACTTCACTAATAAAGTATCATCCAGTTTCAGCGAATTCTATCGAATTGTATATGAACAGAACCAGAGAAAGACAGAATTTTAAAAACAGCTTCTTTAATGTTTCAGTGAAGGCAATCTAGCCACTAAGCAAGTTGTTTTCCTTCAGAGGCCAGCTATGGGGAATCCAGCTGTCCAGATACCTGAGGTAAGAATTACAATCTGAGATAATCCCTGCTCTCTCACTTAAAAGTCACTTGTGTGTCTTGCCCATCATGTAAACCGGGAAAGGGCTCGTGTGGCAAAGGGGACTGAGAGAATTCAGAGGGTTTATTGGCACAAGCTGAGAGGCTGTGTAATTTGTACAGGTCAACTGTCTCCCTTGAATGTGTTTTCTTTCTTACAACTTGTTGCTGTACAAAATGCAAGACTTTTTTTTAATTTATATGCAAAATCTAACTTCCTCTTGTTTATCCTGCAAAACAATTTGAAGCTCTTAGGCATGCCCCTGGAAGTCTGCAACACCTATATGACAATATGTGAAAGAACTCCATTATTACTGAAAGCACTTCTTTTTTCCACACCATTATAAAGAGCGCATTGTGTAGTTACGCAATTACTAGGATGAGCTATGTGACAAATTGTTATCCATTTCCATGTGAGATAAAAAGCACATTGAAAACGATTCAGAATATGTTGCCAAAGTGATGTCCTTGGATGATCCTTTGCCTGTTTCCTGATGCGCACTGTCCATTACACAGCTTTTTTAGCAGGATGTGATGAAACTAATAACTGCTTTATTTCTGGCTTGCAATCACTGTCACTGTGTAGGGTCGTAAGGGTCAAGAACTGATTTGACATTTTTTCTTACAAGGAATCTCTTTGCACGTCCCTCTGTCCTTTGTACTGCCACATCCAATCCCACCATCCCCCTTAATTTTTTTGAAAGTCAAGTTGCCTATAGAATGAAACAGAAAACTGAATATGAGAAAGTTTAGCATTATCCATTTTTAAGAGGTTGCATTTTGCAAATCCAGGGCAAGCATGACTTAAATTGTTAGAGCCATTCATTCATTTCAGCCGTCACTTGCCCAGGGCAGCTTCCCCCCACTTCTCAAACTTGTTTTGAAGGGCTCTCCTGAAGAGTGTGGGCTATTATGCTAAGCAAGGGCAGAAAAACAGTCTATTTCATGTTTAATGAAGGAGGCTTGCATCCCTTTAAAAAATTTCTTTCCCCTTAGCCTAGCAGGAATTCCTGATTTTAAAACTATATTTCTTTGGGTCGAGCAAAGGAAATTAAAACAGATAGAAAGCAGTTCACATGCCACATTTTTGTAGACCAAATTCATTGTTTCAGAAAAGGAATACATAAAGAGTTTCAGAAACCTTTATTCCTGGAATGTCTCAATGAAGTATTTCTTCCTAATTAGTTTTAATTTATAGCAATTGCAATAGCACTTAGACTTATATACCGCTTCACTGTGCTTTACAGCCCTCTCTAAGCGGTTTACAGAGTCAGCATATTGCCCCCAACAATCTTCGTCCTCATTTTATGACCTCAGAAGGATGGAAGGCTGAGTCAGTCTTGAGCTGGTCAGGATTGACCTGGCAGTCAGCAAAATTAGCCTGCAATACTTCATTTTAACTACTGCGCCACCACGGCTCTAAACAGATTAAGGTTTTGATTTGCTGACTAATATCACACTCAATTAATTAGTGTTGAGTCTAAACTTTAAAATATTTGGACTTAAATAAAAATATGATACACTAAGCATAAAGGTAACCACTGTAGAAAAAACCCTACTTGATTAAAACAAGTTTATAAATTATATTGTACTAATCATTCAATGTACTAATTGATAAGGTTTTTCTTACAGAAATATTTCCTTCACTGAATGAACTGTATTATGACGAGGGAAACAGGAGATTAAAGAAGGACTATTAAAAACATTTGGTCAAGAAATTTCGGTAGTATTTCAGTTGTTGTTGTTGTTGTTAGTTGCGAAGTCGTGTCCGACCCATCGCGACCCTATGGACAATGTTCCTCCAGGCCTTCCTGTCCTCTACCATTTTCTGGAGTCCATTTAAGCTCACGCCTACTGCTTCAGTGACTCCATCCAGGCACCTCATTCTCTGTCGTCCCCTTCTTCTATTGCCCTCAATCTTTCCCAGCATTAGGCTCTTCTCCAGTGAGTCCATCCTTCTCATTAGGTGGCCAAAGTAGAGTTTTAGCTTCAGGATCTGGCCTTCTAAAGAGTAGTCAGGGTTGATCTCCTCTAGGACTGACCGGTTTGATCGCCTTGCAGTCCAAGGGACTCGCAGGAGTCTTCTCCAGCACCATAGTTCAAAGGCTTCAATTCTTTGGCGCTCAGCCTTTCTTATGGTCCAACTTTCACTGCCATACATTGCAACTGGGAAGACCATAGCCTTGACTATATGCACTTTTGTTGGCAGGGTGATGTCTCTGCTTTTTAGTGTGCTGTCTAGATTTGCCATGGCTTTCCTCCCCAGGAGCAAGCGTCTTTTTATTTCTTGGCTACAGTCCCCATCTGCAGTGATCTTGGAGCCCAGGAAAATAAAATCTGTCACAACCTCCATTTCTTCCCCATCTATTTGCCAGGAATTGAGAGGGCCGGATGCCATGATCTTGGTTTTCTTAATGTTTAGTTTCAACCCAAGTTTTGCACTCTCCTTCTTTACTCGCAACAAGAGGCTCTTTAGTTCCTCCTCACTTTCTGCCATTAGAGTGGTATCATCTGCATATCTTAGGTTGTTGATGTTTCTTCCGGCAATCTTAATTCCAACTTTTGATTCATGTAGCCCTGCCTTTCTCATGATGTGCTCTGCATATAAGTTAAATAGGCAAGGCAACAGTATACAGCCTTGCCGGACTCCTTTCCCAATTTTGAACCAATCAGTGGTTCCGTGTCCAGTTCTCACTGTTGCTTCTTGGCCTGCATATAGGTTTCTCAAGAGACAAATAAGATGGTCTGGTATGCCCATCTCTTTAAGGACTTGCCACAGTTTGTTATGATCCACACAATCAAAGGCTTTAGCATAGTCAATGAAGCAGAAGTAGATGTTTTTCTGGAACTCTCTAGCTTTCTCCATGATCCAGCGTATGTTAGCAATTTGATCTCTAGTTCCTCTGCCTCTTCGAAATCCTGCCTGTATTTCTGGTAGTTCTCGATCCACATACTGCTGGAGTCTAGCTTGTAGAATTTTAAGCGTAACTTTACTAGCATGAGAAATGAGTGCAATGGTGCGATAGTTTGAACATTCTTTGGCACTGCCTTTCTTTGGAATTGGAATGTAAACTGATCTTTTCCAATCTTGTGGCCACTGTTGAGTTTTCCAAATTTGCTGGCAAATTGAGTGTAGCACTTTTACTGCATCGTCTTTTAAGATTTTGAATAGCTCAGCTGGAATACTGTCACCTCCACTAGCTTTGTTGTTGCTCAGCTTTTCTAAGGCCCACTTCACTTCACATTCTAGGATGTCTGGCTCGAGGTCAGTGACCACCTCATTGTGATTATTAGGGACATTAAGCTCATTCTTGTATAGTTCTTCTGTGTAATTTTGCCACCTATTCTTAATCTCTTCTGCCTCTGTTAGGTCCCTGCCATTTTGGTCCTTTATCATGCCCATTTTTGCATGAAACGTTCCCTTCATCTCTCCAATTTTCTTGAAAAGATCTCTGGTCCTCCCTATTCTATTGTTTTCTTCTAGTTCTTTGCATTGTTCATTTAAGAAGGCATTCTTATCTCTTCTAGCTATTCTTTGGAATTCTGCATTTAATTGGGCATATCTTTCTTTTTCTCCCTTGCCTTTCGCTTCCCTCCTTTCCACAGCTATTTGCAAAGCTTCCTCAGACAGCCATTTTGCTTTCTTGCATTTCTTTTTCTTTGGGATGGTTTTGGTTGCTACCTGTTGTACAATGTTGCGAACCTCTGTCCATAGTTCTTCAGGCACTCTGTCTATCAGATCTAATTCCTTAAATCTATTTGTCACCTCTACTGTATATTCAACAGGGATATGATTTAATTCATAACTGAGTGGCCTAGTGCTTTTCCCTACTTTCTTCAGTTTAAGCCTAAACTTTGCAACAAGAAGCTCATGGTCTGAGCCACAGTCAGCTCCTGGTCTTGTTTTTACTGACTGTATAGAGCAGGGGTGTCAAACTCAATTTCATTGAGGGCCACATCAGCATTGTGGTTGCCCTCAGGGGGCCGGGTGGGTATGGCCAGGGTGGGCGTGGCCCACTGGGTGGGTGTGGCTAGAGTGTGTATGGCCTACTGGGTGGGCGTGGCCAGCTCTACATCGTTCGCATCAAGGGTGCCTATGGGGGCCTGGGCAGGAGTGGGACAGATCTGAGGGTCTCTGGCAGAAGGAGGGTCTCTGGGCCAGGGCCAAGGCAGTGGGGGCCGTTCCCTCACTGTTTCCAGGATGGCTTCACGGGCCACATGAAACCACTTCGCGGGCCGGATTTGGCCCCCGGGCCTTGTGTTTGACATGTCTGGTATAGAGCTTCTCCATCTTTGGCTGCAGAGCATATAGTCAATCTGATTTCTGTGTTGACCGTCTGGTGATGTCCATGTGTAAAGCCGTCTCTTGGGTTGTTGGAAAAGAGTGTTTGCTATGACCATCGTATTCTCTTGACAAAATTCTATCAGCCTGTGCCCTGCTTCATTTTGTACTCCAAGGCCAAACTTGCCTGTTATTCCACTTATCTTTTGGCTTCCTACTTTAGCATTCCAATATCCCATGATGATAAGGACATCATTTTTGGGTGTTAGTTCTATAAGGTGCTGTAGGGCTTCATAGAACCGGTCAATTTCATCCTCTTCAGCACTGGTGGTTGGGGCATAGACTTGGACTACTGTGATATTGAATGGTTTGCCTTGGATTCAAACTGAGATCATTCTGTCATTTTGAGGGTTGTATCCCAGTATTGCTTTTCCTACTTTTTTATTGACTATGAAGGCTACTCCATTTCTTCTGAGGGATTCTTGCCCGCAGTAGTATACCTGATGGTCATCTGAATTAAATTCACCCATTCCTGTCCATTTTAGTTCACTGATACCTAAGATGTCGATGTTTAGTCTTGTCATCTCTTGTTTGACCACGTCCAGCTTTCCTTGGTTCATGGATCTTACATTCCAGGTTCCTATGGAGAAAGAATCTTTACAGCATCGGACTTTCCTTTCACCACCAGACATATCCACAGCTGAGCGTCCTTTCGGCTTTGGCCCAGTCGCTTCATTCTTTCTGGCGCTACTAGTACTAGTCCTCTGCTCTTCCCCAGTAGCATATTGGACGCCTTCCGACCTGAGGGGCTCATCTTCCAGCATCATATCGTTTTGCCTTTTGGTACTGTCCATAGGGTTTTCATGGCAAAGATACTGGAGTGGTTTGCCATTTCCTTCTCCAGTGGATCACGTTTTGTCAGAACTCTCTGCTATGACCTGTCCGTCTTGGGTGGCCCTGCACGGCATAGCTCATAGCTTCATTGAATTACACAAGCCCCTTCGCCACGACAAGGCAGTAATCCATGAAGGGGGTATTTCAGTTAGTAATATTAAATATACAAAATAGTGGCCTTCGGGAACTATATCTTAAAAAGCTAAAAGGTTAAAAAAATGATCTCGGAATCAAATATTTAAACAGAACGACATAGGTGCATCCCTGTTTGGATGCATCAAACTTTTAATTTATCATTTTAGATTTAAATTGTTTGAGGGTGCAATCATAATCAAAGCTACTATTTTGCTCTTAAAAACATCTATTTATGCAGTTTAATTGTAAATCACAGGTGGTGTGATGTGCAATTCAAAGGTACTGTATTTTCCAGTTCAGACTTTATTATATGCAAAATATTTCTAGGGAAAAAAAGGGGAGGCGATTTGCTGAAATAACTTGGAGAGAGTGAACAAGAATACTGCTTGAAAACCTTGTGCAGCAGTAGCTCAGGAAGAGGCTTGGCCTAGCCAACTTTGTGTTGGATCAGACCCTAAATAGTATCAACCCTGATTTATACTTGGATGAGAGGCTATTAGGGAATCCCAAGGCTGTATCTTAAACAGAGAAGTTGAATAACATCCCGCAAAAGCCTGTAAGGTTGGTAATAAAGTAGAATGGATATGAAGTTACTAGGAATTAAGTTTACCATGAAAGAATGTTTACACTGTATAACAATACTGGAAGCTTAATTTAGAGTTTAATTTAAAAATCCTTCTAATAAGTTACCTCTTAGCAAATACTATTTTTAGGTCAAAATGAGAACAAGCATTGTTGAATGTATACAAAACAGGAGTAGTTAAGGATCCAGTAGCACTTCTGCTTCTATGCTGGAGTGCCAGATTTATAGTCTGTTGAATTAATGGTTGATTCCAACTACAGGATAAGAATACTGTGCAGACATTGGCAAAATCCTCCCTATTCAGCAGCTAAAATCTTTTCAATCTTCTGGGAACTTGGCAGGGCTCTGTGCTGGCTGTACATAATTATGAAGAGAAGGATAAGGAACTACATTCCATAAATGGATTTGGTAAAGCAGCCAGTGGGGGGGGGGGGGAAACCACCCTAAATTCGACTACAGTCCAGCCATTCTAAACTCCCAGTTCATATTCAAAAAGATCCCTGCCTGGATCAACTATAAATCAAGTTCCTTTTTATTTCAGAAAAAGAACAATAAGCAATTTGGAGAAGAAAAGTTGAACATAAGAAGTGGAAAAGTTGGATCAGACACAGCTACTTCTCAGCCTGTAGAGCACATGCCACCTAAAGAGGAATTCCATATAGCACCTTCTCCACAGTGCTGGCCCAAGGATGAATCTGCCCAGTATGGAAGCTTCCCTGCATTCATGAGCAGTGACGGTATACTTAGAGAATTGGAGGAAGGACAGTTTGACCAAGAAGATGGAGTCACTCAAGTCACTTGTATGTGACCAGGAAATTACTAAGAAAACCAATAGGTATTTTAAATGTAAAAATGTAATATTTTATTAATAGGCATAGGCATAATCCTCAGTCAAAGAGGTATACGTTGAAGTCGTTTTTGCCAACTGCGTTGAGGAATCTATATAGAACTATTTCTATTGCATTTACAGAAATATTAACTTGTACATTAGGTCAATTGTATTGGTGTGTTACATTCCTAGAACAGCGCTATAAATTGCTGATGGCTTTCTTTGCAATCTTCCTGGCAACTGGAAACAGGTACAGACAAGCTGTTGACTTTTGCGCTGTTAGAAAGCATAACCTTTTCTACAGTATAACAATATGATGCAATAGTGACACTGTAGAGTTATAAGCATAACAAGGATGAAGAACAGATTAAAATGGTTTCTAAACAAGTGTGTCATTACTGAGCTTCACTTTTATTCTCAATTGTTTTCAAAATGCCAAAATTCAAAATGGTGGTCATTAAACCTGTTGCTGAAATATCTATGAATACTCCATAACATGAGATTGTTGAGAAGTTGAAGAAATAAAGCTTTACCCAAATGTCTGTAGATTCTGTCCTGGGAAGACTTGAGAGAGCTGTTGTGGAAAGCTAATTATTAATTTTTAAAATGTGTATTTTTCATATCTGGCTGCATTTTTTTAAAAAAAGAAGAGCACATTTTGCTTCAGTCTGGGTAGGGAAAAATAACCAAGCAGGCAGAAGGGGGAATTTAATTGCTGCTGTAAATGGGATATTTTGTCAGTGTGAATCCTCGCTTGAGAAATTTTCCTTAGAAATCCACCAGGGAGAAAAATTACATGAGTTCTCTGTGCTCTGGACACTGCCTATCAGCCCCTTTACCCCTTAACATGATTTTCAATTTACTTTTGCTGTTTTTATTACATCTGAATAAACGATAGCCTCACCAAGGAACTTTCTACATTGAAAGCAGACCATGTACCCCTGTCCTAATAGTTAGACCTGAGAAAAATTTACAAAGGTCTCTATCTCCCATCTGCAAAGGGGCCACTTTGAAAACAGGTGGACAAATTCCAGCCTTGCCTATACTCCTGGCCATCTGCTGCTGTAATCACTGAGCAGGAATTTGTCCGATCATAGCCAGAGAGCTCTCAGCTGCTCACTCCAGCTTTAGGCCTGGTTCTTTTTCAGTGAATGCTTGCAGCTGACTGCCCAATTGTGTTAAATTAAGAGATAAAACGTTCCTGAGTGGACACATGCTTTAGGCAGAATGCCATTATGCCAAACATTCCTCTAAACCTCCACATAAACCTCAGCTGGCATGGTCAGAACATTAAGGACCAAATATTGCTTTAAAATACACTGCTCTATTTCTTTCATCAAACTACGCAAGTGAACTTTACAGTAAACACAAGTCCAACGTTAGGATTAGGATTGAAATTTTGCATGGCAATTACAAACTTAATGAAAACTATATTGTTTTCATTATTCCTGAAGTATTCTCAATTCCTGGAAATTTTCCATTCTAATCTGCGGATATTTTAAATAAGCACTCTAACAGTATAATCTTATTTATAATTACTCAAAACTAAATCCTGCTATGCTTAGGAGTGTTATTTCTAATATCTAGAAATATAGGCTCAGTTCAGTTCCTTTAAGGAGGAAAACACTGACTCCTGCCAGAAATGTAGGAAGAAAACAAAAGCCACAAAAGAACTTAGCAGCAAATATTGCATTCATTGCAGGCGCATATTTCTCATTTCCTGAGAAGTCTGAAGAGGGATGGTTTTGACCTTGAGGAAAGAATTCTTAACCCTACTTTCAAGCAAGAGGAAGCGACCAAGATACCATCTGTTGGCACCCAACCACACGCCTGTTTGTTTTGTGAGTTTCACCGTGTTCACCTTTAGAAGCCATTTTGTGAAAGCACATGCCCCTGCATGTTTTTTTAAGGTTCACCAGAAATATACACTGTATTCTAAATTCCCAAACCTCTCAAAATTAGTCCACCACTGCCTTAAATTTGCTCCAATTGGAAACAGCTCAGGTGTCTCTTAAGAGAAGACTGGGGCTATCCTGGACTAGGAATGGGGTTCACTATGAGGTTAAAATTATTTTGAAACAATTACTGCCTAATGATCACACTATCCTTTAAGTCTATAATGGCATAATTGCAGCACTAGGTTTCAATCATTCTGGGTATTTATTTAGTTATATTCGATTTCTATAACCCCCTATCAAAACAAGTGATTTTGGGAGGCCTACATTGGTGGCTCAGTGGACACTGAGCTTGTCGATCAGAAGATCGGCAGTTTGGCGGGTCGAATCCCGAGTGCTGCGTAGCAGAGTGAGCGCCTGTTACTCGCCCCAGCTTCTGCCAACCTAGCAGTTCGAAAGCACGTAAAAATGCAAGTAGAGAAATAGGGACCACTACGGTGGGAAGGTAACAGTGCTCCGTGTGCCTTTGGCGTCTAGTCATGCCGGCCACATGACCACGGAGACGTCCTCGGACAAGCGCTGGCTCTTCAGCTTTGAAACGGAGATGAGCACCGGCCCCTAGAGTCAGAAGCGACTAGCATGCATGTGCGGGGGAACCTTTACCTTTTTTTTTTACATCATAAAACGTAAAAACAAGTTTTAAAAATACAAAATATACATGCTTGCTGGCAGAACAATTATCATAGGTGATAATATAGCCAAGAAATGGGGCCTTTAACTCACTTGAGATTCCAGACCCAGGTACACAACCAAGTCTTCATGGCCTTACAAAAGCCAACAGGTAATCTCTGATTGATCTCTGAATATTCTAGAAAGTAGGCACTATTGCAGAGAAGGCATGTCTCCTGGTCCCCATCACCTGACATTCCTTGGCTGATGAGGCTGTAACACACCCAAACTAACAGAAAAATTGGACTGGTAAAAACAATTGGGAGAAGACGGTCCCTTAGGTAAGCCATCTTTAAGCCATAAAGGTTTTCAAAAATGATGTGGCGGAATGTAGGAGGGATACATTCCAAAAGCCAAAGAGGCAGTGAAGCATGGACTCTTTGGTACAAAAAGGATAAAAAAGGCTCCTCCTTTGATTCCTGGAGTATTATCTATAGCAGACGTGTCAAACTCACAATGTCATGTGACGTCGTGCAATGTATCGGAGCATTTTTGCCATTGCCAGCAATGGGGTGGGCCCGGCTTTCGGATTTGCCACCCGATCTATAGTAATGGTTGGTTTAGTTTGGCAAGATTTCTGTATATGTGAGTAATAATAAAGGAAACTACTCAAGTAAAATGTCGTTCTTGGGGGGAAACTTACAGATTACCAGCACCTTGAATTGCATCCAGAAGCCAATACTGTTCACCTAGTAATGATTTAAAAACTGGTCAAAATCAATATCCAGTTTTCTTCAATACCATATCCATATAAAAAAGATGCTTTATAGCTTTATTTTTAAAATGCTGTCTGATAGCCAGATGAATCATGTTCCCTCTTACAAGTATTCTCTTTCATTTCAGAAAGTATTGCTACATGTTGAGTGTAATAAAAATTAGCAATGTTCTTCCTTTGGGACCCACTGATCTTGAAGCCTTTTAAGTAGCTTCAATAAAACTTTTTCCTAAACTTGTTCTGCACATACAGAAACATCTTATTTCTTTGACTGTAGTAGCAAGCACCAGAACTGAAATATTGGGAATATTAACTACCTATTAACATTTATATTAGTGGGAACGAACAGGGTTATTCATTGATTTAATAAGTTATACTAGCAAGTTATTACTTGTTCTTCTCTTTAGATTCTTAGGTTATTAAATCACTTGTGCCCTTGGGCTAAATTAGTTCCATGGAAAATTATAGTGGGTCTTATGCATTGCTTCAGTGACATAGAAAGCATATTTTGCATTCTTGAATCATCTTCAATATTCACAATTCAGAATTGGTGTTACTGAAACTGGCCTCAATACTCCTTTGTAAATTCTTTCAAAAATGTACTTTCTTTGCCTTCAAAAGACTTAAAATGCTTTTAGCTTAAAGTTTGCAAAAGATTTCACCTAGCTATTAAGACATCGGTCTCATATGTTGCAAACAGCCGTGGAGCACTATATTTTTTTGACATCTGAATGTTCTTAACAAAGGTAACCATCATCCTGCAGCCCAATTTTTTTTGGAAAAAGAAAAATTTTAATTGCAACCTCTACTTTTTACAAAGTATTTCAAAAGACAAACATAGCTCAGTTTCCCTATAATGCAGAATGTAAGTTAAACCCTCAATATATTTAGCATACAAAGTCAATAGTTCACTTAAGCTTAATGAAGTTCTATAGTATCAGGCAGGCACATGTGCACACACATTAGAGGTACTCAAGTCAACAGCATTAAGAAACGTAATGTAGTTTTAGGCCATTTACAGAACTTTGAATATAGTGCAGACAAATCAGATTTATTAAGAGCAAAATCAGTTTTTTCTCCCAAAGGCATGTATTGGAAGAGGGAGACATGTTAAGATTTTATTGCAGCCTCAAAATTAATGCTTAATGACATTGGTTAACTAGGGGAGGCTACATTCAAATAGAGAATGCCAACTGCATCTTGTAACCCCTGAAATGTAACTCCTCAACCACATGCTCTAATCAAATTACACATAGGTGCAATAATTGCTGTTGCTAAGAACCATCTGATGTGATGACCCTGTTGACCATTAAAACCATTCTAAAATAGATAATAAAAGCAGTTGAAGAAGCCAAATCTGTCAGTCCAGTGAAGAATTTTCAACTTCCAAGAATATGCCTCTAGCAGAGTCTCAAAGCGTTTGTAGCATCTGCTATGAAGTATCCAAGCATCTTTTTTTAAAGATTCCCTTTTGTATTAGAACAGCAATCTTGATACTCTATAGGACCAATTCACAATATCTTATATGCAATTAAGGCAAAGAACAATATGTGCTCTGAAACCAAGTTATGAATAGTAGGAAATAAACTAGTTTGACCACAGAAGAGCCAAACAAACCTATTTCAACAAATAAAGGGACATCTTTGATAAGAAAGGATCAGCCTTCAATTCCCAAAAGTTAAAACATCATACCAAACTTGACTGAACAGTGCTAGTGCTTTTAGATTTCTGTATTCATCTATATCCAATGTACAGAAGCCTATTATAATTCTTTTAAAAATATTTAGCTCTACAGCACTCAAAATAGTTTAAACTCCATTAAGTTCTTACTGAACTTTAGTGCTAATACAAATCTTAAGATGCTACGTAAAGAACATACAGTTGGACTGGGGGACATAATTGTGGAATTCATTGACTAGCATACAAAACAGATATTTGGGTAACATTTGGATTGATAGAAACCACCTGCAAATGAAGGGTTAATCTTGGGTACATGGTATTCATCCTACAAATGAGTAAGATTATTTTGGCACAATCTGCTGTAGTGTTAACATAAATGTTTAATGCGAGGTATAGCCTGTAAGCTATTACTATAAATATGCACAAGTATAAGCCACAGAGAACTCTACCGTAGGCCAGGAGAAGCACACATTGTTTCATTCACTGGCGAGAGGTTCAGCTAGGGAATCTTTGCCTTAAAGGGATTGGACATAATAACTATCTGTGGATATGCAGAAGCCTCCATTGATACAGCAAGGCAAGTCCAGAAAGAAACCAAAAGCTCTAGAATATACTTTTGGCAGCATAAATAAAAGCTACCATTTGGCATTAATATTGCAGTAACAAATATTTCAATACACATGTTCTATAACAGGTTAGTTCTATATTTGCATACACCCAAAAGCAAAACTAAATAAGGATAGTTTCCATAAAATGCAAAAGTTAGAAAGAAATGAAATGGACTTGCAAGCTTCTGAAGTGTCAAACTAAGGCTAAAGTTCCAACTTCATTAGAATGAAAAGCTCAGATTTAAACTGGACATTGTTTGAAGACTAAGATCCAATGATTGTTTAGCAGCAATTTTACAGAACTGTAGATTCATTTATTAACAGGCAGTATAAACAGATAATTCTAATTTTATTTAAAAACTATGAGTGCCACATTGAATATACAGCTCATAACTTAAAACCATATCCCATATTAAGAGGCAACGCACACAGCATACAAAAAGTATACTAAACAAAGCTCTAAGGATACATGATTGAAATTTCTAAAATTATATATACAGTACACAATGTTAATTATGTGTTCATTTTAGTCCCCCGATACTCCTCATGCCTCACTTTCACCAGAAACTGAATTCTGCACTTCCTCTTCTAAAATTGGTACAATCAGATTATCCTTGGACATCAAGTTATATTTCATCACAAATTTGGTAAACCGATGACATAGGAAAGTTTCATTCTGAGGACAGAAAAAATGTACATGTTAATACAGATTACAAAAGGATCATTTAAAATTACTCAGGGACAAAAATTCCTTCATGGGGAGCACTATGTTACAAAAAAAATGTAGAATATAATTTGTGCTGCATTCTGAAGCTTTCCAGGATACATGATTAAGCTTCATCTGAGATTTTTGTTTTCAACTAAAAAAGAAGAAATTACCTGCTAGGTGACAGAACATGGAAACGTCTTCTTACAATGCTTCTTACACTATATTTCACAAAACATCAGCACCCTTAAAACATGAAGACATTTCTATAAGATAGTCCCAAACCCCATTTTTATGGATCCATTCAATTTCATTAACCAAATACAATCTCTTGTCCATGAATGAAGAGATGTTAGGAGTTCACACATATAGTTATCACATATCTTTTCGTGATAAACAATGTTATACAAACCACAAAAAGAAACAAAAACCAAATATATTAAAGGCACAAGAGAAGAAAATTTATACCAATTCAATTCATTCCTTTCTACCCTTGATTCTGTGATATCCATACACAATGTAATTTTGTTATTTAAAATTTCCAGTGGTTCAACTAATAATCTCCAAATACCTTTGTGCGTAATTGATTGCTCATCTTGGTATTCAACCTACTTTCATTTCCAGAGGTGTCAAACTCGCAAGTCACATGATGTGTTGTGATGTATCGCAACTTTTTTGCTATTGCCGGCAATTGGGCGGGCATGGTTTCGCTATGATGTATCCGGTCCACAGGCCGGCAGTTTGACACCCCTGTTCTAAACTCTTTTCAACCACATATTCTTCTCACGTACTCTTTTCCCACTGAATTAAATTTAATTTTATGTTTTTCCTGACATATCCAACTTTCTCTTCCATTGAACAAAAAGGACAAAAATACATTTTAGTCACTTCTGTTTGTTTCATACTTTCATTCCTCTGGGCAAACTACATATTGCTATCTTCTTACCATTATTTGCAACCCATTATTATCACAAACACTCTTTGTACATTTACTGTACATAAGCAGCCAAGACAATATACCTATATTCTTATCTTACATTCTGCTATTGACCCATTTGTTTGATGTTAAATTAAAAAAACTCAAAAGAATCACTCAATATTTATAGAAAATTATTAATTTTTAAGATGAAAGTACATTCAGGTTTTATCTTTTCTTCCATATATTTTTGTGAAAATGCATTTACAGAACATCAGATGATCAAAACAGACTAAATGTATAAGATTTTGATAAAGAAACTGCAAGAGACAATCTCTTACTTTCCCTAGATTTTATGTTCAAATCACATATCCAGAGAGCATTTTGAAACCATAATAATTATACCACGCTGTCATAAAAACAGCAACAACACTCAGCAGGCACACACACTAAACAGCAATTCCAAAGATACCAATATAAAAAAATAGTAGACCAATAAAATTATTCTGTCATTACAATATCTGGTACTAAAGAACACAACCTAAAGGCTTCCCCAAAAGTAAAATCTATGTATTCAGTTGTCCCAGTTAAATGCATTTAAAACTGCCACCTCAAACATTTACAACCCAATCCTATATGCATCTATTCAGAAGTTAAGCCTCATATAGTTTAATAGAGCACATTCCAAAACACAGAGGTAATACTCTTTGTAATAAAGCACTTACTTCATATTCATCAAATATTTGACGATGATGAAAATATGCATGTGAAAATATTCTGTAAATCCTACGGCAAACAGATCCTAGTTTGGCTACAGATGATTCCTTTATACTAACCCTGCAAACACAAGATTTTTTTGCTGCATTAAAGATTCCCATAATCCTCATTGACCATATATGAAATTAATACTGAAATAAGGTTTCTATAATTCTGAGAAAATATTTACCTGCTGGGGAAATATTTATTGCTATTCAGAAGACATGCAGCACCATCCAGTGTATGTCTAGTGTAGTCAATGGCAGGACACTAGAAAAAAAAAGTACTGCATTTGAATATAGACAATATTTTAATACTTTCAAATAATCTAAAACCCAGTTATGAAAAAAAATCCTTTTCAAATTCAATTCTTCACACAGCCATGAAATTGAGGAATTGCCTTGTGCTCAACTGAGATACGAATGGGAACAAAGTAAATAACAATGAATGCCAAATTATTATTTGAATTGTGTATTTTTTATAAAATTTAATATGGTGTTACAGCGTAAGAAAAAGTCAATACCCTCTGTAATTACTCACTTGCAAGCATATAGCAATAGGACTTTAGACTTATATACCGCTTCACAGTGCTTTACAGACCTAAGTGGTTTACAGAATCAGCATATTGCTCCCAACAATCTGGGTCCTCATTTTACCAATTACTGATACAGGGAGGGGCTTATGTACGGAAACACACCAGAAATTAGGAGAATCTCACTAACAACTAGAGAACAGCAACTGGTGGATCACGGGTGTCAAACTCGCGACGTCACGTGATGCAATGTCATGTGACTTTTTCCCCATTGCCAGGAATGGGGTGGGTATGGTTTTGGCGTGACGCATCTGGCCTGCAGGCCGGCAGTTTGACACCCCTGTGGTAGATGAACAGAAGTGCAGAGTTTTGTTTCTGAACATACAGTATAGGAAAGTAATAAACGGCTAGCACGTATGTGCGGGGGAACCTTTACCTTTACCTTTTTAACACAATTAGTAAAACATATTTAATATTTACAGTTCCCATTTTCTGTCTTACCTCTTTGGGAGTTTTATGGGCTGCACAAAGAAAAATCCATTGTTCAGTTGCTGTCATCTGTGTGCATGTGTCTGGGTGGCATTCACTCTATCAAAATAGTTGCACAATAAATATTTGTTGAGCCTATATGAAAAATACATTTTGTGCAAATAACATCCTTTCTATCTGACCATTATAAATAACTAAAAAAATACTAAAAAAGTGTTGTTTTAACTAATTTTAAAAAAGATTCTTAAGTGCCTAAAGAAAAATGAAAAAAGGTACCTGAAGTTTAACTGCAAGACCATTTAGCTCCAGACAGAATTGCCTAAAAATTTAGGAAAAAAGATCGTCATCCTTTTTTTCTCTCATCTGATGTAGTTACAAGCCTAAGAAACACCACAAAGACTGTAAAATGCTGTTAATTGTTACTGTTGGAAAGAACCATGGAAAAATACACCTTAGATGTTATTTATATCCATCAAAAGATAACAGTTACATATTTAAGCTTTTCTAAGATTCTAATAAAAACAAGGGTATTTAGTAAATTTGACAAAAATTTCAATAGCAAAAATAGGTTACACAGGGTTGACCAAAGCCACTAGCTTCTATAAAGAAGATATACTATTCAGATGACCTGCCTAAGTGCCTGATGGCTAATAAAGGGCAATACTGAGGAATACTTACATGGCCTCTAGAAAATATAGATTATCCATCAGTTTGGGGCAATGTACAATTAGCATATTTCTACCTCAGGCAGAGTGGGGAACATGGTAGAATATGAAGTTGAAAATGGCCAAAGTATATTTCTTTAATACCGTACAAACAGCAATCTTGTATACCCCCACTATTTTATTATAGCCACAAGACCCAGAGTAAAAAAAATACATTTTAAAATAAACTATAAACCCACAGAGCTGTTTGTGGGGAGGGGGGAAAATATTTCGTAAATATCCATCTGAATGATTAAAAGGATAAGATGAAGTAAAAGAATAAGGCCTTTTAAAGGATGTATCTTCACCACTTCTACTTAACATATATTCCTTTTGTGAGACGTCTCATCACTAGAGTCTCTGAAGCAATTAGCAGGTGACATCACAATTTTTTTAATGAGAAAGTACTGCTTTTTTAGTGCTCTTGATCTACTTGCCTTGTAAATGATGTAAATGAACACCAATTTCTCAAAAACAGAAACTTTTTTTACAGAATTAGGTGCAGTTACCTTAAATGTTCATATTTCCAAACACCTTCATCCTGTCCTTCTGGAGGCTCAAGAATTTTGTCAATGTTTGAACAGTCCCCCCTTATATTTTGTTGGATATACTAGAGAGGAAAATGTTTAAAAATAATCATAAATATATCGTACACATGTAAGGCGGTAGCAAAATTTACACTGAACACTTCCCAACCAACCTTTTTACCTGCTATGCTAATCCCTGTTCTCATGTTTTGCATCAGAGTTCCAACATAAATGAGTTACTATATGTACAATTTACTTCAATTAAAAACTGTCAGTCCTGTAACTGAACTTATTAACAACAGGGTGAAAAAAGAACCAGGCAGCTCAGTAAGCGTGCAACATTTATGTCTTTCTAGTGTAAAAATGATATAATAACCATTCAATAACAAAGCAGGTAAAACTATATAATGATGCAATCTAATCCATTATGAATCCATAACTGTCAAAAAGTAAATGAATAGAATAACATCATAGAGTTAAATGATGGGTACCTGTTGAACTGCCAATGTGCTATCCATCTCTTCAAATGATTCATCAGGCCAATTATAAAAATCCTAAAACAAAAAACCAGAAAGACTGAAGAACAATCAAGTCATAAAAATATTCAGGTTTATAACAGAACTTGGTATGCCTTTTAACAATGTAAATAAAAGAACAGACACAACTGCCTTCAGATCTGCATAATTTCATGTTTTTTGCTGCCTAAAGAATAGCTTAAAAATCATTTTGTTGAATCTATAAAATAACCTCATTATTTCTGTCTACTGTATAAGGCATTTTATTATACAGAACGCTTCCAAGAACAATAGATACAATAGTATCTTCTCAGTATCTTTCATAGCAGAAAAACTCATTGGATAGCAATACAGGAACTCAAGTGGCATACATATTCTATTCATTACAATAGGGGTCCCCAACCTCCGGTCCGTGAACCGGTATCAGGCCACGGCAAGCCAGCAACCAGGCCGCATGAACAAGCAAAGTCTCATCTGTGGGGTGCAGGCAGCATACAAAACCACACACTCTCCAGTCCATGGAAAAACCTTTCTCCATGGAACCGGTCCCTGGTGTCCAAAAGGTTGGGGACCTCTGCATTACAAACTAGTCTCAAGAAAACAAGGTGGCATCAAATGTATAGAAATCAAGCACAAGCAACTACAGGTAGTCCTCAGCTTATGGCAATTGAGTCCAAAATTTCTGTTGCAAAGCAACACAGTCGTTATGTGAATTCCACCCCATTTTACGATCTTTCTTGCCACAGTTGCTAAGTGAATCATTGCAGTTGTTAAGTTAGTAAAACAGCTGTTAAGTGAATCTGGTTTCACTGATTTGCTTGTCAGCAAAGTTGTGATTGCAAAAGGTGATCACATGACACTGGGACACTGCAACCGCCATAAATATGAGTCAGTTGCCAAGCATCTAAATTTTGATCACACGACCATGGAGATTCTGCAATGGTCCTAAGTGTGAAAGCTGGCCATAAGTCACTTTTTTCAGTGCCATTGTAACTTCAAGCAGTCACTAGACTATTTTAAGTCTAGTACTATCTGTACACAATTAGTATACAAATGTTCTATCAGAGGTAGACAGGCCCTTAGGTACTTCAGAGAGTTTGGAATTCACATTCCCAACATTTCTAGACAGCAAAGTCAGCTTGTGAGAGGTACAGTTCCAATTGTTAATCAAGTTACTTACATTTGCAGTAAACAAACAGTAAAGGTAGGAGAGGAGCAAGAGAAATCAAGTAAACCTACAGACTGCACCTACCCTTCAAGTTTTCAATAAAAATGCTAAAACAGCAATTTAAAGAGCACTTTCAAAAAGGGGAGAATCAAACAACTTTATAACAATAATAATAGGAAACGACAGCATTTAATTATTGGAGAGAAGGTTGTTGGTATCAGCATCTGGCCAAAAATAAGCTCTTCCCAGCCTCAAACAGAGTCAGCGATCTCAAAAAGTACTAGGCTAATTCTGAACAGGAAAGGACAAACGATTTCTAATACCACCCATTTCTTCTGTGGGAAGAAGACATGAAGCCATCGTTTCAGAAGCACTTTGGCACCCTATATTATTATTACCCTCTGCAACATTCATCCACACCCATGTTCCAAGCCCACTCGGTCAACTTCCGCCTTTCCGCGCTTTAGTCACAGCTCCGACCTTTTTCCTACTACACCTTCCTCCTCCTCCAAATATCCCCCGCCCATTTTTCCTGCAGACCCACCCATGTTCTACTTCTCTCCCACTTCCTCGGGAGGAGGGGGGGGGAAGGCACCCGGACCCTTCCAAGCCTTTTTCTTTCTCACATTTTCCAACGTTCTGGAACAGCTATATCTCGCAGTTCCCCAATTCCAGGCTGCCGTCGATTCCTTTCAACGGGCGGGACGTTGCTCTGGTTCATTAAAGGTAAAGGTTCCCCCGCACATGCGTGCTAGTCGTTTCCGACTCTAGGGGCCGGTGCTCATCTCCGTTTCAAAGCCGAAGAGCCAGCGCTTGTCCGAGGACGTCTCCGTGGTCATGTGGCCGGCATGACTAGACGCCAAAGGCGCACGGAACGCTGTCACCTTCCCACCGGAGTGGTCCCTATTTTTCTACTTGCATTTTTACGTGCTTTCGAACTGCTAGGTTGGCAGAAGCTGGGACGAGTAACAGGCGCTCACTCTGCTACACGGCACTCGGGATTCGACCCGCCAAACTGATCGACAAGCTCAGTGTCCTAACCCACTGAGCCACCGCGTCCTTACAGCGCCATATCTCCAAAGACTTCGGGCCCAGGGCGTAAGTGTCTAACCCCGGACAGACACACACACACACACAGAGATACAGACACACACACACACACACACACAGAGACAGACAGACAGACAGACAGACACACAGAGAGACAGACACACACACACACACACACAGACACACACACACACAGAGAGACAGACACACACACAGAGGAACAGACACAGACACACACACACACACACACAGATGCTTTCTCAGTCCCCCCCCCCAATACACACACACACCTGAGGGGACGCCGCATTGACTAACCTTTTCTCGCCCCGCCCTCCGTTCTCACACCAAACCCTGCCGGCCATGGCGGGGAGCTATCCTTGCCCTTCCTTTCTCCCAGCGCCGGCCCTGCGCTCGCCGAATCTGCTCCAAAGCGAACGGAGCGGCCCTCTTCCTGGGAAGGGCGGCGTGGGGGGGGGGGGTAACAAGTAGGCCTCCGCCACCAGCAGCAGCTGCTTCCCCCTCCCACACCGTCAATACCCGGCCCGTCGCCTCGCCGCAGCCGCGGCCCTGCCCCGAGCGTTCCGAGGCCTGGCGTGCGAACGACGGACTTACCTGGGCCTTGGTGCCCGGCCTGTTCCGCCTTAGCACAGCCGTCCCCTCCGCCATGACCATAGTGACAGCGAGCGGCGCCAGGACCCGGATGCGGCGGCGGCGGCAGCTACCCAAAGAGGCGGAAGACGCGCGGAAAAGACGCGAGACGACAAGCAGGCTGACTTCCCCCCGAAGGGCGGGGAAAGGAGCAGAGGCGCAGAAGAGCCCGCGGGGATTCGGAGAACTAGGCAGCGTCCTACATCAGAGGGGCGGGCCTAAGGAGGGAACTGGCGGGGGGAACTGATAGAGCGGCGCTTGCAGGAAAACCAAAAACAGCGCCCTCCAGCTTGGGAGGAGACAAAGTTCAGTGGGATAAGTAAGGGAACAAGGCGGAGCCGAACGTGTGACGAGGGGCAACACCGGAAGGAGCGGGGAAAGCTGAATTGAAGGGCAAGGACAGGGGGTAGGCAACCTCGGCTCTTTTATGACTCGTGGACTTCAACTCCCAGAATTCCTGAGCCAGCCATGCTGAGGGAAAAGGGAGTTTCCACGCTAAGTCATGCTGGCTCAGGAATTCTGGGAGTTGAAGTCCACGAGTCATAAAAGAGGGGGTAGGCAACCTCGGCTCTTTTATGACTCGTGGACTTCAACTCCCAGAATACCTGAGCCAGCCATGCTGAGGGAAAAGGGAGTTTCCACGCTAAGTCATGCTGGCTCAGGAATTCTGGGAGTTGAAGTCCACGAGTCATAAAAGAGGGGGTAGGCAACCTCGGCTCTTTTATGACTCGTGGACTTCAACTCCCAGAATACCTGAGCCAGCCATGCTGAGGGAAAAGGGAGTTTCCACGCTAAGTCATGCTGGCTCAGGAATTCTGGGAGTTGAAGTCCACGAGTCATAAAAGAGGGAGTAGGCAACCTCGGCTCTTTTATGACTCGTGGACTTCAACTCCCAGAATTCCTGAGCCAGCCATGCTGAGGGAAAAGGGAGTTTCCACGCTAAGTCATGCTGGCTCAGGAATTCTGGGAGTTGAAGTCCACGAGTCATAAAAGAGGGAGTAGGCAACCTCGGCTCTTTTATGACTCGTGGACTTCAACTCCCAGAATTCCTGAGCCAGCCATGCTGAGGGAAAAGGGAGTTTCCACGCTAAGTCATGCTGGCTCAGGAATTCTGGGAGTTGAAGTCCACGAGTCATAAAAGAGGGAGTAGGCAACCTCGGCTCTTTTATGACTCGTGGACTTCAACTCCCAGAATTCCTGAGCCAGCCATGCTGAGGGAAAAGGGAGTTTCCACGCTAAGTCATGCTGGCTCAGGAATTCTGGGAGTTGAAGTCCACGAGTCATAAAAGAGGGGGTAGGCAACTTTGGCTCTTTTATGACTCGTGGACTTCAACTCCCAGAATTCCTGAGCCAGCCATGCTGAGGGAAAAGGGAGTTTCCACGCTGAGTCATGCTGGCTCAGGAATTCTGGGAGTTGAAGTCCACGAGTCATAAAAAAGCCAAGGTTGCCTACCCCTGCCCTAGGGAGAAAGCCCTCGTCTCTATGCCCAAAAGCTGTGCTGGCTCAGGAATTCTGGGAGTTGGAGTCCACGAGTCCCCTGGGGCATAGAGGAAGTAGGAAAGCAGCATGTGCGTTGGAAGCTTGCCGGGCGGGAGGGGTTTGGGGGGGCTTCCCGGAAAGAGGGCCAGGCGTCTCTCATGGAGGAACTTCCGGACGGGCCTCTGGCGCCTTCAGACGCGTCGGTCGCTCTGCGCGCGTGTTTGCGAGACGCGGGGCGGGAAGGGTGGTCTGCGAAGGTCGGGTTCTTACTCGGCCAGCGGCTGTTCAGACTGTGCCCTCCGGCTTATCGGCCGGAGATGGCGGTGCGCTGAGCCCTTCTGCCTCTCGGGGCGGTCGCTCCCCTTCGTTCCCTGTTTTGAACGGAGAGAGACGAAATGAGCGTACTTTGTTGTTAGTTGCGAAGTCGTGTCTGACCCATTGTGACCCCATGGACAATGTTCCTCCAGGCCTTCCTGTCCTCTACCATCTTCTGGAGTCCATTTAAGCTGACGCCTACTGCTTCAGTGACTCCATCCAGCCACCTCATTCTCTGTCGTCCCCTTCTTCTATTGCCCTCAACCTTTCCCAGCATTAGGCTCTTCTCCAGTGAGTCCTTCCTTCTCATTAGGTGGCCAAAGTATTTGAGTTTTAGCTTCAGGATCTGGCCTTCTAAAGAGCAGTCAGGGTTGATCTCCTCTAGGACTGACCGGTTTGATCGCCTTGCAGTCCAAGGGACTCGCAGGAGTCTTCTCCAGCACCATAGTTCGAAGGCTTCAATTCTTTGGCACTCAGCCTTTCTTATGGTCCAGCTTTCACTGCCATACATTGCAACTGGGAAGACCATAGCCTTGACTATACGCACTTTTGTTGACAGGGTGATGACTCTGCTTTTTAGTGTGCTGTCTAGATTTGTCATGGCTTTCCTCCCCAGGAGCAAGCGTCTTTTAATTTCTTGGCTACAGTCCCCATCTGCAGTGATCTTGGAGCCCAGGAAAATAAAATCTGTCACTACCTCCATTTCTTCCCCATCTATTTGCCAGGAATTGAGAGGGCCAGTAAACCCTTAAGAGCTGGTCGGATAACTTTGTACAGATATTCATTTACTGTGAACTTCGGTGTAGTAATGGCGAGTTCAAGGAAAGCTCTCAGCGGCGTCCGTCAGCAATAGCTGAAACCCCAAACGTCCACTGACTTGACGAGCCAAGTTAACCGGCGTTGTCCAGAAGGGCGAGATTTTACAGCCCTTCGGAAGCCCCTCAGACACAGCTGGGAGGAGAAATGAGCCTGTTCTTTGCGTAGCGAGCTCTGGAAGGGCTTTAGCACCCATCTTCTCCCCCGTGCGAAAGAGGCGCTTCTGAAGAGCTGCAGTCAGCCGGCCGACAACTTCTAATCCTGCTGATCTTGCTTTCTGAGTGTCACCTCCCACCAATTATATTTATTACATTTATATGCTGACAGGTTTTATTTTCCTGGGCTCCCAAGATCACTGCAGATGGGGACTGGAGCCAAGAAATTAAAAGACGCTTGCTCCTGGGGAGGAAAGCCATGGCAAATCTAGACAGCACACTAAAAAGCAGAATCATCACCCTGCCAACAAAAGTGCGTATAGTCAAGGCTATGGTCTTCCCAGTTGCAATGTATAGCAGTGAAAGTTGGACCATAAGAAAGGCTGAGCGCCAAAGAATTGAGGCCTTTGAACTATGGTGCTGGAGAAGACTCCTGCGAGTCCCTTGGACTTCAAGGCAATCAAACCGGTCAGTCCTGGAGGAGATCAACCCTGAATGCTCTTTAGAAGGCCAGATCCTGAAGCTAAAACCCAAATACTTTGGCCACCTAATGAGAAGAAAGGACTCACTGGAGAAGGGCCTAATGCTGGGAAAGATTGAGGGCAATAGAAGAAGGGGACGACAGAGAATGAGGTGGCTGGATGGAGTCACTGAAGCAGTAGGCGTGAGCTTAAATGGACTCCAGAAGATGGTAGAGGACAGGAAAGCCTGGAGGAACATTGTCCATAGGGTCGCGATGGGTCGGACACGACTTCGCAACTAACAACAATGCTGTCCAATCTCACTGTTCTGGAGATGCGGCAGCCATTAATGAACTGCAGGGCGAGAGATTTGCAATTTTCCGATATATGGCAATTATAAAACCGGTTTCCTTAAGTTTTTTTTAATGCTTTTGGGTAATCTGGAATGTAAATATTTTTACTACTGTACCATTTCTTTTGACTGCAAATTTTCTGTGAAATTGAATTAGAACTAGGGTAATCAAAGAATTAAACTCTTACATTTTCACAAGGGTGGCTTTGCAGTGAATTTTCTATTTTCAGTTATTACTAAGAAAACTTGAACACTGGTTTGCATTAAGAAAACCCTTGTAGGCACCTAAGAATTACAACCAAAATTTTTGAAATGTAATTTTAACCATGACTTCACTTTTAAAAGTGACTTGTATTTTTTTCTTCTTTTTCTTCAGGAAGAAAAGGTAGTTTTAGGAGGAAGTGAGAATAGGAAATTTGTTTCAACTACTTTTGTGGAGGAAGAGAATGCAGAAACTGCCCTTCTATCACAAGCCTTGGAAAACTATCTTCATGATTTAAGCCATTATATTCCTTGTGAATGAAATGTATGTTCATTATATATCTAAATCACTTAATAGCAGATGGCTGAGTTATCTGCTGGTCTCCCTGTCTCCAGTCCTTTCTACCCATCTGGTATATTCAGGTAAAATAGGTGTGCTTCAAATTCCCTCAATTAAAGTCATCTTGTCCTTGTTGCTATCCTTGTACTCTGGAATAGGATCCCCCCAGTGATATGAATAGTGTCCACTCTTTGAATGAATGAACCTTTATTGTCAAAGTATAACCATGTATACATTGAGATTGGCTGAGCCTCCCTACATGCCCCCTCCACCACAACTCACAGTGAAAACAAACCCACCATCTTGTTACACCATGTGAGCTAATTGCACACAACACACTGGCCTTGCAAGTCAATCATACATAAAGTTATTTCCCCTTCAAGAGCCTGACAGCCCATGGATAGCTGTTCTTCAGCCTGTTGGTACGGCTGGCTATACTCCTGTATCTCCTACCCGATGGTAGGAGAGTAACGAGGACCGACCAGGGTGTGAGTTGTCCCTGAGAATTTTCCTCTCTTCCAAGGTAGCAAATTCTGGCAATGTTATGCAGTGGTGTCAGGGAACAGCCCACAATGTTTTGTGCTGTGCTCACCACCTTCTAATATTTTCCTATTCGCGGCTGTCAGGCCAGCATACCAAACCACGATACAGTGCAAGAGGACGCTCTCTATAGTAGACTGGTTGGTTAAAAAAGGTCATTAGCCATTGTTGTACCCTGTTCTTCCGCAAGACCCTGAGGAAGTGGAGTCTCTGTTGGGCCTTTCTGGCCACCTGGGTTGTATTGACTTTCCAGGTAAGATCTTCACAGAGGTAAACTCCAAGGAATTTAAAGGAGGAAACTCTTTCCACACAGCCCCCCCACCCGATATAAAGTGGGGCAGGTTCCTCTCTTTTCCTCCAGAAGTCTAGCACCATCTCCTTTGTCTTGCTGATGTTCAGGTGCAAGTTGTTCTCTAGACACCATAGGGATAGTTTTTGCACCTCCTCCCCCCCCTACGCTGTTTCATCTCCACCTGTATTAAGACCCACTATGGTAGTATCATCTGTGAACGTAATGATCGCAGTAGATGGGTCAGACGATACACAATTGTATGTGTACAATGAGTACAGGTTGGGGCTAAGCACGCAGTCCTGTGGCAAGCCCGTGCAAAGCTTCAGGGTGGTGGATAAAACACACCTGACCCTCACTGTTTGTAGCTGGTCCCTTAGAAAGTCTTTAATCCAATCGCAGATGGAGGGGGAAAAATTCAAGTCAGTCAGCCTTTCAATCAGTATGCTTGGCAGAATGGTGTTGAAAGCCGAGCTATAATCAATGAAAAACATCCTGACATAGCTTCCAGATTTCTCCAGATGGCTTGCTACAGAATGTAGAGCAGTAGCTATGGCATCGTCTGTCGACCTATTTCCCCTGTAGGCAAACTGATGTTTGTCAAAGTCCAGTGGGAGGCATGTCCTAAGATGTTGGAGAACCAGCCTTTCAAAGCATTTCATCACTACAGACGTTAATGCAACAGGTCTGTAGTCATTCAGGCACTCAATTGCTGTTTTCTTTGGGACTGGGACAATGGTAGCTGCTTTCAAGCATGATGGTACACAGGCCGATTGCCAGGAGATGTTAAAGATATTTGTCAGGACCCCTGCTAATTGATTGGCACAGTTCTTAACCACTAACCCCAGCACCCCTTCTGGGCCTGCAGCTTTGCTGGGATTCACAGCCTTCAATACAGCTTTCACTTGATGTTCACACAAGTGTCTCAGAAGACCCTTAAGACCTGGTGCCTCCCAGGCCTAGATGGAGTTGCAGTATTTGTGAAGCTCCTATTATGTTTTTATTGTGACATTCTGGGCCAACATTTTGTTTCATGCTTTTAATTATTCTAATTATATCTGTATAAGATGCCCAGAGTCTTTTGGAAATGGGTCATAATAAATTTAATAAGTAAATGTACAGTGCTAAAGCAGCACCAAAATGAATACATTAGCAAGAAATTGTTTCACTATACAGATAAGTTTTATTTCAAGGTCACAATATCATTTGAGAAATGTTGTATTAAGAAAATAATTATTTACATGATGGAACAAAAGCATTTGAGCACTTTTTGTGGAATGACAACTTCATGATAATGTCAGAGTATGAACTGCTCAATCAAGATATTTTCCAAGAATATCGCCATCTCTAAATATGAAATAGTCCTGCAAATAGAGAATACAAATTACCATTCACCAAAGACAAAAAGTTACTAGTTCAAAAGTCAAGGCAATTAAGTTGTTCCAGCAGATATGGATTTACGAGCACAAAGATTAATGCTCTACAAATAGTGAGGCAAGGACATGGCCTTTATATTTATTTCATTGAAAAGGGGGGGCGGGAGAGAAGAGATAATTGAAACTAATTACCTTGAAGACAGCCTTCATCTGGACTGAAATATTCCAATTTAAAGGATAGACTACAGATTTCCCACTAATAGCCAAGTTAGTTCCAGCCTGAATTGGACCCATTTTTACCACTAAGCTACATGTACAACCAGCTTTATCTCCAGCAATCTCATGTTATTCTATGTAAAGTTATGTTCTCTAGAGATTATCTTTCAACCCCGTTATCCTATTACTTGCATGTACCAGTTTGAACATACTTGCAGTGTGGTAAGACCCCAAGAACAAAACTAATGAAGTAGGGTATAGATGTGAACCCCTTCATGGATTACTGCCTTGTCATGGCAAAGGGGCTTGCGTAATTCAATGAAGCTATGAGCTATGCCGTGCAGGGCCACCTAAGACAGACAGGTCATAGCAGAGAGTTCTAACAAAACGTGATGCACTGGAGAAGGAAATGGCAACCCACTCCAGTATCTTTGCCATGAAAACCCACTGGACAGTACCAAAAGGAAAAAAATATATGATGCTGGAAGATGAGCCCCTCAGGTCGGAAAGGGTCCAATATGCTGCTGGGGAAGAGCAGAGGGCTAGTACTAGTAGCGCCAGAAAGAATGAAGTGACTGGGCCAAAGCTGAAAGGACGCTCAGCTGTGGATGTGTCTGGTGGTGAAAGGAAAGTCCGATGCTGTAAAGATTTTTTCTCCATAGGAACCTGGAATGTAAGATCCCTGAATCAAGGAAAGCTGGACGTGGTCAAACAAGAGATAACAAGACTGAACATCGACATCTTAGGTATCAGCAAACTAAAATGGACAGGAATGGGTGAATTTAATTCAGATGACCATCAGGTATACTACTGCGGGCAAGAATCCCTCAGAAGAAATGGAGTAGCCTTCATAGTCAATAAAAGAGTAGAAAAAGCAATACTGGGATACAATCCTCAAAATGACAGAATGATCTCAGTTCGAATCCAAGGCAAACCATTCAATATCACAGTAGTCTATGCCCCAACCACCGGTGCTGAAGAGGATGAAATTGACTGGTTCTATGAAGCCCTACAGCACCTTATAGAACTAACACCAAAAAATGATGTCCTTATCATCATGGGGGATTGGAATGCTAAAGTAGGAAGCCAAAAGATAACCGGAATAACAGGCAAGTTTGGCCTTGGAATACAAAATGAAGCAGGGCACAGGCTGATAGAATTTTCTCAAGAGAACACGATGGTCATAGCAAACACTCTTTTCCAACAACCCAAGAGACGGCTCTACACATGGACATCACCAGACGGTCAACACAGAAATCAGATTGACTATATGCTCTGCAGCCAAAGATGGAGAAGCTCCATACAGTCAGTAAAAACAAGACCAGGAACTGACTGTGGCTCAGACCACGAGCTTCTCATTGCAAAATTTAGGCTTAAACTGAAGAAAGTAGGGAAACAGTAGGCCACTCAGGTATGAACTAAATCATATCCCTGACAAATATACAGTAGAGGTGACAGATTTAAGGAATTAGATCTGATAGACAGAGTGCCTGAAGAACTATAGACGGAGGTTCGCAACATTGTGCAAGAAGTAGCAACTAAAACCATCCCAAAGAAAAAGAAATGCAAGAAAGCAAAATGGCTGTCTGAGAAAGCTTTGCAAATAGCTGAGGACAGGAGGGAAGTGAAAGGCAAGTGAGAAAAATAAAGATACACCAAATTGAATGCAGAATTCCAGAGAATAGCTAGAAGAGATAAGAATGCCTTCTTAAATGAACAGTGCAAAGAAATAGAAGAAAACAATAGAATAGGGAGGATTAGAGATCCCTTAAAGAAAATTGGAGATGGAAGGGAACGTTTTATGCAAAAACGGGCATGATAAAGGACCAAAATGGCAGGGACCTAACAGAGGCAGAAGAGATTAAGAAGTGGCAAAATTACACAGAAGATCTATACAAGAAGGAGCTTAACATCCCAGATAAGGAACTAGAGATCAAATTGCCAACATACACTGGATCATGGAGAAAGCTAGGGAGTTCCAGAAAAACCAAGATCATGGCATCCGGCCCTCTCAATTCCTGGCAAATAGATGGGGAAGAAACGGAGGTAGTGACAGATTTTATTTTCCTGGGCTCCAAGATCACTGCAGACGGGAACTGCAGCCAAGAAATTAAAAGACGCATGCTCCTGGGGAGGAAAGCCATGGCAAACATAGACAGCACACTAAAAAGCAGAGTCATCACCCTGCCAACAAAAGTGTGTATAGTCAAGGCTATGGTCTTCCCAGTTGCAATGTATAGCTGTGAAAGTTGGACCATTAGAAAGGCTGAGCGCCAAAGAATTGATGCCTTTGAACTATGGTGCTACTGGAGAAGACTACTGCAAGTCCCTTGGACTGCAAGGCGATCAAACCGGTCAGTCCTAGAGGAGATCAACCCTGACTGCTCTTTAGAAGGCCAGATCCTTAAGTTGAAACTCAAATACTTTGGCCACCTAATGAGAAGGAAGGACTCACTGGAGAAGAGCCTAATGCTGGGAAAGATTGAGGGCAAGAGAAGAAGGGGACGACAGAGAATGAGGTGGCTGGATGGAGTCACTGAAGCAGTAGGCGTGAGCTTAAATGGACTCCAGAAGATGGTAGAGGACAGGAAGGCCTGGTGGAACGTTGTCCATAGGGTCGCGATGGGTCGGACACGACTTCGCAACTAACAACAACAAATAGATGTGAACGCAAGGATAATTTACAAGGATAGAAAAATATGGAAACCTAAATGATACTAGATTAAACATAAATCTAGATTCATATGTCCTTTAACTTGTTTAATGCTTTTTTTCCAGTTTTGCTTTCTTCTACTTTTTGCATAAAAGGTTCCTTCTGTGAGGAATCAGGAGTGGTGTGGTGCAGAGACTGGGTGGAGGGAGCAGGCCCAAAGGTTGTGGGGACACTAAGGGGTGGGAAGTGAAGCAAGGAATGTCTTGGGCTGCACTAGGTCTCCCCCACTTGGGAACCCTGTGTGTCCACTTAATGATTTGCACTATTTAATGACCAATCAGGGAGACCAGGGTGTGGAGGTCATTAAGCAAGGTCACCTCACTTAGTAGCTGTCACATGCAACTAATGAGCAAACTCCCCATTATGATCATACAGTAGATGGAGACTACATGTTTTCTAAATCAAAAAATACTGGTTTACAAGGTATTTTTATGACCAGATCTACAAACAGTAAAGTTTGCTTAAATATAGGATTGAGAAATGCATTCAAAATGTATGTTTAGTCCAGACTTCACGTCTGGACAAAGCAGGAATTAAAATGCAATATTTTAATATGGAAAAAAGGCAAGCATTTTAAAAAGAAATATGAATGTTTACAGCTAAGGACTAGTCAAATAGAAATCGGCATACAGTTGAACCCAAAAGCTTGGAATGTCAGATATCTAGTCTTGCTATGGCAGCTTTAACAAAGCGATGTCCATGCATAAACCTAAATACAATTCCTTTCTTAAAATTAAATTGTGGAATTGAAAGAATGAACATTTAATGTAAAACTAACCTTATCTTCCAGTATAACTTTTGTACCCCCGTATTCAGGTAGTAGAACCTTCTCACCAACTTTTACACTAACTGGGTGAGTGTTTCCATCCTAAAAGGAAGAATATGAATTGTGAACATTACAGTACACTAAGAAATACTTTGTGGTGAGAATACATTTTAACTTCAAAGTTGCAGAATCAAATGAAAAACAGTTCCCGGACATGCTGCTATTTCTTATCTTGAGAGAGAAGTCTACTATAAACCATACCGAACCCAATGAATTTCATTTTGTATTTTCAAACACTGGCAGTTTTTAGATGTTGGAATTGCATATAAGTAAACTTTTTTTTGCATTTGAATATGTCTCCTCCACAAAGCTTGCTGATAAGTATTGAAGGGCAATTAAATCATTATGTTTCTATTAGGGACATATGGAATGTCTGTCTATGGAGCTTATGTGTTCTATTTGACGTGTTCCAGGATAAGAAGGAACAGAGGAAATGCAGAGGGTTTGATGGTTGAGGTGATAAGAAAGGAAGGCATGCGTGGGCCCGAATGGACATGTCATATCTGAATTCAAGTATACTGATGACTAAGGAAAGGGTAAGGAAAGCAACAAGGAAAATGGGGGAACAGGCTGAGCACAGGACAGTGCAGGAGAAAAAGGGGTGATGTGCACTTGTTTTATGTCACTTGCTCCTTAAAAATCAAATACGCTGCTCAAACCTCTGCAATGTGTTATATGATCCAAGTACATTCACCTTGCCAACACGATGAGGGCAAGAAACCAAGAATACAATTTAAAAAATCCAGAGAGGAAGCTATTTTAATGACCTGTATATCTTTTTAATCACCCTACTTCATGATAAAGTTAGTTGTAATATTTACTGGTTTTAAAAAAAGGAAGATGTCTGCCTGAACAAAGTAAGAAGAATAACACCTCAAAAATTGCCAGGGGCTCCATGAATCTAGCCCCAGGCTTAGGAACAGAGGTAGTTCTTTAAAAAATAGTTCTAGAACTTTTAAAGCATAAGAGTATATGTATGTCCAAGGAGACACTGTTCCAGAGGGCAGATGCTTCAACAGAAAAGGTGCACCTCTTCAGTTCTGCAAGAAGAGAGTTAACTGAAGGAGCCCAAGGCACACTGAATCTGGCCAAACATACTGGATGGACAGAAACAATTAAGAGACTGGTGATTTTTCAAATCACCAGGCTCTGTGCCATGAAGGGCCTTACAGATAACTAGAGAATTCATGCCCCATTGGGTCATTGTTTCAGAGATATTGTCTTACCGAAATAAGATATAAAATGACCGTGGGTGGTTAAAAAGCAGTGGGAGTGAGAGGGATTTCTGATTAACTGCAGACATCCCCATTGAACTCCTCTGAAAGTTATGAAAAAATGTAATTACAGTTACTATATTCCTATTTACCTTGTTTTTCGAACCTGATCCAACTGCCACAACAGTGGCTTGTAGCACCTTTCCTTGAGATTTTTCTGGAATCATGATTCCTCCTTTAGTTACTGTCTCAGCCACACATCTTTCCACCAGTACTCGGTCAAAAAGAGGAAGGAATTTTTTAAATGCCTGTCCTGCCTGTTAAAATAAAATAAAAACAGAAATTATCATGAAGCCTAAACAAAAATAATTTGTCACCTGAAAGATAACTAAGGGCTTATATAATTTGTACATAATATGAAATAACATTGGGAAGAAGAGCTCTGGGGAAAAAAACTGATGCTGGAAACAGTTAAGTAAATCTGGCTTCCCCATTGACTTTGCTTATCAGAAGATTGCAAAAGGTGACCACATGACTCCAGGACACTGCAACTATCATAAATATGAGCCACTATCAAGGGGAAGTATCTTATTCTCTCCCCCAACTTTTCCTTGTCTGATGTAGACAATTCTCCAATCTACTCTGGAGGGGGGGGGGAAGAGCAGAGAAATGGAGAAATTGATCTTTGGTCACTCCATTGACAAATGGGAAAAAACTGAGTTAATTGTAAAACACTTGAAGAAAATAATTAACTGCACGAAAATGTAAGTTAACATTCAACAGTTAAATTTAAGTTAATATTCAACAGTTTGAGTATAATGAACCTTGGATGGGTATTTTGAAGGCTTCACAACTACTTTAGTGATTTTTCAAATTCTATAAATGCTTTTATTTGGGATGCATCAGATCAGTTAAATGCAATAAATATATATAGTTAAAACTATG
Organism: Vipera ursinii; assembly: GCF_947247035.1. NCBI lineage: Eukaryota > Metazoa > Chordata > Lepidosauria > Squamata > Viperidae > Vipera > Vipera ursinii. Next base: position 173,325,528 of record NC_139512.1, on the reverse strand, counting down.
TTATGCAGCTTTCATGCATAAATAGGCCACAAAGTCAATATTTTTTTTATTAAAGAGTTTTACAAAAAAAGATTTTACAATACATCCCCAAATCCCACCCACCCCAAACCACCCCCCTTCCCCCCCACTTCCCAGAGCTGAATACAGGGTTATAGTTATAATAATCATATTCTAACTAAAGATTATCCATAATATAAAATTAACCAAATTCATAATGTGCTTTAACTCCCCTTTAACATAAATACATACAAAGTACTAACACTAAAATTAATAACAATATCCCTCTAAAACATGGGTCTTCAAACTCGGCCCTTTTATGACTCATGGACTTCAACTCCCAGAATTTCTCAGCCAGGCATGCTGGCTGAGGAATTCTGGGAGTTGAAGTCCATGAGTCATAAAAGGGCCGAGTTTGAAGACCCCTGCTCTAAAATCTACTCATAAGCTAAATGGAACTTTTTAGTCTCATATTTATTCTGAATATACTCTATCCATCTCCTCCAAACTGAAATATATCTTTCTTGTGAATGATCCTTCAAATAAGCAGAAATCTTAAGACATTTCTGCAAGATTCGAAACTTTAAACACCCAAAATGGTCAATAATTTCAAACAGTAACCATTTGTTTTAGCTAAGCGAAAACTAAATAAAAAGGAAGCTACCCAATTCATGTAGGATGTTTCAATGCACTCTAGCTGATTCCAAAGCTATCCAGATTATGGCATGGAGGATGGCAGAAATTACTAGAAGATTCTTCTAGTGTTCTCTAGAATCCTCTAGAGGCCACTGTTGCACCAGCAAAAGAAAACTAAGCACCTCTCATTTTAGAAAAATATCCATGGCATGCAAGTAACTGGAAACCGATATAATGCTTATGTTTCAATATAATGCTTATATGTTTTCTCTAGAGCTTTTCAGCAAAGTTAGCAAAACACCTATCCATAAATACCAAATACCTTCAAATACATGTTGTGGCGTCTACGAGGAGGTCCCTTCTTAACTTTCGAAAAATAAATCCTGACAAGAGGGCTCAAAACTGTGCAACTTATCTTGTTTTGAAATAACATTTCTTTTGTACCAAAAGAGATGAGAAAGTAAACATGAAGAGGACAGTAGGAAGGTAGATATTTTTTTCACTAAAACATTTCCAGCCCAAAGATCATTAAATTCTATTTCCCATGAAAACCAGTTTTAAGCAGCACTTAAGACATGTTTTTAAAACAAAGCCTCTTCCCTCTCTCCCCCCATGTGTGACCTATATGTCTTTTAAGTGGGCGTAACTACTATGGCTTCCTTTCACGAATCATGGGAACTTGCTTTGCATACCAGAGAAATCTCACACTGCAACCTTCTTACGCTATTTTGTAATACAAAATTTCAAATAACCACCATATACATACACTCATCTGTAGGTATGGTGGGATTCTTTTCAACAGGAACTGGCTGCAGATGAGCTTATGCAAACACGTGTACAGTATCTTAAAATCCAGCGTGAACAGAATAAAGCTTTTAGCATGCTGGCTTAGCTTTAGCAAAAATATTAAAAGGGAAAAATATTAAACAAAAGGGAAAAATATTAAACAAAAGGGGAAAAAACTAGACTTATTTCTGGATGAATAATCACATTGCCCAGTGCACAGTAACGTTCTTAAGCCTCCAAATAAATTTGGCCAACTGAAATATAACTTCTTTATGAGAACTGAAATCAGCAGCTCACTTCTGCCTGCTAACCCTCAGATATATATGATTTATAACGAATATTATTTAGAGGCCTCAGTCATAAGAAATACCACGTTCCATTTTCAAACAGTAGAGGAAGAAGACGAAGCCACGTGCAAAATCTTTCCTCCATATAATCTCCCAATTTTTTCCCCGAATTTAATCTTCCCATTTCTCTGCATTATTGCTAAGCACATTGGTTTGTGCTTAAATTGTAAGCCGCCCCGAGTCTTCGGAGAAGGGCGGGATATAAATGGGATTCAAATAAAATAAAATAAAATAAAATAAATTATCGCTGTCTTAAGTCAAGCCAAAGGTTTCCTCTTAGGATCCAGCTAAAGAAATTCTGAAGAACCACAAGGCAGGAATAACCTTCCGGCGTCCTCTACTCCTTAGGCCAGGGGTCGGCAACCTCGGCTCTTTTATGACTCGTGGACTTCAACTCCCAGAATTCCTGAGCCAGCTATGCTGGCTCAGGAATTCTGGGAGTTGAAGTCCACGAGTCATAAAAGAGCCGAGGTTGCCGACCCCTGCCTTAGGCGGAGGTCTACCGAAATCACAGTGGAGAGAAGACAGGGTGGAGCTCAGGGAGACCCACATCACGCAGGACAAAAGGCTTTCAGGCTCGCTCCTTCCATTTTCCCCGCGTCCTGCTCTCCGGCTGACAAGAAAGCAGAAGGGCAGAAGCCCGTCAGTCAAACTCACCATGCTGGACGCTTCCAACTCTTTCCTTTCTGGGTTCCTGCCGCTGCTCCGGCGCGCGCTTGCCCCCTGCTCTCGCGGCTAAGCCACACGTGAAAGGGTCGCGGGTTGCGCATGCGCCAGCCACACCCACCCGCTCCCGAGGAAAACTGCTTCCCGTGCCATTTTTATAGGCGGGAGAGAACGTTCCGCTCTCTTTTTTTCCCCAAGGTCGCTCTGACCTTTCTCCTCGCTTCCTACGCATCGCCAACTCCGATTCCCGTATCTTTCTCTTCCCTAAATTCGGGGTGGGAGGGGGGTGTTTCACCCTCCCAAGGAGGCCCGGAAGTGATGTAAACCCTTTTAGCCCGACCTTTGGTGAGCATGTGCGTTCCAGAAAATTCTGGAAGTACGCGGCCCGGGAACCTGTATAAGCATACGGAATGACGCCTTCGGGCCAATCAACTCCGGCGCTGGTTCGCGAGGGAGGCTTTCCGGGAGCCCCGCCCCTTCCCGCTCTCCGCCTCGCGTGGCGCAGGGAGTAGGCGGGGCCGGCGGAGTAGCCTCTACCCTCGTTCCCGGGTTCCCTTCCGCGCCAACCTTTCACGTGGGGAAGGAGGTGGGGCGGGGCAAGAGAGGGGAGAGCGCCGCGCTGCTTCCACCAAGCCCCCGCCAGCGGTCAGAAGGAGCCACCTCGCTCGTGCTGCGGTATCCCCCGTTGCCTTCGCCCAACCACAGGTAAAAGTGGGGCTCCGGGAGGATTGCGGTGGCCTGGCAGGGAAACCCGAGGCAAGGGGCTGTGAGAAACCAATGCTTCCTTTACACGTGTTCGCAAGGAACGGCCCAGCGCCTGCCTGGCACCCTCCTGCCCCTTTCGCCTCCGCCACCTCTGCGTGCACTCGGAAAAGATGGGATTTGGAGTCACGGCCTTCCTGATCGTCGGAAAAGGCTGGGGTCGCGAGAAGGGAGATTCCAGCGGTTCAAAAAGGGCGGGATTGCTAGATTGCGGGTTAGCCCGATCAGGGGAGCGATGGCGAGTCTTCGTGCGCACGAGTCTTTCTTCCCGCTGAATGATTGGTGGGCTTGCGAGCAATCGAGGCGGCCCTGGCCCTTCCCCGACCGGCCTGGGATCCATCCGCAGGCGGTGTTTAGACCGAGGGGGATCCTTGGTGCGCTCTGAGCTTTGCTTGTTTTCTTACGGACCTTCTCGTTAACCCTAACTAGGGAACGCGCGTCAGTGCTAGAGGGGTGTTTAGATACTCCAGCGATGGGGTTGGGTAAACAGCTCGCGGCGGATCCACGCGGGGTGGTAAGAGTCCTTTGCAGCTGGAAGGCGTCGATCTAGGGCAGGGGTCGGCAACCTCGGCTCTTTTATGACTCGTGGACTTCAACTCCCAGAATTCCTGAGCCAGCTATGCTGGCTCAGGAATTCTGGGAGTTGAAGTCCACGAGTCATAAAAGAGCCGAGGTTGCCGACCCCTGATCTAGGGGACTTCATGCATCCCGGCCAAATCTTAAGACGGGGGATCTCAAGTCAGCGGCCGGGAATTGCTATCCTTGGTCCTTCACACACGTGCACCCCACACGCTCGTGAAGATCGGGGCCAGTCTTCTGATGATGCCTTCGCGAGTTTCGGGCAGAGGGGATCGGTGAATTGCAAGTTTTCCTGGCTGCAGTACTGCTGTCCGAGGGCTAGGGGGAGCTGCTGTTCTTTTGACCTTGTGCTCCGACCTGGTAAAATGAATGAAGCACGTGTGAGGTCCAAAAGATACGCTTGGCTTACTAGTAGAGTAGACTTTACTCTTCCTTCCCTCGCCCTCCCTCTTTTGTGTTCTCCCCTGGCATTCTTTCGAATGATAGCGGCTGAGAAGCGGCCTTTACATAATACCAACCCACAGGTACCGTTTTAAGCCTGCTTTCCAGGGCACTTTGCTCCAAAATGAAATGGGAGGGAGGTGCGGGTATCATTTGTGCATATATTTCTTTAAAAATGAATTCTGATAGGATGTGACTATATTATTACAGTTTTTTTTAAAATTCCATTTATATCCCGCCCTTCTCCGAAGACTCAGGGCGGCTTACAAGCTTAGCAGTAGCCTTCATTCTATGTATATGCCTGCTTATTAGGGCTTTCATACACCCCCCAAGCGGCATGATTACAAAGTCAGCTTATTGCCCCCAACAATCTGGGTCCTCATTTTACCTACCTCGGAAGGATGGAAGGCTGAGTCAACCTTGAGCCTGGTGGGGACTCGAACCTGCACTAATTGCAGGCAGCTGGTGTTACTTATGGAGGCATTAGCCCACTGCTCCACCAAGGCTCTTTGAAAGCAGATTATCAACGTTTTGGCAACCTTTGAAAAAGTTTTATGAGCACTCACAAAATGGTTGCTGGTATTTCAGACAAAAAATATTTATATAATAGCAAAAAAAAACCATCCTTGAACTGCAGCAGCCCATCTTGACCAGGGAACTTGGCTTTATGTAGATAAGCACAGCATTGTTAGTACCTACTGTGCTGGTTAAAAAATGTCTTTTCTTAGGTAGTAATAAGTAGATTTGTTGGAATTAATACCTGAATTCATATTCCTACCTCTCTGATTGACAATACATTTGCAAAGATCCTTTAAGAGTCAGTTTGTTCTAGTGCAGGGCTTTTCAGCCAGTGGTACGGGTACCACCTGTGGTACATTGGCACCTGACAGGTGGTACACGACCATCCTAGAGAAGTAGCGGGGGAGGGGAATGAGCTGAACAGGTGACAGCACCGCACAAGCGTGAGCAAGAGACAGCTGGAGCTGCAGAGCTGTCAGGGCTCAACAGGAAGTGCCAGGATCAGCCACAGGCTCCAGCTGTAGCTCGGCACTGATCCCGGCAGGTCCGCTAAGCCCAGAAGAAGCGCCGATCAGCTGGAATGTTGCAGCATCTCCAGGGTCTTGTGATTTACATACAGATGCTTGGCAACTGATTCATATTTATGACGGTCACATTGTCCCAGGGTCATATGATGTGACCAAAACCTTCTTTAACCACCTAGCAGACAGAAGGAATAAAAACCAAACACCCCCCCCACCCCACCCCCGCTGCCAATCCTCAGCAGAAATGCTCACAATAATGAAAACCTCTTGACAGGAGGAAGAGCGCCGCTGGGTGGGCAGGCAGGTATCTTGCTCGGCTGTGGCTTGGGCACTTTTTTCAGTGCCATTGTAACTTTGAACAGTCACAAAGCGAACTGTTATAAGTCGAGGACTACCTGTACTTCATCACTTTTTTTCCTTTTTTGGTGGGGGGGTCATCAAGTTTTTGACACCTTGCTAGGTGGTTGGTGGTACTCGGATGTTGCCATATCCTAAAAGTGGTACAATGGGTGAAAAGGTTGTAAAGCCCTGGACTAGCAAACCTGCAAGGTCCCTTCCAACTCTGTTGTTCTGAATAAGTTTATCTATGGCTTGGATTTCTGGCACCAAGAAAGGGTTCAAATATGTAACCGCCTAACCTTGGCTTGAAAATAACTTCTTTAGCAAATGCCTATTTATTGGGAAACTAGCTCTCCTTGCACTTTTAGTGAAATGTCTCTGACAGAATGAAAGTGAAAGTAACTCAATGACCTAGTAGTTAAGGCATCAGGCTAGAAACCAGGAGAATGAGTTCAGCCTTAGTCTGGCTGGGTGACTGTGCCAGTCACTTCTCTCAAACCAGCCCATCTCACATGGTTGTTGTGGAGAAAATAGAACAAAGAAGTATGTTCACTGCCTTTATTTATAAAAATAAATAAAGTTGGGATATAAATGTTTAAAAAGTTGTGAGCCAACATATGATCACTTTTCATGGAAGTGACCTGTGAGTTGAATTCAAGGGCATTGAATTTGGCATAGGTAGTTCTACTGTAGTGATCACACTAGTTATAAATATATAAATTATTTGCCATTAACAAAAAGGTAATCCTATTTTGATGAGTTGTAGCAAGTCACAGTGCTCATAGACTTACCATATTGTGCAACTCTTTTCCAAATCATTTTAGGAGTGAATTTGGGATTTCAGGCCCAGCGTATCAGTTTAGGAAAGATTGTTTTGACATAGTAGGAATGATTGTGATCTGTTTCCATTCTTGATTATGTTGACACTGACTTGGCATTTTCCCATTTTTCCTTTATAGAAATGCTGCGTTTACCATCAGTGCTCCGTCAACTAAGGCCGGTATCCAGAGCCCTGGCCCCACACCTTACAAGAGCCTATGCAAAAGATGTGAAATTTGGAGCAGATGCCAGAGCTCTTATGCTGCAGGGAGTAGATCTACTAGCTGATGCTGTAGCTGTCACTATGGGACCAAAGGTATTGGAACAAATAGGTCCAGCACAACGTGGATATTTACTTGTGAAGTGTTTTGAAATTTACTTCCCCATGGCATTCCCTATATGTTGAGCACTCTTCATATCAAATTAATCAGATGAGCTTAGAAAACTAGTGAAATTCTCCTGAAGTTAGAACCAAGTATGAGGTCAGTAAAAGTTGCCCTAGTCTAATGCAAGTAGATTATATCAACAGCAGGCCCAAATATACAGTTGCATGGGTGATAATATGTAGTCCTCAACTTAATGACCACAATGTATTTTTTATTTATTTATTTATTTTATTTAGATTTATATACCGCCCTTTCCCGAAGGATTAAAATTAAAAATATTCTCAGCCTGGGCCAGAGAGCTCGAAGAGCCAGGTCTTCAGGTCCCGGCGGAATGAACGGAGGTTGGGGGCAGTCCTAAGCTCCGCAGGCAACTGGTTCCACAGGGCAGGCGCACCCACTGAGAAGGCCCTACCCCTGGGTGTTACCCGCCGGCAGTCTTTAACCGGCGGCACCCTGAGGAGACCCTCCCTGTGGGAGTGCACTGGACGAAGGGAGCTTGATGCCGGCAGCAGGTGTTCCCTCAGATATCCCGGACCCTCGCCATTTAGGGCTTTATAGGTCATCACCAGCACCTTGAATCTCACCCGAAGGGCAACTGGAAGCCAATGCAGCTCGCGGAGTAGAGGTGTTACATGGGAGTATCGGGAGACCCCCATCACGACTCGCGCAGCCGCATTCTGCACCAGTTGAAGCCTCCGGGTGGTCCTCAAGGGCAGCCCCATGTAGAGAGCGTTGCAGTAGTCTAAACGGGAGGTCACGAGCGCATCAGTGACTGTGCGTAGGGCATCTCGGTCCAGGTAGGGTCGCAACTGGCGCACCAGGCGAACCTGGGCAAAAGCCCCCCTGTTTACAGCTCTTATATGGTCTTCAAAAGTGAGCTGCGAATCCAGGAGGACACCCACGTTGCGAGCCCTATCAACGGGGGGTAACACCTCACCCCCCCCATCGTTAGAGATGGAATAGTCTGGTTGACCCAAGATGCCGGTATGCACAGCCACTCAGTCTTGGCAGGATTGAGACGAAGCCTGTTTCTCCCCATCCAGACCCGGACCGCTTCCAGGCAACGGGACATCACGGCGAGGGCATCGCTGGGTTGGTTTGGGGTGGAGAAAAAAAGTTGGGTATCATCAGCGTACTGATGATACCCCACCCCAAAACCACGAATGATCTCGCCCAGCGGCTTCATATAGATGTTGAACAGGTGGGGCGAGAGAACTGACCCCTGAGGAACTCCACAAACGAGGCCTCGGGGCGGACCTCTGCCCTCCCATCAACACCGACTGCGAGCGGCCCAGGAGATAGGAGGAGAATCACCGCAAAACAGTGCCTCCCACTCCCAACCCCCTGAGACGCCGCAGTAGGATAACATGGTTGATGGTATCGAAAGCCGCTGAGAGGTCTAATAGGACTAGGACAGAGGAACAACCCCTGTCCCGAGCCCACCAGAGATCATTCACCAGCGTGACCAATGCCGTCTCCGTGCTGTGCCCAGGCCTGAAACCCGATTGGTACGGGTCCAGATAATCAGTTTCATCCAGGAACAGAGGAAGCTGATGGGCCACCACACTCTCAACAACCTTCGCCAGAAAGCGGAGGTTGGAGACTGGACGATAGTTATTTAAAACAGCTGGGTCCAGGGCAGGCTTCTTGAGGAGGGGTCTCACCACCACCTCCTTCAGGGAGGCGGGGAAGACACCCTTCTTCAAGGAAGCAGTTATTACTGCCTGGAACCATCGTGTCTCCTCCCGAGCCGCATAAACGTAGCCTGGAATTCTATGTGACTGGACTCAATTTTATGACAATTTTTGCATGAGATTGTCAATGAATCATTTTGAATAAAAATACTCTTAAAACAAATGTAACCTTACTCGATAGCATGATTGTATTGTTGCATATTTCCTTGGACATGTTTCCTTTTGTATGCCAGGTGGTTTTTGCAGATGCATGTTTGTGCACAACTTTTTCCCAGAGTATATACTTCAGTGGGTATGTGGACAAGCATGCTTTGTTCCTAAGATTCACATTTGGCACTGCTAGCATGTTTCCAAGTTTTGTTTACTTGGGAGCTTCAAATTCTTTTCTTCCCTATTCTAGAATAATACCTAATTATGGTGCCTTTCTGGTATATCTTACAGCCTCTAAACTAATAATTGTAAAAAATATTTTCTAATCGTTAAGAGATGTGAATGGAACCTAAATTTTATAGAAGCGCAGCAAGCCAATGTTTTAACTTTGTATGTTATTTTAGGGAAGAACAGTAATTATTGAACAGAGTTGGGGAAGCCCTAAGGTGACAAAAGATGGTGTTACAGTAGCCAAGGCAATTGACTTAAAGGATAAGTACAAAAACATTGGAGCAAAGCTAGTTCAAGATGTTGCCAACAACACCAATGAAGAGGCAGGAGATGGTACAACTACTGCAACGGTACTGGCACGTTCAATTGCCAAGGAAGGATTTGAAAAGATCAGTAAAGGAGCAAATCCAGTGGAAATTAGAAGAGGTAATACTTCATTCTGATGTGAGTTTGATAAAAAGGGTTGTATTCAGACTTAATTAGAACTGGTTTTTCTATGTGCTTTCAAATAGGCCATTTTTTGTTAGTGCTTCCATAATTAACAAGGAAATATGTGTGACATATCTGGGCATGATGTTACCTTGATAAAGTGTTCTGTATATTTTTCACATTGTGTGGATTGTAATCTAACTGTGGCCAGGTTTTCTAAATACAAACACCAGATATTTACATGCCAGTTATAAAGAGTATGAGGCTCTGATATAAATTTCTCAATGTTTAATGTAGCATTGTTTCTAAACCTCCTCCCATACAGCCCTTCATTATTACAGTGCTGGATAATGTTGAATGGGAAGGTGCAAAATAAAGTAGTTTACCTCGGCTTCCTCACATTATTCCTTCTGAGGCATAACAGAATGTGGTCATCATAGTAATAGAACGGTGTCTATTTAATTGAGACCAAAAAAATTGTATCTGACAGAGGGAGAGGGATTTTACCATAATTTTTATATGGAGAGAATGAGGATAATAGCTCTTAAATACCTATTTACTGTTAGTCCATGGATTATGTAAATGAACACTTTTGTTTTTCAGGTGTGATGCTTGCTGTGGAGGCTGTAATTAATGAATTGAAGAAATTGTCCAAGCCAGTCACAACTCCAGAAGAAATTGCTCAGGTAATGTCATCTCAGCCTTAAGCAACTGATTCTGTTTCCCAACATGCTTTGCACAATGGATATTTAGGTTGCACTGTTTAATAGGCCTAACAAAACCTTCTAATTTGGAAACATTTTTTTAAAAATGTGAGATGTGATGTCATGTTACCATCTTTTTAAAGTGAGGTGAGATTTTTGTATTTTGTTTAATGTCCTAGAAAATGTGACACATAATTTGTCTATGCAGGTTGCCACAATATCAGCAAATGGGGATAAAGAAATTGGTAACATAATCTCCGATGCCATGAAGAAGGTTGGACGGAAAGGAGTTATTACAGTGAAGGTAAGGGTTGGAGAAGTACAACACTGTGTTTCTTGAATTATTTTGGTCTGATAGCATTTTAAGACTTAACTGAGAGCATGTAATGAAATGTGAAGTGTGTTTAGGATCCTTCAAAATATTCGTTAATAGTAGGTTTAGATGGGGAATTACATGCATGTTATGTGCCAAAATTAAAGGGCTAAGTTCAGCAGTTTTAATTATTACAATTTGAGCATTTTCCTCTTACTCAGTGAGAACTTACCGTTAGCTGAAAGAGCAATCTTTTGATTTCCAACCATAGTAGTTAATCTTCCAAATCTTTCAAAAAATAGGATGGAAAAACCTTAAACGATGAGCTGGAAATTATTGAAGGTATGAAGTTTGACAGAGGCTACATCTCTCCCTACTTTATTAATACAGCCAAAGGTAAGTTGCCATTAATGAACCACATGTCTTTTCCTGATCCATCAGTCTTTTTGTTTTAATCATAGGAATAAAGTAATTCCTGAGTAGTGGAGTTCCCCTTGCCCTATTTATTTATTTCTGCATTCAAGCATGTTTTGCTACAAAATAGAGCAATTTAGTGCCCTATCTTGCCCCTAAATGGGGAAGATGCGTTAATATTTGAGCCCGGGGAATCCTCAGGAAATATGGAGTCCATGAAATGGTCACATTGTATATAGTTACAGTGTACTATTTTTTGTCTTACTGTGCTGAAAGTAGCTTTTCATTTTTAGCTGCTTTTAATGGTAGAATATTATTTAACTTGTATTTTAACTATGCATGTCACTTTTTTGTTATTACGTTTCTACCAGTTTTAAGCTGTTAATCTAACTGTAGATTACCCACAAATAATAATAATAAAAATAATACAAAATGAAGGAGCTAAAATGTTCTGGGATTTAGAATTCAGATAGACAAACACATGCCACACAACATCTCAGACTTAACAACTGTCAATAAGAAAGAAAAAGAAGTCTGGATACTGGGCATGGTAGTACCTGGAGATAGCAGAAAAGAAAAAAAAACTAGAGAAAATCCAAAAATACAAAGTCCTACAAATAAAAGTAGAATGACAGTGGCAGGAAAAAAAGCAAAGGTAGTATCAATAGTGATAAGTGCTTTGATACAAGCTCAATATATGTGGAGTACCACTTGAACACTATTGGCATTGACAGATCATTATCAGTCAGCTGCAGAAGGCAGCATTTGAAACCGTTTACATCTACAAATGATGCTTTTAACATTAAACATCTGCCTATGCCAGATCCTTGGGAAGGAGTCAATAGATGGACAAGATGGCTGACTACATGCAACAATAACAGCTATTGATCCCAGCACTTCTACAGAGTGCCATAGATGAAATTTGCTTTCAGCTAAAATCCAAGATAGCCTTGTGGATCCGTTTTTGCATGGAATTTGAATGTGTTATGTTTGCAATTGCCACTGGAGGGCCTCTGGCAGACTCCCTTACTCTTATTATTATGTTCCTCTGCAGGACAGAAATGTGAATTCCAAGATGCTTATCTCTTAATCAGTGAAAAGAAGGTTTCCAGTGTTCAGTCCATAGTACCAGCTCTTGAAATTGCAAATAATCATCGTAAGCCTTTAGTTATTATTGCTGAAGATGTTGATGGAGAAGCCCTCAGCACACTTGTACTAAACAGGTAAGTTTTATATCAACATCTTTTTTCTAAAAAATGCACTTTTTCCAAAATATTTTCAATACAAGAAGCTGCATTCGTAGAATCATTTTCAAGAAAGAAGTGCCCACCCCACTCTGCTTACTGTAGTTGAATTTCCATGTTGGCCCACTTGGAATTTTCAATCTGGTCTACTAAAAAGAATAATTTGTGATATGTTTGTATTAGTGGAGACTGTTTCTGTAGCTGGTACAGAAAGGGTATTTTTAAGCAATTGGGAGCCGTTTTTGAAAAAAAATACGGAACAGAGCAAAGAGCACAAACAGCAAAGTGTTCATATAGTGGTAATTTACTTTCTCCTGCCGTATTAGAACAGCACCCAAGGATAACCTTTTATTGTCTGAACAAGAGTGAAAGCTTATTCTTAATTAGTGGTGGAATTGAGAGTAAATTATCAAAACAATTATGTGCCTATTCTACAAGACAGTTCAGTAACTACTTAATAGCAGCTATAAAAACGTATAGTAGTTCTGATTTTGGTATTATCAAACAAAAATGTGAAAGGTTAACCAGTTTGCTATTGCGACTGATGCTGCAAACTTAAGGAAATCTAGTTAAATCAAAAATTTAATTCATTTAAAGGAGAGGTTTTAACCCGGCTTGCAAATGCGGTGGGAAATTTACAACTTTAGCTTCACCAGTTTCTACCTTAAGTTTAGCTATTCATTAAACTACTTCAGCCCAACTCACCTTATGGGATTGTTGTAGGAAAAATAAGAGGAGGTAGAAGGGGGAATATGTTTGCCACCTTCAAATTATTTATAAAAAAAATAATCAAACTGGATACAAGTAAATAAATGATTTATTTAGCCAAAGTGACGTACGGCTTTAAAATTCCCAAGATTAACTTCAATAAATTTCTCAAATTATTATATCCTAAAAAAGAACAGTTTTGTGATTGATATAAATTAAAGCACATTTGATTACTTTGTTATATTCTTATTTTTAAATATATTGATAAAAGTATTTCAGAATAATTGGTAATACTAACTATATGTATTTTATTTTAAATTCACTTTGAGAAAGGGTTTGTAGGGTTCCCCAGACTTGTGTCCGTGGGCAAAAAGCTTTAACTACTGACCTAAAAAGATTATTGGCGGGGGGGGGGGGGGGGACTGAATCTTTACTGGAAACCAGGAGTGTAGTTTATATCAGAGGTTATTTTGGTGTGTAAATAACGGCCAATCACTTTAGTTAAATTGTCATATTAAAATAATATCTATTTAGAATTGTGCAATGAAGTATTTTAGAGAAAGAAGTGCTAAAAAAGATTTTAGACTTAAAAGTGCACATTGCTTACTGAATTTTTTTTCTCAGATTGAAAGTTGGCCTGCAGGTGGTTGCAGTAAAAGCACCTGGTTTTGGTGACAATAGAAAAAATCAACTTAAAGATATGGCAATTGCTACTGGTGGTGCTGTAAGTAAACCCTAAAAAGAAATGAAAAGTTTTTAATCCACAGAAAATCGACATGAATGCAAAGTTGATAAATCTGTTAGTACTATATCTAGAGCTTAGGATCCTAACCTAATTATATACTTGATTTATTGTAATATTTGATCCTTATTATTATTTATTTATTTATTAATTTAATTTATATACCGCCCTTCTCCCGGAGGACTCAGGGCGGTGAACAGGGCAATACATAAAAACTAGATACAAAAATTAAAAATTATTAAAACGTGATTAAACAATGCCCATAATAAATTAATACAGATTAAAATTGAAGTTCATTTATAAAAATCCCACCCCGTCCCATCAGGCCAAGCCAGCTTGTTTAAAGAGATGGGTTTTAAGATCGCGCCGGAAGGAGCGGAGATCAGGCGCCATCCGGAGCTCGACCGGAAGATGGTTCCATAAATCCGGTGCACCCACAGAGAACGCCCTCCCCCTGGGGGCCACCAGTCGGCATTCTTTGACCGGTGGCACCCTGAGGAGGCCCTCTCTGTGGGAGCGTACTGGGCGGAGGGAAGTTGACGCCGGTATATGTATATCAAAGGAGAATGTATATCAAAGGAGAATGGGGGAAGGTGTTTTATGCCAAAGCAGACTAGAAATATAGTACAAGTGCTCTTCAACTTACCCATTCATTCAGTAATTGTTCAAAGTTACAACAGTACTGAAAAAAGTGACTTATGGCCGCTTTTCTTACCGTATATACTTGAGTATAAGCCGAATTTTTCAGCCCACTTTTTGGGCTGAAAAATCCACTTCGGCTTATACTCCAGTCAACAAAAAAAAAGAACTTACCGAGGACTTGCGCGCGGCCGAGCTACTTTGCCTGACGCTGCTGGGGTCGCCCGGGCGCCTCTGCTCGCCCTCAGCAGCACCTGGCCCGGAATCACATGGGAAACAAGCCCGGCAGAGGAGCCGGAGCGGCGAGCAGAGGCGCCCGGCCCAGATCCTGCAAGGCCCAGCCGAGACATGCCCCCAGCAGCGGAGCTGCTCCGGCTCCTCTGCCGGGCTTGTTTTGCATGTGAGCTACTTTGCCTGACGCTGAGAAGACCCGCTTGGGCACTCGGGTTGGTGTCAGTCTCCGCAGGCCCTTCTCGTTTCCAGGAACCCCCACGGCAGGGCAGGGCAGGGCAGAGACTTGCTCGCCCTTCTGACGGCCCTGAAGAGAAACGAAGGGCTTGCAAACTCCCCGCGAGAAGCTGGGCGAAGCGCGCGGCTGGGCGAGTGTGTGCCTGCGCACGTATTTACGAAAGAAACGCTCCGAGAGTTCTTCTTTCTCTGCCCCCTTGGGGGGAACTCTAGCGACTGCTGTAGCCGCGCTTCTCTTCTCGGCTCCAAAAATAGGGATTTCTACTCTCTCTCTCTCTCTCTCTCCTCACCCCGCATTCTCCTGCCTCTTCGATTGCGACAATAAAAGGGCGAAGGGTGCGCTGGTTTCTTCCTCCTTCCTCCCCCCCTCCCCTCCCCTCCCCGATTGTCAGGTGAGGCAGCTGGAGGTCTGGCCGGGAGATTGTAGCCGTTTTGAAATGCCGCGGCTTGAAACGCCCGATCAGCTGATTTTCGGGTGGAAGAGCCGCGGCTTGAATCTGTTTGCATCTGCCTGAATTAGACCGAAACGGCCTGAATTTGACCAGAGTTGCTTTGTAATGGCTGGAGGAACTGCAGAGGAGGTCTTGCTGGGAGATTGTGGCCGTTTTGAAACGCCGCGGCTTGAAACGCCCGATCAGCTGATTTTCGGGGCGGAAAGAGCCACGGCTTGAATCTGCTTGTATTTGTTTGAACTTAACCAGAAACGGCTCGTAATGGCTGGAGGAACTGCGGAGGGAGTGAATGCTCTTCTTTCTCCGCCCCCTTGGGGGGAACTCTAGCGACTGCTGTAGCCGCGCTTCTCTTCTCGGCTCCGAAAATAGGGATTTCTACTCTCTCTCTCTCTCTCTCTCTCTCTCCCCTCCCCACCCCGCATTCTCCTGCCTCTTCGATTGCGACAATAAAAGGGCGAAGGGTGCGCTGGTTTCTTGCATAACCGCCAGGTCTGCGAAGCAGCCACCCACACTCTCCAAGCCGCCATCGGACCCGAAAAGTCCCGTGAGGCCCGTGCGACCGTCGGCGGCTGTTTCTAGCTGCCGCTCAGTTGATCGCGCTGCGTGACCACCGGTAGACGTCCCCGGCTGCCCCTTAGCTGTTTGTGCCGGCGCGGAACCTCCGCAGCCGCTCGCAGTCTCCTTCAGCCGCCGATCAGCTGTCTGTGCTGACGCGGACCCTCTGCGCCCGTCCACAATCTCCTCCGGCCGCCGATCAGCTGTTGATGCGGCCGCGGAACCTCTGCAGCCGCTCGCAGTCTCCTTCAGCCGCCGATCAGCTGTCTGTGCTGACGCGGACCCTCTGCGCCCGTCCACAATCTCCTCCGGCCGCCGATCAGCTGTTGATGCGGCCGCGGAACCTCCGCAGCCGCTCGCAATCTCCTCCGGCCGCCGATCAGCTGTAAGTGCGGCAGCGGGTCTGGCGTTCGCCCGCCGAACAGTTGGGGGGTGCGGGCGCCAATGGGCCTTCGGTGCTGCGCGGGCATTGTTGGAAGTGCTCCCCTGGTCCCCGTAGGGCTTGACACCCCCATTTTGGCTGCTTCGCAAACTGCTTCCTCCACCCCACCCCACCCCACCTCACCCCTCCCCGCAAAAGATGCTGGGTCGACAGCGTTTTTTCTACCCGGAACAAGCAAACGCTGCCCCAAAACTGGGGCGTTTCAAGCCATGGCTCCTCCGGCAACAGTCGCTTAAGCTGCAGTTCATCCGGTTCCCCCAGCCTTTCCAAATATTCCAGGCTGGAGCATTCACTCCCTCCGCAGTTCCTCCAGCCATTACGAGCCGTTTCTGGTTAAGTTCAAACAAATACAAGCAGATTCAAGCCGTGGCTCTTTCCGCCCCAAAAATCAGCTGATCGGGCGTTTCAAGCCGCGGCGTTTCAAAACGGCTACAATCTCCCGGCCAGACCTCCAGCTGCCTCACCTGACAATCGGGGAGGGGAGGGGAGGGGGGGAGGAAGGAGGAAGAAACCAGCGCACCCTTCGCCCTTTTATTGTCGCAATCGAAGAGGCAGGAGAATGCGGGGTGGGGAGAGAGAGAGAGAGTAGAAATCCCTATTTTTGGAGCCGAGAAGAGAAGCGCGGCTACAGCAGTCGCTAGAGTTCCCCCCAAGGGGGCAGAGAAAGAAGAACTCTCGGAGCGTTTCTTTCGTAAATACGTGCGCAGGCACACACTCGCCCAGCCGCGCGCTTCGCCCAGCTTCTCGCGGGGAGTTTGCAAGCCCTTCGTTTCTCTTCAGGGCCGTCAGAAGGGCGAGCAAGTCTCTGCCCTGCCCTGCCCTGCCGTGGGGGTTCCTGGAAACGAGAAGGGCCTGCGGAGACTGACACCAACCCGAGTGCCCAAGCGGGTCTTCTCAGCGTCAGGCAAAGTAGCTCACATGCAAAACAAGCCCGGCAGAGGAGCCGGAGCAGCTCCGCTGCTGGGGGCGTGTCTCGGCCAGGCCTTGCAGGATCTGGGCCGGGCGCCTCTGCTCGCCGCTCCGGCTCCTCTGCTGGGCTTGTTTCGCGTGCGAGCTACTTTGCCAGCCGCTGCTGAGGGAAGATCTCTGGAGAGGAGCATAAGGTGAGCTGCTGCATTTCCCAGCCTCGGCTTATACTCGAGTCACCAACTTTTCCCATTTTTGGGGGGTAAAATTAGGGGTCTCGGCTTATATTCGAGTCGGCTTATACTCAAGTATATACGGTACTTATAATGGTTGCAGCACGCCCATGGCCACGTGTTCAAAATTTGGACACTTAGCATTGGCATGTATTTATGGCAGTTATTGCGTCCTGGGATCATGTGATCACCTTTTACAGCCCTCCGACGATCAAAGTTATTGGGAAAGCCAGATTCACTTACCATGTTACTAACAACAAATGCAGCGATTCACTTAACTGTGGCAAGAAAGGTCACAAAATGGGGCAAAACTCACTTAACTGCCTTCTTTAGCAATGAAAATTTTGGGCTCGGTCGTAGTCATAAGTCAAAGACTACTGTACTTGCAGAGAACTTTGCGATTTAAACCATGGGTGCCCAGTTTTGCATTCTTGCAGTGATAGCATGCCGTGCCATTTTAAGTTCGGCTATCTCATAGAGCAGGGTTGCACAACCCCCGGTCTGTGGACCAGTACCAGGCTGCCTCATGCCAGAAACGGGTCCGCACAAACAAGCAAAGTCCCATCCACCAGATGCAGGCAGTACATGAAACCATTCCTCCCCTCCGGTGCGCAGAAAAACCTTTCCACGAAATCGGTCCCTGGTGCTCAATGTTGGGGACTTCTGTCATAGAAGAACCAGTTTGGTGTGTAGGTTAAAAGCACCAAGGTAGACACCAGAAGACTAGCAGTTCCAGTTCTGCCTTAGGCAAGTGAACTAGACCAGTCACTAACTCTCAGTCCCAGAGAGAGAATGAGGGCAAATTATTTCTAGAAATCTTGCCAGAAAACTGCAGGGACTTGCCCAAGCAGTCGCCAGGAGTCAACACTGCCTTGAAAGCACCAAAAAGCAAACAAACCCCAAAGAAACAAAATCCAACTATCTACATTGGAAGCAAATGGCTTTCCATTTTGTGAAGTGTGTGCTCTGCTGCAACTCACTGAACTGATAACAATGACGCCTGCACGGGTTCTTAAATGGGCAGGCATGAAATTGGCTATACAGATTGAAAAGTTTCCACTGTTAAAGTGCCTGGGCTGTAAATAATTATTTCATACGACATTTAGTTGGTCTTTAATTCAGGACAAATTTTTGATAGCATGTAAGAAATCTTAAAAGGGACGCAGTGGGTTAGGACGCTGAGCTTGTCGATCAGAAGGTCGGCAGTTTGGCGGGTCGAATCCCGAGTGCCGCGTAACAGAGTGAGCGCCTGTTACTCGTCCCAGCTTCTGCCCACCTAGCAGTTCGAAAGCACGTAAAAATGCAAGTAGAAAAATAGGGACCACTATGGTGGAAAGGTAACAGCGTTCCGTGCGCCTTTGGCGTCTAGTCATGCCGGCCACATGACCACGGAGACGTCCTCGGACAAGCGCTGGCTCTTCGGCTATGAAACGGAGATGAGCACCGGCCCCTAGAGTCGGAAATGACTAGCACGCATGTGCGGGGGAACCTTTACCTTTACCTAAGAAATCTTACAGCAGAGACATCACCCTGTCAACAAAAGTGCGTATAGTCAAGGCTATGGTCTTCCCAGTTGCAATGTATGGCAGTGAAAGTTGGACCATAAGAAAGGCTGAGCGCCAAAGAATTGAAGCCTTTGAACTATGGTGCTGGAGAAGACTCCTGCGAGTCCCTTGGACTGCAAGGCGATCAAACCGGTCAGTCCTAGAGGAGATCAACCCTGACTGCTCTTTAGAAGGCCAGATCCTGAAGCTAAAACTCAAATACTTTGGCCACCTAATGAGAAGGAAGGACTCACTGGAGAAGAGCCTAATGCTGGAAAAGATTGAGGGCAAGAGAAGAAGGGGTCAACAGAGAATGAGGTGGATGGATGGAGTCACTGAAGCAGTAGGCGTGAGCTTAAATGGACTCCAGAAGATGGTAGAGGACAGGAAGGCCTGGAGGAACGTTGTCCATGGGGTCGCGATGGGTCGGACACGACTTCGCAACTAACAACAACAACAAAGAAATCTTAATGAAACAAAAAAAATTTTTTAAAAAAATAGCGACTATTAAAAATTTGTAACATTGCAACTGGTAACAAAGAACTTTGTTCAACATAATCTGTTTCAGGTATTTGGAGAGGAAGGTTTAACTATAAATCTGGAAGATGTTCAGCCTCATGACTTTGGCAAAGTTGGAGAAGTCATTGTAACCAAAGATGACTGCTTATTGCTTAAAGGAAAAGGTGATAAGACTCAGATTGAAAAACGGATTCAAGAAATAATTGAACAACTGGAAACCACAACAAGTGAATATGAAAAAGAGAAGCTAAACGAGCGCCTGGCTAAGCTTTCTGATGGAGTAGCTGTACTAAAGGTAGGTACACTGGGTTTTCTGTGGGTAAAACCAAGTTGGTGTAATTTCATCTTTTTATGTTGATTTGCCCTACTTAGTTTTCTTAGCTGGGCAGCATACAAACTCAATTAAAGGTAGTATAAATGGCTTCAACATCTTGGGATTTGATTAACATTAGAGTCTAGTGTCCATGAGGTATTAACTATAACCTGAAAGATAACTTACCTGGTTATGATAGGGATAATAATCTATCATATTCAGAAGACACTGGATTGGACGTAGTCAATTTAAAAATTTGTTAAAAATGGCTGTGAATGTAAACAAGCTATGTTTTGTGAAAATTCAACAAAATACAGGAAAACTAATAGTTTCTTCAAATGTAGTTCATGACAACAATGGTTTGTTGAATTCAACACGATATTCATTTATGGCCTGAGGCATCTCTTAAACTGGAGAAGATGGAATTTCTTTAGTGGTAAAGATAGTAAGATACTTAACCCTACCACAGAACTGAAAACTAATAAGATTAGTTTTTTATGTCAAAGGGAGCTGTAACATTTCTTGAATAGCAGCATTCCAATCATACAAGAGAAATTGCCTTTTCCAGAGTCCCTCAGATTACAGAATTTTGCAGATAATTTCTAAGTACAGGTAGTTCTCAAGTTAAGAGCAGTCATTTAGCAACCTGTTACAACCAACCTTATGACTCAGATTTGAAGTCAGATTTCCTTTGTGGCCATGCGATTGGACCTTGGGTATTTGGTAACAGGGCTACATTTATAGCCACTTGCATCGACCTGCAGTTGCATAACTGTCTTACAGCTGTTTGCTGAAAACGGGCATTTCTCATTTTCAGCAAAACCACACCATAATAAACCCTTGGTTGGCTCAACGATCACCACAAAAAATGTAAAATTGTATTAGCCAGATGACTGACCACTTCGACCAATTTAACAAACAACCATAATGGGCAGTCTCCATTACAGTTGTATGTCAGGGACTGCCTGTAAGAACATGACAACTAGGGATTTCTCTTAGGTTGGAGGAACAAGCGATGTTGAAGTTAATGAGAAGAAAGACAGAGTCAATGATGCCCTGAATGCCACCCGTGCTGCTGTAGAAGAAGGCATAGTCCTGGGTGGTGGCTGTGCATTGCTCCGTTGTATTCCAGCACTAGATACTTTGACTCCAGCCAATGAAGATCAGAAAATTGGTAAGTTGTTAACACTTACTCGGACACTTAGATTTTAAGTGACTTCCAAATTTCCTGTAGGGCACTCTCTTCTCCCCAGTGTAGCTATCTTTATCTTCAGAAATTGACTCCCCGCTATCCGGAGCTTTTTGAGAGCTGGAAAATAGATGAAAAAGACTTCACGAAATTAACTTACAGATTCAGACTGCAAATTTGACAGATGGGCAATATATATATGAAAAATGCTCAATGTTGGTTCCATCTTCATCATCGGTGAAATTAGTGTCGTTGTTTTTGTAATAACCAGAAGTCATTCTTTTTAGGCATAGAGATTGTAAGAAGAACACTGAAAATTCCAGCTATGACTATTGCCAAGAATGCAGGGGTTGAAGGATCACTGATAGTTGAGAAAATCATGCAAAGCCCACCTGAGATTGGTTACGATGCAATGCTTGGGGACTTCGTGAATATGATAGAAAAGGGCATTATTGACCCAACAAAGGTAAATGCTGAATTTTCTAATGATTCTGTGATAGCGCTCTTAGCTAGTGTTTCAATCTTTTACCAAATACTCTTAATCCATTCATAGGTTGTGAGAACAGCGCTGATGGATGCTGCAGGAGTGGCTTCCCTTTTAACTACAGCTGAAGCAGTTATAACTGAAATCCCCAAGGAAGAGAAGGATGCTGCCGCTGCTATGGGAGGAATGGGTGGAGGAATGGGAGGTGGTATGTTCTAAAGCCTAGGCTACATGGATGCGTATCATGAAATACAATGCATGACCTGATAGTTTAAGCGAACCTGGGTCAGTCGGAAAGGATGGATAGTGACTGCAGAGAAAGGGTCTGTGTTTAAAAAAAAAATCACTGTAACGTTCAGTGACTGGATTTCAGTTGTATGATTGTTTAAACAGTCATTGTCCATGCTTACAGATAATTTATTTTGTACTTTGAATAAAGACATTTGTACATTCCTGATACTGGGTGCAGATCCATGTACCAATCTTGTGCTCTGAACTTAAAACCAGTTGAAGCACTTGCAATTCTGCTAAATAAGACTTTATTGGTGCCTGCTGTCACTAAAAAATGCAGAAGTCATTGTGTGCAAGACTGAATAAAATTGTGTACAAAGTAGACAAATATACAATTATGTGACAACTTTATGTAATAAAACAATTGCTCTAAGGTATGGTATGTATTAACTTATTCACAACATAATCTGTTCATTGCAAGTACTGAGTTTTTCAAGACATTTTTTTTTGTTTTCAGAGCCAACTAGCAATAACTAATTATTAAAGTCTTATTTCTCAAGGGAAGAAAAGTTATTCCTCAAAAGTTAACTTTCATATAAAATTGTTCTCAAGTTTCTTTTAATACATGAAAATAGAAAGCAGGATGATTGAGCTGCCTTCCTAGTACAAAGAAGTTTTAATAACATTTTCGTGGCTGAAATTAGAACTGCACTGAAGCAATTTAGAATCCAGCTGTACTTCAATTTCATCTACAGACTTCTTGCCTGAGTAACCATTTTTCATGATTAAGGCTCCAGAGCTAACTTGATGCTGAGACTTACGACCATTGTGAAGCAGTCTGTAGTAAGGAATACAGCTGACCACAGATTACAGTACCCTCACATTTATAAAAATAAAAAATGAGTGCATAGTATATAAAAAAAGTCATAGGAGATAGGTATGTTTACGAATCAAGTAAGAATCATCATCCAACTATTACAAATGGTGAGTGCAGCAATATATAAAATTATAAAGGTGTGAAATTCAAATACACTGTTTTAACTTAAAACTATATTTACATATAGTTAATGCCAAAGTTACAGAAGCCAACTTTGGCAAACAGTAGCATTCTTTTCCTGTTTACTCCTAGTTTGTTTTCCAACTTTCTAAGGCAGATGGAGAGAACTATGAAGGAAGTGGGGAATGTGCTTTGTTATAGCATTGTCAGTTCTGGTAGAAGAAAGCTGTAAACCCCTAGGCGCTATGGTTTGTCATTAACTCGGAACATTTTGAGTCCATGATTATTCATACAGAGCCCCAGTATAGGTAGTCGCCTGCTGGAATCTTGCAATAGTTTACTACAGTGCCATATTAAATAATGTACTGATGAAGCTGAGCCCTTTCTGTAAGATTCGTACAACTTACTAAAATACTGTATATTAAGTTTGCTACCAAAGTTTATGCACTACAAAAACCTTTGTTTTCAGAATTGCACACTGCTAGTTAAAGCTAGTTTTGAATACTAAAAATAACTTAAATATGCATTTAAAATAATAACTTAAACTTGATTTCAATAGTAAATATTAAACATTGTCAAAATAAGGCTATAAGACTGGTAACAGTGCTGAGTTTTATACATGCTGAAAAGATGAGGGGAAGCCATTGTAAATGTAGCTGCCACTCAATGAACTTACCAGCACCTTAGAATTGCACTTGACTGAAGCTTCTATATACATCTGCATCTTACATGAATGTTTTATACAGTAGTAATATACATAATTGGCAAAAAATGCCCCATATAATTGGAAGCCCACATGAGAAAAACATCTCATGTAAAGATGGTGTCCAAGAAATTTCAAAACTACTTTATGTATGATGCACTTCATGAAGCATTAACTCTCGAGGTATTCTAGTTTCTGGACCATACACCTTGGCTGCTCTTCTTTCGAATGCAGCTACCATCTGCTTAACAACTTCATCAAAGAACAACGTGGCAAGCTGAGAATGCAGAAGGGAGCGAAACTCAAAAGAAATCTGTAAAGGAAAATAAATTATTAGTCACTCCTAATGATTAAGATGGGTAGGCACTCTATATTAATCTATCAATATTGGGGAATAGTGGCTATTTACAAGATCATAAGAAAATCTGGATATTCATTTTCTGCTGCAATTTCAATCTAACCGTGAATCACTGTTCTTCATAATTACCATTCATGTGTGGTAGTACTCAACAATGTATAGACAAAATCAGTACCACAGGATTTACAGCGAAGTATGTGACATTAATTGGTTTACTTCCCAGTTACATAGTGCTCCACACACAGTACAATACTTTCTTAGTTAACTTTTTAGTCTTGTCTGTATCTCTTCTCCCCATAACCATCATTCTAGGTTTGCTATGTTCTATGTATTTCTCATTCAAAGTGCTTCATGGTCCTTTGGGCATATTGGGGGCAGTCCAAAGCTGTAACTGAAAGCAGCTGTGTCTTCTAGGATTGCACAACTGTCTTGCAGTCCAATTCTAGATACCATTTAAGGAAGTGCCAACAGGTATCATGTGCAGGCCTATATATGGTCATTTCTAAGGACATTTTTCTTTTTAGAATACAAAGCGCTGCAGAGTTAAAAATACCTAAGCAAGATATATATCTCCAAATAAGAAAGCTAAATAATTATATCTCAATAAATAAGTACACTGGTCCTGATGCATTTTACTATCTTTTATATTCTAAAGAGTAACCTTTGTCAATAATAGGCAGTCATTTGCTATTTCTGACCATTTCCTGTCCTAAAGATAGGGGGAAAAGTACAGTTAGTCCTTGCTTAATGACCACTCATTCAGTGACCGTTTGAATTTACCATGGCACTGAATGTGTCCTGCAGTATTGCCATTTGTAACCTTCACTGCTAACTTCCAACAAGCAAAATCAATGGGGAAGCCAGCAGGTCGCAAATGACAACCATGTGATATCACGCTTAATGATAGTGCAGGATTTGCTTAATGATGGCAATCAGAAGTGCCATCACTAAGTGGTGTAGCCCCATTATTTCACACCTACTTAGCGATGGCCCCAGTTATTGTTAACTGAGAACTACCTGTATTCAGAAAAAACATCCTGAAAATACTTAAAAATAAACTGTATTTGAATGAAATGCTATAAAAGAATTGAAATAATGAAATTACTACTGCTGGTGGAATAATTTATTCCATGTCTATTATGAATTGCTTGGAAATGAGCATTCTTCATTGCTTAAAACCAAATTCATTAAAGTTGGATTGCTGCAACAAAAAATTATGTTTCACAAAAAGTAATTTTGCAATCATAATTAAAAGCAAACTATACAAAGCCAGTCTGGTAGAGTGGTTAAGGTACTAAGCCAGAAACTGGGAGATCATGGGTTCTAGTCCTGCCTCAGGCACAAATCGAACTGAATGTCTTTGGACTTGTCACTTTCTATCCTATTATACCATGCACAATAAAATACATATTTAAAATACTTATATAGGACAATACTGCAACAAGGTATGATTTCAAAAATACATTTTTCTTTGGTCTCAATAGCTTGAAAGGGTTATTCTGCTACTTACAGAAAAATCCAAGGTGCACGTCCTTTGATAGCCAGGAACTCCTGGACTGAAGCGCCACACAGTTTCCAGATGATTAAATAATTTTCCATCTGTACACGATGCCTATGAAAATTTTTAATATGTCTTAATTTTGATACTTTGCACATTACATGAACATCACCACAGTTACATCAGGAAAAAAATCAAATGTTTTCCAGCATGGAGCAAAACTGAAAGGAACACTATGCTAATATTTAGAAAACTCCAAAATGAGTTTTCTCTTGAGACTAGTCCAGTTTTCTTTGAACATTGTAACTGTTTCTCAGCAATATTTTTTCACTTCTGCAAACACAAAATTCTTTTCTCGGGTAAAAAAACTTACCCAACAACTGAAAAAAACAACAACTTGAAGATGGGTAGTTTCTTAAGTATAATCTAGGTCCTTGCAACTGCTTTATTTTCATTTCTTCTCTCTGGGACATTTTTTTTATTTTTTGTCTGAAGGATACATTTTGAAGAATCTATTTCATGTTGGCCTAACTATAGCAATTACTTTATGGGAAAAACCTAATCTTTAACAGTGACTCAAGAGAAGTTGAAATATACATTACAGAAACAGCCTGGAGGTTAATAGAAAATATTCAAAAAGTACAGAAGGGTACTAAAAAGCTGATGGAAAAATTTCCTAGCTTTAATCCCCAGCATATGTACTTAAGATAGGAGTGATATGACCAAAGATAGGCAGTGCCAATTTCAATACACAATAGAAATGTAAACATAGAACTAGTTGAACCTGGTATAATGCAGCAATGTATCTGTCATTATACTAGTCTATACAGGCAGAAAATGACCCATGGGGTCTTTAGAATATGGACAAGTTAGGAAACAAAAAAAAATAAAAATTTACTTTCTTGAACAATGTAATAATAAGCCACTTATAGCTTCAGAGTTGTAGAATAATTGAAGAATCAGTATTCAGATCTTTATAGCTTTTTTTAAAAAAAAACTATTTATAATTAAAGTCTATAAATTATACTTTTATGGGCAATTTATTGGCTTAGCAGAATTAAAACAAGAGGTGCTTCTGGGAGTATTTAATGCTGTACTGTTTTAAGAGCAATTGTTGTATAATCTCAACAACTATAATAGAGTGCAAAATTAAGTGTAAACTATTTGCATAACTTTGGTAGGTAGCAATTCTGAGCAGTATAGTTTTGAGTGTTTCATTCAATCTGGGCAACCTAATTGTATCTTGCCATTGGACTAGCTCTTTTTAATTTGTATTCAGTAGAGTTTATCCCTGCTACCAATGGCTTTTATGCTGTGGCATGATCTCAGCAACACATGGCACAACAAAAGTTAGAATGTAGCATTGCAGGCGGGTCTAGGACAACTCGCCACAAGCAACATGTCACGACCAATTTTCCATGGCAAACTCACCGCAGGACAAGAGTTAACACTAATATCAAAGAAACAGTGGAACAGAATCATTAAAGAAGGTACAAAAGGATGGACAAAATGAAATGTGAATGACTAAAATTAAAACAATGTTGAATGACTGTCCCATGACAAATTGGCTGCAGTGAATTGTCCCATGGTGAGTTGGCTATGGCAAGTTGGCCGTGGCAAGTTGTCACATTCCGTTGTAGGCTAACTCTGTCCTCAATCTGCAGTTTGATCCTCACGGGCTACAGCAGACATGTCAAAATCGGAGCTTTTTCTCCATTGCCGGCAATGGGGTGGGCATGGTTTGCTGATGATGCGTCTGGCCCAAGGGCTGGCAGTTTGACACGCCTGGGCTAGAGGTAGACTCAGACTTCTATCCTTCCAAGGTCAGTAAAATGACGACTCAGATTGTTGGGGGCAATATGCTGACACTGTAAACCACCCAGAGAGTGCTATAAAGCACCATGGAGTGGTATTTATTGCTATTGCTATTCTGGATCTAGCTGCCAAAGTTGAGAGGCCAAGGAACAAGAACTATGACTATTGCAAGAAGCTTGCAGTAGTGCTACTGTTGTAATTCATTCAAGCATTCAGGTTTTGTTCTTTAGTTTCAAGCAGTGTAGGGGAGTTTAAAAGGACATTTCCACCCAGCCTCATGAGAAAAATAAAGTCTACTTGCAAATTCAGGGGATTTGAGACTTCAGACTTTCTTGGATGGATCTGATTTTTAGATAGATTTCAATCTCATTTCAGGCATGGCTATAAAACCGTGGCTTTCAATGCTATTGATTACAGTATCCTAGACAGGTTATATCAGCTGGGATGTAGCAGCACTATACTATGTTGGCCCACTCCTACTTGAATGTCCAACTAGTGCTGGGGGATTACCATTCTCCATCATGACAATTGGGCTATATCGTCCCTCGCGGCTCCATTTTATCTGCTAAGCTTTTTAACATCTACATGAAGCCATTGGAATAGGTCATCCATTGAGATTGAGATGCCAGGAGATTGAGATAATGTGGAGATGCCCAACTCTCCTTTTCATCTAGGAGAGGTGATTGCTTAGACAGGGTAAAGGAGTAGATGAGAGTAAATCCAGGCAAGACAAAGATTTATTGATAGTGATTCTGTCCTGCCTGATCTGGAGAGATCCACATTCACCCTAAAGGAGCATATTTGCAGTTTGGAGGTGATTCTTGATCTATTATTGTCAGAAGGCCAAGTGGCCTCACTTGAACAGAGTGCCTTTCAACAGCTTTGGCTGATTTATCAACTGTGACCTTTTTCAAACAGAGCCTCGCTGGTAACTTTTTGGTTGGATTACTGCAATGCACTGTATGTGGGGCTACTTTCAAAAATAGTCTGGAAACTTCAGCTGATTCAAAATTAGAGTGGCTAGACTACTCATTGGGACTGGCCGACACGCTCTCTACATGGGGCTGCCCTTGAGGACCACTCGGAGGCTTCAGCTGGTGCAGAATGCAGCCGCGCGAGTTGTGATGGGAGTCTCCCGATACTCCCATGTAACACCTCTACTCCGCGAGCTGCATTGCCTTCCGGTTGCCCTCCGGGTGAGATTCAAGGTGCTGGTGATGACCTATAAAGCCCTAAATGGCGAGGGTCCGGGATATCTGAGGGAACACCTGCTGCCGGCATCAAGCTCCCTTCGTCCAGTGCGCTCGCACAGGGAGGGTCTTCTCAGGGTGCCGCCGGTAAAAGATTGCCAGCGGATAACACCCAGGGGGAGGGCTTTCTCAGTGGGTGCACCTGCCCTTTGGAACCAGCTGCCAGTGGAGCTTAGGACTGCCCCCGACCTCCGTTCATTCCGCCGGGACCTGAAGACCTGGCTCTTCGAGCTCTCTGGCCCAGGCTGAGAATTTTAATTTTAATTTTAACTGGGGTTTTTATTTGTTCAGGGATTGATATAATTTTTTTAATTGTTTTTAACTTTTGTATTTTTCGTTTTAATCACCCTGTAAACCGCCCTGAGTCCTTCGGGAAAGGGCGGTATATAAATATAAATAAATAAATAAATAAATAAATTGTCAATATTTCACCATCTACATTTCTGGATCCAATACAAAATATTGGCTTTGATCTTTAAAGACTTCAAGGCTTAGGATCTGGTTCTCTGAAGGAGCACCTTCTCTACTATGTACCTAAACTGGACCTTAAGATTTTCTGAGGCGCTCCAGATCCACCACCAAGGAAGGAAAGATGGGATTCTACAAGGGAGGGCAATTGCTGA
Source organism: Vipera ursinii (assembly GCF_947247035.1). Classification (NCBI taxonomy): domain Eukaryota; kingdom Metazoa; phylum Chordata; class Lepidosauria; order Squamata; family Viperidae; genus Vipera; species Vipera ursinii. The sequence goes on along the minus strand of NC_139512.1, from coordinate 173,296,879 downwards.
GGCTGTTTCCTCAGATAGGCCCAACTGACATTCACATTATTTCAGTGACAAGTGAAGACCATTTTATTTTCACAGGCTTTTAAAACATATTTTAATTGTATTTTAACTTATATTCATGTTGTTTTAGGCTGTTATGATCCCCTTACTGCTACCTGGATTATATGGTGTATTTATTTAGTATTTTATTTGATTTTATTGGGTATAATAGTAATTCAAATTGTATTCTTTCTCCTTTTTTGGTGTAAAACACTCAGACAGCTTTGACTACTGGGCATTTTAAAAATTTAAATAAATAAGTAAACTACGTATACACCGAATAAATATACTGTTTACTCTTTACAGAAGTCCTGCTTCTAGAGCTTTCCCTCTGCACCCTCTTCCAGTTTAGTGCTAGTTACATACATCCAAACATCTTCCCAAGCAATAAGTTATATCCAGGAGATTTACAGGGAGAAGAGCCAGCCCAAGATTTCTTGGTCAAAACATGGCTAGATAAGATCCCCTATTGACTACTGGCAATTCTTGGACTTCTTATATTCTATATTGAACAGTGTGGCAGTTTACATATAACAACAACAAATATGCATTACCTTAACCAAGTGAGGTCTGACTAGTGTAACAACAGATGTATATCTTTCCAACACAGGAGGAAATCCTACTTCTAATTTAGCTTTGCAGTATCCTGTACGTTTTGATAATACATCTGATTTTTTGCACCAAGGAACAAAGTTCTTGTATTCACTTACAACAGCTACCACATCATACATTTCTTGCATAGAATACCTAGTAAACATGAAAAATGAAAAATAAAATTATTAGAGATATGTAACTAAATTCTATTTTATTTCTCTACTTCCCTTTGCTTTAAATACTGTTCCAATCATTCTATAAACAAATATGAAATTTCAGCTAGCTTTCTCATTCAAGGTTGTACAGTACTTCAAGGACACAATCCTGCCTGTCATTACAGCATTTATTGCTCTGAAAACAACAAACTGTTCATACTTTATCCTTTGCACAATCTTAGTCCCAATGGATTTAGAAGAAAAGAGCCAAAGTACTCTTTGGGTAATCTTGATCAACCTCCTCTCAGTCTTGACTATTTCCTTATAACACAAGCATATTAAGGATTATTTAACTGTATTTTAATTCCAAAAATTAAACGTATCGGGTGGAAAGTAGAAAATATAAGCTTGTAGTCAAAACTTTTGCAAACTGCACTTGACTTCCTTGAGATAAAAACTCTTGATAGAAAGATACAATTGTTAAACAGTAGATATTCTGCTGTTGATTAAATGGTATAACAAACACTTGGGGTCATAATTTTTTTAATGTATAATTATTATACTTGATTTTTGTTCTTATTCCCCAAAGCTATTAAAGAACCTTAAACCAATCTTCAGAGCCTGTTAAAATGAATTTGAGAGTTAAAGTAGATAATAAGTAAGCAATAACTTTTAAAACTTTTTACAGCTTCTTTCTTTCCTAAGCCAATATGAGACTCTCAGGCAACATATTGAAGAGTAGTGGACTGCACCCCTACCTTTAATTCTCAAATTCATTTTTAATAGGCTCTGAAGATCAGTTTAAGGTTCTTTAATAGCTTGGGGGAATAAAAACAAAAATCAGGTACAATAATGAGTCAGAAGAACGCATCAATAGTGAAGGCAGTCTGCGAGCTATGACCATAGTTGTCATGTTCGTTTGACAATCCTAAAGCAGGTTGGCAGAACTGATCTTATGACATTTTTTCTGGTTTTTGTTGTTAAGCAAACAAATAGTTCGCTATGGGGCCAGTTTGATCAAAAACCGAAGTCAAACACAGTTACATGACAATGGGATATAAAATAGCTGTAAATCTAGCTCAGCAGCCTAATGCCCAAAGTGTTGTCATGTGACTGGGAGGCAGAACTGTCAGAATTTGGAATCAGGTTTTAAATACCCCCCAGGTAGGCCCATTGGAACTATTACATTCTTATCCTGCTATCCCTAATACAATAAAAACATACATTCAGATATACCTGTGGAGGAAGCACAGTATATTCTCCAACATCATGAGGAAGGGCTGCCTCAACAGTGTTAACAAACCTACCCAAAGCATATCGATAATACTACACTACACTATATACACTGCCATACTACAATCATGATCTCAAGAAAAGGACAATATATCTCATTCACAAATAACTAACAATGATCTCAAACTAGAATTATGAAGTAAGCAAAGAACTATAAATCCTGTCTTTGCTTCCCCAAATGTAGCACTGCCCTAAAGATCATATCCTGTGAACTTTAATCCTGTTTCTATATAGTAGGACTGTAAACTGTTTACAGTGGATTAACAGCAGCATATAATTTATAAAAACAAAATTGAAGGGATGCTTAAATAATTTCAAATTAAAAGTGTGAAATTCAGGCCATTCAGAATGAAATAGATAAGCATCACTTTTAATTATATAAACAATGTGAACAAAAGCAATAGAAAATGAGAAATTGTTTTCATTATACAATCCATTAGTATCTATTTCTGTGTAACTCTACAATGTACTTTTCTTATACAAACCCTATAATCCTTCTTTCTGAATATTCTTTCCTTTTGTTCCCAAATGGTGCAGTAAAGTTGAAGTAAGTCCTTCTTGGAAAGGCACAATGTTTTGCTGGTATTTGTGGCAGTGGGGTTTTGCTCACCAATATTTCCCAAGAAGTCAAATGCCTGCAATAATTTAAATATTTTCATCAGAACAGGCATCTAGTTAACACACAGTATAGAAGAGCCAACAAAATGAGGAAACAAATAAAGAGTAACACAAGGACAATCAAACTCAGGATTAGGTTAACTATTTATGCCTTGACAAGCTAAATATATCTCAGTCATGAGAGAACTTGGCAACAGTACAATATAAAAGCTGTCCCTCTTAAAATTTGGCTCTGAATCAATCTGATGCCACACACTACTCGGTTCATATATTTGAAAAGCAAGTTACTTGTCAGGATGGCAAGCATCAAATATATTGAGCCTTTCTTCTACATTTATAAAACATGACTTAGAGGGCTGAAAATATTTTTATAAGAGTATTATTTTTTTCTGTTTTGAAGCGTCTTAGTTTTTTAGCGAGGATATAAACTATATAGATACTGACTGTTAGAACTACTTGTAAAATTTTTAAAGTCCTTCTTCCTTTCAAATATTCTTTGGCACTTATCAATGTATTCAGCAAAGGCATGGGTCTTCTATTATAAAACACTTGATTTGGTTAACATTTTCTTCTATAGCCATATACTTCATTGAAAGAAATGCTGCTTGCTTAGATTTAGCTATCAGCATATTCAGAGGTAGCTATGAAGGTATGAACAATTTCTTGCTAATGGTAAACTTATAATAAAATACTATATCCACGCAAAGTTCTGCTTCTGCAATAACACTTCTAACAGGGTTAATGTACGTCTCTGAAACAGGAGCAGCAAACATTTTTCAGCTTGGATCCTTCCCTTTGTGCCCTGCCGGGAAGGTACAGAAAGTTATGGCATTACAAAAAACAATACCAAAAAGTTAGGATTTTTTTTTACATTGAAAGAGGATTTTAAAGTCAAATGGATGCTTTAATTACTGAAATACTGTACAAAAAATAAAAGGACTTTTTAATATTTTTCCCTATTCATTTAGGGAATGGCCTAGGGCTGTAACCAGTTCACAAGCCATAGGTTGCCAAGTCTTTATTTTAAAAATACTCCCCTAGAACTCTTTTGTTCAAAAAGATACTGCAAAAACCCTAGTCTTCAAAGCAAATCTGGATGGGCATGGGACGGGCTGCAGAGAGAAAAACCATCCTTTTTCACTTCTGCTGACAGACTGGAATCTGATTGACAAGTGCACTCAATTATCATATCTGATACCCTACTGCTTCCACAAATTTGTTTAGAAGCATGTAAATAATCTCCTTATTGATTATATTAATTCTAAAATACTTGCATTCCCCTGATCTTAAAGATTCCAAATGTTATGCCCTAATAGTCAATATTAAATATATTGGTATTCAAATATGCACTAAAATTATTCAAACAGCTTTTAAAACTAAGAGTTTAACATGTCCAGTATTTAATCAGAGATATATCATTTAACACTATTGACTGGAAAATTAAACAGAAAGTAACACTGACCAAAACATCAGATAAACAAATCTGTCAGGCCAGTTTTCAATGGAGGCAAAACAATTAATTTAAAAGTGGTTTAATTTTTGCAATTATTGAAGTAATGAAAGTAATTAAGGCTGCACTTTTATTTTCAATCACAAAAGTCTTTTATCAATATGAACTGTAACGTTAGAATCAAGAAGTCATAAGATAAGTTAAAAATGGACTTGACCTTCCTCAATTAGCAAACAGTTTTATGTAAGAGATTAAAGGATGTATTTCCTTGATTAAATGTAAGCATAACTATCTTTAAATTATACCACAAATAAGCATTCCAAAGAATAAATTTCATTTTTCTGCTTCAGAGATTATGAATTATAATAATTCATAAATAAAAAGGAGGAAAATTTTGCAATAGAAAGAGGCATACATTCTGTAGGAAACATTTACCCTAGTCTTCATTGTATCTCAAATGTCAGTTTTGGAAAAAATAACGTCATCATATGATGATTATATGACGTTATGTATCATTTTAGTCTCTGAGGAACAGCTGTAAATAATCTACAGCTATATTAACAGTGGCAAGAACTATTTACTCCATTTAACTGAAGAAGCTTTTAACAAGTAATTCCAATGACTGAAAATGCAAGTTACTGTCTAGTTTAAGTGGGTGTATGGGATGTGCAGGGAGAGATAATATCTCTGGTGGAGGGGCCTACTCTTTAGGGCTGCTTGTTCAACTTTGATTTTTTTTTATTCCATTTATATCCCGCCCTTCTCCGAAGACTCAGGGCGGCTTACAAGCTTAGCAGATATCCATCTGGGATGGACACAAGTAATAAACAAAAGTTTGCACGCAGCTCAAGTGCTGTTACCAAAACAAAGAAAATACTAATTATACACATAAATCTCATTTGTACGCATGACTCTAGGATAGAAATTTTTAAATACTGTAATTTAAAAGAATATGAAAATGTGAGTTTCATACTTTATCCACATTTAATTCAAGCATGTATTATCCCAAATATGAATGTAGTGTTTTTAAACTTTGACTTTCATATATACCGTATATAAAATATATTAAGTTATGAGTTATGGGAAACATAGAAAAAGTGAAGGTCATTAAAGTCTTCATGTATGCCAATGCACACAGCAGTAGTAGATAGAAGAAAAACAATACAGAATTACTGAAACTTAAGTTCCTCAATAAAAATTGGAAAGTATGGTATATTCTAGGATCAGATATAAAATAACACTCTCAAAATATTAATTATTATATTTTACCATTCTAAATCATGAACTGTGAATATCTGAAATATCAGTATTTTAATTTTGGTACAATGCTAAAAAAAATTTTTTTGTTCTTCAAGCCAACCACTGTTTTTTCCAAACTTAGTGTTGAGATGAAAAATATCTAATGGAGAGATTAATACAACATTTTATGAACAGATAAGATCTTGAGAGAATCAGAAGGTACATGCCTTCATTTTTTTTAATCCCATTTATATCCCGCCCTTCTCCGAAGACTCAGGGCGGCTTACAATTTAAAGCACAAATCAATGTGCTTAGCAATAGCCTTCATTCTATGTATATGCCTGCTTATTAGGGCTTTCGGGGGGCCCCCAAGCGGCATTATTACAAAGTCAGCTTATTGCCCCCAACAAACACAGGCAATATGAGTAAGAAAATATCTATACTTTGATAAGCTCTTATAAATTAGCAAACTTTCCCCTAACTATCTTATCAGAGTAATCTGATATGGGAAGAATTGCTGCTTTACTTTGTTAAGGTATTCTTATGTGATTTTTTTCAAGGTGCTAGATAGGTTTTAGGTCTAATTTCTATTATTATTATTATTATTATTATTATTATTATTATTATTATTATTATTAAATTTATATGCCGCCCTTCTCCCTAAGGACTCAGGGCGGCTCACAACAATAAAATCTTTTAAAAAAAACATAGAATACAAAGATAACAAAAGAATTAAACAATAAATAAAAAAATAAAGGACAATTTAAGCTGATAAAAACCAAATTTAAAAAACCATGATCAGTCCAGGCCCGCTTGTTGGAACAACCATGTCTTCAGGTCGCGGTGGAAAGATTGAAGGTCAGGGGCCGTCCACAGCTCTGGAGGCACTTCATTCCAGAGGGTCGGTGCGCCCACAGAGAAGGCTCTCCCCCTGGGGGTTGCCAGCCGGCATTGCCTGGCCGACGGCACCCTGAGGAGGCCGACTCTGTGGGAGTGAACCGGGCGATGGGAGGTTGACAATGGCAGCAGGTAGTCTCGCAAGTACCCCGGGCCTAAGCCATGTAGGGCTTTAAAGGTAATTACCAGCACCTTGAATCGCACCCGGAGGGCAACCGGAAGCCAATGCAGCTCGCGCAGGAGTGGTGTAACATGGGAGTATCGAGATACTCCCATAAGCACCCGCGCGGCTGCATTTTACACCAGTTGAAGCCTCCGGGTGCACCTCAAGGGCAGCCCCATGTAGAGAGTATTGCAGTAATCCAGGCGAGAAGTGACAAGGGCATGGGTGACCGTGCATAGGGCATCTCGGTCCAAAAAGGGGCGCAACTAACAAGTATAAGGAAAGCAGGTGGGAAAGTGTGATTAAAACTAATATTTTTTCTTCAGTTGTAAAAAGTATTAATCATTGCCAGACTCAAAAGAATATTCCAAATTAAATTTGCATACTGAATTACAGATTGCCAGATATTTGAATGCAGGACATGTACACATGTTCTCTGCCAAATTACCCATCTAATACTTACAATTGACAGAGAGCAAAGTGAGCACATAGGGAATAATTTATAGGGGGAAGAGTATGACCTCTGGGGGAGCCATCAGTTCAGCCATATATTGAATGTGTCCAATAGCCTATTGCAGTTATACCATATGTAGCCAGCAAAGAAAGGCATACAGTACTTGTTTCCCCAATAAGAAAAACAAGAGTGCCCCATTCCCCATGCTATTCATTTAGGGGTCCATGGAAAGTCTAAAGATTATGCCAATATACTCTCAATGCAGGTCTGGCTTGCAGTTCCTAACTACATATTAAATGGAAACAGCAAAACAAAACAAAAAGGAAATTTAAGCAAGTCAGTTACACATAAGAGAGAAACTTAGAGATGTAATTTTGGACACTGTTTTCATAGTAATATCACAAAAATTCAATTTGATGTCATTTTCTTGATGGCTGATTAGCTTGATAACACAGTTAAAGTACCTGCTCTTACCCAAAGCCAGTTATAATACATATAATGTTGACTTCTTTTAAATATAATACTTTTCAATATGAATCATTCATTACCTTTGTCAGAAAAGTATGCATTTTCTAATATATTCCCTATCATTTTCAAGTCTGGAATTTGAAGGGTGGATAGAATTTTTAAAATATCATCTATAAAACGTGTCTAAATTTTTAGAAAAATATAAAGGTGTTAAACAGCTTCAAAGAGTAAGAGCTGAAGGACAATACTATGTATTTATTCTGCTTTAGAATACGGTTGATAGCACACAATATACCAGTGTAAGTCACCAGATGGCCAAGTACTTCATAGATAATTGGATTGAAAGAAGTGTTTATGGGCCATAAAAAGAAAAGAAGTCTACTCAGAGTTAGAAGAGCTAGGGAAGAGGGAATTTGCCCCTTTATCAACGAAAGACAAAAACGATGAACTAAACTTAGCGGACAAATATATTAAAAGATATGTAATTCCTTTTATCCATTTGTGAGACACAGGCATACTAACAACACAATGAACTAAAAATCCGATGACTACCCTACAAGACCATTGATACTTCCTACAATTAACCAAGAAATTAAATATCCCAGGGATAGAGAATATATCCAAAGTGTTCTGTTACGAAAGTGCTTATCAGTTACATTTTAGCTGGAAATCAACAATAATCTATCATGACAAACAACAGGAGTCTTTTGTCACTGTTTTTTTTAAAAAAATTCCATTTATATCCCGCCCTTCTCCGAAGACTCAGGGCGGCTTACAAGCTTAGGAGTAGCCTTCATTCTAGGTATATGCCTGCTTATTAGGGCTTTCACACACACCCCAAGCAGCATTATTACAAAGTCAGCTTGATTGCCCCCAACAATCTGGGTCCTCATGTTCTACCACCATCCATTACAATTAAGTTGGTTATTAAGTTGATAAAATTACTTAGAGGACCCTACAAAGAAGACATCCAGCATAAGAGGAATGCTCTTATATAGTGTCTATATAAAAGGCCCGAGTGTTGCCCATCTCTGGACAAAAAAACAACAACAACCAACAACCCCAAACTGAACTCCTGGCCTTCTATTCTGGACCAAGGGCAGAAATGAGGAGGAAAACGAAAGCTCCCCAAATCGCGGGTCCTGTGGCTTTTCCCAGCCGGTGGACAAGGTCCCAGGAAAGCAACCGCGCCTCGCTAGGGCTCTCGAAGCGGGCAGGAACTTTTTTTTTTTTTTTGACAGTGACGGGTGGGGAAGGGAAAGCGAAGGCGACGGGAACCACCCTCGGCGCTCGTGACCAGGCAAGGGAGTCTGCTGAAGCAGGCGGCCGAGGCGGCCGACCCGCTTAGCCGCCCGTCAAACTTCCGTGCCTTACAGCAGCGTTTCCCAACCTTAGGAACTTGAAGATGCGTGGACTTCAACTCCCAGAATTCCCCAGCCAGCATAGCTGGCTGGGGAATTCTGGGAGTTGAAGTCCACGCATCTTCAAGTTCCTAAGGTTGGGAAACGCTGCCTTCCAGCTCTCCCGAGCCCGAGGAGAGAAAAGTGGCGGGTGGAGTGGGTGGGGGCTCCAGACAACCTGAGCTTCCCTCTCGCCGTACCTGAGCGCTACTCTACGCGAAGGCACTGCCAACCTCTCCACGAGAGCCTTGCCAAGAGCCCGACTGCTCCGCGCCATATTCGACTTTCCGCGGCGCCTCCAGCCGCCCTCACTGTCCCATCCTCTCTCTCTCTCTCTCTCCCCCTCCCCGCCGCCGCCGCCGCCGCCGCCTCCTCAACGGCCTCCCAATACCTGTCCGCACCTCCCTCCCAGATGCAGAGCCAATCGCGTGCAGGAGGCGCCTAACGCTAGCCTATCGGCGCACAGAGCTCTAGCCGAGCGTCAGCCCTCGAGTTCACCGCCTCTTTTAGACCCTCCTACGGCCTACTCCTCGCCCTCTTTCCTTTCGGCCCCAGCACGTGATTTACCGGACTCGCGCAGGAGTGACAGACTTCTGGCGTCGGGGCCGCGCCCGATCACAAGACTGTTGCTGGGGTTATGCGAGGCCCTGGGGTTCGTCGAACCTTAGGATTGGCACGCGATTGGCCACACGGAATGCCACTCGCTCGCCTTTTTTTAAGCGACGTAGCTTGAAACGCCAGTAATATTAGAAAGCTATGAGGAGAACGTCCTTATTAATTCGTCCTCCCGTTTAAATCATTTCTTGGCATCGAAAGCACTCTTAAGTAAGGAAAAAGCTGCTGGGTTTGAACGTGGCTTCTGCTTTCTTTTTCCACTGAGGCGAACGAAAGACCAGGGTTGTTGTTTTTTTCCCTCCCTGCTTTTGACAACCCAAACTGGTGGGCTGTGTTAACCGGTAGCTCGAGGTTGAATTATGGAGTCCTTGATACCCTCGGAGTTTGTTTTCTTGCAGACCTTTCGTTCTCCAACTAAGTAACATCTTCAGTTGATCGGGATATGTCTGCAAGAAAACCCAACAAAACTCAACGAGAGCACCAAGGACTCCACAGTGTTGTCCTTTGGCGTTAGTGAGAGTAAGTTCACTTCTGGCTCCCTATGAAACGTAACTTTTATTGTACACACATCTATCTCCCCTTTTCAGTAGTAAGTGAGAAACTGCTCAAGTGTAAAGAAGCCTTTGCTGCAAACGACAGTTGCAAAATGTGTTCTGTACACTTCACAAATTGTACATCCGTTAGAGGAACATGAAATTCAATTTAAAGTCCAGTTTCACCGAAACAATAAGATGTATTGTCATAGAAGATTTCAAGTAAAGTTCTACATTTAGGCAAGAAAAACCAAATGTACAGGTATAGTATAGGGCAGGGGTAGGCAACCTTGGCTCTTTTATTACTCATGGACTTCACCTCCCAGAATTCCTGAGCCAGCTTGGCTGGCTCAGGAATTCTGGGAGGTGAAGTCTATGAGTCATAAAAGAGCCGAGGTTGCCTACCCCTGGTATAGGGGGTACCTTGCTCAATAGTAGTAACTGTGAGAGGGACCTCAGAGTCCTAGTGGACAATCACTTAAATATGAACTAGCAGCGTGCTGTAGCTGCCAAAAAAGCCAACACAGTGCTAGGCTGCATTTACAGAGGAATAGAATCAAGTACACGTGAAGTATTAATACCACTTTACAATGCCTTGGTAAGGCCACACTTGGAATACTGCATCCAGTTTTGGTCACCACAATTTAAAAAAGATGTTGAGACTCTAGAAAGAGTACAGAGAAGAGCAACAAAGATGATTAGGGGGCTGGAGACTAAAACATATAAGGAACGGCTGCTGGAATTGGGTATGTCTAGTTTAATGAAGAGAAGGACGAGGGGGGACATGATAGCAGTGTTCCAATATCTCAGGGGCTGCCACAAAGAGGAGGGACTCAAGCTATTCTCCAAAGCGCCCAAAGGCAGGACAAGAAGCAATGGATGGAAACTAATCAAGGAGAGAAGCAACCTAGAACTAAGGAGAAACTTCCTGACAGTTAGAACAATTAATCAGTGGAACAACCTGCCTCCAGAAGCTGTGAATGCTCCAACACTGGAGGTTTTTAAGAAGAGACTGGACAGCCATTTGTCCGAAATGGTATAGGGTTTCCTGCCTGAGCAGTGGGTTGGACTAGATCCCTTCCAACTTTATTATTGTTGTTGTTGTTGTTGTTATTTACTGGAAACTGTTAAGAATTGATAAGAATGACTAGCCAAGCCTTGTGCTCATGAAGTAATGACAATAGTGTCCTGGAAGAGGGGCTTCAGCCTGTTAACAGAAAAGCCTTCATGTTTTCTCTAGGTTTCTGCTTATTTGTGGTCTGGAGTTTTGCAGCCAGGGTGTGGTTGTGTATTCTCCACCACCCACATTTGCTCACATCCTTTCCACATAATTGTGGGCAACCTAGAACAGAATCAAGAGAGAGAACTAAGAAAAGCAAAAGTGCACTTGCATACAGTTGATAAAGTCTGTAACTTCCCAAACCAGGCATCATTCCATTCTATACTATGGCATTCAAATCTCTGCCCTCTTTTCAAAATAAAGTCTGAGAGTAAATGGTTGCAACTATCCCTAATACATAAGTCAAATAAGAAGACATTTGTTAATCACACCAACTTGTTAATATTGAAAAACAGTTCTGCTTGAGCAGGGTCATCTGTTCTATATTTAGCAACAAATGTTACTATATTTAGCAACAAGCATTATTGTAATTCAACTCTTATTTCACAAACTGGGGAATTTATACAAGCAATAATTTGGGCTTCCATACTGGGTTGTAAAAATTCAGATGACTATACATGGCAACAGAGATAGTTTCCTGGGACCTAGTGGTGATCTGGATTTTTACAACCTAGATACAACAGTCCTAATGGGAAAACATGGGATCTTTCCATTGAAGAATTAATCCTTAGATCTGTTAGAACAGGGGTGTCAAACTCAATTTCATTGAGGGCCGCATCAGCATTGCGGTTACCCTTGAGGGGCCGGGTGGGTGTGGCCAGGGTGGGTGTGGCCTACTGGTTGGGCGTGGCTGAAGTTTGTGTGACCTACTGGGTGGGCATGGCCAGCTCTACATTGTTTGCGTCAATGGTGCCTATGGGGGCCTGGGCAGGAGTGGGACAAATCTGAGGGTCTCTGGCAGAAGGAGATGGGACTGGGTCAAGTGCCGAGGCATGGTCCACTGGAGGAGCCTCACTGTTCCTCTCAGGCCATGCGGGGGGGGAGGCTGGACAGTGATGCGGAGGTCAAATGCCCAGCCTAGCCCTCAAGCACCCGCAGCACTAAGCTCACCCCCACTTCCCCAAGGCGGTGCCCAGCTGCTGTGCTTGCTCTCCTTAGCCAGGTTGCTCATGATGGGTATGAGGGCAACGTCAAGAGGGAGGCCCACTTCCTCTCCATGTGAGGAGACCTGGCTTTGTTTCCAAAGCTTCCTTAGCAATAGGATGGGAGACCACCCAGGTTAGGCCAGGAGGAGGGGATAAGGGGATGGTGAAAGGATAGCAGGGAAGGACTAAGGCAGGACTTCCCTCAGACCCTTCCTTCCTTCCTAAGAACAGAGTGATGGGAAAATATTTGAGATGAGGGAGGGAGAAAAACAGGCAAGAAACGCAGCTGGGGAAGTGTCATCCTTCATGAGGAATGAAGAAATGTACCATCGCCTGGAACTGGCCAGCACATGGCCCTCTCGTCACAGTGCCGAGAGGCTGAGCCGGGTGGCACAAATCTGAAGAGAAGCACAACGCTGCCCAGCCCTTAGCCTGCCCGAAGTAGGCAGGGCCATGTGCTGGCCACTTCCAGGCGATGGTGCATTTCTTCATTCCTCACAAAGGGTGATACCTCCATAGTGTGCGCCCAGGGGGCAGGGCCGATGCGGCAGGGGCCGGTCCCTCACTGTTTCCAGATGGCCTTGTGGAGCTAAGACTGAATGTATTTCAGCATAGATGACCACCACAAAATTGTACATTGGCTCCTGGCCGGCCTGGGCCAGAGCCAAGGCAGTGGGGGCCGTTCCCTCACTGTTTCCAGGATGGCTTCGCGGGCCACATGAAACCACTTCACGGGCCAGATCTGGCCCCCGGGCCTTGTGTTTGACATGTCTGTGTTAGAAGATCTAAATAGTTTTGCATTTTTCCTTAATATCAGAAATGTTATGTTAGTAAAAGAAAAGTATATTAATTTAGCAAGCCAGAATGTAATAATTATCTATCTATCTATCATCTATCTATCTATCTATCTATCTATCTATCCATCCATCCATCCATCTATCTGTCTACTCCCATTTTACAAGCCTGTAATCCCTTAATTCAGGATAGAGTCGGGGCAACTAGATAAAGCTGATAATTTATTGGCCAGATGCCCATCCTGATGCCATGCAGAGTTCACAGCAAATATGTTTTCTTTGCACCCTTGGAGAGAAATATCTGCCACTACCTAAGACTGAACTCTCAACCTTCAGAGTGGAAGGTGAGCACCTTCACCACTAGGCCACCATGCTACTCATCCATCCATCTGCCCACCCATCCCACCTTACCTACCTACTTACCTAGCTACATACCACCACTAAAACTCTTATATCTATATGTTAACCTTCAATTGAGTGAAGTCTGATCTCCTCGACTTGAGCTTCTGCTGCATCAGCCACTCACACCCTCTTCCCAAGCCTTGCCACAAACCCACACACTCTGACTTCCATGACACCTCTTACACACCCCTTGCACCCTGCATGACCTGTGCAGCATCCTTGCATGCCCAAACCACACAGTATCTCATCCCTCACATCTTAGCAATCTGCACTGCACTTCCATGCACCTGACCCATTCAGCGCTTTTCATGCACCCCGTGTGCCTTCCCTGAACTGCAGCATACCTACAGAAAGATTTGAATTTTCAACACCATTATTTAAAATGTAACTGAGTTGGATGCAAATTTAACCCCATTACCCAAATTCTGAGAAGTATCAATGAAATTCACATAATCTTATGCAACATGCCTATAAGTTTTCATTATTCCCTTTGCTTAGCGTTGACTCAGTGAAAAAAAATGCCAAAGTGTCCATGACTGAAGTCCCATTTATTGAAATTAGTCTGCTCTAAGCAAAATTATCAGCAAATAATCTGCTGAAATTACAGTATTCTTGTTTGGAACTAAGGCAGCATTTCCTGCCATACTTTTATTATGACCAACTAATACTATGGCTTCTTAAACTATGAACCAAAATAATCCCAACAATGTCTGCTAAAGCCTGTTTGAATGAGTCCAAAATTTATGTGCACTTTATTACTGTCAACTGCAAGTATCAAAAAGTGTCAAAAATCTACTAGGTAATGGCTCAAGCTGTTAATTATTGAACAATGTAAGAAGAAAAATACCCTCATTAAAATGCAATTAAAACAAAAGGAAAGTTTTTACTCACCTGACACAAACAGCAAATTTGTTTTTTAAACATAGGTATTTTCTTTTTCATACCTACTTTTGTGTTGCAATTTATAATCCAGTCTAAGATACATTTGCTCTTACACATCCCCCAAAAATTCAAAAAGCATTAAGTTCCAACTAAGCATACTCCTTAAATCAACACTATTTTTCTACATATAAAAATGTGACATATTAGGGCTGCGTATACTTTCAATAGAAGTGCTTTGACCTTGTACAATTAGGGTAGTTTTATACTTGTCAGTTAAGCAGCCTGCAACACAAGCTTGAAAAAAGGCATGGCTTTTTTAAACAAACAGTAGAAAAAGTTATAGCATAACCTCACATACCAAGCTTGCTAAACTATTGAATACAAGTTGCTACAATTTGTTATATGCTTTACTTTTCAGGATTAAAAATAAAACGTAAAAAGTGCAATATTATGAAGGAAAATTAAAATGTTCCCTGGGGTTAGCACAAATTTTATGTATTAAACTGTATTAAACTCAGCATTTACTATGTCTGCAAATCATTGGTACAGGGATAATGCAAGCAATATATACAGTTACTTTTACATATAATGTGAATGGAATTTCTTCAATTAAACGTGAGAGCTATAATTCCAAGTGTTTTATCTGGACATCCGTGTTTGTGCAGGAAATTGCATCTAGATTTTGCCAGATTTTGCTATTCTAAATTCAGACTGAAAAATTACAAATCTTAAAGGAAAGAGAATAAAAAAAAGAATTAAGACCACTAAATGATTTAGGAATAAAAGGAAATCAAGCCGAACATGGTGGCTGGATACTATCAGAGCTGACACCAACCAGAGCATAGAAAAACTCAAAGAAATAGTGCAAGACCTGGCCCATTGAATCACTAACAGTAAGACTCAACTGAATGGACATTTTCGTTATTAAATGATTTAGGATGTTGTATATTTGGGGGCAGATGAAACCAGATGTATCTATTTAAATATTCAAAATCATGCTAAATATTATGTTAATAAAAGCATTAATCAGGTACCATATATCAATAAAACTACAGCATCTTCTGCACATTCTTTCCAATATTAATTGCTGTTTATCACCAAGTGCCTTCCAGAAAACTCCAAGTAAGTCTGAAATCATCTACTCAGGAACTCTCAATATCCCAGACAAAGGGAGTGTGATAAGCGCACCTAGTATAAAATAAGAATCAATTGCATATCACTTTTTAAGCAATGAAGTTTTACAGCTAACCCAGAGCTGGTTGCTGCAATAAGAGCTGCCAGTTCCAGAACACATACTTTTACAAATTCATCCACTTCAGCATGCTTGAATTTGATAAATGCACATTGTTAAATGAGCCTTTCAGCCAGCCATTTTGGTTTTGTAGCTTTCCCTCTTTTGATTTTGCATTCTGTCCAGCATAACTTTTTTTTTTCATTGGGGGGAGTTGCCATTAGGTTTTATGGTGATTTAAAGATGCTTTGTATGCCGCCAAAATGTACTTCTGTAAGAACATTCTGACAGCATCCACAATCCGATATTACTGTTATAGGTTTTTGGGTCAAAGAATTCACTGGAACTTTTGAGTAGAGAACTTGGAAAAATCCTTTCTCAAATGGGAGTGAGTGCAAAACAAACAGGCAAGCCCACTGAAGCCCCCTATATTTTATTTAATTCAAACTTAATTGACCTCCTAGAAGAGTTGTATTCCTTTTTTAGTTTTATAAAATTGTAGTTTGGTTATTTTTAGAAGCATTCTAGAGACTGCACCCAAGAATTTAGGGGGCACAGATTGTGCAAACATTTGACTACAAAAATTGCCATTGCTTTAAAAAAGAAACAATTGTAACACACTTTACATTTGATAAGGAAAGCCTCTCTGAAATATACATAATCATGTTAGTTACACAGCTTGGAAAAATAATTGAAAAGGATTTCCAAAAGCCAATGTTTTATTTTATTTAACAAGTAAATAAAATACACTTCATGATTGTGTTCATAAACTTTGGTTTAATAAACCAATATTCAAGCAGCCATTCCCTTTCTCTGGTATGCAGCAAGCAATTAAACTTGAAACCTCTTCAATTAACTATACTTTCTTAATATGAACTATACTTACCTGAAGAATTCTTGACTTAATCTTATACAAAACACCAAAAATAACCTTATCTAAAAGACCAAAATAAAATTGGTGAGCTACAATGTCTATGAAACATACATTATTCTCTTATGAGTTACTTTACCATTCAGCCTTTTTGGAGACCCTCCACTGTTGGTGATTGAACTCAGCCTTTGATCTTGTGGTGCCTGATCTGAGATACATTCTCCAGGTGACAATTTGCTAGATCCTCTTCACACAGCAATGGAGTTTATCACTCAATTCCATTTCTTTTTAATATTTTAAACATTTTTTTAGACTTTCTGTTCCTGCCAAATATTTACACCACTGTATCTATCCATGGAAGTTAAATTCCTGTGGGAGAGGAAAATTGGCAAGAGGTGAAATGCCTAGAAAAGAGATACATTATGAAACCCAGAAGCATGTAATCTCTGCTTCAGATTAGTAGAGGCTGTTAGTACTGTACTCCTTCCTTGTCAGCTCTTTCACCATACAAAATGGTGTGGCACCTAAGGTATGGTGTGGCGCCTAAGGTGTTGAACAAGGAGCAGAGCGACACCCCAGGATCTACTCCAGCCTCTTTCATTGGATGACTTTGGGCCAATCCTACTTTGTCAGCCCAACCTCAGGATTTTTGTTGTGGGGAAAAATAGGAGAAGCAAGCCTGACTTTTAGTTATTAAATAAAACACAAACAAAACTCTAAGAGGTGGACCAGGAAAAAGTAGTTTAGCACTAAATGATCTTTGACTAAAAGTAGCTCTTCTTAGCTGTCTGGACCATTTAACGTGAAAATGATCAGCAAAGAAAATGGAAAGTTTTTCAGAGGCAGATGTTTGGTTGCAGAGAGATTGGTAGGAAACTGAAAAGATGACATGATTGGTTGGGTTTTTTTTTTAAACAGCTGTAAATATAAGGAGCAGGAATGGGGAAAATAGTAATCGCTGGAAGGATCCAAAAATCTTTGGATGATGGCGCAAATTCCAGAAGCCATAATACATTTATATGCTCTAGTAGTCTATGACAACTGAAAAGAGCTCACTGCAGTTGAAAGAATATAGGGTACATATATTTTCAATTTGCATTCTAATCGTGTTCAAGAGTCTCAATAATATCATGTATTTAACACTGTCATGTATGTTATTTTTAAAAAAATATATTGCACATTTATCCATGAATAGATCCCGGTCCATATGCAGACAGAAGCGGAGTCCCATCATTTAGGCCTCGCTATTAAGGCACGGTGCAGCTGTTGCCTCCTTAATTTCACACTCAAAAGCAATCGAGGCTCCTCAAAACCTCCTGTCGCCTTTGAACAAACGACACCGCGTTTTAAAAAAATTACCTCCGATTCAAACTCTCATCCAGCAAAGTCAGGATCAAGAGCCCAACACCTTAGCGCAGGGGTCTTCAAACTTGGCCCTTTTATGACTTGTGGACTTCAACTCCCAGAATTCCTCAGCCAGCTTTGCTGGCTGAGGAATTCTGGGAGTTGAAGTCCACAAGTCATAAAAGGGCCAAGTTTGAAGACCCCTGCCTTAGCGTCACATCTCTTGATTGGACCGGGAAATAAAAGCTTGGAAAGTCTCGTTTAAATAGCAACAAACCTATTCGTTTCGCCACCTATAAAGACCTCTGTATTTTTAACCTTTAACGGATACTTTTCCGGGACACACTCGCAACGAGCGGCCTTCCGAGAAGCAGGAGAAGGATGGGGTTTTATATATATATATATATATATATATATATATAAAGGGCAGAATTAGGGACCTCGTCTCTCTCTTTCTCCGTTTGAGCGACTCTGCACGTTTTGCGATCTACCGTTTTACTGGCTTTCCTCCCCCCCCCCCCGCCTGCGCGGGGAGCTTCCCTCGCAACCCCGCCCACTAGCGGAAGTTGACGTCGTTGCGAGACGGCGCGCGGCGCCCCCTTCCATCTCGCTTCCCGTTTTTCTTCGAGCTCCACAAAATGGCGAAGATCGCCAAGACCCACGAAGGTAAGGAAACGGCCGTGGCACTCCGCGTTTCGCCCGCGCCCCTTCTGGCCGCGGCTCCTCGCCTTCCCTTTCAAAATGGTCGCCCGCCCTCTCGAGAAAGGTGCAGGGTTGGGAGGAGAGCCGGACGGTGAGCGGCCGGGTCTCCGGCGGGGCCGGGCCTGCGCGTAATGGCGTCGCGGGACGATCTTCTCCGGCTTGCGCGCTCCTCTCTCTTCCGGCTTGCGCGTCGTTAGCGCCGAGGGGTAGGCCTGGAGGGCGGCTAGAGAAGTTGGGTGTGAGTCGGAAAGCGAAGGGCGTTAAGATGGGCCCGTAAGATACGAACAGCTGTTTCTTTCCCGCTTCGAAATAAACGCGCACCCTTCGCTGCCAGCTGGCGGGATTAAAAAGGGGAGCGGTTTCGTTCGTTCAACGACGACGGTTCTATTTTACAAGAATGTTTTAGTACGAAACTGCGCGACTGTAGAAAAATGTGCGAGAATGTGTAGATTCAGGTTTTCTCCCTTAATAATATTGGGCGTCTGACGAAAGATAGCCTACTTGGAGGCGGAGCTGGTTGTTTAACGTAGGACTGTTAAAAGGTGCGAAAGGTTTACCAAAGTAATCTGCAAGAGATAAAAGACATGAGAAAGCTCAAAGTATAGGAGTCTGTGGTTACGGTTTTGAACTAGGAATTAGAGACCCAAGTTTAGATTCACTCATAACTGTGGAAGCGCTCTCACGATAAATCATTGTTAGGGTTACTAGGTGTATGATTTAATCTTAGTACACGTATTAAGCATACTTTATTTAATAAATCGGTTTACTAAGTTCATGACTTGCTCTTAATAAATGTATTTTTTTTAATTTTAATCCCATTTATATCCCGCCCTTCTCCGAAGACTCAGGGCGGCTTACAATTTAAGCACAAACCAATGTGCTTAGCAATAGCCTTCATTCTATGTATATGCCTGCTTATTAGGGCTTTTGGGGGCCCCCCAAGCGGCATTATTACAAAGTCAGCTTATTGCCCCCAACAATCTGGGTCCTCATTTTACCTACTTCGGAAGGATGGAAGGCTGAGTCAACCTTGAGCCTGGTGGGATGCGAACCTGCACTAATTGCAGGCAGCAATTAAACATACTCTACCTCACTGGATTGTTACTGTTGAATTCTTGGAGGAAAAATAAATAAAGATCTAGCGAGTTAAGTCAACATACCTGTACTTTGATCCTTCTGCCTTTCTGAAGCAATTGTAAGCAGTAATACGGCAAAATATTATTTGTACGGTATTTGTTATGTGAAGGTAGCCAGTTTGTAACCTTCGTGTTGTAGGAATATAATTTGCAAGTGTAACTTGGGGCACATTTGGTATTCTCCACCTCTTCAGTGGCTTTTGTTAAGAGAGGACCTTGCAGCTCTTTTTATATTTTTCCTGCCTGGGTTATTTATGAGCTTTCTATTTCAGATTGGCTTGTTCTTGTCAGTAGAAAGTTTAAGATGTATCAATCGAAAAACTAAGTTGAACATCTTAGTTGTTTGTTTTTTTTAGATAATGAGGTAATGGGTTTTTCACTTTAAACTCTACACATTATGTCATGAATGTTGGTTGATGAACATTGAACAGTGTTAAAGGTTAAAGGTTAAAGAAAAACTAGAAATTATGTAATTAGAAACAATTAAGTGAAAAAGTAAGTGAAAATTCAGTGTTCCCATTAGGTAAAAAAGGAACTGTTATTTATGTAATGGGGAAAATAATCCAAAATAATTATTTAACAATTCGTTATCTACTAATTATAGCAGTCAGTAAATGTACCACATAATATATATTTTAAAATTAGTGCCATATGGGTAGAACTGATAAGAAAATATTTCATCATCTCCCCCCACCCCAAAAAATAAAAGTAATTTAAAAATTTGAACTGGGAAGTATTTTTCATGGCATTAAGATTTCTGGAAATGGTACATCTATATCAGGCATGTCAAACTGGATGTGTCATGCCGAAACCTTGCCCACCCCATTGCCGGCAATGGGGGAAAAGTCCCAATATGTCGTGAGTTTGACATGCCTAATCTATATACTAGAGTAGGTCAGGATGTGAAAACAAATGGAGGAAAGGACCCAAGACAACTCTAAGCATAACCAACTTCTAGGCATGGAAAGGGAGCCAAACTTGGGGTAAATGTATTCTTTAATCAGCAGTTTGAGAATTTGCCTAATAGTCTGGTGAGTTCAGTTTCTTTAATAGAAAAATGATTCAGTTTGGATATATGCCAAAAATATTCAGGGAAGGATTAAAAATTATGTTTTACGACTAATAAAGCAAAAAAGCTTGCTTTTTAATAAGTTGCTCTGTTCATATTCAGAGTTGGATAAAAATAACAGTGCATTTATTGAAATGCCTGGCTATCCATAGCTAGATATTAGTTGCTAGATGCCATGTATTTGTTATTTAAAATAGTGTATTTGCATATCACATTAAGCAATAACTTGTAAGAGTTCCTGCTTAACCCATTGATCAGAATGGCAGGGTATTTTGCTCAGCCATTAGGCTGTTGCTGTCAGCAGGATAGATTGAAACCAATCAGCCAAAGTGTAGTATCTATGATGTCTGAATTCAGACTTCTGATTGGTTCCAGTCTTACAAATCAGAGTTGAAAGTCAGGAACAAAGATTCTAAAATGAATTCTAAGAATTAAAGTGATGCAAGCATAGCCTTTATTTATAGAAGTGTGTGTCTTTATGTTCTTAATGTTTTTTTCTCAATTCAGTGGAAATAAAGTCCTGGCATATAATACCTTCTCTGATAAGTTAGAAGACCTTTAAGCTTCCAAACATTATCTGTAACTTTTTTGATAATATAACCCATTATTTTGTTCTAAAATGTCATTTTTACATTTTTACAAAATTGGAATATTGGTTACCAGTAAGCCAGTTTGTTTGTTGTGGGGAGAGTTACTTAAATTTGTCAATATTTGAGACCCAGGCCGGGCAGCGGGGTGAGCTTCTGTTACGTGTCTCAGTTTCTGCCAGCCTAGCAGTTTGAAAGCATGCAAATGCAAGTAGATAAATAAGTACCACTTCAGTAGGAAGATAACACATTCCGTGCACCTTGGCATATAATCATGCCGGCCATGTAACCATGGATGTGCCTTTGGACAACACTGGCTCCCTCAGGTAGGAAACAAAATTGAGCATCGCCCCTTAGAGCTAAACATGACTGGACAGGGAAAACCTTTACCTTTTTCACCTTGCCCTACTTGTTGAATGATATGCTGAAGAATGCTGTTAATTAAGAACTGGACATATGTGCTGTCGTTCTTTTGTACATAAGAACAAATTAAACTTTTTCTCTCTTGAAAAATGTATTTTTGCATTATGGATGAATATGGAACTGGAATATATTCCAATATAACCTGGTTTAAGCAAAATACGGTTTGACATAGTATCATTGAATACATTTGGTTAGAACAGAACGCATTCCCCACATAATGTGAAACTTAAGTTTTCTCTAAAAATGCTTTAATACTTGCTTTTCCTATGCATGGAAGGGAGAGTGAGCTGACAGTATAATCCAGGGGTGTCAAACTCAATTTCATCAGCATTGCGGTTGCCCTCAGGGGGCCGAGTGGGTATGGCCAGGGTGGGCATGGCCTACTGGGTGGGCGTGGCTAGAGTGCGTATGGCCTACTGGGTGGGCGTGGCCAGCTCTACATGGTTCGCATCAAGGGTGCCTATGGGGGCCTGGGCAGGAGTGGGACAGATCTGAGGGTCTCTGGCAGAAGGAGGGTCTCTGGGCCAGGGCCAAGGCAGTGGGGGCCGTTCCCTCACTGTTTCCAGGATGGCTTCGCGGGCCGCATGAAACCACTTTGCGGGCCGGATCTGGCCCCCGGGCCTTGTGTTTGACATGTCTGGTATAATCCATGACTTATTAACTGTAAGCATTTAATGTATAGAGCAGGCAGGGGTCCCCAACCCCCGGTCCGTGGAACCGAACTGGGCCATGGCATGCCAGCAACAGGGCCGCACAAACAAGCAAAACCCCATCTGTGGGATACAGGCAGCACACAAAACCACACCCCCTCCGGTCCACGGAAAAATCTCTCTCCAAGTAACTGGTCCCTGGTGCCCAAAAGATTGGGGACCTCTGGTATAGAGTGCTAGAAGGTGGATAGTTCCTGCTTTCCAACTCAAAACCTTAAAAAAGAGGGTAGAAAAACTAGGAAATGTTGAGACCAGTTCCTAACATGTTGGTATTTCCACTCTCTAACAATGCTAAAAATGCTGCTGTGGGACACCCAAAACCGATAATCCTGCAACACCATAACAAAAAAATGGATTCTGTTAGACTTCTTTGAGAAAGAAAAAACCGTAACTTGTATGTGGTGAATAAATGTAAGAGTTTTTTCCTGGCTGTTTTTTTGTGTTTCCAGACAGTTGTCTGACTCAGGTTAGAGTGTAATTACACTCTGTCATCCAAAAATTCATTATGGTTTATGAAGTCACACAAACCAAATTTGACTGGGAATAAAGGTAAACTTCTAAAAATCAGGATTAAGTGGCAGAATTTTCCCCAGAGAATAGTTGTGCATTTGATGTTTTTCTAAGCATATTTATATAATTATTCTTAACACCAAGGTGTGTATTAGGACATTTGTCAAATTATACATTTAAATGAATCTTACCCATAAATAGTATGTAAGTTCTCAAAATCAGTTTGGCCAAGATTTACAAATTAAGTGGAGAAAAGATAAAGGTTATAGAAAAGGTCAATGTAATTGCTTTCAGTATGTTTATAAAATTGTTCTGAAATGTATATAATATTGGCTTGTAACTTTTTCACAGATATTGAAGCACAGATTCGAGAAATTCAAGGCAAAAAAGCTGCACTTGATGAAGCTCAAGGAGTTGGCCTTGATTCTACAGGGTATTATGATCAGGAGATCTATGGTGGAAGTGACAGCAGGTTTGCTGGATATGTAACTTCAATTGCAGCAACTGAACTTGAAGATGTAAGTGTAAAATAAGATGTACTTATTTTAATTAGTAATAGCACAAACTGCATTATTTAAAGACTTCATGGATTCAGTTGTTTAACAGTTATGCTTAAACAGTTCAATTTATTTTTTTTAAAGAAATCGAATTATTTTAGTACAAAAATATATTCAGTAAAAATAGTGTTGATGTCTCCTAACCATCTTGATTTATGTAGGATGATGACGACTATTCTTCTACAAGTTTGCTTGGCCAGAAGAAGCCTGGGTATCATGCACCGGTGGCATTACTTAATGACATACCACAGTCAACTGAACAGGTGAATTTTTGAATATATTAATGCAATAACATACAGAGGTATTATATATATAATAAATATGTAGAGCGTTGGCAGCACCTGCGCCAAGGAAAAAAAAAGAACGCAAGGGTCAGTTGGGATCAGCAGAATACAGTGGCCTCTTTATCAGCTATCCTGTGCAGGGCATCCAAAAGACCAAAGATGGAAGGAGTGTGATAGGTAGGGGAGGAATTGAAGTGGAGGCTGTTTGTGCAGGACAAAACAAATGTGAGGTCTTTGCCTAATGACTGCATGGTCCTGGCTTAATAACCACAGCAGGAACTGCCTCCACTAGGAGGTATGGTTTTATGATTTCATTTAATGTTCCCTTCACTTAGCAACAGAAATCCTGGTCCCAAATACGATCATTAAGCAAGGACTACCTCTGATCGAGATAATTTATATATAGATAAGATTCCTTATTTAGTAGAATATATTTTGATGGATCTGGGCACTTCATGCACCCGGGCCACATCTGGCCCTTGGGTAGCCTTGTCCGGCCCGTGTAAGATCAACTGGAAATTAGAAATCAAATATAAATAGTATGCGATTAACATAATACAACTGCGGTACTAATCACTACCCTTTTAGACTGTTGCAGTGTTAACTATAGCAACATGAAGGGTTGTTTTTTTAGCAGAAATTGTCTTCAGTTTGTCTATCTCCCATCTTTCCCCTGGTTCTCCAGAATGTCTTTCAACACTCCAGAACAGATTTTGAATATGATAGAATAATCTGTTCCAGTGGTTTACACCTTTGTAACAACAGTAGAATGGTGCTTTTGAATGCAACCATGGAAATGTCCTCATTCAGCAATGCTTTTTTTATGTTGGTGGGGTTAAGGGAGAACCTTTACCTGCAACTTTTATTGAGAGTTGTATTTATCTCACTTTTAGTATGATCCATTTGCTGAACATCGTCCACAAAAGATTGCCGATAGGGAAGATGAATACAAAAATCGGAGACGGATGATGATTATTTCCCCTGAACGTCTTGATCCTTTTGCAGATGGTAAATTATTTTAATTTTTCACTCAATTTTATCAGTTTTGTTTCCTTAAATTATCTTTAGCCCTTTGATTTCTGTTGGCATGCTTGAAAATTCAGGAGTTTTAGTTTATACACTTTGAAAGTTGTTTGAAATCATAGTTTGCCATTTTGTTCATCTTTTATAATACAGATTTTCTTTCCAGGTAGAAGGACAAGAAAATAATGAACCATTGCCATAGAAACACAAAGGGTTAAAGGTTTTTCTTTTCTTATTGCTTGGTTATATATGCTGTACTTTGAGTGATTTTAATATTTAGTGCTCAAGAATCTTCCAACTTACTGGATGCTTTCAATCCAAAAGTAGAATATAAAGAATCACTGCTTTTAAAATGGTACCTAACAAACCGGAGCAGTTGATTCTCTTGATTTTGAATTTTCAAGAAGTTAAGCTTAAGCGAAACAAAAGTAACATTTAAGAACATTCGTTACTTTTAGCAGTTCAGATATATTCTGATAAATTTTATAAACTTAGTGCAAGGGGTATCTGTGGGCCTGATGGAAACTTTCCTTGGGTGAGTTAGTTTGACAAGGAACCTTAGAGCACCTGTTAATTAAAACTATAACTGGTTGCAGGTTTTTGTAAATTAGCATTTCAGCCTGCATGAATTAATAGGGATATGGATTTTACTTGCTTAACTGTCATTGATATAAACATGTATTGTCAGAATTCACAGGCCCATACTAACTGTCCTTAATTTCTTTCCTACAGCAGTACTGCTATATGCCAGTCCTGTCTGCATTCTTAAGGGTGCAGTTCAACACATCCTGTGTAGATAATGGTGAAAAAGTATCCCAAAGGAAAGTCCTATCAAAGCTAGTGTCAGAATGACACTGCCAATTGGGCACTGATGTTCAGCATAGCAAATGTATTAAGAATTTTATTTTGACCTAAATACTTATGCTATACTACTGGTATAGCCAATCTGCACTTTAAAAATAGTGCTTCCTAGATAAGATTGTTACTATATGGCTGGGCTTCTGTAAATATTTGAAGTTAGAATAAATTTCAAGGTTCAAATTAATATTTATGATGTGGGGAAAGACTTTGCCTGTGAGTATCCTTATGGTAAAAACAGTGTACTGCAATCAGTTCACAGTTGTAATTATACCTTCAGAATAAGTGGGGGGAGAAATTGGGTGCTCTTAAAGTGAAGCCCTTTTAACATGCCTCCACAGAGTAAGAATCTGGGGTTCATTGTCCAGATTCATCAAACATATACACTGATCTGTATGATGAAACAATTTGAGTTATTTAGGTTTACAGTAGTACGTGTAGTCAGATATCATAGGCTTTATCAGCTTGAACAAGGTAATGTGTTGATTATAAATATCTTTCCAAAGTGTTACTAATGGTAAAGAGATAATTTTCTAGGCTTCTATTCTGCTGCTTGAAGTCAGAACTGCTGATGGAGACAAAGGCACGAAAGTGTACGTATTCCGGATTAGCAACCCAGGAACCCATCACTTCTGAAGACTTAACTGTGCTGTCATTTTATCATTCTTATCTCCTTTAAAATATTTGTTTTAAGCTGTTGTAGTTATGTTTGTGTTCAAACAGGTTAAATTGATCAGCAAAGTGAATAAAAGTAAGATACATATAATTTCTTAAAAATCAGTCAAAATATTAAAATTAATTGATTTTGAAATAAAATAAAGTTAGATTAGAGCAGTTTTAAAAGCCAACTTTTCTGCTTTTCCTGCACTTATTATGCTTTTGTCCTGTTGCTGTTCTCTTCTGCAGGTGGGAAGACACCTGATCCTAAAATGAATGCCAGAACATATATGGATGTTATGCGTGAACAACATTTGACAAAAGAAGAGGTTAGTAGGTTACGATTGTTATTCTTAAATTTCAGTTTTCATTTCTCTTAGGCAAGGCTTTTTTTAGTTCATGGCATGTTGAGGCAGTCCTGAAGAACCACTAGTATTGATATCTCCTTTTGGTGTATTTCCTCTCTGCTTAATGACCACTACTTAGTTCCTGCAATGCTTTGGAAACAATACTTGAAAACATTGTAGGAAAATTTAATGATAGGCAACACGGAGAGGTCCTTTAGGGCAGAGGACCCCAACCTATGGGCTACTGGGCAGTGGCCTCTTGGCCACCAGGCTGTAAGAGTGGCTGGCAACTTGTGTTGGTGCTAGCCTTGTTGTGAGTTTTGTGCCGGCGCTAGCCTTGCCGCAACCCCGGTGCTGGCAGCCCCATTTGTAGAGTGCACATGCTCGTGGCCCTGTTCGCACGCACGCACAGCTACATTTGCATATATGCGCATGCATAAAGGCGCCTGCCTCTCCGTTTCTCACCAGGCCGCCAACCCAGAAAAGTTAGAGACCCCTAGTATTAAAACTTATTAAAATATGAAATACAGAGGGCAATTCAGAAATAAACCTCCTTTTGGTTACCAATGACAGACAATCGCAAATACAGAACATTTATTATTACATTACTTTTT
Organism: Vipera ursinii; assembly: GCF_947247035.1. Classification (NCBI taxonomy): domain Eukaryota; kingdom Metazoa; phylum Chordata; class Lepidosauria; order Squamata; family Viperidae; genus Vipera; species Vipera ursinii. The sequence goes on along the minus strand of NC_139512.1, from coordinate 173,269,698 downwards.
GACATAATTGCCATTCAAATTGAGGCACTTGTAACGTCTTACAAGGTTTGAAATTCCTTAGTAATAATCGCTCGGCACCAAATCTGGTCTATGGGTGGGGGTGATCAAAAACATCCCAACGGGGTCTTCCGGTGGCAAGGCGTCGCCGGAGGCAGCCATTTTTTGGCTGTCAGCCTTGCGGCTCCGTAGAGCCGCCGAAAACAGCACCGATCAGCTGTTTCGGTGGCTTGGAAGCCCCCTCCTCGGGAGAAGAGGAGGGGGTGAGCGCCCAGGTAGGGGTAGAGCTCTCCGGGGCCGCCAGAACTTAAAGTTTTGGCGGCTGAAGGGTTGAGCCCTCCCGAAGCCTGGGCATGCTCCGGACTGCGAGGCGCCTCTGCTCCGGGTTTTTTGGAGCAGAACAGGGCGTTCGCAACCATCCGTGCTAGCAAGAAAGAACTTTGGAGAACGAGGACGCAGGCAGAGCGATGCAGGAGATTTTGGTGAAGATGGTCTTTTGATCTTTAACTCAATGGACTTTGCTGAGCTCGTAAGTGGACGTGCGTAGCTAACAATAGTGGGTGAAAATGGCGGCTATATCTTCTAAAGTTCCTGCTCTGGTGCAGCAGTCTTCATTGAAAACTTTATTGTCCCCTGCACCCGTATCTGCATCAGCCCTTACAGTAAAAGATTTGCAGAATGTGCTGCAAGAGACTATGGAAAAGCAAATGCAACAATTTGCTGAGATAATGGACAAAAAGTTGGAGGAGAAGTTAACAGAAAAACTATTTAAGGTTATGGATGAAAAGATTACAGAGAAATTAACAGAAATGAGAGCAGACATTTTATCTGCATTGCAAGGCATGGCTATATGTATTGAGAATTTGCATGAAAGAGTGGAAGATCTCAGTCAAAATGATATTAGCTTGGAAGCAAAAATGACAGAAACTGAAAATGTGGTAGAGAAAATTGATTGTGATTTGACCTCGACACAGTATTATCAGATGGAGTTTGCTTTAAGGATTAGAGGCTTAAAAGAAAATCCTAAAGAAAATTTGAAGAAAATGGTTTCTGAGGCTCTGGAAGGGGTGCTGGGACGACCAGCAGATGAATAATGGAAGATATAGATAAAATTTTTCGTGTTAATTCTTGGATTGCAAGACAAAGGAAATTACCCAGAAATGTGGTGGTTTATTTTACAAAGAGAATGATTAGAAATGAAGTTATTCAGGCCTCCTACAACATTGATTTTGTAATTGCTGAGCAAAAAGTTTTGATTTTAAAAGAAATCCCTCCAATAATTTTTTAAAAAAGGAAGGAACTTGCTTTTTTGACACAAGAATTGAGACGACGTGATATCAAGTTTAGGTGGCAGATACCAGTGGGTATGGTGGTGACCTATGAGGGTATGAGGCATCGTCTTACTACGTTGATTCAGGCACGTGATTTCTACAGTAATGTTTTAAAAGCAGCCCCCATACCATTTTTGGAATCTACAAAGAAGAAAGGTGAGAGAGAGTCTCAACGATGCAGAGAGAATCTACAAGGTGCTGAAGGAATAATACAGACAGATGAGAAAGTTACAGGAGTGGATCAAATTTCAGTATCACTGGAGGAGGCCAGAAACTGGAAGAGGCGTGCTGCTTCTAGACGAATGAACCAAGCCTGAAGATTTAGTTGCATAACTGAAGGAGATAATAATGTAATAAGGATTATGGGAATTGAAATTGTTAGAAGGGCTAAATATTTGGGGATATACTTTTTACCCTTATAAAATAACTATGTGTTGTAATATTTTATGTTGCTTTAATTTTAAGATAATTATGAAAAATTTAATTGGGAAGATTTGTAGTAGTGTTTACTGAAATTTTGTAGGTTATGATTTGCTATTTGGTATGTATATTTATGGTGTGATAAGAAGGTGGATACTCTGTTCCAGGTATATACTTTGTGATATGCTCTGGTGCAACTTTGGGAAAAATTATAGATGAAAGTTAACTTGTAATATCTTTATGGGTAATAATGAAACATGTAATAGAAAATATAAGAATGATGTGACTATATAAAAAAATTTTAAGTTTGGAAAGTAATGTATGGTACTTTAAGCTGTATAATATATTAGGAGAAGGAAAGGTTGTATAAGCTTGGTTTTAGTATGGAAATTTAAAGCCCAGTTGGAAAGAAGAATAGTTTTTAATAATTGATATAAAATTGTTTATGTTTATGTTTTATTTAATTTATATACCGCCCTTCTCCCTGGGGACTCAGGGCGGTTCACAGGGCATATAAATAAAAATACAATACTATACAAAAGTTAAAACAAAGATTAAATCAGTGCCCAATTAAAAAACAATAATGCAATCTAAAATGACAATTTAAAACCCAGCTCCCCATCAGGCCAGACCGGTCAATTCAAACAAATGGGTCTTCAGACCACGACGGAAAGTTCGGAGGTCCGATGCCGTCCGGAGCTCCACCGGCAGTTGGTTCCACAAAGCCGGGCCACCCACAGAGAAGGCTCTCCCCCTGGGGGCCGCCAGTCGGCATTCCCTGACCGGAGGCACCCTGAGGAGGCCCTCTCTGTGGGAACGCACAGGGCGGAGGGGAGTTGAAGCCGGCAGCAGGTGGTCCCCGAGGTACCCCGGACCCATGCCATGTAGGGACTTAAATTGTTTTGTCTGTGATTGTTCTTATTGGGTATTATTGATATTATTGTGGTGGATATTAAATGGATGTTGAATTTAACTATGGCAGTAAGATTTCTAGTAAAAAGGTAGAATTACTGATTACAGAAGAATGGACTGTAAAGTTTTTAATTTCGAGGATATGGTAAAGATCTTAGTGCACCTGAAAGACTATTTGTAACAGAGAGATACCACGGAGCAAATATGGGACTAAAAAGTATTATTTTGCATTTGAATAATTACTGATATGATATATATACGTTTGGAGTTTATCTATATGAGTTAAAGTGCGATAGTTTAAATAGTTTAGGATTGTTTGCATAAGTTAGATTATGATTGTATTTTTATACCCTGTACTCAGCTCTGGGAAGTCGGGGGGGGAGGGGAAAGGGAGGGAGGGGTTGGGGAGGGCTGGGGAGTGGGAAGAGGGTGGGAGGGGAGGAGGTTGGGAGGGGTTTTGTTTTGCTAAAGATAAAATGTATTGTAAAACTTCAATTAAAAAAAACATCCCAACGGAACTGCTTCAGAAGTATTTAATTTTAATTTTAATTTAATTTAATAACATTTATATACCGCCCTTCTCCCTGAGGACTCAGGGCGGTTCACAGGGCAGAATAAAATAGCCAATACAAACATTAAAAGGTGATTAAACAATTGCCCTAATTAAAAACAATAGAAGTACAGTTCTAAAAAACCCCGAGATAAAATTAAAAGACCAAAAATAAAACAACCCCACCGATCCCCATCAGGCTAGGCCAGCTTGTACAAACAAAAATGTCTTGAGATCGCGACGAAAGGAGCGAAGATCGGGCGCCATCCGGAGCTCTACCGGTAGCTGATTCCACAGCTCCGGAGCGCCCACAGAGAAGGATCTCCCCCTGGGGGCCACCAATCGACATTCTCTGATCGGTGGCACCCTGAGGAGGCCCTCTCTGTGGGAACGCACAGGGCGCAGGGAGCTTGATGCCGGCAGCAGATGTTCCCTAAGGTACTCCGGCCCCATGCCGGGTGTGTCTAGCAGTGTGTGGGTGAGCATTATCATGAACCAACACCACACCAGAAGTGGTCCCATAGAAAATCCTGCCAAATGTGAAGATGCCAAAGGAGTACTGCTAGTGTAGTTTGTGGAGCGTGGTTCGTCCATCAGTTCAGAAGTCCATTGTGAAACATTAAGAAAATTCAGACGAGCCATCCATAACAAGCATTGGGGCATGCTGAGCTCTGGTGTGGGGTTGGTTCGCCTGCGCACCGCTAGACGCACCCAAGAACTTTTGAAGCAGTTCCGTTGGGATGTTTTTGATCACCTCCCTATAGCCCAGATTTGGCACCGAGCAACTAATAGTAAGGAATTCCAAACTTTGTAAGACATGACAAGTGCCTCAATTTGAATGGCAATTATGTCGAAAAGTAATGTAATGTAGTTTTCTAATGTGTGTATAATAAAAGCTCTGTATTTGTGACTGTTATGTCATTGATAACCAAACAGAGGGTTATTTCTAAATTGCCCTCGTATATAGTTAAATGAACATTTAAAAGCCTGGAGGACTGCCTGGCTCAACAAGCTGATTAAAAATTTTGGCTTGATGTTGTACATGAAGGAGGCTGATTTGTCTGCTGAATAGATAATGCTTTGCCCAGGCCCACTTTAACTCATGGTTCACATTCTCATAGTATATATAAAGAGTTGTCGTTTGGCGTATTGTAAGTTCATAGACGCACGCACACATGGACATACATAGTTCGTGAACTGAAGTACATAAAGCATGTTTCAGCCACATAAGTAAATATAATTTGGGCATAAATTGTTCAGATAAATACTTGTTCAGATAAAAACTGATTTGCTCTAGCCAGGAAATAATGTGATAATTTGGAAACTGGACCAATGTTCTGTAGTTTGTTTCACATATGCCACTCTCTTTCATTATATGGTTTGGGTCTATTCATTTGGCTATATAGGTAGTCGTCCCTTAATGGTAATGGGACTAGAATTTCTGTTGTTAAGCAAGGACATGCTGCTTAGTGGCAGCAGTTCTGGTACTTCCAGTTGCCATTTGTTAAGTAAATCACCATTTGTGACAGCTTCCCCATTGACTTTCTTCTTGGAAGCCAATAGTGAAGGTCTCAAATGATGCTCACATGACCATGGGGAGACTGACTAACGTAAGTAGAAGGACTGGTTGTAAATGCCACTTTTTTTTCAGCATTGTTATGAGTTTGAACAGCGGCTGAATGCTGCTTTAAAGGAGGATCATCTGTAATTTATTAATACCAATAATTAGAAATGCTCATCTGTAGGAACGTATTTAACCCTACACCCCAAATTAAAATGTGGACCCACTTGGAAGATATGAATGTACTAATAACTTGGTGAACTTATTTTTCTGTTCACAGTATTTGAGACACAATCTTTTCTCTTTAACAGAGAGAAATTCGACAGCAACTAGCAGAAAAGGCTAAAGCTGGTGAACTTAAAGTCGTCAATGGTGCTGCATCCCAGCCACCATCAAAACGCAAACGGCGTTGGGACCAGACCGCTGACCAGACTCCTGGTGCCACACCTAAGAAATTGTCTAGCTGGGATCAAGCTGAGGTAACATCTTAATCCATATTCTATTTTTTTCATTCATTAACTTTGAATCTGCCAACTTGGAAATAAAATATATAGTGCTCAACAGATATCTCTTTCAAGCACGGACGATGTTCTTTTGTGACATTTGTAAATTAATCCATCAATGCAAATGAATCTGCAGGTCTAAGCCTCAACATTTTTAAGAAGAAGAATGTATCCTGTCATTTGAAATAGACATAAGACTGTTGACTGAAAGATACGATAGATGTCTTTTTAAAAAGATGATATCTCAGAATACTTTTTCTTTAAACCCTATTTTGTTTTATTCAGACACCTGGACATACTCCGTCATTGCGCTGGGATGAAACACCTGGCCGTGCAAAGGGTAGTGAGACACCTGGAGCAACCCCTGGATCTAAAATATGGGATCCAACTCCTAGTCATACACCAGCAGGAGCTGCAACACCTGGGCGTGGTGATACACCTGGTCATGCAACCCCCGGGCATGGAGGGGCAACTTCCAGTGCTCGGAAGAATCGATGGGATGAGACTCCCAAAACAGAAAGAGGTATTCTTTGTGGAACGTAATAAAATACGTTTAATGTATTAATCAGTAACTTAGTATATTATGTTTAGCAGGTTATCTAATTTCAAATGAGGCTAACTTTTTATTTGGTATGCTGTTGGAAAGCTTTTGAGTTCAGGAGTTTTTATTCTATTAACTTGATTTGTACCCCTAGTTCAAATAAGCTTTAGCTATATCTTGATGATAACATATTGATACTTAAACTAAAAGTTGAGTGTAATAACCTAATAAGCCACTTTTTTTAAAGCATGTATTTCAGGTACATTGATGGAGAAACAGGACAATGTTGCATACTAGTATGCTCTCTGCAGATCAGTCCTGGAAATTAAGACTAATGACCCATTGCTTGGTTTTATTATTGTGGATAAACCTGAGATTAGGTGGTTAGATACAAGTACTGTGAAAATTTTTACTTTCACTTGTGAACTGAATTCAGTTTTAAATGGTTGGATTTTGTTTTCCAGATACCCCAGGACATGGGAGTGGATGGGCAGAAACTCCTCGTACTGATCGAGGGGGGGATTCCATTGGTGAAACGCCAACTCCTGGAGCAAGTAAAAGAAAATCACGTTGGGATGAGACACCGGCAAGTCAGATGGGTGGCAGCACCCCTGTATTAACACCAGGCAAAACACCAATTGGTACACCAGCTATGAACATGGCAACACCTACACCAGGTAATTTCAGTTGCCTTAACAGCCAAAAACCTAGTTACGTTTGCTAAATTCCGAGGTATTGTATGAGAAGTGATCTTTTGCCAGTAGAATTTTCGTTATTCTTAACAATAAAGCGCACGTGCATGCATGTGCTCTGCCCAACATTTGCCTTGAATAGGAACCTACCTGAGCATTCTGGAAACAGAAAAGGGAAAGTAGGGAACAAATGAAATCCTATTCTGTAATCATAATTGCTTAATATTGAACTTAGCCCGAATATCCGTCGTACTTACTAATGTTTCATATTTGTGCTTTACTCAAACTTCATAGTTATCAGGTGAAGTTAAAGCATTTTTGGAAACATAACTGCTTATAACAATGGCTTGAAAACTTTGCCAAGAATTTTTGAAAAATATGCACGTTGTCTCCAGGTACTTAATATATTGAATATATTCTTTATAGGGCACATAATGAGCATGACTCCTGAACAACTCCAAGCCTGGCGATGGGAAAGAGAAATTGATGAAAGAAATAGACCCCTTTCTGATGAAGAGTTGGATGCTATGTTTCCTGAGGGCTATCGGGTAAGGAATAAGCCTTGTACAATGATAACATCTATCTTACAAGGTTCTTGTTTTAGGAAAACACAGGGAATGCTGTATAAATCACTTTGACCTTCTAGAACAAGGGTGTCAAACTCGATCGCATCGCATGACGTATGACATATCATGACACTTTTTGCCTTTGCGAAGGCAGGGTGGGCGTGGCCTGTGCATCAGCCCATGGTCGTCAGTTTGACACCCCTGTTCTGGAACAAAGGCAGTGTATAAATTAACAAATAACAAATCTTAACAAATAAATTGAAACTATTGCTATAAAAAAGCTCCAAAATTTTCCATTTTAAAGTATGAAGTTCCTTTTTTACTTCTGTAATGTGACTGTATGCTTATTTGTCCATTCAGGTTCTCCCTCCCCCAGCAGGTTATGTTCCAATTCGTACTCCAGCTCGTAAACTTACAGCAACACCAACCCCCTTGGGTGGTATGACTGGATTCCACATGCAAACAGAAGACAGAACTATGAAGAGTGTCAACGACCAGCCCTCAGGAAATCTTCCTTTCTTAAAGCCAGATGACATACAGTATTTTGATAAACTACTGGTGAGTTCTTTGGACTGACAGTGTTGTGTTCTTTGGTGAAGGAATTCAGGTAAATTTACATTAATCTTGTACATATATGACAATTACAGGTTGATGTTGATGAATCAACTCTTAGTCCAGAGGAACAGAAAGAAAGAAAAATAATGAAACTGCTTTTGAAGATAAAAAATGGCACCCCTCCAATGAGGAAGGTAAGATAAACTACTTCTATATCAATGGCATTTTCCTTTTATCCCCACTTTTGGTTCATTTTTTCTTTTCTTTATTCCCAATTGCTTTCAGCTTTGAGGGTGTGTGTTTGTGTGTGTATATACATACATACATACAAACATACAAACATACATACGTACATTTTATTAATAAGCTGTTCTTCTGAAATATGCTTGTTTACATTTCATAACTAAAATGGTTCCAATGTAGAAATGCACTGTGGTGTCAAATGTAACAGAAATGCAACTTTATAATTGATTATTTGGCTTGGTGGAATTTTGGAATGAGCAGACTATATATAATGCTATGCTTTTTTTCTTCTGCTTCCATAGGCTGCTTTGCGACAGATTACTGACAAAGCTCGAGAATTTGGAGCTGGCCCACTGTTCAATCAAATTTTGCCCCTTCTGATGTCTCCAACCCTTGAAGATCAAGAACGCCACTTGCTTGTTAAAGTTATTGACAGGATCCTATATAAGTTGGACGATTTAGTCCGGCCATATGTGCACAAGGTTTGTGTCTCTGAATATAGTATTTCAGTGTGTTACATACTTGATCAGAAGCCCACAATTTTAGAACAGATGCTTGCCTGTTGTAAAGTCATAATTGTAACTGTATTCTGCATGTAAATGTAGAACAATACTGGCTATAATTGCTGTGTAACACTATTCTAGGATATAGGATTTCATGTGCGGTTTTGATTCAGACACTTTCCCCTTCCCTCTCCTTTCTTCCAAATGACAGAATTAGCATCATGTAAAAGCTGAATTTTGATTATAAGCTTTTTTTTAAGTGCTAGGGGTTGGCAGGGGTTTTTTTAACAATTGGTTAAATGTATCATTTTAATAGGCTAAGAATTGAGATAATTGAACCATAATTTCTTCCATTCTCCAGCCATACAAGCAGGCAAGCCACAGGTTTTAAACAATCCTTCAAATAATTCTTTAGTATTACCTATGAAATGCTGTCTTGTTAAATGATTAGTTCAGATGGTTTCAATATATATGTGGTATGCAGTTTTCCAAAACTAACCTTTAAGTGGAATTCTAAGACCGTCAAGTGTTTATCTTACAAGAGACTGCGGCTTCATTTGTGCTTGCAAAGTTAATATTACATTATTTGTATCAAACATTAATTCCCATGAGTTTTAACTTTCATTAACTTTCTTTTAGATTCTTGTGGTCATTGAACCTTTGCTGATCGATGAAGATTACTATGCTAGAGTGGAAGGCAGAGAAATAATTTCCAACCTGGCTAAGGTAATATATTTTTCTAATCTATTGCGTTGATATTAACAGAAATTAGCTTAGAGGCGGAAGCACAGATGTGCCAAATGGTTGTGTACAATTTAAATTGATTTATAGATATGCACACAAAATTGAGCTGTTAACAGTGAGAATGTTTCACCTGACGCCATATTCTATCACTGAAAAGTAACCAATAACAACAAAATATGGAACATGGGTGTTTATAGTTTTTGGTTTAAGGTTGGATTAACAGATTCTTATGTTTTGGGTCCATTCAGGCAGCTGGGCTGGCAACAATGATCTCTACTATGCGACCTGATATTGATAACATGGATGAATATGTTCGTAACACAACAGCTCGAGCTTTTGCCGTTGTTGCTTCTGCCTTAGGAATTCCATCCTTGTTGCCGTTTTTAAAAGCTGTGTGCAAAAGCAAGAAGTCTTGGCAAGCCAGACACACTGGCATCAAGATTGTGCAGCAAATTGCTATTCTAATGGGTTGTGCAATTTTACCCCATCTCAGGAGTTTGGTTGAAATTATTGAACACGGTAGGTGTGTTAAATGTGTTAGTTATACAGTGCTGTTGTTCTGTAACTATGGAATTGAATGATTTAGAATTGGATGTTAGTAATCTGTAACAAATGAAATAGATTAAAGCAGTCTTTTTTCTATTTCTTTTGAAATGTAGTAGAGTCTTTACATTTAAGAATAAAACTTACAGTTGATCTTTATCCAGTAAGAGAAGTTGTCTGGACCTCCCTTATTTAATAAAATAAATTAGATGTTCTTTTCCTACTAGGGAGCAGGAAAAGAATATAACACTATTTAATATAAATTAGATTTTCTTTATCTGTTGCTTTAGCAGGAAAATGCTAAAAAGCAGGCAGAACATTTATTAAATAAGGAAAGTTCATACAACTTCTCTGTTTTCAGAGAAAGGGGTTTTTTCAGACATTAAAGGAACTGCTCTGCAGGGTTAATAATTTAGAATAATTTTTGAGATAATATTTGGTAGAAAGTCGGCAACTTTCCTCAAAGCCTAGTTCAGGGGTCTTCAAACTTGGCCCTTTTATGACTTATGGACACCAACTCCCAGAATTCCTCAGCCAGCATGCCTGGCTGATGAATTCTGGGAGTTGAAGTCCACAAGTCATAAAAGGGCCAAGTTTGAAGACCCCTGGCCTAGATAATGGCAGCTTTGGATGAACATGGCAGCAGATGGAAAGTCTGCAACAGTTACTTAGGTCTTATAAATTTTGGGATAGACAAACCAGCAGCAGAGGCTTTGTGAGTTTTTAAAAATGGCAGCTTAGTTACAAATTTTCCTTTCACTATAATAAGTCTGAAATATAGAACAAACTTATGTATTTGCTTTGCAGGCTTGGTGGATGAGCAACAGAAAGTACGCACTATTAGTGCTTTAGCCATTGCTGCTTTAGCTGAAGCAGCAACCCCATATGGCATTGAATCATTTGACTCTGTTCTAAAGCCCCTCTGGAAAGGCATACGTCAACACAGAGGAAAGGTATGTCTGATTTAACATCAGTCAGGTAATATTAGTTAACAGGTGGTGTTATTTATAATAACAATTGTTTTATATATTTTTAGGGTCTGGCTGCTTTCTTGAAAGCCATAGGTTATCTTATTCCACTTATGGATGCAGAGTATGCCAACTACTATACCAGAGAAGTAATGCTAATTCTTATCAGAGAGTTTCAATCTCCTGATGAAGAAATGAAGAAGATTGTGTTGAAGGTACGTGAGTATATTTGAACATGGAAGAATTTGTTGGATTCTGCTTTGTTCTGCTGGTAGAAGTCTCGCCATCAGGAGGTAGAGAAAAATATGACTCCGAGATGCATAAAAGTAGAGAGGTATATATAAATATAGTGGTAAAACTGTGTGAACTTCAGTTTCTTAATAAAAATATTCATGATTAACACCTACATTTTAGCTGAAGAATTAGACGTCACAATATTAAAAGTATGTTGATATGTTTCTGTCCATTATCGAAATAATGCTGAAAGAGATTCTGAAATAAAGCTATAGCAGCTTTTTAAAATTGGCTAATAAAATAGTTGAGCTGAATTTCGAACTAGTTGGTTTCTGAGGAGATTCTAAAGATTGTTAATGTAAATATGAGAAGCTTAAAAGGCTCTGGATTTTGCTAAATTCGCAGCTCTGCATTAGTATAATCACTACACGTAATGCAAAAACATTCAGTGTTGCCCATTCTTGCTGTAATACTCTTCCAAATAATTATTTGAGATGCATACAGCACACTTGGTAGAATAACATTTTTACTTTCTAGAAAATTTTACACTAGCTTGTCTTTTTTTTTGCAGGTGGTAAAGCAATGTTGTGGCACAGATGGTGTTGAAGCAAACTACATTAAAACAGAAATTTTGCCTCCGTTTTTCAAGCATTTCTGGCAGCATAGAATGGCATTGGATAGAAGAAATTATAGACAGGTATTACTATTATTGACACCAGTTCAGTAAGCAAATTTTAGCAGAAATTCCTAATAATTACATTGAGTAGAATATAGGTAAAACTAAAGGGTGCTTATTATTTGACAAAATTTAATTCCAATTGCTAGGAAGTGGAATTGGGAACATCCATTGAGGTGGTTTAACAGAGATAATCAGCTTAGAATAGGGTTGTCAAACTGCCAGCCTGTGGGCCAGATGCGTCATCCAGAAGCTACGCCCACTCCATTGCTGGCAATGGCAAAACAGCCCTGATACATCTTGCGCTGTCACGTGATGTTGCGAGTTTGACATGTCTGGCTTAGAAGAAAGATAAAAAGGAATAAATAACTGTGCACCTGATACTTATATATTCTAAAGGGGAAGGAAATGAGGGGGGTGTCCCCTCATGTTTTACTTTGTGATTGGTTACCTGTTACATGGCAGTTAATTTGTGATAGTATCTAGTGTACTTTTCAAAGATCGAGATTTATCCATTTTGCCTTTATCCTTAATGCATTATTTTTGTTTGGAAATGTAATTGAGATGGTTCCAGATTTCTAAATTGATCATTGATTCCACAAACTTTTGTGTTCGTTGTAGTTGGTTGATACAACTGTGGAGCTTGCAAACAAAGTTGGAGCTGCTGAAATTATTTCCAGGATTGTGGATGATCTGAAAGATGAAGCTGAGCAATATAGAAAAATGGTTATGGAAACTATTGAAAAGATCATGGGGAATCTGGGTGCAGCTGACATTGACCACAAGTTGGAAGAACAACTTATTGATGGTATTCTGTATGCTTTCCAAGAACAGACTACAGAGGTATATGAATAAGGGATATTTTGGATTCAGATTCAAGTTATGACAAGTATTAGGAAATGTTGGAAAGATATCAAATATTTATGCAACCAAAAGTTTCTTGATTGTTGCAGATGGCAAATCTAATAAATTTTAGAGATACACAAGGTCTGTATAATGAGATAACATTTCATCTCTCATTAGGGCTATGCTTGGACTGAGATAAAGTATTCTGTTCCCCAGTAAATACTCAGCATCTTTTTTGTGATGGGAAAGAGCCCTCAGATTTTCTTCATCTAGTACTTACTGCTTTTGGTTTCAGCTTAGTCCTTTTTTATAATAATATTTTATTAATTTTCTAATTTTACATTTAGGTATTTAAAAAGCAAATCTCAAGTTACAACATCAGATATTTCTTCTCTTTGTCCCTTAACATTTACTGTCTTGTATTCAAGCTAGTAAAGGGACCTGATGGCTCAGTGGGTTAGGACGCTGAGCTTGTCGATCAGAAGGTCGGCAGTTTGCCGGGTCGAATCCCGAGTGCCGCGTAACAGAGTGAGCGCCTGTTACTCGTCCCAGCTTCTGCCAAACTAGCAGTTCGAAAGCACGTAAAAATGCAAGTAGAAAAATAGGGACCACTCCGGTGGGAAGGTAACAGCGTTCCGTGCGCCTTTGGCGTCTAGTCATGCCGGCCACATGACCACGGAGACGTCTTAGGACAAGCGCTGGCTCTTCAGCTTTGAAACGGAGATGAGCACCGGTCCCTAGAGTTGGAAACGACTAGCACGCATGTGCGGGGGAACCTTTACCTTTACCTTATTCAAGCTAGTATAGTTCTAGTTATATCAACTCAATAAAAACATTATTACATTTATCAATAAATTTTTAGCGTATACATATCTTAATTACATTCAGTCTTCATAAACAAACCATATCCTGTTATTTTATTTTTACCCAATTTTTAGTTTCTCGTCAATATTCCAATTTAATCTTTGATATTTATAATTTTCAGGCTTTGGACAACCAAGATTTCCCTTGTCTCAGTTCATAACAAAATATAATATCCAAAATACACATTTTATCTATTTGAATGTAATGATGTTCTATTTCCTAAAAGTTATCTATTTCCCACCACATTAAATCATCTACTTAATAATACAATGTCCCCTTTAATAAATCAAAACCATTATGTATATTACCTTGGTTAATCAATAAATCGAAACATATTCATAAATTAATTTCTTTTCCCTTTTTTAGGTCTAATTTTTAAATATGAAACAGATAAAATCCTTATTTTCAACTAATTTCCAAGTATTTTAAATCTAATAACCAAAATTCACCTTTAACCCTCTAATTAATAATATGAAATCCCCTCTAATAAGTCAAAACCCCAATTTTCCTCAACCTTAGTCTGGCTTTCATCCTTTGCCAACTAGACTTTCATATCAGTGCTTTTAGATCGTCAAATAGATCTCCCTCTATTATTATATATGTTATTTGAAATAAAGACCATTTAGTTGTCAGTTTTCTCGAAGGACTAGCCCATTTGTATTTGTTAAATTGTCTCCCTGTTATTCCAGTTCCTCATGCTTGCTCTGATATATTTGTCTTCCATTCAATTTGTTCTTTCTCAAATTTCTTTTGATTTATATAGAAAGTCATTTCCATTTTCAGTGTTGTCACTTCCTTTTCTGGATTTTCTATCAGGTGTGTTTGTTGGTCAAATGAGTCCTCTGTCTTAATATTTGATTGTCCCACTTCTTCTGTTATCTTCTGCATTGTTGGTTCTTTGGTTGTAGTCAAAGTTTGGATTTGTGTATCTAAGCTGGCGTCTTGATCTTTTATGTTAGGTCTTATTTTATCACAAGGTGAAAGAATGGTTTCATGTAATGCTTTCAACATGGAAAGAATCTTTTCCTGGTCTTCATCTGTTTTACGTGTTTATAAATAGTCTTTCTAGTAAAAATTGTTTGTCAAGCAAGATTTTATAGTCCCAAGGTATTTCAACATCTCATATAGTGTCCAATATTCCTCAAAAAAAGAGATAGGAAAGCAATTTGCCACATATAACTCTGAGAGTCAGTAAAGGTTTACATTCACAGTTCAAGTAGGCTGGTTATGGCGCCCAGCTGTTCTCTTACAGCTAAGTCTCTCACAGGTTGTGCCAAAGTCAAAGAAATCTTATCTAAGGTCTGGGCTTAAAGCCAAGTCTCTTTTGGGAAATAACAACTTGTAATACCAGACTTCGCCACAAGATGTCACAGATGCCATTTAAGGTTTTTTAAGTCCAAAATTTTTCTAATCCCTTTTCCAATTTTTTTCTTTTTTATAGGCAAAAACAAGAGTCTCCAGTAAAAATAGGAAAAATTTTGGTCCCCAGGTTTCAGGAATATATAAAACCAATTAGATTAAAATAGTTCTTTTAATTCTTTGATTCCCCTGGGTAGTCAGACGCCACTATTCTTAGAGGGTGGGATAGAAATCCCCTTCCCTCTCTCCTCAAAGGGGGAAAGATATTTTGAGCAGCTTTTACAGGAAGAGAAGGTACTTAGGGTAAAGAGAAGATCAGATCTCACCCAGTTTCATCCACATTGCTTTCAAAGTGCTTGATAGTGAGTTTGACTTCAGCTGTCTGCAGCCTAATGACAGGCCATATTGCTATGGCCGGTCTTTGCTCTGCCAGTTTGGAGGTCTGCCCCGATCAAGCAGGAGGGCTGCCACCCTCCCGCGATCAAGCAGGGGTCCCCTCCTTGCTCATCGCCCCTACAAGGCGACTTTCGACCCTTTCTAGGGTCCCCAGTGAAGGGAAATCAGACATGGAAGATGGAGCTCACTTTCCAAACGTCCGCAGTGGCTGCGGTGGCAAACCAGAAGTCAGCTTAGTCCTTTTTTTCAATAGAATAGTATCAACATTAAAATTTTCAAATAGAAATAGCCTTATACCAAATTCTCTCTTTGATGGGCTCTTTGCTAAGCACTCTCAAGACGGAATTGATCTATTTCAGTATAAGGGCTGGAGTTAAGTTGTAGAAAATTCTTCTTTTATTAACATTTTGCTAATGTATTAGATGACTGCAGTTCTAGTACTTGCAATATTTCTTGCTTGTCAATTCACTTCAAAAGATGAAGCCCAGAATTTAATCTTGCCAACTCTGCAAATAAGCCTGGCTGCAGCCACTTTCCCCCCTCATTTGAGGGGATGGATGGGGCTTGCCCAGGTGCTTTGCTAGTCAAAACAATTGGCTGTCCCGTGGGAACCAAGGTTATCTGTTACTCCCGACCAGACACTGGGTGTTGTATAAGAAAGCCCGCCAATTGCATTTATTGGGGAATGTAGTCACTTACATAGTTTTGCAGGTGGGAACTTTATGCTTTGTAACTGGGGAATTGTTATGGGATATTCAGACTTGGTTTCACTTTTGACCATGCCGATGCTTTGTAATTAATAAACATGTTCTTTGAGGGATTTCCAAGCCTCAGAATTCTGCTTTATTTGTCTGTTGGAACCATGACAGCCAGATTGTGACAATAAAAATCACAACTGTCAGATAATATTTTAACACTGTTCTATTTTTTTATTGATAGGACTCAGTGATGTTGAATGGCTTTGGTACAGTGGTAAATGCTCTTGGCAAGCGAGTGAAACCATACTTACCCCAGATCTGTGGTACCGTGTTGTGGCGTTTGAACAACAAATCAGCCAAAGTGAGACAGCAAGCTGCCGACCTGATATCTCGTACTGCAGTTGTCATGAAAACCTGTCAAGAGGTATTCACTGTTTGCTATCTTCTTCCATAAACATCTGCTGTTGGTTTAAAGTTGTTGGATTCTAAGTATATTTTTCTTTGTCTTTTGGTCCTAGGAAAAATTGATGGGCCACTTGGGTGTGGTATTGTATGAGTATTTGGGTGAAGAATACCCTGAAGTACTGGGCAGTATTCTAGGAGCTCTTAAAGCCATTGTGAATGTCATAGGTAAGTACGTGACTTATGGTTAGAATGACATTTTTACTTTGAAAAACAGAAATGGAGATTAAATGTATTGTTTCCCACATTTAACAGGTATGCACAAAATGACTCCTCCAATTAAAGATCTGCTGCCAAGACTCACGCCTATCTTGAAGAACAGGCATGAAAAAGTACAAGAGAATTGTATTGATTTGGTTGGACGTATTGCAGACAGGTAAATTCATTTGTAGCATAAACTGTTAAATATGTTTTACAAATGAAAAGACTTCTTAAAATGAATTCATGCAGGTAATCCTTGACTTACAACAGTTCATTTAGTTGTAATGCACTGAAAAAAAGTGGCTTAAGACCATTTTTTTCAACTGTTGCAGCATCCCCAATGGTCACATGATTAAAATTCAGATGCTTGGCAATTGACTTATATTTATGATGGTTGCGGTGTCCTGGGGGTCATGTAATCACCTTTTGCAACCTTCTGACAAGCAAAGTCAGTGGGGAAGCCAGATCCCCTTAACAACCATGTTACTAACTTAATGACTCTGCGGTGGTTCTTGTAACAACTGTGGTAAGAAAGATTGCAAAATGGAGCAAAACTCACTGTCTCACTTAGCAACAGAAATGTTGGGTTCAATTGTCTTAAGTCTAGGACTACCTATACAGAGTTTATGAAATCTGAATGTTTCGATGAAGACCATGTGCCTACTACCTTCCACCGTTGCTTTTCCCTCAAAATTTAGCAGTGCATTTCAAAGATACAGAAAATTTCCAACTTGCTGACTGACTGCCGTATCTGTCCAAGAGAAGTCAGGACAAGGCTGCTCTCCTTCCTAGAAATCCCATCTTATTCAGTTCCTTTCTCTGTCTAGAGGAAAGCACAGAAAGACTTTAGCATAAAGAGAGTGACTGCATCTGTCAGGAAAGAGAATGCCCTCTTGAAGAGGTGCTTTGGTTTAGAGCAGTGGTGGCGAACCTATGGCATGTGTGCCAGAGGTGGCACTCAGAGCCCTCTCTGTGGGCACGCCCGCCACCACTGCCAGCAGCTTGCCCAGGTCCATTAGGCCGCCGCCCGGAGCAGCAGCCCTACCCAACACAAAGGAGGCGAAGCAGCCAGCTAGCAAGCTCGAGTAGAGGTGGTAGAGCATGCCCACGCCCAGCAAGCCAAAGGCCACCCCGAGCAGGGGAAGCCAGATCCCCATCGGCGCCATGGCCCCCCAGGCCCAGCTAGGATTGCGTGCCTCCCTCCCATCTATGCTGGGCCTCCTGTCCACCACCCCACCCACCAGCGATCCCCTGGATCTTCCCCAACCCTGCCCGGCCCCTACAGGCATCCCCCCCATGAGCAACAGCGAGGTGGCCATACCCACTCCAGCCACACCACCCAGTCTGCCATGACAACTGCAGCCATGCCCACCCAGTGGGCCACACCCCCATGCTCCCCCCCCCCCCCGAGGGCACCACAATGCTGAGGCGGCCCTGGCACTTTGTGGGTTGTGGTTTGGGCACTCGGTCTCTAAAAGGTTCGCCATCACTGGTTTAGAGGTTAGGGTTTGGGGGAAGGAAGCCCTCTCTGTAGATGATACCTGATCTCCACTATTTCGCTTAATTTGGCAAGCGTATTTAAATGTTCTTTATTACTGTTATTAATACCATTTCCTCTTTCTTCCAGAGGGGCAGAATATGTTTCTGCAAGGGAATGGATGAGGATTTGCTTTGAATTGCTTGAGTTGTTAAAAGCACATAAGAAAGCTATTCGAAGAGCTACTGTGAATACATTTGGTTATATTGCAAAAGCTATTGGGTAAGTATAAGCTTCCTGTACTGGTTTGTTTAAATGGGGAATGAAAAGTTAAATGCTACAGTTAACACCATTGTGATTATATCTATTTGATTGCTAGTGGTAAGACATTCTGACATTAAACATTTCTCCTAGCTTAGATTTTGTGTGTTTATCTGGAAATGAACTTCTTGAGCATTTAAATAGAATCTAACATTGAACCGGAAGAGGGTATTTAATGTAATCTTGTGACAGAATTGGAAAGAAAAAACTAGAGGAACAGAATGAGAAGAGGAATTACGTTAGCAGTTAAAAAAAACCCCTGATAATCTGGCTGCACATTATATGTAATAAAATTCTGGATGGATGAATTATAAGCAATTAGAATTTTTACCAAGGGAAATACTGTGTATCAGAAATTTATCACATGAACTCCCCCATGATTATTGTAAGCTTTTGTAATAATTACATATAAAGTTACTTATTTAGTTACTCATGATTTTGTAAGTTTACTCTTTTCAAACTTTTCTGTCAACAAAACTACAAGAAATCTTTTCTTGAGAAGGATTAATTGTGTGGATAAGCAGGCAGGTAGCCAGGCAGATAGATTTCTAACTCTGATTCTCTAACATTTTTATCTTTCCCTTGTTTTAGACCACATGATGTGCTGGCAACCCTGCTAAATAATTTGAAAGTACAAGAGCGACAAAACAGAGTGTGTACAACAGTGGCAATTGCTATTGTGGCTGAAACCTGTTCCCCTTTTACAGTACTGCCTGCACTTATGAATGAATACAGAGTTCCAGAGTTGAATGTTCAGAATGGTGTATTAAAATCTCTTTCTTTCCTATTTGAATATATTGGAGAAATGGGAAAAGACTACATTTACGCTGTTACCCCTTTACTTGAAGATGCTTTAATGGACAGGTAATTTTTCCCTCTCCACACTATTTTTTTGTTTCTTTTGCTCTTGTCAGGTTATAGTAAACCTAGTAAATATTAAGCCAATTACTTAGGTTCATGATTGTGACGGTGCGGAAGGACCACAGAGATCTCCCCATTGAGATGTGAAATTCTTGAGATAGCTGAAAAATGTGGTTTTCTGTTTCTTGGACATGAGGAATATACATATATGTAATAATTAATTTTAGGCCTCCTTTATGTATTTAAATAAATGAATCATTACTATATTTGAGAGTTATTCTATAGTATATTTCTTTTGTTTAAATGCTGCAATTAGAAAGGTCTGGAGTTAAATAATCTTCAATGATAATCTTCCTATTATATTCCTTTACCCCAACAGTAGAAGGGAAATGAGAAAGAGACAGTTCCTTTCTTACCCTTATTTGATTATTTGAATAGAAATTCACCTCCAGAGCACATTTAGGTGCTGGATAGAGGGTGTCTCTGTCGATATGGTTCCTTCTACACTGGTTGTGTAAGTAGAAGAGAAGTGAGGGTAATGATAAGAGTGCTTTGTTCTTTGATGTTCCTTTATTCTCTACCCGTCCACATATCTGTCCCTGTCTTTCAACCTATCTGAGCTGGGGGAGTCAGCTCATTGGGCTGCTGAAGTGCTGCTGCCCCCTCTTAAGTTTTTCTCTTTTTGATACAGCTTCTTATGCTGATCTGTTTTTAGAAATTTGGTTGACCTGGCAATATTTCTCTCCTTCTTTTTGTAGTATTGAAGCACAATTTTGACGTTGAGTCAAAAGGGAGGAAAATTACCCTGCCAGCTATCAACCGCAAGACTATTGGAGAGAAAAGGATGAACAGTTGTGTTTTGATACTGAAAGATTTTATTTTATCAAATTAGAACAACTACTGGCAGGAAGAAAGAGACTAGAAAAAACAAATAGGGAGCAAGTTACTGATAATGCCTGTACAATTTCTTTTTCAGGGATCTGGTTCACAGGCAAACAGCTAGTGCAGTCGTGCAGCATATGTCTCTTGGAGTATATGGGTTTGGCTGTGAGGACTCTCTGAATCACTTGCTAAATTATGTGTGGCCCAACGTGTTTGAAACATCTCCTCATGTCATCCAAGCAGTTATGGGAGCACTGGAGGGCCTAAGGGTGGCTATTGGACCTTGCCGGATGTTGCAGTATTGTTTACAGGTAAGTTGGATAATAATGCCTGCCTAGGCTTCTGAATAATTTTTTAAAAAAAATATTAAATCAGGAAAATTATTTAATTGAAGACTATCCTATAGCTCAGACATGTCAAACACAAGGCCCGGGGGCCGGATTCGGCCCGAAAAGTGGTTTCATGTGGCCCCCGAAGCCATCCTGGAAACAGTGAGGGAACGGCCCCCGCTGCCTTGGCCCAGAGACCCTCCTTCTGCCAGAGACCCCCACATCTGTCCCACTCCTGCCCAGGCCCCCATAGGCAACCTTGATGCCAATGATGTAGAGCTGGCCGTGCCCACCCAGTAGGCCACACCCTCCCTGGCCATACCCACCCGGCCCCCCGAGGGCAACCACAATGCTTATGTGGCCCTCAATGAAATTGAGTTTGACACCCCTCCTATAGCTGTCCTAAAGGCTTCTTTATATTGAACTCTGGAAAAGAATTGTAACGTAGCAAGATTCCATGTGTATGGTTTGTGAATGAATATAATGAAATCCTCTAAGATGATTCATATGATAAGAAATAATCATCTAGCTTGGGCAATGATACATTTGCCTTAATAAACAGAATAATTACTTTTAATAAAACACTGCATAATAATAATAAATAATAAACCTTTATTGTCAAAGTACAACGTGTACATTGAGATTAGCTGAGCCTCCCCCCCCCCCCGTGCACTCTCCCCCCAACACACAGTGACAAGAAACCCTCCATCCTGCCACACCATGTGAACCAACTACACCACACACCGGCCTCCCAAGTCAATTCTGCATAAATTCACAGAGATTATGTCCCATTTAAAAGCCTAACAGCTTTTTAAACCACACAGTATAAAATCAACTGATAGGATTTCTCTGCAGAATTTCATTTTGTTTGCAATTAAGCAGAAAGGCGATGGCTACATGTAAGAACTTATGCATCATTGTAATGTGGCTTTTGCAACTCCCTCCTTGTGGTCTATTATGTAAGCTGTTTCTCAAAGGTTTTGCCAATTATTTCTGGGCAGGATGAGCTAGACAATATAGATCAAACTGAATAACCCAGATTTCTGACATGTCATAAAATGCCATTTCTTTGTAAATGATCAGTAAGATGATTCACTTAAGTGCAATTTAATTTCTGGTTCTATTCTTTTCCTAGGGTTTGTTTCACCCTGCCAGAAAAGTCAGAGATGTGTACTGGAAGATTTATAATTCTATCTATATTGGTTCACAGGATGCTCTAATAGCACATTATCCACGAATCTACAACGACGAAAAGAATACCTACATTCGTTATGAACTTGATTATGTCTTGTAATTTTATTTCTCATTTGTTTTGTGTTCAATAGACAGCTATTCCATATTTGGTTCAGATCTGGTGATGTACCATTTTTAAGACACTGCAGAGTATCTTAGAATGGTCAGAGGCAGAGCTTAGAAATCAATAGCATGATTTTTAAATAACATGTCTTTGTTTTGGTGTTAAAAAGCCAGTAGTGACCAAGAACACAATGATTGCAGAGAATATGGGGAGGGGGGGAAGCATATTGATGAGGATTTAAGATTCTATTCCTTGTGTTTAAAAGGGGCTGTTTGAGAAATAAACATTTGTGTATAAAATATTAATGGTTATTTGTGTGTGAGCATTTTTGGGCAGGGAGACATATAATAAGTCTCAGATCATCAATTTATGTAAAAAGGTGGCATATTACATTTTAATTGTCTTTGTCATACCCTAGCTTTTGAATAAATAAGAAACGTTCACATTTTGATTGTTGTGTCTTTATCCTGAAAAAGCACTTGTTATAAAATTTGCTTTTGTACTGAACTGCCTTGAGGTTTGGGTCTTTTATTTTTTCTTTTATCCATCAGATATTTTCGTATGATATGTCCAGTTTTCTTCCATTATGACTTGTTCTCCTGAAGCAGTAATGATTTCAAAATTGGATATTTAATGAATTTTGAAACACGGCTGGATTATACATTAAAACAGGTGCATATGTGGTGTTAAAATGTTATTGGGAGGCTATGTACTATATGTAAGTGAGTAAGCATTACACCAAATATCCACCAGCAAATTTTATTGTGGCTGGTCATGGTAACATTCTTGTTCAAAAGGGGCAAATGGCACAGATGTCTAACTTACGATAGCAGCCATTGCATGTGGGAAATGGAAAGAGCACATTTCAGGCCCACTGTAAAAGAAAAATGAATCCTGTGGTTAACAGATGCCATTCAAATTGTCATTTTGTGGCTGCTGTTCCCTCATAACTATTTGGAGATTGGAAAGAAAAATTGACGATTAGCAGACATTCAGTTCAATTTCAGATGACATTGCAAACCTGGGGTTTAAATGGGATGCCTGTTCTAGGCTCACACATTGTGGTAACTTTAATCAAGGGTTAGCACAGGAGAAAGCATTCATTTGTTGGTCTGGGACAACACTGTTAATTTATAAGCAGAGGCTGCAGCAAGCCAGATGAATACGTGCAGTGAAAAATTGGGATTCATGCAATGTTTATGGAACCTCCAATGCCACATTTTTTTAAAGTTGTCTTGATTTTCTTTAAACATGCCAGAATCTTATGACACTTAAGATTCTCAAGTTTTTGAAGATATCAAAGAATCTGAGACCTACAGAAAGCTTTATTTAACAAGATTCGTGGAAACTTACAGTCGCACATTTTAAGCTTACAGTACTTTAAGCTTGGAGTTTGACTAAAATAATGTGCATCAGATGTTTACATATAATTCATGGGCTTCTCATTTTCTCTTGGAAGAATATTTTTAAATTCCAAAGCTACATTGGGGCAAAAAAAAACCTATAGCTTACTAGTCTTAATTCCCCCCCCCCTTGTTCCTGATGCTTATTTTCCCCATTGGGAAGATAGAAATGCTTTTCAAAGTTCCTTTTAAGGGTGCCCTGTGAGAATCTCTAGTTAGTTACCTTTTCCCTGGGTCTTTTAAATTCATGAGGAGCAGGGAACAAGTATATAAACATTTAAATAAACAAGTTATATGTTGATTTTATTCATATGGATGAATGCACATTATGAACAAAAATACAATTGTTTTAGGTTGTCTTTTGGCCCTTCAAACAAAATAGTTGAATGGATTCAATAACAAGTGTAACATTTTATGAACCTTTCATAGTACCTGGGGAAAAGGAATTCTTGGTTCTTAGGCTCCCCCTCTTTGGAAAGGCCTGTCTGATGTTACTTTATTGCTGACCTCAGATATTTTTCAACTGGGAACTCCAAAGTAGTTTTTTTAAGATACATGTTCACAGCTGCCTATCAATATATATTTTTAGGGCAGTCACAGATGAAAGCAAACAAATGACAAAAGTTTTATTACTAGTCAAATAATAGCAGTTGAACACAGCACATATTTTTTAAATAGAGCCAACATTTATTATTTTATTACTTTTATGCCACCCATCTTTGCTTAGACTAAGTAAAAAACAATAAGATAAATTATTAAAATATTAGAATAAATATTACCTTTAAAATTGGCTTAAAATTAATAACATAAAACAATCTCTGACAACATGGTATCTTCCAAGTATCAGACAATGAGACTCACTACCTCCAGCCAACATGGCCTTAGTCATTCATTTGACCTATTATATTACAACTTTACATTTAGTACGGTTGCTAAAGGTGAATTTAAGCCATCACCTTTGTGGAAAGAGGTCAAGACAACACTGGAATCTGTCCTTGTAAGTTGTTTAGGGGAACATGTGAGGATGAGTCCTACACGAGAGGGTCGGGGGCTATTAATAAAAAAGTCACTATGCATTTCAAAAATCTAAAGGCTATCTACTCTAGACAGCACACTAAAAAGCAGAGACATCACCCTGTCAACAAAAATCCGTATAGTCAAGGCTATGGTCTTCCCAGTTGCAATGTATGGCAGTGAAAGCTGGACCATAAGAAAGGCTGAGCGCCAAAGAATTGAAGCCTTTGAACTATGGTGCTGGAGAAGACTCCTGCGAGTTCCTTGGACTGCAAGGCGATCAAACCGGTCAGTCCTAGAGGAGATCAACCCTGACTGCTCTTTAGAAGGCCAGATCCTGAAGCTAAAACTCAAATACTTTGGCCACCTAATGAGAAGGAAGGACTCACTGGAGAAGAGCCTAATGCTGGGAAAGATTGAGGGCAATAGAAGAAGGGGACGACAGAGAATGAGGTGGCTGGATGGAGTCACTGAAGCAGTAGGCGTGAGCTTAGATGGACTCCAGAAGATGGTAGAGGACAGGAAGGCCTGGAGGAACACTGTCCATAGGGTCGCGATGGGTCGGACACGACTTCGCAACTAACAACAACAACAACTCTTAGCAGCTTTGGATGCTTGCCTTCCACCAGAGCTAGCTTGATCCTTCCCCCAATAATTCCAGTCCCCTTTAAAAACTTTTTAACATTGGATCCCATATCCACATTTGATGACAGCAAATTCCATTATTGTAACTAGCCACTGTGTGAACAAGTACATCTCTTTATCTGTCCAAAAGGGGAGAAGAGTTTTTCCACATCGTGCAGGATTTTATATACCTTAACTTAGTCACCCCCACTCCACGCTAAAACAAAAAGCGCCTTATCTTTCATTAGAAGACATCTGCATTGGCCTTCCATTAATTCACCAAATGGGGATTTCGCCATAAAGCCTAATAGCACCCCCAAGTCCAGGATCGACCCGCAGTCAAGAGGCAGCGGCCCATATAGTGATATACCCGCCCCAGGACAAAAAAAAGGCTGAATTCAAACGTAACGCCGTCAGAAGCGTGAAAGGAGACACATTTGTGTACAGAATTTAGCCCGGCCCGACTACAACATCGAATCCCAGCCGCCGCTCATTTAATGGCCGATAAATCGCGCATTTTCCCGAGAAAAGAGCGCCATAGCAAAAAGGCAGATTTGGCGCGAAGGGGGGGGGCGGGTGACACCAGGGGAGCGGAACAAAGGAAACCATCCCGACGGGCTTTCCAGCAGTCGGCAGGAGCAGCCTCGCATTTCCGGACATGGAGGAGGAGAAGGAAGAGGAAGAGGAGGAGGAGGAGGAGGAGGAGGAGGAGAGAGCCAAGGCGCAGTTTGAAGCTCTGCTCGGCAAGGGGCGCTCTTGCTCAAAGCGAGCGCGGCCCGGAGAGTGTGTTGGAGTGATGTCAGGGCTAGCTGGGCTGAATGCATCCGTACTTCCTGTATCAGAGCAGGCTTGGCTAAATACCAGCGGGTTTTATTCCTCCTGACCTAGCGAGCTGCTTGCGGGGAGGAGGATTGTCAGCCCGCGTCTGCCCTTCGGAACGTAGCTTGGCATCCGCAGGCCAGAGAGCTGCATGTGGGGGAGCAAAGCCCGGGGGAGATCATGGCAGTGCTCAAACTGACCGACCAGGTAAAAAAAAAAGAGAGAGAGAAAGAGAGACCACCAACAATAGAATCGGGGGAGGGCGAGGGTAGCCGACGAATAGCTGCTGCGTTGCTGGGAGGCTTCTGGAGAGCAGCGGCCGCCGCAGCAGCTGCTGCTGCTGCAAGCGGCGGCGGCGGCGGCAGATCGCGTCGGAGGCCGGGTCTTCGTTTTGGAAGGTCGGGGATCCCAAACTGGGCGCCGGGGTCCTCCTCCTCCTCCTCCTCCTCTCGGGCGCGAGCCTTGCAAGCCACTTGGCGGGTGCCGCGCTCCCCCAGAGGCGGGGGGCAGAGGAGAGTGGCGTGTGAGGCTTACGGTCGAGGCGGCGGATCGCCCGTCAAGTTTCTCATTGTCTCGGCTCTAGGAAATGGAGCAGTTGTCAAAACAGGAGGAGATGGGGGCGGGCATCTCGGAACGGCAGCGCTTTGGCGGCGTTCGCACAACCCCACCGAGCTTTCGGCGTTCGCACGGCGCGCTGACCTTTAAATGAACCACACGGACTACCCGTCCCAAACCTCAAAGTAGCGGATTATGTTTTCGTGGCCGCCTCTCCTCTCCCCCCCCCCCCCAGTTCCGACCCACGGCTTTAATACATACTGGCGCGTTTTGCCTTCATCTTGACTGTCTTGGCATTTATCGAGTCGGAGAGGTGCTTTCACGTGTTGACCTGCATCTCCACGGCTGGGGGTGGGGGGAGGAGAGGGGAAATGGATAAGGGCACCTCCTAATAAACCTGTAGTGTGTTCCGGAGCGACGGGGGATATAGAGCAAATCGTTGGATTACTCTGTTAGTGGTGATTCCCTTCAGTCCCAGCTTTGACACGAATGGCTTCACCCGAAACGTTAATGCATCTTTATTAACGCCCCCCCCCCGCCTCTCATCTCCCCTGTTCAAACAGTGATCCTTTATAGTGATCTGCATTCGTGGCTGTTAATAGGCTGCTCGGTCAGGGCCATACCCCAGTTGCTGGTGACTTCAAATATTTATGCAGTTTTTGTAAGCCAGAATTCTAAAAAAAGGAGCCGCTCCTAATAGGCTGTCTGTTGAACCAATCCTCAGAACTTTTAGATTGGGTGAAGGACAAACCTAGGAGGAGTGGATTGAAGAGCTGATTGCCTTAACTGGGTTAAAGCTCTTGGTTAGGATGAAAAGCAACACAAGCCCCTGTGAAAAGTGCTCTTGAGTGCATTCTTGTCAAAGAATAAGAAGGACCAACCTGGCTGTTTTCCAAGCACAGGGATGCTATGTCTTGGATGCCAGGCAAATAGGGCCCTTTAATGCTTTTCTAGGCTTTAGGTGGTGGGTGAGTTTGGCAGAGATTCAAATGGGTTTCATAAATGAGTGAAATGTGGGGTGTGAGAGTTAAACTTCCTCGGCCTTCCTCAAGTGTGCTCCAAAGCCCACATATTATACATCTAATTTGAAAAATAGAGATTTATAACGCACTAACTTTGGAACACACTCAGAAAACTAAAAGGAAATTTTAACTATCACAGTTCAAAATGTTCAGTTTAAATATTATCCTGGCACCTTGTAATAAAATTGTCTCAAAAATCCCATCATTAGGGATTATCCTTTTAGATTTGCAGTGCAATGAAGAAATTGTTGGTTGTCCTCGTATGAAATAGTATATGCTATTCATTAGGCAAGAATTATTTTCTCAGAGATGTTTGGGAAAGAACTTTTAAATGCATATTAAGCAGCACTTTGACCTAATTCATTCTAAACATTTATTATTAAATAACACATTTTTTTCTAATTTTCTTATCAATAGTAAAACAAAGCATTTAAGGGTGACATTAAGTTCCTTTAGTAGTTTAACTTGTCTCTAAAATATGCTGACTATTCTGCATTCAGTTAATCTACTAATTTTGGTTAAATTTAGTGTGTGTATAATTTGTCACATGGACTTTGGTCTAAGTCTTCTCCTAAAAGTATTATTTACGTTTTGTTTATAGGATATACCTCTTCTTCTCTATATACAGTGTAGTGTTAGCTAATAAATTCATGTAGTCTTACATGAAATAATCTCTATTTATTCTGTAAGGTAGACTATACATTTTGGTACTCTAGATATATATTTTTTAATTGTAAGGCCAGTAGCATTTATAAGTGTTGTCTCTGATCTACCTCTTGATACTACTTTTTTATATACAGATACTTCTAATTTATGACAAAATTCTTTCATTTTGGGTGGCTTTCTCTGGCCTCTACAGGATAGCTCCAAGTTCCATTAATCCAGCTAAGATTTTTAAATTGAACATCTTTGCTACAGTGAATACTAAAGGTGTTTGTGCTTTAGGTGTCATTTCAATGCTTAGACTTTTTCTTGAAGCCAAATTTTGCTGGGAATTAGTTACAAGGGTTTAACAACTTTAATGAGCCTTGATGATTAATGGCATGTCATTTTTTTCTTCACACATTATTTTAGTTTTTAAGCTGACCAAAGCCAGTAGAACTGGGTCAGAGAGACAGAGACAGAGACAGACATATTCACGGTTTTGCACAACATAGTAAATCCAAACTAAATGAATTACTTTTAAGGTTTACAATTCTGTAAAAATCATGTTTTGGCTTAGCAAAACATGTGATTTATTTAAAGAACCATGAATAAACAAACCAATATTTTAGCACAAAGTGCGAAGGAGTTTACTTTTTTCCTCATGCTGCTTAGTTTTAGTCATAAGCAAATTAGTTTTAATCAGCCAAATGTAGTATTAAGAAATCTAAGACACATCTGGAAGGTAAAGGCAAGAATTCCTGCTCTTAGTGAGCTAGTTCCAGCAAACACCCCCTCTCCATCCCACCCCAAATAGGAAGCCTTCTGATTCCCTGGAGCTTTTTCATTGGTTAAATTAGAGAAGAACCAATCCTTGCCAGCAGCCATTTCCCCTGAAGGCTGGGGAGCAATCCAGAAGTGGGAGAGATGGCTGTAAAGATGTACAGGGAGAGACTGTTTCCATCCTTACCAATTGCAATAAAGTGCACACGTTAGGCTTTTGAATATTGAAATGTTGATAAGAGCCCTGCCGGTTATCTTAATCCAGTATTTTACTCCTCAGAAAATAGGCAACCAAATGCCCCTTGGGTGCTTAGTAGGGCAGAAACACAGACATACTATTTTTCCACCTTTGTTCCCCTGTTGGTATTTGGAGGAGTGCTGTTTCCAGAGGTAACATTCAGTCTTCAGGATTAATAGTCATTGATAGACTGGTCCACCCTGCTACCATCACCCCCTCTTTTGAGACCATTGTACTTCACATTCTGTTTTGAATTATCATTGTTAACCATTTTCAAAGAGCAAAGCTGGGGAGAAAATAACTGCAAATAAATAAAAATTCTGCCAATGGAAAAAGCATGAATAGAATGAAAATTTTACATTCAGCCTACTATAGGAGTTTAATGAGAATTGTATGATTTGTCCTTATGTGTTCAGCTTATTCCAGAGCATGGATCAATGTAATATATGAATCCAGTCACTCTTGTGGACAATTCAATGGCCATAATAAAATAAGTCCTTGGAAAGGTATGCATTTCTAATAAATTATTGTGCGTTCAACAGCCAAACATTATGCATGCTTGAGTTGCCTCCCTTACAATAGACTTGGGTAATCTCTTCTGTGTGACACAAAAATGCTCCGTTATCTTCGCTGTGACCCTAACGTATCCCAAAGTTGTTTTCAAATTATTATTCTTAATAAAACAAAATGACAGAACAGTCTTTTAAAACATATTTAAATGTAAATCAAATTTTAATTTTAATTACATTTTTGTTCTGGCTCCAGCATGACTACTTACAAGCAATTCAAATCTATATCAGCTCTCCACCCCTCAAAAGTTGCACACTTGTGGCTTATTGCAGCTGTCATAGCAGACACTATATGTTCATCTTGTTGAAATGATTGATTTTTGCCAGATGTCTTTAGCTGATACTGTCCACATTTGCTACTTAAGTCTGGCTGTGCTTCAGCAAAAGCCCATTCCAGTCAGTGCGTTGTCCTGTTAAGAACCAATTTTGGCTTTTTAGGGACTTGGTGGTTTGTGTAAACATCCTGCTTGTGAGTGTTGCATGCAAGAACTTCTGCAATTAATTCTTGTGACACGTGTTACAAGACACCATGCCCCTGGATTTGCTTCAAGTCTATGAATCTGAATGCAATGTTACTGCATGCTTACGCAGAAATAAATGTGCCTGTTTTCATGATATACTTTGCGTAGCATATTATATGAAAAGCCATTTCTAAAGACAGGGAAAGTTCTGGGCAGGAGCAGAATATTGGTTCTATGATAAAACAAAGACATTATTTTGCAAGTGTCAAGACAATTATGCCTACTAGTAAAACCTCCAGAGCAAATTCCCAGCAAAACCATATATAGCCATTGGTAGAGTTGTGTAGGTGATTGCTAGAGTGTTTTCAGATGAGAGTTTTGTTGACATAACTCACAGATTCTTCCTAGATCAGAGAGGTCCCCAACCTTTTGGGCAGGTGCTTGACTTAATATGCTAATCCAAAACCAAATCATGTTTTTACACAAACTGTGATCAGTATGGTCCTCCATTACTAATCCTCCCATGTTTCAGGTAGTCCTTGACTTACAACAATTCATTTAGTGACTGTTTGAAGTTACAATGGCACTGAAAAAAGTGACTTATGAGAGTTTTTCACTTATAATCATTGCAGCATCCCCATGGTCATGTGGGGTTCAGGTGCTTGGCAGCTGATTTATATTTATGACAGTTGAAGTATCTTGGGACCATGTAATCACCTTTTGTGACCTTTTAACAAGCTACCGGTAAGTCAAATGGGAAAGCCAGATTCACTTAAGGACCATGTTACTAACTTAAATTTTTTTTTATCCCATTTATATCCCGCCCTTCTCCGAAGACTCAGGGCGGCTTACAATCTAAGCACAAATCAATGTGCTTAGCAATAGCCTTCATTCTATGTATATGCCTGCTTATTAGGGCTTTCGTGGGGGCCCCAAGCGGCATTATTACAAAGTCAGCTTATTGCCCCCAACAATCTGGGTCCTCATTGCAGTGATTCACTTAACAACTGTAGCAAGAAAGGTCGTAAAATGGGTCAAAACTCACTTAACAAATGTCTTGCTTAGCAACATAAATTTTGGGTTCAATTATGGTCGCAAGTTAGGGACTACCTGTATTTTTGGAGTGAGTGCATAATGCAGTGAGTGTATAACCTGTATAATGGAATGAGTGCTCCATTGCTGGAGGTTTTTAGGAGATTGGACAGCCATTTGTCTGGAATTTTATAGGGTCTTCTCCTTGCGCAAGGAGTTGGGCTAGATTAGAACATCTCCAAGGTCCCTTCCAACTCTGTTATTCTGTTATCTTTCTCCTCTTGCAGATGAGCCATTAAAAACAGAAAGTCAGAATAGCTGATTAGTGGGAGAGGTAATATCCTTGCCTCACCAGACTGGGTATGGTTTAGGAAGCAAACAGCCATAAACTGAGTTAGACCTAGAGTAAAATGATCAACCCTAGAGCTGAATCTTAAATGTTCTTTAAGCCGTAATTCCTACTGTAGATTACAGTACTTAATTCCACCCCAACCATTTGTTGTATCCCATACCCCCACTAAAGCCACAGGAACAATAACGAGTCCATTTATTAGGGCAGAAATAGCTTTAATGTTTCCCTCAGAAAATCGCACAATATGTTGAGGAAGCCAAAATGATCCTAAATTTGACAGAAACCATTTACTGATTTCAGGTAACTTATACTGTATTCTGGCATAACCCAGCCATCACTGAGGGGATATAAACCCTTTCCTCATTACTTTTCTGTCATCACAGTCAGGGTTAGATAAATCTAGAGGAAGCACTATAGTCAATATGACCAAAGGCCTGTTTCATGTAATATTCTTCTCCCCCAATGGGCAAGGAGATGCCAGTGGAAAGCCCACAACCAGGACTTTAGCCCAGCAGCCCTTTTCACCATAGACACTACTACAGTATTAGTGTAAAGTTCAGCTGACAAGTCATTTATCTCTGTTTGCATTTAAAGATCTCTCTCTTTCTCTCTCAGAGTCACTCTATAGCCTGTGGTGAAAATTCAGTATTTTTACAAAAATGTGAACTCTGCAAACTTGCTAATGGGAGTAATGATGCTTTTTTAAAAGGACTTTTTCTTTTATTCAGTTCATTGTTTGCTTTTTGAACACAGAATTTCAGAGAATCTCTGTACTTTTGTGACATTTTCAGAGCTGAGACTGTGGATTAGGAATAGGATGGTTGCCACCATCCCCTCAGTGCCTTGTAGATAAGATTCGTGTTTATACTTTAGCTTCAAGGAAGGGATAACATTAACTGTGTTTATCAAATGACTCGTCCAAAAAAAACCTAATCAAAATACGTGCCTCTCCCAGAAAGTAATTAGCTACAACTTTGCTTTTCAAATAGGGAAGTGCAGCAGTCTATAAAAGTCTGTTATATTATGCCTATCCATCGGTTGGGTGTGCATGCTGGGCAAATTGCATTTTCTCGAAATATAAATGTAATTCACCAAAACTCTTGATTCTTAAGGTACATTTTTTTCTGTGCCTAATGTGTGACTTGTAACCTTTTCCATCCAGCTGCAGCAAAGGGATTTGGTTGTCATGCCAACGTTTGAATAGATGAGAACCCTACACTGTGCAAACATTCATAGATGTCCCCTGGTAATCCCAAGGCCATATCTGACCTTATAACAAATGTTTTTTGGCTAGGTCTAGAGAGACAGGTAAATTTTGCTTATAGCTTTCTTATAATATTGTTCCTTCTGTAAAATACCAACATAATCCCCACTACAACTTTAACCAGCCTGAATATTTTGGAATCATGAATGGAGTCTAATTTGTCTGTAAAAGTTAATTTAATTGCACATTAAATTAAATTCTTCTTTTCTCCTCTTTATCTTCCTTGGACCAAACTGATTGACCTATCCAGAAATAAGCAATCTAATAATCTAATATTCTCCCAAACCTTGTGGTACTACTGAGCTGTCATTTTTAAGGTGACAAAAGTGGACTTACAAACATCATAAACCCATTTACATATTAAGGAACCAGGTTTATGGAAATTTATAGTCCAAAAATATAAAAAACAGCATATTGCTTATCTTCTCTATGCATGTTATACATTTTATAATTTCTCCATTTCCTTCTCAAGCTTCAAGGGAATCATGAAACAAATATTTAAATGTATTTAGTCACCATACTGTTTGGAGTTGGCTGTTAAAAGCATCTGGTATATATAATAAACTTTCATCACAACAGAACTTATATATATTTGTTTTACCATGCTGCCATAATGAAAAGGTAGGAATTGCTATATGTGACATTTGGACTCATAGTTCAGAAAAATATGATGCCCTATCGAGTTCAGTATCAGTGGTCCAACCTTGTTTTCTTTTGGAATAAAAAGATAATTTTTTATGCATCAATGACATTTCATGGTTTTAGTCCTAGCTCTATCAGGCTCCTTGATCCTGATCGTGATCTCCAACCTAAGTCTGTGAAGTAATGTTAGACTTCGATGGCCACAACATCCATGGGATGGATGGGAGTTAGTTTAAATCAGGGGTAGGGAATTATGGCCCTTTTATGACCTGGGGACTTCAACTTCCAGAATTCCTGAACAAAATGAACAGACCGCTGTGGGAAGCCCTATTCATGTTCAAATGAATTCCTGTTTCAGCTAAAAGTGAAGACATGGATACATAGGAGACAGGCCCAGTATCTATCACTCTTTTCCCTTGCACAGTGTAAGCCTACCTGCATTTCAGAAGCACCCCTAATCTTCAGAAGAAACATTAATAGAATATTGCATTGGATGTATTGGAACATCAAAATATTATCATGTATTGGGAACTCATCAAAATTTGCAGATGACACTAAACTAACAGGAATAGCCAATACCTCAGAAGATAGGCTCAAGATCCAGAAGGATCTTGACAGACTTGAACACTGGGCTCTATCTAACAAAATGAAATTGAATGTGGATAAAAGTAAGACTTTACACTTAGTCAAGAAAAACCATTTGTACATGAACAGACTGGCTCAGTAGCATTGTACTTGAAGTTTCTTTATCATGTGATTAAGAAATGTGGGCAATGAATACTGATTGATCCTTTGCATGTATTTTTCTCAAATATGTTACATGTAGAACATTCAATATTCTATGCTATGTAATAAAATGAATAATGCAATGATTAAAATCATAACTCCTAAAATAAAACATAATATTGCAGAACTAGTAGGAATATCACCCGCTTAAATATCCCTTAGCAGATTATTCAAGTTTATTTACTCATTTTTAGTTCAATAAAACAATAGTTCTGAAATGACATTTTTTTTCATTTTTAGATAAAATACAAACTGAATGCATTGCTGTTGATGGCAAAGAAGATTTAGAGGATATACTTAGGTGGCAAGCCAGCCAATTTGTTTTCTCTTTTATTTCTGTTAGCAAGAACTGAAATAGGAAATTCCTAACTCACCCATACAGTTGAGCTCATTGCCATCTAGTGACTAAATGATATCATGGCACTATCTGCACCAAAGGCATAATTTTTTTAAAAAAACATGCCGTCTTGGGTAAAATTTATTTTAGAATTATTCTTCTGAGAATGCAGAACGTTGTTCTGCAGCATATGTAAGTAGAGTCTTGATTAGAGTGGCGTGCCATATAGATCTGAATAAACTAGTGTATATTATAGCAAGACTTGGAACTGTCTATGTGCCATTTGGCCAGGCTAGTTGAAGCTAGTCTCAAACTTGAGAGGATAACAGGTTTGAGAAACCTGGGTTGAATAGTTAGATAAGATTTTGTAGTAAAGAATGGGCTATTCTTCTGGGAAATGGCTCTCAAATGCTGTACTGTTGTTCAAAGAGAATGAGTATTATGAAATGCAGCCTAATCCTAAACCTTGTAGTTAGGTCACTGTTAATCTTTCAGCAGCACTTTGACTAATTCACCATTTCATTCTTTTTTTTTCTATGATGATCTGCAAGCCTGAGAGTGTCAGTTCCTACACCTTTCTTAGTTCCTCAAAAAATCATTTGATGCATGCATATAAAGAGGAAATGAGTATTTTGTAAGAATATTTTGTTTAAAAAAAGCTGCTTTGAATATTAAGAGTCAGCATACACTTCTTATGACATATTTAATAGATGAGGGCTCATTTTACCAGTTGCATATACTAAGAGTCTTATGAGTCCTTTAGGTTAGTAAGAATGAGCTTAGAAGTGTTAATAAGCCGCTCACTAATAAAGGAGTGTTCATTTATGCCTTTGACTTAGATGTGTAAATCATAAGTCCAGTACAGCTCTCTAGTACTGCCTTGTCATTTTCCTGTTTACAGGATTTTGGCCACATTAGTCATGCCCTTGGCCAATAGTGTATTTCTCTGTTGTAGGAAAGAAGATCTAATAAGACTTGCTAGAAGACAAGGATACAGTACTTGCTGTCTGTAGTGATAGGCCTCCTGCTTATTTAATGACCTGCCCTAGTTATTGATCTTTAATATGAGAACAAAAGAGGTTTTAAACCAGGGGTGTCAAACTGCCGGCCCACGGGCTGGTTACACCATACCAAAACCAGGCTCACCCTGTTGCTGACAATGCAGAAAGAGTTGTGATACATCGTGACACATCACGTGACGTGGTGAGTTTGACACCTGTGTTTTAAACTAATGATAGCTAGCTACACTGCCAAAGCATCATCACATTTTGCTAACTTGAGCACACCAAATTATTTGGCTGTTTTCATCTTCACAGTGGGCCCTTGTTAGTCTAAGACTAGCATTATTGTGGTAGTATATCAATTATGAACTTTGCCTTTGGGCTCTTCCTCATGACTGCATTAAGGCCTTGAAGGGACAGAGAAATAGAACAACATGTTTTGCTGATCCCTATTCAGCTTTAATAATGAAGCCAGGGTGTGGTGATGTTCCTACAGTTTTAATGGTGGATTTTCCTGATTTCATTCACTCTCTCACTGTAGGATGGCAGGAGAAACATCCCAACAATCATTTATCTTAATGTTGGGTGGGTGGTGTCAGATGGTTAAAGGAGTTGGGGGATTAGTCCTTTGTGAAAACTTGCTCTGTCTTTGTGTAAGCGTTAAGAGGAAGCTGGAATGGTCTATTTTTTAATTTTAAAAAGTGTTAAAACCGCAATAGTTAAATATTACTTAAAACTATTTAGAACAAGTAAAATCTAATTAAGGGATACTTTTCAGCCTACTGCTGGGACACACATTTTGTAAAGTACACAGTTAATATTTCATTCCTCGTGAAGAAGTCTGAATATATTTTGAGATCTTCTGGAGTTAAAACTGACAGACTTGCAGGTCCTCTAGTCTGGGCTGACATTCACTTAGCTGAAGTGAACTTACTTTCTCTTGGCTTGATGATTTGCCCTTGAAGGGGGCACCTGAACACATTAAGAGCCTCCAGTACTGTATCTGAAGGGAGCAAGTTCTAGTACAGAAACTCTGTCTGCAATTGGTGGTTTAAATCTCTGGTTCATATGACCTCATCCTCAAGACCCCCTGTGATAG
The DNA here is from genome assembly GCF_947247035.1 of Vipera ursinii. Taxonomy (NCBI): domain Eukaryota; kingdom Metazoa; phylum Chordata; class Lepidosauria; order Squamata; family Viperidae; genus Vipera; species Vipera ursinii. The sequence continues at coordinate 173,233,523 of NC_139512.1, read as the reverse complement.
GCAGAGATCAAATGCTCTGAAACTGCAAGCAGTGATTCTTTCAGCAAATTTTGGGCTGCAGCTTTCTCCAAAGACGAAACTACAAACAATTGTCTGGGATAGGATTTTACTCTTTGCTTCTGTCGTGATTAGTATGTTGAGGTTTATGATTCCTATGGCTGGGCCGAGACCACCCAGAACCAGCAGGTCAATTGCAATCCAGGCCCCATTCTTTTGTGCTGGTGATTAAAACCTGGTGACCTACTAAAGCGATGCAGGGGCTAAATAACGGCAAACATCTGTCAAAAGCTGGTTTCACACTGTTTATACAGAGGCAAAAAAGTTTGCATTTTAGGCAAACTATTCACAATATAGCATGCATTGCCAACTGGTCTGTCTTTCTTTCTTTCTTTCTTTCTTTCTTTCTTTCTTTCTTTCTTTCTTTCTTTCTTTCTTCCTTCCTTCCTTCCTTCCTTCCTTCCTTCCTTCCTTCCTTCCTTTCTTTCTTTCTTTCTTTCTTTCTTTCTCCTCTCCCTTCTCTTCCCTTCCCTTCCAGAAAACAAAAATAGCAATCCAATCAGTACACCAGATTTGCCCTTCTAACATCTGTTTATAGTTACCTGTTTAGTATGAAGCAGACAGAGTTTAAATCTCCAGCCATAAACACTGAAACAGCAACCCCCTCTCTCTGGCCATATGTGCTCTTTCCCAAGAAACAAGAATCTAGAAATAATTGTTATCTACTGAGATTGTATGTTCATGCTGTTATTTTGCCAGAAGGTGTGGGTTTGGAGAAATATGGCTTCAATTAAGAGCTCACACCTACTTTTTCTTAACATTGCAGCATCAAATTCCACTTTTCCTCCAGCATGCAGTCCTTTTGGGCCTTGGCTGCACTTTTTCACGTGCTGTAATGCATCTTGCCCTGTTTTGACACCTTCCAATTTCAGGTGAGTTGGAATTGCAGTTCCCAGAATTATGAGGGGTGAGAATTCTGGGAACTGCAGTCCCTGCAGAGCTGGAGGGACCAGCATAACAATGTGGTGCCTATGGCAATACTGTGTAATAGACCCTGAGATATGTGTATCAAATCTCATATTGTTTCAATAGTTTTTTTTCTGAAAGACTACTTAAAGGAATTAGGGTCCAAATGAAACACTAGATTTGCTGGCTTCACCTATATATACTCTAGATCAGGGGTCCCTAACCCCCAGGCCGTGGACGGCACCAGACTGTGGCATGCCAGAAACTGAGCCACACAAACAAGTGAATCCCCATCCGCGAAATTCAGGCAGCACACAAAACCACACCCCCTCCGGTCCGTGGAAAAACCTCTCTCCACAGAACCGGTCCCTGGTGCCCAAAAGGTGGGGGCCACTGCTCTAGATCAGTGTTTCTCAACCTTGGCAACTTTAAGACGTGTAGACTTCAACCCCCAGAATCCCCCAGCCAACACGAAGTCCACACATTTTAAAGTTGCCATGACTGAGAAACACCATCCTAGATAAACAGTGCCAATGGATTCCTGAAAAATGTGATGTTAAAGCAGCGTATTAAAATAGCATACCCAAGAGCCAGAACTAAAAAATTATACATTTAAAAGAAATATATTAGACACCAGGTCTGAATATTTATTATTTCTATTTTTTAAATTTTAAAAGGGAGAGCCATTTCCTTCGGCAGAAAGAGAGAAAATAGCTTTCATTTTTGAAATACACTTTTCCTTGTTTTTGTCCTCTGTACTTCCACAAAACTGCTGTAACAACTGCCTCTGATTCAGCTATACTGTATTGTAGAATGAAACCAAAAATCACAAAACTTATCTGTCTCAAGAGTCCTATTTCTAGAAATAACGTCCATGTACTCCCCCTCACTGTTTCCTGACTTTTAATCAGTTACTTCACCATAAAGCATCGAAGGCTACTATGCTTTCTTAAATTTATATTTATTTTTATTTAAAAGGGAGGCATAAAAACAGTCCAATCTTTATGCAAGGTAATAATAGTTTTATTGTTTAATTCTGTCAGCTGGTTCTACTAATACTAGGAGCAATATTTTAGGGTTTGGATATTTTATTTTACTGATGAAAGTACCTGTTTTGTGAAGACCGAGTATTTCTGGGTTACAAATTGAGTCTAATCAATACTATTACCGAGAAAGCAGATATTTCATCTGTGGGGTACCTATCATGTTTTTTAATTCCTTAGAATCTTTATTTTTTTATTTTTTTTTTATTTTAATCCCATTTATATCCCGCCCTTTTCCGAAGACTCAGGGCGGCTTACAATCTAAGCACAAATCAAATGTGCTTAGCAATAGCCCTCATTCTATGTATATGCCTGCTTATTAGGGCTTTCACACACCCCCAAGCGGCATTATTACAAAGTCAGCTTAATTGCCCCCAACAATCTGGGTCCTCATTTTACCTACCTGGGAAGGATGGAAGGCTGAGTCAACCTTGAGCCTGGTGGGATGCGAACCTGCACTAATTGCAGGCAGCTGGTGTTACTTGCAGAATCACGCCACCAACAAAAATTTAGTTTCTTGATGGAAAAAGAATAAATAGATTAAGCTCTGCAAAAGGCTTAGTGTAACTTAAATGGCCCAAACCCATCTAGAATAGCTGTAGCTCCACCTACTTATTTGGCATTAAGATATCTAGGAAGAATGTTGGACCACTGCGTTTCTAACCAGAGTTGTAATGTTTGACTCAACTCTCTTTTTCATTCTGGAGACCACAATGTTCTGTAAATGGTTGAAAGTATTTCATGTGTTTGTGTTTTATTGTGCTGAAGTAATTTGATTGAGCCTGCTTTGTCACCTAAGCTTAGATTTATTTTCACAGATGGACTGTTTATTCCTTTTTTCAACCATTCAGTTAGATATCATTAAGCCATATTTATTATACTTTGGGAAAGGGAGGGGGCTAAGTCAGTATTGAGTGACCCATCAGCTAGCTTAGTGCCTAAGGCAGGACTAGAATTCACAATCTCCTAGTCTCTAGCTTGATCCTTCACCAATACATCATATTGGACAACTATTAGACATTAAACCATTTATTAAAAGTATTTGTTGCCACTTGGCGAAATGGCAGGTACTGAAAATTAATTGAGTCCTTTGCTTTGCCAAAAGTCAAGGTACAACTATTATTTGTTAAATTTATATGTTGCCTTTTATTCTGGGGCTCAAGGCAATGTACAATAGGTTCGTTTCTTCCATTTTTTCCAACAATAATCTTGTGAAATAATGGCTGAGAGAGTGATTGGCCTGAAGTCATGCAATGAGCTTCCATGACTGAGATGACTAGAATCTGGGTCTTCACACCTAGTCCAATATTTTAACCTTTGTGTCAAAAATAATTCAATAAAATATTAAAAGAAAAGAAAAATTATGTAAAACAGGCCAAATTAACTTTAAAAATCATAATAGAGACACATATCCCATCTTTTTTAATTGTGTACCAAATGCTAGGAACAGCAAAGCCAGCTTTCACAGTGACTTTCATAGTTAGTTGTACAAAAAAAAAGAAGACCTGTCTGATCTATTTCTCACCAATCTTGCCATTCTGAGTGGTAGAATATACAACAGCTTCAGATGGAGATCCAAGATTATGAATAGTTTTATATACAGGAGAAAGGAATTCCAATCTGCATGTATTTTCTATGTGTACGTGCACTACATCAAGAACTTAAGAGAGAATTTTTATAAAATGTTTTATAGATGGCATTTAGTTCTTAAAAATTAGCATGTATGTATCCAAATCAACCACCTAAGTGTTGGAGATGTGGTAGTGAAGAGGCAACTTATTATCATATATGGTGGACATGTAAAAATGTTAAAGCCTTTTGGATAAAAATATGGTGGATTCTTCAGAAAGTTTTTAAGAAAAAGATGAGATTTACTCCACAGTTATTTTTACTGGGTATTATCTTGGACTGTTCTGCTATAGAAACCAAATTGAGGTTACATTTAATAACGGCAGCCAGACTTCTGGTGGCGCAATATTGGAAGAAAGATTTACCTACAATAGAACAATGGACATTTAAAGTAATGGACATGGCTGAAATGGCAAAAGTTTCAGCATATTTGAAAGAGCAATCGCAAGAAAAATATATTTTGGAATGGGGAAGATGGATTGATTATATTCAAAATAAATATGGGACTAAAAAGTTTCAAATAGCTTATGAATAATTTTTAGTAATTAAAAAGATGTTTTATTATAATTATTATAGTTTTGTTATAAGGGAGTTAGAGTGGAAGGTTTGTTAATCTTTTAATAGATATTTAGCATATGTTTGTATAAGATTGTTATACACAATACCCTGTATTCTGCTTTGGGAAGTCTGGGGGGGAGGGGTGATGGGGAGGGGGTTCAATTTATATGTTTTTTAAATTTTGTAAAACTTTTCAATAAAAAAAAGAAACTGGTACCAAAGCTAGTATAGTCAGATGGAGAAGCTGTATGTTAGAAATCGGATTGTTGGGGTTGGAACTTGAAATAGTTATTTCAGGATGAAAATAATGATTGCTGATTTGCACAAGGTAACAGAACATGGTTAAGGAAGATGGGGCTGAGATTGATGTCAAAGCTGTGAAAGTTTCTAGAAGAAAAGCACTAAGATCTTAGTGAGTTAAATGAGGAAAATTAACAGGACTGCCTACAGTGCCAAAACTGCATTAAGATTTATTGGATTTGGGTAGATATGTTTTTCTACTATTTAATTTAAAAGCTGTTCTTGTAGCTAATTAAGTCCTGATGGCAATGTAAATCTATTATTATTTTGGTGAGCTACTGAGTGATATGGGCTGTTAGAGTGACAGAACTTTAAGGACCTGGCTTTTGATTTGCATGATCTAAAATATCTATATAGTTGCCCTTAGCCAACTTTCAGCACCTGCCATTTTGGTATGTGCAACAATTGCTTTTCCTTTCCTTGTCTCCTTCCCCTTCAGCTAAATGTTGCATATCTTTCCTCGTGAAGCATACTGCTCTGTTTTCAGCTTTCCTGGACATGTCAAGAAAATGATTGGTTTAGAAGATAAAGAACTTTATACTAGTGGAAAGAGTTGTCTTTGAAGTAATTGGTATTTATTCATGGTTTCATCATTATTCAGATTTTTTATGCTGATTTCATTTTGCCTTGGGTCCACATTCCAATGTTAAGCTAATTATTTGTTCCTTTCCAAACTATGTCATTCTAGCTAACATAAAGTGAATATTGTATAGAAAATTTCTGACCTTACCAATAGAGATCTGCTGTGAACCATTTCCCTCGTTAGCTGCTGCCCCAAGCATCTGGTTTCCTTCAAAGACAGAAAACTCAAGCAATTTTTTTCCCATGCTGGTAGTTTGTTTTGGTTGTAGGCATGATACCAGGAACAGTAGGAACATCTTTTAGTTCTTAGTTTTTTTAAATTTAGTTTTGTATGGCTGGGTTCACAAATTATATTAAGGTTGCCTTTCCTAAGCTGGTAGCCTAGCATAGCCATTGTTGCGAATTCTTGGACTCAAAGTCCAATTGGAACACTTGCAAGTTGGGGGAAGTTACTTAAAAGTCATAATATATTTTATTTGGTCTTGATTTAATATGTTTTGTTAACATTGTTTGTAAGACATATTTAAAATTTGGTATGTTATAGAAATCTGAATAAATAAATAGTGTATTTAATACAAGTGTGAACAAGGTCATATGGATAAAGTCGAGGCAGGATAAAAATCACAATCTATAGAAGTTGTGATGTAAGATGTCAATAGTATCAGTATGAGCAGTGATTTTGGTTAAGATCTATAGAGTTTTCCATATTGGTTGCTACGTAGCTTTGGGATTAGCAAATGTTATAGTGGTATGTGTATCAAACGTTAAAAGTATAGTTGGGAGTAAGGGTGACAATAGAAGACTATCATCCCACATTGTACTAAGCCATGGGTGTCAAACTCAATCGCGTTATGAGACGTATCGTGACTTTTTTGCCTTTGCGGAGCTGGGATGGGCATGGCCTATGCATGACACATCCAGCCTGTGGACCGCCGGTTTGACACCCCTGTGCTAAACTGTCAATTATGTATATATCATTTCTCAAATAATAACATAAACTTTGATTTACAGAATATAAAGGCTCTTGGAAATAACATGCAAAGGGAATCCAACCATATCACTATAATTTATCTAATATTCATAGTAAATGTAATGAAAGAAATCTAATAGATTCTTTTTTTTCTTTTTACATTGCAGAATCCCAACCTAAAACAACCCTAATTTTTCATTATATTTTTTAAAACGGTCCTCCCAAAAGGTATCAGGTAGCAAGTGATGGTTATAGCCATCGCCTGAGACGTTGAAAGACTGCCTTAGCCCAGTAAAAGAAGACCAGGGGAAGGCTGACTACATATACAGTATGTGAGAGCAATTTAGTTTTTCGCTACAGCCTTAAGTGTCCTCTGTAACCCTCAGCAAAATGCATATGGTTAGACTTTTTTAAAAAAATACAGGAACTCTCAGCTCTCTCTACTTGAATATCCACTCCTGATATGTGTTTCGTTTCTATGAACAACATGCAGTCATGCTGGTTGATTTTAGTTTTTATATTTAATCTACATCCTATCTCTTGTATAGGAAGTCAAGAAATGCACATAAAACTCCTCTTATTTTTCCTTTATAAACAACCCAGTTGAGAACCACTGTCCCAAAGTCTTCCACTGAGCTTCCACAATCACAGTGGACTAAAACCTTGGTCTCCTGTTCTTACAGCTGAGGTGTCAAACTGGCGGCCCGTGGGCCGGATGTGTCACACACAGGCCACACCCACCCCAGCTCTGCAATGGTAAAAAAAACGTCGCAATACGTCACGATACATCACGTGAGGCGATCAAGTTTGACACTCGTGTCCTAGACCAACTGCATAAAGAGCAGTTGGGAGTAATTTACCAATCAATCATCCAGTAATTTTCAGTAATCTCAGTATCAGCAGATTCAGAACTACTTCTTGATGAGCTTTAGAGAAGACAGGATTGAGGTATAAGCTCAAAGGTATGCATTTATTTATTTATTATAGTCAAAAACCTGCATACAAATAGACAGGTATATGCAACTTTCCTGCATGTGTCTGATTTACTATAGTCTGTTGTATAGTCTGTAGTCTGTTGAACAACTCTATACAGCGGTCCTTGTTTTCTGGAAAGTAGTAGTGTTTCACTGTTCAGTGATCTGCCCCTGATACAAGGTGAGAAGAAAATAACTATGTAGAATCCCATTGAAGCAAAGCCCCTTTTGACACAGAAGGCAGGGTGAAACTACATATATTTAATTAGATAACATACTACATACTTTTTTACTCTGTGTGTGTGGGATTAAATGACCATATACACCTTGTTTATGCCTAAACTTAAATATTTAGCTTGTGCCTAAATATTTAATTTAAATCATTTTCATTCCATCCCTCAGTATTTCTAGTCCTACAACTGGACTAACAAAATAACAACAAAACCCTGTAATATTTGACAAACTTTATAATTAGAGAAGCAACTAACCCCCCCCCCAACCTTGATGTTTCAATGTTGCAAAACTGGATTCAAATTGGAAAGCTTGGCTAGGTCAAAATGATTTTGTTGTTGTTAGTTGCGAAGTCGTGTCCGACTCATCACGACCCTATGGACAACGTTCCTCCAGGCCTTCCTGTCCTCTACCATCTTCTGGAGTCCATCTAAGCTCACGCCTACTGCTTCAGTGACTCCATCCAGCCACCTCATTCTCTGTCGTCCCTTTCTTCTATTGCCCTCAATCTTTCCCAGCATTAGGCTCTTCTCCAGTGAGTCCTTCCTTCTCATTAGGTGGCCAAAGTATTTGAGTTTTAGCTTCAGGATCTGGCCTTCTAAAGAGCAATCAGGGTTGATCTCCTCTAGGACTGACCGGTTTGATCGCCTTGCAGTCCAAGGAACTCGCAGGAGTCTTCTCCAGCAGCACCGTAGCTCAAAGGCCTCAATTCTTTGGTGCTCAGCCTTTTTTGTGGTCCAACTTTCACTGCCATACATTGCAACTGGGAAGACCATCGCCTTGACTATACGCACTTTTGTTGGCAGGGTGATGTCTCTGCTTTTTAGTGTGCTGTCTAGATTTGCCATGGCTTTCCTCCCGAGGAGCAAGCGTCTTTTAATTTCTTGGCTACAGTTCACCTTGCTGCCAGTTTGGTCTTTCTGCTTGGTGAGTGAGATGTCATGTCAGAAAAGACCTCCTGTGGTAAAAAAAGCATTGCAGGAAGAGTGACTAGGGATGGAGAAGTACATTAGATCTGATTTACTACATATTAAAATAAATGTTGCCCATTAACATCTCAAATACTTCTTTAAGACCCCATAATCTAAAGTTTAACAGTACTTGTATGCACTGTACCATAACTCTCTGGGAATTATGGGCTCTGTTTCCAAACCTCAGGAAATCCAGACAAAGCTTCAGTGAATATCCTAAGGATAGCAGCAGGTTTCTCTAAGAGAGGCAATTGTACCGCCTATAGTATTTCTTCTGCTTCAGTGAAGTAAGAGCAGAAAGTGAAAAGCCAAACTTTATTGAATGAGCTAGAGGGGACTCTTTAAAAAAAAAAGATAATTCAGGCATCAAGTTTCAAGTTCATGAATTTTCAAGTTTTAAGTTCATGAATAGAATTTAATGAATAGTGTTTTTTTTGTTTTCTCTTTGGTTTTTTTAAAGTAACATTTTTTGGAAGAAGAGAAAGAAAAGCTTTACATGTGACATACATTTCAGAAATAGTTCTGTTCCAAGTCCACCCAGTAGGCTGAATTCTGGAATTGCAGTGATGGAAGAAAGCATTGGAAATGAGCAAAAGCTGATGAAACTTTGTGTTTATGGAATGTTGGTTGATGGTAGGAAGCAAAGGGAAATGTAATATGAGGATGCCTTTGATAAAGCTATGAAGGATGGAATAACAAACGGGAGCCTGTCATTTCCTTTACAGTGCCCTAGAGGGTTTTGTTATCAGTCTGATGACAGAACTTGCATAGATTCAGGCTACCATAACTAAATGTATTATTTGTGGCTTGCAGAGAGAGGGAGAGGGAGAGAGAGAGGGAGAGAGAGAGGGAGAGAGAGAGAGAGAGAGAGAGACAGAGAGAGAGAGAGAGAGATTTTCAGAGCAGGTTTTTAAGATGAAAAGACAGCCTGTTCATGGCTGCCATTTGAGATACCGTAAAATATAGCTGGAGTATTATATAGGTCTAAAAATAAAGCCATAACTTACTATTCCTGAAACATATCCAAGGGCTCAGTGTTATTGAGGCTCACCTTATGAGAAGTCCCAGCTTTGATTCACCAGCCATATTCCGTCTGCTACTGCTCTTCTTTCTTGCTCTCAGTGCCTGAACGGGCAAAGATGAGAAGTAGAAATGCATCAGCATTTTCTGTTCACCTTCTGGTTCTCCTTCTTAATTTGATGGTGGTGATAGGAAGTGAGGGGAGACCTTATTCAAATCTGTAGCCAAAACTTACACATCAGCAAATTCTATTACACACACTGTTGAGTCTATGTAGACATTGTGGCCACTGAATCCATTCAGAAGTAGTTGTCAAATTATCACTTGTAATGTGAAAAAGTAAAAAAAAAAGAATGTACAAAGAAAAATCATGTAGCCTGTATTGAATCACTTTTAACTGTGTTCACGTTTAAATTAAATCAAATGTATTTCTTTCCTTGGCCTACCAACGCTACTTCATCTTGGAAACAGCATGCTATTTGAAAGCCAAGCATGTGGTCAGCCCCTAAAAAATTACACACTCTTCCTGAAAGGCAGTTACAATTATGTGGTATAAACAGACTTCATCAGCATCGTATGTCCCATGAAGTCTTATAGTATAATATTGTATTGAGTTGTATTCAACCAATCTATTCTGTTAGTAGAATAGATACTTTCCCTTCCCCTTATTTACCTACACTTATTTACAGAATAAATCAGAATAGAATTGAGACAAGTATACCTATAGAAGAAAACATAGGATCAAGTGAATGTATAATGAGGTGTCTCATTACATTGCTTCAGTCTTTTAGTGTTGTATTTTGTTCAAAGTACAGAAATGGCTGTGCGTTTGTACGTGTGATCTTTGACTCTGGTTGCTTTAGAGAATGTTGTACTGTTATTTAATGTGCTTCCAGCGTAACAGGAACGTATAATGCTGGCATTTTCTAGAACTCGAACATGCACACTTGACTGCCTTCCCTACCCTTAAAATCAACCACAATAATCAATGGACAAGCACACAGTTATCTTGGACATCTCCTTTCCCCCCCCCCCAAAGTTTCCTGAAGTGATTTTCATAGTTGTTCCTGTCTTTGTTTCTTCAATAATTCCACTTCAGTTCAAGAATCTTGTGTACCTTCATTTATGAGCTCATTTCAATAGTTTAAATAAATATTTGCATTTTGAGTCCTGGAGTCCATTCTTCTGTAACATGTTGCTGTCCGGATACTTTTAACTGCAATTTCTCTCATGTCTCCCAACATCCCCAATACAGAGCATCTGGGTGGGGAAGGCTATGCTGGCCATCTGCTGTGGCATAGATTCAAACAGCTTACATTGATTGATTGATTAATTGATTGATTGATTGATATTGATTATGTGCCATCAAGTTGCAGTCAACTCTTAGTGACCACATAGATAGATTTTTTTTTCATGATTTTCTGTCCCTAGCCCAGGCCTTCAGCTGTTTCAGTGTTACACTCATTGCTATTGTAATTGAGTCTATCCACCTTATTGCTGTTTGACCTCTCTTCTCTTTCCTTTTACTTTTCCCAAGATTACAGCCTTCTCCAGAGTTTTTATAGATGTGGTCCTAAACCAGTGAAGCCCCAAATCGGTATATGCAATGTAATAAAGTGGCAGATTTTTAAATGTGTTGCTTTGGATTGCAGTTATGGGAGTTTTTATTTTGAATACTCTCATGGAAAGAACTTCTCCAAATCAGCATATCTGCAAAGAGAGGTTTGGGGCCCATTGCTCCTGCATGAACCCCTGCACTCCTTTCAGAAACTTATGTTTTCAGAAACTCACATTTGCAATATTTTATTTCATTTCAGGTCTTCATTTAGAGCCTAGGTGAAATCAAATTTATTGCATAAAAATCTTTTTTTAACATTCTTGATATCAGAGAGTACTGAAAACCAGCAACATCATCTCTGATTTCAGTGATATAATCTATTTTATTCTGTTGGTTTTGTAAACCAGCTCAAATATTATAAGCTTAAATTAGGACCATCTCCTACTAACTGATCTTTCAGTTATACTCCCAGTAATATAAACAGTGTTGTTATCACCAGGTGGCATCTCAGATCATGGCAACAATGAGATAAATACCTGGGTGAGATTCTGTTAGGTAGTTTGGCCATTGTCCCTAGTCATGAAATTGGTCTGCCAGGAATAATGTAATAAGTCTTGATGGGGAAAGGGGGGCATTTAAGGCAACAGCTGCCCCCACATGCTTTTGTTGTTGTTGCCCTGCTTCCGTTCTAGGAGTTACATCAGGTACATTGCATGTCTCAAGTGATATCTAATGGGCAAATTTCACAATTGACCATAAAATATTGGGCCATGGGTCACTGGCCATTACTAGAAGGTGCTCTCATTAGTAATAAGTTAAAAGCTCTTTGGGGTTAGAGTGGTGGTTTCCACTTGCCTCTCAGGCTGTTCGCCTGTGACCATCTGAGAACTTGTTCTCATGCATGGTTTATTGGTTTCCAAAGTAGACTCTTTTCCTTTACTCTTAAGCATCTTTGCTATCACAACGCCTTCCTGCCATTAACGTTTTAAATTTCTCTTTCAGGTAGTAGTTTGATTGGAATATCTTGGCTCGATCTTTATTGCCTATCTTGTGGTTAACTGACCCAACAGTTTAGAACGAAACCAAATGTGATCGTTTAAAAAAAGGAGTATCATGAAATCCATCTCCAGCAGAGTAGCACAAATGCAGGAGCTAAAAGCCACAGAGGAAGGAAAATTGAGTAATATATTCTACTAGGGTTGCCAACAATTGACACAGAAAAATAGAAGCGCAACATAGGCAAACATGTATTTGCCCTGTTTCTCTGAGTAATTAGGAGCTCCAGGATTCCTGATTTTATTCTATTCTATTAGGAGGAAGAATAACTGAAAAGAATATTTTGCACCATTTATTTATAAACTAACAGATTTCGATGGAAGCAAGGTGCTTCCTGACAAAACCTTTTACCATGTAACCTTTTTTTGCTTCATTCATACAATTATACAGGAGATTCAGATTATATTATTTTTTCTTTGGTTTCTCTTCAGATCGCATAAGTTGTTCACCTTTCCATTTACAAACCTTCCCAATATTTCTTCCATCTCTTTTTTTTTCTGTTTTCCAGAAAGAAAAAAAAAATTAAAGGAAAAAGAATAGAGTCTTTATCCTTACTTTCACAACAACTGGCTGGAAAATCAAAATACTGTGTAAAGAACCAGAATCCCTAATTTGGGGACAGCTCTTGCCTCTGGAGGTCATTTTTGGCTTGTTGCTATTGTTCCTGAGGAAGGCAGGGGGATGACTTCACATTTGGCCCTGTTGTCCCAGTGAAAACCACTACTTCTCTCCCTTTCCCCCATGGTAACTATTGAGGAAATATATAAAAATAACTACCCTCTCCTCATAGCATTTTTAAATGGCATGCTTAGCATCAGATTCACTTTAGTCTCACAATGAATCCTTTCCTTGATCTGGCAGCCCAACCTGGTTATGGTCTTCATTAACTAGCCTGAACCTGTTTGTTAAGCTTTCTACATCCAAAGACAGAAGTCTGAGTGTGGAGCTATCACTATTGCCAGAACTTCTGCACCATAGAAATGTTCCTCCCTCCCTCCCTCCCCACCATCTTTCAGAATCCTTCTGTATTTCATATGTCTGAAACACATTTTATAATGTTTACCTGCTGTTCCAAGGCTTTTGTCTTGCAGTGACTCGTTAATAATGAAAGATATAAATAATAGGCAGCACTAACAACCCAGTATGAGGCTTTTTAAAGAAAGGACCTGGGTCTAATATATATAACTCAGAGAAAACTCGTTTCAATCTTGTTGAAAGTAGATGGAGAATCTCGCCTTCAGTGCTGAAATATAAAATATAAATTGTGGTTGCTAGGAGTGCATCATTGTAGGTGACTAAAGTATCTGGGAATTATGGGAATTGTAAGGTTAGTTAAAGGCAGTGCTTTTTTTGTAAAAGAAAAAGTTGCCGGAACTCACACGTCATACAATCCGCCTTGCCTACCCTACAAGGTTCCATCCAAAAAAGGTGCCGGAACTCCGTTCTGAGCGTTCAATGAGAAAAAAAGCCCTGGTTAAAGGTGATGTAAGATAATAGATTCCTGCATGTGGAAAAAACCAAGCTAACTAGATTGGTAATGTCCATATTGGCTTTGTGGCAAATCATCAAAGTTTTTTTCCCATTTTGGGTGACCAGTGGAAGCTAGAGATTAAGTTTTGTATCAGTAAATAAATCATCCCATTGATATTATTGTGCTGCTTAAATATGCCCTTTTAACTAATTGAACCTTAGGATAAATGTATACTGTAGTTTCATGTTTCTTATCAATTCCTGGCCTATTACCTACTTATCTTAACTTTAATGGCCTATATCTATCATCTTCCTGGCTCTAGCTGCAATTATAACTATTTTATGTAAAATTCCATGAATGAGGCAATGTGGTAGCACAATAAAGACCTTGTCTGAAAATATCACTGGATAGGAGAGTCAAATCAAATGGATGTCCACTTCTTAAATGCATTTTGGCTGTCTGACTGGGAGGGTGAGGTATTTTTAATACTAAAAAGAATGATGGGAGAGGGAGAAGCAAAATTATTGCTACTACTGTTTTCCTTTCTTCGTTTGTTACTTTATTTCCATTTCACCCAGCCTGGTTTAATTCATAAGGAGGTGTGTGTGTGTGTGTGTGTGTGTGTGTGTGTGTGTGTGTAAGATGGCTTAAGGCAGGGGTAGGCAACCTCGGCTGTTTTATGACTCATGGACTTCAACTCCCAGAATTCCTGAGTCAGCATAGCTGACTCAGGAATTCTGGGAGTTGAAGTCCATGAGTCATAAAAGAGCCGAGGTTGCCTACCCCTGCCTTAAGGAATAGAGGACAGTATGAAAAAAACAATGGACAGGATGAGAGGCTGTTGCATTGCTTGCACAACCCTTTCTAGTATCATTTAATGTAAAGAATGATCAAAATATAGTTCCCCCTCCACCTCAGAAATTAACTCAATGAACGGAAGGGAGCTGGCATACTACCTTCTCTCCATGTCCTATAGATCATACAAACAAGATTCTAATACTGTGTTGCCTACAGTTTGTAAAAATGTAATATGGTGAAAACATACAGAGCAAATAAATCCTGACTTTTATATAAACTTAATGGATAAATGTTCAACTGAAATTAAGTATTAACTATATAAAATCTAATACTATGTTACTGCTGTATATTGATCAGATGGCAGTTCTGTGTCATTCATCACTGCTGACCTTATGTGTGCTGTAGCAGACATTCTTCCAGCCCTTCCCCCCCCAAAAAAATGTCTTTGGTTATTGCCTTCCATCCAGAATAGGATTGATGGAAAAGCTTGAGAAATGGAAACCCTGGGTTAAAGTCCTACCCACACAAAGGAACATGATTGGTGCTGGATGTCCTGGCATGGGTACAAGGGGGGAAATAGCAGGGGAATCCATAAATCAGGGTCCATGGTAAACACTGTCTGAACAGAACACCTGACTATTATCGTTGCCAAAGCCAACAGATTAAAATCCACACAACAAATTCTTAAGATAACTTCATTTCCATCTGCGTTCATCATAGGAGGTAAGCAGTTTAAGGTTGCTATGTGGATGACCCCTGTATATTTTAATCATTAAAAATGTATTTGTGGATTGTTTTCTACCTGCCTTTTAAAAATAAAGCAAACTTTTCTCAGGGATTTTTTTTCTGTGGGCATCATAACAAGAGGAAGTCTTTTCTCTGCTCACCAAGTTGGTAACGCATGATCCTTGATGGATTTAGCATATGTCAGCCAATATTTTCCTGTATATTTCTGAATGTTTCAATAATTTAGAAAGAACTTTGGGCCAAAATGGAAGAAAACAACAAAATAAAAGACCTAGATATGGAAAAGAAATGAATTAAAACTACAAGTTTTAGAACATGTTGGCTTAATCACTCACTTCTTTTTTCTATCCATTCACAATTCTTTCTCTCTTCTCTGCCTGCCCCAAGAGAAATCAAAGATGAACACAAACAGGAAGTGATATTGAGCAACCCCTGAGTTTATATACTATTTTAGCATCAGGCTTAAAAACAACAGACTGCACTGTTCCATTAGGAGATAATTTCTTTTTGCAAATAATAGGCAATCAAATATTGGAATAACAGGGAAGCAAAACCTGTTATTTGCCAGAAATAGAAGTTGTGCATATTTGAAATTTTTGGACCTAGTTGTACAATTTAGGGAGAATTTCAACGTGCCTCTTGTTTTAATATTCAGCATTCTTGATTTCTGTAATTTATTTGCATTCAGGCTGGGAGTGCCTGATATAAAAATGAATATAAACAAACCTCTTTCTTGATTTTTAAATTCTTGTTGCCCTTAATATAAATAGTCTGAGCAAAACAGGGATTCATATTCATAATATCATATGTGCTGGAACCATTCCTTTATTTTTTGTGAATAATAGTATCTCATTTCTGCAGAGATCATGGAGTCAAGTGAGAATGCATAGGGACTCTTTGATAAAGTTTAGCATATTAATTCACATTTTGTTTATAACAAATTTGTTGTCTTATTCTACCACTGTAATCATTAGAATCTAGCCATGCTTTTTCATAACAAAGGTGGAACGTATAACAATTCCAAAAATGAGAACAAAGTAAGAGTCAAGCTTTGAGAAATTAAAAAAGAAAAATAGTGGAAAGGATAGTAATAGTGAGATCTGCCTGACACATCAAAGTCAACATGCAACTTCTGATTTTCATTTTGGATCCACACTATTGAGGGGCTCTTGCAGATGTCCTCATCACAATGATCCTCCAGACCAGGGGTCTTCAAACTTGGCCCTTTTATGACTTGTGGACTTCAAGTCCCAGAATTCCTCAGCCAGGCACGTTGGCTAAGGAATTCTGGGAGTTGAAGTCCACAAGTCATAAAAGGGCCAAGTTTGAAGACCCCTGCTCCAGACCTTAAGCCAGCACGTTGGCGAAAATTGTCCTGTCTCTATTGCCAATTCCTATTCTGCAGCAGTAAACAGGCAGATGAGGAATGCTGTCCTTAAGCACCTGTTGCTGAGCAACTTAACATGGAAATGGTTGCCCTGTTTCTTTTTCTTTCCACTTGCTAATGACAAAACAAGCAGTAATCACCCTCCCTAATATGGGATGCTTGAACTGCAAATTTAGCTCTCTATCAAGTTGCTAGATTAATAAGTTGCAAGCAGAGTGGGATGCCTGGAGTGAAACAGGAGGAAGCACCCACCCAACGCTCAGGCTGAACCCAAATCCTCCATACTCATGACCAGGCTGTTTCTGAACACAAGTCTGCCATTCTTCTGAAAGAGTGCAAAACGTGTGTTCAAAAATAACCTCTTGGACATGTCCCAAAGATGCTTTGTCAACCATGACCTGGATGACTGAGAGTCTCCTTAGACAACATGTTTGACAAGTCTCAAGCCTGGAGGAGTGGTGTACAACTTAACAGAATGAAATAATTGTGAGCAGCAATTTCAGCTAATATTGCAAGTAAATGGCAGGGCTAGCACTTAATAACTCGAGTGGGTTCTGGAGTCTGGTTCTGTCCTCACAGTCAGCAAAATCCATAAGTGGATGGTAAAAACTGTAAGAAACATTTATTTATTTATTTATTTTATTGGGTTTATATACCGCCCTTTCCCAAAGGACTCAGGGCGGTTTACAGGGTATTTAAAACAAAGATCGATACAAAAGTTAAAAACAATTTAAAAAGTTTAAATCAATCCCTAAAAAAAAATAAAAGCCCCAATTAAAATTCTCAGCCTGGGCTGGACAGCTTGAAGAGCCAGGTCTTCAGGTCCCAGCGAAATGAACGAAGGTCGGGGGCAGTCCTAAGCTCCACGGGCAGCTGGTTCCAGAGGGCAGGCGCACCCACTGAGAAGGCCCTCCCCCTGGGTGTTATCCACCGGCAATCTTTTACCGGCGGCACCCTGAGAAGACCCCCCCCCCTGTGGGAGCGCACTGGACGAAGGGAACTTGATGCTGGCAGCAGGTGTTCCCTCAGATATCCCGGACCCAAGCCATTTAGGGCTTTATAGGTCATCACCAGCACCTTGAATCTCACCCGGAGGGCAACCGGAAGCCAATGCAGCTCGCGGAGTAGCGGTGTTATATGGGAGTATTGGGAAACCCCCATCACAACTCGCGCGGCCGCATTCTGCACCAGCTGAAGCCTCCGAGTGGTCCTCAAGGGCAGCCCCATGTAGAGAGCGTTGCAGTAGTCTAAACGGGAGGTCACAAGCGCATGAGTGACTGTGCGTAGGGCATCTCGGTCCAGGTAGGGTCGCAACTGGCGCACCAGGCGAACCTGGGCAAAAGCCCCCCTGGTCACGGCTCCTATATGGTCTTCAAAATTGATCTGTGAATCCAGGAGGACGCCCAAGTTGCGAGCCCTATCAACGGGCATCTATTGCAATAAAAAGTCAGAGCAGAATAGGCACTTGATCAAGGTAGTAAAAGTAGTAAACAATGCAGCCACTTGAAACCCCTTGTTATCAGAAGCAGCGAAAAACCCATAATGTGCCCAATGGTAACAGAACTAGCAACCCACAGCTGGCAAAACTTGACTTTCTTTCATGGTTTTTACATTGACCATCTGCATAAATTGATCCCTGACTGTGTGTGACAGCAACCACATAATTGGCGAAGTGCGCCAGATTGTATCCAGAGCAAAAATTGTGTCAAGAGAACAACAACCAAAAAAAACAACAACAACCCACTTTAAAACTGGAACAATTAAGAATAATTGAGTTGCCTCTGCACTGGCACAGGCTGTTTCATGAGGACATGTCAGAGGAAAGCCGTTAGGAGAAAATGAGGAGGAGCCCCCAAATGGATAGAAATCAAGCTTGCCTTCACGTTTGTGAAAGGAGCAACAGTTTCATCACTTGTCTGTTTTTTGGGACCTTCTTCCCCTGAAGCTGCTGGACAATCACACATCCCAGTGCTTTGCTTTTTAAATTTTTATCTTGCCACCGGTATTTTTCTTGCTTTGGTATGCATCTGAAAGATTCTAGGACTTCAGAATTCTAAGATCCTAGAAGCAGAGGTAGTAACTTAGTTGTCCTTCATTAGCCTTGATGGCTGAGAGTTGCAGCTGAGAGTGGTAGTTCAACAAAAGCTGAGGCACCAGTTTTCCACCCCTGCTGTCCTGATTTTCAAGGCTTTCCTTGTCCTGCAAGTGAAACACTCCATGAGGCACCAATAATAATCTCTTGGTTCATTTTGTCCTTAATCAGCCCTTCTAATCGCTTCAGTGCTTATGTGGAACAGGGAAAGGAAGTGCAGTGTCTCCTGCACCCCAAGCTAAAAATATGGGGAAAACAGATTTTAAAAGTCCCATAGAGGAGTCCAACTGAGGAGAATATTAAAGATGGTACAATTCTACAGATCAGTTTTTTGAAAGGCTAGAAATATATGCCAAAACTCTTTGACCAGAATCTATACTGGAGGCTTAGTAAGTGAACACAAATTCTTAAAAAATCATGATCTCTGCATATCCTGGAATTTGGTAAAAGGAAATATTCCAAATTTAGGAAAATATACGATTTCAGTGGAGAAAAGAAGGTGTTTCTCAGATACTCTTACGTTGCAGTTAGGCCCATTCCTGTTTGTTTAATTTTGCTGTCTGTGGTCGAAGTAGAAACCTTCTGCCGAAAACGTATTTGCATTGTGAGCACCACATGGCAATGCTCTGTGGTTTGTTGCTAATCCTGGCTATTTTCAGAAATCCAGTACTACAAGAAACTCAGGAAGGCCTTAAGTGCCCAACGGGCTTGGCTTCTGGCCCGTCTGAGGATTTCATGTTTTATTTTCAGGAAGATGAGGGCTAGAATAGTCTATGCTCTTGAATGGATTATTAATGTTGCCAGAAAACAGAATGTACTACAGGAAGTGGCATCAAATGCCTTCATTTATTCCTGTAGTCCTTACTCACCCATGCCAATTCTTTATTTCTTTTTACATAGCTCTGAAAGGACAATTATTCATAGAGGGAAAGCTGCTAATGTGTTTCACGGGACTTCATACCCTGACGTTTCAAGTTTTATCATTGTTAGGAAGAATTCCGAACAAAGGAGAAGCCTGTCATAATAACACAAGATTTAAAGGTGTTCTCTGTATTTATTGCAATCATCACTGTTCTTAAATCAGTAAATTAAATGACTTTGAAAACTTTGGACCATTTGAAGTCTTGCATTCTTTTTCTAGTTAGGAAGGCAAGATAGATTTATTTTGGGACCGTTTTCCTCATATCTTGGCTGCTTGACAGGGGCAGTGAATACTCCAGTTCATTCTTCATGTAAAAATGCATGTTCAGTGACAAGCATCTTGGTCAAGGGTTTGCCATCCAAATTAATGAGCGAAGAATTCACTTTTACTCTGTACTTTTGTGGAAGAGGAATTTTGATAGTAATTTAGCATTTCTAAAGTAGAACAAAAAGTACTTGATATGTACACTTCTGATTCATTTCCCTCAGAGAATTTGGATGCCCTGTTTATTTCTTATCACTTTTACATTAACGGGTTGTTGCAACACCCTTCAAAACCTGGCCTCATTTCCTGTGCCAAAATTTTAGAAAGCAAACTGCTATTCTTTGTGTCATTGCGTTTTATAACAATGAGGCTATGCTTATGTTTTATGTTGAACCTGAGGCCACGTCTCACCAGTACATAGGAAAGATAAAAGTACTGTATGCAAAAGCACTCTTCTCAGTCAAAAAATGTGTTACTTTGGAGGCCTTAGTGAACATATGTTAATATATGGGAAGGAAAGAAATTAAAAAACATTCTTCTGAGGCAGATCACAGCTTCTTGCAGAGGATTGTATTAATCCATCAGGAGACTGCATTGTTTATTCAGTTTTCATAATTGTCATAGCCTTTAAAGTGATCTGTATGCCTCTTTCCTATTATTTTCCATAATACCTTATCAGCAGTGCTACTAAATTCAGAAAGCTTACTGCCAAATTTCTGCAGCCAAAAAGAGATGACCTGTTTGCCACAGAGCGAATTGTCATTGTCCCTGATCTTCCTTTTCTTAGTTCCTTTGTTCAGTAATTGTTTCATGGTTAACCAGAGCACATAGTTTTCAACATTCTGCTATGTGTGTATTAATCACTCAGAACTGATCTTTTTTTCTCTCACCATAATAAGTTTAATAACCTGCCAGTGCAAAATGCGGCCGCGCGGGTACTTATGGGAGTTCCTCGATACTCCCATGTTACTCCACTCCTGCGCGAGCTGCATTGGCTTCCGGTTGTCCTCTGGGTGCGATTCAAGGTGCTAGTAATTACCTTTAAAGCCCTACATGGCTTAGGCCCGGGGTATTTGCGAGACCACCTGCTGCCATTGTCAACCTCCCATCGCCCGGTTCTCTCCCACAGAGTCGGCCTCTTCAGAGTTCTGTCGGTTAAGCAATGCCGTCTGGCGACCCCTAGGGGGAGAGCCTTCTCTGTGGGTGCGCCAACCCTCTGGAATGAGTTGCCTCCGGAGCTGCAGATGGCCCCTGACCTTTGGTCCTTTCGCTGTGACCTGAACACATCGATGTTTCAACAATCGGGCCTGGACTGACTATGGTTTTAAATTTGGTTTTATGGGGTTAAATTACTATGTATTGAACATATCTACTGTTTAATTCTTTTTAAAATTTTGTATTTTCATGTTCTGTTTTAGTTTTTATTGTTGTGAGCCACCCCGAGTCCTTAGGGAGAAGGGCGGCATGTAAATATAATAAATCAAATCAAATCAGTTTGCTCATATTTCAGATAGATGTTTCTCTTTAGCCAACTACAGCAAGGAAGTTAATAAAGGCGGGATCACTTGTTAGCATTTTAAAAAATTATACTTCCTTCACATCTCATTCAAGTACAGAAGGTTCTTAGAGATTTGTTAGGCACAAGGCAAATGACAGCTATTTGGATAACTGGAGGTGTACATCAGTTGTTGCTTATCCATGATTGGGATGGACATTTGACTGCTAGCTAGGTTGAGTCTTCAAAAGTGACTTTTGATTAGTTCATATTCTTTGTGAGCATTATTGATGTATTTATAGGGCAGAATTATAGACCTGTCCACAATTAATACATTTGAAGACCAGCCTAGTACTAAAAAAGTAAAAACCAATGATGATTGTCTATATAGATTCTAAGTCATCCAGATCATTGGTTATCCTGAAGATGCTTTTTTCACAAGGCAACTGGACTTTCTTGTTTTTTCTTTGAAGACATTTCGCTTCTCATCCAAGAAGCTTCTTCAGCTGTGACTGGATGGTGGGGAATGGACCCACCATCACATTTTGGACAGAGAGGACCGTTGGTTTGAAAGAGGGATCAAAGAGGCCATCTATGTCAAAATTGAATACCCCTCTCTCAACAGAGGGGGAGGGATATGACATCATCTATCTCCAGGCTACAACACAGTCCTTTCAGCAGTTCCAAGAATGCTCCACACCCATTTGCACCACTCAGGTGACCCTGAGGACACAGATAACCTCCAGGTAGCACTAACAACTCGCTAAAAGAATAAAAATGACCAGCTGTCTGCAAGGAGTATAAATCTTTCCATTCCGCACCATCCAGGCAGAGCTGAAGAAGTTTCTTGTATGAGAAGCGAAACGTCTTCAAAGAAAAAACAAGAATGTCCAGTTGCTTTGTGAAAAAGCATCTTTGGGATAACCAGTGATGATTTTTTTTTCTTCAGTTTTCACATAGGCTGTGAAGATTCAGAAAGGAGAAAAGCAGATAGGAAATTTCAAAATGAGAGCTTCCTTTTGCAATCAGGTGCTGTCACCATTTCCGTGATTCTTCTGACTTTGGAGCTGAAGGTCTTTTACAACTATAGGACTTCTGGAGAATACAGGAATCATGTTTTTTAAGCTCCAGCAGTTGCACTCCACCAGGAGTATCAGTTCTTCCCATTTACCACGCTTTGTGGAATTTAGAGCAAGAGGCTGCAATTTCCATGAAGGGGGATGAGTGGAGGCCACAGGGAATGAGGCAATGATGCACAATGGATGGGGCTGTAACAGGACTGAAATTTCTCTTTTTCCATTCTGAGGGAAAGGATTATGATGGTTACTGATTACTGTTAGGTTGCTTCATTTTGATGTTGTAATCAGAGGCAATAGAAGGGTTCAGGGAGCACATGCAGGTCTAGAACACAAATTGGCCAACCCAGGCAATGGTATGAACTCAAGCTGGTTAGACATGTGGATGAGCCTGACTCTGAATTTCTAAATTCTAAACTTCTTCTGATAAAAGAAGCAAA
The DNA here is from genome assembly GCF_947247035.1 of Vipera ursinii. NCBI lineage: Eukaryota > Metazoa > Chordata > Lepidosauria > Squamata > Viperidae > Vipera > Vipera ursinii. Next base: position 173,210,976 of record NC_139512.1, on the reverse strand, counting down.
TCAGATTTTATAAATGACAAGTATTGCTCAATCTGGGCAAGTCTTCTAACAGAGCCCAGGAAGAAAATACAACTTTCTGATCCTCCCTATCATGCATGATTTACAGTATAGGTTTCAAAAAAAGGAATTGTGTAGATGTTTGTAATGGATATTCAAAATTGCAGATTAGATATGATCCTATACTTAGTTAAGATGTTACAATTCCATAAATTGCTCATTGGGAATTTACTTAGCTGGGTTGAATTGGGAATGAACTCTGCCTTTGACAAGACTAAGACCCCTCATCCCCTCCTTCTGCTAGCCCAATACATATTTTCCTTGTGTAGCATGAATGAAAAAAAGGGACGCGGTGGCTCAGTGGGTTAGGACGCTCAGCTTGTCGATCAGAAGGTCGGCAGTTTGGCGGGTCGAATCCCGAGTGCCGCGTAACAGAGTGAGCGCCTGTTACTCGTCCCAGCTTCTGCCAACCTAGCAGTTTGAAAGCACGTCAAAATGCAAGTAGAAAAATAGGGACCACTATGGTGGGAAGGTAACAGCGTTCCGTGTGCCTTTGGCGTCTAGTCATGCCGGCCACATGACCACGGAGACGTCCTTGGACAAACGCTGGCTCTTCAGCTTTGAAACGGAGATGAGCACTGGCCCCTAGAGTTGGAAACGATTGCACACATGTGTGGGGGAACCTTTACCTTTACCTTAGCATGAATGAAACTGGAAGCCTTCATTTCCATTTTGACAATTGCCAAGGGACTGTTAACAGAAGAACTGCACCCTTTGGGCCATAGCACAGCTTAATATTATGCCGGCCAATATGTCAAACAAATTGTGGTCAGTCTTTTTCTTCTGCTAGAGAGCTTCAGTCAAATTTATAGATATTTATCTCAAACAGAAATCAACTATTCAAAATTGTACTGTCTCAAATTCTTCAAAAATTAAATATAAAAGGGGAAAAATGACATTACCATAGGTGTATACTATAGGCCGTCCAACCAAACAGAGGAAATAGATGAACTTTTTGCTAGTCAGCTAACTAAGGTATGTAGGAAGCACATCACAATAGTAATGGGGGACTTTAATTACCCTGATATCAACTGGGAGACAAACTCTGCACCAAGTGGAAGATCAAACAGATTCCTGACAAACCTAGCAGATAACTTTGTCTCCCAAAAAGTAGAGAAGGGAACTAGAGGGTGAGCCATATTGGATCTAATACTCGCTAACAGCGATAAAATGATAGAAGGTGTTGAAGCCACAGGAACCTTGGGGGGAAGTGATCATGCAATTTTGGAATTCAACATTATGGAAGCACAAGCAATAGAATACAGTCAAACTAGAGTCTTAGACTTTAAGAGAGCTAATTTCAATAAACTTAGAGAGGGCTTGGGAAGGATTCCATGGATGAGAATCCTCAAGGGGAAAACAACTCAAGAAGCTTGGGAAATTTTGAAAAGTGAGATAATAAAAGCCCAGTCTAGCATAATACCAACAAAGAAGAAAAATAGCAGCTCTCAAAAGAAACCAGCATGGCTGCATAAAGAACTCTCTGATAAATTGAAAGCTAAAAAGGACAAGTATAAAAAGTAGAAAGAAGGGCACATAACTAAGGCAGAATATCAGCAAATAGTCCAAGCATGCAAAGATGAAGTGAGGAAAGCTAAGGCTCAAAATGAAATAAGGCTTGCGACCAAAAACAAAAATAACTTAAAAAACCCTTCTTTTGACATGTAAAAAACAAGAAAAAAGTTAAGGAAATGATTGGTCCATTAGTGGGGGAAAGTGGCAAGAAGGTGACAAGCAACAGGGAGAAAGCAGAACTATTTAACTCTTTTTTTGCATATGTCTTTTCACAAAGGGAAAAAACAGTCCAACCTATCAAAAACAGTGCCATAAAAAACAGAATAGAAACACAAGTTAAGATAGGCAAGAAAATGGTAAGTGAGCACCTATCCAGCCTAGACAAGTTCAAATCACCAGAACCATATGGATTACACCCCAAGGTTCTCAAGGAACTGGCAGATGTGATCTCAGAACCACTGAACTATATTTTTTCAAAGATCCTGGAGCACTGGGAAACTACCAGAGGCCTGGAAAAGACCTGATGTAGTTTCCATCTTCTAAAAGGGGAAAAAATGGAGCCAGGAAATTGCAGACCTATCAACCTGACCTCAATACTTGGGAAGATTCTGGAAAAGATAATCAAACAACGAATCAACGAACACCTAGAGGCAAACAAAGTCATTACTAAAAGCCAACATGGGTGTGTCAAAAACAGATCATGCCAGACAAATCTTATTGCATTCTTTGACCAAGTGATAAAATTAGTGGATCAGAGGAATGCTGTGGATACAATTTACTTGGACTTCAGTAAGGCATTTGATAAAGTAGATCACAACCTACTACTTGATAAGGTAGAAAAATGTGGATTAGACAGCATCACCACCAGATGGATTCATAGCTGACTGACCAGCCGTACTCAGTGTGTGGTCCTCAATGGAACTGCATCTACATGGAGGGAAGTGTGTAGTGGGGTGCCGCAGGGCTCTGTTCTAGGCCCAGTGCTCTTCAACATCTTCATCAACGATTTGGATGAAGGGATAGATGAGGAACTCATTAAATTTGCAGATGACACCAAGCTGGCAGGAATAGCCAACACTCCAGAAGACAGGCTTAAGATATAGGAGGATCTGGACAGACTTGAACACTAGGCGCTATCTAACAAAGTGAAATTCAATAGTGAAAAAAGTAAGGTGCTACATTTAGGCAAGAAAAACCAAATGTACAGGTAGGTTGTACCTTGCTCAATAGTAGTAACTGTGAGAGGGATCTCGGACTCCTAGTGGACAATCACTTAAATATGAGCCAGCAGTGTACTGCAGCTGCCAAAAAAGCCAACACAGTACTAGGCTGCATTAACAGAGGGATAGAATCAAGATCACGTGAAGTATTAATACCACTTTACAATGCCTTGGTAAGGCCACACTTGGAATACTGCATCGTTTTGATCACCATGATGTAAAAAAGATGTTGAGATTCTAGAAAGAGTACAGAGAAGAGCAACAAAGATGATTAGGGGACTGGAGGGTAAAACATATAAGGAACAGTTGCTGGAATTGGGTATGTGTAGTTTAATGAAGAGAAGGACGAGGGGGGATATGATAGCAGTGTTCCAATATCTCAGGGGCTGCCACAAAGAAGAGGGAGCCAAGCTATTCTCCAAAGCGCCCAAAGGCAGGACAAGAAGCAATGGATGGAAACTAATCAAGGAGAGATGCAACCTAGAACTAAAGAAAAACTTCCTGACAGTTAGAACAATTAACCAGTTGAACAACCTGCCTCCAGAAGTGGTGAATGCTCCAACACTGGAAGTTTTTAAGAAGAGACTGGATAGCCCTTTGTCTGAAATGGTATAGGGTTTCCTGCCTGAGCAGGGGGTTGGACTAGATGACCTCCAAGGTCCTTTCCAACTTTATTATTATTATTATTATTATTATTATTATTATTATTATTATTATTATTATTATTATTATTAATTTAGGGGGCACATTGGCTTAGTAGTTAAAGACACTGAACTTGTCAACTGGAAAGCTGACAGCCCAGGGTCAAAACCCAAGCAAACCCAGCTCCTGCCATCCTAGCAGTTCAAAAGTATGCAAATGCAACTAGATAAATAAGTACCACTTTGGTAGGAAGGTAACAGCATCCCATGCACCTCGGCGTCTAGTCATACTGGCCATATGACCATGGAAATGTCTTCAAACAATGCTGGCTCCTTCATCTAAGAAACAGAGATGAGCATCACCCACTAGAGTTGGACATGACTGGACAAGGGAAACCTTTACCGTTTCATAAATATATCAGGACAGGTATGATTCCTTTTTGTCTTCAATTTCTGGTTAAAAGATTAATAGTAACAAATTCATTTTCAAATACTGAGGGGAAAGGGATCCTTATCTCACCATTTTCTGCGGATCCCTCTATGACTGTTTACAGACTAACCTGGGGCACCTTAAAATTAAGTGTAAGCGTGCCTTGCATTTGCATGCTTTAAAGGCCAAAACCGATCCCGAAGTCTTTATCTACAGGGTACATGTTTTAGGCATATACATTACAAATATGCAAAAATAAATTGTATGGCCCCCAAAACCATCGCATGGTAAGAAGTATATTCTGTTGCATTTATTTGCAAAACTCAAATGTATAGAAGATAAGCACAAAATATCATTTGAAATGATTTCATGCTGGCCTTCTTTCAAGTGCTTCTGCCAAAATGAGAAATCCTAGTATGTTTGATTTTATATGTTTGAAATAATTTTACAGCAAGTTTTTCCCCCCTCCTGTGGTAGGTATTAAATTACCACAGGAAAGCTCTTTTGCAGACATGTCTCTTCCTGTTTGTCTCAGTGAAGCAATTCAACAAAATCTTTAAAACTTAAAAATTGTAGGATTCAAGAAATGTATGATTCGGTCCAGTTGCTGAGCCACGGTGAGACAAAAATGAGAAACAATGCGTCACAGATTCTGTTATAAAAATTTGTCATGCCAATCCAGTGCAAGGAAAATAGTAAGAATGAGCACCAGTCTTCTGACAGTTTCTAAAATAGCATCAAACCCTTTGCAGATGGTGGTTGGTCATGTAGCAGCTGAACAAAAGAGAAAGTTTCTTTTCCAGTTACCTCCTTGAAAACATTGCTCCCTGAGAGTTTGGTTGTGGGATCCTGAATGCTAATTAGAGGGATTTCAAATCTTCAAGGAGTCAGATCCGGATCCACCTCCATGGAATAAAAAGAAGGAAATTGTGCTACTGACCAGTCCTCGAAGATCCTGCCATCAGGGTGTGTAGTCTGTTTGCATCCAGATACAAGAAAAGTGCCTGTTGAAGAAACTTAAAACATGGATTGCTTATAAGCTATTCAAGTTTTCCAGCATTGACCACCCTCTAGCTCCCACATCACAGTTTTGCAACTACGGTATTATGTTGCTTCATAATACTTGTGGGCATTAACTCATTATGTCCTCTGGAGCTTATTCAGTATGTGGAGATTAGCAGATGCACAAAGACCGCATGCAGTCTTGCTGGCTTCCATCTCCTGTGCTTTGGCTTAATTAGCAATCTGAGAGAGCCAGCTAGGTATGCAAACAAGATTGAAGAAAAGCAAGATAATCTGAATGGCAGGATCTTCTGGGTATTTGTTTGGGAAAAACACTATATTGTGAAAAAGAAAAAGGCAGACTAGAAAGCAGGAGACTAAATTCTAGCCCTGCTTTAGGTAGGAAAGCTGCCTGGGTTACTTTGGCCCAGTCATTCTCTCTCAACCCAACTTACCTCACAAAGTTGTTGTTGGGGAAATAGAAGGAGGAAGAAGTAAAAACCAGGTTAAAAAAATATCTAAAACTGACAGATTTTCTACTGCTAGATTTGGAGATAACAACATAAAAAGAGCCTGGACACCGAGCCCAGAAATAAAATAAACATGGTCTTGTACCTGGTGAGTTGGCCAAAACCAGTTTTTGGCAAAGATTAATTGAACTGATCTGATATCTGTTTCCAGCAAAATCTTTTATGTGCATTTATTGTAGTTACATGTTATGATTAATAATAGGACAGCGTTGATGAGAGCCAAGTTCTTCAATTAGTTTCATTGGATCCTTTTCATGCTAACAGAGTTCATCATCATACTTAACTCTTGCTTGTACATACGCTATGTAAGAATGGAAATCACATTGTTCCCACTTCTCTCTCTCTCTCTCTCTCTCTCTCTCTCTCTCTCTCTCTCTCTCTCTCTCTCTCTCTCTCTCTCTGACTTTAATAATTTGCTAAACAGACAAACATGTTGCACACAGATTAGCTTGTCATTCTGTTTTCACTTGATGCAAATTAAGGATGTGAACACATCATGTCTGTATTTATGGCCACCCAGCTCCGTGAAAACTCTGAGCAGCATACAAAATTAAAACCAGTAAGAACAATAAATGTAGCTCCAGAGAAAAACATTCAAACTAAATATAAAGTAATATATGAGGTTCTCCGTCCCTGTAACCCAAATCCTAGAGAAACATCCTTAAAAACTTTCAAAACTTTTTGTTAGGATGGAAGCCATATAAATCTTTGGGGCAACATAGTTCCAGAGAGTAGGCATTTGGATAGCAAAGATTTGTTTGTGTGTGTGTGTGCGCGCGTGCGCGTGCATGCACAATCTTTTTTCATTCTGTGACCAGTGGGAAAGGCAGAATAGCCTTTCATAGTTGTAGGAGGGAGGCAGAAGGCTATTCTTAAAAGTATGCAATATTATTGATCAATTGCAATTGCTCCCTTTATCATTAACACTGTGCAATCAGAGCCACAAAGCCTAGCTTCTCTGGCCTGGGCTTGAGAATTCGGCCTTGTTTACTGTGCTTTATCAATGTGGAGGCAAATTACTATGCAGCATCCCGACTGGGCTTATAATATTTTTTAATCCAGATTTCTGTTGGCCATAAAACAATGTAAACCATTTACTTTGATTCTGGAGGTAGTTTCACCTTTTTTGTTCAATATGGCATTAAATCCATAAATATTCTTCAGAGGACATTTCTTCATCATTTTTTGTCCAAATAAGGAGAAAGTAACTGCTCTTGGAAAGAATGCAATTAATTTTTAATGCACATATTAAGTATACAAAGAAGTGTCAAGAGCCTTTTTTTCTGCTTGTACTCACTGAAAAAAAAACAGTTTGTAAAAACAGTCGGGGGGGGGCAATAAATCCAGAGCAATTAGATGACTGTGTATGTTTACCAATCAATTAGAATAGAGCTGGAAGGGACCTTGGTGGTCTTCTAGTCCAGCCCCCAGTTCAAGAAGGAGACCCTATACCATTTCAGACAGGTGGCTGTCCAGTTTCTTCTTAACAACTTTCTGTGATGAAGCTCCCACAACTTCTGATGGCAAGCTGTGCCACTGATTAATTGTCCACACTGTTAGGATATTTCTCCTTAGTTCCAGGTTGCTTCTCTCCTTGATTAGTTTCCATCCGTTGTTTCTTGTCCTGCCTACAGGTGATTTGGTAAATAAATTGACCCCCTCCTTTTTGTGGCAACCTCTCAAATACTGGAATACTGCTATCATGTCATCCCTAGTCCTTCTTTTCTCTAGACTAGCCAAACCCAAATCCTGCAACCATTTTTCATACATTTTAGGCCTTTAATTGTCTTAGTTGCTCTTCTTTGCACTTTCCCCCCCCCCAAAGTCTCAATATCTTTTTTGTAATGTGGTGACCAAAACTGGATGCTGTATTCCAGGTGTGCTCTTAACTTAGGCTTTATAAAGTGGTACTAATATTTCATGGGATTTTGATTCTTTGCCTCTGTTTATACAAACAAGGATTGTATTAGCTTTTTTGGCTGCTGCCACAGACTGCTGGCTCATATTTAAGTGATCATCCACTAGGACTCTAAGGTCTTTAACCAGCTTATGTAATGTAAGATGTAATGATGGGAATGACTCAGCAGGGTCTGTGTATGATATTGTAGATAGTGTAAGATAAGCCACCATTTAATATAGACCACTGTTTACTGTGTTTACTTCTGGGTTATCTTGTGAAATAAGACTGTGCATGCTCTGACAGGTTACGGGCCCAGAGCGAGGAAAAACCCAGTGAGAGCTTGACCCAGAGTCAGAGGAGTTAAGGCATGTGGTTTGTTGTGGTTTGTGGTGGTAGCAGGCAACATGGACTCTGTCAGCATAATGGGAGGAGGTTTCCTTATATCTTGTCTGAATGAGACAAACTACCTCTCCTGGTGTCTGAAAATGGAGATGTACCTGCGAAGGGAGTTGTGGATGATAGTTACTGATCCACCTGAAGCCCTGGATGATGGGGCCCAGAGAAAGAATGATAAAGCATTGGCCAGCATAATCCTGAGTTTGGAGGATAGCCAGCTGATACACATGAGGGGGACTCCAGTCTGCTGGAGTGCTTGGAAGCTTTGCGCAGTGTGTACTTGAGAGAGACTGCAAGCAGCAAAGTAAAGCTGACAGGAAAGCTATATAAGGCCTAACTGAAACTGGGAGAAAAGCATGTCTATGCATTTGCAGTCCATGAGAAAGACATTCCTAGAGTTAGAAGAAAGAGGAATGACTTTTATACTGTATAAAAGTATGTGGTGCTCAGTTCATTGAATACTTCATGGGATGTCCTAGTGACTAGGTCTATCTAGGTCAGGGGTAGGCAACCTCGGCTCTTTTACGACTCATGGACTTCAACTCCCAGAATTCCTGAGTCAGCTGACTCAAGAATTCTGGGAGTTGAAGTCCATGAGTCGTAAAAGAGCCGAGGTTGCCTACCCCTGATCTAGGTCTATCTAGGAAGTTCCTCTTCTGAAACATCAACTATGCATATCAATTAATTAATCTATTTGTTTTATTCAAAGTTATATGCTGCTCCAGTTTAATACTTGCTCTTTACATAACTGTTATTGAAACAATAGATACAACCAATCCAATAATTGTTTTATCATTTACAGAAAATAATAAATGATTAAAAATAATAATGGCCTAATTAAAACTGAGGAATCAAAAACACTCTTCCAACAGGAGGGAGCTAAATTAATTTGTTTCCATCTGAAGGATGGAGCCTTGTTGAGATAACTTGAGTTTTTATCATTTTTCTATCATTTTCCCTGTAAAGTTGGGACAAATCAGATCACGAGGGATTACTACTTCAGAGGGGTGGTGATCAAGAAGACATTCCTCAGACAGCGTGTGTGATATTATTCTTTCAAAGAGGGGAACATGATCTTATTGGGTGAGCAAATTATTAAGGGAAAGTTATTCCCCAAATATTTACTTTATTAGGCTTAGATGATTCTCCAGTCATGTTTGGCTGAGCAACTTATAAATCTTGAGAATAACAATAAGATTAAAACTAAACAAACTGGATATGCATAAGAATAAAATCAAAATAACAACTTAATAAAGAACAATATCCAGGTCTGGAGCCATGAAAGGATTATAGCCATGTGGGTTCCATAAGAAGTGCTGGAAGGCAGGGTTCCCTCCCCCACTTCAATCAAAATACAAGAAGTCCTTGACTTATAACAGTTCATTTGGTGACCATTCAAAGTTACAACAGTACTGAAAATAGTGACTTATGACCATTTTTCACACTTACAACCTTTGTAGCATCCCTGTGATCCTGTGATCAGAATTCAGATGCTTGGCAATTGGTTCATTCGTATGACGGTCGCTGTGTCCCCGGGATCACGTGATCACCTCTTGCGACCTTCTGACAAGCAAAGTCAATGGGGAAGCCAGATTCACTACCATGTTACTAAATTATCAACTTCAATAATTCACTTAACAACGGTGGCAAGACAGGTCATAAAGTGGGGCAAATTACTTAACAAATGTCTCACTTAACAACAGAAAATTTGGCCTCAATTGTTGTTGTAAAGGTAGTAAAAGACTGTAAAAGACTCATCCCCTCTCAAAAGAGCTGTAGCCCATTCCAAAAAACAGTTGCCGATATCACTTGTAATTAGAAACGGTATTGGTGCTCAAATATTAATAATCATGATTATTACTTTTTTTAATTTCATAGCATTTTTTTCTACGTGTTGAGAACTTTTGGGTGCAACCTCCCAATCTTTATTCCAGCCTGGTAAGGAGATAGAAACATTATCATTCCTCTGCAAAGAGATGAAAACTGAGAAGTCAAAGAGGCAGGCCTGGTGGAGTCAATCAGGCATAAAAGAAAGTTTGAACGAGAGCCACCTGCTGCTATTGCTGCAGACGTATGACTGTTACCTTACCCCGGTTTAATGGCTCATTTCAATTCCTAGGAAGAACCCTTTGAAAGATGTAACCTGTAGAGAAAAACAGCATGGGGATTTGTGGAATTAATAGGCAGCACATTTCCTCTCCTTGTTCCTTTTCCACAATCCCATTTTATTTTGGGCAAGGTGAAAGTGTCATGGTAGCTTATGTAAATGCACTGGTGTGGATGATAGTTAATGCCTGGGAAATAGACTCATTGTATGACAAGGAGATGGAAACAGGGAAGTTATAGAGGAGACCTTGGAACTGCTAAAGAGATAACTATAGTCTAAGCCAGGGGTGTCAAACTCGCAACATCATGTGACGTGTCACGACATATCACGACTTTTTTGCCATTGCTGGCAATGGGATGGGCGTGGTTTCGCTATGATGCATCCAGCCCTCTGGCTGGCAGTTTGACACCCATGATCTAAGCTAGCAGGTGCTCTGTAGAATAGGAATTTAAAGCACTTGCCTTCTCCTTTATCAAAAACCCAACATTAATTAGGCATAATGCTGTTTTCTCTCTTTGGGGTAAAATACCAAATAGCAATAAATAGCCTAGTGAAGGCATGCCCAGGAAAAAATGCAGACAGGAAGAGTTATCTAAGTGTGAGCAGAAATGCTTGTCACTTGGAACACACACAAAAAAATTAAACATATTCACGATGAACCTTTAGAAGTAAGTCACTTTGAAAGCTGAGATTAATTGGCACAAAAGAATCTGAAGCAGTCAGAGTGAGAGATCTTTCGTTGCAAAATAGGTGGATGGTTGCCTTTAGGACAAGTAGATGAATGTTCAAAATATTAGCTTGCCATCAGAGGTTGGGGTGCTTCGTCCCTGGAGGTTTTTAAGAAGAGACTGGACAGTCACTTGTATGAAATAATATAGGGTCTCCTACTTTAGCAGGGAAAGGGACACGTTGGCTCAGTGGGTTAGGACGCTGAGCTTGTTGATCAGAAGGTCGGCAGTTTGGCGGGTCGAATCCCGAGTGCCGCGTAGCAGAGTGAGCGCCTGTTACTCGTCCCAGCTTCTGCCAACCTAGCAGTTCGAAAGCACGTAAAAATGCAAGTAGAAAAATAGGGACCACTACGGTGGGAAGGTAACAGCGTTCCGTGCGCCTTTGGCGTCTAGTCATGCTGGCCACATGAACACGGAGACGTCCTCGGACAAGCGCTGGCTCTTCGGCTTTGAAACGGAGATGAGCACCGGCCCCTAGAGTCGGAAACGACTAGCACGCATGTGCGGGGGAACCTTTACCTTTACCTTTACTTTAGCAGGGGGTTGGACTAGAAGACCTCCAAGGTCCCTTCCAGCTCTATTCTGATTGAAATGAAACAAGGCCTTTAGAAATGGAGGGCTGAATGCAGCCAGCAACTTGTTTGCATGTATCTTTCGGTTCTCTGGAGCTGTTCTTGTTCTTCGGATCACAGATAGGAATAGTTTTAGCATGTATGTCTCAAAAGTGCTTTTTTCAAAAGGCAACTGGACTTTTTTTCACTGAGGAAGAAGAAGACATTTTGCTTCTCATCCAAGAAGCTTCATTGGTTCCATCAGGATGGTGGGGACGATGGAAGGATTAGTTCTCACAGGATTGCGGGGGGAGGGGCAGGTTGGAAGGATCATATTTTAGCATATATGACATCATAGGTGCCCAGTATGGCAGAAGAGGGTGGTAGTGAAGAATTGGAATGGCATGCAGAAAGGACTATTTGCATGTCTTTGTACTGTGGTCTCCGATGGCTTTTATTTATTTATTTATTTATTAATGGGATTTATATCCTGCCCTATCTCCCGAAGGACTCAGGGCGGCTAACAACAATAACATATAATAAGTACAGAGATTAAGATAAAATTAAAATTAAAGTTATCTTTGCAATAAATTAAAATTAAAAATTAAAATAAATTAAAAATTGTAAATATAATTAAAATGCCTGTCAGTCCAGGTCAGCCAGGTGGAAAAGGAGTGTTTTGAGGCCGCGGCGAAAGGACTGGAGATCTTGGGCCATCCGAAGCTCAGGGGGGAGCTGATTCCATAGGATTGGCGCTCCCACAGAGAAGGCTTTCCAATGAAATGTCAACAACCAATTGATTCTTCCTTTCCTGAGTATAAGGCTGTTCCTAACATGTGCTTTAAGAACCTGTTCTTTCATTTGCACAACATGGGGGATGAAAGTGCCTCTTGATATAGTAGTTGCTTATGTTGGTTACTTACATAACTATGAGAGCAATTTGCATAATTTTTCCCTTCTTTATATCGGGCCTGTCCAACGTGTATCCCACTCATCCAAATTCATCTCTGATGGCCACATTATACCTTCTACGAATAATCTGACCTTTTGCTTTTATCTTTATTCTGCTAAGATCTGAAGTTCTATTCTTATTTATGAAGAGTTTTGCAAGTGGGCATAAGCTCTTGTTACAGAATGGATTAAATGTTCACCATCAATAATTCATAGGTAGTGACTTTTGTTTGAATTGATGGATCAGTTATGCTATCACCTAATACCATCATACTACTGCGTCTCTATTTTATAGTAAGCCTTCACATATTTTCCTGAGTTAATTTGGCTTTATTATAATATGGAGCTTTCATTTGTTGTGTTTCATTGCTATATTCTTCTAGTACAATTTGCTATTATATCAGCTTTGAAACAGACAATAATTGCAGTTTGCGTAATGGTAAGCAATGTCTTTTATGAAAACTAAATACAGGTATTCCACCTGGCTTACCTGTGAGATCAGACCTGATTTGTGCTTAGATAGGAAAAGATCCTAGGGATCTTTATGGGGTATGAAGAAGGAAAAAAAACAAGAGGAAAAATCATGGGATTCCCTGTAAAGATTTAAGCTTGTGTCATGGTGATTGAAAAAGAAAGCGTCATTCTCTTCTTAATGTGCTATTCCAGTCATCAGCTGAACCTCTGTTTCAATTTCATAAGTCTGGTTTCCACTGAGACAAATAAACCTTTCAAACATCCTTGTTTTATCCACCCCAAGAAATGGCTGAATTAGAAAACCACCTAAATATAAATGCATAGCCATTAATGAACTTTGGCATGGTTTCACTGGTAGCCAATAATATGTTGGTTGCATACTGCTGCTCCAGTACTGGAAATGGAAATAATTATATCTTTTCATCACTAAATTCATTCACTTCTTTCAAGAAAACCATAATTAAGAAGGAAATTGTACTGATATTCATTTTTTTTGAAAGTTATTTTCTTCTTTGATGAATGAGGTACCCTGTGTTCCACTAGAATTCCAAACATTTGAACCTGGACTACTTATTTTTGTTGTAATATAGAAAAACACAGGAGGTTACTTGGTCCTGTGACTAATTTGATGCATTCAGGAAACCAACAAGCAGTTCCATTTCCTCATTCTGCGAATGGGAGCCTAAGTGAAAATGGTTGTGATCACACTTCATATTGAAGCATAATGCTTTTTATTTTATTTTGGCCTAGTGTGATGCATTAGCCAATGTGATTTTTAAACCATTGAATTAATGTAAAAAAATCTGACTCCATGGTTTTGTGTCTTGAGCCATGACTGAATCGAACTTTAAATTAATGTCATGTGTGGACTGAGCTAGTGACTTGCTTACGGCCTGCCTTTCCAAGAAAAACCATAACTCCATGTCAGAGGCAGTATCCATACTTTGCCTTCAGAAAAGTCCTAAATCCTATCCATTATTTGCCATTCAGAAGATCAGGGAGCAGGTTTTGATAAAAATCCAGAGTCAGGAGTCCATGCAGCCTTCTACATTTCCTTTCAGGCTTAAAACAAGCAGCATTACACTCATTTTCTTGATTAAAATATGTATCGGTAAGCTTTAGCATAAAATTTAGGTCTGCTTTAGGTTATAATGGTTCAAGTCTACAACTCAGCATTGCACTGTAAGGTTGTTTATAATATTCATTGTCTAGTATGCTTCTTATGAATATGGCACTTGGGCAAACCTGACAGGTTGTTAATCACACAGCATGTTCTTGAGTGCATGATTTTTCTCTTTGAGTAGCCAGTGTAGGGCTTCTGTGTGCAGTTGCAACCACATTATTCAGCATGTGTATGTACATTTTTAAGCTCCTATTGTGGGTCTTAATCATTCTTGTCCTATGCTTACAACCTGATTGGGGAAAAGGCTGCAGCTGGAGAACATTTGGTGCCTTTCTTCCTGTGCAAAATAACAAATGCAGGGTTTTCTGGGACAAAATAGGAATATAGCATTTAATCCTTTTTGGGATTGGATTCCTTTACATGTTATTTCTAAGTGAACAATCCTGCACACCTGGACAAACTAAATGTGAAATACCCGATCCTTGGTATTTTTTGATTTGCATAAAGACAGATAGCTTATTTTGAGATATGTTGTTAAATTGTACACATATTTTGTTACTTGAGAAACACAACTGTTTGCACATATATTTGAGTCTCTTTAAAATTTCCTTCTGACCCTTTCTTTCCATGTGCATATGGCAAATTCACTCCATATGTTTTCAGAGATGGTATAGATTATGCTGTGTGAGCTCACTACAAAAATTACATCTTGAAAAGTTTTAATGAAAACTCAGTTTTATATTGCTGTGTTCAGTCTGGTTACTTTTTATAAAAAAGAAATGTTTGAATCCAAAATACGTTCTGCGGGGTGCTGATTTATTGACCATCTGTATCCGCATATAACATGAATGATTGCATTATTATGATAGACTTTGATAATGATGACAATGACTGCTATTGCTATATTTGACATATACAATATTTTATTCCAGTATTTTCAAGATTTGCATCCTAAAAGGCATTTTTATAGGTAAAAGACAGAGGTAATTATTAGGAAATAATGTGACTTTACTAATATAACTATAAATAGAGATCAGTTTGGAGAGGAATAGTCTGAAATTAAAAGATTGTCAAAGACGCTTTGCTTATATTTAATTTTTCAGCCAATGCAGCTTCTTATATTTGCAATGCTGTCCATCAAAGAAAAAGTATTGTTTTGTTTACCAATGTTTTGCTGGAGTAAATCTGGTATTAACAAAAGAAATTGAAATAATTCTTTATATTGTACTGTACCTTTTTCTACATGTTAAGAATCACATCTCCCTACAATTACCGTATATACTTGAGTATAAGCCGAATTTTTCAGCCCACTTTTTGGGCTGAAAAATCCACTTCGGCTTATACTCCAGTGAACAAAAAAAAATAACTTCCACCCCCCAGTTTGAAGAGCTGCTGCTTTCATCAAACATGGACGAAGGCAGCAGCTCTCCAAACGGGCTGTGGTGGTTTGGAGAGCTGCGCGCGCAGCTCCGCCGCCACCTCTGCAAGCCTCCGCTGAGAGAATGGGGCAGTGGAAGCTTGCCACCCATTTTCTCGGCGAAGACTTCTTTCGGGGGATGCAGCCTCTGTCACCCCCTTCTCTCAGCTGGGCAGCTGAGAGAAAGGGGCGGCAGAGGCTGCATCCCCCGAAAGAAGTCTTCGCCGAGAAAATCTCAGCACCCATTTTCTCGGCGAAGACTTCTTTCGGGGGATCCAGCCTCTGCTGCCCCCTTCTCTCAACTGCCCTGGCAGAGAAAGGGGCGGCAGAGGCTGCATCCCCCGAAAGAAGTCTTCGCCGAGAAAATGGGCGCTGAGACGCCTCATTCTCTCGCTCAGCAGAGACTTCTTTCGCGAGATCCAGCCTCTGCTGTGCTGCACCGAGAGAACAGCAAGCCGCCCCATTCTCTCGGCGGAGCACTCCACCGCCCCATTCTCTCGGCGGCTTGCCACCCCGTTATCTCAGCAGAGACGTCTTTCGGGGGATCCAGCCTCCAGCTGCTGCATTTCCCAGCCTCAGCTTATACTCGAGTGAATAACTTTTTCCAGTTTTGGGGGGGTAAAATTAGGGGTCTCGGCTTATCCTCGAGTCGGCTTATACTCAAGTATATACGGTAATTATCTTTGTAACTGGGTAATTTTTCTGATTTCTACAAAAGTATGGTTTTGCTGTAGACATTATGGTTAAGATACCTGGCTAGAAACCAGGAGACTGTGAATTCTAGTCCCACCTCAGTCATGATAGCTGGCCGGAAGACATTGGGCCAATTACTTTCTCTCAGCCCACAACATCAAGCTTGGGAAATAAGCTGCTCAGTCAATTCCTGTTGCAACCAATACATCAGTATTCCAGTTGATTCAAAAAGCAGACTCTGCACTTGCAAGAAAAATGCTGGGAAGGATTAGGATCTGGTTTTGTGAGAATCAGGCAAATCACTCAAAATCTTGGATAAAGTTTGTAAAATTGATCATGAAGATTATAAATAGATTCATGGTTTGACGTCGCGGCGTAATGGACACAGGAAGACAGGGTTCTGCATTCTACCCTAAAAAGGGTCGAAAGTCATCCCGGAGAGACGAAGGAGGGGACCCTCGTTGATTGCGGGAGGGCGGCGGCCCTTCCATTTGATCCAAGGAAGCCCTCCAAACCGGCGGGCTTGTGGCCAGTCAACCAAAGAAAATAGGCACCAATGAGCAACTTTCAAGCAACGTGGATGAAACTGGGTGAGACCCTAGCCTCTCTTTATGACTTTAAGACTTTTTCCTAGAAAAAAACACCCAAAGCAAAGAATCCTCCCCAAGGAGAGAAGGATGGAGAATTTCCACCCCATTCCATCAGGAAAAGAAAAGTGGCAAATTAATTGCTTGGGGGAAAACAGAAAATTAGAAGATTAATTTGGAATATGTGTGTGTGTGTGTGTGTGTGTGAAGAATTTGTCAACACACACACACATACACACACACACACACACACACACACACACACACACACACACACACATATATATATATATATATATATATATATATATATATATATATATATATATATATATATATGTTAAGTGTTTGTTAAGTATTTAGAATACCTTGCTAGGCCCCAAACACGGGGCAAATTTTACTTCCTGTTTCAGCCTAACCCAAGGCCATCCACAGGCAGTAGTCACAGCAGTGACAGCTCATATTTGTGTAAATTTTTTGGATTGCTAACAAAGAACTAACCACCCAGGATGTTGCAGCCCAGAACTCAGGATATCACTACACTAGAGCTCAGGATGTCATCACACAGCCCATCACCTAAGTCATTACAACACAAAAGACTAATGGGCACACAGCCAACACCTTAGCCACACAGGATGTTACAAAACATCCGACTAAGCTGCAAACAATAACTCCATCATCCAATCAGGATGTAACAACACAGCCAACCAACCCACTTACAGCAACAAAGCCAGCACCACACACAACCCCACCAATATTTATAGAGAGACGGTAGCTCCGATCACACTTTGCTCACACAAGCACGAAGCCGAAGACACCAGCCTGAAGATGATGAGTGGGACCTCATCAAAACGTCACCAAGACACCCTCAATCTTACACAGGAAAAGACAAAAAGAGACTTGAAAGCTTGTAATATAATTTGGACTTAAAAAGCTGGAAGAAGGCGTCAACAACATCTAGTGGCGAACCACAGCACTACAATTTATTATGTTTAAGGGAAACTTGGTTTGAAGCCCAGACCTAGATAAGACTTTGGTTGTCCTTGGAAACTTTCACTTTTCTAAACTGCAGTTGGGAAAAGGGGAAAAAACATCTTGGGCTGCTTATCTGTGTGACAGACACAATAAACTATTTTGAAACTGGCCTGCCTGGACCATGAATGTAAATACTAACTGACTTTTAGAGCTGTGTCGTGGAACTATTTACCTGTAGAAGAAACATGCATTATGGATTGAGATGATGGAATACTTTGGATTATAAACCTTTGACTGATGAACAACTTTTAATGACTTTTTTCTCTCTGATCAGAAAGGACATGTTTCTCATTGGACAGAAAAACTTGAATTTTGCTTATATTTGCTTAGGAGAGGCTTAAGGATGGTCTACTAGGCTGGCTGGATAATTTGGGGCTCAAATGACAATTGACTGGAACTCTTTAAATCCCTAAATAGATTGGACTATAGAGACCACATATAAAAACAAAATGGATTTTCCATACTCAGCTTTAAATGGTAAAAAACCATCTCTAATACTTAACTCCAAAGTCCCAGCTTGAAATATCAACAAGAAAATGTTGATGAAGCTCAGAAGGAAATTCTTTCTATGTTAAAATTAACACAAGAGACAATTGCTTTAGCTCATGATGAGACTAAAAATAACACAAAGAAGATAAAAAAACAAATTTTCTAATCTAAATCCAAAATTCAGAAAATGACTATAAAGAAGAAACTAGTAACCCAGAAAAATAGAAGAAAAATTAGAGGAAGCGGATTCAAAGATGTAGGACCTAAAGGAAGGAATTAACAAACAGACTCAGACAAACTAAGAACTAGAAGACATAGCAATAATATTGGAAACCGAAAAGACATCTTACCTGTTGAAATCTCAGAACACTTTTGAGGATAAGGAAGAAGAGCTGATCGAATGGAAGATAAAGCTGTTAGGAGAATTGTGGGAAATTGGAGAAGGAGGGAGGCTGCTTAATGAATATCAATGGGTTGAGCGTTCTCCCAAAAATACCTTAACCAAATTGTCTTACTTATTCCAAACAATATACATAAAAATAGAGAAAGAACTACTTGATGATTCAAAGGCATTGACTTGGAAAGTTAGTTGGCAAAGGAAGAAAGCTAGAGTAAGATTGAAGAAAATAGAGGTCCTGACCCATTAGATGGGATATTATATTATTAAAGAGATATTTGAATATGGCTAAGAGAATAGATAATTGTTAGAAATAAAAGTGTTATTAGAACTAAAAAGATTTATAACTAGAATTTTACATTTTGGTATGAGAACGGAAATATGAAAATGGTAAGAGGGTTTGAACAAGGGAAGCCTTTGGTTGCCCAAATATAATTTATAATGAGAAAATTATAAGCGATAGAGACACTTTTAACACTGATGGGAAATCAATTTTTTAAAAAATCGGGAAAAACAGGATATCGATTGAACAAATAGATAGTGCAAATGCAATTGAGATATGTTTTGGTTAGAAAAGATATTTTAAATTGACACTACTGATATTATATATAATATTAGAAAAATGTAACAAAGATGCTGATATTCAATTATATATGTATTGACAGCAATAAGAATTGTATTTGCCCAGTATGGAAAATGTATAACACCAGAAGAAGAGAGGAAGCACTGGATGGTGTAGTATTGTACCTAGATTGAGGAAGTTAATATGTACCACTGAATTACTGATGGACCCAGACAACATGTTGTTTATTAAGTACTTATGATTGTAAATCTAGAAAATTAACAACATATTTATATAAAAAAGAGTATAAGTAAAGCAGTATAATTGAAGAATGACAACAGAATGACAGTTTGGTTAAAAAACAGTTTGATTTTTTCTTATATCTTTTCATCAGTTTTTTCAGTAAATCTAAAGAAAACACTTATAAACCAGTTGCTGTTATTGTTTTTACTAAAGGAACTGTAACAATTTCTCATTTTTTGTGAAAGGACTTGTTTTATTTAGCGCTTTGTGTTTTCATCCAAAGAAATTCCCATAGATTCTGAAACATGACTAAAAGCATATTTTTAGGTCACATTAAAAAAAGGATACTATAGAATCAATGGGTTAAACTGGCTGTGGGCTTCTTAAATTGTTTAAGCATTTTTAAATGTATACAGGATTCTATGTGAAAGCATTTTATTTTTTACAATTTGAACTGCTTTATATATAAATAACATAAATGGGCAAACCAAAAAAAGGAAGCTCTGGCTTTTAATTTTCATTGCCATCGTTAAAAATAAGAAAGAGTTGGGTGACTTATTTAATTTATGTCATTGTGGATTTTGGAAAAAATCTCAGGTGATTGTTAATCCAGCATTTTTGGAAGGCAACTGAAATAGCATTTAACTCCCTAGAAGGTTGGCACACTGAAATCTTGCAGAATTTCACCCCTCTAGTTAAATATGTGGAAGGAAGGCAGAATATGAATTAAATAAATAAGCTATGGAAGATTGCTACTTTTGGTCATTCAGTCTTAGGGCCACCAAATCTGGTTTGCAAAAATCTGGATATCTGCTAGATGGCAAAGAGATTCAAAACAAAGTCCAGCCTTTTGCTGCTCCCTAGTGGTTGTCAGAATAGGAAAGCGTAATTTGTCATTACGTTTTGTGTAATCAGCCTTTTTTGGGGCAAAGTGAGATAGCCCAGGGGTAGGCAACCTTGGCTCTTTTATGACTCATGGACTTCAACTCCCAGAATTCCTGAGCCAGCCATGCTGAGGGAAAAGGGAGTTTCCACGCTGAGTCATGCTGGCTCAGGAATTCTGGGAGTTGAAGTCCACGAGTCATAAAAGAGCCAAGGTTGCCTACCCCTGAGATAGCCCCTTGGAGTATAGGTGCTGGTCCATGGAGAGCGGTAGGAAAGTGCTTAAGAAAAGCTATGTATCTGGAATTGCATCCATTAAACTGGGCTGTGGTTCTGAATGGGTGGAGGAGAGTGCAATGCTGTTGGCAGGATTGAAATGGTGTCCTAGCAGGCACTGAAAGAAGGACATTTTGAACCCTCAGGCCCTAAAGTGTTCTGCTCTATTCTTAGACCTCTGGGGACATCATCATCTCAAGGTTCTTTCTTCTCCAGAATGTCACTAGGGCCAAGTCATGGAGGGCAGCTATCTCAAGTTAGATGGAAGAAAGTCTGCTGTTTATGGGCAGCTCCCCTCAAGCATTGAGAAGGGAGTTAAAAAATCCTGAGTTGGTTCAGTTTTATGCACTTTGTGAGCAGTACTGGATGTTTTAGGAAGTCGAGTCCTGAGTTTGATGAAAGTTGTGAATCTCTCAGCTTCATTCCATTTCCTGCCTAAATGCAGCATGCTTAAAAAGTTAGCAAAATTTTTTACACTCTCTGAAATTGCTACCATTTGGAGATATAATGTCAAACTACAGTTTCTTTCTTTCTTTCTTTCTTTCTTTCTTTCTTTCTTTCTTTCTTTCTTTCTTTCTTTCTTTCTTTCTTTCTTTCTTTCCCTCCTTCCCTTTCCTCATGCCTTTAAAACATGGGTTGTACTTTTATATTGCCACACATGGTTCTAGTGTAAAACAAAAATATTCAGCCTGTGGCTTTGAGAGAAAACCTCATTGCATTAATTTCCTGTTATCACCAAACGAAGCAGAGAAGACAGCGAAGCTTTAGATTTCCGGAGCTTAAATGTTCTGAAGGAGCTTGTGTAGAATACCTCTGCCTGAGGCTCTTTTTTTTTAAAAAAAAAAGTTTCCTGCTTGCTACTCAATGTAGCAAACCAAATTTAAAACGGCAGTAGCAGGGGGAATTAAAGGAACTAAAGAGGCAGTGAAATCAGTGGGTGCTGAATTTTTTTAAGGGAGATGTCTGTAGCTAAGGAGAAGTTGCTCTATTTGTCTGAAAACACTTTAGCACTTGGCAGCGAGTCTAGATTTTAAGGGGTTAGATTAATAGACATTTCCTGATTACATACATCCATTTTGCTGGCATTCATGTCCTTGGCTTAAAGGAAAACACAGCCAACAGTAGGGAAGATCAGAGTGCAGTTGAATATACTTTACCTGAAACTGGAGATACTGGTGATAGTGCCAGCAATGTGAAAATTTGAGTAGGGAAAATAAAGTGTTAGGAGGATGGAGGTGGTGAAAGTTAAACAAGCCACTGCTGGTAATGTCCCTAGCTTTAAACATGGCATATCCCCTAGCTAGCCTTAAACATGGCATATCCAATGGCTTGTTTGCCCTTTTCTAAGGAGAGGTAGGAACAGAAGGTAGGATAGAAGATTGGAAAGTGCATGGGAAGGCAACCTGCTTTGATGCTCAAAAACACCAGTAATAATAATAATAATAATAATAATAATAATAATAATAATAATAATAATAATTATTTATTTATATACCGCCCTTCTCCTGAAGGACTCAGGGTGGTGAACAGGACAAACATATAAAAATACAAAAATACAAAAGTTAAAAAAGAATTAAACACAATGCCCAAGCTAAAACAATAAATACATATATTAAAACAACAGTAAAATCCCAACCCATCCCCCATCAGGCCAGGCCGGCTTGTTCGAATAAGTGAGTCTTCAGATTGCGTCGGAAGGAGTGAAGGTCGGGCGCCATCCGGAGCTCGACCAGCAACCGATTCCATAAATCGGTTGAGGACATATAAATGGAAGTAGGGAAAGGAAGGCGTTAAGGAGATTAGAGGTGGGTGGGTTGTTGCCACCAATATCTTTGGTTTCAGATGCAACATATCAAGCTAGCCCATTCACTTTTCTAAGTGAGTTGGACAGAACCTGGAACAAAAAAACTGTTCCAAGTTCCAGTTCTGCCCAACCAAAGACCACCTAGAATGCTTCAGCAGAACTTTTGAGACACAGTGGGTCTGCTTTTACATGAAACAAAGCATGCTTCCCAATTCATGGACAGCTTTAATTGCCACCTCTCTTATTCCTTATATCGGAATTCTGCCAAACATCTTTCTAGGCAGTGGCGTAGCGTGGGTTGTCAGCACCCGGGGCAAGGCAAGTAATTTGCGCCCCGATAGTCCCTCGCTCTCTCTCTGCACTGCACCGCACGCCTGGCACCCCCCCCTCCACAGTGGGCGGCGACCCGGCAGCTCGGATCGGATTCGCACAGCCAGCACTTCAGTGAGAGAGAGTGAGCCAGGCAGGGGCAGAGAGCTGCGAGTGCGAGCGCGCCCCCCCAGATGTTGCGCCTGGTGCGGCCAGCCCCCCCTGCACCCCCCACGCTACGCCACTGTTTCTAGGTAAACTTAACACATGAATGCCCTATAGTTTTGCATATACTGTTGCTACATTTCCATTTTTATAAGGGAACAATAATGGCCTTCTTTCAATCATCAGGAACAGACCTTGTAAACATATTGAACAAGCTGCCCAACCTTTTATACAGTAGGTACACTACTTATATATATTTTAACATTTCTCCAATCTGTGCCTGTAATCTTACTGTTTTTGATCTATTATTAGCATTTCCATGCTGATCTCTGAAGTACTCCTTCCAGAATTCTCTCAATTCAGTCTCATCCCAAGTTTCCTCATCACCTCTGTTATTAATTTCAGTCACTCTGCTGGAGGCACCTTGTTTAGCCTTTTCACTCATTTCCTAAATAATTTTAATCTCCCTATTCCTAGGCTCCTATTTCAATATAGGAGGAGGTAACGCTGGATATGTTGAAAGGGAATTTCAGTCTTTTCCTCCAGTCTAGCAGTCTCCATTGAAGAAAGCACATTCTATCAAAATTCCATTAAAAAAATCAACTAAAGAACTCCTGGATAATGGAGGCTTCTTCATTTCTTCTTCTTGCAATAATAACATAATATTGGCAAGTAGATTTCAGGAGAGAAAAACAGGAGTCTGTAGCAGGACAGAGGAGCAAGGAATTCCTCTGAACCAATGCTGCATTTCCTACCAGTTACAGCCAGTGCATTGGAAAAAGATACTGGACACTGAACTTTGAATAATTTATTGCCTTAATAAATTAATTAGTCCGAGATAAAGTCAGTGGTGGTTTGCAAATATTTATTAATAAAATGTGTTTCCAGCAGGCATCCCAGGACCAGGGAAACCAAATTGAGTGTAAGAGTTATCTGTCGATTTTTAAATTAGTAGAAAACTGTGGAATTTATTTTTTCCATATAATTTTTATTAAAGGTATTTTTAAAAGAAGATAAAAACTAATATAAAGTAAAAAAAATTAAAGTAATCAAAGAGGAAGCTAAAAGTGCAAGAAAGGAAAGAAAAAAGTAAAAACTAAAATAGAAAAGAAAGAAAAAAGACACAGAGAAGTAGCTTTTGATCTTCTTTACATCAGTTATAAGTACAATTGTAAATTTACCTCCAACTTTGTGATTACAGTATAACTCTTCTTTCTATAATTTATCCTGTCTAACCATTAAAACCATAAATCATAAATTCATTTTTTTTCTATTTTACCCCAAAAGTCTCTAGGGGGTTTCCTGTCAGCAATAAAGATAACTATTGTCTTTGATCAAAGAAGTCAGTTTAGCGATCTCAGCAAAATCCATGATATTCATTGTAAGTACTGAATCTGTCCATCTTTGGGCATATAATAATCACACTGCAGTTATCATGTAAAAAAATCTTTAACTTTTTTCCTACTATTTATCCATCAATATGGATATAGATTTCCTATAAGAAAAACCTCTGGCCTCAATTTCATGTTAATCTTTAAAATCCTCTGAATCAGCATATGTATATTAATCTGGAATTTTCTAGCTTTTTTGTACATCCACTAAACATGATAAAATGTTCCTTCTTGTGTCCACATTTCCAATGTAAATGTGAAGTACCTTTATACATTCTTGATAATATTTTCCTATGTATACTATAACCAAATTTGTTTTAGCTCAGTGTATCATACATCCTTTTACGGTACTTGTTTTTCAGTTTCAAATTTCAGTAAAAGTTCATACATTTTAGCAATTACATGTTCATTGTAATCTATTAGTATCTATTCTATCCTAGTGTGGAATTTATTGACCCAACTGCCAATCTCTGTCCTACCTTTATCATCCCTGATCTGTTTCATTGCTAAAAGGTGATGTTTTGAAAATGTGTGTACATCACATGATAAGCAAGGTGGTTGACTGAATCCTCTGTCTTTGTAGCCTCTATATACTGTTTATGAATAGTTGGTTATAAAAACATCCACCAGTCACAGCTTTGCTGGAGAAATGGTTGCCGGGCCATGGGTCTCAACAAATTCTTCCACCTCCTTGATGGAAAGCCAGGAGGGGGAGCAAAGGGTGCTTTGATTTACCTCCTTCACACATTGTACAAACAAAGTTCTCATGTGAAAGAGTTCTCTCTTCCCCCAGAGAAGTGGAGAAAGAACAAAGAAGAAAATTCGAATCACCCTCCCAAGTGATCTTCCTTCTGGACCCATGAAAGGGCTGAACAGAGTCAGTGGTGGGATTCAGCCAGTTCACACCACTTTGGCAGAACCGGTAGCTAATTTTTTGTTGCCCAGGTCCAGAATGGACATCCGGAAGTGGCATCCACACAGAGAACCAGTTGTTCACATATTTGAATCCCACCACTGCCTTATCTGAATCAAAGGAGCCCCAGTGTAGCTTAGTGGCTTGCTCTAGGAGGGACAGTCAGTTGGGTAGGTTGTTCCTGTAAGGTGAGAGCTGGAAAGAGCCGCTTGAGTACCAACATGTGCACTGAAGAAGCAGGAGTGAGCTGTAACAACTGTCTCAAATTCTTGTCAAATGGCTTCATAGACACAGGAGTGAGAGAGGAATCCCATGTTTGTTCCATTTTTCCTTCAATAGAAAAATTGAAGTTTAACCAGAGGCAGTGGATCGGGAATAAACATGTCTTTCCTGGGAATTAAAGATTTTTTTAAAAAAATAAGGTTTAACTTCAGCAACAGACTATAGGACACAATGTCACTCATCCTTTACCAAATTGGTGGTGCTTCTGGGAATGCAACAGCTGAGGGCCCACCTGTGATAGATTACAAAAGAATAATTAAAAGTAATTTGTGTCTCAGTTTGTGTGTCACCACCCTGAACCGAACAAATTAGTCCTTGTGCAAGCATTTGTGATGTCTTAAATCTGTCCAACTCATGAGTAATGGAAAAGATGACAGAAACAATGTAAAGATATTTCAGAAGAAAAGATGCTGCCAGGACATGTATATGCTGTGGGGAAAGGGCCTCTGCCTGGTTAAAAAAAAGAAATTAATCTTCAGGATGGGTCTATGCAAATTATTAGCCTGTGTTTGTGTGAATGGAGAGTCTGATTATTTCTGCTGACTCTGTTACTATTCAAAATTCATCTTGGACATTCCTCATCTTAGGGTGCATCCCGAAAGACACTACTAATTAAAAGGCATTTTTCTCTCCTTTAATGTTTTGCATATGTAAGGTTAAAAGAAGTTGAGGAAACAGTGTAAGAATTATTTTATTGTTTGGACTCCCCATGAAACTTTGGAAAGGAGGCAGAGAGACCTGATCTGGGACCTTTGTTCCCCATGTTCTTGTCTTTGAATTTTTATTGGAGCTTTTTTTAAAAAATGCTCTGGCTTTTTCACCTTTATTTGTATTTTTAAGAGTAAAACATTTGTGGAATGAATAATTATGTCACTTTATTTCATAGCTCTGCATATTTAGAGTACCACAAAACTAAGGGATTTTTGGTGGGGGATATCATTCCAAAAGAAATGGTTCAGAACGGAATATGCTTTTGATATTTTTCTGTCCAGGAACAACACACATTTTTAAGTGCTTGTTGTCAAAGTCATATCGGATGCATTTGAAAATGTAAGTTATTTTGTTGTAATTTTCTAGGATAGGAAAATGGCCAGATTCCAGGGCATTACAGGAAGTGACCTCTGGTTCACCTGGAAACAGTGATCCTGAGGGCAAAGTTTAGTTATAAAAATAAAAATGGATATTAGCCATTTTGAAACCAAGTCTCTGCCCAAAAATAGTGCAGGAAGCAAAAAAAAAAACAGCAACCAAAACCTCTATTTATTTCTGTACAAGTATTCTCAATCTTTATTTTGGTCAGGAAACAGAAAAAGAGTCAGTCTTTTTGAGAAAACATGTCAAATAACATCACTTCAGATGACATCCAAAATATGGGCATATAATATTGTAACAAAATATCTATTTTAAAGCTACAGTCCCCAAGAAAAGCCATAATATCATTTAAAACTAAAACTATAATCCCAACCAAGAATCTGGAAAAAATAGAATCTGGAAATTTTTTTCATTATACAGGTAGTCCCTGAGTTACAAACACAATTGAGCCCAACATTTATGTCG
This sequence comes from Vipera ursinii, assembly GCF_947247035.1. Classification (NCBI taxonomy): domain Eukaryota; kingdom Metazoa; phylum Chordata; class Lepidosauria; order Squamata; family Viperidae; genus Vipera; species Vipera ursinii. The sequence goes on along the minus strand of NC_139512.1, from coordinate 173,184,349 downwards.
CTTGAAAGTCTTGTATGTACAGTACAAGTATCCAATACTTTTATTCTGGAATGAATTTGACATAACCTTATTTGTAGAATTTGGAGAACCAAAATAATTTGTCCTTATTATTAGATTTCTTAAATAAGAGGTTGAATATGTCTGTGTTTCTAAGATTGTACCATCAGCTACATCAAGGTGCCTTTTTATTTTATTTATTTATTTTATTTTATTGTATTTATATACCGCCCTTTCCCGAAGGACTCAGGGCGGTTTACAGGGTGATTAAAAACAAAAAATACAAAAGTTAAAAAAAAATACAAAAAATTCTATGAAAGGAGGCTGTTCAAGAAAGCTCAGTTGTTTCTATGTATGCAACAGTTTGAACATTTGTTGATTGTAGAATCTCTTCAATAAATACATTTACCTCTCTTTCTACCACCACCCTCCCTCCTGTTTTTATCTCTTTAGCCACCGCTGGTCCAAGCAATTTTCAATGGCGATCCTGATGAGATACGTATATTAATCTACAAAACTGAAGATGTTAATGCTTTGGTAAGGAACTTTATACGTTTCTTTTCTAATTCTGTGGGTGTTTCATCGATAGGAGGAAAATGTCTGATGGAGGTGAGACAAGATTCATAGCAAAGCCAAGAATCTTTCAGAATAATTTTCTGTGCCTCTTACCTTTGAAGTACAATTGTGATTTGGTAAACTACCACAAATAATTCCTCCTTTTTTTGTTAACTTAATACATGCTAAGCTCATACAGGTATTCCAGTACTGAACCATGTGACCTTGTGCTTGGAAATAGAATCGAGCACATCTGCTCCCATCCTCTATGGATAGTCCCCAGGTTTTTTTTCTTACATTCTTCATGGAAATGCTTTTTTGTTTGTTTTTGCTGCTGTTTAGTATGTTGCTTTTGTAATTCACTGCAATAGCATTTTTATGGTGAGGTGGTTAGTCATCAGCTAGACCAGGGGTAGGCAACCTTGGCTCTTTTATGACTCGCGGACTTCAACTCCCAGAATTCCTGAGCCAGCATAGCTGGCTCAGGAATTCTGGGAGTTGAAGTCCGCGAGTCATAAAAGAGCCAAGGTTGCCGACCCCTGAGCTAGACAGTAAATACTGACATTTCAAAGATAGTAGCTGCTGTCTGGGACAAGGTGATGTGTTTGTTACTAAGACTACAAAATTTGCAAGGCATTTATTTAAAAGACTATGAAGGTGTGTAAAACTGCATTTTTTTGTGAGATACAACTTATAGTATACAGAAAAAAATCCAGGCAAATTGAACAAAAATACAAAGGCTTTGTGACACATTAAAAGTATCAGATCCTTAAGACATTTGTGGGACACTTTGATTGTATGCAAGATAAACACAGTTTCTGTTAATATTATTTATTCAAACTACATGGATTAATTGCCATCAAATCAGTGTTGACTCTTAGGGACCATATAGAGAGATTTTCTTTAGAGCAGACATGTCAAACTCGAGACGTCATGTAACATCATGCAATGTATCAGGACAGTTTTGCCATGGCCGGCAATGGGGTGGGCGCGGCTTCCAGATGACGCATCCAGCCTGCGGCCCGGCAATTTGACACCCCTGCTTTAAAGGATCTGTCCACAACCTGGTTCTTCAAATCTTCAAATAGCACACCCATTATCACATTTCCCCTCTCCTTCTATTAGTCTCTTTTTACATTCATCCTTAACAACTTTAAGTCCATTTCTCAGTTCCATTGGCTCCCTGTCAATGAGGTTTGGGACTTCAAAGTGATCCCTGATGTTCTTCTTGAAAGTAATGGGAGTGTGCTCAAGATTACATCATGGAAGGTGGTTGGCTTTCTTCTGTTGTTAGTTTAATTTGGAATTTTCACCTGAGCAATTTATGATCCATTCCACAATCAGCCTCTGACTGTGTTTGCTCTTATAATTGAGTACTTTCTACTTCCTTGTGCCATTAATGTAGACAATTTGATACCTCTATGTACTCTGTTTGGTAATGTCCATGTATAAAGATGTTCTGTATGGCAACATCAATAACTAGATGTCCTGAAGGCTTTAAGATAACTATGTCATAATCGCCATTAGTATTCCGAGAGATCCTTCAGAAGCATGCTGAGTACCATGCATTATGAAGGGGCCATCATCAGGCACTGATGATCACCAATCATTTTATAATTTGCATTCACATGGTCTTCTTGTAAAATATTGGTATAATAGGAACAGTTTACCATTGCTTTCTGCATTACAATATGAAATGATGCCTTACTCTTTGTCATTAAAATGATCTTCTGCCTCCAGCATCTTTCCATTTAGTTACCAACCAACGTAGGCACCTGCTTGCTTTAGATAGGTAGTTGGGATGACCATCATATCTTGGATGACTCTGCTGGGATTGTACATTCTTGACATATGCTTCTCCTCTCTCAAGATGAGGCTACATAGCAGTTCTTGGGGGGTTGGGTGTGTTTGATTCCAACAGAAAGTGTTAGAATTGACTTTCTTAAAAAGATGTACATTGATAGTTCTCTTTTAAGTTTCTTTATTCAAGAAATAGCAAATAAAACAGGTAATTGCTTGTTATTTAGATTAGCTTGCATTTAAACATCTAAGCTGTTCTCTAGTCCTGATCTGGAATAAAGCAAATGAATCCTGATGAGTTCATGCATGTTTTCTCTCACTTTAGATATTTGTAAAGCTGGGTGAATAGAAAGATTCAGGGTTTGGTTTGGCAATGATTTTTTAATGGCAATAGAACTCTTATTACACAGGTCTTCTGCAGTTAATGAAAATAAAATAATTAAACACAATATAATTTTGCTACATAGCAAATAATAAAACAGAATTTAAAAACATGGATGGATTAATAGATAAAACTTCCATCTTATATTTAAAGTATCTTTTATTCTTTGTGTGAAAATATACTAAATATACTTTTCAAACTTTAAATAATAGGATATTTGTAGATAAGCTAAAGCTCTCAGAGCATGTGTGTTTTCTGTGATCTCTCTTTTGTGGGTTCAGGTAGAGAAATAGCATATTTATGATTGTTGAATTCCTTATTCTTACTAGTAAGAACTAGGAGTAGGAACTTAGAACAAATTCTACCGGCTGTTTAACAAGTCAGTGATTCTGATTTATTTTACAGCCTAAGTTTATTTTAAAGCACAAAATAATTAACAATAATGAAAGAAGTGTGTGAAGGTTATGTAGTTACATTTATTTAACTTATGTGCAGACTATATCTTTAAAAAGCTGGGCTAGAAGAAAGAGAATTTAAATTAAAATTGCTAGGAGAAACATTAATAGTTTTGGATATTTTAATGATACCATCTTGATAGCAAGAAATGAAGAAAACTAAATTATTAATTATAATAATTATAAATTATTAAAGGTAAAAGAAGAGAGTACAAAGGTTGGTCAATTACCTGTTATTTAAAAAATCCCTAAGGTTATGCCAGGCAATGCCAATCCAATGGAAACAAGAAGAGGCGAAGTTGAAACAATGAAAAAGTGGGCTCAAAACTTCACAAGGATGGTGACTAAAGCTAGATACAGCATTTGTTTCCTTTCTTAATGTGAATATGTGTAGAAATATAGTATGATTATATGTGGGCATAAATAGGGAGTGTTTCATTATGGATTTACTTGGTTCAGGTTGTTCTTGCTAATTCAGATATGTTGATTGCTCTATTTTTTCTTCAAGGTATTTCCTCTCTATAACTCTTACTTTATGATACTGGTTGCAGTGGTGTAGCGTGGGGGGTGCAGGGGGGGCCGGCCGCACCGGGCGCAATATCTGGGGGGGCGCCCTCACACTCGCAGCTCTCTGCCCCTGCCTGGCTCACTCACTCTCTCTCACTGCAGTGCTGGCTGTGCGAATCTGATCCGAGCCGCCGGGTCGCCGCCCACTGTGGAGGGGGGGTGCCAGGCGTGCGGTGCAGAGAGAGAGCAAGGGACTATCTGGGGGAGGGACAGTGCAGCGGCCGGGTGCTTGCCCCGGGTGCTGACAACCCATGCTACCCCACTGACTGGTTGTAAACTCAGTGTTCATGCATGTGGTTTCATAGGCTAACTATCCACAGGGAATAAGGGGACTTAGAATTCCTCATACTGAATTTATACAGCACAAATATATGTGCTTGATCTAACAATGGTTTAGAGACCTGGCTGGTTCCCATTATTGTATATCTAAATTTTAGTGAAAGTTAATATTTCACGGCTATAATTAATACGGGTGGTATATAAATTAAATTAATAAATAATAAATAAATAAATAATATTAACAGGCTGCTTTTCTTATTTATTTATTCTTTGCACAATCTGAAATCCATTGTATTTTATGAGGATCTATTCAGTTATCCTGAGCCTGAGGGAATATGAAGCTGCCATGAATTGGCATATAGTATAAGGGTTTGTGGGATTTTTTTTCAATATTTTAAGATGGATGGACCAATTTTGAGATTGTGCCATTCTGTGTCCTGAATTTAGAGCAGGTAGGTTTCATGTTTTGGAGCTGTGATCCAGCCCCTAAAATTATTTTGACAGAATTCTCTTCTAATGATATATTGGCTGTGTTATTTTTATTTTATTTATTTTAATCCCATTTATATCCCGCCCTTCTCCGAAGACTCAGGGCGGCTTACAATCTAAGCACAAATCAATGTGCTTAGCAATAGCCTTCATTCTATGTATATGCCTGCTTATTAGGGCTTTCAGGGGGCCCCCAAGCGGCATTATTACAAAGTCAGCTTATTGCCCCCAACAATCTGGGTCCTCATTTTACCTACCTCGGAAGGATGGAAGGCTGAGTCAACCTTGAGCCTGGTGGGATGCGAACCTGCACTAATTGCAGGCAGCTGGTGTTACTTAAGGAGGCATTAGCCCACTGCTCCACCAAGTTTTATTAAAGTGTGCTTTTTTAAAAAATCCCATTTATATCCTGCCCTTCTCCGAAGACTCAGGGCGGCTTACAATCTAAGAAGCACAAATCAATGTGCTTAGCAATAGCCTTCATTCTATGTATATGCCTGCTTATTAGGGCTTTCGCCCCCCCCCAAGCGGCATGTTATGTTAGTAACAGTGTCAAAGTATTTTCGTGACTCTTATGCATGTATGTAGACATACTTCCCTAATTGGTAAACGCTAGCGATAGACTTATTTGATCCTGCTTGAACTATTATTTTAAAAAATGCGGTCAATAAGTTAGTGTTTTTGTTTTCCCTGCTTTCAAGAAGTGCATTCAGTTTTCTTGGCAATGTTGGAAAATTGATTATTTTCACATTATTACAGAATAATTGAAAATCCATGTAAATAATAACTTTTCACAATTTAGTGCCCGCTGGCTGGACACTATTAAATATGACACTGGGATGACTGTGGTGGATCTAAAGGAGGCGGTACGAGACAGAGGGGCATGGACAGTGTTAATCCATACAGTGGTTGAAGGGCAGACACGACTGAATGGCTGATGACAATTTAGTGCTCTCCACTTTGGATTCCAGTTCCTATAATTCCATAATGATCAATATTCTACTCCAACACATTTAGGTTTATTTAGATTAAGGAAGATATGTTTAAATGATTAAACAATACCCATATGCAGTTGTCTGTTCATTGCTTTTATGATTTTCTCAGCAAAAGTTATCTTCCTCATGTATCAGTCTGCTTTTTTAGTACTAACTTATACAACAATGCAAAATACTTTTACTGAAAAACGAAGTAAAAAAAACAAATTAATCTTGCTTCTGTATTCCACAAATATATCCTTGGCATTGTTTAATGTAGCTATTGTTTTGGGCCAATGCTTAAAACATACCATGCTTATCTTAACAAGGTGGGCTGACCTTCCTCTGTAGTCAACTTTCTTATATTCAATTATTTATTTAAACCAGAATCTTTCAAAATATTTATAAAGGAACAGATGTCTTCAATATATGAGCCCTGATATTTGTTTTTTTCTGTCCTTTGGTATAGAAATTGATAACTTCTACATATTGCAAATCAATCTCCACTTGCCATTCATTATTGAATATCTGGCCTATTTTAACTAATAGTGAAAAGGCCAAGTAGGATTATAAAAATTAATAAAAGATTATCAGGAAATGCCAGCTCTGTAGGCTACACTGGGAAGAAATGAGAAGGAAGGCAACATAAAACATTTCTATATTGTTGGCAAGAAAACACAGACATAACATCATCAAGAGTCAAGGGTAACTTGAGGAAATCTTTCACTGAAGTGTTTTAATTTTATTTGAGCATAATGCTATATCTAGGATGTCCACATATTCCTAAAATACGGTCTACAGTAAATTTGCTGCAACTTGAATGAAACTCAGAATATCTGCTTCTAGCTAATTGGTACCTTTGTAGTTTCTACTTTGATCTCTGTGATTCAAGAAAGCCCCAAATGGTAGATTTAAGGGTGGTACTTATTTTGGTATAGAAGTTCTGCAGCGATGTTTCCGGATAATTTCAGAAGGTTAGACTTAATTTTTAAAACCATATCAGTGAGATATTTTAATAATGACAGGATAAATGAAGCCTATTCTATATTAAGGCTAGGAGACACACTGAGAAATTTTGGATTTGCTTGTTTAATAGTAGCTGTTTTCTTCTAGTGCTTTCCAAACACACAAAAAACAAAACCAGGCACTAGAAGAAGGTGAGGTAGGACCCAGAGAACTGTATGGTGTAATGGACTGGAGATTGTGAGACGCCTAGTTTTCTTGTGTTTTTTTGTTTTGTTTTGCCTTTGTTTTTATTCTGGAGATTTGTGCTTTACAAGATGGGCATTTGCATAAGTCTTTTAAATAAATGAATAAGTAGTGGCATAAATCGGTAAAAGAAACAGCAGGGATTGGTTCCTTTCCCCTTGCCTTTACCTTCAGAGGAGTTGTCCTGATTGGACACAAAGCAGAAGGCAAACAGGTAGACAATAATAACATTCTGGAGAGAGGACCTACTTCAGGCTGGGGGGCATGGAGGACATATTGCCAAATAGGTGACAAAACCTGCAGAAAGCACTCATTTAGAAATTCCAGTGCAGATAAATATGATGAAACCAAATACCGGAGTGCTGATCACTCACCATGGAAATACACATGAATTGTTAGTAGTATCAGCACTATAGGGACAGGTGGTTTTAGGATTAAAGACAGGAGGGGAACTAGATAGACCTCATAGCAGTTCGTAGACCACAACACACACATAGACTAGAGACACTATTTTTATTTGGATCCAAACGTACATAACAAGTTCATTTTATGGGGTAGCTGCCTAAGTCACCATATGCCTGTTATTTGCAGAGTATAAGGCAGCTGCTTTCTTATTTTAAAAAGATAGTATTTACAAATCATTCCAATTTCTCAGTTTCTACCATCCCCAGCAACATGACATAGATATTACTTAAACATAGTGTTGTTTCCAAATTTGGCTTCCATGCAAAGAAAGCTTTGTACCATTTTGCAAAATAATACAAAAATACTCCTACGTTCTGCCCCCTGAGAATTGAAACCAGACCTGGATACAAAAAGTTCAAGTGGAATATTTCAAGAGCTTAAATCAAAAGCCTCACAGTGGAAAAAATTGTGGGACCCATATAAACTTCTACCTTACAGCTTCATCTTAAGTTCACTAAAACAAGGTACTCTATAGGCGAACATTAGTCCCACCAAACCGTTCTTGTGGCATCCAAATAGATGCTACCTGCAAGAGAGAGAATGGGCCACAAACTAAATTCTACCCATTCTGGGACTGTTACATCATTTTGGAAAAATGGAACAATAAGAATAAGGAGTCTTTTTTTAAAAAAAACAATGTGCAAGAAAGAACAACAACAAAATAAAAAATGGATGGTGCACAACACATAGACATTCTTTTTTAAACTTTCAAGTAGCAGTTCATAAATTTAAATATCATTACTTTGGCTGTTTTTTGTTTCATAAATTGCAAATGTGTTGTTTCTATAAGGAAAATTAACGTTCTCTTCAAACAATAAGTGCATTTTTGTATTTAATAACCTTCAACTTTGATGAGATACCAGCCATCATTAACTAATTAAAATCCAGATGGCAACTTGAATTCATACACAGCCCCCAAAGTATAAACTACATGTCTTTGATCTTTATGCTTAACTTCTTAAGCAGATAAAACAATATCAGGAATAAAACATATACTTGCAGTAATTACAAATGTGTTGTCTGATCTGCAGATTAATCTTCCCCCAAATCCACTGTTTTAAATCAAAATGTAGACAATTTCTGAAGGTCTTTCTTAGTCCTCACGTCAGTACTGTAGGGGTAACAAATACCAGTATCTCACATAGGGAAGTTGTCCTTATGATGCCAATTATTTGGTACTACTGCTAAGGGAAGTAAGGGCAGCTAGAACAAGAGAAAGAGTGGCATAGAAGTCTCTACCTGCCATTCTTTATTGATTCCGAAGACTAAATAAGACCTAACCTTTCTTTTCCCACAGACCTAAAGCCTACAGAAAAAGTCAGTTTGGTATATTGGTTAAGGCACCAGGCTAAACTTTGGGTGAGTGACTTTGGGCCTAGGAAACTACTTCCAAAAACTTTGCGAAGAAAACTTCAGGGGCTAAACCAAATAGTTGCCAGGAGTCAACACCAACTCAAAGGCACCCCCTCTCCTTTTCAAAAAACAGTCTACACTACTATAAAGTTATGGTCTTAGTCTTCTAGTTCATATGGCACGAGATCTACAATAGCCTTTTGTTAACCATCATTTTTCTTTTTCTTTTTTTTAGGACACGGAGAAGCGCACCCCGCTTCATGTTGCTGCTTTCTTGGGAGATGCAGAGATTATCGAACTCCTCATCTTGTCTGGTATGTATCTTTTCTGTTTGACAGTTATGAATGCAAAATGATTGAAATGCTCATAAATGCTACACAGTTAAATACCTCATTTTGTAATGCAAACTAAGAGGTTTAATATATGTAGTACATCAGTTGCTTTCCCAGCTTTGTACCCTCCATATATATTGAATTTCAGCTTCCATGCCAGCTGGGATTTACTAGAGTTGGATATGTGAAGAGCACCATGGTAAGAAAGGCTGCATGATATGTCTGGGTTTGTAACTGTACAAAGTTAGTTTTTTTTGTTGAAAGTATTCTAAATACTTTTTCCATGTTCAATCTGTAGCAACTTGGCACTGTCAAATGTTAAGTTTCTCTCAAATACTGCTTTGGCTCGCAAAATGGTTTTCGAGGCTGATTACTTATTAATGCCAGAGTGTTAGCCACATAACTTTAAAAAAATGAACAGTAATGCTATTTTTTTCATAACCTAACATAAAGACTGAATATGGTGTTATGAAGGACTCAGTGGAAAGCTTATTTTACTTAAATCACTTTGAAACATTGGCTATATTCTCTGTTGCTGGAATGCCTTGAAAAACACTGTGGTTCTGAAAGCAGCTTTTTGCAATATTGTGCACTCTGGAGTTTGGATTACTGATTACATTACTCTGAGTTATTGTGGCTCCCTTAGGTGGAGTTTATGGAATTGTTGCCAGCATATCTAGTGGGCATAAGGTTGCAATCACCTGGTAAAAGAGTAGGCTTTGAGACAATTGTTTCTTGCCCTGTTCAAGTAATAGGTGCCATCCAAATATTTCCGATGCCATTTAACTCTTAATAAATGACTATCCCCTTTCCAATATTACTAATTCTAGATCCTTTCTAGAGGTCCAGAATTTTGTACACTACCTATGTCTAAAAAAATAAGGAATGTTAAATTATCACGTAAAAAGAAGACAACCATTTGTTTCCAATGTACAAGTCTGAGTGCTTCTGGTTTGTAATCAAAACAGGCTTGTAATCAAAACAAGTCAGAAATAGGAAACACAAGGTTTTTTAACAATGCAAGAAAACGTTTCTTTAAAGTATTAGATCTAAGTGGGCATTGTAATCCAGACAACTGCCCTGAAAAGTCTAGGTAACTATTGAGCTCCTGAAATAAAGTGGGGGTGGGGGTGGGGATAGTGGTGGGGAGACTGAGAAAAGAGACATTGAAAAGAGTGCACCAAACAGCAGTTTTCTTTGCTGGGGCATTTTCTTAAAATTAGATTTTAAAGGGAATTTTGTAAAATTCAGGGTAAACAAGTACTACATGGGGCTTCCCTTGAACACCACTCAGAAACTTCAACTGGCCCAAATGCAACATCGTCGGCATTCCTTGGTATGCCCATGTAACACTTCTGCTTCACAAGTTTGTTTGCAGGTTTGTCTCCAAGCAGGTGTGATTCAAGGTGCTGGTTATCTATGAAGCCCTACATGAGCTGGGTTACTCTTGTCTTCCATAGTATCTGCCCAGCTGATTTGATCTGGCAGATTTGGCAAGCTCTGGGTACCTTTGTTTAAACTGTGCCATCCGACACAGCACCTGCCGTCTGGAACAAACCTCCCTCAAGAACTGGATGGTCCCCACTCTTCAAGGCTTGGGTTTTTGCATAAGTTTTTTGCAAAGCCCTTTTAGATTGTGCGGGTTTGATTTTGTTCCTGTCTGATCTGCCACCTTTTATTCCTTGTTCTTGCTTATTATTATATTGTTTTATTCCTTTTAATGTTCCCTTTAATGTTATTTATTTGCGAACCTCCCAGAGTCATTGGAAATTGGATAGTATGCATTAGCCAAAGTAGGCAATTTTCTTACGGTACAGTGCTGTACAGTTTAAAAATGTATATATTTGACCTAGGACGCTGTAGGTGTGTTGCTGATAATGCCATGAGGCCCAATTTGGAAGGTTAAGAGTTGAGTGAAAGTTTAACAGATGAAGAAGACCCTTATTTTACTCCTCACAACCTTCCAATTTGGGAAAATCAGACATTGCTGAGATCAACCATGACCCAAAAAGACATCTGAAAAAGCAGGATGCAGGTTGGTCATCCTTGCTTTATGTAGATGTAGCTTTTTTCCAGTTCTTATTATTATACAGCGTGGTATCACATGAGAAACCTTGGCTGGAATTTTAACATTTAGATGCCTTTATTCATTTCTTGCAGATTCCAAATCTGAAAGCATTTGTACCAATGCTGATTGTGGAGACAGATAGTTTGTGCAATGTCAGATTAATTATAGTTCCTCCAGATGCATAAAAATATTTTTATTAGCTGTCAAAACTCAAGCCATATGTTTTTTAAGAGGAAAAAAAAGTTTTGGGGTATTTTAGAATGAAACAGGGCTTGTGACCCTGTTCAGCGCTCTGTATTTTTTTAAGGTTTGAATAAATGAAAGTTTTTTGTATTTTACAATTAAAATAAGAGTATTAAAAACTTAATAACATCCTATCAGCTTTATAAAAATGCATGGCTATTACTTTTTTCACTAATGAGCCTAGCTACTTAATGTTGTTCAAAGGAGATAAAATAACAGGAGAAAATGAATAAAGAAAATTAAGCAATGGAATAGAAAATCTATATAATTGGGGGAACACCAAGATTTTTTGTTAAAATTATTTCTTTCCCATTCTGAATAATTAATATGTGGCCAAAACTTCTTCAGATAAGAGGAGATACTCAAAACCGAAATCCAAAAGCTTATTCTGAATGTGAAAACACACAAATCTACTTAATAATACTTTATTGATTTGCTATTAGGTAGCCCTTACAATGAATGTACTTGTATTAGCAGAGCCCCAGAGACAGAAGACCTGATTTTATGACATTCTTACTGAGATTGTCAAACAAATCATCCAATTGTCAAGCAAATGATAGTCTTTAAGTGAATCATGCTGTTGTTAAGCAAATCTGGCTTCGCTTATTGACTTTGCTTGTTGGAAACAAGGGCTGGGAAAATCACAAATCATGATCATGAGGACTATCTGTAAGGGTGGGTCATAGGACTTTTTTTTTCCAGTACCATCATAACTTCAAACCACTGTTAAGCAAATGGTCATAAGTCAAGGGCTACCTGTAGAAGAATCCACATTTCAGTTTTTTCTTTTTCCCTCAGCTTTCCTCCCTGACTTGTCTTTACTGAAGTGATAAAACTGGCCTTTCTCCCATGATGGTGTGTAAGGATGATGGAGATAATGAGTATGAACCCATTGGGAAGCTTGAAATATGTTTTCTGGATGTCAAGCTTTGTATTGTGCTTCAGTATTGGGGCAGACATTGGGGAAAACATTGGGATCCTATCTTCAAAATCAAAAACCTATGTTAAAGGACTCTTCCTTCTAAAGTAGTATTTTAAGTTATCCTCAAAGGGAATGGGTGGCACACAAATGAAGTAAATAAAATAATAAATATGTATATCAATAAATAAATACACTTTCCCTTTTTGAGCTGGCAGTACAGCCCAATCATGTTTTTGAGGTTTGGCCAATGCTACCTTTTTGTGTTTGTGTGTGTTTTCTGACCGCTTTCTTCTTGCAAAACTCTGAAGTGCCATTATTTATCAAGCACATCATTGCTTGTACCCCTTTTGAGTAATACAAGGTTATGACTCATAAATTACTTCTCTGTAGTGCCCCAGTGGATGGGAAGCAAGCTTCTCTCTATCAAATTAATGCCTTTTCGTTTGTTAAAAAAAGGTCTACATTTTGGATGATGCTTCATAAAGGATGGATTTGTTGAATACTGATCAGCATAAACAGCAGACAGCGAAACTCCTCAAATCTTTTCTGTTCATTTTTTATATTTAAAGTAATGCAAGAAGGATTTATAACCTGTAGCAATCCTGTTGGGGAGGCTAGATCCTGCAAAAAGAATTGGCCCATTGAATTTCCCTCAAGGCTCAGGAGAGACATTTGGTGAAATATGTTCATAGTTAGTCTTGTGGCACATGAACTGGTGCACCAGCAGTACAAATAAACATAGCATGTAATGAATAAAGCATATGTCCTTTACATTGAGACATATCAGGAATGGGCCTCTGGGTTACCGTTAAACAAAAATTATTCAGAGTTAATGCAGAAGACCAGCAGCCAGATGTCTCAAAACAGCATAGTGAAACTGTAGCCAGCATGACTGTTTATGTAGGTTGAAGCTGTCAGATGGAGATTGCGAAGTGGGGGATAAAAGGATTTTGAAAATTCTGCCTGAATTTATATATAGCCGAATCACAGAGCCCGTGTTTTCACATCAGGGATTTGCACTTCAATACCTGAATTGTATAGCATCAAAAGGCCCCCACAAAAATTTGCTTATTCTCTATGGCTAGCAGCCATTTCTGGAATTTTTAAAATTGAAAACTGTTTGGGCGAGACAGATATTTGTCAGAAGCATGCGGCAAAAAGAGAAGGGCTACCCTTCTCCCCTTTCTGCAATCCTGTCAAAAATAGCTCTTGCTTAGTTTTGGCATGAAGGAGACTTCCCCCTCCCCCCTAATGTTAATTTATTTATGTATCTGATTAAATTTTTATACCATCAAGGGCCACAGTCTCATAGCGGTATAAATCTCCCCTCCGTGTTTGCTGTGCCCCTGATGAAACCATCCCGTCAGCGCAGCTTTAAATTTAATAAAGAACCATGTTATGATATGATTATCAGCTACACAATTCAGAGCAGATTAGGTTGCTTGATTCTTGGTAGCTGTGGGCCAAAGGCGGTGTTCAGCAGCACAGCAACCTTCAAAGAGAAGCTTGGCTTTTTGAAGCTGCTAAAATGAATGTCTGAAGCACATCTGCAGGATGCTTAATATTGGTTAGGACTGTGTTAGATTTATTAAAGGGGGAGCTGCACAGTGACACTTCTACCCTGAGCTTCCCAAGGGTTACAAGAGCTCTGATTAGCGTAGTCCCTTCTTCCCAATTCAGTACTGTGCTGTCAAATACAGAACATTGGCCAGATGATCAGGAAGGGGAACTTGGTTTATGGATTCATGCTCTTCTGTCGCCCAACACTTTGGGAGCAGTAGACAACCTTGTGCTCTTCAGAGGTTTTTGAAGGGCAGGTACAAGTGGCAGAACCCTTATAGTTGCTTGTTGAGACTTATGGAAGTGTAATCTAAAATAGGTTGCCTAATAGTGGTCTAGAGAAATTTCATGTAACAGAGCCATGTTCTTTGAGCCAGCAAGGCTATAATATCAGATTCGCATGACTTTAAAGTGGGAAAGGTTGCATTCTTAATCAGACATTCTGAATAGTTGCTTTTAAAATACATTTAAATACATCAATGAAATTAGAGGTGCAGATAAATTCTCTACGTAAGATAAACAGCACCTTGAAAATTTGCAAAGGCAAAGGATGTGGAAACCAGATCTGATTAACATAGGTACCTATTGTGCTTCTGTGGTGTGTTTAGAAATATGTTTCATTTCTGCCAACCTTGTGGCTTAGCAGCCCCCAGGAAAATACGCCTTATTTTTTCAGAGATTGCAGTCAAGCTATCAGTAAAATGTGAATTCCCTTTTTTTTTAAAAAAAAAGGTATTCTATCCAAACTAAATATTAGAATATTGGGCTTACTGATGACCAATCAAACTATTGGTGCTTACCTGCAGATGCCTCTCATGATTTTTTGGTAAAAGTGTCAGGTTAGAAACTGGGAGACCATGAGTTCTAATCCTGTTTTAGGCATAAAAGCCAGCTGGGTGACTTTGGACCAGTCACTCAGCCCAACCTACCTCACAGTGTTGTTTTTGGGGAGAAAATAAGAGGAGGAAAGAGTATTAGGTATAAAGGAAAATAAATAAAGGTTATTCTTTTGTAAATTGTATAAAATGTAACACCAATGAATTGTATCAAATGTAACACTAAGATGTGGGGCTATCTATTTCCTGCTCAGACAGAGAACTCACAAATGGTAATCAACAAATTCTTTTGAAATGTTAAAAAGCTTCCGAGAGACAGGGACATCGAACCAAGGTGGAAATTACATCCAAGGTGGAAATTACAACCAAGGTGGAAATTACAAGTAAACGAGATAAGATCTAGATAAGATCATAATGGATAGATGGAAATGGTCAGAAGGACCCCTTTAGAAATAGGAAACAACTTCAAAGAATGACTTAAGCTTCTTGGGAATGGCATGTATCGTGAAAAAGTATAAAATGCCTACCTTGAAACTTGCTCAGCGCGCTCTTCAAACCCAATCCAACTTGGGAAGGGTTTAAGAGGCCGCGTTTGCAAACGCTTTCTTTCTTTATTACTTTCTTTATTATTTTCAATTTCTTTTCAATAAATCTTTGTTTTTGTTAACCAGACTTGTCTTTGAGTTGTGAGTATCAAAATTTGGGTTTTTAAATCTCACAGGTATGATTGCCACCTTGAGTTACTTATAAAAATAATAACAGCAATAAATAAATGAATAGCTCTGATTGCATTTTGGATGCCTTTGATCATTTTCAAAGTCGTTATTCTTTGGATATTTCCATCCATGGCCTCACTAGTCTTTCCGACTGCTGGTTTTCTTTCTCTGTAGGCGGTATTAATTTCAGAAAGTCAATCCTTTTTGCTTCTCTTTCCTGCCCAACTTCCTAGGATTATTTTGGGAGTCAGCAAGGTTACTTTTTGCCTTTGTTATCAGCCATCTTGAAACAAACGCCAAAAAAAGGGGGCAGTATGGTCTGGAATGCATTCCATATTGCATGCCGTTGTGTTTACCAGACATCAGTTTTGGGTGAGATGGTACTTAAGAGATGTCCATTTGATTTGCAGGAGCCCGTGTCAATGCAAAGGACAACATGTGGCTGACTCCTCTCCACCGAGCTGTTGCTTCAAGGAGTGAAGTGAGTAATACAGCCAATGCTTCAGCAATATGTGTTTCACAAGTTTCAACTTTAAAAAAAAAAGATGCACTACTGTTACTTCATCCCTTATACACACATCCATAAAGGAACGATTCAATATAATTGTCTGTGTAATTCCAAGTTAAGCGTCTTGAATAATGGGCCACTCTGTGTATTTAATGTGTTTATTTAGTAGTCAGCTGGATCAGGGAATCAAAGCTGCGAAGCAGATACATTTGGGGGCCGGGGAGGAAGGAAAGGAAGAAGAGGGTATATGCTGCATTGCAGGTTATGTGGTGTAACATTCACCATTATGTCTGTTGTGTCATATATTGTCAACCAATTCCTGTGGGACAGGAAGATGCAGCTCGTTTGTCTCTGTAAAGCCCCAATAAACATTCTGTCTTCCTGTCTGCTTGAGACTTCCAAAGGGTTTATAAATAAGTTAAGTTACAACACAAGCTTCTTTATATTAACTATTTGGTGACTAAATGGAAACATAGTAGTTGTTTCCCAGAATTCTTTGTGGCCCTGGTAATGCTTACATTGTATTCTTTGATCTGGTGATCATTTTTGTCTATGACACAAATGAATAAAGTCCGAGTTTAACCTAAAAAGGCTAGTATGCAAAGCTTTTGTGGTTTAGATGGCCATACTGTATCTGGTTTACCTAATGAATTTGTACCATGAAATATAATTCCATGGTCACTAATAGAAAGCATAAATATAGGAAATATAAACACGTACTTGGGAACAGAAATAAAATTAAAAGTTGATATCGCATGCTGATCCAGAATTCCATTTCTGGACAAGCCTAAACAGTAATAAACACTCACCAAGTTCCATTGTTGCTAGCAAGAAAATTAATTGAAATCTGTCTGAAAGTGTTAAAGTTTCTAGAAGTATGAAGAACATAAACATCCTCAAGAAACAGAAGCTGAAATTTTATTTCTTGCATAATTATGAATCCATTAATTGTACTGGATCCCAGCCTTCACTTTGCCAAAACAACTGAAGAGAAGGCAATTTCCATTACCTTCCATTTACTTGGTTTGATCACAGGGGCAAGGCTAGTGGATAAGCTGCAAATAAATACCACTTTAAAGGTAGCAGGTCTAAGAGAAATGTTTGGCAGTGCGATTACAAAGCACGTTAACTTAATCAGTTCAACCTAACCTTATTTTAGACAATGTGGTTACCTACACTGCAGTCAGTGGCAGAAAGAGATATACTGTCTCTTAGAGCAGGGGTCTTCAAACTTGGCCCTTTTATGACTTGTGGACTTCAACTCCCAGAATTCCTCAGCCAGCAAAGCTGGCTGAGGAATTCTGGGAGTTGAAGTCCACAAGTCATAAAAGGGCCAAGTTTGAAGACCCCTGTCTTAGAGCACCCTCGATTCTTTATTTCTTAAAGCAGAACTATGTACTTTCTAAACTAGCTTGATGTTGTCAGGTCGCTGACCAAAACTGTCTTGTTACTAGTGTTGAAATAAGAGTGCCAGGACTACTTGAACTGAAATGAAGAAATGATCCACAATTTATTAATCTCTATTTTGGTGCAAGGAAAGAAAACATGAACCATAGTATCTCGAGCTAGCCTTGCTTATGATTTACCTCCTGACTTGTATTTGGAGAGCACAAGTTGTGCTGTAAAAAAAAAATGAAATGGATCCAAACCATATATTTGGTAAAGTAAGAGAGACTATAGAGAATGCTTTGCAGTTGTTTTAGTGAACGGTAGCTAAAATTCAAAGGGGTTTGGTAGCATCTTTTTCAACCATCACATTTATTAAAAGGTCTCAGCTTTCATGCATGGCAACTCACTTTATCAGATCAAAAAGGCATCTGAGGGAGTGAACTGCAGTTCACAACAGCTTATTTTTTTAAAAAAAATAAATAAAACCTATTAACCAGTAAAGTGCTATCAGATTCTGGATTTAAAGAGAACGCTGAAATTTCAGCAATATTGCTTGGATTCTCTTCAATGAACAATCCAGGAAAAACAGTTTCTGTAACTCTCTCTGATGGAGACAGAAACTGGTTGAGGAAATATTGGAGTCTCTAGGAATTAGCTTTTGTCTAGTTTGCTCTTATGCTGGTCTCAAAATGGAATAGAACCAGCATGCAGTACTGAAATCTCCTCTGTTGGTTTTAAGCCTCTGAAACAACCATTGCAATCCCATTGGTGAGCATCCTCTTTCAAATACCACAGCAATGCAGTAGGCTTCTTTTTCCCCATTCTTTCTCCCTTCTTTCACAGATGAGACAATTACAAGTGCCTGCCATCTCCCCTCCAGTGCTGTTGCTTCTAGGGTGAAGCTTCTAGGCTGAGTCCTATGCTTAAGGCCTCAGACAGGTGGTCTCACACAAGAGAAATCTATTATACAAGGAGCCATTAATTCCACCGAACAGGGCAACCAGGGGGATAGCGGGAAGGTGACAAAATGTCCACATTCTACCTGTTTCAGAAGCAGAAGAAATGACATCTCTGCCTTTGTTAATTGACCACTTCGTGAATCTTGGGCTCAGAGTGAAACTTATTTTTAACAAGCTGATTGATACATTTAAGTCCCTAATGTTTTTAACTAGAAATAGAATTAAGCATTCACAGCGTTCTTCACTTTAGCTAGCGGTCTTCTAAAGTCAGACTCCCTGTGAAGAAAGAATACTTTTGCTAAAAGCAATTTCCATTTTAAAGGCTCAGAATAGTGTCTTACTGCCTTCTAACATCCTTGCAGAAAACATTTGCACTTTCCTGTAACAGGAAAAGTGATGTGATGGGCTAATAAAACATGGTATAACTTTATCTTTAATGGAACTTTCCCAAGAGATTAGGATACCTGCTAAGAACAGGACAATATTAGAAGGAGACAGCAGTGTGCCAGAAAGTAATATCATGAAGATTTATTTGGTTGTGCACATTCTCCTCCCCACACCCAGTCATCCCTTATCAAAATATTGAAAATGATGCACAATCCAGCAAACCCTGTTTGACAAGTTCCTTATATGTTTACTGTCTGCAAGTCAATTCTACCTTATCCTATCTGGAGTTAGTTTTTAAATAGCTCAGTATGATATTTTTTATACTTAATATTCTATCCCTTCTTTCTTTTTACTCACTTAAGACTTAATGAGTGAGAGAAATATCCAGGAGTATTCATTTTTAGTGTGCTCCCATTTTAAGCTGCCATTTTGCTGAGTGTTTTCATTTTCCAAAGTTGGGTTTGCACAATCCATGCCAATGAATTGGCCGTTGAGAAAGTCTTTTTAAAAAGTTGTCAGCTTGGCATTTCTCCAAAGCTTGGTGGAATTGCTTTTGCAACTATATGGGTCCTTGCCAAGCCTAAGGGGATGATTTTCTAAACTTGAGTATTCTTTAGCCACTACACTAATGGAGTTTCCCAGCTGCTGGCTTTTGGTAAAAGTCCACTGAAGGGGGATTTCTAATAAACTACAAATTCTTGAAAAGAAAGGAAGGTGGATAGATATTGGCTTTCCTTGGTTCATTTTAATGGCATAATTTAACAACAATCTCAAAACAAAAGTGATAAAGCTACAAGCTTGAGATAGAAGGTGTTGGAGTTGTTTTACCTTGTCAAACCTGTTGATTTCTATTGAATGTGTTTAGATCAGGGGTGTCAAACTTGCAACATCACGTGATGGGTCGTGATGTATCGCAACTTTTTTGCCATTATCGGCAGTGGGGTGGGTGCAGTGTCGCTATGATGCATCCGGCCTGCGGGCTGGCAGTTTGACACCCCTGGTTTAGATGGTTTATAATCTGTGTCATATATAGTTGAACTGTTAAAAGTATTCACATACTTTTTTTTAATGCAGTTATATTTCTGTAGCTCACATATATATGTATGTGTAGATTGATCATCATTTTGCTTTAAGCATATAATGAGTCTGAAGGGACAATTAAAAGAACAGTGGAGCCACACTGTTGGTACAGTTCTGGAAGCTGCCCTGGTTTTCCACTATCCCCTTGTCATCCATACATTGTGGGCAGATGTTTGCAAGTCAAAAGTCTTTATGTAGTAGTCTTAGTCAGAGGGGAAACTACATAACTGTGTAGCCAAATAATATCCATGTGGATAAAGTCATTGATTACAGATGATTTTCCCCTGGTTTCCCAGATTTTCTCAAGCTGAAAAACACTTTCTACTCGTCTTTTTTCTCTCCTTAATAGTTTAGTAAGATGCAAGTTTTCCCCCCAGCTCCTTTCCATGTCTTTGATAGCTACCTGTGGGAGGCAGGTTTACATATTGAGTTTTTGGCTTTCAAATCTGGCTTGTTAGAATGAGAAAAAGCCAGAAGTCCCCAGCTGCACATGACATTAAAATACACTAAGAAGAAATTATGCTGTGGTTTGTTTAATAATTCACAATGGCAGCAGAATCAAAGCTGGAGTGACTGAACTCATTCACTAGGCCAGAATTCTTCAGAAGGCAGCCACTGTGAAAGAGCTAAATACTATATAATCTAGATTAAACCAGTAAAAATGTACTTTCACTTTGCCATTTCCACACACATACCCCAACCCCTTAAAAAGGATTTGAAGTAACCCATAACTTTCCGCACTGCTTCTACTTCTCACACTGCAGAGAAACATTAAGTATTCCTTCAGCTGATCAATCATCAAGCAGCAAACACTGTGCTCAGTGTCTGTATTTGATTGGTAATTTCTCCAAAATAATTGGAAAGTTATCTGGCCAAGAAGAGGGAGCTACAAAGCCACCAAGGCTTTGTCTTTTGATACTTTTTAAAAAGTTAATAATAGTGCGGCCGACCCAAGCAATGACAGCTGATTCTATGTGGGAGGAGGGAGAGGCTAGATTGAGCTAAGGAATTTGGAGGGAGGGTAAACAGAAGAATTCCTACCACTGGAAAATTGACAAGCTCTCCAGAGCTGTTAGCCTAGCACAGGGGTAGGCAACCTTGGCTCTTTTATGACTCATGGACTTCAACTCCCAGAATTCCTGAGCTAGCTGGCTCAGGAATTCTGAGAGTTGAAGTCCATGAGTCATAAAAGAGCCAAGGTTGCCTACCCCTGGCCTAGCAAAAGAGAAACCATTTTAAATGTGATTTCATATACTCTACAGCCCAACCAGGTAAACATCAGCTCAGCTTACAACTCCTGCCAATGCTGTGGGATAACAGAAGTTTTCAGACTGGTGCAGAGTATACATTTGAAAGTATTTTCAGTAGCTTAACAGTCCAAATCTAAGCCTACTGATAAGTAGGCTCCACTAGGTTGGATTTAATTTTGAGTAAACAGGGTTTGAATAGTTAGGCTGGGAATGATGGAGTTTGCAACCCTACGTATCAAGTTGGAGAAGTATGATTTACAGGAAATCATACCAGAGTATGAATTTATCTCACTGTAGGATGCCAACAATAGCATTTTCTTCCGTATTAAGCACTGTTGAATTTAAACACTTCAGTCAAGCTAGAGAAACCTAATAAATGCTTTCCTTATGATTTAATTGTGTGATCTTCTAGGAAGCCGTACAAGTATTGATTAAGCATTCAGCTGACGTCAATGCCCGAGACAAGAATTGGCAGACACCCTTACATGTTGCAGCTGCAAATAAAGCTGTGAAGTGTGCTGAAGTGATAATTCCACTTCTGAGTAGTGTCAATGTCTCTGACAGAGGAGGTCGGACAGCATTACACCATGCAGCTCTGAATGGTCACGTTGAAGTGAGTGCCTTAATAAAATTGTTCTTTTACTTTGAAATCTGTCTGGTCTGGCAAAATCATTTCCCTTTATGTGATGTGAGCCAAACACCAGACTCAGAATTGTTCTACTAATTTGTATCCAATGGATTGGGTAAATGAATAAATAAGCAATAAACCAATAAATAAAAATAAATACATTTGTGAAGTAGAAATCAACATCAAGTCAATCGTTGCATGGTCTATAACTATTGACTGACGTACATTTGGGGGCTGTTTGCTTGTTTTAGATGGTGAATTTACTTTTGGCTAAAGGGGCAAATATTAATGCCTTTGACAAAAAGGACCGAAGAGCTTTACATTGGGCAGCATATAAGGGTAAGAGAGTTTTACTTCTTTTCTTGTTAGCAAAATGTCTGTAACGTGATTGGCAATAAGTAGTAATAGTCTAATTACAATACTCAATATCTCCTTAATTTAATAAGCATATTTCATGTAGTGCTTTGAATTTCTTCTATTGTTTGATATATTCTTCTAATGCTGATATTCGATATCTTGGGGTTAAATAAATCCCTTTAAAGGTTTAGATCATATTATAAGGAGAAAACGTTAAATGTCTTTAAATTAAAAATAATGATCATTTGAATATTTTTAAAATATTTCAAACTAAAGTGGTTTTTTCAGCTCTTGTATGGTTCAGAGTTCATGCAGTGATAAACAAAATATGCATTAGAGCCTTTGCAGATATCAGTGAAACTTTCTGTAGAGACCTCAGCATCTTCCTTCAGGGAAAGGTAGACTCATTCTTACCAGTAAGGACAAATAGCATTACATTTTACCAACTGATGCACGTGAAAACAGATGACTGATACATCATAGTCTTTAAGCAGAAAGGAAAATCGAAATGCATTAGTCATAAAATGATACAGATATATAATTTATCCAAAATAAAGCAAAAAAAAGAATTAAAGCAAAAATGACTCGGGACATAATATCTGAGTCAAGCTGAAGTTGACATATGTTATCAGCAATTTAATTTTTTAAGAAGAGCCCTCAAGGATCCTAACTTTGTGATTTCTTTTTAAAATTACAGTATGTTGAAATCACAAATAGAAATGGGATCCTATCTTTGAACTGAATCATATCTATAACTTATATCAGAGAGAGTGTGTAATTTATTATGTCTAGAACATCTTACGAGATAGCTAAGGAACCTATTCTTCAGAAATATTGCTTTCAATTAGCTATCTCTTTTGATCAGGAAACCATATGTTTCTTCCCCTTTGATGGCTTACAAAAGTTCTCTGCATGTTAGCTGAAAGGCAAAAATGTGTAAAACATATGGGAAAAGATCAAGGTCATTAGTATATAGAGCTCATCCTTTAGGTTTAACAACCATATTCTGCTGCACAAAGAAGACTTTTGCTCTTAATTGACACTTTTTCTTTGCAAAGTTTTGTAGGCAAGTCTGTCTGGAAATGGTTGGGGCAGTTTTGCAGGAATTACTGATATAAGTTTGATGTTGTCATTGCCCAGTGATGCTGGTTCAGGAACTGCAGTTTGCAGAAATGCAAGACAATCTATATACTGTAGGCAGACACTCTTAAAAATAAGTGTGGGTCCATTGTTCAAAACTATCATCCAGTGTGTGTAATACTGAAATAATTTGTTTCCTTCTGTACTTGTAAGTCGAATGTAAGTGTGTTTTTCTGCTTTAATTTAATTCCCTGTAGTTCTAACTTTCCAAGCCTGTGATTTCTTTTAAAGAATTCAAAATAAAAGCTTTTTCCCACAGAGAATTCCAAAATATTACTTGAAATCTACTTGTAACTTTCCAAAATCAAAGTTTTAACCAGCCTTTTGCTGTTTATTAAAACAAATTAAGTCCTTAAACTTGTATTTAAAACTTATTTAGCCAAGGTGGTGCAGTGGTTAGAGTGCAGTCCTGCAGGCTACTTCTGCTGACTCCCAGCTGCCAGCAGTTCGAGTCTCACCAGCTCAAGGTTCTTAGCCTTCCATTCTCCTGAGATTGAGAAAATGAGGACCGAGATTGTTGGGGGCAATATGTCGACTCTGTAAACTGCTTAGAGAGATCTGTAAAGCATTATGAAGCGGTATCTAAGTCTAAATCTATTGCTATTGCTATTTTCCTAAGGATTAAAGGAAACTCACCAGGTGTTTTCAGTTAACAAGCAATTTTTAAAAGTGATTAGCAAAGGAAGTATGAGAACCCAGTTTTAAAGTTGGCAACCATGGTTTAAGCAAGGTGGCCAGCCCATCCCTAGTCTCCCAAATCTCTAAACCCATTGGATATTGCTGTCTTGCAGTCTCCTTCGAAGGTACAGATGTATTGAGCACTTGTTGGCAATCCTAAATTCTTTCTTTGTCCAAAGAGGAATTGCAAAGAGCCATTCTACTTGCTGGCTCTTTTATTTTGCTGTGCTTCTTGGCACCACTGTTTAGTGGAGCTTTCTTCAACACCCCGTTTCTTCCCCCGAAATCCAAAAACCCTGAATTCTCAGTTAGCCCCATGTTTAAATACTGCTGTTTATAGGATATTTGAAAATGGGATTACTAACTAATCATAAGCATCAATAGAGTTAACTGCAACTGTTAAGGAAAAGAAATTAACATTTATCTGCTGTATTGTGAAATTCGACAGAACAATTATCACATACGGTATTAATGACCCTTTTTTGTAATCTTTTCTTTTTCTGCCCGGTATATTATGGTGGTAACTTGATTATTATGAAAATAATTCATAGCACAACTATTCAGCTAGTTAATAGCAGAAAGTGGACTAATCAGCATTCATATTTTAAAAAGCCTTTTCATAGATTCTTCCCTGTGAAAGTGAAAGACTCACAATTGGAGTAATTATGTTAGAGGAAGTGTAAAAAAATATAGTTCCTTAAAAACAGCTATTTATGTTCCTTTATTTAACTGAAAAAATGCAACTTTTGAATTGTCTTATAAATGCAAGTAAGCCCAAAGTAGAATACAGTGGGATTAAAATAATTTCTTTTTTAAAAAGGGGAATGATTTACGTGAAGATCTCTTCATCTTCTGATTTCCTAAAACTGGAATCTTGGCATTGTCTGTGGTTGCTTTCCCTTTTCTTTTTTCAAAGGGCTGAAGACAACTTGAAGGGTTATAGATCTCTCTCTGTGTATATTACAATTAAATTTCCATCTTCAGATAGACAGGTTTTACTGGTTTTATTGTCTTGTCCAGGAGCAACACTCATCCAGGATTTTTTATATTTTATATGCATCCTATAAAATTAGATCTCCCAACTTCCTTCAGTTGTCTTAAACACACACACTATAAAATAATAATAATAATAATAATAATAATAATAATAATAATAATATGATGATGATGATGATGATGATGATGATGATGATGATGATGATGATGTTGGAAGGGACCTTGGAGGTCATCTAATCCAACACCCTACTCTGGCACGAATATTTCAGACAAATGGCTGTCCAGTCTATTCTTAAAAACTTCCATTGTTGGAGCATTCACCACTTCTGGACGCAGGTTGTCCATTAATTAATTGTTCTAACTGTCAGGAAATTTCTCCTTAGTTCTAGGTTGCTTCTCTCTTTGGTTAGTTTCCATCCGTTGCTTCTTGTCCTGCCTTCAGGTGCTTTGGAGAATAGCTTGGCTCCCTCTTCTTTGTGGCAGCCCCTGAGATATTGGAACACTGCTATCATGTCACCCCTCGCCCTTCTCTTCATTAAACTAGACATACCCAATTCCAGCAACCGTTCCCTATATGTTTTAACCTCCAGTCCCCTAATCATCTTTGTTACTCTTCTCTGTACTCTTTCTAGACCCCAACATCTTTTATACATCGTGGTGACCAAAACTGGATGCAGTATTTCAAGTGTGGCCTTACCAAGGCATTGTAAAGTGGTATTAATACTTCATGTGATAAAAATTGACTAACGAATGAGCATTTTTTTGTTTGTGATTCAGTTATGAACTTAGAGTGGCATGCCAACAATGAGGACCGTATTAAATTGCGCTGCAGAGATAGACAAGAAATACTACATTTTCCTTTTCTTTTTAGGCCATTTGGAAGTTGTTTCACTATTGATCAGTCATGGTGCTGAAGTGACATGTAAAGATAAGAAGGGTTACACTCCACTTCATGCTGCTGCTTCCAGTGGCCAGATCAGTGTAGTGAAGCACTTGCTCAATCTTGGTGTGGAGGTAAGAAGTTAATACTTCAAGCTAGTAAAGACTGAATTGTTATAATGTTCTTTGGATTATAAATTATTTTAATCATTCGGGATCATAATATTAAATATTAATATAGCTGTTGAGAGTATAGCTACAAGTGTAATTCTCCAACTTCCTTTGTCCCTTGGACATAATATAATAATAAAAATACAAAGGTGCCACTGAAGTATATGATGTGCAACAGACCATATGCACTATTTATACTGAAATGAGGATATAGTAATTGCTCCTATAAGATTGGACAAATTTTCTTAATTTATTGCATAAATAATTTGTTTTAACACTGATAGTTGTAACATAGGTAGCCATACTATTTTTTTTCTTTCTTTCTTTCTTTCTTTCTTTCTTTCTTTCTTTCTTTCTTTCTTTCTTTCTTTCTTTCTTTCTTTTTTCTGCTACCAACTAATATATGTCCAAGTTGGAATAAATCCAAACAAAGATAAGCATTTAAGAGCAATATGCAAGATTTTTGTGCAAAGCTAAAACCTCGGAAAGATGCAATTTCTTGAAAAAAATGCAAACCTGTTCTTTTTTTAAAAATGCAGTCAAAAAAAGCCAGGCAGTGGAATTATCCTGTAAATGCTAAAGCAAAATTTCCAACGTTGTCTTTAATATCACATAAAAAAAACTACATGGAGACCAGCCACATTTTCTTTGGAACAAATTTCATAGAATTGGAACACAGTGCAAAGGTGAAAATGCAGTGCAGTATCTGTCTCTCTTTAAGTAACAAAGTAGTTTTCCCGGTTTGTGCTTTAAAAAGTCAAAAGTTTATATTTTTCATACTATAAAGTATATTTTTTGGATCTGGATCCATAGTTCTACAAGTTTCTATTATCTCCCCTGCTTAAATCCAAATTAAAATAATCTCATTCAGCTTCTTCAAGGCCTACTTTAAATGAATGGCCACATTTCCACTATTTTGTTTGTTGTTTGTTGTTCTCCTTTCTTCAGAGTTTGATATTATAATTATTAATATTATTAATATTATCAATATTATGAGAACACGTTCAGGAGCACACACCCTTGTGAAGGATATAACTTTTTGGCTTTATGCATAAAATTGAATAATTAATTTTGTAGCCATAGGAGGGAAATTGTTGAGTTTTTTTTCATATAATGTTTTATGTAGTCATGTGATATTTAGACCTTTTGTTGTGTGATACAATTTTTCTGGAAGAAATGCATTACCTTTTGTTTGAAATATTAAGGACCACTTTATCCTTACTGGAAACTCTTTTTCTTTTACATAAACCCATATGGCATTGTTAATATTTTATAGTTATAATAGTTAGATTATATTTTGTTAATTAATAACAAACCATGTCCTGCAATTCTCTAGCTAAGTCAACATGCAAAGTTCTCTTCTACTGTGCTAAAAAGAGTCGGAGGTCAACACTTTTTCTTCTTCTTCTTCTTCTTCTTCTTGTACCCCACACTCTCTCCTCTTCGCGTTTTCCTCCCCAGTTTCCCATTATTTTAATTTTCCTTTGTAATTTATATTCTGGTAAACTAATAAAAAAATTGAAATGAGGCATGGGGTAGACAAAAGTAATGCCTTAATGTGAGTGATTTCACGTGATCTTTTGCTCTTGCAGATTGATGAAATGAACATCTATGGAAATACTGCCCTTCATATTGCTTGTTATAATGGGCAGGATTCTGTGGCTAATGAGCTGATAGACTATGGAGCTAATGTCAATCAGCCTAATAACAGTGGATTCACTCCCCTCCATTTTGCTGCTGCTTCTACTCATGGGGCCCTTTGTCTGGAACTGCTTGTGAATAATGGGGCAGATGTAAACATTCAGGTAAAATTATAGGTTTCACATCTCTTCCTTTTGATTTCCATTTCTTACATCTTTAAACAGCGGATAAATGGAATGGAGATCAGGTAACTGAAGGTTGTGTGTTACACCTTCACATTTAAATGCTGAGCTTTGAGGTATATCTGTTAAATACACAGTACATTTCTTTTCTGAACAGTATGACAATTGAAAGAGAAAAACATTTTTAACTTTCCAATTCAGACATATTCTTTTTGTGCAGAAATCGCTTGGAATGGATAACTGTTACATTAAAGTCTCTCTGGATAGCAAGATGGGCAGCGTATAAATATAATAAATAGGTAAATAATAGATAGATATGAATTTACATGGAGAACAAAGAAAAATGAGCCAGTGTCCTTCACATGGTTCAGAGGGAAAGAATTGAAATCAAGGGCTATTCAGTTTCTCTTAAGATACTGCCTTCATTAAACATGTAGACACATCTTGCCCATTATAGGTATTCTGTATATCACAAATGGGATCAGAAACAAAATGTTCCTTTCTTGCTCCATCCGTTAGCAGGATTATTTCTAACTACAATGCTGTAGTCTGAAAATGGAGGCATATGTTTCTTCTTCCCCATGTTTTTTGCAATGTTACTTAGAAGTTTGGCAACCATCCCTGAATCTTTTTGTTTTAATATCACTAGATAATTTAAAGTTGATTTAAATTTAAATGATATTTGTGGGGGGAATGTGATTCACTAGCTAGCCCAAAGGTCTCCATCCTTTTGGTCACCAGGGACCAGTTACATGGAGACAGGTTTTTCTGCGGACTGGAGGGGGTGTGGTTTTGTGCGCTGCCTGCATCCCACGGATGGGGCTTTGCTTGTTTGTGTGACCCAGTTGCTGGCATGCTCCGGCCTGGTACTGGTCCATGGACTGGGGGTTGGGGGTCCCCTGCAC
The DNA here is from genome assembly GCF_947247035.1 of Vipera ursinii. Lineage (NCBI taxonomy): Eukaryota > Metazoa > Chordata > Lepidosauria > Squamata > Viperidae > Vipera > Vipera ursinii. The sequence goes on along the minus strand of NC_139512.1, from coordinate 173,155,997 downwards.
TAGGCTACTGCTATGCTGTCCCTTCTTAGAAGTGTATGTTAATTTCTTCTTACCCATCTATTTTCTATATTTTAAATTTTTTCAGACCATGAATCCAGTTATTTATAAAAAAAAATTCCCAAGGGCCTGATCAAGAGGCAAACACAGTGTAAAAAAAACCTTACACTGTTATAAAGTTTTAGAAGCTCACCGAGCCATGAATGTTGAGGTGCTTTGAATATGATTTTAATTGATATACAGAAAGCCATCTTTCTGTGTATTTAGGAAGTGTCCATTGTTGCCGTTTTACATCTAAATGTGGGGCATCAAGAGCCCCTTAAAGGAAATAGGCACTTCACTACCAATAGGTGTGATCTGTGCTATATTTGTTTTTTTTTTTTTTTGTTTGACAGAGCAAAGATGGGAAAAGCCCACTGCATATGACAGCTGTCCACGGGAGGTTTACACGGTCACAAACTCTCATTCAGAATGGTAAGCTAGTATTTTTAATATTGTATCATTTTAAAGCATCTTTACTCATTTTGTCAAGTTTTAATCTTTTAGAAAATGAAGGACTGTATATTTTCTTTCTTTTGGATATACAGTCCAAAAGAAGCAAGAGTGAAAAATAATGGCATTGAGAGCTTACATTTCTGCATCAGTTCTGGATGCAACAGCATTTCTAGTTTCTTGTTGTCCTTTTAATGTTCATTAAGTCTGCAGACAGTTGCAGAATATGTCCAAAGAAGATATAAGCAGGGCACAATTGGAATATCCACAAATCTGGTACAAAACTATTATTTCTTGATTGCTCTGTTATATTCAGAAGAAATCATGATTAAACTTATATGTTGACTCATATCTGTCAAAGTAGCCAAAATGAATGTGGTTAATATAGAAATCTTAGATTATAAACTCAGGAGAATAGTATAAAAATATTTTTAGTGAAAGTAGAAATACTGCCATATGCAGGTTGGCTACCAAAAATAGTACTGTCCTGAGCTCTTTCCATTTGCCTTCATATCATTAATAAGGTTCATCCCAGGTCACTATGTTCTCGTTAAGAAATTCTTTGTTTCTACTTGAATGCTGTACAAGCTGTTAGTATGATGAATTATCTGAAAGATAGTACAAGCTAGAAACACTTTTAGCCCTAAGTCCTAATAATATCTACTGCCTTTTACCAAGGAAATGGTTTTTAAATAAAAATTTAGATGTTTGGTTAAATGTAAAAAAGAATTTTGCAGCATTTTTAGGTTTGGTATTCAATGAAAGTACCTTAATCAGGTAAGAAATATTTGTACTATGGGAAAATAGAAACAGTAAATATATATTTGACATATGTTGTAGATACATAGATATCAGTTTAAAAGGAAATACAGCCACAAAATCACAGTGGGAATTTAGTCCACTATATAGTTTATCACTATGATTGACCCAGAAAACCTACATCAAACACCCTGAATGGATAATAATTTCTCTCTCTTTCTCATTCTCTTTAGCTTTTTGTCATCCTGTTCTGTTCAGAGAAGGAACAGATTGGTCTTATCCAAAGTCTGAACTCACCTTTTTTAAAAAATAAATAAAAAATAGGCCTCTTATACTAATCTATAGGGGCTAAATATTTTTCTTAGTTTTAGTAATATTTTAAATTATAAAAATATTGAGGATGGCAGAGACCTACATCTCCCTGCTCAAAATTTTTCATCAGCTTGGTGTGGAACTGAATTGTGTAATAAAAATAATCTCATTATAGTTTAAGTGTAACTGACAAAAGCAGTAGGAATACTAACAAGCCAGAAGCAGACTAATGAATTTCTGAATTTCCTTAGCAAAATTTTAGTTAAAAAAAGAAGAAGAAAAAAAGCAAACATATGTTGGACAGTATGGGTTGGCTAAAAATTCATGGGAAAATCCGAAGGTGAACTAACTTATTTAAATACATGGTAAATTAATTAGAGAAACTTCTAGATTGGGTTTGCACACAATGCTAGCCTTAGTAAAAATGGAGTTGGGTAGGACCAGATTCTGTTATATAAATTTTTATTGATTCAAATTCACTTTTAATATTATTGTCTTACAAGTTCTGACTTTATGTTGTAAAACATAAGCATTCCGAATATGCACTCAGTTGAACAGTATTTAAGGGTAATATTTTGTACTACCTATAAATGTAGGGCATACATGGAACATGTTGTTCAAAATGCACAGAAATTGGCAACATCCCCGAAATATTTGTGATATTCTAAAAGTGCATAATTCATGTTTACTGCAATAAAAATTTTGGATGGAGTTAAGGCACAACTTCTGTGCAAAACCCAGTTGGAATCACATAACTTCTTCACTACCTTGGAGAGGATGCAGCCTAACTTTTAAGGAAGATATGTGTTTTTTGTTGTAAGGCCAGCCTAGCCTAACCTAAGACTCTTATTCTCTCATATTGATTCAGACTGTTCCCCCTCCCCCCCCTTTGTCTTGGCACTTTTGATTTCCATTAATAATTTTGTTTCATTTAAGTAAAATATTGTATGAGAAACTAAAATGCCACCCACAGGTTTTCACCTGATAGAATTGTCTTATTTTTTTTTCTTTTTAAATTGGTCAATTGGTCAAGTTCTCGACTGATGGAATTTGGTACTTTGTAGTTCATAATGTTCAGGGAACCCAACCATTGCCTTAATGTGTTATAGTGATCAAGTCATCATATTAAGTCATAATGTGTTCTGTTTATGTTAAGGCTTGTTAGCAGTCTTGTGTATCAGTATCAAAGCTGTATAGTAATAATTTTATGTACTTTGGGTGCCCCTTCAGCATATATAATACTATATCCAATGGTGTACAATTTCTTGATTAGTAATACAGTATATGATATAATAATTCAATAAATTCATTGCTAATGATTTCATATTTGTATCTCAAATAATATATTGTAAATAGTGAGAAGACAGTTGTATAATTTCTTTTGCTGGCTTGAAACTCTCTACTCCTTAACTTAAATTTTTTTGTTAAATTGCACTCAATTCTTACATAATATTTTCATATTAAAATGACATATTCAGGAGGTGAAATTGACTGTGTTGATAAGGATGGCAACACCCCCCTCCATGTGGCTGCAAGATATGGACACGAACTTTTGATTAATACCTTAATAACTAGTGGAGCTGATGCTGCCAAGTAAGTTGCTGAAGAAGTAATACTCCAAATTATAGAATTATATCATTAATTTTAGAGTGCATCATCACCTTGGATTGGGAAGATGGCCTATTTAGCAACAGTTGGTAATATCTTGTGTATATTTAAGGTAGATTAATGGCTGATGGACCCTTTTTTAATTTGTTTTTAAACTCATTAATTCTGTATGACACCAATAGCTTTGACTAAAGTCCATAGCAAGACAGGAGCAACAAATTGTTTACAGTTGCAATTAACAGAAATTATATTTTTATTTCAACCTTTACCATTTCTATATCTAATATTATGATTGGAATGTACAATTCAGGACTATTGCTATATTTTCTTTCTGGTAAAAAAATACCACAAACTGTTATTAGAAAAGAGGTTTACAAGAATATGATCTACAATATTTTGGGCTTCTTTCTATATGAATTTTAATCCATTCCTTTTTCTAACTGCTGAAGATAGAAATGAGCATCAGTGAGAGAAAAGGGTTCAGCAATCCAGGTTATCCACTCAAAATTTCTATTTCATGCTTCAATGACCTGTATGTTGATCAAATAAAACACCTCTGTCAGTGCCTGAGATGTCCAGTGAAGTGAGAATCCTGCTTGAAATCATTAGGTAGACATCAATGTCAGGATGGGATAATATATCTGGGACCTAAAATGAAAATTTGAATTGTTTTTTGTCAAGATCATTTTGTGTCCTTCCAGACTGGCATCCAGGAACAGAAGCTTTGCAAATAGAATGCTCAAAGAAGTAAAGTCAAAGGGCATTATCTGAGATAATTATGTGTAGGAGGACGAAGGAGTAAATAAATAAATTTGACTTATTTATATTCAGACAGGAAAATTTTAAGATGTAACCTGGAAATTGTTCTAATGAATCCTAGTAGATTATTCTTGGACATATACAATCTGTCTGAAAACATATTTGTATGACAGGGAGATTACAAATTGATTATGGAAGGGATTGTTATTTAGTAAGCAGGAAATTTTTGTAATGCTTTACCATATATCACTAGAATACATATTGCCGTCCCATTTCTCTGAAATAAACCCAAATTTCCCTGTAGCGAATAGATTTAGAAGAAAGACGTATACAGAGAGAGGTCTACAAACTTTATTTGAAGAAATGTTTATATCAGAGGTTGGTTTGTTTTGCAGATGTGGTATCCATCGCATGTTTCCTTTACACTTGGCAGCACTTAACGCACATGCTGACTGCTGCAGGAAGTTGCTTTCATCAGGTAAGCAAATGCAAAAGAGAATGTAAAACCAACCTTGTGAATGAGCTGCTTATGGGTCACTAATGTATGTCCATGTACTTAGAAACTGAAGGCCTTACATTTTGTTTCAAACACACGCTGTTGTATGCTTATATGTGCAAATCTATGTGTTCCTATTGGACACATAGATGCACAATCCTGTTTTATGTATTGTCTGTGTTTAAAGCATGCTGAATGCTGTCCCCTTCTTTAATGACCATAGGGAATGGTCATTCGAGCACCCGTTATAGGATATTGTACTATTTCTGGAGGAAAAGAGGGGGAGTGGTTTTTGCCATTTGCTGTTCTATCTGTGGAGCCTTGCAAAATCTACAGGCAGGAGGGACAAGGTGGAGAGCAAACCTATGAGTCTTGATTGTGGGTGGAGGAACACAGATGCATCATTGAACAAGCCTTTGTTGAACTGAAATCCTTTCTATGAATCAAAGGAGCTTTTTGTTTATGAAATAATCACCTGATTACCTGGAAATAAGCTGGCTCTTTCTCAATAATTTGCCACAATGTAAACCAGGTTTGAGTGGATTTTGGTTCTTAGTTCTTTTCACCACCAAGAATTTACTAAATCCACAGTTGCTTCTGCTTATCCCCTCAAGTAAATTACAGTGACTTCTGTCAGTCAAAATAAAGTTAACTTTACATCCAAACCCAAACTGCAAAGTTTGAAAAGAGTCATAATTTATTTACAATTCTGGCTTGTTAGAGGATTTGCAAATCTCACCAATAGTAAGCTTTCTATGGCTGGTATGTTTCTGATTATTTTTCCATTCTGGCTTGTAGGAGGTTTCAAGGAGATTTCAAGATAGGAACACTTGACTGTTACCTTTAATAAGCCAGAATTCTCAACAAATCTAGTTTAATAATAAGCCAATAGGACATACTTTAGAGTAGGACTGTTCCTTTTTTTGGTTATCAGATACATGATAAAAATGTAATGCATTGTATAAACAAGAAATCAGGTTGTCCCCTTTTGTAGCCTTCACTTGTTTTTTACCATATCCTTTGTTGAGAGCTTAATCTTATTTTAAATTTCTAATTTCAATCTCACTTGGTTTTTATTATTGAATTGTGTGGCACTCTGCAGTCCTATAGAAATCCATAAATAATAGGTCGGCAGTTTGGCGGGTCGAATCCCGAGTGCCGCGTAACAGAGTGAGCGCCTGTTACTCGTCCCAGCTTCTGCCAACCTAGCAGTTCGAAAGCACGTAAAAATGCAAGTAGAAAAATAGGGACCACTCCGGTGGGAAGGTAACAGCGTTCCGTGCGCCTTTGGCGTCTAGTCATGCCGGCCACATGACCACGGAGATGTCCTCGGACAAGCGCTGGCTCTTCGGCTTTGAAACGGAGATGAGCACCGGCCCCTAGAGTCAGAAACGACTAGCATGCATGTGCGGGGGAAACTTTACCTTTACTTTACCTTTTACATACAATTATTTTTGTCTCGTAAATATTTTTGATGTCATAAATTAAGGCAATTTAATTCAACTGTATGGGAGGATTACAGCAAGCAATGTGCAATTTTTCATTACCATTTTTGATGAGCAATAATGGTGAGAGACAATAGAACTAATGGCTGTTTTCACTATCCAAGACCAATATGCTAGTCTTTGATATGGAATATCAGTTTCCCACAATATGGGCTATTCCAAGTGGTTAACTACTTGCTCTCCAAAATTAGTGAAGCAGCTTTCCTTTGCTCTGGCCTACCAATTAGGCCTTGTCCTCCATTGGGCAAAATCTGCCATCAGTTCTAATCCTTACAAGATGCCTTTCTGTAGAGGGAACATCTGTTATTTTGTCTATTAATGTTAAAATCAGTGCAGTATGGCAAAGGAAGGATAATGAAAGCTGGTTCGCAAGTAAATTTCTAAACATTTTTAGTAAGATAGTCATTGATTGCATTTTCAAATGCCCAATATTAGAGCAATTGTATTCTCTGGGTAGATGAGATTGCAGAAGTGTGGGAGAACTATGATGAGTCTCTTTAATCTCTTGGTTTGTTATCCTTGTGATCATCATACTAAACAAACATTAAATCTAGTTTCAGAGCCATAGAACATCTTAAATGAAGCTCAGTTCTTTTTTTAATTAGTCCCTTCAAATAATTTGTGGCCCTGGTCATTTTCCGTTGCTCCATCTCTCTATGGCAGAAGCCCCCATCAACTTCTGGTGAAGGAATGAGATGGGGATAATGCAGATAAAGAAGCAGTCAGAAATCAGTTTGACATCCTTGTAAATCCACTGTCTGTTGCCCTAAGGGAAATGATAATCATTTCTCCTTTTTTGCAATTTCACAGAGATGATCCACCCCCTCCTTAACTGTGGTTCTTGCTGCAGTAAAAATGTGCTGCTCTCCATACAAAATATCTGTCCTTCTCTAGAAAGTCATCATTTCCTGTTCCTATGCAAAATCTGAAGCCATTAGTAAATAAAACTCTTTTTGATGCATGCTGAGGCAATTCTTGTGACTTCCTCATTTTCCTCACAGAGGTCTCTGCCTTCATGCCTGCTGTCACTTCTCTTGAAAGTCTGCTCCTGAAATGCCTACTGCATGATTTAAATACTTCAATAGCAATGGGCTGGAGGTGAAAATAGATTCTTTTTGACTTTATGGTTCTTTTTTTTTCTGTAGCGCCAAACTTGAACAGACACTGTCCGTTTCCATAACAACCTCTTGCTGACTACAGTTGTATCTTCATTCTGATTTTTTTTCTTACTAACTGATTTTTCTGTCTCTGCAATGTTTCTTGCGGTTTAACTAGGACAAAAGTATAGCATAGTGTCCTTGTTTAGTAATGAGCACGTGCTGTCTGCAGGCTTTGAAATAGACACCCCAGATAAATTTGGAAGGACGTGCCTCCATGCTGCTGCTGCAGGAGGGTGAGTAGTTTTGAAATTACAACTGCAATAAATATATGTAATTTTAGCTCTGTGGTTTCCCTGCAATTTTTTCCCCAAAGAGGAACAGCAAAATGACACAAAAACTACTGTAATTTATGAGGCCCCTTGTGTGGAATGCATGAGTGTGTGTGTGTGTGTGATACACCTCACTTTAGGGGGAAAAAAAACCCTCTCTTTTTGCACATGACAAACTATGTTTTGCTTCAGTTAAGTAGGTCCCATTGTTTCCCTATCACAGACTAGGCTTCCTCGCCCTCAACTGATTTTTCTCCCTTTTTTGGTCATTGTATTCCTAACCCATCACACAAGCACTGCAGTTTATCATCCTGAAAACCCCATCTGTAAAGATTAATCTTTACAAATTAATGGTGGGTTCTGGCTCTTGAATGAAATGTTTTGATGGGCCAAGTAATGTGGGAACAGTGTAAAATAAGAGATATGAGACCCAAATTTTGAGCCACTTCTCTTTTGCCCTTTTTTATCCACTGACATGTGGGGAATCCTTTCCAGGGCCTAGGGGCTGTTTCTCGTTACCATTTAATAGGGCATATTTCCCCTCACCCAGAAACAGGGGTTGCCACTCCAGTGTATTGCAAGTATTGGCTGCTGTGCCATAAAGGAAAAGCAGAACAGGGGCAGTGTGTTCACATCCATTCTTATACTGAAACAGAATTCTTTCAGGTTTCTACAGTTGCAAATTTGAATTAGCCCAGATAGCAGTAAACACACACACACACACACACACACACACACACACACACACACACACACACACACACTGTAAATGGAAATGCATTCAAGGACAAAAGTTATATTCTAAGTTTGTTACTTTCTTTCCCAAATGGGTAGGATTTCTCTTCATTGCACATTCAGGCTACACCAGACAAGCCCATAATTTGTTCTATAATATAGGCCAAATTGTAAATTACTGTCCTGGAAAACAGAGTTGCCAGACAGAAAAGAAAATAAATACTCATAGTTCTACAGCCAGATCACTCCTTTTAATAGAGTGTGCCTTCCCGTGTATCAAAGGCAAGCTATAAAAAGGAAGAGTGAATATCTACCATTCTAAAATTTATGCATCTGAAGACTTGTTTTAAGGGATAAGAGAGAAACAAGCAGGCCATGGACTGCACAGTAACACAATTCTTCCAGTCGAGATTGATGGAAAAAGGATATGAAAAATTCCTTTAGTTACACTTGAAATAGCTGATCCATCAAATTTATTTCAAGGTTTCTTAGCTCATTCAAAACATTTCTCAACAGAATATTCTCCTGCACTTTATAAATGTGTTGAAATTATCTAAAGCTGTGCTTTTTTGTGTGTGTCTTTTTCTGCTGTTCCCATTCATCACAGTAGGCTGTGTGCAAGATAACTTCGAGTCAGAGGGTCTTGAACAAATTAAACAGTGTTAAAATGAATTGAGTGCAATGTTCTTCCTGACTAAATTAATGAGATTAAATTTATGTAATTCATTTAAAAAGAATGCTCTTGTTATTCACATATTTAACTAAGAATTGTCTAAAGGTTCAGGGGGGAAAAAGATTCCTTAAGGGTATGTATCGTAATTCTGAACATGGCTGGTAAGTATTAGTAATAGAGAACAGAGCAATCTCAGTAGATCTGGGAAGCATCAAAGTGGAATGTATACTTCTCTAGCCAGGAGAAGAAAGAATCATGAGACTAAGGAACTTCCTTCCTTGAGCTGTTCAGCTATTCACATGTCCTTCCATACATGGAAAGGAAACAAGCTATTGCAGCTGTAGGCCAGCTCCTTCCTGTTCTTGCCTTACTTTCATCGCAATAAGCATAACTAGGGTCCTCTAGAACAGGCATGTCAAACTGCCGGCCAGCAGGCCAGATGCATCATACTGAAACCGCACCCACCCCATTGCCGGGCAATGGGGGAAAAGTCGCAATACCTCGCGCGACATCAGGTGACATCGCAGGTTTGACATGCCTGCTCTAGAATGAACCTCTTGTATGCTGGCCATATGAGAGGACCAGTTTGCTGTAGCAGTTAAGGTACTGGCCTAGAAATCAGGGAAGTGATTCTAGTCCCACTTTAGGCCTGAAAGCCAGCTGGGAGACTTTGGGTCAGTCAGTCACTCTCTCCCACAAAGTTGATATAGAGAAAGGAGTATTATGTATTTTTGCTGCCTTGAGTTATAAACTAATGAAGGCAGATAAAAATATAATACATAAATAATAAATAAATATGCTAAATATCAAGATGTTAAGATTCAGCTGTAAACGTAACAGCTTGTCCTAGGGCAGGGGTAGGCAACCTCGGCTCTTTTATGACTCGTGGACTTCAACTCCCAGAATTCCTGAGCCAGCTATGCTGGCTCAGGAATTCTGGGAGTTGAAGTCCACGAGTCATAAAAGAGCCGAGGCTGCCGACCCCTGTCCTAGGGTGATAATGCTAAATATGTTTAACTGGAACTAAACTTCTCTGAACTTTGGTCAGATATTCTTCTAAATAGACATATTTGCTTATATTGCATCCCTCAATGAGGTTTAAGTACTTTTTTTTTAAAGAAAAAGACCATTGTGGTTTGGAAACCTCAGTATATCTGGAAGGTGCCAGGTTGGAGAAGGCTAATCTATCACATGATAGATTCTTGTCTTAACAATAAAGTGATTTACTGTCATAGCAACCTTGACAGTTGTATGTCCACAAAATATTATTTTGTTTTTTGTTAAGTAACTATTGAAAAGGACTATACCTACTCCATTGTTTCAAGCAAAACAACTCAGCATCCATTATGTTCAATCAGTTGTGAATGTGCAATGAGTAGAGACAATGAAGCTGAGCCTTTACAGTGCTGGTTTACATAATTATTTTTGGAATGTCTTTACCTTTGAACTTGCAAACATGCATACCACTGTATCACAGAGAGGAGAGAAGTTAGAACGTTTGAATACAGCAATGAAGTCAATATTTGGCCAGTCACAAAATACAGTAATAAAATATTTTTTTTCCAGACAGTTAAATTAAAATAATATGGTACACACATTTTTACCATGTTCATCCCACTAAAGAAGGTTTTTGGCCAGTTTTAAGATTCTCAAAAAGCCACGTGAAATATGTATTTGGTATGTTTCTATCATATCTTCAACAATTTTATAACATATAGTTTTACGGTTGATAAAAGCTTTAGAACAGATTAATTGGAAATTAGCAAGTCTACCTTAATAAGTGAAGCAAGACATCTGTTTTTAATAGTGCAGTGCTGGTACATAAATTTAGATGCTGCTCTCAATTTAAGCCAAATACTTTTTAACCTTGTTCAGACAGCAATTAAGACAGCATATTGGGATCCCTATGTGGGAACTTTCACATGATTGTTGCCTTGGAAAATGCTTGATTTCATTTGTAATGACCAACTCAGAGACTCATGTATGCAGGTGTGAATTCTGAATCCTTCTTTTACAAGGGTTGATTGCGTTGTCATCTAAAATAAGCACTGGCTTTGTGAATAAAGGCTTTGTGAATAATTCCTATACATGCTAACCAGTATAAATGATGTTTTAGAGTTTTAGGAAGACATGCTTACAGACTATTTTCTCAATTTATTTTTTATATTTTATTTTTTTGCCACCCATCTTACCACGAGGTGACTTTGGGTGGCTTACAAAGTTAAAAAGAAAAAAATGCAACAACATGGATCCAATATGAATAAAACACTATAAAATACAAATTATCAGCTATAAGATCTCTGGTGGCGCAGTCCTGCAGGCTACTTCTGCTGCCTGCCAGCTGCCAGCAGTTTGGCAGTTTGAGTCTCACTGGCTCAAGGTTGACTCAACTTTCCATCATTCCAAGGTCGGTAAAATGAGGACCCAGATTGTTGGGGGCAATATGCTGACTGTGTAAACCGCTTAGAGAGGGCTGTAAAGCACTGTGAAGCAGTAAATAAGTCTAAGTGCTATTGCTTTATATAAAAGATGGGGAGGCAGGGAGTAGGACAAGTGGGAGAGAAGTGGGATGTATTGTTAATCTATCAACTACCTCCAGTGTGACATTGCCCCATTGCCCAACTGGCAGAACCAGGTCTTCAAACTCTTGCAGAATGTCAGGAGAGTGGGAACTGACCTCACTTCAGAGGGATAGATGTTTGAAAGAGCAGGCTCTTCTCCTGGATTCCATCAGCTGGAATTCCTTGGCTGACACGGCCTGCAGCATTCTTTCTCTGCCAGCACGGATAGGGTGGGCCAATTCCAGTGGGATTAGACAGTTCCTGAAGTAACCTGCACCCGTGTCACGAAGGGCTAATAGTTACTGTTTTACTCATATTTTATGTTGTAGTTTGTTCTTCCCGGTTCCTGAATAGTTAACCATGATTATTTTTTTTCAACTTTAGATTTTTCCCCCCATCAGCACTATTTTATTCTATTTATGCATTCTTTTCTTTCTGTATCTTTTCAGCAATGTTGATTGTGTGAAACTCTTGCAAAGCAGTGGAGCAGATGTAAATAAAAAAGACAAATATGGAAGGTTTGTAACTTACAAAAACTTTAAAAATCAATGTGGAAGTCTAGATCTCAGCTTCATGATACTGGAATTAGCTGAGCAGGTTTAAGAGGAGTTCATGCTTGGCTGTCATACTTGATCTTTGGAAAACTTGTATTACAATTCTTAATGCCAACAATGTTCTGGCAAGATCAAGAATATCATGTAGGATTTCAGACAAGGCTATTATTGCTCAGTTACTTATCCTTTCTTTGCGGGATTAGCACTGAATTCAGATGTGAACATTCTCAATTTGTAATCCTCCTGTCTGTTGTATTTCATTCTGAGGAAATCTGTCAGGGAGAAAAAAAATAATGTTTACACAGTATCTTTTGACCAATAATGCAGGAGACCTTTCTTTGGCAATGGAGAAACATGTTGCTTCCAGACTGGGAATCCGTTGAAAAATATAGGTTAACTAGCATCCTAAACCTGGGATGATCTCCTCTCCTCTCTTCGCCCCACCCCTCCCCTCTGCTCCCCAAAGTAAAAGCAAAGTTTGAGATTATGTAATAATAACAACAATAATGCATTTACTTATACTATACCTACTAGGTGAAGTGCAAACATAACAGGATAGAATTAAGACTCAGACATATGACAGCAATGGTTATGTTTAGTGCAGAATAAGGTTACAACTTCCTTTATAGGAAATAAATCTTTCCTGACCAAAGTGTAATCCTAAAAGAGACAGATGTGTGCTATATCAATGGTATGTTCTTTCCCCTTTCCTAGTAAGATTTGAATAGTTTTGTTCTATATTATTTTGCACCAGAGTTCATCTATATGACTGCCTAAGAAATAACAATTCAGTATAAAAAATTAAGTGTAGAATAGGCAGTTGCACTGTCTCCATTATCATTTAAGCAGCTGAATCAAGAGTTTTTCTAAAAAGTACCTTTCTTCTAGTCCAGGAGTAGGCAACCTTGGCTCTTTTATGACTCGTGGACTTCAACTCCCAGAATTCCTGAGCCAGCTACTAGAATTGCTTTCAGTAACTACTTGCTCCTGCATATTGAGTTGAAGTCCACGAGTCAAAAAAAAAAAGAGCCAAGGTTGCCTACCCCTCTTCTAGTCACTCTAAGCTATCTCTTGTATTTCTGCTCTTTGACTAAGCAACTTTTAGACATCTGGAAGAGGAAACAAAGCTCCTTCCTTCTGAACATTTCCCCCCTAAAATCAAATAAATAATTTTTTACTAGGCATGCAGTAAAAGTTATCATATGAGTATCTTGTTTTCTAGCTACTACAACAGCTTAGATATTTTTCTGTACGGTGTTTTCCTTTGTAACAAATCTTATTTATTTTTATAGTAAGCCAGTGGTTTGTTATGCTTTATTCTTTATAGTTGGTTGAATAGCATTTCATACCCTTTTTCTTGGCTCACTTCTTAGTCATTTCTTGTATGCTTATTTCAAATCTTCACTGCAAAAGAAAGAATACGTTCTGCATTCAATTAAATACTGCTGTTGTACCTTGAAATGGGTTCTCCCTATAGCAATGTTGCTGTCAGAAACAGTTAACATAATCGTATCCTGTTACTCAAGTAGTGCCTTGGCTAATATGTTTCTGTTTATTTTTCAGAACACCTTTGCACTATGCAGCTGCAAATTGTCATTTTCAATGTATTGAGATGCTGGTAACTGCGGGGGCCAATATTAATGAAACTGATGACTGGGAACGAACAGCTTTACATTATGCTGCAGCCTCAGACATGGACAGAAAGTAAACAAGCTTATTTGTATTCCTTGTTTCTAATTCATTGCTAAGCCGGCGTCATTTCTGTTCTCTTCATCTCATTTAAGCAAAGATTCCCCCTTTGAATCAAATACCTCTTTAATGTCCCAGCTACTAGAATTGCTTTCAGTAACTACTTGCTCCTGCATATTGAGTTACTTTTGCAATTGCATGGTTCCTTCCAGGTTGCTGATTCCTGCATAAACCAGCTTCAACTTCTTTATCTTTTATTCCCTGATTTGTGTTTATCTTGCTACTGCTTTTCACATGGTTAGATATGGCATATAAATGTTTAATCTGTTTTCTGAAATGTTAACAAAACTACTGAACAACAAAAATGACAGTTGCTTTTTTTTAAAAAAAATAAATAAATCATTACTTTTTGCATATAAAACTATCCAGTTGCTCAAAAATTCTCTAGACTGGTATTCTTAAGCTTTTTTTCTGAATATTAATTTTTCTTGAATTAGAGGAGAGATTCAGAAAACACTAGTCATATGAAGATGTAAAATAGTTTTAAGTTTCAAGCAATGTTTGTAAGGAGCTTGCCATTATGATGGAGTTAAATATCCTCTTTATATTCTTAATGCTCCTGATCCCTGTGATTGAAATTTTACATTTTCTTTTAGTTTGAATGAATGTTGATATTGTAAGCATGTTGTGTTCCACTATGCCACAATATTTCTGGCTTTGGTGCTCATTTCATAATATAGTTCTTTATATCAGAAGCACAAGATTTCTAGCAATATATTCTTTAAAATGATAACCTTAAATGAAGTATTTCTCTATAAATTGGTTCTCAAAATCTGAATATCCTATGATATGTGAAACAATTCCATCAAATTCTGAAGAAATCATTTTTTTTATTATGATGAAATTTAGGGAGTGGAGAACATTTATAATTTCATGCATTGAAGGAGTAAATATGTATATTGATACTATTTGCATATATGGGCAGCTGCAATTTACAAGGACAATCTCTGCTGTCTTTGTAAATTTACTGTCTTTGGTATCTGCATCTGATTTATAGTTACATGTATAAGGCTTGCCATGTTGATGTATCAAATAGACCTTATGAACTGAATCTTTCCTTAGTATGCCTTAAGAAAAATATTAGTCTACCCTAAATATATTGTGAAAGGAGTTTTCACTTAAAAGAGCAACTCTTCCATAGTAAGTAGATAAGTAATATAGCTCATGTGTACTTTATTCTCCCCTAGTTTCATTAGCCAAGACCCCAATATTATCTCCTATGCCGGGGTGTCAAATTCGCAACATCACGTGATGTGTTGCGACATATCGTGACTTTTTTTCCATTGCCAGCAATGGGTGGGCGTGGTTTCGCCATTATGCATCCGGCCCACGGGCCGGCAGTTTGACACCCCTGTCCTATGCTGATCTGAAGTGTTCTCCAATTTCCTAAAAGATAATTATCCTAACAATCCTATCTTTTTATCCCAATGTCAGCAGAACTTCACTGAACAAACACACACACATATGGGGATGCATAGAGACACATATACATATGTATATCTATCTATACCACATGTATGACATTGTTAATTGGAAAGAAGCTTCTGGGGCTCAGGCAAGATTTGTGCTTATAAAACAGAATAGATTCATGATTTATTCATATTTTAAAAGGATAAACTTCATGCACTTTTGCCTCTATTCTGAGAGCAAGTAAGAATATCTTATACTCTGGGGAAAGACTATAATTGAAAAGCTGGTTTTTTGGGAGCTATGAATTTCCATACAATTGAAATAAAAAAATAGGTTCATCTTTCCCACTGGAAGTGAAGTTTTATATAATTTACACATTAAGATCATAAAAATTCCCTGGTGGATCATACTACTGTGTGCCATCAAATTCATGACCTTTTCTCCAGTAGGTTATTAGAAAAATGTTTAACTCTTGATAAAAAGATTTATTTGAAAAGTGTGTCTGAAGATAGAGAATTATGATGGATGACTGAGTCAGTTTCTCACACCCCCCCCCCCACTTAGTTTTCCTTATTGAAAAATAAAGTCATGCATAGAAAAAATACCTAGTTTAACACAATATTACTTGGAACTGTCTTGATAAACAGATTAATTTAGGGGAAAAATAGTTTTTGTAATTCTAAGAGCTACAGTTTTCTGCAGACAGTGACCTTGAAGGGACATATACATTATTAATTAAACATTAAAGGAGAACTTTAAGGGTGACCGGAGAACTGGTTTAGTAATGATAATAATACTGTATATTAACCAGAGATGGAGCACAATGTTTTTGTTAAGCATTTGAGAGAAACTATGACAATGTTGTCTTACTGCTGTTGGCTCATTTGTCAGCTCCAAGTTAAATGGATACATAAAAGGCTTCTTCTGTATTGAGGAAGAATATGACTATAATAATGAGCAAACTAAGATCATCAAGATGAATTAATAATGTAATACACTGCTAAGATAGCAATTATGAAGCTGTAGGCTTCATGCCTCCTTCAGTGAATCAGCAGGCTATTGCAAACAGTATTTTATAGATCTTAGTTTGTGCTTACGTAAGAAATGGTGTGTGGATTTAGAGAGAAAGAAACTATGGCTGTTGTTGTTACTTGTTCTGATTAGCTACTCTATGTGTTTCATCTATACTTTTACCAATGGGAGAATATTTTTAAAATAAGAATAATACTTTTGTACTCTAGTATTCTCAACAACTTTTTTATTACTCCACTGTCTTTTGATATTGGCGTCACAGCTAATACCAATTCGTATTGTACCTGGATTGAATTAGACATGATTGCAATTTCTGCCATTGCAGAAGCCTTTTAGGAAGGGTCTAGAATAGAGAGGATTCTGGAGGAGTTGGACACATAAGTAGTATTTGTGTAGAGGATCCAATAGAACGTTTCTTCTAGATGGGATACATTACTTTCTCCTTGCAAACAGGTAGTTTTCTGAAGACTTTTACTGGTGAAATTATATACCTGAGCCAATATTGAGGGACAGAATTGGTGAGGGAGACTGTATCTAGCAAAGATGAGATGAAATGATAAATATCAGAAAGTTCAAAAAATACTGTAGCTGAATGTGATGCTGTGGTGTAGAATGAGGACCCTAGAAATACTTCCCATTTCTGAGTGCTCTTTATGAATCCTGCCATATGCCAATCTGTGAAACATTGATATTAAAAAGTTTCCTGGTAGCACTCATAAATGTATTTGCTGTTTGAAGTGAAACGATAAAGAGTAGTTTATACCAAAGAATCTCAAAATGAGTTGCCTTTTTCATTCAGAAAGAATATTTTGGGTAACTCCCATGAAAACTCTGAAGAAATTGAAAGATCCAATGAAAAGAAAGAAAAAGAAGCTGCATTGTAAGTTTGGCATCAGTACAGCGCTTTGACCACATCTCTGCATTACGCTTCTCCTTCTGTGGGTTGCAGTTCTGTCCATTCCTTAGTTTTGTTCTGTCTCTCTGTTTAGTGCTGGATTTGACATCTGAAACCATAAAATGCTAACCATAGCATTCTTGTGTATTGATGTAGATATATGTTTATGTGTACCGGCTTATTTCATATTTAGCTCTTTTAAAAAGTTACATAGCCATCTGCAAAATGATGAAAGCAATATCACGACACTGGCAGGGTCTCCTTTCATACACGCCTCATGGCAGTGCATGCAGAGCTGAAAAGAGCAATGCTTACAGTTTGAGGGAATAATATTGCTTTATTCATTTTGTATGAACACGAGTCACTCCTTCACCTAAACTGATTAACCGTCCACTAACAGAAATCCATCTTGTTTGGGCTGAGGCTAAATTTACTGGCTTTTATCCAATAGACCCCATTACTGAAGAGTTACCCTGTCTAATCTTTACCTGAAACTGATAAAAAGGCGCTACAGAACGGCATATTATCAATAAACTGATGGCACTTAAGAATTAAAAATTTCATATGATCTCCCCCAGCAGTTTAATGTAAACATTGAACAGCATGGCACCAAACCATTTAAATGATATAGCCTTGAGGAGAAATTCCCCAGTAGCACTATCTAGAGCACGGGTGTCAAACTCGCCGTGTCATGTGATGTGTCGCGATGTATTGCGACTTTTTTTACATTGTTGGAGCTGGGGTGGGCGCGGCCTCCGTATGATGCAACCGGCCCACAGGCCGGCAGTTTGACCCCCCTGATATAGAGATTGAGCTAATTCAATCCCTCCAAAATAATGGGTTATATCAGAAGAACCTGAAAGGTCCTGTACAAGCAATTCCACCTTTCTCTGCATGTAAAGTACGGGGATTATCCCACCACCTAACCAAGGCACATTTAGGGCCAGGACCAAGGTTTACTTCGGTTAAAAATCAATTTTATTCAAGACTGCCTGGATCTGATTATCTATCAGCAGCTCAAGTACCCTTCCCTGAAAGGTGTTTGCCTGCTTTCTTTAATTAAGTTTGTACCATTCCTGTTTTTAAGAAGAAATGTATAAGCGCCTGGATCTAGCTAATCACTCCCTTTCTATTACTTGAATAAGCCACGAGAAGCAAAGTTTGAGCAAATAAATGCCTGTTTGAACTCTATGAAGTTCCTCGAGCACATTGTCATGCCTTAAAGCTGTCCTGGATTCCTCTACTGTCTTGTTGCCAAAACTGCAGAATCCAAGTCAAGAAGATTACAATAAATTTTGCCCTCAAAGGATCTTGATGGCATGTCACATGAAACTACCTTAGGTTCTCTTCTATTGGATGAGAACACAGAAGGTTCCACGTCACTTGGAAAAATTCACTGGATATCACCAAGAGAATACAGTGGTGGTGGAAAAAATGTAACAATGAGATTTTAATAGCATCCAAAAACTTTGAAATGAGTTTTGCTGCAGGTGTCTCTACTTATTTCAGCTTGGTACATATCAAGGATTTAGAAGAAGTTCAGAAGCTTGCTGTCTATGCCACAAAATTTCCCTTTATGCCACCTGGAATCAACTAGAATCCATTAATTTTCAGAATCATAATCTTAACTCTAACAGATTTCCCCATCCCTACAGCAAGTAATAATTGACAAAAGTCTAAAAAATTTAACAAATTTGACCTTTGCAAGGAATAGATTTAAAGTCCCCTAATTTCAAACTGCTATACTCCTTCCTTGCACCGCCCCCCAGAAGTCCATAGAAGATAGTCTACATGTGTTGACCTAGTTATGTCTATGTATGTCTGTGTTTTTTAAAGATGTGTGTGTGTATGTGTGTTAGCTGCTGCTGTAGCCTTTTAATAAGGCTTGAATATTGGTTCTGTTGTCTTTATATCATGAATATTGTAAATCACTATTGTAAGAAAAATCTTCCCTTCATAAACTTGATACTTAGAGTTGGTATCTTTCTGATTATTGTTGTAGATTTTGTTATATGAATAACCAATATCTTGAATATACATAGTAGTTAGTGATGTATCAAATCTCTGTCGTAAACAGTTTCCTTAAAAAAAAGTAACATAAAAAAGCAGTTGACATTAAAAATTAGTAATTATTGGGAACTATGTTAGACTCCAATATCCCAAACAGTTTTTTCAGTTTGAATAGCTACATAGCAAATAACATTTCAGTAGATAGTCATTGAAGAGCTAAAGTGACAAAAGCATTTCTCATTATTACTCTGTGGTTATTTGAAACACAAAAGCTGTCTTTGTCTGTATAGATAGCAACTTTTATTGCTGCATCTTGGAACCCTCAGTTGAGAAGAATGTAACTCAAATCTGGCTAATCCTCCGCATAAGAAAACATATTTAATATGTGGTTAATTCACTCAGAGAAACTAAACATTATAGAAAATGGTATAGTGGGAATGCTTTTAATTACATCTTATAGCAAGTATGTAACTTCTAGGCCATTACCATTGTACAAAATCCCAGTGAATATGGCAGAACTGAAGATTCAACAGGTGCAGGATTCAGTTAAGTAGAAATAAAATGTTAGCATTAAATATTTTAACATTACAGTGAATGTTTATCTTGGTATCAATCATTACATATAGTTAAATGGTAACATTTTTGTTTATACTTCTGAACAATCCACAGGTGTCTAGAATTTCTTCTTCAAAATGAAGCGAACCCTTCAATCCAAGATAGAGATGGCTATAATACTGTGCACTATGCTGCTGCCTATGGACACAGGCAGTGTCTAGAACTGGTAAGTATGTCTGAATCACTGCTGAGATGTTGCATTGCAAAAGTGGCTTCCAAGTATAACATGTTCTTAAATTTGCAAAGCTATTACCATTATTTTTTAACATTGAACAATGATGCATTTGTAAATTTGCCTAGGAATATGGCTATGCAGGAGACATACAAACATTTTCATTACTTTACTACTCCAACATAAAGTTGGAGAGTTTCGAGAAAGTAGGCATAATTAGAATCAACTTATGGAATTCTTCTGGATTGCAAGTTCAGAAGCCTATGGAATATATAGTGATGAGGAGATGAAAAAGGAACGCTCTTGTCATGGTCAAAACAGTCTTCCTTTGGGATATGAACTGAGGATGTAATGGGTGAAAATGTTTGGGACTAACTTCCTTGATAGCCTACTCAATGTATGCTCTACATTGTTTGAGAACACCCTTGATAGGTTAACTACCAAAGTAAGCTAGTATTTTCCCTAATTTGTCAAGAAATGTCAAATCATTATGATTCGTTCTTTGTAACCCACCCAAGCAACTATCAACTCTATCATATGCTGTGCAATTATTTAGTTGAGTTTCATACCTGCCTTTATTTAGGTTCCCCATAGCAATATACTTGGTGAGTACAAGACTGTTTGTGAAATTAGTTAGATAATAGTTGTTGTGTCACTATTTTTTTAGAAGATGCTGACCCATAGGAAAACAGGAGTATTTAAAGCTATTAAATTTGTAGCTTTTGACAATTTGCAAGTCTGAGTTCCCTTTTATTATCATGGGTTCAGCTTCTTTACTTTTAAAATAAGCATGCTGACCTGACTATCTACCAAATGTCAGTCCAGAAGTAAAAGTAGTTGTGTTCTCATAATAATGTCTCAGCACGAAAAGGAATGACGAGATTCTTGACTTTTACCATCTCTTTCTGTAGACAAGCATTCATAAAATATGTGAATGACAGAGCTAGGCATTAGTGGATAAGTGAGCATTATAGTAGTCTGCTTTTACTATGTTAAAATTAGTTTCATTTTACAATGAATTCATTCTTGATTGTGCTAATTCTTTTGAGCCTGCAGTGATCAGAAATAGTGAGTGTAATCATTCAGTGATATTTCACAATCATAAGATGAAGGGCTTTCTTTCAGGATAACCAGCATCTTGAAATGCACCCAGAAACCAAGTATCAGCCAATGTAGCTTACAGAGCAATGATGTCACATAGGCATTCTGAGATGTGCCCATTACTCTTTGCATCTCTGCATTCTGGTCTAGTTGTAGTTTCTGAGTGGTCTTTAAGAGCAACTTCCATTTAGAATGCATTGTGGTAGTCCAATTGTGAGATCACAAAGGGGTGCTTGATTATTTGGAGGATCTCTTGATTATCAACAAGTGCAAAGACAATGCCCTAGATGAATCTTTGCAAAGGCCTTCTTGACCATAGTTGCCACCTGCTTTTTGAGCAGGAAATGTGAATCCAAGAAACTCCCCAGATTGTACACTAGTTTCAAATGGGGAAGTACAGTCCCATGCAAGCTGAAGTTGGAGAATTCCCAGAATTGGGGGATCCAAATACACTGTCAAGATAGAGCCTGAATCTGTTTCTCCCCAGCCAGATTTGCACATTCTCTAACGTCGGGAGAGAAACATCAACAGCACTGCTTGGCGGGGGCCTAGGGCAAAACCTACAATATATCGATGGTACCAGACCCTAATCCAGAGAGCTCCAAAATCTTCAGCACGTCAACCCCTTCATGAGGTTTCAGATTGTACAACTACCCCCTATATATGACATGAAAATAATTTAATACTACTTTAATTAATATTATGATGAATAACAACATTCATAGTTATATTGATATAATGTATCAACAACAATAACAATAGTGGGTAGGCCCCTCAAACTTTGGGGTTGATATTGACCACTTTGTGGATTCCTGCCCTAAATTGATAGATGACCTCTCCCAACTGATGTTAAATAGACGGGTGAGAGCATCAAACCCTGAGACCCGTCACCAGTGAAACTGGCAACTTACTAGTGCTTTAATATGCATAATCTCAGATACCTAATTTGTGTGATTATAGCTGCAGATCAAACACAGAGGACTCAGAGTCATAACTCTACTCCCCAAAGGCACATTATTCCTTTTTTCAAATGTGTCAGTAAATAGATATTATGAACTAATGTTGAGCCAGTTTAGTCTAACAAATCCTGTTGCCTGGAGGTATTTATACAGAAACTTGGCAAAAGCATTTTTCCAGGACATCAATTTTTATAGTACCATATAAAATTATAGAAAATTCCCATGGTAATTTATCTTCAATTAGCATGAAGAAGTAAGTTTGTTAAGAGGTAGAAAATCATTAGCAGTTTTTTACGTTTCATTTTCTTCAGTACGTTTGTCAGTGCCTATTTTCTTGCAACTGAAAACCTAAAGAGCTCTCAATTTTAACTTTGTGTTTATGCTTGACGTTACATCAGACTTCAGTATTTTCAGCAGCAACCCAACGAACCTTTATTTACCTGCATCTCATCTCCTTTCTGATTAATAGCTCGATGGTATTTAAAAAAACACCACCGATTTTTTTCCATTAAAAAATGACTATCTCCATGTCCTTTTCATTCAGAAATCAATTTGTCGCTTTGTATAAAAAAGATTTCTAGTGTTTTCATGTTGATTCTTGGGTAACTGGGTCATATTCATGCATTAAGATAAAAATAGTCAGAAATAATAAAATTAGCTTTTATTTGGAAGGCCTTTGGGAGAATGAGCAGCAAAGACTGAGAGCGGAGTTAGTAGGCCTTTTATTTTTAGAGTTTATGTGTCTGAGATTAATACAGTCATAGCGCATGAAACTGAAAACCAATGGTACTCACACCATGCACTCGCAAAAATCTAATGAAATCTATTGCAGTTCTTGCTGAGGTCTGTTTCTCTTGACATCTTAACTGAAACACATTAAAAGAATGCTTAAAAGACAGTGGCATCTGCCTTCCAATGAAGGTGGCAGCTTGTCTGTCTCACACAGATATACCGTAGTGACAGCATTCCACTCAAAATGTTCAGTTCAATTATCATTTCATGTGTCAGTACATTGCACACACTCTAGTTGGTGTCACGCAGGCAACAGTGAGTAGCCTCTAAGATTAGTATTCTTAGCTTGAATAGAATAGTGTGAGTGTGCTTGTGGTGAACAGGGCTTTGATTGAATTCCTGATAGCCGATATTTGCTAAATGTGCTGATATTATTCTCAGCATTTGTATGGAATTTACATGTGGCACAGCTACAGCTGTGTTCAGTAATCTGATAAACTGATCTACATCTGAAAAGTACTAAGTATGTGATCAAATCAAATCTTTATTACATTGTAGTCCAGCATAAGGTGGGTTGGATACAATCAGTATAAGGACTATAGGGTACATTAAAAAGCATAAAAGGTATATTGAAGTCTAATTTAAAAAGAAAAATACCCTGAACATATATGTTATGTATATATAAAACAAGTCTAAAAAAATCTAAAGGGTTGGAGTCCAAACAAAATCTGTGTTTCCCTACATCTACCTAATGTTGCTATTCTTCCAGATATGTGTGAAATAAAAGAAAAACATTGACAAAACTAAGGTTAAGGGAAAGGATACATAGATCTGAATGCAAGTAATCTGATCTTGTCTGGATGAATACATCCTTGTGGAGTGATGAAAAGGCTAAAATCATGTCAGAAAATATATAGTAAATTGGTATAATCTAAGTTCTGATTGTGTATGAAATTGAAATATATAGGTTGGTGATAGTTGCATGTTGTGTTCCAATGACTGGTGGTAATATAATAACCGTAATAGTTTGGGTGGGAATTACAATATTCAAAATTACAACATTTTGAATAACTGCAATTTGCTCGAGCATTAATAACAATGGTATATTATTATTAACCACATAAAACAATTGCTTCAAAAAACAACGAACGTTTTATAATGTGTATGTAGACAAAAACATAATTACAAAGAATGAAATAAAAAATCAATTTACAGTTAAAATGTTAAAAGGCAGACAAAATGTAGGGTAATTCTGAGAGAAATAAAACATTGTTTTGGAAGTACATGAAGGAAGCTAAACAAAGACCTTCCACCACCAGAATGCATGACATTAAAAATAGAAGTCATTTAGTGATTAAATGATTTGGGGATGAAACTAAAATGAAAGAATGCTGGAAGAACTATTTTAGAGATTTATGATTTGTTCTTTAGTAAGTTATTGAAAAATACATGATTTAATTTGTGTGATGCAGTGAAAAGAGTATGGATCAGAAAATTAATGTATCAATTATACCTAAATAGTTAAAAATCAGAGCAAGTAGATGACTTTGTCTATTTGATAGAATGTTTTCTTAAGATGGGAAAGTTGTTGGGAAAAGAGGAAGCATAAAAATAATGATCTGTTGTAAGGAATGAATATTTGTCAAAAGCAATACTTTTTATATATAGAAGAGTGCTTCTGTACGTTTTTTTTGGAAGTGAGTCAAATGGGCCTGGTATGTCAGGAGAAATCTAAAAATAGTTGAATATAAAAAACAAGAAAATATATATGACTGGCTGAGGTGAGTCAGCACTACAGAAGAAATGCTTTGAAAGTTTTTGGTTAAAGAGAGAATGAATGAGGATATAATTGAATGGGTGAAGAGAAAGGAAAAAAGAGGAAGTCATAATTTGGTGGTGTTGATATGATTTGGAAAAAGAGGTGGGAAATTTATAAAACAAAAGATAATAACTGAGAGCCAGTTTGGTCTAAGATGCTGAACTAGAAACTGGAAGTCAATGAGGTCTCTTTTGGCAAGAAAACCATCTGGGTGATTTTGGGCCAGTCACTCTCAGCCAACCTACCTCACAGGGTTATTGTTGTGGAAAAAAATAGGAGGTGGGAGCATTCTATATCGAGCTTTGAGTTGTATAAATAAAGATGCAATGTAAATGTTGCTGTTATCTTCCTTGCAATCCCTACATAACTTCCCAGATGTTCTGAAGAGTCCCCCATGTTTCAGAGCAAATTAGAAGATAGGAAAAGTTTTAGGGAGGACCAATTCACAAAAATCATTTCCTTTCAATCTAGGTTTAGTATCTCTTATTAATTCAGGGGACATATGTTAAATGTGCATGTTATGTGCTTCACCATAGATATAAATGGTTTCCTTCTTTTATTTGTTATAGCTTCTGGAGAAAACAAATAACTTTTTTGAGGAATCAGATTCAACATCAGCAAGAAGTCCTTTGCACTTAGCTGTAAGTATAGATTGGGATAAACACTGTTCTAATAAGATCTATTGGTTATTACTTGTTTTCTTTGAGGCATACCCAAATCTCTCTAACCAAATTCATGGGTCAAAGGCCAAGATCCCAAGTGAAAACATTGCTATTGCATGAAAGCTAGCACTTTCTAAAAAAACAGAAGCCTCCTCTTAGAGATGGGGAACCGGTCCAAGTCAGATTTATTTAAGCTAGTTTTGGGACTGATCTAAATATATCACTGGTTAGAATAACTAATCCAAGAATTGTGTGAGGATTCTTTACTATGTCCAAATTTTTCATATAAGGAATGTCTTTATTAAATTCTCAACTGGACAAAATTACGCCTCTCAGCTCAAAATGTTTTCAACCAAGGTACCTCAAATGGCCTAACTTACAAAATGCTGGGATCTATCACTACAAAAAGAATGAACATTTTATTTATTTATTTGTTCAATTTCTATGGCCATCCATTTCAGGCAATGACTTTGGGGAATCTGTGGCTGCTTCAGCATTGCCAAGCTTTTGCCGCTTTACTGCCACTATCACACTGCTGTGGTCATCGACCTGCTCCTTGAGAAGGAAAAGGGGAGGGAGATTTCCAATGCTCATTACCAGCTTCCCACAAGGAAATTCAGTGGGAAGCCAGTAGGAAGTCATAACTCACTTCAGCTCCAGCTGATTTTTTTTGTCACCTATGGTCATTCTGTTTATGTAGTTAAGGAAATATCGCTAAAATGATGACCCAATGGATCACAGGTTCTCTAGTTAATATTAAATGTAGTTTTGTGCACTTAAGAATTAATTTCAGGACATCAGCCCAGCTGCAGCTGCACATACAGTTAGAGAAGTAAAAGTGGATAAGCAAGCAAAGCAAGCAAAACCATGCTATAGTGAACAATATTGACTGTGGCCTTTGCTTAACTAACCATGGTGTTCGCCCTTATTGCCACGTTCATTTAACGATGGCCGCAAAAAAGTCATAAAATTGGCAGACAGGTATATGGCTGGTTCCATTAGGCGGTAACTCGAGGACCATCTGTAAAATACTTTTTAGGGAATCTGAGAAAATTTTGAAGGTTTAAATTGAATTGTTTATATAAGTTATTTACAATTAATTGGCCCATTGCTGATCTCGGAATGGGACAACTCGCCACAAAGCCAATTCGCCATGGCCAACTTGCCACAGCCAATTTGCTGCAGAACAATTCACCATGGCCTACTCATCAACTTGCTGTAGGACAATTTAACAATTCACTTTAATTATTTAAAATAATAAAAAATACATTTTAATTTCTGTCATTCACATTTCATTTTGTCTCCTTTGGCATCCTTTCTTTCATGATTCCATTCTACTACCTCCCAGGGTTCTTTTGGATTGGTGTGAGCTATAAAAACATTTTAAAAAAAAAATTAAAAAATGTTTGTCACCCAGTTCAGATTCTTTTCTATTGGGATGCACGTGTTACTTATTTCCAGGGCTTTTTTTCTCATAGAACGCTTAGAACGGAGTTCCGGCACCTTTTTTGGATGGAACCTTGTAGGGTAAGCAAGGCAGGTTGTATGACATGTGTGAGTTCCGGCACCTTTTTCTTTTACAAAAAAAGCACTGCTTATTTCCAAAAATTATTCTAAATTCATTTAATTTTTAATCGGTTAAAATCCCTATGGGATTAGTTTATGTACCAGTTTTAATTATCTTTTTAAAATGCAATTCCAGAGGAAACCCCTGAAAAGTATAGTTTATTTTGAAGAGGTAAATATCACATCGTGAAACGAGTTTTACCAGACTAATGAGATTTCTTCACTGTTCAGTTTTCCTATCAGGAGAGATCTTGATGTGTTCTCAATGTTTGAAAATCACTGGTCTTAAGTAGCTCATTTTATTTGCTAGGCTTATAATGGTCACCATCAAGCATTAGAGGTGCTGCTTCAGTCATTAGTAGACCTGGATATCAGAGATGAAAAAGGACGTACTGCCCTGGACCTTGCTGCATTTAAAGGACACACGGAATGTGTTGAAGTGCTCATCAGTCAGGGTGCTTCTGTCACAGTGAAAGACAACATCACACAACGAACCCCACTCCATGCCTCAGGTAGGTGAGATGCTATTATTTTGATACATTGACTACAGCTAAAAAGAACAGTATGTTGAAAAGCTCATGGGGATATCGGCTATGACCAAGTTTGGATTCTTTTTAAGCAGAAAAACGTCTTACCTCCTTAATAGTGGGAGATAACTGCAACAAAAATTGCAAACTGGTTTACATCTATTCCCATTGGTAAAGAAGGTCATTTTGTGTATTGTATGACATAACAATTCAAGTTAAAGAGAGAAACAAATTATAGCCATTTTAGAAAATTACTATTCCACGTGAGTTCTTCATGAATAAGAAAATATAATAAGAGTGAAAATCTCTAAAGTTTGTTTCCCCTGGAAATCCTCTTCCTTTTTTAATGAGCTATGCTCAAAATGAATTTTTACTAAATCTCCAAAAATGAAGAAATAAAGTAAGCACAACTTCTTACAGCTAGTCTATGATTTATTACTACAATTGGAACTGGAATTTCCATCACTAAGCGATACGGTCGATAAGTGAGTAATCCCATGATTGTGCCATAGTCATGTAAGTTAATAACTCTGGTCATTAAGTGAGTCACACTGTCGTTGAGCAAATCTAGTTTTCCCCATTGACTTTACTTATTGGAAGCCAGCTGAGGAAGTCATAAATGGTGATCATGTGACCCCAGGACCATGCAACCGTCATAAATACATGCCTGTTGCATGCTTACATGAGCATGGGGACACGACAATTGTAATGGTGAGGGCCAATTATAAGTCACTTTTTTAGTGTCACTGTAATGTCAAATGATTGCTAAATAAATGGTTGTTAAAGGACTACAAAGGTATTCCCAAAACAGAGGTGGTGTGAGATTGGACATCTATAGTGAATTATGATCTTATTACCAGTTCATCAGATTATCATGATTTATTGCAGGGTTGAGCAGTAATGACTCTACAGATCTTCTGACATGAGTGCATGATCATTTTGTCCAACCAAACAGTAACCCAACACTTCATAATTATATCACTGAAATGAAGAAAGCTTAGCATAACCAAAACTGGATTGGCCTGTGAAGTTCCACTCAAGTTCGAGTCCTTAGAACAAATTCCTGGGTTCAGAATTCTGTCCCACCTGAACCAGGCTCCTATTGGACTGTGAATTAGAGTTGACAAATCTGTTTCTCCTCTGACTTGTACTTTAGGCATTTTGAATTTAGATCAACTCGTCTG
This sequence comes from Vipera ursinii, assembly GCF_947247035.1. NCBI lineage: Eukaryota > Metazoa > Chordata > Lepidosauria > Squamata > Viperidae > Vipera > Vipera ursinii. Next base: position 173,127,684 of record NC_139512.1, on the reverse strand, counting down.
TAATTTGATATGCCTACTTAATTTTCCTTATGCCATAGTTTAGAACTGATTATATATATATATATATATATATATATATATATATATATATATATATATATATATATATAGCTGTTTCTCCATTTGTTTTAGAGTAGTTAACAAGTAAACCAAGTACTATATAATATTTCGCATTGAAATGATCCATTATCTTAGCATAGCCTGATAGAGACCTCTGTTGGCTGAATATAAGTTTACATTGTCCACCAGTAACAGTTGAAGCAGGCCATATTTGACTATAATTAAATAGGATTTCTTTATAATAGAAACTCAAAATTGCTGCTGCTGCTATTGGCCATATGTCTTTGGGTGCTACTGCAGTGTTGAAATCAATTTTGAAAAATATAATGTACATACAAAAATCTGAATGTCGTTTCTCAACTCTATATTTTCTCATCCCATCAAAGAAAATATGTATTTGGCTCTTCTTCCTATGATAGTCAATATTTTTGGAGAATAAGATTAAATAATTGAAATATTAATGAATATGAATTAAATCACCAAAATTCATATCTAAATTTACTTCTTATATTAGAGGATGAACTTCAGGGGTGAGTATATAGGGATATTTTTTCCCCTTAATGGATTATTTATAGACATTTTTTCTAAATATTACTTGATACAAGCTTGACTCCTTCACGGCTTTTATTTGAAAAACATTTAAAGTATGTCTTTTCCCTTTATAGTCATCAATGGGCATACATCATGTCTACGACTTTTATTAGAAGTAACAGATAACCCTGATGTAGTGGATGCCAAAGGACAGTAAGTTTGTTTCATTTTGAAATTTATAATTTGAGTGACCTTGAGAACATTTTAGGCAGTAGCATTTAGATATCGATGGTGGCTATGTTCTCATTCAAGGATGTTCAGAAGTTAATTTAATATCTTCAGATTAAGATAAGGATTGTGTCCCCATGCCATGGTTAGCCAATTAATGGTGCTGTTATCAGTTGTTCAGCTAATAACACTGGAGGCAAAGAGGAGAAAAGCTGGATGCAAGAGTTACAACTGTAAGAAACTGGTGAGGAAGGACAAGAATCATGTTTAAGTCTGTATGAGGCAAGAAATCGAAGAAGCAAATTTGCAGCAACCCTAAGGAAATGAAATTGCAGTTAGCATTGCACTGCCAATCTATGTTCAGTAGATGTTTTTTCTGGGATTTCTGCTACAGAAAGCATTCCACCGCATGCCAGATGCCAGACGTGTGTTCTTTATTTTACATCTTAGACCAGAGGTCTTCAAACTTGGCCCTTTTATGACTTGTGGAATTCAACTCCCAGAATTCCTCAGCCAGTGTGTCTGGCTGAGGAATTCTGGGAGTTGAAGTCCACAAGTCATAAAAGAGCTAAGTTTGAAGACCCCTGTCTTAGACAAATGGTAGTGAGAATAAAAGTTTCAAGTAAAGGACTCTTTAAGAATGCAGACTGAATGTGCCTCCTATTAATATGAACCAGAATCTTGAAAGATGACCCTACTCTGGCTCCCTGTGAATCTCTTTTCTTGGAGTCAGTTCTTGTATATGTGATTATATCCAGCGGTGGGATTCAAATATGTGAACAACCGGTTCTCTGCGTGGATGCTGTTTCCGGAAGTCCATTCTGGGCCTGGACAACAAAAAATTAGGTACCGGTTCTGCCGAAGTGGTGTGAACTGGCTGAATCCCACCACTGATTATATCCTATAACCTAAGCCAGGAAAGCCATTTGGGTGACTTTGGGCCAGACCCCCTCTCTCTCTCAGCCCAGCCCAACTCGCAGGGTTGTTGTAGGGAAAATAGAAGGAGGGAGGAGGATTAGGTATGTTTGCACCATCAGCAACTTCAAAAGGAATACAGGCGGGGTAAAAAAAATCTAATAAATAAATTTAAAACTTGTACATATAGAAAAATAGCACATATTTCTATATACAACAGATCTCTCTCTGGCTTCCCCATGCCTCTTCCCCTCGGAATATCCAGCTGAAGGGCAGAAAACATTTTTTTTCCTCTAGATTTTATAAACTGACTCTGATAATACTGCAGTGTGACAAAGAATTAAAATCCAGAGGCTGCTTCATAAATATATCTATATGTTATGGGCAATAGGATAGAATAGAACTACCATAACATTTTGTCCCTCCGTTTTCTCCCATAATGGACAAATTTGAAATGGGCAAATTCCCAAACAGATATTGGAAAATGTTTCCACATAAACCTTTTTATGTAGACTCTGAGCTGTTCCATAAATTGAACTTTACATTTATTTTTTTCAAAAATAAGGTTCAGAATTAAGCATAACATTTTACAAATAAATGATTCAGTGATAATATGGAAGCTTTTTAAATGCAGTCTCATTTCAAATAAAAATCTTAGCCACATACAAAGGTTTTATTTACTATCATTAACTATAGTTTTATTTTATTTATGTACAGTGTTACTACTGTGTTTTGAATTTTTTTAAATTACTGGTAGTAGGAGATATGTTTGGGATAGAAATTTAACATGCTCTTTTATTTCCATAATTGTAGGTTGGATTGATGTCTATTCCTTTTCATATTCATTTTAGAGTTAAGAATACCCAAACAGAAACAATTAATTTAGGAGACGCAGCACTAGGTAAAGAAATAAACATTTGCTGCTCATTTTTAGATAATGGACAAAGACTGAATATTAATGCTTCATGAACATCCAATATTATTGAATCTAGCTACCTCTGGCAACATGGAGAGTAACTAACAAGTATTACAATGAATGAATGAACCTTTATTGTCAAAGTACAACCGTGTATAGATTGAGATTAGCTGAGCCTCCCTTCGTGCTCCCACCCCCCAACTCACAATGTTTGGAGAAGTGGCAAATACTTTTGGATAATGCATCAAATAAAGTCACAAATTAGGAATATATGATGACAGTTATGGGCCTCTCATTTTTTAGAACTCCGCTGATGCTAGCTGTGGCTTATGGGCACATAGACGCTGTTTCTTTGTTACTTGAAAAAGAGGCATCCGTTGATGCAGCTGATATCCTGGGATGTACTGCTTTACATCGAGGGGTAATTTCTCATTTTATTTTGTATTTCTGCTGTATTTTTTTCAATTGCACATATGGCTAATAATAGTAGAGAAGAACACAGAACGCTAAAGCTGACTTTGATTCTAACATACATCATGCAAGCCTCTGATTGCAAGCTGCTTAGGACCAGAAACAATGACCTGGAATCTGATGGATAGCCTTTGCTAGAAACTGCTCTATTAGATGCCTAAATTAGCCCTTTTTTTCTTTTTCTAAAGCAGTGTTTTATAAAAGAATGTGTATAATATGTATCCTGATTGGAGAAGAAAATATGACAAAAACTGTGCAGTACACAGCTATATAGCACTTCCCTGGAGAGAGAGATTGGTCATACTATTTAGAGTTAAATATATGTTGGAGTTGGGAAAAGTACCAGAAAAATGCCTTTATGGAGATGCAATCCAGATTTTTAGATAGAGAGGCAGAATTTTGGTAATCCAAATTTTAATTACTTATTATCAAGGCTTTAAGGTTTTGTGATGATCAGAAGAAAGACAGTCCTTTTTTGAGGGGGCTGTGCTCATAGTTTTACACATCGGATTTGTCAAAAATCCTTCACGCATAGCACAGTGGCTTCATAGTAAGATTGTGTATGCCTACTGACATACAGTATGTCAGTGTTTTATTTAGCACATCTAATCTAAGTTCTTCTATTTTTCAAATTTAAATAATGAAATACTTAGAACATGTTTTTCAAAGATGCCTCATCCTCGTATTTATTTAATCATTTTTTTCAAGTAACCCAATTTTAAAAAATTTCTTATATTTCCAAGAATGCACGTGGAAAAATTAAAATAATTCCTAGCAGTGCACCATCACCATAAACACCTTAGATTGGCTCTTGTGGATGTCATTACTGAAAATGTCATTACTCCCAGCATGCTTGGAACACTTTTGAAAATTGTGGTGTTTGTACTGATAGTGATAGGAGCTCTTGGTCTGGAAGTCTGGAAGGCACCCTGATGCATATTTTATAAAGAATACTAAAAATTATTTCCTTTCATTAAACTTTAGAGAAGACAGAATCCATAGTCCATGTTTCCATATATGCAAGTTACTAAAAAAATCTTTGTCACTGACTGCCCAAGTTGATCGTGTTTATTTCAGAAACAACCCAAAACGTTATCATTAATATTTCAAACAAGCTTTTCCAGTTACTACAAAAAAAATAATAATAATCAGTTTTTGTTTATATTTATTTGGGATTGTTGATTATCTTATGTAGCTTTATGAGATGAAAGGCATATTTTATTAAAATGAATCTAATTTTTAAATTTTATTTGAAAAAGATTATGACAGGGCACGAGGAATGCATTCAAATGCTGTTGGAACAAGAAGTATTAATTCTATGTAAGGATGCCAGAGGCAGGACACCTCTACATTATGCAGCAGCTCGTGGTCATGCCACATGGCTGAGTGAATTAATACAGATGGCACTTTCAGAAGACTACAATTTTAAAGATAATCAGAATTATACACCATTGCACTGGGCTTCTTATAACGGTAATCTTTTATGTCAAGCAGATATTTATTGCTGGCTATAAAGTTTGGTATGGGAAATTGCATGCAAAGAGAGATTACAGAGCTTCTAAAATAAAAGATATCAGAGATTTGGCACCATTCCCAGATCAACGCCGTGTCTTTATGATCTACATTGTCTCCATTTGACAGTTGACCCAATTTCTTGCGAATGGTCCAGTTTTCAATCTGACACTCTGAAGCTCTAAGCTGTTTTTCAGTTGGTCAGAATTTCCCCTTCCCTGTTGCAATACAACAAGTCTCCAGGTTAAGAATGCCCCAGTTTAAGGATGACCTTAAGTTAAGTTAAACATACAGTGATTCAAGTTAAATTCACAGTAGTTCAATTCATTACACCATACTACTTAGACAGTATTATACAATAATGTTGTCCTGGCTTACATACAAATTTGACTTAAGGACAGACCTTGGAAATGGAACTCATTCTTAAACTGGGAACTATCTGTGTTTTGAACATACTGGTGCTTTGTATTGAGCAATATGATGGAATTGTGGCAGCCCTCCCAAACAGCAATCACAATCATTTTTTTATATTACCAAATGAATAAAATTATTTTATTTAAAAAAAACAACTGGGAGTCATAAAGCATATGCAGACTGTCTCAGGTTTAGTAGCTTGTATCTTCAGATCAATCACTTTGGAGAAGTTTTTTCTAGTCAGCATGAGAAATATGCTGACTAGAAACGGAGGGCACCGTTTTGATTCTGGATAAAATATCAAACTGAATGGTAAAGTATAGTTCTTTTGACAATACTAAGTATTTTTTTTTGTTTTGGAACTTGAAATTATCATCTAATCTCTTACAGGAAATGAAAACTGTATAGAGGTACTTCTGGAACATAAAGCTTTTTGCAACTTTAATGGAAACTCTTTTTCTCCATTGCACTGTGCGGTGTAAGTAGAAATAGCTATCAATTTCACTTCCTATAGCATAGGCTGTGTGCCAAGCTAAGCTGGAATTTAAAAATAATGAAGTTTTGAGATAATGCTATTTTTATAATATTAGCCCCCCCCATCCAAACATCCACACAGTTATCAGCAATTAAAATGCCTTCTCAGCAAATTTCTGTAATAGGTAATGTACTATTTTCATTATAATTTATGTACTTTTGATTGCCAGTTTTTCTGTACCATAAACTTTAATTTCAAATTGTGCTTGGAGGTTTTTAATAAAAGCAAAAGTAAAGATGGCTTTGACCTGAACTGAACATTAATGAGACATGGTCATAATTATTTTCATTTTTTGCCTGTAGTACAAAAGTGGTTGGCCATTACTTTGAGGCTAATATCTATAGCCTACAGTATAATATACTCTGTTGATCACCCATCCAAGTATTAAATGGGCACAGATCAGAAACAGGAAAAAGTCTTGGGACACCTTGAACATTAATATATTTATTACAGAAACATTTGGAGTTAACTCATGATTGCTGAGTGGATGTTTGATTACTGGAAATAAATTGGAGAAGACCTACTTAGTGACAATGAGTTTGCATAGTGATACTATGTTAAGAACCCCCACTCTCTCTTTAATCAATGCCTGGGGATGTTATTATCCTTAATAATACTGAAGTAGTCAAAGTAAAAATGGGGACAGAGTATTTAGCTCTCTTGTTTGTATTATTGTGGCTTTGTCTGTTATTGCTGCTAACTAGCTATGAAAGCAGCATCCCAGAGTGGCAGAGTTATGTGAACAGGAAAGCTACAATAAGAAACAAATTAAAAATATATTACCTTGCTTTAAATGCGTATCTTTTAAGGAAGTCATTTCACACATTTCTATTAAAAATTATAGGCCTATTTACTGTATGTAATGTGTATAAAGGGGAAAGTGAATGTACAAAGAAAGAAGTGGGAATGTCCTCATTTGTGTTTTGATTCTCCTTCTGTTTCCATATTCATTTATTGTAATTCCTGAAAAAACCAATGGAGTGTGATTTGTGTGCATTAGTGGTTCTTTGTTCTTGCATGTGAACATATAGGCAGTTCTAAGGAGAATAATATGTAAAGATCAGTTAACCAGTTCAGTTATGATTTATAAATTGTACATGTACTGTGCAGATTGTGCTATGGACAAAGCTATAAATCTAAGGCTACCAAAATTCTGGACTGAAGTGTAATGATAAGCCTGCATTGAAAATAAACCCAGGGAAATCCAGTTGAAGTATGCTATCAGATTAATGAAATAAATTACATTGAATTAAATAGTATCCTTCTTTAACAGAATAAATGATCATGAAAATTGTGCTTCACTACTCATTGGGGCATTTGGTGCTGGCATTGTCAATTGCAAAGATGAAAAAGGAAGGTAAGAATTACTTTGATGAAGTGTTGTGCAGTCTAGTAATTTGTTTTATTCATTAAATTTCTATGCTGCCCATCTCACTGATACAGCGATGCTGGGTAGCTTATAATAAAAAGTAAAAAAGTGATAGAAAACAATTAAAATCAGAAAAATTGAGTAGAAAAACTAAAAATCACGATGATGGGCACCTTGTGGTGAGGATCTTTTCTGTCCAATCAGCCACCTGAAATGGAGCAGGCCCCTATTGGAGCCTTAGGCCAGGTAGCAGAGCCAGGGTTTTAGGCTGTACCAGAAGGCCAAGAATGTGGGCAGAGACCTCACCTCTAATATATAATTCTCACCTCTAATATATAAATGTATATAATGAATTATAGTTCCATTCAAAAATGGAGACAGTGGTTTGTATTCATTTATTAATGGAAAATCATTTCATATGTCAGTAAAATGGAATGAAAAAACATTTAAAAAATGTTTCCTCCCTATTGAGCACCCCGTGGCCCACTTACCTCACTCAATTGTCCAAAAGCACATTGATTTGTGCTTAGAGTGTAAGCCGCCCTGAGTCTTCGGAGAAGGGCGGAATATAAATGGGATTTTTTTAAAAAAGAGGATTGCTAGAAGAAACAAAAAGAATTCTATTTCCACTAATAAAGCTTTTCAGCAAGTCATAGACACTTGTTTCAGTGAAGAAATACCAATTTGATTGTATTTGATGGGTTGAAATATTACTAGTGAACTCTTAAAAAGCTGGGGTTATCAATTTCATAGATGAAGAGACAGGAGAGGGGAGGAGGGGAGAAGAGGAAGAGAAGAGAAGAGAAGAGAAGAGAAGAGAAGAGAAGAGAAGAGAAGAGAAGAGAAGAGAAGAGAAGAGGAGGTTTATTGGCCAAGTGTGATTGGACACACAAGGAATTTGTCTCTGGTGCATAAGCTCTCAATCAAACAACAAAGTGATAGGTCACAGATCATAAATCATAGTTACAATAATTAATCACAAGATATAAACAACAAGTAATAAATCATAAGATACCAATAGAAGAAGAGAGTAGGATAGATGAGAAGATGAGAAAGAATGAGAAATGAAAAAGATGAAAAGATGAGAAAGATAATAGCAATACAGCCTTCTACAAGGATAAATATCTTTAGGCCTAAGACAGTGCTGTGGGAATTAGCATAGTGATACTGTTGATAATTAGTGCTGAACTCAGCTAAAACCAAGTATTGACTGCCTTAATAAAGAAATCTTCACAGAAATTTTGTAACAAAGCTTTGTCAGTTGTGGCTCCTCACCTTTTATTTTATAAGGTTTACACTTGTCTCCTTTTAAGTAATTATTAAACCCTATCCATTTTCTTTAGGAGTTGAAGAAATCAGATTTGTGTTGCTATTGAGCATCCCTGGTTTTTTGTGGCTTTTGTTCTGTGCTGAATTTCTTTTACCTATGAATATTACTTTATTTTAAATGATAATATATTTTGTCCTGAAATATTAGATTAAGATATGGTTTAGAAATAAAGATAAATGATAGAAATAATAAATCACTTAAGTAGCCAAATGTTTCTATGTTCCATTTTTTTCCTAGAACTCCACTTCATGCAGCAGCCTTTGCTGATCACATGGAATGCTTGCAGTTACTTTTAAGTCACAATGCACAAGTAAATGTTGCAGATAATTCAGGGAAAACTCCACTTACCATCGCTGCTGAAAAGGGGCATGTAGGGACTGTAGGTAAGGAACTGCTTCCTAAGAACTGAATAGAATTGATATCATTATATAGGTCTTTATGTTAGGTTAAAAAAAAGCTATCTTTATTGCTTCCGTGTATGACGTCTGCAGATCTTTCAAACTTCATATGTTTGCTGAGATTTTCAGTACATTGTTTATTACTTGGGTGGAATGCATACAGAGGATTAATTGGCAACTTCCTTAGAAGAAAGGCAGGTCAGTAGAAGACTAAGAGAACTTCAAGAGAAAAAGGCAGAAGACAGAGAAGCCATTGAGTGTTGGAGGGGAAAGAAAAGAAAAAGTGATAACCAGTATGTGAGAAAAGAAAACAATATATCAGAAGGTCTAAACAACCACTCTGATTCTGTAAATAAAGCATGAAGGAGGAATTTACTGGTGTACTGTTCAGAAAAATGCATGCATTCACCCACATACACCCCACATGCAGATGTGTGTACTATGATATTCCTTTACAGAAGAAGCAACATTAAGCAAAGCGCAAAAAAATTGAATAGTGAGTGAAATCTAAGTAAATCTAGTTTACACTGACTAGATTTATCTTTACCTTTCCATATCTTTCTATCCTTGCTTCTACCCACACATCACTTCAAACAAGATCTTTAAATTTGCTATCTCTCTCTTTTTAGGATCTCCTTAACTCCATCCAGCTATATCTTTCTCCATTTTCTCCTTCCTTTCATTTCATTCCAATATCTATTTTTTTAGATATTTGGTTTGCAATTCAGTTTTATTAATTTATTATTTTTTTCTATATGACCAGTCCACTCAATGTGTTTTCACAGTGGCCATTCACTTTTGTATTCAGTCCACATTCATTTATCCAGCACCCATTTATTGTAAACTATCTCTTCTGGTTTTACCTCGTATATTTTCAACAAATATTCCTTGCAATATGTTGATATCAGCAGTTGCGCATCTTAAAATTCCCCATCCATTTACCTGTCTTTATTAAATATGCTATCATTTTAAAGAGAAACTATTATATAATCTATTCATATAATGTCATTCTTAAATAAAGTTTTAATTATTCATTATCAACTGGTCCTCTGACTAATGTAAAATATAAAATTCCCATCATTTGTACTATGCTACCAGGAAAGAGCATATGAGGGAACACATCAGCAATATAAAAAACTAGTTACTTTATTATTTTGGAACAGTAGCAATGAAATGTTAAATATATATAAACCTTTATTGTCAAAGTACAACATGTGTACATTGAGATTAGCTGAGCCTCCCCCTGTGCTCTCTCCCCCCAACACACAGTGACAACAAACCCTCCATCCCACCACACTATGTGAACCAACTACACCACACACTGGCCTCCCAAGTCAATTCTGCATAAGATTACATCCCATTCAAAAGCCTAACAGCCCACGGATAAAAGCTATTTTTCAGCCTGTTGGTACGGCTGGCTATATTCCTATATCTCCTACCGGATGGTAGGAGAATAAAGAGATACCGTCCAGGGTGTGAGTCATCCCTGAGAATCTTCCTCACTCTTCCAAGGCAACGAGCCCTGGCGATGTCATCCAGTGGTGTCAGGGAACAGCCCACAATGTCTTGTGCTGTGCTCACTACCCTCTGTAATAAAACAATCATTTAAAGCCTGGTTATCTCTAGTCTGGACTACTGCAATGCACTCAACATGGGGCTACCCTTGAAGAGCATTCAGAAGCTTCAACTGGTGCAAAGTGCAGCAGCATGGGCAGTTCTTGGCGCTCCAAGGGGCCCATGTTACACTAAGCTGCACTGTCTGCTGGTTCGCTTCTGGGTACAATTCAAGGTGTAGCGTATCACCTTTAAAACCCTGCATGGCATGGGTCCAGGTTATTGAGGAACTGTCTCATTCCACTGAGACTGGCCTGCCCCATCCGCGTCAGCATGTTGAAGGCCCCACCAGTCAAGGAATTCCAGCTGATAGGGTCTGGGAGAAGAGCCTTCTCTGCTGTTACTCCTGTCCTTTGGAACATCTTACCCACTAGGTTGAGATCGTCTCCTATCCTTCTGACCTTTGCAAAGCCTGAAGACCTTAGTGTACCAGACGACTTGGAGCATCCCACTGGAGGTGGTTGATGAGTTAAGAAGGAATCCCACCTCCTCCGCTGCACAACCTGTTCCCTCCCTTCCCAACTTTTAACTATAATTTTATTTTTCATTGCGATTTCCATAATTATTATTATAGAAATATTTATCTTTTGTGACTTTAGCGCTTTTAATGCCGTAAGTCTCCCAGAGTCACTTTGAAATGAGATAGGTGACAAATAAATTTAATTAAATAAATAAATGAATAAATAAATTTATCTCTAAAGCAATTTTTGAAGAAATTATAAATTGTTTACCATACAGGCTTATGGATGTTCAGGATTCAGAAAACATAAAATATGGAATAAAAACTGATTGTCTGAGCAACTGAATTTATAAGCTGCCCCATTCCAGATGACTTTGGACAGCTTTACAAAATTCAAACAACAGTACCAAATAACCATAGCAATAGAAGTAGTCAGGGCTTTTTTTTCTTATAGAATGCTCAGAACGGAGTTCCGGCACCTTTTTTGGATGGAACCTTGTAGGGTAGGCAAGGCGGGGTTGTATGACATGTGTGAGTTCTGGCACCTTTTTCTTTTACAAAAAAAGCACTGGAAGTAGTGATCAAAACCCTCCATCCATATTCCTCATAACACCCGGAGTCCATTCATCCTTCTAACCCAAGGTGATATCCTGGAACAAACATGACCCAGACAATATCATTCACCATTTGTGATCCTACCTTTTCTACAGTTTCTTCCAGCATTTTTCATGTTATAGAAAATCATTTAAGAAGGAAAATGTAGAATAGTTGCACTCTGCTTCTTGAATAGTAACACTAAAAGCCCTTTGGGGAGAAAAAAACATTGCTTTATGTTGCTACTTTATTGAATTTTGTTTTTATCTCTTTTCTCACACTTTTATTTTTCTTAACTAATTTATTATGTAAACTTTATCTGAAGAGTCTGAAGATAGTTGAACTGGTGCTATGTATGTAAACTTATGAAATATTTTGTTTCTCTGGTATTTTAGATTTTTTGGTGAACAGTGCTAAGGCTGATTTAACCTTGATGGATAATGACTTGAATACGTCATTGCACTTGGCTAGCAGTAAAGTATGTTTAAAATTTTCTTACTCTTTGTTAGTTCTGAAAATTTCTAATTTCAGTATGAACCCATAATCCAAGACAGCTTTCCCATATATATCAGCTCCTGTGAGTCTTCACTATTATATTCTTAAGGGAAATAATCCTGTAGACAGGGAGCAATAATCTGTCTCATCCTAGGGAGCTCCTGTTCTTTGATATTACGCTTTTATGATTATGATTTTATAGTTATTTGTTTCATTGTTGTGAGTTTAAGATGGGTGCCAAAAGAAATCTTTTAAGTAAGATAAAGTAAGGTAAAGTGAAATTTAAAAAAAAAAAAGCTTTATAGCAGTCTTTTTCCAAACCTTGGATTTTCTTTCAGTCAGATATTACTGAGCCAAACAATCAACAGTAGGAATGGTGATTAGAGGAAACTTACAGAACAAGGAAAACTCTCTAAACCTGAGGAACAATTTACCTCACTTTTTCTTTTGCTTGAATATCATGACTTTCTATAACTGATTGTATCCGCGCCCCGCCCCCCCTATCTGCAGTGTGATGGCTTTGGCTAAGTAGAAAACAAGAGGCAGGTAACTAAGATATAGGCAATAACAATGTGCATTTTTCATTCCTTCTATTTTAGAGCTTTTAGCTTGTTTGTCTCCCCAACCCTGCAGTACATCACCTGGAGCGGGGAGAGGGGGCTACAAGCTACAAGTTTTATCAGTAGAAAGAATGAAAAGTACTAATAAACTAACAAATACATTTCAATCAAAGCATCTTGTTCTTTCAGCTCAGTGCATTTCCATGGTTTTCCGATGGAAATTCCTGTTCTCACATTTGCTAGACTTCCTTAATAACTAACCAAGATCAGATTTTAAAAAAAACTACGTGTTGTAGAATGTTCCAAATATAGTTAGATATTGCTTGTGTGTGTTTGTTTTCCAGGGTCATGAAAAATGTGCCTTGTTGATACTTGACAAGATACAAGAACCGAGCCTTATTAATGCAAAAAACAATGCATTGCAAACGTAAGTATATTAACGTGTATTTTGTTAACAATTTTGATAACATCAAAGTGTCATATATTTTATATTTGTGCATTTTGGAAACAGAGTTCACATAGTGTTTTAATGTAGTTAAGCACTTGAACTAACTGTGCATAATATTATAGTAGACCTTTTGAAATACATCAAACCTACTGAATCTAGATATTACATTTTCTAGACCTCTTCATATTGCTGCACAGAATGGCTTGAAGATGGTAGTTGAGGAATTGTTAGCAAAGGGGGCATGTGTACAGGCAGTAGATGAAAATGGTAAGTGAAGATATTCATATTATCATTTATAAACAATAAATGAACAATATATGAATACGTTTTTCTGAAATATTTAAGCTTGCTGACAGTGGTTATTAATTTCCAAATTGTAAAAATAGAATTTGTGTTATCACAAACACTGTTTTGTTTAAACGATTATTTCATTTCAAATATTTTGTTGACTATGCCTTATGTAAAGTAACAAAACTTAGAATTTTCTAGTTTCATGAAGACATCAGAACTCTGATAAGGCAGAGGGCTGCATTTTAAATGTATTAATGCATTCGTTTTATTGAAGAATGCAAAGCCCTATAACATAATTTTTAACTGTATCCTGATTCTTTCTGAAGCTACATTTCCTGTTCTTTCACAATAAGTCACTGCCATTGTGTGACCTTGGGTGAAATATAACGAATAATATAGCAAATATAATATAATGAATAATATTTAGGCAAATTACTTTTCATCTTGAATTTACATATACTATTGCAACTGACATATCTGATCATTAGATGGTAATCTTCTAGGAAAAGTACACCAATCTCTAATCAACCATATCTCAATCAGGATCTTATGTGCTTGACTTTGTAGACTCTGAGCGCTTTGGAGGAAGATTTCTCATAAATCATTCCTATACTAAATCACAAATCATTGAGAGAAGTTTAAATTCCATTTGGCATGTAGTGTCGTGTTTGAAAGGAGATTTATATTAAATATGCCAAATGTTCATATGGATGTATGAAAGTCTTAAGGATATACTTACTATAGCTTTTAGGATTTTGGCCTTTGAGAGCTACATATTAATCATATTAACCATATTCTTAATTAAATATTGGCCAGATATTGCACACTCACAAGTAAAACACTAACTAGAATCCAAGGATAGGAATTGGTCTTTTGAAGAAAAGTTATACCAAAAAGTACTGGCATGTTTTTATGAAGTCATTGACTCCTTCTTTCTGTACTTATTAAAGAAGAGATATTTTTTCTTAATATTCAAAAAGTCCATAAAATTCTAAAGACATTTCATAGGGGAAGGAAGGCCCATTGCTTTATGTATTTTTTATTAAAAATGCAAAACCATTGTGTAGGACAGGCTGATTTAGCAAGACCTAAATAAAAAAACTCCAGCTAGATTGAGTAGTTGCAAAGAGTTTGCAACCAGACTATTTTCACAATTTTGAGATCATGCTACTTTATAATACTGGCTTATATTATCTAGCTAGCTCAGTAGTTAACATCTCTGAAAGCCTCATAGGCAAAATTGTTGGGAAAGGCTTAGTAAGCAGGTGGTAGGTAACCAGAATAAGACATATATTATGCATGCACATTTAATGCTACATGGAAGTCCATATTCTAAATAAATTATTACTATAAGTGCAAAGGGCATCCATATTAATTTCCATATTAAGTGTGTGTGTATAAGAGGCAATCCACTAATAGTAGAGGCATGGTTTTTTTTTCCAGCAAATACATACTTTATGAACATCTCTTGCACTTGCACAGCATGTTGATGGTTTGCTAAATGCTATGATTTTTTTAAAATATTATGTCTCAAATAGACAATCTAGCATTTAGTGCACCACAATAATTATTTGGATATTGACTGTAAGATTGCCTATAGTATTTATGTTTAGTCTTCATTCATTGAGTTAATGAAATGTAGTGAACCTATTCTCCCCCTGGGGCTGAGTATTCTTCCCATTTCCTGTCTAGCAACAAGGACTTCTGAAAAGTTCATCTGCTTCAACACGTGTAGTATTAAACTAATATTAAACATTGCTTTGGAAAGCCATATTTAACCAAGAACAGCAGTGAAAACTTTTTATTTCAATTTCCTGAATATATGGAAAGACCTAACTAGGAAACTAGTCTCCTTTGCACTGAGTTTAAACTAAGGAAAGTATTGCCTATGCAGAAAAAAGTAATGAGTCTCTTTTTCTATGGATTATTGTTGTTGCTGTCGTTAATACTTTATTTCTCTTCTCTGCGGAGAGATAGCAAGCTTCCTTCTCATTGCACAGCAAGATAGCTTATGAACAGGCTTTTTAAAAAGACACCTGTGTGTATGTGCATGTATGTGTGTGTGTTGACATCCAATTTCTGTGATGCTATTTGTCATGGGATATCCAACAAGCTTCCCTGATATTCTGGAAATATATAAGCAGAAGGGAAGAGGTTGCCACTTTCTTAAGATGCTACCTACTTTTCACTTTCCCTATGAGAGAAGATTCCTCTATCTCAATAGCCAATATATAGTAAAGAGCACATTGCTTGTCCTACAGAGAGACTCAGCTGTCACATTTTAATAAACATGATTGAATTGAGCTAAAATTGAACATTTAGATTATTAATAGCTTGCCAATATTTAACTTTCTAATAGAAAATGTTGCAGAATTAATCATCCACTGTAATAATGCTAATCAGATTATTATTTTTGTAAAATACAATAATCTATATTACTAATTTGTTTTCTTAAATATTACACAGTTACTTTTGAGTGAAAGCCATTGCTCTCAGAATAACTCTTATATGAACTTCTATCTTGTGATTAAGTCTAACAGTGTCTTGGCTCATATTGATTCACATTGTCCTCCAGGACTGTGGTCTACCTGTTTTTATTTCATTTTGTGGAGATTTTAAGTTGCCTTTTGCTTTTTATTAAATAGTGCTTGTTATGAGAACCACTTTGTGAATTACGTACCTTCCCAGCATGTCTAATTTTAAAAGTAACCCTCGCTTTGTCTGCTGTGATGGTGACTAAACATACATCTCCTAGCTATGATCTTCATCTGGAGATGTATCCAAGGAATGCTCAGATCTTTTCCTAGTTCCCTTAGTACTAACCATGGCTTTGTCTGCATTTGTGCCCAGGTCATACACCAGCCCTGGCTTGCGCTCCTAACAAAGACGTGGCTGACTGCCTGGCACTCATTTTGGCTACCATGATGCCTTTTTCTCCTTCCAGCACAATGACGCCACTCAACTTCGTTTCTTTTAAAAAAGACCATTTGAGCAGGACTCTTCTCTGCAGTAGCTCCAATATGAGCAACACTCTTAACTCATATAGTAAAACCTTAATGAATGATGAAGGAGCAGAAAATGGATACAATGACAATGATTCTGATTCTGAAACATTTTGACTTTTTAACATTCAGTGCCCCTTTCTTGATTGCATTTGCATTTAATCTGAAATTTTCTTTAGAAACACCCGAATTCCTGAGTTTCACCTGACCTTCATTTATGAATGAGAACAGCAAAGACTAAAATTTGCAATTAAATAGAGCCTTTTAGAAAATTTAAGGATTTTTTTCTTCTTAAAAAAATGCACTCTAATTAATGTTTTGCTTCCGGCACTACTGTGCTTTCCATAAATTCTAAGGGCTCTTCTGGAAGTCTCTACCTCCTATAGTATGCAGAAAAAAGAAGCTGCCTTTTTCTGTTTTGACAGCACAAGTAAACAGGGAACTGTTATGTTTATATTAATATGTTAGCTATATTATATTGCTGATATAAAGTCATTTTTCAAATAGGGTGCTTCTGGATTGTCAGAAGACCTTTCCATCTCTAGTATCTCTTGTATAGATATATAGCTTCATTTTTAGATATCTTTGTTATAAAAACCAAAGGTAAAGCCACAAATTTTGATTTGGGTTTGAACAAAAACTGCCAATATCATCATTTTGTGTGGCAATTCAGACTTCTAAATTCATCCCAGTAATACCCAATAAGTGTTTTTAGAACAATAGATATTTGCTGCTTCCATTTGCAATTTAAAATCATTAGGATCAAATCTTGTTTGCCTCAGTCACAACATACCCACCTGCAGCTGCAGCAAAGAGATTATTGTAAAGGCAGATGAGACTTGCCTTATTTTTGTTACCATTCAGCACAAGCATGCATGGTTTATTTGCACTCTCCAAGTAGGGATCCTTGGGAACTTGTTTTACCTGTGCTGTCCAGCAATTATTTGTTTTAGGAAAAACCAGTTCTAAATATAATGCCTAATGCACCTAAATGTTTCACCCTGCTCATTTGAATTGACTTTTTGTTATCTTTATGTGTAATGTGATTTTTATCATAAGCATTGTCTGACTTTTTTGGAAAGTATACAACAAGATAGATTGCAGTCCTTCATATTTACCATTGCTGTGCTAAGATTCAAACAGGAGACAAAACCAAAACATAAAGTGGAAAAGTTAAGTAATCGTACAAAAGGGAACTGGGTTGTACTAAACAGTCCTGCTGGCATCAATTTACTTTTTAAACATTTGCATTATGAATATCTACTCCTTCTGCCAAAGCTTCTAGGTCAAACGGACCCTTTTCCTCGCCTGAGAAAGGTGTACAGAAAGAAGAGTGAAACTCTTAAAATATAAAGAACTAACCAGCTATACCATGAGGACCAAAAGGCTTCAGAAGACTTGATTATTTTTTTAATAATGCAAGGGAAAAAAACAAGTAACTTTTCTAATCACAAATGCACAAATAGCGTTTTCTGTAATTAAGATTCTTGGGTTATTTCTAGTAGATACTTTGACATTTGTAACTGATGATGATGTGTTGATCACAGTTTATTTTTCCAGACCAGTGTTCATACTTGTAATGTTAAATGTGTTTATATTTATTTGAAATGAAACAAGTGCCCAGAAAAATTGACCATGGTTTGTCCTCCTTCTTTATTCTATAATGTGTTATTAGCTATGAATTTAAGCAAATTTAGTGTGCTGAGTTTGATGGAACAAATGCACATAGTTATCATTTTCAGCTCTTATATAGCCAATTGGGAATAGCTTCAAAAGCCAAGCGCTATTCATGCACATTTTATCAAATGCAGTGGAGGAGTACATTGCACAATATCTGTTGGCAGAGCAAAGGGGAACATATAAAAAAAAGTGTGATTTAGTCTTTAAAAGGGGTTGAAAATTTGTCAAAGTTCAAAAGGAGAATTGTAGAATAAAGAGGGAAGTGTCCTTCCTCATTTATGGAAGCAAAATACATTTATTTACCTGAAATACAAGCAGTATCCTGCTGCTTTGTTATCTATTCTACACAGGTATTTGAAATAATTTAATATAACCATTCATTGCTATATATCAAAGTATGTTAGAGACAGAATATGTGAATTTATTCTTGGATGATCAGTAAAATGTAACAAACGGCAGCACAACAGTTTCGCTCTGCTTCTATCAACAAGATTTGCCAGAAAAGCTTCCATCTTGAAACTGCACCTTCCTCTAAGTCAAATGTATTTTCATTCTGGGCTGTATGTTGCAAAAAAATGGACAGAAATAGACATCTTGCATTCTAATGGATTTACAAATTTTCCAATTTGAAACAGCTGTTTCTGCACAATATTGTTCTGATTTCACTGAAAGTGTTCTGTTGCTGTACTGTGCCAGTATCTGAAGAAATGTTACAAATTCAAAATGCTTTGCACATATCTAAAATGTAATCCTTGTAGGAGACCCTTTATTTTCAGACAAGTGACAATGTTCCTCAAATTTCAGCCATTTTGTAGTTACACTCACACACAAAAATGCCTGAGATGAAAAGGTACCATTAAAACTGACCAAAACTCTCAGTTGTTTCTTTTTTTAATCCCCAGCCAATGTATCTATTGAAAAAATTCCCAGCAAATACTGCTGTGACAGATACGATATCTGCCAAATTTCTTTCTCAACCCCCACTAAAAGAAAAACTACGATCAGAAATACTCCCATAAATTAATTGATCTTTCTGCCACATGGCTGATTTTTTTTGTCCCAACTACTGATTAACATATCAGCAGTTAATTTTTCTCTCACCATATAAATAAGCACAAAGTTATGCACTTCTTTTCTAGGAACATTTACTACCAGAAGCTCTATTTGAATGAATTAGGGTAATAAAATATTCTCCAGTTGTTTTTCAATTTGATCCA
Source organism: Vipera ursinii (assembly GCF_947247035.1). Lineage (NCBI taxonomy): Eukaryota > Metazoa > Chordata > Lepidosauria > Squamata > Viperidae > Vipera > Vipera ursinii. The sequence goes on along the minus strand of NC_139512.1, from coordinate 173,108,644 downwards.
TGTTAATTAACAAAATTCTTCACCATGACACACTTTTAACCAGGTCTTAGAAAAGTTTTTCATACTACAATTTGCATTCTCTAGCAATGGTAAAATAAAAAGAGACTATTTTTCTTAAGAATGCAAGTATGTATAAATTGTCACAGACCTCTAAAACACAAAATGTTAATTATGAGTTTTTAAGTAAAAGGCAATATTTATGCACATATTTTGAAATTGCAATATTAGCAGATATGTATTTTTAAATGATATTTGTATGTTGACTAGGAACTATAATGTAAGAGGCCCTCATTAGTTATTGCCTTGATTCCTATTAAATATGAAGGATGTTAAATCCTCTTGTGAGTTTTAAGGTATTTATTAAATCCTGAGGACTACTGGGTGTTCCTTAAAACCCACAAATAAAGTTTTGCAGTGAAACTATGGGTGCTTCCCAGCAGAAAGATCTTAATCATTTATAAAAAGTAGTTTTGCAGCTTAGTTGATTTTGAAAAAAGAAAAGGAAATGAAACAAGTGAGGAAAATATAGGAAGGTCACTCTGTTTTCTTGACTGTTCAGCAAACATTTCACTTGGATATCTTCCAGGGCAGCACAAGTCACAAACTTCATTAATGAGCCAACAATTAAGAATACTTTCATTTTATAGAGCATAATAGCCCAGTTCTATGGCACTTCAGGAAGTGGGAGATTACTGTATGTTTTAAATGTGCTTTAAGAGGAAAAGGCTAATGTTGAGTAATTTCTGCTTGTTAAATCTTTTGGTTTCTTAAACTTTTTTTCCCCTCTCAGGATCTCTTCCCTCTTTTGAAAATCATGGAGGATCCCAAAAGAACTTTTGTCTGAATGGGTTATATTTATCAGTCTTTACTATATTAAGAATTAAAATTGACACACTCGCTTCTCATGATTGTTGATGGGATTTTAATACTGTATTATTTTTTAATGTAGGCGGGCAAATAATTTTGATTTTATAAACTTGAGGAGACCCCCAGAATGACACTTTAATAAATTCTGGTATAGAAGAACTGAGAGAATTTTCATATGATGCTTCATGCCATGCTTGCATCAGGACAGTACTCTATAATTTCACATTATATTTTTTGTTCGGTAGCTGAGCCAGTAGATATCCAGCTCAGCTGCAGCTCAAGAGGATTCCCTAGTTTTCTACTTTTCAGCAAGTTACATTAGATTTTGGGGACAGGCTGTGTTCTTAATGGTGAGAACTCTCACCACACATTTTTCCATAACTCCTAAGCTGCCATAGCACTATCACAGCCTTCTGCCAGGCTTTAGTGTTGTAGAAATGTGGCTTTGCAGCTCCGGCTATAAAAGCCTTGCATTCTTGTGCATGCTTCCTCACAGTCTCTCTCTTTTTCTGCTTTTCTAGAGAAAAAAGTATGGAGGGGGTGTCATTTTTGGTACTTCCCTGTTGGTCCATTAGAAAGAAAGTTAATCAGCTCATGAGGGGTTTTCGGCAGCTAAAATTAGGATTATAACAGGTTGATGCCAGAATAATTCTGAGTTCATAGAATGGCAACAGAGGTTGTGTGGAGATGCCCTCATAGTTGTGAATCACCTGGAACCTACTTATCATCTATTAGCAATAGTTTGCTGTTGTGTTACTATGTTTTCAAATAAGAAGCAATGCATTTGGTTATAATGGTATAGCTATGAAGGAAGGCATGAAATAAACAGAATGACCAAAAAAATGGATCATCAAACAATCAGGGAAATTAAACTACATTTACTAATCTATAAGTTTTCTCTCTTAGTATTGTAATGTTTTATAACTGAAGTGAGTTCTCTAGAACATTACAAAATATTAATTAAGCATCACTTGAAACAAAGCACCAATGTTTCCATGTAGAATTGAGTAAAAACGTATCATTTTCTTCTTCCTTCTTCTTGGCTGATCATATCAACTTAGTCACCATGAAATACACACGCACACAGACACACCACTGCAGCCTCCACATAGGAGCGTACTATGCAGAGCAAGTTTGGGGAACAGAGGTCAAAGGACACTCCACCATGCAAGCAGAAATCTACAACATTGGGATCATTCATAGTACAATAATCTTTTCACCCAAATGATTTAATAGTGACTTCTATAAATACATTTTTCAATATGTTACGCTAAAATCCTCTGCACAGCTATGTAGAAATATAATAGGATATAGTTCTGAGTTCCTGAGTTCAGACTATATTGTGTGTTTCAATAGGGCTAAAATCCCTGGCTATACAATCTTTTGAACTTAAAAGAATTTGCTTCTGAATAGACCTGTATTCATTTGTAGTGCCATCTTCCCCCAAAATATGCTTACCTATCTCTTTTATATGTATTATTTTCATATAAAAGAGTAATAAAACCATCATAATTAAAATGGGAAAAATGTAATTAGTCTCACTGGAGTATGGATTCCATTCTAATCGCTTTCTTATCTAAATGGCAATACGGTTAGTAGCAAATAAGGTACTGTATTTTAACTATAGTAATAAATGTCAGTTATGGCCTGTTTTGATTTGTTTGATTAGCTTTTGTCAAAAAATAAGCACTCTGTTCTACTGAAATCAGTGGTGTTGATTTGATAAAGATTGAGAAGCATGATCTAGAAGGTGAGTAATAACGCATGCACCTCTGTATAGTTACAATTCTGTGTTAGCAGCTTGTATTCCATTCATGTGAAACTTCAGCTGCCAGGTTACAATGCATGGCACTTACCCCTTGCTGATCTGTATTGTTTCAAATGTTAAGATAAACTAGCTCAGGGGATATCTGTATCACTACTAAAAGGGCACCATGTTGTGTTTTGGTACTATTATAGCAAACCTTTGTATTTAACTATGAATCGAGTAAATTCAATTTCTTGTCTTCTCTGTTTAGAAACTTGATAATGCACCTGGGTTTCATAATGTAAGAAACTTTTAGAGTGCCTTTTTATATTTGTGTATGCTGGATATCTATTGTGAACATGTCTTTCCTTCATATGAGTCATACTGAAGCAATATAATACCTATATGTTTTCATTTCAAAGCTTTACGGCTTTGTCTTTTTTAAAAAAAATCTATTTGTGTTGACATAAAATTAATATGCTAAATTTGTATAGGAATTTATACATTTTCTTATTACACAAAGCAAACCTTAAGTCAGTGTTATTGGGAAGGATGTTTTAAAATGGTGACAATCTTGAGTGTGTATTAAATGCAGCTATCTGTGTTTGTAATGCAGTGACATACATTTGAAAAAGCCAATATCTAATGTTTTGTAGTTTTGTCTGTATATTTTATGCTTTTAGCATGTGCAATATATCTTTACAAACCATGGTGTCATGAATCTGGTGCCAGTGTTACATTTTGTATGAAATATTTGTAATAAACAGTATGAAATATTGTTGGTTTGTTGCTAATTTTAAAAAATGTAAACTGAATTTTAATTATCCAAAGTGTTAAATTACATGGTTGTAAAAATGGATATGAAATATGAAATAGACTGGGTGCATTCACGTTTAATATCCTTTCAACTACTGAGTGCTGTATTAATTGTAACGGGCACTTTTAACTACAAATTACAGTAATATTAAAATGCATTCAGATGGAATTTTTTTACAAATAAATGGTACAAATACCATACCCCAAATTCATTCATCTGTACTTTTACATACGTTCAGGTTTCTGAAAACCTGTAAACAAAAAGAAATACATAACTACAGAAAAAATACTAGTCACTACAGCTTTCTGATACAATGCTTATATCAGAATATAATGCTTAATATGCATTATAAAAACAGTACATACCTCAAACTGTAAAAACATAAATCAGTGCAATTGTTATGAATAGCATAAATGAAACTGATATATCCACCAAATCACACCAATGAAAAACTATGCAAAATAATAAAATGGTACTCCAAAAGTTATCTATTGATCCAGGTATTAAAATAAAAATGTGTTCTTCTGTAGCACGGGTATAACAAATATGCCTCTGGAGATCTTGAAAAACAGCATTTTCTATAAACTTCTATCAATTATCATACTAAGTTCAGTTGATTGGAAGTTTAAGGTAAAGTTTGGAAGGCCCTGTTGCTTATTCTTGAAGGAGCAGGCATGAATGGAGAAACGACTTTTAGAGAAGAACCAAATATGATTCCTTAGATGGCTCTCTTCTGAATTTAGTAAGATTCTTCCATTTTAAATTATTTGCACTTTACTGCTAGCAATTAGAGCAACATGTGATAGTTGAATCTGTGACAATTGGGAAACAAATTGCCTATTAATTGAAGTGTACCTATGTAAGCAGACTTCATCCATCATTAAACTATAGAGTTGCATGAAACAGCTTTAGTAAATTTCATTCGTAACATGTTTTTTTTCTCCACACTATTAGAGAAAGGTGTTTGTATGGATGTGGCCTGTTACTTATTTCCACATCCAATAACTGTGCATAGGTAGTAAACTGTACAGAAACCAGAGCTGAGTATTGCAGTGTTCTCAAAATCAGTTATCCAGAAATAAGTCCCAAGTGAAAAGATTAACCACTGACAATTACAAATCATTGTAGAAGAAGGCCATCAATTATAAAACTGATTGCCTAAGGTGAGACAGGATTACATACAATGGATCTTTTGGATCATTGACAGAAGGTTTCCAAAATCAAAGGATTTATCCAGCTGTTCGTCTGTTTCATTTATATCCCATATTTTGTACTGGAACTCCGTGTGACTTAGTGAGTCTTACTATATAGACTTCTTTCTGTTTTCCCCCACAGCCATACCTTGGGAATTGGGCTGGCCTAAAGTCACCTAGTGACCTTCTAGGCCTGAAAGTGGAATAGAATCTGGGTCTCCACTCTCACTGCTAGGCCAACTCCATAACCACTCTACCACAGTGGATGGGAGATGCTATCTACAGTAACTGAGGTAACAACTACTTTAGATGTACCCTCCCCTAATGTCTTCTCACTTCTGCTGCCAATTAGCCCACCAATTTATAACTGTAATTGAACCCAGAATTGCTGTGGTAACTCATTGTGATCATAAATTGAGGTATCATACAACCAGATTGAAAATTATAACTGCTTTTTTATATATATGAAGACCAGCACTTTAAATTACACCCAAAACCTGATAGGCCAGTGCAAAGCCTTCAGGACAGGTGTGACAAGTACCTATAAACACCCATGAGCACTGAGGTCACTGCATTTTGCACAAACTGATTCTTCAGACTGGTCCTTAAAGGCAGCCCAATGTGGACCAAATTACAGTAGTCAAAATGTTACAACCTCCCCAAAAAAAGAACTAATGCCCATATAAATTGCAGGAAATAAAAAGGGTAGCACACATACTACTTTGAGTCAATTTTATACAGGTCTCTGAAATAATTTAATAAAATCGCTCATTGCTGTAATCAGAGAAAATCAGAGATTAAGAATAGCAAATCTGTCTTTTGGTTGCTAGGAGTCAAAAATGTCTTGAAGGCCCATAATCAATTAATTATTGGATTGTCAATTTCAATATGTAAGAAAAGTCACAGCTATCATTTCCAAACAAGAATAAATTGCTGGAAAAAATCTTATTTTGTTTTCCAATTGTTCTTTCTTTCAAATCATCTGTTGAAATTTGATTTCTATTTTTAAGAACCATAACTAAAAATGTTTGATTGAAACCCTTGTAACCCTGGGCAGAAAGTACTTTTTGACTGAGTTTGCCTCATCTTTATTTACTGGAGGTGGGAAAAACATGCTGTAAAGAATAGGGAAACTGTTTGGAAACTTCCAGAAGACATCAGGCTGGCTGCTGCTGGAACCATAATGCTGGATGGTTTGCTTTACCTCCCAAATTGTTTGGTATATAAACCAATTTTGTAGAAAGTTATTGTTTGTAGGAAGCAATTTTATATTTATGTTCTCTTAAGCTTCTCAACTGGAAATGTATGTATCAGTAAACTCTTAAGATTAATTTTCCATCATCCTAATTGCCTGATTTCTTTATTTCTTCCTGCAAATGTGAAGCATGGGTATTTGTTCCATGATTTTCACAACAAAATAATTCAATGAAAATCATTTAGCAATAGCATTAGACTATATACCTCCTCATAGTGCTTTACAGCACTCTCTGAGTGGTTTAGAGTCAGCATGTTTCCCCCAACAATCTGGGTCCTCATTTTACTGAGCCTGTCAGGATCGAACTCCAGGCTGTGGGAAGAGTTAGCCTTCAATACTGCATTCTAAGCATTGTGCCACCAGGGCTCCTTTAGATAGAGCATTTTTACTTAGTGATTCTATACTGGTTTTAGAAAAAAAGTCAAACCTCTGTAATGCCATGAGGTTGGCTCATTTAGAAACTAAACCAATTTATTTCTAAACCACAAATATCTGAATCTTCAGTACAACATTGATCTTTTGGTAGGAAAAACACAATAGCTCTGTGACATTTTCTCAATTACAAAACCTTCTGCCTCACCCTGATTCCTGAATTTTCATATATTTCAAAGAGAAAGGACGCCTTCCCTTCTGGAAAGTGGAAGCATTTTGCACACAGTATAAACAAAGAACATGAGTAGAAAATATGTGTTTCATTAAACATTTATTTACCAAGCAGGCATAATATTAACTAAGGGCTGGGCAGAGATTTTTGCATCATGATCTTGCAGTTCAAGTTTGGCAGGTTTCAAAATAATTGTGGAATGTCTTTAACTGTCTTTTTAGAAAAAAAAGGGAGCAGAATTCAAGTAGAAGCATATACATAATTTCCTTTTAATCTAATGAAACTTAACCAGTTCTTACTTTGAGTGCATTTAGAGCAGGGGTGTCAAACTCAATTTCATTGAGGGCCGCATCAGCACTGCAGTTGTCCTCGGGGGGGTGTGTGTGGCCATGGTGGGCGCAGCCTACTGGGTGGGTGTGACGAGTGGTGTGGCCTATTGGGTGGGCATGGCCAGCTCTACATCGTTTGCATAAAGGGTGCCTGTGGGGGCCTGGGCAGGAGTGGGAGAGATCTGAGGGTCTCTGGCATAAGGGGATGGGACCAGGCCAAGTGCCAAGACATGGTCCACTGGAGGAGCCTCACTGTTCCTCTCAGGCCATGTGAGGGAGGGCAGCAGAGTTCAAACACCCAGCTTGGCCCTCAAACACCCATGGCACCAAGCCCAGCCCCACTTCCCCAAGGGGGTGCCCAGCTGCACTTACCTCCTCCTCAAGGCTGCTGCTGCTATGCTTGCTCTCCTTAGCGAGGTTGCTCATGATGGCTATGAGGGCAAAGTCAGAGGGAGGCCCACTCCCTCTCCATGGAAGGAGACCCGGCTTTGTATCCAAAGCTTCCTTAGCAATAGGATGGAAGACCCCCCAGGATAGGCCAGGAGGAGGGGGCAAGGAGATGGTGAAAGGGCAGCAAGGTAGGACTAAGGCAGGACTTCCCTCAGACCTTCCTTCCTTCCTTCAAACCTTCCTTCCTTCCAAGAACAGAGTGGTGGGAAAATATTTGAGATGAGGGAGAAAAACAGGCAAGAAACACAGCTGGGGAGGTATCACCCTTCGTGAGGAATGAAGAAATGCACCATTGCCTGGAAGTGGCCAGCACATGGCCCTTGTCTACTTCACATATCTGTCTTGGTGGGCTCTGGGGGAGGGGATGCCATGAGCAGCGTGAGAGTTGAATTTACCTGTGCAATGCTGCCCAGCCCCCAGCCTGCCCGGTTTCAGCAGGCAGAGGGGCGCTCTACTCACAGTGCCAAGAGGCTGAGCCGGGCAGCATGAATCCAAAGAGAAGTGCGATACCACCCAGCCCCAAGCATGCCCGGTTTCGGCAGGTAGCGGGCATTCTCACAGTGCTGAGAGGCTGAGCCAGGCAATGCAAAGCTTGCCAGCTTTGCACCTTGTTGCCTGCTGAAACCAGGCAGGCTGGGGGCTAGGCAATATTGCACTTATCAGATTCATGCCACCCAGCTCAGCTCTTGGTAGGCTGGGGGCTGGGCGGCATTGCACTTCTCTTCGGATTTGTGCTGCTCGGCTCAGCCTCTCAGTGCTGTGAATAAAGCGCCCCGCTGCCTGCCAAAACTGGGCAGGCTGGGGGCTGGGCGGCGGCACGCTTCTCTTCTGATTCACACTGCCCAGCTTAAACTCTTGGTGCTATGAGGAGAGCACTCCACTGCCTGCCAAAATCCTCCCCTGGAGTCCATCAAGCTGGATATATGAACTAGGCCAAGGCCATCTGCTGGCCACTTCCAGGCAATGGTGCATTTCTTTATTCCTCACAAAGGGTGACACCTCCCCAGTGCATGTCCAGGGGGTCGGGCCAACGCAGCAGAAGCCGGTCCCTCGCTGTTTACAGATGGCCTTGCAGAGCTATGACTGAATGCATTTCAGCATAGATGGCCAGCACAAAATTGTACATTGGCTCCCAGCCAGCCAGGGCCAAGGCAGCACGGGCCATTCCCTCACTGTTTCCAGAATGGCTTCGCGGGCCACATGAAACCACTTCGTGGGCCGCATCTGGCCCCCGGGCCTTGTGTTTGACATGTCTGATTTAGAGTAATGTTTTCATTGGTCTTATTTATTGTTATCCAGCATAGTATAAACAGATATATATTTATGGTGCAAATGAAATCTGATTATGCATTCCATTAAGGTATCATATGCTTTGTTTTCCTGTTTCATAAATTTCTTGTAGATGTCAATCATGATTTAAAGCATAGGACAATATGTTATGCAAACCCAGTCAATTGTAGCTTAGTCAATAGAATACAAGTAGTCCTTGACTTGCAACCATTCTCTTAGCAACTACTCAGTTACGACACCACTGAAAAAAGTGACTTATGACCAGTTTTCACACTTATGCCATTGCAGCATCCCCATAGTCCTATGATCAAAACTAGGACGATTGGCAACTGCAAAGATCACTTTTTGAGACCCTCTGACATGCAGTCAGTGGGGAAGCTAGATTCACTTAGCAACTGTGGCAAGAAAAATCATAAAATGGGGCAAAGTTCACTAAACTGTTTTGCTTTGTGGTCATTTGTGGTCATTAAGTCGAGGACTACCTATACAGCCAAGTATAGTATGATGTAGCAACTCATCTCTTCCAGATGTGATTCAGCATCTCTTCAGTGAGCCTCAGTGTCCCTTTTTCTCAAGTTTGCTTTTGCTATTGATGATCGCTGTTCATATTACTGCCAACAAGTTGCAAACAGGGTTAATTTGGATTAGGTAAAGGTTCCCCCGCACATGCGTGCTAGTCGTTTCCAACTCTAGGGGCTGGTGCTCATCTCCATTTCAAAGCCAAAGAGGCAGCGCTTGTCCGAGGATGTCTCCGTTGTCATGTGGCCGGCATGACTAGACGCCAAAGGCGCACGGAACGCTGTTACCTTCCCACCGTAGTGGTCCCTATTTTTCTACTTGCATTTTTACGTGCTTTCGAACTGCTAGGTCAGGGGTCAGCAACCTGAAACAGTGAAAGAGCCACTCAGAACCGGTTCCCTCACAAAAGGAAAAACTGGGAGCCACAAAAAATGTGTGCGCATTCGCATACATGCGCGCATGTGCAGAACAGGGTTTGATTGAAGAGTGGAGCCAAGGCGAGATATGCACCTACCCTGCATATTTGAATTGATTGGTTGAACTTTTTTAGTCCCACCTTTTTTTTTTTTTTTGGATTGCACATGGCAGAGGACTGGGAGCCGCAGGAAATGGCTGAAAGAACCGCATGCGGCTCTGGAGCCGCGGGTAGCAGACCTGTGTGCTAGGTTATCAGAAGCTGGGACGAGTAACAGGCGCTCACTCTGCAACACGGCACTCAGGATTCGACCCGCCAAACTGCCGACCTTCTGATCGACAAGCTCAGCGTCCTAACCCACTGAGCCGCTGGGTCCCTTTTATTTGGATTAAACTCCACTAAATATAATTTCTACCCAACATGCAGGTTTATATAGTCAGGTGAAGGATTGGCCAGTAAGAGATTAGACAGAAAGTGGGGTTGATGAATCCAGACGATCAGGAGATGACAGCAAGAAGTTGGGAGCTTGATAACTCCAGCAGGTTGTCCGGATCTAGCAGCCACAAAGCAAATAACTTCGCTCAGGGGTGACTTCAAGAGTCATTCTTCGGTAGGCGTTTCATTATTTTATTATTAAATAAATGTTATGATTCAACAACATTCAAAAACATTTCTATTCGAACAAGCCGGCCTGGCCTGATGGGGGATTGCTGGGGTTTTTATTGCTGTATTTTTGGGGTTTTTATAAACGTATTGTATTAATTGTTTTTTAATGGGCAACTATTTAATCTTCTTTTAATATTTGCAACTTTGCATTTTATTCTTGCCCTGTTCACCGCCCTGAGTCCTTCGGGAGAAGGGCGGTATAGAAATATTAATAAACTAAACTAAACTAAACAATACATGTTTTGTTCAACGACCCACTCACGTCATCTTTTAAAGATGTGACTTAATTTCCCAACGATAGCCGGAACTCTTCCTCCTCCTGGTTTTCATGTTTGTGCCCATTTGTGATTCGGGCTTAAATCAAGAGTCGATGCAAGCCTCCGCAGCTGCTAACTGGGCTCCCCAACCCCCGATTCCCCGTTAGCCACGGCCGCAAAATCCCGCCCGCGGAAAGCCGCCCGAGGCTCAGCCACACCTGCCGCCTTAACAGCCCGCTCGTCCCCCGCGACACCCCAATCTGAGTGAGCCTCCCAACATGGCGGACGGAAAGGCTCCCTGAACGCGCCCGAGAATTCCGAGGCGGTTGTCGACCTTCCCAACATGGCGGAGGCAGCTCGGCCCCGCCCGGCGAGGGAGGCGCGAGGGGCGGTCCTCGGCCTCCCGGCGGGTGTGGCCCACCGGCAAGAAGGCAGAGGCGGCCCTGGCGGCAAGGCGAGCCGGGCGGCCGCCACCGAAAGCGACATGTGGACGAGGGAAAGGGTGACCGGAATTTTATTTCACGGGGTTTTGACGGCTCTGGTGCTGCTGGGCGCCCGGGACGTGTTCTTCCAGTATGAAGAGAACCAGTGCAGCATGACCTACATGTTCGACTACCCCGAGTACCTGGTGAGTGGCTGGGCGGACAGGCGGCGGCGGCGGCGGCATTTGCTCCAGGGTGTCCCGTTTTGCTTCCCCTCCGCCGAGTTCTCCCTCCCTCCGTCCGTCCCCCCCCTTCTTTGGCAGGGACCTGCTTTCTCTCAGGGAGTTCCTGAGAAACTTGGTCGAGACCCCACGAAGGCTGCTCGCTCTCCGCGGCCGTCTGTGCCCGGGCAAAGCATCACCGCCCTGGTCTCGGGGACCGCTCCTCCGGAGGAAGGGCGCCTTTGCCTTGTGCCCTTAACCCGCGCTTTAGGAACGGTGCCTTTTCAGCCCCGGTGCCTCTTCGGGTGGGCTGGCTTCCTCTCCTTTGCACCGGCGCCCGTCTGTCTGGGGATGTGTGTGGGTCTCCCCTCTGGTTCAGTGGGGGAGTCTTCTGGGGTTCAAGTGCCTATATCAGGTGCCCTAGAGCAGCGTTTTCCAACCTTAGGAACTTGAAGATGCGTGGACTTCAACTCCCAGAATTCCCCAGCCAGCTATGCTGGCTGGGGAATTCTGGGAGTTGAAGTCCACGCATCTTCAAGTTCCTAAGGTTGGGAAACGCTGAGCAGCGCTTCTCCAAGTGTGGCCTGGGGACTCCTGCCCCCCCCCTCCCCGAAACCCTTTTAGGGGGTCCGTGTAGTGGGGGAAAAATTAAATATATTAAAATGGATCCGTTTTGATTCCTGTATTGATAGGTATAACTACATAAACAAAAACTCTCACTCGTTTTTTAAAAACGTAAAGAGGGTGTGTGTGTGTGTGTGTGTGTAGACCAGTTGGAGACCCACTGCCCTAAGAAGAATAAAATCTTCAGTAAATTGCTTCTGGGCCTTAACTAGGAAAAGGCAGCCCAGTTCACCTTTGTGGGGAACATGCTTTTTCAAGTTGGCTTGGAACTTGGGTCTAAGGAGTCAGGGTTTGTAGTTCCAAGCAGTCGGCCAAAAGTCAAAGCTGCATTGGCCCTTTTTAACCTGCTAGAAGGTTGCCAGTTTATTTATTTTTTTTATTGAAAAGTTTTAACATACAGTTTATCTTTAACAGTCCCCCCTCCCCCTCCCCTCCCTCCCCCCCTACCCCTCCCCCCTCCCCCCCTCCCCCCCACTTCCCAGAGCTAAATACAAGGTATATATAAAAAAAAACAATCGTAAACAACCATATACTAACAACCATAAACTCTAAAATCCATCACTCTCTAGCTTATATAGGATAGTACAAACCTTAGTAATATCAAATATATATAGAGGAGAAAGAAAAAAAAAGAAATTAAAAAAAGAAAAAAAAGAAAGAAGACCTATTCAAATGCTACATGAAACTTCTTAACCCTATATTTGTTCTGGATATACTCAATCCATTTTCTCCATTCCATAATATAACGTTCTTGCGAGTGATCTTTCAAGTAAGCCGAAATCTTTGCCATCTCTGCCAGGTCGGAAACCTTTAAAGTCCATTCTTCTATGGTCGGCAGATCCTCTTTCTTCCAATACTGACCTATCAAAAGTCTTGCTGCCGTAATTAAATTTAACATCAACTTAGTGTCCACAACCGTAGCATCCGTGATTATTCCCAACAGGAAGAGTTGCGGACAAAACTTTATCCTTTGCTTAAAAATCTTCTGCATATTCCACCAAATTTTTATCCAGAAAACCTTGATCTTTTTACAAGTCCACCATACATGAAAATATGTTGCATCTTCATCACCACACCTCCAGCATTTTGGCTGATAATTCGGATACATACTTGCAAGCTTTTTAGGATCTAGATGCCATCTATAAAACATTTTATCAAAGTTCTCTCTTAGATTTTGAGCTTGTGTAAATTTTACGTTCCTCACCCAAATCTTTTCCCACGTGTCCATTGTGATAACTTCCTGGATGTTTTGGGCCCATTTTATCATACAATCCTTAACAAGTTCTGTTTCTGAATCAATCTCTATCAATGCAAGATATATCCGTTTAATATGTGCTGGTCCCTGATTTCTAATTTGCTTTATCAGATTTTCATCAGTCATTGTGAAACCATTTTTCTGATCTTCTTTCCACCTGGCCCGTAGCTGAGTATATTGAAACCAATTTTGAACAATCTTCTCGTCTCGCAAGAGACTATATGGCTTCAAACACCAAACATTTCTTTCCAAGCTTAGAATCTCCTTGTACGTAGTCACATCATGTTTGAAACCAGCATTTATATTTTCTATTGCGTGTTTTGGAATTGCCCACAATGGTATCTTACAATCTACCTTATGTCTGTACTTCTTCCAAACTCTCAGCAATGCCTGTCTTAAAATATGCACTCTAAACACATTATCTACCTTCTTATCATACAACAAATATGCATGCCAGCCAAACAGCAAGTCATGGCCCTCAAGATTTAATAATCTCTCTTGTGTCAAATTAATCCAATCACTTATGCCTGCTAACGCAGCAGCTTCATAATATAATTTAAGCTTAGGCATTTTAAGCCCACCTCTTTCACGAGTATCCTGCATAATCTTAAGTTTAACTCGTGGCCTTTTCCCTGCCCAAACAAATTTGTTGATACCTCTCTGCCATGAAAGTTGCCAGTTTATTGACTGCTTGATAAGGAGTACTAATTCGTCTTGTGACTTTCTAGTTCTCAAAGTGTTCTCCTATCGTTATCATTTTCTGATGATAACTATGATGAAAAAAATGCACCAGTGTTCAGTCTTTTCAAAAGCAGAAGAAGTCAGTTTTATCCTGAAAAGATTCCTGCTTTCTGCCAGCTTTTCCCCATGTTCCTTTTAAAAATGGCTATAATGTCAGCAGTTTTACCATCATGGATAATGCCATGCACCATTTGCAGACCAAAACCAAGGTAGACATGTATCACAAGTAATGGGATGATGTGATAGGAAAGCAAAAGCAGAAGCTCCTGCAATTCTTTTTTTTAATACCATTCTCTTTTCATATGGTTATTTTAGGCATGGGAAGTGAAGCAATTAATTTGTCTTAATAATTATAATTATTCAGAAATTATTTTTGTCTACCTTGAAGTGAAACACAATTCCTTATATAGCATACTCAGCAAGCAAATAGCTGGAGGTGTTTTTTGTTTGCAAGTTGTTTGTTTAAATTATCCCTTACCCTCAAACAATGATTTTAATGTAGGGAATGAAAGTGTGATGAATATTTTTAAATAGAGTAAAATATTAAACCAAACAACTTAGTAATACATTCTAATTTGAGAATGCAAGGTCACTCCTAATACTGTAATACTTTCCCCAGAAGAATATAGATTTGACTGCCAGAAATGTGCCTTGGACAGCATTCTGATTTTATGATTAATTTTTCTTGCTAAAGGATCTGAGAAATGGCCCTTATCCAGTGTTCATAATAAATAGGAAGGTTGATGTGAGAAGAAGTGGTATATGAGGTCTTTGGTCCTCACTGAGCTACAACAGAATATATACAGTGTTGCTTTTCTGAAAGCATGTTCTTTCTGAGATGCCTTAAAGTTACTTAGCTTTAAAGTGCAGGTTACTTTGTATTTGATGCCTCACATGCTATTTCTTGCTGAGGTCTCTAATGGACAAGGACCTTGGGACATTGTTGTTGTTGTTAGTTGCGAAGTCGTGTCCGACCCATCGCGACCCTATGGACAATGTTCCTCCAGGCCTTCCTGTCCTCTACCATCTTCTGGAGTCCATTTAAACTCACACCTACTGCTTCAGTGACTCCATCCAGCCACCTCATTCTCTGTCGTCCCCTTCTTCTCTTGCCCTCAATCTTTCCCAGCATTAGGCTCTTCTCCAGTGAGTCCTTCCTTCTCCTTAGGTGGCCAAAGTATTTGAGTTTTAGCTTCAGGATCTGGCCTTCTAAAGAGCAGTCAGGGTTGATCTCCTCTAGGACTGACCAGTTTGATCGCCAGTAATTAACACTTTTGTTTGGGGGGGGGGAATGAAATTTTTGTGGACAGCATTCTGAAATAAGTTATCTACAGAGTAATACATGGGACTGTTGCCACAATTTTAACCAGGATTCAATTTGTTTGATTCAATTTGTCAAAAAAAGGTTTGGTTAACAAAGTAAATATTTAGCACACTTTCAAATATAAAACCTGTATAGGAAACAGTTGTACAGTGTTAAACTAGTCAATAGTAATAGTTTCAATGAGGTTTATTCCAGGCAAATGGATATAAGTCTATAGTATAGGCCTTTGGCATATTCATATATATAGAACTGTCACTTTTGGTAATCATAGTTGTATTTCTTGTTGTGCTCTTTTTCTTTGTTTATTTTATTGCTCTGTTACCTTACTTCTGTTCACATTCTTTGCATTTAATTCTTTTTATTGTTGTAAGCCACCTAGAGTAGTCCCAAGGCAAGATTTAAAAAAGGTAAAGGTTCCCCTGCACATGTGTGCTAGTCGTTTCCGACTCTAGGGGCCGGTGCTCATCTCCGTTTGAAAGCGGAAGAGCCAGCAAGATTGGTGGCAAATAAATTTAGCAAATAAATAAATGATATACCTTGTGATACAGCCTCCTGGTAATATATATCAACAGTGTTATTACCTAAAACAACAGATTTTTTAAAAACAGTACAATGAAATGGAGAATATTAAAAAAACTTTGGAGAAGAGTTCTGCAGATGTTGTACACATGACTTAAATCGGTATTTGGAAGCTGCTGTGGGCTAAATTTGTTAAGTATAATAATAGCTAGTTTAACGTATGGTGGGTGTTGAAATGTCAGTATAACTATACTAGGGCTTTTGCAGCAAACTCAACAGAAAAGATAAGTACCGGTACTGGTTATCTTTATTATTTATTTATTTTGATTTCTATCAGCTTAAAAAACAACTATTGTGTTTTTAAAATGTTTTGGATGAAATTAAATAAAAGGCACAAGACATTTAAATATTAAGAGTTAATAGAACTATGCAGTAATGCAGATTTGAAGAGGAAAATTGCTAAGAAAATTGCCAGAACTCTTTTTCTACAAGCCTTGTATGGTATGGAATCCCAAGACATCCTCTCCAGGTGAACAAACCATTTTGTTAGCTGTTTTTGTATGTAGTTTCAGATTGGTTCTATAGCAATTCTTTTTTATTATTATTATTAAAGTTTTTATTAAACTTTATTAAACGTGTTTGGGAGTTTAGCCTCCAACAAAAGTTCATTGTAAACGTCTTTCAGCGGTTCACTTCATGTATCTTGTAGGGTTTTATATAACTCCGCTGGTTGTCCATCTGGCCTCAGTGTTATCTCATTTTTTTTTTTTTTTTGCCTTCTTATGGCCTCCGTTATTTCCATCATTGTAATTTTTTCCTCTAACATAGTCTTTAAAGTTTCTGGAATTTTTGGAAGATTATTTTCTTCTAGATATTGGATCATTCTCTCTCTTGGAATTTCTTATATATCATACAGTTTCTTGTAATATTTTTAGTTAACTTTTTTATTTTTTCATTTTTAAATTGTAGACAACCTTTTTCATCTACTAAGTTGTATATCATTTTCTTCTTTGTTTTTTAAGGTTGTAAGCTAACCATCTTCCTGGTTTATTTGCATTTTCAAAACATTTTTGTTTTGCTCTTTATTTGCTGTGCCATTTTTTCTGAATCCAACAGATTTAGTTTGTGTTTTATTGTTTCCATTTCTCTTTTCAAAGTCTTCTGTGGATTCATTTGCAGTTCTGATTCTAGTTTTCCAAATTTCTCCTTTAATAGTACATAACTGCTGTTTTTTTTTCTTTGTTTTTCTTTGCCATGTATATTATAGCTATACCTCTAAAATATGCTTTGGCTGTGTCCCATACATTTTGTAATGTTGTATCTTCTTTTTTGTTTCCTTTAAAGAAAAACTCCATTTCTTTTTTGCTAGTTCTATAAATTCTCTTTCTTTTAATATAGATTGGTTCAAAGTCCATCTTGGTTTTTGTTTTTTTTGTATTCCTTTCCACGTCACTTTTAAAGGGTTATGGTCTGCCCATGTACCTGGTTCTATTTCAGTTTCCTGCATATTGGTCCTCAATTCGGATGTCATCCAAATCATTTCAATTCTGGACCAGGATTTTTGACTGTTTGAATAAAATGTATATTCTAGCTTCCCTGGAAATTTAATTTCCCTCCAAACATCTTGTACTCCAATTTCTTCTATCGTATTAAAAAAAGTCTTAGGTAGTCTTCCAGTTTTTCTTGTTTTACTGCTTATATAGTCTATTTTCCCATCTACTATCTCATTGAAATCTCTTACTAAACAAATATTTTGGTACTCCATTTCTATTATTTTTCTTTGGAGATTTTGGTAGAGTTCTTCCTGGTTATTATTTGGCCTGTAGATTACTACTGACAATGTTTGTTTTTGGTGTAAGTATATTTCTACCATCACAATTCTTCCTTCTTCATCTGAGTAAATCCTGAGCCTCATTAATGAGGAACCAAAGGAATTATGGAATGTAATCAAAAAAAATTGTTAAGTATGAATGTCAAAAGGAACTGACAAAGATCAAGAAAGAGAAGAAAGCAATGGATTGTGAAAATAAATCTTGCAAATTGCCAAAAATGCAGAGAAACCAGTCAGGATTTCAGGAAGAAACTTAACAAAGAATCATTAATAATTCTTAACAATATCCTTGTTAGAGTTAAGAGAAACAATATTATATGATGATATTGAAATTGAAAACAAACATGGGAATATAGGGAAAAACTTTGAAAGATCTCCAAACTCAGGAATTAACCAACCTCATGTTGGTATGGAAAAGGATATCAATGGATAGTTAATAACCAGTTCCAAGAAATCCAAGAAAGATGGAAGGAGAATTCTGAAAATTGGTATAGTAGAGATGTCAACATGCAAGATAGCTTAGAAAGGTCCTGTCACTTAGCAAGAACATCTAATATTAGAATGAAATTAGATCAGCATTATGATCATTACCAAGTCAGAAAGTTACAAAGAATTGATGAAATATCTACAAAAATATGGCAAGGAGCTGAAGAAGAATAAGTAAAGGTTTTAACCAAACTAAGCTTAAAACTAACATCAAGTACAAAAACATTACAAAATTTAATTAAATAAAGATATTGCAATATTAAATTAAAATCTTTGATAAGTCATTTATTTATTTATTTTATTTTTATTACATTTATATCCTGCCCTTCTCCGAAGACTCAGGGCAGCTTACAAGCTTAGCAGTAGCCTTCATTCTATGTATATGCCTGCTTGTTAGGGCTTTCACACACACCCCAAGCGGCATTATTACAAAGTCAGCTTAATTGCCCCCAACAATCTGGGTCCTCATTTTACCTACCTCGGAAGGATGGAAGGCTGAGTCAACCTTGAGCCTGGTGGGATGCGAACCTACACTAATTGCAGGCAGCTGGTGTTACTTAAGGAGGCATTAGCCTACTGCTCCACCAAGTCACCTTTATTGCATGCTGGTTTGATAAAACAAAAGACACTAGTTGTAATAGTTAAGGGTGAGACTTGGTAAAACTACCTAATTTACTTGATAGCCAAGTTGGAATAGGTAGTTTGTGTACCTCGAGAGAGTAAATTCCCATTAATCCACAATGGATTCTGAAACATACTACAGTCTTATTGCCTCGTTAGCTCAATGTCATTTGGCAAGCAATATTTTTTATAAAGAATTGTTCTTTTTCCATGAATATCTTGATTGTATACAAAGGTGTATACCGTATTTTTCCATGTATAAGACACACCCTTGTATAAGATGCTCTGGCATGTGAGTTCCAAGGTTACAGCAAACAAAGTCAGCGCTGGGAGCAACCGCCTCCCAGTGCTCTAAATAGACATCTCCTGGCTGGCCCCACCACCCACCCACCTAACCAGCATCCGGCACGCTGTGCATGCATAGTCAGTTCACAGCAGCAGCCTTCTGATCCTGGTAAACAAACTGATGTGAGCACCGGCATGATAGCAAGGCAAGGGAAACAGGCCAGCTGCTATTATGGATCAGGATGGTCTCACAGCTGCGTTCCACAGGGTCCCTGGCCAGCATACAGGTACGAGGGAGGGAAACGGCTGTGCTGCCATCCATGCTGCTGGTCCCATCCACTACCTCCGGACGCTGCCATCTGATGATCTTGCCCCTTCCCCCCTCCCATTAGTGGAAAGCCCACAGGGGCTTGACACCTGCACCAGGTGGCATGGCAGCGGCATGTAAAGAACCCACACAGGCATTCCCTGCACTGCGGAGATTATCATTATTTTTTCATGTATAAGATGCTCCACTTGTGTAAGCACCTGATTTTTGAACAGGGTGTTTGCAGGAAAAAATAGCATCTTATACATGGAAACATACGGTACTATGGGGGAGGAGTTTAGCATGGTGACTTGCGGATCCCAGAAATTAACAAGAGGTAGCATAACTGCTATTGTTCCTTTTCAGAAATGTAGAAACTGAATTTATTTTCAAAAAATTATTTTTTTTTATTTTTTTTCTTTTTTTTTCCAAAAAATTATTTAATGATTATGTACCATCCAAGTTGGTGTCAACTCATAGATTTTTTGTTCTTGTCCTGGTATTTCAAGTTTTACAGTGGCATACCCATTGGCTCTTTAACTTCATCCACTTTCATACTGGTTATCTTTTTTCTCTTTGCCATTAAAAAAAGGAACCATATACAATATATAATTCAAATAGTTTCTGTCAGTTTTCTGGGATGATTTTACTGTCTTTTGGGACTTTTAACTTCTTTATTTTACGTTTTGTATATTTCTACTCTGAATTTCTAAAGGCACTTTCAAAATAGATTAGAATCATCACATAGTAACATAGAGCTATTAAATATTGTATAATGTATAGCTTGCACATAAAAGCTAATTAAGAATCCCACAAAACAAGAATCAACTGGAATAGTTATTACTAACAGCAGAATTTTAAACTTGTGTAATGGAGTGTCTAACAGACTCTGGGGAAACAAAAGAGGAAGAGGAACCATTGTCGAAAAGATTACACACCATCAGGAAAGAGGGAGGGGAAAATGGGATTCAGAGTAACTTGTCTTATAGTTGGATCTGGAAAACTGCTTTGGCAGGCAGATTCTTTGGCAGCCAGCCTATTAGAGATAAGGATCATTACAGCAATTCAAGTATTCCTTGATTCCTGACTCTTGATAGCTTTAAAGGGCTTGGCATTTCTACAGTTTTTGCTATGCATGTAAGGACAAGTGAAAAGCCAAATAAAAGTAGTCCTTGACTTACAATTGTTCATTCAGTGATCGTCTAAAGTTACAAAGGGATTGAAAAAAGTGATTTATGACCATTTTTCACACTTACCACCATTGCAGAATCCTCATGGTGATAGGATCAAAATTCAACCAAACTGATAAGCATTTATGACAGTTGCACTGTTTCAGATTCACGTGATCACCATTTGTAACTTTCCCAGCTGGCTCTCCGACAAGTAAGGCCAGTAGCAAGGGCCAGATTCACTTAACAACCACATGATTCAATTAACAACTGCAGTGATTCACCCAGTGCTGGGGAAAAAGTCATAAAATGGGGCTCAACTGACTTAACGACTGTCTTGCGTAGCAACAGAAATTTTGGATTTAATTGTCATAAGTTGAGGACTACCTTTACACTTCTTTTGCCTTAATAATCTGCAAGTAGGCTTCATCTGCCTACTTCTAATAGCATGATTCCTAACAGCAGAAAATAGTATATAAAAGCACTGGATCTGTATAAGTATTAGGGCAGCTTTCACTGCTAAGGTTTGTATTACACATTCCATTTTTTCTGGCTGTTCAGCATGGGTTTATGACAATTTGCCATGGCCAGCTCACCACAGCCAACTAGCTACAGTCAACTTGCCACGGCCAACTTGTCACAACTAACTTGCCACAGGACAACTTGCCACAGCCAACTCGCCGCGGGACAGGAGGTACACTAACATCAAAGAAATGGCAGAATAGAATCATTAAAGAAAAAGATGCAAAAAGAGGGACAAAATATGAATGACAAAAAATTAAAATATTTTTAATTAATTTTAAATAATTAAATTGAATGGTTAAATTGCCCCGCAGTGAGTTGTCCCATGGCGAATTGGCCATGACAAGTTGTCCCTTGATGAGTTGGCCGTGATAAGTTGGCTACAGAGAGTTGGCCGCAGAGAGTTGGCCGTGGCGAGTTTGCCCATTCCGGTTCAACATGGTGTCTGTAGCTAATGAGAATTGGGAAAAAATATTAACTTGGAGAAGGCTGAACTATATGTTTAAATCTATTGGATGTGGAAAATAAAAGTAACACTTTCCCCTGCTAGTGCCATAAAGTTTATACACATACTTGCAAGATTACCTTTGTAAGCAAAGCTAAGTTTTGGTTCTCCATTTCAGGATCTTCTCCAAAGTTACTGACAGAAGGAAGAAGAATGCAAACGTTTTCAGATTTGCAGTTCTTTAATTACATAAAATAGTGAAATATTCAAAAAGCTGTCATATTGTTTCAAGCTTTTTAAAAGTACCTCTACTTCCTATTAATAGCACAGTATATTTTAATGTGAAATTTTATTTACATTACATTTGCTTAGATTCTTCCTGTTAATACAAAAATGTTACCTTCTGCTGAAATACGTGTTTTGTTTCAGAAAATAAAATTACCTAAGAAAATATCTAGACGTTACCCAGCCTATGAGCTATATCTCTATGGGGAAGGAATTTCTGCAGAAGAAAATAGAAATCTAATCTTAACAGGGATTCCTATCCTTTTTCTTCCTGGCAATGCTGGAAGTTTTAAACAAGGTAAGCTATCTCTGAAGGAATAGCAATATTTCTGTAGAATACCTAAAGAGGGAATAGCATGGGAATAATAATCTTTACATGAATCTATGTTTACTTAAGTAATAAGTAGTTTGCATTTACAGTACTTGATATTTATTAGTTACATTTTTAAACTGCCACAATTGAAACAATAAAAATGCAGAAAAAATTGAAGTAACAAAGCCAAGCTATGACCATACCAAGATGGAATCAAGGACCAAATGCCAACCAAAAGACCTCACTTTTGAAATATTTCCAGGTGGGAGTCAGATGAGTAGTCCGCTGGAACCATTCCAAAAGCAGTGCTAGGCAGCCTCGCTACCCCTACTTCCTTCAAATAGAGGTCCATATGTATTTTCTCCTGGACAGTTTGAGTTATCAGAGCAAATTCTATTGAGAAAATGCACTCCTGCAAATAACTTGGAGCCAAGCTACATACATTATATAAGTTACCAGAAGCCCTGTAAATTGCACTGGGGAATCTGTCTGTAACTAGTGTAGCTCCCGTAGCACTGGTGTAATGTGCTCCCTCTAGCAATTTCTGGTTAGCAGATGGGCTGCTGCATTGTGAATGAATTGAAGCATCTGAGTAGTCTTCAAAAGATCCCCATATAGAGGTCTTTGCAGTAATGTAAATGGATGGTAGCAAGGGGATGAGTCATTATAGTAAGGTCCTCCTTTTCAAGGTAGGGTCCAAAATTGGCACACCAACCAAAACTGGGAGAAACCCCTACTGACTGCATTTTTCACCTTCTGTTTTAAATGGAGCCAGTTACAGGCTTGTTCTTTAGTGCTAATCCCTGTCAAGAGACTACTGGAGCAGACAAATATCTCTGTTGGACAAGTATCTTGTTAGGATTTTCAATTTAAGCCCACAGGCCTCAGGATAGGACTTCAATACATCCTGAGTCTGAAGTATCAATATAAAGCTGTGAATCACTAATGATACCCAACTGCAAACTATTAGATGACCTTTTCCAAAGGCTACTTATATAGGTTAAATAGGAATGGGAGAAGACTGGTTTCTGACTTCCACAAAGTAGTAGCCATCAGGCCAGTCTTTCCTTCCCTGTCCTCCCTTCCCTTCTCTGATTGGTACCACTGCAACATATCACCCCCAATCTCTCACAGTCAGTCCAAAAGTATACCATGGATGACAATATTGAAGGCCATGGAGGGATTTAATACGGCATAGGTAGGTACACTATCTCCATCTTGGGCCTGACAAAGATAAACCACTGCTATCATTGCTGTCCCTGTTCCACAGCCAGACCTGAATTCTGACTAAAAGGGTCATATAATCCATTTTCTTTGGAGTACCATACATTGACCCCCCACCATGGTCTCAGTCACATTTCTCTGGTGTTAATTGGTCTCTGAATCAATGGAGGACAAGAGCTCGCTAAAATTGCTGAAAGTATTTCATCTTTTCTAAGGTTCCATTTGAAAAATAATATTGTTCTCAAGTTACAATGCATATTAAGTGTGGATTTTTGGAACCTGGACTTTGAAGACATAAAATTAGAATGAGGTTTTGTTTTGTTTTTTGAAATCCTCCTAGTTTTGTTTTCTGCCTTCCCCCTGCTTCTTTTAAGGATCTCCTTTACCATCCCAACCCAGGATTTTAATTATCTCTGCTTCTAATATGTGCTTTTTTTCAGTACGTTCTCTTGGATCAATAGCACTGAGAAAGGCAGAAGATATTGATTTCAAATATCATTTTGATGTCTTCAGTGTGAATTTCAACGAGGAACTTGTTGCACTATATGGCGGAAGTCTACAAAGGCAGACGAGATTTGTGCATGAGTGTATTAAAATAATTCTTAAATTATACAAGGTATGGGGATAAACACAGTGTATATTAATTTGTTACTGTTTTGTGCCATTATCCCTGTAAGGATCTGCCTCAACTAGATCTCCCAAGAAAGTAGAACCCTTGAAACAGGCATTCTCTCAAAAGGAACTTTTTTTGAGAGTTAATGTTGGCAGGAGAGCAAAGCAAGGTCTGAGATTTGGCACGTAAAGGATTACATCCAAAAGGCAATTCACAACTCCTCCCCCCCAGGGTCCAACCATCCGGTTGAAATCCAGCCAATCCATAGGTGCCACCGTGTTATGAGAAGCTGGAGATTTAGTGTGCTGGGTTTCATTTTCCAACAGTCCCAGGCTCCGTTGTCTGGAGATAAGGCAGATTTTTTCAGGTCACATTCCTCTCGACCAGAGGGAGGGCTTCTCACACAGACTAGAACAAAGCAGATAATATTCCATCTACAAGCACCCTCCCCCAGTAGTATGGCAAGCCCCAAAAATACATAGGCAAAAGCAAGAGAGGGAAAAAAGGAAAGGTTTAAAGGCAAATATAATTGTGGGGCTCTGATATTCAGCCCCCCCCCCAAAATAGAAAGACAAAACCACCTGAAAAGAAAACAGAAAGGGGAAAAAGAACATAAAAAGAAACACATTAATCAGGTTTATCTGGATAGCGAGCATGAAAGCATTTGAGCAACCTAAGGACCCTAACATGCTTCTTAGAAACCCACTCATTCTGTGAAGCAGAGGCTTGTTTAGAAAACAAAGTCGATGAGGACCCAAATGATGGTGTTTCCTGCGCTTTCGGGCAGTTGACAATAAAAAATGCATAGAGATCTCTCTCCAAGGTGCTGAATGGCTCCCCATTGGCTGCAGGAGGCCAGGTGTTTTTCCCTGCCTGCATTTAGTGGCAGCACAAATAGGGCAGGCAGCTAGCCACATACAGTCCTGCTCGAAATTGTTGGCACCCCAGAAATTTTTCAAGAAAATCAAGTATTTCTGACAGAAAAGTATTGCAGGAACACATGTTTTGCTATACACAGGTTTATTCCCTTTGTATGTATTGGAACACAACAAAAAGGGAGGAAAAAAAGCAAATTGGACATAATGTCAAACAAAACTCCAAAAATGGGCCGGACAAAATTATTGGCACCCTTAACTTAATATTTGGTTGCACACCCTTTGGAAAAAATAACTGAAATCAGTCACTTCCTATAACCATCAATAAGCTTCTTACACCTCTCACCCAGAATTTTGGACCACTCTTCCTTTGCAAACTGCTCCAGGTCTCTCTTATTGGAAGGGCGCCTTTTCCCAACAGCAATTTTAAGATCTCTCCACAGGTGTTCAATGGGATTCAGATCTGGACTCATTGCTGGCCACTTCAGAACTCTCCAGCGCTTTCTTGCCATCCATTTCTGGGTGCTTTTTGACGTATGTTTGGGGTCATTGTCCTGCTGGAAGACCCAAGATCTCGGACGCAAACCCAGCTTTCTGACACTGGGCTCTACAGTGCGACCCAAAATCCTTTGGTAATCCTCAGATTTCATGATGCCTTGCACACATTCAAGGCACCCAGTGCCAGAGGCAGCAAAACAACCCCAAATCATCATTGAACCTCCACCACATTTCACTGTAGGTACTGTGTTCTTTTCTTTGTAGGCCTCATTTCATTTTCGGTAAACAGTAGAATGATGTGCTTTACCAAAAAGCTCTATCTTGGTCTCATCTGTCCACAAGACGTTTTCCCAGAAGGATGTTGGCTTACTCAAGTACATTTTAGCAAACTGTAATCTTGCTTTTTTATGTCTCTGTGTCAGCAGTGGGGTCCTCCTGGGTCTCCTGCCATAGCGTTTCATTTCATTTAAATGTCGACGGATAGTTTGCGCCGACACTGATGCTCCCTGAGCCTGCAGGACAGCTTGCATTCCTTTGGAACTTGTTTGGGGCTGCTTATCCACCATCTGGACTATCCTGCATTGCAACCTTTCATCAATTTTTCTCTTCTGTCCACGACCAGGGAGATTCGCTACAGTGCTATGGGTTGCAAACTTCTTGATAATGTTGCACACTGTGGACAAAGGCAAATCTAGATCTCTGGAGATGGACTTGTAACCTTGAGATTGTTGGTATTTGTCAACAATTTTGGTTCTCAAGTCCTCAGACCGTTCTCTTCTCCTCTTTCTGTTGTCCATGCTTAGTGTGGCACACACAGACACACAATGCAAAGACTAAGTGAACTTTTCTCCTTTTTATCTGCTTTCAGGTGTGATTTTTATATTGCCAACACCTGTTACTTGCCCAAGGTGAGTTTAAAGGAGCATCACATGGTTGAAACAATTTTGTTTACCCACAATTTTGAAAGGGTGCCAATAATTTTGTCCGGCCCATTTTTGGAGTTTTGTTTGACATTATGTCCAATTTGCTTTTTTTCCTCCCTTTTTTGTTGTGTTCCAATACACACAAAGGGAATAAACCTGTGTATAGCAAAACATGTGTTCCTGCAATACTTTTCTGTGAGAAATACTTGATTTTCTGGAAAAATGTCTGGGGTGCCAACAATTTTGAGCATGACTGTAACTTTCAATGTCCTTCTTCAAGGAAGGCCACCAAAATTGCCTCTTGAGGCAAAGTGTCCTGCCATTTTGGAATTGTGACAGGCCTGCATGATTCTCACTCTCTGATTTGCAGGCACATTCCTCTCGACCAGAGGGAGGGCATCTCACACAGAACAGAACGAAGCAGATAATATTCTTCCTGCAAGCACCTTCCCCCAATAGTGTGACTAGCCCCAAAAATGCATAGGCAAAAGAAAGGGAGGGGAAAAGGGAAGGTTTAAAGGCAAATATAATTGAAGGGCTCTGACAATCCCCACGATGCAGAGAATATGGAAGATGGCCTTGATGAACAGACAGAAGATCCATTACCATTGCAGTGATCAGATTCATGTGGCTTAAACTCATACCAAGAAAGTGATTTAAGAAGATACCTCAGACAGGTCCTCCCCCCAATTCACCTGAAGATAAAAGATGGACCATGGGAAGTACATTCAAACTTGCAAGATTCTGTTGTTGTAGCTATTCTAATAAAGATAGCTTTAGGCAACGTTGTCTGTGCCTTAGTCTGGTCTACCTTGAAGGAGTCACATATTAATTGTTAAATGGGAAAAAATGGTGCTTTTATATGTTTTTATTGTGCCTGATGTGAGATTATTTTTCTTTATTTTTTGAAGGGTCATGAATTTGCTCCTCGCAGTGTTGCAATAGTAGGTCATTCCATGGGTGGTCTTGTTGCAAGAGCACTAGTGATTCTTAAACATTTTAAACCAGAACTTCTCAATATTCTTATTACTCAAGCGACACCCCATGTTGCACCTGTGTTGCCTTTAGATCAATATCTTGTTGGTAAGTACATTCCTAAGAAGTTTTGGATTGCTGGGGTTCTATTTTGCCTTCCCCCTCATTTTTGCTTTTGTTTTTTTGCTTTTGAGTAACTGAATAAGCTTCATTCCCACTGATTTAATGAAAAACACTTAGAGATTCCAGAACCTTCCTTATTATACCTTCTATTATTATACCTACTAATATTAGCAATTTCACCAGAAATGTGTTGCAGAGTAGAAAAATGTGGAAGATACTCAGTTTTGAAAGTTGGTATCAAGATTTTCTCTTAATATGTACTTGTTTAATCATAGCTTGCATATAGACCTAGCCTTTAATTTTATGATGAAAATAATTGTACTTAATATGTCTTGGCAGCATCAATGATGGCCACTTACGTGCCTGCACTTAAGCAAGACAGGGGCTTAACAACAATCATATCACTAACTTTGGATTCTGAAAAATCCAAGGTACTCCAGAATTCTTCAGATATTATTTTCAGATCCCTCATTTCCGTGGGCAGTTGGATGATATTGTGAGATTATGACAACTCATCCATATCCAAGACTTAAACATTAAATCAAGAGTTATTTGCTTGATATTCATTTGGAACGGATTACTAGAAGAGTCTGAGCATGAATGTTAAGTTCTTACAGACCAAACAAAAGACCACTTTATAATCTATTTGATAGCAGGGAATATACCCAACGGTATCCCCATTTTTTCTTGTTGGCCCAAAGCCAGTTTCTTGTAGCTAATTCCTGTTCCTGGAGAATGGCATTTCTTCTGACCCCAAAATCTAGGCTTCATTAAAAAAAAAACTAATTTGGTTTTTTTATATCCATATCCATGCCATTAGCTAACTGATCCATGTTTCAGTATTTTATCTTTTCATTTTTGAAAGAATCATATAAAAGCTGTAAAACCATGAGGTCTCACTTTGGAATAGGGGATTAGAAACCAACTACTCAACATGTGGGAAGAAATCAAAGGGATGAACCATCAGTGTCCCAACAGGGATGAATTAATTTGTTAATATCCCTGATAATGCTGCAGTTATAAATGAAAAATTGTTTCCTCCCATGTCTATTTTTGTTCTAAATGGCATCCTATTCATTATGGTTGCTCAAACTCCAGAAAAGATGTGGCATCCATTAGGAAAATGAAAATGAGCTTAGTCTGGGACAACAGGAAAACATGAGAAAGGAACTCAAAATTGCCCAGTATTAATACTGTTTGGTATAAGAGGGATGGAAAGAAAACTCTTTTGAAAGCCCACATCAATAGAATTTCAGTATTTCTTACGGTCTCTTATTTCCTCATCTGATCTACCTTGAAGGGCTATCATGTACGTTGAAGGCAAATTAAATTTAAAAAATTATCTCTCAAAATCTTCAAAATGACCAGCTGATTTAAAGTATTTGCCTCTTGCTTAGCCCTGACATTTCAGCAGAATATTTTTACCACTACGTTTAGTAGAATTGGGCTGCGTGTCTTCTGGGGCCCATAGAAGAGAATGCCTCTTAAGGTCTCGAGCAAAGTAAATTTTTGAGGACACCTCCTTATCGTGAAGGATAGATTTGTATCCACCCTGTGAAGGCAAATTAATCAAGATTTGATGTATTGTGGATTGCTTTACTTTAGACTTTAATAACACTCTAGCAGAATTCAAACACATGATCTCAGACTCAATAAGATAGAGCTAAATTTTTCCACTGCTATTATATTACAATTGCACCATTAACCTGGATTCACCCAGGCTATCTTTTTTAAGTTTATGCATACTTCACATAGGAGATTTTTGTCTGGCTCAATTTGATGCATTTTCTTTCAGGTGAATAACGAACATATTTCAATCCCACATATCAACATGTTTTGTATATGTTCAGATATGAAGATTGAATCTATACCTCTTGGTCTATAAAAATGCCCACTTTATACACAATAGCGATTAAAACTTATAACCCAAATTATTGCAATATGTGTGTGTTTGCGCGCGCATGTGTGTGTCTGCATGCATGCATGTATGTATGAGTAGGATTTACAGTTTGTACAATTTTTTGTAAATACTTGGATTTACATGTTGAAATACGTTTAAATGTATAGAAGTAATTTGAATGGATACAGTCAAATATATTGGAATAAGATTACTGCTATTAAAGTTGAAATTAATGCATATCAATATGAATTTTCATTAAATATTTCATATAGATAATAAAACATTTATGGCAAGCAAAACTCTCTAGAATTTCTTTCACCAACTGGTAATTACCTTATGTAGAATAGTGACTTTAACTTGCCAGATTTAAACTATGTCACTGGCCTTTTATCTTAATTCTGCATTTTTCTGGAATGCGATTTATTATTTTGCCTTATTAGTATGCTGAATTGGCTTAGTTTTTTCTTGTTTGAAGTTGGATAGTGGGGAAATGTGGAATTATAAGATATGCTGATATGTGCTACAAAATTATTTTTTGTAATACTGAAGAAATTGCTGAACCTCAGGAAACAAAATTTGCTAAAATTATATTTAAAACAACATTCTTTTCATAGATTTTTACACAACTGTGAACCATAACTGGATTCAGAAGGCTCAAGAAATAAGAAATCTAACAACCCTTTCTGTAGCAGGAGGATTTCGAGATTATCAAGTTCGCTCTGGATTGGCTTTTCTGCCCAGTTCAAGTAGTCAGAATTGTGCTTTATCTGTTGTGGTAAAACATCTATTCTTTAAACGTTGCTTTTAAGCCTTGGCTTTTGATGATCATTAAATATTACTGTTAACATTCCTGAATAGTTTAGTCCTTTCTTGCCCTAACATCTGCCCTAATTGAATGTGACATTCTAAATTGAGGTCTCAATCTGAGTGGAAGCAGTAGCATTCATTGCTATATTTATTTGGAGATTCTTCCATCTCAAGAAATAGCACATTACATTTGACCCAGAATTTTCTCTATAGAAGAAAATACTATATGTAGCTCAGGGTTGAACTGAGGAGTTCTTGGTGCTCTCTGAACTTGGTTGATTTCTTACAAGCATTTCATTACCCAACTAGTAAAGGGAAACTACTGTATATAAACAGAGAGTAAAACCCACCTTCACTAGCACTGTTGATATTATCTAGTTGGGTAATGAAATGTTTGCAAGCAAACAATCAAGCTCCGAGAACAAAGACTCCACAATTTTCTTATTTTTTTCCCATGTCTAGTTTGGATTTTACTCCAAATCCCTTGAACAAAGAACCTGTTTAAAAGAGAATGTCTCAATCGTATTAGCTGTAACTAAGCTGTTGGATCCTGCTAAGAGTTAGTTTGTATCCAATTTATATAGTTGTACTTCAGTTTTTAATCTTTATTGCTTCAGTGAATGAGGCGGCTCACGAATTCATTGAATCAATAAATATGAATCTGCACACAATTTAAATTAATAATAGAGGACTCTTCCATGAACTATGTAAGACCATATTTTCCTGGTGCCTCTCAAGCAACAGTACAGCAGCTAAATGGCAAAAAGAGCAGACATTTTAAAGTATAATAAGGCAGAATTGTCTGCTGTTCAAAGAGGGAGGAAAGAGTCAAATGTTCTATATGACATGCTCGGTTTTTGGATTTAGTCATAACAACGTAAGCAGGATTTCAGCCATACTAGTTTCAGCAAGATATTAGCTTCTAGTAAATAAATAAATATTTGGAAGTTCAGTTTTAAAATGGATAATACAAATCTTCTTTTATCCAGAGTTCAGCAGTTCCTCGAGTCTGGGTTTCCACAGATCATCTTTCCATTGTTTGGTGAGTTGTTGAAAGCTTTTTGGTTCAAGGACTGATATACTGCTGTTCAGATATTTTTATTTGACTATTATTTGCTTTTATTTTATCTGATTTTACAAGCATATTTCCCTTATATTCATTTTTAGGTGTAAGGAATTGAACTTGGCTATCGTCAGAACATTTTTTGACCTTATTGACGACAATACTAAACAGGTTTGCATTCCTGGAAAAAGCATTTATTGTTTGATTATTTTTTTTTACATTCCTGAAAGTAAGGGAAGATAGCAGTGTTAGGAATATTACCTATGTTGCAAATTTTATTAGAATTATAAATATATTTTTCATTAACCAGGCTGTTTCTTCCATTGTAGTGGCAGGGCTGAGTTCATAAGTTAAAAGTGTAAGAGTCTCAATGTGTTTTCTAAGAAGCCTCCCTCATACCTAACTTTGCCTTCTGCCTTGGGGCAACAATTTTTCAATCTAACAAGATATAGACAAAATTAACAATTAAAAAAAGAAAATGTATAAATCCCTTTTCAATTTCCTCTTCATATTCAAAATACTCATCAATAGTGGAAATAAAAGTTATTTAAATCACAGATTTTTACTGAAAAGAAACTCACATGGAAAAATTATAAAGAGCAGTACAGATAGTCCTCGACTTACAACGGTTCATTTAGTGACCATTCAAAGTTTCAACGGCACTGAAAAAAGTGACTTATGACCGTTTTTCATAGTTATGACCTTTACAGCATCCCATGATCATGTGGTCAAAATTCAGATGCTTGGCAACTGGTTCATACTTATGACAGTTGCAGTGTTCCAAGGTCATGTAATCACCTTTTGTGACCTTCTGACAAGCAAAGTCAATGGGGAAGCCAGATTCATTTAACAACCAGGTTACTAATTTATCAACTGCTGTGATTCACTTAACAACTGTGGCAAGAAAGATCATAAAATGGGGCAAAACTCTCATAACAAATTATATTTTTTTTAAAATTCCATTTATATCCCGCCCTTCTCCGAAGACTCAGGGCGGCTTACAAGCTTAGCAGTAGCCTTCATTCTATGTATATGCCTGCTTATTAGGGCTTTCACACCCACACCCAAGCGGCATTATTACAAAGTCAGCTTAATTGCCCCCAACAACCTGGGTCCTCATTTTACCTACCTCGGAAGGATGGAAGGCTGAGTCAACCTTGAGCCTGGTGGGACACGAACCTGCACTAATTGCAGGCAGCTGGTGTTACTTAAGGAGGCATTAGCCCACTGCTCCACCAAGGTTCTATGTCTCACTTAACAACAGAAATGTGCTCAGTGGTGGTCATAAGTTGGGGACTACTTGTATAAGGCACTGGGCAGATGCCAGGGGTTATAGATTTGCTTTTCTTTTTAAAAAAATATGTTTTATTGATTTTTAACATAATCACTTTAATATTTGGTAAACAGCGTGCTATCTGGGTTAGTATTTAAAAACAATAACAATTTCTATTATTCTGTAGTCTATATAATGGCTTTGCTTGATTTTCTCTTCTTCCAATAATATTCTCTTGTGCCAACCTTAAATTAATACAGTTCTTATTATTTGAATAAATGACAATTAAATATAGACATTTTTCTCATGTTTCTGCAAATAATAACCACATCAATATAAAGTTTCTTTTCTAATTGATCATCTTGATTGCCTCATCATAGATCCTGTTTACAAAATTCTTATTTAAATTTGTTTTCTCTATAATGTTCAAAGCATTCTTACTGGTTAAGATTTTTTCAGAACTAGTTACACTTAAGTATTTAAGTCTTTTTTCTCATACAAGCCATCCCAACACTTTTGCATTTCTCATATCTTAAAAAAAATAACAAAAAAACATTTCTTTTATATAAACCATTATAAAACATTTTTATATTTCTCATGTTAAAAAACAAACACAAAGGAAAAAAAGAAAAAATACTGTATTACTTGAGGGGTTCATCCCTCTTAAATTAATCTTCATT
This sequence comes from Vipera ursinii, assembly GCF_947247035.1. Lineage (NCBI taxonomy): Eukaryota > Metazoa > Chordata > Lepidosauria > Squamata > Viperidae > Vipera > Vipera ursinii. Next base: position 173,075,911 of record NC_139512.1, on the reverse strand, counting down.
TATAGCCAAAATCTTTCTATTTCTTTAACCATATTCAAACAGATGTTTAATTTTTAAATATTCCCTCTGGTAAATCCCATCATCTTAATTTCTTAATTCTCACTTTAGCCTTTTTTTTTGGCCAAACATCTTTCCTGATCAAAATGCTTTGCTGAATCAAAGAATCTTCCCATAATCTTTTAAGTGTTGTTGCAGGTACAAAAGGCAAAACAGGTAAGATGTTTTTATAGGAAGGGTTCGCCTCTTCGTATTCACTGAGAATCTTTTCCTTTCTTTCTTTCTTGATTTTATTTATCATTTTTTGTCTCTCAAGTTCTCGTAGTTCTCCTGGCAGACTCTTTATTTTGTCAAATATTTTTTCTTGTCCTCAAACATATTTTATGATCCTAGAGCAGGGGTAGGCAACCTCGGCTCTTTTATGACTCATGGACTTCAACTCCCAGAATTCCTCAGTCAGCATAGCTGACTGAGTATAGGTTATCTTTTCCATCTCTAGTATTTCCTGTAAGTTTTTTTCCAGCTGGGTTAAGTCATACTTTCTTTTATTGTTAAGTTCCATCTTAAAATCTCTATCTCGTATTCAGTTGTCTGTTTTTTCTGCTCACTTTCTATTTTTATTTTCTGAGAATTTTTGTGTTATAAAGTTAAATTGGAGATGTGTTCATTTTTATTTTCAAAGTTATTTTTAAATTCCTCGTGGTTTGAGATAATTGTTTTGATTTGTTGCAACATAGAATAAATCTGCTTCTGGAAAGTATTTTTTTTTCTTGGTATATTCTTTCTGCAGATCTCTAGTTTTCCATGATAGCCAAAAATCAGGTTTTTTCCTTTTTCTGAAGACAGCTTTAAAGTTACAGTAGAGTTCGTATTTGTAATCCAGAAAGGTCATTTTTCCCCCTGAAAGTTTATAAATAACCCAAAGTGTTCTCTTTTTTGTCACAGCTATTTTCTGTTATTAAGACATTGAAGTTCACCAAAAACAAGTTATCTTTTCCTGGACTTTACCAGCTCCTGTTATAGAGCAACTGCTGTTGTATATTTTCATCCACCACTAGATGTCAGCACCAATTCATTTTTCAATGATAGACAATTGTTTACCTCTGTTATTTACTTCTATTTTCATGGTTTAAAAAGAAAATCTTAACAGATTCCACTGATTTCAAACTTATCCAAATTAAGTATTATATTCATTTCATTTCAGTATATTTCTATTCCCCCTGAAAAATTTAATTTGCCGCTTCCGTCTACAGGAGGGTGAGGCAGATCCCCTTCCTTCTCAGTTTTGGAGGCTTTTTGCTTCTTGGGTTCCCCCCCCCCAAGAAATCAATTTTCAAGTAGAAGAGAGAAAATCACTATTCTTACCCAGTTCCAAACACATTGTTTACAGTCAGCTTAAAGTAGTGCTTTTGGGCTTTGGCTGTTTGTAGCTTGGGCTAGACTTTGAAGTTAAACTAGCTTTTCTCCTGCTGGTTTCTGGAGGGCTTTTCCTGGACCGATTGGATCGACTGCCATCTCTCTGCAATCAGCGGGACTTCCTTCTTTGTTGCCTCTATGGGGCAACCTCAGGCCCATTTAGGGTCCACTAGCAGGCAGAAATCATCCATAGGTGCATCCCTTGGCTGTTGCGCTACTGTGCAAAACTGGAAGCCTCAAATTTGCTTTTCATTTAGGATAATACTACTCTAAAAGAGCTTCCAAATTGTATTAACATTTGTAATATTCCAAATATGTATGCAGAACATAAACATCAGGAAAAAATGAAGCAATGACCAGGCAATACAGAAATTAAAATTAGTGAAATACTTAGTTACTTTTTCTCTATTCCTTTAGACATGTCAAACTCATCACGTGATGTGCAACGTATCGGGACGGTTTTGCCATTGCCGGCAATGGGGTGGACGCGGCTTCCGCATGATGCATCTGGCCCGCGGGCCGGCAGTTTGACATCCCTGCTTTAGAGAATACAAAAGTGTTGGAAAAGATACTATCTCTGTGTTAATTTTCTGTCTGGAAAATTCTACTACCTGCAGATTCCAGTTTAAATCTAAGGCTGACAAAAATCAATTAATCTGGCTTCCAACCTCTAATCGAAAACATTTAGTGTTTTGTTTTGTTTTTCGAAAGGAGAAACTCTTCTGTCTAGCAGAAAGGAAAGGGGCTGGGGAATGTGGTCTGCTTGTTACAAATGTTCCCAAACCCATGTGATTCTGATTGAAGCTGAAAAGGTGTTGATTTTGTGTCTCCCAATATTAATAATGGTTTGCCTCACATTAAACCTCAAAAGCTAATTACAGTTTTTCTTTTCATGTTTGTTAATTCATAGATATCAGAAAATCCCCAAAGAAAAGTTCTGGTCCTAAATCACCATTTTTTAAAATATCCAGGAAAACTCTTTGAAGAAAGACCTGAATCGCTTACTGAGTTAACAGGTTAGTGTGTCCAGTGTTACTGTGTGTCTATAAATTTCTTTGATCAGTAAGGATAATATTAAATTCAAGTGAATTGAAGCAATATATTTCATTCCGTTTTTCCTTCTTAAGTTCTGGGATGTAGCATAGAAATCTTTTCTGCCTACAAAGCTCAGATCATTAAACCATTCAAATGATTTAAAATATTCTGTTCATTTACTGTTGCTAATATAAAACCTAATTGAAAAGGAATAGGCGACTGAATTATAATACTCAGGTAGTCTTCGTTTAGTGACTGTCTTGTTTAGTGATCGTTTACAGTTACAACAATGATTAAAAAAAGTAACTTTATGACCAGTCCTCACATTATGACCTTCGTGGGCCCATAAAGAAAAGGAAAGCTGAAATAAAATCATAAGCATAGCACTGGTTTCATTTAGAAACTGCTTCACTTAGTGACTAAGTTGTCAGTCTCAATTATGGTCAGTAAATGGGGCTACCTGTTGTTGTTGTTGTTAGTTGTGAAATCGTGTCCGACCCATTGCGACCCTATGGACAATGTTCCTCCAGGCCTTCCTGTCCTCTACCATCTTCTGGAGTCCATTTAAGCTCACGCCTACTGCTTCAGTGACTCCATCCAGCCACCTCATTCTATGTCGTCCCCTTCTTCTCTTGCCCTCAATCTTTCCCAGCATTAGGCTCTTCTCCAGTGAGTCCTTCCTTCTCATTAGGTGGCCAAAGTATTTGAGTTTTAGCTTCAGGATCTGGCCTTCTAAAGAGCAGTCAGGGTTGATCTCCTCTAGGACTGACCAGTTTGATCCAAGGGACTCACAGGAGTCTTCTCCAGCACCATAGTTCAAAGGCCTCAATTCTTTGGCGCTCAGCCTTTCTTATGGTCCAGCTTTCACTGCCATACATTGCAACTGGGAAGACCATAGCCTTGACTATACGCACTTTTGTTGACAGGGTGATGTCTCTGCTTTTTAGTGTGCTGTCTAGATTTGCCATGGCTTTCCTCCCAAGGAGCAAGCGTCTTTTAATTTCTTGGCTACAGTCCCCATCTGCAGTGATCTTGGAGCCCAGGAAAATAAAATCTGTCACTACCTCCATTTCTTCCCCAGCTATTTGCCAGGAATTGAGAGGGCCAGATGCCATGATCTTGGTTTTCTTAATGTTTAGTTTCAACCCAAGTTTTGCACTCTCCTTCTTCACTCGCAACAAGAGGCTCTTTAGATCCTCTTCACTTTCTGCCATTAGAGTGGTATCATCTGCATATCTTAGGTTGTTGATGTTTCTTCCGGCAATCTTAATTCCAACTTTTGATTCATCTAGCCCTGCCTTTCTCATGATGTGCTCTGCATATAATTTAAATAGGCAAGGCGACAGTATACAGCCTTGCCGGACTCCTTTCCCAATTTTGAACCAATCAGTGGTTCCGTGTCCAGTTCTCACTGTTGCTTCTTGGACTGCATATAGGTTTCTCAAGAGACAAATAAGATGGTCTGGTACGCCCATCTCTTTAAGGACTTGCCACAGTTTGTTATGATCCACACAATCAAAGGCTTTAGCATAGTCAATGAAGCAGAAGTAGATGTTTTTCTGGAACTCTCTAGCTTTCTCCATGATCCAGCGTATGTTAGCAATTTGATCTCTAGTTCCTCTGCCTCTTCGAAATCCTGCCTGTACTTCTGGTAGTTCTCGATCCACATATTGCTGGAGTCTGGCTTGTAGAATTTTAAGCATAACTTTACTAGCATGAGAAATGAGTGCAATGGTGCGATAGTTTGAACATTCTTTGGCACTGCCTTTCTTTGGAATTGGAATGTAAACTGATCTTTTCCAATCCTGTGGCCACTGTTGAGTTTTCCAAATTTGCTGGCAAATTGAGTGTAGCACTTTTACTGCATCGTCTTTTAAGATTTTGAATAGCTCAGCTGGAATACTGTCACCTCCACTAGCTTTGTTGTTGCTCAGCTTTTCTAAGGCCCACTTCACTTCACATTCTAGGATGTCTGGCTCGAGGTCGGTGACCACCTCATTGTGATTATCAGGGATGTTAAGCTCATTCTTGTATAGTTCTTCTGTGTAATTTTGCCACCTCTTCTTAATCTCTTCTACCTCTGTTAGGTCCCTGCCATTTTGGTCCTTTATCATGCCCATTTTTGCATGAAACGTTCCCTTCATCTCTCCAATTTTCTTGAAAAGATCTCTGGTCCTCCCTATTCTATTGTTTTCTTCTATTTCTTTGCATTGTTCATTTAAGAAGGCATTCTTATCTCTTCTAGCTATTCTTTGGAATTCTGCATTTAATTGGGCATATCTTTCTTTTTCTCCCTTGCCTTTCGCTTCCCTCCTTTCCTCAGCTATTTGCAAAGCTTCCTCAGACAGCCATTTTGCTTTCTTGCATTTCTTTTTCTTTGGGATGGTTTTGGTTGCTACCTGTTGTACTACCTGTAAGGAGTCATAAATCAGATCTTGTCTTAGCTCTGAACTTGTTAGATAGCTGTTTTTTTGATAAGGATGTCATGTGCAATGCTGCCCTAACATTGTAGGGCTACAAAGCCCAAGACAGGTAGTATTATTATGGTAAAAGCCAAGCAATTTATTTGAAGATCCAGCATTTAAGCTTATAACTGCAGTTTTCTAGTATGAATACATTTTTTTTAAAAAAAGCAATATCAGTTAATCTAAAGGTAGCTTTTTGTTTCTGTAAATGCTGGACTATTTTCTAGGAACATTTATCTCTGTATACAGTATGTGCTTATTCCTTCTCTGTGTAATGTCTGGGTCTGGGCAAATGCATAGGTTAAATAAGTGTTGCCATTCCATGTGAATATTTTCTCATAATGTGGTTCTAAGACAGCATGATGGTGTAAACACCCCCCCTTTTAAAGTAGGTTCCTATGGACTTCCAGTTTGATATTGTGGTGTGACGGACTCAGGAAGACAGGGCTCCATCCTCCGCATTCGATTTACGCCCCGATGGGGACCCTAAAAAAAGGTCGAAAGCCACCCCAGAGAGGCAACAAAGGAGGGGACCCTTGTTGATCACGGGAGGGTGGCGGCCTTTCCGTTTGAACTGAGGAAGCCTTCCAAACCAGCAGGGGAAAGACTGGTTACATTCATGTGGCCAGTCAGAAGCTGTTGATAACCAAAGAAAATAAGCATTAATGAGCAACTTTCGAGCAATGTGGATGGAACTGGGTGAGACCCTATCCTCTCTTTATGACTTTAAGACTTTCTCCTGGAAAAAAACTGCCCAAAGCAAAGAATCCTCCCCAAAGAGAGAGGGAAGGGGAATTTCCTCCCCATTCCCTCAGGAAAAGAAAAGCAGCGAATTAATTGCTTGGGGGAAAACAGACAAAATTACAAGATTAATTTGGAATCAATATATATATATATATATATATATATATATATATATATATATATATATATATATATATATATATATATATATATATATATATATATATATATCTATATCTATATCATCTATATCTATATATATATATATCTATATATATCTATATATATCTATATCTATCTATCTATCTATCTATCTATCTATCTATCTATCTATCTATATATATATATATATATATATATATATATATATATATATATATACAGGGAGTGCAGAATTATTAGGCAAATGAGTATTTTGACCACATCATCCTCTTTATGCATGTTGTCTTACTCCAAGCTGTATAGGCTTGAAAGCCTACTACCAATTAAGCATATTAGGTGATGTGCATCTCTGTAATGAGAAGGGGTGTGGTCTAATGACATCAACACCCTGTATCAGGTGTGCATAATTATTAGGCAACTTCCTTTCCTTTGGCAAAATGGGTCAAAAGAAGGACTTGACAGGCTCAGAAAAGTCAAAAATAGTGAGATATCTTGCAGAGGGATGCAGCACTCTTAAAATTGCAAAGCTTCTGAAGCGTGATCATCGAACAATCAAGCGTTTCATTCAAAATAGTCAACAGGGTCGCAAGAAGCGTGTGGAGAAACCAAGGCGCAAAATAACTGCCCATGAACTGAGAAAAGTCAAGCGTGCAGCTGCCAAGATGCCACTTGCCACCAGTTTGGCCATATTTCAGAGCTGCAACATCACTGGAGTGCCCAAAAGCACAAGGTGTGCAATACTCAGAGACATGGCCAAGGTAAGAAAGGCTGAAAGACGACCACCACTGAACAAGACACACAAGCTGAAACGTCAAGACTGGGCCAAGAAATATCTCAAGACTGATTTTTCTAAGGTTTTATGGACTGATGAAATGAGAGTGAGTCTTGATGGGCCAGATGGATGGGCCCGTGGCTGGATTGGTAAAGGGCAGAGAGCTCCAGTCCGACTCAGACGCCAGCAAGGTGGAGGTGGAGTACTGGTTTGGGCTGGTATCATCAAAGATGAGCTTGTGGGGCCTTTTTGGGTTGAGGATGGAGTCAAGCTCAACTCCCAGTCCTACTGCCAGTTTCTGGAAGACACCTTCTTCAAGCAGTGGTACAGGAAGAAGTCTGCATCCTTCAAGAAAAACATGATTTTCATGCAGGACAATGCTCCATCACACGCGTCCAAGTACTCCACAGCGTGGCTGGCAAGAAAGGGTATAAAAGAAGGAAATCTAATGACATGGCCTCCTTGTTCACCTGATCTGAACCCCATTGAGAACCTGTGGTCCATCATCAAATGTGAGATTTACAAGGAGGGAAAACAGTACACCTCTCTGAACAGTGTCTGGGAGGCTGTGGTTGCTGCTGCACGCAATGTTGATGGTGAACAGATCAAAACACTGACAGAATCCATGGATGGCAGGCTTTTGAGTGTCCTTGCAAAGAAAGGTGGCTATATTGGTCACTGATTTGTTTTTGTTATGTTTTTGAATGTCAGAAATGTATATTTGTGAATGTTGAGATGTTATATTGGTTTCACTGGTAAAAATAAATAATTGAAATGGGTATATATTTGTTTTTTGTTAAGTTGCCTAATAATTATGCACAGTAATAGTCACCTGCACACACAGATATCCCCCTAAAATAGCTATAACTAAAAACAAACTAAAAACTACTTCCAAAAATATTCAGCTTTGATATTAATGAGTTTTTTGGGTTCATTGAGAACATGGTTGTTGTTCAATAATAAAATAAATCCTCAAAAATACAACTTGCCTAATAATTCTGCACTCCCTGTATATATATATATATATATATATATATATATATATATATATATATATATATATATATATATATATATATATATATATATATATATATATATATATATATATATATATATATATATATATATATATATATATATATATATATCTTTGAAATTTGGGGACTAAAAGTGCTTTTGAGATTTTTTTTGTTAAAAAAAGAGACTTGAAAACTTGTAATATAAGTTTAGACTTAAAAAGCTGGAAGACAGCGTCAACAACATCTAATGGCAAACCACAGCACTACAATTTATTATGTTGAAGGGAAGCTTGGCTTGAAGCCTAGACCCAGATAAGACTTTTGTTGTCCTTGGAAACTTTCACTTTTCTAGATTACAGCTGGGAAAAGAGGAAAAAAACCTCTTGGGCTGCTTATCTGGGTGGCAGAGACAATAAAATATTTTGAAACTGGCCTGCCTGGACCATGAATGTAAATACTAACTGACTTTTGGAAGCTATTGTTGTGGAGCTATTTACCTGTAGAAGAAACATGCATTATGGATTGAGATGATGGAATACTTTGAATTATAAACCTTTGACTGATGAACAACTTTTAATGGCTTTTTTCTCTTTGGACAGAAAGGACATGTTTCTCATTGGACAGAAAAACTTGAATTTTGCTTATACAGTCATAGCCGAAATTGTTGGCACCCCAGAAATTTTTCCAGAAAATCAAGTATTTCTCACAGAAAAGTATTGCAGGAAGACATGTTTTGCTATACACAGGTTTATTCCCTTTGTGTGTATTGGAACACAACAAAAAAGGGAGGGAAAAAAGCAAACTGGACATAATGTTAAACAAAAATGGGCTGGACAAAATTATTGGCACCCTTAACTTAATATTTGGTTGCACACCCTTTGGAAAAAATAACTGAAATCAGTCGCTTCCTATAACCATCAATAAGCTTCTTACACCTCTCACCCGGAATTTTGGACCACTCTTCCTTTGCAAACTGCTCCAGGTCTCTCTTATTGGAAGGGCGCCTTTTCCCAACAGCAATTTTAAGATCTCTCCACAGGTGTTCAATGGGATTCAGATCTGGACTTATTGCTGGCCACTTCAGAACTCTCCAGTGCTTTCTTGCCATCCATTTCTGGGTGCTTTTTGATGTATGTTTGGGGTCATTGTCCTGCTGGAAGACCCAAGATCTCGGACGCAAACCCAGCTTTCTGACACTGGGCTCTACGGTGCGACCCAAAATCCTTTGGTAATCCTCAGATTTCATGATGCCTTGCACACATTCAAGGCACCCAGTAACAGAGGCAGCAAAACAACCCCCAAACATCATTGAACCTCCACCATTGAATCCCTAAACAGATTGGACTATAGAGACCACACATAAAAACAAAATGGATCTTCCATACTCAGCTTTAAATGGTAAAAAACCATCTCTAACACTTATCTCCAAAGTCCCCAGCTTGAAATATCAACAAGAAAATGTTGACGAAGCTCAGAAGGAAATTCTGTCTATGTTAAAATTAACACAAGAGACAATTGCTTTAGCTCATGATGAGACTAAAAATAACACAAAGGAGATAGAAGAACAATTTTCTAATCTAAATCCAAAATTCAGAAAATGACTATAGAGAAGGAACTAGTAACCCAGAAAAATAGAAGAAAAATTAGAGGAATCGGATCCAAAGATGTAGGACCTAAAGGAAGGAATTAACAAACAGACTCAGACAAACTAAGAACTAGAAGACATAGCAGCAATATCGGAAACCAAAAAGACATCTTACCTTTTCAAGATCTCAGAACACTTTTGAGGCTAAGGAAGAAGGGCCGATTGAATGGAAGATAAAGCTGTTAGGAGAATTGTGAGAAATTGGAGAAGGAGGGAAGCTGTTTAATGAATATCAATGGGCTGAGCGTTCTCCCAAATATACCTTAACCAAATTGTCTTACTTATTCCAAACAATATACATAAAAATGAGGAAGAACTACTTGATGATTCAAAGGCATTGACTTGGAAAGTTAGTTGGCAAAGGAAGAAAGCTAGAGTAAGATTGAAGAAAATAGAGGTCCTGACCTATTAGATGGGATATTATACTATCAAAGAGATGTTTGAGTATGGCTAAGAGAATAGATAATTATTAGAAATAGAAGTGTTATTAGAAATAAAAAATAGGATTTATAACTAAAATTTTATATTTTGGTATGAGAAGGGAAATATGAAAATGGTAAGAGGGTTTGAACAAGGGAAGCCTTTGGTTGCCCAAATATAATTTACTATGAGAAAATTATAAGTGATAGAGACACTTTGAGCACTGATGGGAAATCATTCTTTTTTTAAAAAAAGCAGGAAAAACAGGATATTGATTGAACAAATAGATATTAAGTGCAATTGAGGTATGTTTTGGTTAGAAAAGATATTTTAAATCGACACTACTGATATTATATGTAATATTAGAAAAATGTAACAAAGATGCTGATATTCAATTGTGTATGTATTAACTGCAATAAGAATTGTATTTGCCCAGTATGGAAAATGTATAACACCTGAAGAAGAGAGAAAGCACTTGATGGTGTAGTATTGTACATAGATTGAGGACATTAATATGTACCACTGAATTACTGATGGACCCAGACAACACGTTGTTTATTAAGTATTTATGATTGTAAAAGTAAAAAAATAATAAAATACTTATAAAGAATGTTCCTATGTTGTTCTAATCATTGCAACCATGAGTGTTTCTGCAATCTAGCATTTCTTGATTTAATGTTTGATATTCCAACTAAACTATTAAATATAAAGATTTAAAAGCCTTATGTATTTATGAAAAGCTTGAAAAAGAATATATGGTAATGATACTGATGCTAATTTGCCTGCTCCGAACTAAAATCAAAGGAGAGGAATTTGTTTTTTATCATTTCAAAAATATTTGTTTGTCCATGTTAAAAGGAAACATTATTTTAGATTTCACAACAAAATTATTGTGGTATGGTAATGCAGGACAGGAGGAAAAAAAGTAATCCAGTCTGAAGAAAAGTTTTGGTTTTTTTTCAGAAGCATCAATTTGGATCAAGGTAAAAACTTCAAAATGGTCCTACAAAGGATACAATGTAAGTAATATTTTTCATTTAAAATTGAATTGTTTATTAGATTACGTAGAAGTTAATTTTTTTTATTTTTATGATGTCCTTTTATGTTCAGGCAGGTTTATCCAGCAGTGCTAATGTTTGAAATTAGCACCTTTCCTATGAAAAATATGTGCTCTACCACTTATTTACAGCTGTTTCTCTGATGGAAAATCTAGAATTGAATATAGTGTGGTAATTATTGAACCAAGGCCTCCATAAATCCAGTCTAGCCTTTGGGATGTGCAAAACCTTTGTATGCTTGAAAAGTTCAGAAATCAAAAAGACAACCAAATGTTCCAAGCTCAGAAAAATCATTCATTTCAATTTACATTTCACATCTGCCTGGATTTTTTTTAAAAAAACTGTCCAAGCCATGGATTTGGAGAGTGGATTAATGAATGAAAACAACAGATACAATAAAAACAGAGAAAACATGGAAAATTATTTTAGAGCATAGTATTGGTAGGTAGGTTTACTGATGAATTTAATTTTTTTGCTAGGGAAAATTGGAGTTCATGAGTCGTTAAATTATATGACTGTCCCTCTGTATATTCTCTTTATATTAAACTTTCTTTTTCAGGCTAGTTGCAAAATGTAAAATGTAATAGGTACATGCCTTATTAATGTTGTTGCTATGCTGTTCGGGCTGCAAACACAAAAACTATTTTGCTTTATTGAATTTTGCAAGCAAATATTGAAGTTCTCTGTGCATATTCATGGAATGGATGCCTCAAGCCAGTTGTCAAGAGAAGTACAACTGTTACATTTTTTGTGGGCTAAGGTTGAAGCAAATCTATTGCAATCAAATTTTACCTTAGTTTAGTTTCATGGTTGTGCAGGCATCTGCTGTGACAAGCCCGCTTAATCATTGCTTCCACTTTTTGCTATGAGAATTAAAAAATATTTTAACAATTCACTTAGCTGATTTTTCTGTAATTGGGTGATAAGTAACATTTAGCATGGATTATCACCATATTAAGGGACGCGGTGGCTCAGTGGGTTAGGATGCTGAGCTTGTCGATCAGAAGGTCGGCAGTTTGGCGGGTCGAATCCCGAGTGCCGCGTAACAGAGTGAGCGCCTGTTACTCGTCCCAGCTTCTGCCCACCTAGCAGTTCGAAAGCACGTAAAAATGCAAGTAGAAAAATAGGGACCACTACGGTGGGAAGGTAACAGTGTTCCGTGCGCCTTTGGCATCTAGTCATGCCGGCCACATGACCACGGAGACGTCCTCGGACAAACGCTGGCTCTTCGGCTTTGAAACGGAGATGAGCACCGGCCCCTAGAGTCGGAAACGACTAGCACGCATGTGCGGGGGAACCTTTACCTTTACCTTATCACCATATTGATATTTGTGGTCTTTGCATGGAAAACAGAGCAAATGACATTTGTCAATTTCTCATTGTTCTCTATGGTAGAATACTTTAAATGTTTAAACGTTTTATTCTACCGTCTAAAACATTATAGCACAATTTCTCAGTGTATTTGTTTCATTGTGTTCAAGTAAACATTTCTGTCTTTTTCTAAATAGGAATCAGATGGAAAATATTTTACTTTTTCCCTCTCAAGCCAAAGAAAATCATACACTCATATTTACTGCCAAAACAGTATGTTGGTAAGAAATTATTTCCTTCCTGACATTCATTTTCATTGTTGGATTATAATGCATCTGTTTTAAGGAATTTCAGTGTTTTAAGCCATGTGACATACCGCGATGTATTGTGACTTTTTTTCCATTGCCGACAAGGGGGTGGGCGCGGTTTTGCCATGACGTATCCAGCCTGTGGGCCAGCAGTTTAACACCCCTGTTTTAAGCTAGTAGCTTCTCTTAACCTCTATGTAAGGTGGATGATGTCATAAATGGGAAACTACAGTAGATCACAAACTTTTCATGGCATCATCTGTTTTTTTTTGTTGTTGTTTGAATGCTGCTTCAAAGTATTAGCACTTTGGAGGTATTTGGAAATGTTTTTAAGTGCTTGCTTCAGCGGAATGTTTAACTGTTCTGTTTCACTCTTACAAGAAAATATTAACGATCCTAGCAGCATTTCCTATAGTCCTCAACTTACAACAGTTCATTTAGTGACTGTTCAATGTTACAATGACATTGAAAAAAGCATCCTCATGGTCGTGATCAAAATCCATATACTTGGCAACTGACTCATATTTATGACTGTTGCTTGTCTCAGGATCTTGTGATCACCTTTTGCGACCTTCTGATAAGTCAGTGGGGACATGTCAATAATCATGTCACTAACTTAACTGCAGTGATTCACTTAGCAACTGTGTCAAGAAAGGTGGTAAAATGAGGCAAAACCCATTTAATAATTATCTGGCTTAGCAACAGAAAGTTTGGGGTCAATTGTGGTCGTACGTCAACGACTGCCTATATTTATAAAAGCAGTTTGCACCAATGCTAGCAGCCAGTGCTGCTTTTGATAAATATTTTTAGGAAAATTTAAAGTAAATTATTGATAGGTTTCAAAAAAATACAGGAATCTACATACATTTTAATTTGTTCTTTATTGTTCTCTTCTTAAACAAAAGGATACAACTAGCTGGATATATGGTTGTGCAAACAGTACTTCATCGAAGTGGTAAGCATATATTATTTTTATGAGATTATGAAAATAATTTCCTTTTTAAAATATTTATTTAATTGAACAGAAAACCCCTGGAGAAGATATGATATGTCCACAGGTATATGACTAGACTTTTTTCAGAAGTAGATAAAACATGGGTTGTGCTGTCTCATTGAAAACTAACGATTCTTCAAAAAGAGAAATTGGCAAAAACCTGCTAATAATCATCCCATTAGCCTGCTAGATATTTCTTCTAAGTTTGTCATGGTCCAGACTCAGGATTCAGATTCTGAATCTACTCTGAAGAAGTTGTTCTGTCTGAACAAGAAAAAGGGTCGTTTCAGCAGACACTCTACGCCAGATATTTTTAAAATAAATTAGAAGGTTGGAAGGAAGAAACAAAATTCTTCCATCCAGAACAGGCCGGTTTTCAAAAAGGACATAGCTCGTTAGATCACTGCACCACTTTGAAGGTTCTTACTCAGAAATATACTAACGGACACACAAAACAACATCACATTTTACCTCTATCTTTTATTCAATTGACAGCTCTTGATAATGGGAAAAACTAGTACGGACAGATATTGATAGGTGCCTTCTTAAACTAATAATAATTACAGGTAAAGAAAGAATGGGCCTACAAAAGTCTTCTTTAAAACTTCCAGTGTTGGAGCATTCACAGCTTCCGGAGGCAGGTTGTTCCACTGATTAATTGTTCTAACTGTCAGGAAATTTCTCCTTAGTTCTAGATTGCTTCTCTCCTCGATTAGTTTCCATCCGTTGCTTCTTGTCCTGCCTTCAGGTGCTTTGGAGAATAGCTTGACTCCCTCTTCTTTGTGGCAACCCCTGAGCTACTGGAACACTGCTATCATATTGCTTTTACTCACAATGTAAATTTAGTCCTAGCTCTCTTTCAGTTCTTAATTAGACTAACTTTAGTTAGTTCTAGCCCTCTTTATCTGCTGTCATCTCCAAAATCTACCTGCAGTAATGATACCTTTCTTCTTTCTTAGCTTCATCCTATGTATATTTCCAAAATGTTTTTGCAATATGTTTAAATCCTTTTCATTATAGATCAGCGTTGAATCCAAGCTGTGTATTAGTATTTGTCTCATCGCAAATTAATACCACAAAATATTCCCACCCCTTTATTAAAAAATCATTATTTTTATTAATGAAAAATAAATGCTTTCTGAGAAACTGCTTTCTGTGGACACTCTTTTTACTATGTCTCAGCATGCTGTATTGAGTATTTTATTTTTTTATTTTTATTTTTATTCCATTTATATCCCGCCCTTCTCCGAAGACTCAGGGCAGCCTACAAGCTTAGCAGTAGCCTTCATTGATAAGAGTGAAATTAAACTTGTTTTCTAAATTTGTTGCTCAGATGAAGAAAAGCACTAGTTTTGAATGGATTATTATGCATTTCATTCTGAATACATAATTTATGAATATTTTGGATAACATTTTGTATAATATTTTCATTTTAATATAATTTTCACAGTTTACAAGCGATTGACTTGTCTTGGAATGCTGAGTTACTACCAACGGTTAAGGTATTTATTCTGAACCTCAGAAACAATACTATATATGTGAATTTATAGTTCTATGACCTATTATGGAAAATATCATCTCAGACTGCAGGATAAGGTTTTGTTCTAATGCTATTATATATGACATGATTAAAATATAATTAGATAATCTTTAACCTTAATTTTTGAAAACATATTCAAGCGTTCTTGTTGTTTTGCATTGTTTTTTAGATTGTGACTTTGAAACTTCAGGATTATCCATCTTTGACTCACATTGTGGTTCACGTACCAGTAGTGGATGGTATCAAGGTAAAATATATTTTTAAACCGAATTTTCAGAAATGAAATGTGAATATCCTAAATGAATTTGCATGTTATGTCATGGTGAATTTTCCACAGCAACAATCTTATTCTGTTTGACCATAGCATATGCTGCTATAAAAGCAGAGAGTTGATATTTTATACTTATAATGGATGAAGCCTTTGCTTCAGTTACAATGGTAAAGGGTACACCACTGGTAGACCTAAAGGTTGAGGAAAAATTTCTATGCGAGTACATAATCAATCAAGCCTTCGGGGTTGTTTTTCCCCCCAGTATCTGGGTTAAACAACCAAAAGTTCTAAACGCCATATTGTATTTGGAATGGATAGAAATCCACATATTAGTTGTAATGTGACAATAAGTAGTTTTCAGAACTACAGAACACATGCGCTGACACAAACCTACATTATTCCTGTTAAGTTTGACAAGTAATCCTCAAATTAAAACTTTTTGTTCAGTGACTATTCAAATTACGATGGCAGTGAACAAAAGGACTTATGACCAGTCCTCAAAATTATGGCCATTATGTTACCCTCATGGTCATGTTAACAGCATTTGGGCACTTGGCAATCCCATGGTTATGAGATCACTGACCCTTACTGCCAGCTTCCCACAAGCAAAGTCAATGGGGAAGCCAGCAGGTAAGGTCACAAGTTGTTCAGGTTACAGGCTTTCTTTGCTTGCATCTACCATGTCTTTCTTCACTCTTTGCTCACTCTCATCCACCAGTGCTCTCCTTCCCCAGCCTCTCTGCACTCACACTCACATGCACCCCCAGGACTCTCTTTCCCCATACTCACACAATCATGCCCATGAGCACAACTACTTTCCTGGCCTCCCTTTGCACACACACATGTACACATCCCATGCCGTCTTTCCCTGGCCTCATGCCACCTGACACATACACCTCCTGTTTCCTGTCTCCCTGCACTTGCACATATCCACTCCACATCCTCTTTCCCCAGCCTCCCTGTGCACGCAAACATGCACGCATCCACATTGCACCCTCTTTCCCTGGCCTATCTGAGCTCAAACACTCTGCAGCACTCCCAACTCACATGAGACCTGTGCCAGGGCCTCTGAGAGCCTCCCCCACCAAAGCACCCTATGCTCCTTACCTGGAACTCTTAATGATCCATGTGTCTTGGGCTTACAACCGCTTAGACCAGGGGTGTCAAAGTGCCTCCCCATGGGCTGGTTGTATCATGTGGAGGCCACGCCAGCTCCGGCAATGCGAAAAAAGTCATGATACGTCGCAACATCTCATGTGACGTGGCGAGTTTGACACCCATGGATTAGACTATCTGGATTGCCACTACAGTAATAAATGATGTGTTCACGTGATCTAATGCTTTATGACCACACTGTTTAGTGATGGGAATCCTGGTCCCAGCTGCTGCCATAACTTGAAGACTACTTATACTTAATAATAAGCTTGATTAGCAATGACAATATGTTGTACAATTAAATAACAATGTCCTGTTCTTGAAATCATTTGTTATGATGCTTATTTGATTATTTCCATATATTTTCAGTGCCTAAAATGGAAATACATGGGCTACAGTATAATCTGGGGTGATTTAAACAATTATTTGTATGTTTGTCTTGCAGTTTACTTTAGACTGTGAGTTCTTTAATGAAGTTTCAAGAATAGCGCAACTCCCTGTAACCCATCTTTTTACTTTTGGTAAGTTCAATTCATTGCATTTGACATATGGATTAATTTTGCTTTTCTCTTCTCCTTTAATTTTGATTTTAAATCTATAATCCTATGCAGATTTCTCTGAAAATTGTTCTCACTGAACTCTTTCTTATTTCTTATTTCTTAAAAATAAGATTGTGTTCTTGTCTTTTAACAAAACATTTTTATAAAATGGTTTAAATTTTTTCCATATTATTATTTATGTTTTATTAATAAGGAATTTGTGTCTCTGTTCAGCTAACATTCAAAATGTCTTCTAAAAACCCGTTTTAATTTTTATCTTTTAATTCTAACTAACAAAGCAATAATTTCTACAGGATTTTCTTCAAGCAAAATCATACTAAATTCTACTGGCCTTATTCACATTGTTCAGCTCCAACATTTTGGTCAGGTATTAATTTTTGAAGTGTATACATTATTTGTTTGGTAGAATCTAATCTGGATTAGTTTTGGGAAATAACACTAATCTAGTATGTTATCTTTCTTTAGATATATCAGGCTTTTAAGATCTTTATAGAGAGTAAATGCCAGATTCTCAAAGGTAAATTTATTTCCTGAATATCATTTTCATATATACAAATATTTCTTGTTTGTTTCTTGCACTTTTTGTTGCATTATCATTTCTTAAATCAGACTAGTAGTATCAAAACAAAACAAAGTGAGAAATTACCAGGGCTTTTTTTTGTCATAGAATGCTCAGAACGGAGTTCCGGCACCTTTTTTGGATGGAACCTTATAGGATAGGCAAGGCAGGTTGTATGACATGTGTGAGTTCCGGCACCTTTTTCTTTTACAAAAAAGCACTGGAAATTACAGTAACAGAATAACACAATAACAACTTGGAAGGGACCTTGGAGGTTTTCTAATACTACCCCCTACTCAGGCAGGAAACCATGTACATTAACATTTTAGACAAATGATTGTCCAGTCCTTTCTTAAAAACCTCCAGCATTGGAGCACCCACAACAACCCACAAGTTGTTCCACTGATTAATTGTTCTAACTGCCAGGAAATTTCTCGTTAGTTCTAGTTTAGGTTTAATCTGAAAGTGTATACTTTAGGAGCCATAAATCAGTCAGCAGGAATCTCACAATCAGAGGGCCAACCACTGAGGAAGTTTTAACTCTTTTGCCTACCTATTTTAGAAGTGGACTTATCATCAAAACCGCTACAGCTGATATCAGAGTTCAGGCAACTCATAGATGAAATCCTTACATTTTTTTATATAAAAATAAATTTACTAATATATTGAATTGAAATTAGAATAAATTGGCAACCTGTGATGTAATTGAGTCAATGATGCATATTCTCATTCTCAAGATCCAGCAATATATTGCCCATTACAGTTAGAAGTTGTGACAACTGTTAAATGAAATGCCCATGTGGTCACCTTTCTTACAACTCCCCATCCCTGCTGTTTCCAATACACTCATTAAATGAAGGTGCAGGTTGTTAAACGAAGCAAGGAGTGAGGCCCTGGGAGGTCTAGTGCAGGCCCTGCTCAGGACCTCCCAAGGCTTCCCCCACCCCCTGAAGCACCCTGTGCTCCACTTCCCACTCCTCAGGATCTCTGCATCACTTGGGCCTGCTTCTCACTCCACTGGGCCTGACACCCTCCTCCTCAGCCCTGTCACTCATCGCACACTTATCTTTCAAAAATCTCTGGAGCTTGGATTAGTGAAGGGGGAAAGGCCACTGCATTGCTGGAAAATGGTACCCACTTCCAAGATCACCTCACGCAACCCAGCAATGGAGCGTCATGTCCTCCTTCCCCAACCCAAGCATGAGAGTTCCAGGAGTCTTTAAAAGGTAAGTGCCTGTGGTGACCCAGTGTGGGAGATGGAGGGAGATAGGCTGGGTGGGAGGGAGCAGAGCTTTGCAGCATTGCTGCAGTCTGTCATAAGGGCAACTTTGTCCGTAACTTTAGGAACAGGTTGTAAGAAGCTTTTTGGGGGGGGTCTGCTGTAACTTTGGTTGTAAGACAAAGATGACCTTTAATAGGACCTCTACACCCTACTTTTGGGATTGGGGATGTTCCTAAACGTCTGCAACTCCAAATTGAGATTTTAAGAACAAATTCCTTTTGTTCAAAACTGTTCTTTTGATCGGAACTGATTGGCTACTATTCAAATCCTTACGATTTGTTGAACTTGAGGTACTTAAAAAAAATTATTTTGTGCTTTCATTTGTCCCTTAAGAAAGAAAACCCAGTGTGTATCGACTTCATATACCATGGTCACACGAAGATTCTTTAACTTTGTCACAGTAAGGATTTCTCATTCTTCATTTACATTGTTGAAATATAACAGGCTGTAAAGTATTTTCATCTGCCTATTTTACAAAATAGATATCTTTTACTTCTGATAGATAGGCTTCATGAAAAGTATAAGTTAAAAATCCAATTTATCCCATACAGTCATCTGCCTCAACAAGTAAGTAAGGAGAGTGAGACAGGGCTACATACTTGTGCCATTACCTTTTAACTTGAATACGAGTAACTATGGCTTCTGACTGAAATTGGGACTGGATTTCTGGTTATAAGTCATTATGGTAGAAAGTTGAGGCACCCAGATGACCAGATCAAATTTTAAGATGCTTGTTGTGACACTTGTTAAGGAAAATCACCATGTTCATTAAGCAAATCAATGCTTGTTAAGCAAGCATCGTAGTCATAAATGTGAAATTCTGAATTCCAAACTGGAAACAGGCAAAACTGCCAAAACAGGCAAAAAACATCATAAATTGTGGCCAAGTGACAATGCAACCAGTTGTAAAAGTGAGCTAGTTGTGAAGCAGCTGAAATGGATTCATGTGACTGCCAAGGGGATGGCACAATACAGTATTTTATGATAGTTAGAAGTGCTTTACGAACCACAAAGCACTGATTCAGGCCTCTTGTAATTTTGAACAATCATGAAGCTGAGTACTATTTGAATAATTTGTTTGGTTTACCATCAAAACAGTGTCTAATTTTCTTTCCCCAAAGCTAGCTTATAGACTTACGACAGCTAATGATGTAGTTCTCATATCCGATACCTTGACTGGATTAAAGTGTGTTTTGAGAGCCTTTGCCTTTTATTGCAAGGACAAAGAATTAGTAAGAATTTTTGGGGGAAAAATGGAAATCTTGATATTTGCTAAATGCCCTAGGTGACAGTTAAATGGCCATGCAATTGAGCAAATCGAGGCTTTTCAGTATCTTAGACTTATTTTTCAGACGTCCAGTGGGAGAAATACTATGTCATTCATAATCTTCAAATATCATCTTTGGCAACTCGAATGTTCTGATTGGGACCGGGGACATTATTTACCTACCAATGAATCCTTCCAGCTCTTGTATGTTCATATGTATGTTGCATGTTTTACACTGTGGCTCAAATGTAGTCCTTGGTTAAGACTGAAAGTAAAATTTGACTACAGTTTAAAGCTTAAATATCACCCATAAACCTATCCCTTTTCATACTAGGTGATTATTTCAATGATACAGAATAGATATTTACTAAAGAAGCTATTGTTGGGGGCAATAAGCTGACTTTGTAATAATGCCGCTGGGGGTGGGGGCGAAAGCCCTAATAAGCAGGCATATACATAGAATGAAGGCTATTGCTAAGCACATTTGATTTGTGCTTAGATTGTAAGCCGCCCAGAGTCTTCGGAGAAGGGCGGGATATAAATGGGATTAAAATAAAATAAAAATACTTCTATGGATTATCTGAGGGAGGTCTTTTATTTATTTTAGAGTTGTCTTTGAGCTTTTGGCTGAATTGGAGAAAACATTACTTATTTGATTTGCCTATATTAAGAGAAAGGTTATAGGATGAAGAGCTATTTATCGCCTCTTCCTAGTTAACCTATTTGTTAATAAGTGAAGAGATTATGAAATTGTATATACTTGTCATGGTGAGGATGGGAAGTTGCTTTCTTAAGGGGGGGTATTTATTTATTTTTGCTCTGTTGCACCTTTTTTCCTTTCTTTTTAGTTTGCATTATCTTTTATTGTTCTATCTAAAGCTGTTAATAAATGTATTACAAAAAATCCCCCAAGGCACTGTGTGGTCTTGTTTTTATCAGTTTTTATCAGAATTTCAGAATTATAGCCTAATATGTTTGTATGCATGTGTGCGCATCGGTGCACAACTATATGCACATGTGTGTGATATTGAATATTTCCTGTCAATTTTTTTCTTCATGGGAATTCTCCTGAAAATATTCAAATGTGCACATGCAACTACACACACACACACACACACACACACACACACACACACACACACACACACCAGTCCATGATACTTCTCATTTGTATGCTATGGAATTATTCCAAAAATGGTAGAAGAGGCTGTATCACTCCCTTCAACTCTTTATTTTTCCAAATACTTTCCATCTTCCACTTCCATCAGTCCTAGTCTGATTTTTTATTTCTGACTGACATTTAAGCAGGATTCATTTGAGTTTTTAGTTAGATTGTATCATCTTTTAAAGTTTTTTTGCAGTTGAATGGAACTGAATGGAACTAATGGGCCACTTGTCAAATATGAAAGTCTGAATCATTCTAGAGGTTTCTGTCATAAAATATATTGTTTTTGCTTATTTCTTGTGAGCTGCCAAGAATCTTTTGTGATTGCAGTAGGATATATATTTGATTAATATATAATAAATAAAATACATGGAATTGCAGAAAAATATTTAATGTATGCTTTTTAAAATTAAGTGCTAATATTTCATGTTGGTGCACCTTTGTGACTGTAGCATTTATGTCTATCTTAAGTTTGATTTCTGTTTAGATGTGATGCCTTGCTTTGCAGATTAATAGTTTTTAAAATTAACTATTTTAGGGATCCTCTGACTGAGATTTCTGCAAAATTGCACATTGCACAGCCTGAAAATGACTCTACAGTTCCCTTGTTGAAAATTTATTCATCTTCAGATTGTCAGTATGAAGTAAGTAAAAGCTATAAAAATGTTCAATTCCTTGTTTTTCTTCAGAATAAGGTATCCTATATTGTTTTGTTTGCTTATTTATTTTATAAATTTTCATAACACCTTAGTCACAAAAGTACAGTACTTATATGATTTGTATCCATAGTTAATGAAGGTCTTTTGAAAAACTAAGGCTAAATGATCTTTGCTTTCATCTTCAATTTATTTGTAACTTAAGGGCTCATTTTAAATATACAGGCTTCAGTGACCATTCAAAGTTGCTATGGGGTTGAATGAGTGGTCCTTGAAATTATGCCCATTGCAGCAAACACTTATGACATCCTGCAGTCATGTGATTGCAGGATGTTTGTGACCTCCCCTGCATGCTTCTCACAAGCAAAGTCAATGAGGAAGCTGGCAGGGAAGGTTGCAAGTTGCACTGGTAAGTTCCCCATGTCTTTCTGCATTCACACCACATTATCCTCTCCCAGTTTTCCTCTACTCACCCCAACCCATCAGCCCTTGTCCTTGGGCCTTGCCACAGCACCAGCCTCCTCCAATTTGTGCATGAACTGTGCCAGTTTCCTCCACATACTTGTATACCCACATGCTCCTTTCCTGATACACCCACCACTTCCTGTTTAACAGTCTGCAGGTCTTGGGGTTACGATGGCAACTGGGTTGCTAGGATTGTCATTGCTAAGCGATACAACCATATGATGTCTCACTTTACAAACACATTGCTTAGTGATGGCAATTTTGTTCCCAGTGTCTTTGTGACTGGACAACTATTTATGTTGTATTTCTTAAAAGATATCTATGCTTCTCTCTGTGTGATGAAATGATAAAAGCAAGATTGAGGTACATCTATGATTGTATAATTGGCATAGCTGAAGCCATGAAACCAAGATAATAAATAGTGGTAATTGACCTTCTGGACTACAAAAAGCATCAATACTGATGTTGTGTACTGGGTTCTGTGCTTGATCGAAGAGACGAGGCGACTGAGTTCAATCAGAAACATTATTATTTGCTTGCAGGAACCGAACTGGGGAACAGGGCTGCGAATGCAGCTATTTATACCCTGGCCTCTAGGTGGCAGCCAATAGGTTTAAAGCAACCTATTGCCGCCCTAGAAGCAGCCAATGGTGGTGCTGGAGACGGGTTGTCTGAGGAGCTGGGAGCCATTAGCCAGCTTCCCTGCTTAAGCAACCTTCCAGCAATCAAACCCACGTGATACACTTTAGTAAAACAAAGCCCAATACGTTACACCTGATGATGATTGGGGGTGGCTAGTTTCAACCCATTGGTGAAATAGGTTAAATAGTTTCAACCTAATGGTGAAAAGCATCAGTATTCACATGAGGTAACAAGCTTCTCTGGGAGATATTTGAACTGAGACATTTGATCTTTGGAAGATCTGACACTGAAAGTAAAAAATACCACAAGAGTATCAGATTAGTATTAAGAGCAGGACTTCAATCTGCACTTGGCAAGAGGCTGGAAGCTTAAGGTAGTTGTATAGGAGAGAAAAGCTATGAAATTCGGCCTTCAGTGGTAATGTTTATTTCCGTAAAACATTTTAGTAACTTAATATGGAGATCACTTAAAAAGTGAATTACTGTGGACAAGGAACCTGCATTTAGGAGAGACTGGGGTTCTAAAGTAGAAGGCATTTTGTGTACCTTGGTTACTTACTGTATTTATCTTTCCAGTAAAAGTTTTAATTTTTTTTATCTCAAGTATTTGTTATTAAATAAAAAATCTTTAATATATGTGTTAAACTAGGTAACTGTCAAGACCTCTTTTCTTCAGGTCCTTGGTCAGGTAAGATTTTATTTAATAGCTTATACACAATTATGTTTAAATAGATTAAGAGAAGATTTGCAACTTAATACAATTTGATACATTTTAATTGATCAGTTACTGCAGGGGTGTCAAACTGCCAGCCCTTGGGCCGGATGCATCATGGCAAAACCGTGCCCACCCATTGCCGGCAATTGGAAAAAAGTCACGATATGTTGCGACACGTCATGTGACATTGCGAATTTAACACCCCTGAGTTACTGTTAGAGCAGTATGTTATTTAAGGTTTAATCATGGCTTTAAAAGGTTAATTATGGGTTTAAAAAGCCCTAAATAAAATTCATTTACTGGACTTCTCTATGGAAAGTTTGTGCTTAATAGATTTTGATAATATTAAAATTACCTCCAAAAAATAAATTTGGGATATGGATCTCCAAACAAATTTAAGAAAGGTGTCACACGCCAATATTGATCATATTCTTCCAAAAGAGTTCACTCCAACCTCCTATTTATCATTTATTACAATTCTGAAATTTTATAAGGCCCTCATTTTAGCCAGGCTGCAGGCATTGCCCTCAGTAGTCCTTTTGGGATGTTTATGCACCTTTGATTATGTCCATGCACTGTAATAAAAACTCTTAACTCTCCTACTACCATACTGCTCCCTATATTCTATTTTATTTGAATATATCTCTTCTTAATTATTTCAGTCCTATTATTGTTTTCTATTAGATATTTTATTGTATCTGCCTTAGGGCTGAAATAAACTGATTGATTGGCTCCAGCTCCTTTTGAGTATGCACACAGTATATTTTTCCAACAAAATCGATCAGCAGAATGGGACATAATTCTGCCTTGTTATATTACAAATATACAATCATGAATTTGTAGAATCCATCATTTTCTACTAAAATAAATAATGTATGCCCACCTGCTTTAAGACAGAATTTAAAGCAGTCACATAATTACTGTAAAATGGGAAGGACTATGAAGATAATTTAAAATGGCATTTTTTTCTGAGTGCGTATAGTACTTACCTTTGTCACCGGATATGTGAACATCTGCTGCACCTTATTTCATAACAAAATTTTGCACATTCAACAATTTAAGCCTTTGAGCTATGCATAATGCATGTACTGTATATAATTAAACAATTGTATTAAATTGAGCATGATTGAATTCTGAGCTAGCATGTCTGGGATTATTAGGTATGCTATAATATGAGATTTATGATTCCTATAGTTTAATTACAGATCTGTTATTTGTTTACAGGAAATGTATATTTTTGCTGAACTAGGAACTTAGACATTGCATAATGCAATGTTGTTTCATTTAAATAAAAAGAGTAAAGTGAAAAACCCAATCACATTTCAGAATGTTCAGCAAGCTTGTAAAATAATATCGTCATTGCTAGAGTGCAAATTTACTTACTGTAAATTATTTAAAGCCAGTTTTGTATGTAACACTACATTATTCCAGGTAATAACATTCTAAACAGTTTTAAAGAACTCCAATCAAATGGTTTGGAGCAGGACAGGACAGCAATAAAATGGCAGCTGATGTTGTCTGTTGGTGTAATAAAATTCTCAGATTAGTTTTATTTAAATCCACCCTGCCTTAATTTAAACATTATCCACACAACTGGTCACATTCTAGGTTCTTTAGGTACACATATCATGGTCCATGCTTTAAGAAGGGAAGGTTAGATTCTAATCACTCAGCAGGATACATGGCTCTAATGAATCCCAAAGTAATCTGAACATTTCCAGGTTTTTTTGTAAATTGCTAGCCACACTTTGAGACTAATATTTAAGCTGATCTCATACATATTGTGAATACCCACCTGAAGAAGCAGTGGAAGGGAGTCTTGGCAGCACAGAACTTTCCCAGCAAGGAGGTGGTATATTCCAGAGAGAAGCTAAAATTAAGAAACTGCAGTCCTGAGCTGGATGGGGGAAGGGGCAGAAAGGTTCCCGGTAGCCACACCATAGAATCTCTCAGGATATATCTAGTAGGCTGGAGGATTATAGCTTTAGCTTGGCAAGATTCTGTCTATTAGTTGTAAGCAAATAAAGAATTGAGCTCAATTGGATTTCACTGTGCCCTCTTTGGGCTTGGACCTGACTCACAGACGTGCAATTACCACAACTCACAATGTCTTGCTATTCTTTTAATATTTACATTGGAACATACGATCTTCCTACAAATCAATGAGAAAATAGATAATCTTTTTTTCCCTTAATAGGCTTTTGAGAGTGAATTGGTTAGGATTGGAAATTTTAAATGCAAGTCTTTCTGTTTCCATGAATATTCAGGATGGTCCCAAGCAAGACATCTTGTTATATCTATACAGAATTGTAAGCATTATTGAGGTAGTTAGTATAGGTAAAAAAGAAAAGGTGGAATAATTTTTCCATGTGCTTGTTTTCCAAAAAAAAAAACATCTTTGTTTTGTAGGTGATAAGATTCCACGGTGGCACTCTTCCTATGTACATTATTTCTAATATTCTTCTTGCCTACAGAAGACAGTTAAGGTCCCTAGTGTCAACAGGTAACATTACATGAAAAGATTTTTAAGCAAGGTTTGTTTATCGCTATAAAACTAGATCACATTGCATTTCATTTTATGTTTATGTTCTGCGTCATCGCTTTTAAAACAAGACTGAGATTTGTTGAAAAGTATTTCTAATCAAACAAGTCCCTTGTAGAATGTAAAGAGATAAAATGTTTACATTATTAGTAATTAGTGAATTATGAATATTTCATAGCTTATTGACTTTAACAGGATCCTATTTTAAAAGGTTTAAGGTTTTTACAACACAGGTAGTCCTTAAGTTACAGTGACAAGTGGGAACAGAATTTCTGATACTAAGCAATGCAGTTGTAAAGCTCAATTCCACTTGTTGTCTCTTAGGGATAGCAATCCCAGCTCTCCCTTTGCTGTTGCTGAATCTCAGCAGTTATTAGCCAACGACCCATCCTGATCCAACCCATTCTCATCTGCATCCCTCCTGGCCCTGATCCCCAGTTCTTTCAAAGAGACTACCTCTCCTTCACCCCTCCCCCTCAGCTGTCTTTAGGTCATCGCGGGGGGGGGGGCAGAGCACAGGGCAGCAGGGGACTGGAAGTGCAGGGGGCCAAAACGGCAGAGATGGGGGAGAGATAGGCAAGTAAGAGGAATTAAAGCATCCCTATGGTTGATTATGTGGCCATAATTTCAGGGACCGCTGAGTACAATTTGTTCAGTGCCACCGTAATTTCAAATGGTCACTGAATGAATTATCATAACTTGAATATACCAGTATAGGAATAAAGCTTTCAAAAAGCATATATTATACTGGGCTTTTTAATAAGACTTGTAAACTGGACGTGGAAATGTATGCATGGGGCTACACAATATTTTAAATTAAATGTAGAAATTAAAATTAAAATATATGGGTTTTAATTTTTTTTCCTGTTTCTGCTCGAGTAAAAAGAGAAGTAATTGATTTTGATAGTATAACTTTTAAGCATTTTTAAATGTATTCTAAAAAGATAAATATTAATTTTATCATTTAATTTGTGAACATGTGGTTTCAGATTTTATTTTTTCTTTTATTCTAGGTCAGTGTTCAGACTTTGTTCCTGCCCTTACTAAAGCGGCTAAGCCTTATAAAGTAGAGCCCATGGCATATATGATTAAGTTCTTGTTGGGGTATGTTTCTTTTTAATATGTTTAGTATATTTTTATTTTACATTAAAATACATTTTAATATTATTTATTTAATTATATTTATTTACTTTTAATTTATTTATTTATTTATTTATTTATTTTTATTACATTTATATCCCGCCCTTCTCCGAAGACTCAGGGCGGCTTACAAGCTTAGCAGTAATGTAATATATTTAATATGTTTTCTATTTTTTCTCAAACATTTGCATTTTGTAACTAAGTTACAAACATTAATTTTTTAGCTAAGATTAATTACTAGTTTTTGGAAATGCAGGTAATTAAACCAAATAATTATCATGCTGTCTATTGTTTTTAGACTTAGCTGGCTTAAAGGACTCAGGAATTCAGAGTTGGATCGTGTGACAGTGAACAACCAGGACTTGTGGTTTCCTTTTGTATCCCTGATTCTCTTTATGTTTGGTACTGGCATAGCCTACTGGGGTGGCGTACTTCTTGATTCATCTATAAGGCTCTTATCTTCATTGCACTTATTTTTGACAAGGTAAAAATTAATAAATAAATGCAAAATGTTTAGTGGTATTGCTGGAAACAACATTTGGCAAAATATTTTTTTCTTTTTTTCTATTTTTTATTAAAGAGTTTTACAGATACATTTTAAACATAAAAACCCATCCACCCCCACCCAATTCCCCCTCCCTCTCCCTCCCCCCGACTTCCCAAAGCAAATACAGCGTATTAACCCTAACAATCTTAAACTATAATATGCAAACTAACTATAATAACACTTTAAGTCCTATCGCACTTTAACTCTCCTTTAAAATAACTAAATAATAACAAATCTTCTAAATCTAATACTCATTCAAATGCTAAATGAAACTTTTTGGTTCCATATTTATTCTGGATATAATCAATGCATTCCATAATATATCTTTGTTGCGAATGGTCTTTCAAATATGCTGAAATTTTCGCCATTTCTGCCAGGTTCAAAACTTTTAAAGTCCATTCTTCTATAGTAGGCAAATCCTCCAACATTTGGCAAAGTATTGAAGAGAAGTATACTCTCTATGTCATATACAAAATGCAAGAATATTTTCTGATTGACATTTTTTAAATCATCTTAAAACTGAAGCACCTGTAAATATCACAAGCATAGTGCAAAGGTTTGTGATGTAGCCCCTAAGCCCTATAGTTGCTAGTATTAGGTACAAGCCATTGTATCACTTAAAAAGCAACAGGAATCAATTATTTGCTACAATTCTGTGTTCTAGAGGCAACACTTGCACAAAAGGTAAAATGAGTCCAGCAATTGGAATTGGAAATGGATCATATTTGCTCTGAGTGGCTTGATCATCTTTTCTCAGAATGGAAAGTTAACAACACTTGAAGTCACATTAAAAAAAACACAGAAGAAAGTATTGCTCCAAGTAAACTATTTGGATGTGTCTTAAGAGGTCACCAAGAACAGAACTTGAAAATGTCTTTACTTTTTAATAAAACAATGACAAAGTTAGGAAGAAAAATCTCTCTAATTGGTTTTCTTTTCTAAATGATTTAGGAGTCTAAAATTCATAATACATAGTAATTTTTTGCTTGGCCAATGAAAAGATCACAAAATTATGTGCAAACTTTTGAATTCCCTAGAGTTGTCAATTGGATTAGAGAAAAAAAGGAGAAACAGCTAAGTAGTTAATTCTGAATCTCAATATTTTCCCACTTTTGACATACAGATTTCTGAATCTCAATATTTTCCCACTTTTGACATACAGATTTTGCCTTGTTCAAATGTTCCAACTCGTAGAAAATGCTTGACTTCATTTCCTACTTGGTATTAGACTGAGAAGCAATTGTTTACAGAGAAAAATCCCTCCAAATAACCTAGCTGGGTTCTACTATTTATAATTCCAAGACACTATGGACCTTATTGGGAATTTTATGAAATTGAAAAGTTGTGACTTTTAAAACCTTCTTGTTATTGTTATCAAGAAAGATATTGATGAAGAAAGTTATTGATCTTCCTGAAAAGAAACAGTCTTTTGAGCAAGGCAGGATGTATTATACGTAGAATGTATTCACAAACAGACATGTTAAATTTTAAACTCGTTTGGAATAACTACAACAAATATGTATTATGAGTAAAATATTCTACCAATTAATTGATAAATTCATCCCACCCTTCTACCATAGACCTAGGAAGTTTTAGATTTCACTCCTTTCAGTGTAAATTATCAAGGCTGCTGCCAATTTGTTAGGTGTATTGAAGTTTGAAGTACTTCAGCCTGATATCAGCCTGCCTACTCTTTCCATAAACAAATTTGTAGTTTAATTAAAGAGTACTTTTAAACAGTAATTTTACACTAAGTAGAACAACTAGGCATTCATTTGTATCCTTTTTGTGTATGTATATTCTTATTTCCCTCCGTGTGTTGTTATAACTCATGGTTTGATATTATGTATGAAGAATAAAAAGTATAAGATGGGATGGGATGAGATAGATAAGATGAAATAAGATAAGATAACCTTTATTGTCACTTTTTTCTGTGGCACACATTAAAAATGAAATTCTGATGCCTGCTCTGAAAAGAAAATAAACTGAGATGTTAAAAATCCACCCATATAATGGTAAGCGGTGCGACAAAATAATGAAAGAGCTAATTGCAAGAAAAAAGCACATTATGCATTATGTGACCCTATACATTTATGTACCATAGCAAACTACGATTAAAAAACTTAGCTGGCATATCTGATTTGGGAAAGCTAAGGTTGTGATTAAATAACAAGTCATTTAGAATGTTGACTCCTACTGAGTCTACTGAATATTACTTTAATATTGAGTAATAAAAAATGGAAAACAGCCACGCGACTTTCAACCCGCATTTGAGCATTAGAGCTCTAAAAAGTCAGTCCATAGTGTGAGTCGCAACAGTACATAACGCAAACCACAGTTTGGTGGGAAGTTTGAATTCTATTTTGCTTTGTAATATAATGAATATTTTATTTCATAAATCTATTTATTTTCTAGACCCTCTGGACTTCCATCTCACAACAGTCTGATTACCCGATTAAGGTTTTGTGTTGCAGTTTCAATGTTTTTTCTTAGCTGGACTACCTGTGGAGCACTAGCCATAATGATGACTTATTTTCATTATATATTCAAGGTATTTAAACAATAAAAGTTTTGTGACATAATACAAACATAGTATTGACATTTTTAGGCTACAGATTGATTAGATAATTTCTCACTAGTTTAGATCTAGTTTGCTAGTTTGGCATTTAGATCATCCATGTCACCCATATGTGAGTCTATGTACAACCCATGTGTAAAGATTTACTGCTTTGATCAGATAACATTGCTGGTAATCAACACAGAAGTGCCTCTAGGGAAAAGTCAGAAGGATGGAGAGCTGTTGAATAATTCTTAACGAGGTTATACAATTCATCCCTTTGCCCCGATATAGTTTTATGCTCCCTGCTCATTAATCTTTCTCTCCAAGGAAGAACACAGACTAAAAAAATTTAAGAAATTTAAATTTAAATTTTAAATAATGTAGCAGTAAAATCCCAAAGAAGTTCCAAATATGTAGAGTATTATATATGAATTCAATAATGTGGTAAGATTGTATAATGCTCAAGCAATATAAGAAAACCACAAAGATGCCAGATAAGTGTTTTAAAATATATATAAAAAGTAAACTGTAGAACAATGAAGTATAGAATAGTAAAGCACAACCATTAACTTTAGGAAGCTGTGATCATAGGCATATAATGTTGTAGCTAAAATATATGCTTGTTGTTACAGGTTGTTAATTTCCATTCAAATTTAAGATCTGAACTAAATGTTGGTAATGTGGTAAGTCTGTTTATGCTTTTTGTTGTTGGCTTAAGAACATTTCTACTTAACATGTACAGATTTCCTGTTCTTGCAGAATATCACGACTCAACATTATTTCATGGGGATTTAACTATTTTCCCCTATGGTGAAAGGGTTAAAAAAAACCTCTATTAGATCAGGCTTAGTTTGCCACTGTAATCTTGTTTCTTCGATCTCCTAGCTTCTTTTTAAGAAGAAATAGATTACTTGTTTTATTTTAGTGTTTCCAGTGCTTGAATAATTCTTCATAATAATGTAGTGATAGCATCAAGATAGCACCATGAGAGGAACCCCAAAACATTTGAGACAACTGAACATCATGGGAGGAAATGAGGCAGAAAATAGGTTTGTAAGAGGATTGTTGCATTGGTTATGTCACTGTTGGCTCTCCAGTTCTTTGCACGCTACTTTGTTCAGAGTTTATGTTCCATTCTTCTGAGTATTTTACAGAAGAAACAATAATTATAATTGTCACTTAGGTTTACTGTCTAAAACAGAGGTCTCCAAACTTGGCAACTTTAAGACTTGTAGACTTCAACTCCCAGAATTCCCCAGCCAGATATTTTGCCCCAGAATGTATGCTAAGCTGCAAAAACTAATCAAGATGGGGACAGTAATTAAAAATAGTATTAATCCTCCATCAGTCAGGAGTCTGATTTGAAATAAAACAATAATATATGATCCCATGAATTTAAATGACTGAATTACATTTGTATGTTATTGGTCACCATGCTATTATGAAATTATTTTGTGGATATTTCAATTTACTCTTCATACTTTTTATTAACTAATGCTGAAAAACCTGTGAAATATACTTATATTTTTTATAGCCCATAAAGAACCCAGAACCTAAATCAGAAGATTCAAAAATCGAAGGGGAGAACAGCTGCAGATCAGAGGATTGCCTTTCAGAAGCAAGAAACTCACCCAGCATCACCATGGCCAATGACAACATTATAGATAGCCTTAAAATGCATGTCACAGTCATCAACTTAACCTCATGGGTTGTGCTTCTTAGTTGTCCATCTTTAATTTATTGGCTAAAAAATATCAGGTAATCATTCCAAATTTGCAGGTTTTATTTTTTAAAAAATGTTATGAGATGGCCCTGTAAGTTAATATATGTGCTATTAGAAGAGTTCATGAACTATTTGGTTGTGTATATGAAATCAGTCCAAATGTCTAATGAATGTGAGAGGTAGTCACAGTACATTAGCAGGCAGAGAACTAGAGAAATAAAAATTTAAAAGTTAAAAGATAACCAGGGGTCGCGAGTTCAAATCTCGCTGGGGCCTCCTTTTCTCCACAATTGTTTTTATTGGGTATTGTTGTAGATTGTGATACTAAAGAAACCAATCTGATGTTGAATTTGATAACAGCAGCACAGTTACTGGTAGGACAATACTGGAAGAAGGATAGTTTGCCTACTATAGAAGAATGGGTACTTAAGGTATCGAATCTTGCAGAAATGTCTAAGATTTCTGCTTATTTGAAGGATCATTCACAAGAAAGATATATTTCAGTTTGGAGAAGATGGATAGATTATATTCAGAACAAATATGGGACTAAAAAGTTCCATTTAGCTTATGAGTAGATTTTAGAGGGATATTGTTATTAATTTTAGTATTAGTATTGATTATATTTTTGTTTAAATTATTATGTTTTTAATAATTTGAATGTATCTATGTTAAAGGGGAGTTAAAGCACATTATGAATTTGGTTAATTTTATAATGGATAATGTTAGTTAGAATATGATTATTATATCTATAACCCTGTATTCAGCTCTGGGAAGTGGGAGGGGGAAGGGGGGTGGTTTGGGGCGGGTGGGTTTTGGGGATATATATTGTAAAATTTTGTTTTAAAACTCTTTAATAAAAAAGTTAAAAGATAACTTAGAACTACAAATGTGTTAAATGTTTAGCATACTAGGAAACTGTCTTGAAATGAAAAATCCATTATAAGTATTTTTTCATTATCTTAAAATTGGCATTGGTTTTTTTCAGTTTCTGAAATGTGAGATAGTTCACAGTAACCCAATTTTTTGATTGTTAAAACAGCTTTAATTGAGAGGAAAAGTTGCATTTGGGCCATCTAATGACATGGTATTGATTTCCCTATTTCTCTGCTTATTTTATTTTCAACCATCTTTTTTTAGCTCCTTTAGTGTATTTTGTTGTTGCTATCTAGAAAAATAATGTTGCATGTGAGTAATACAATAGTCCTTTGTGTTTTCTCTTTTTAAATTAGATACCATATCAGACTTGATCCTGATCCATGTAGATTTGTTGCTGTTATTCTGATAATTATTTTGAATATACTCATGAATACAAGTACTACAAAACTTAAATCAAGGTACTTTAATTATCTTTGTTTTAAATTGTACTACATTGAACACTCTTGTATCAAATTGTTTTCCCTTCTGATAGTACATTATTAGGAGTTGGGCCAAAGCAAAGAAGAATCTTTTAGCTTTCAGAACTGCTTTAGATCCAACAAAAGATCTCTGTAATCAGAGGATGGGGATGGGATTTATTTATTTTCATCTTGTTCCAGTCTTATTTTTTTCTGTTTCCTACACTAAAAATAAACTGAATTTTTCAGATCATTTCAGAACATTTTGCAATTCTGCTAGCTGACAACTCTCATGCAGTCATTATTACAGAAGTGAAAGAAATTGTATGAATTGCTCTCTTATAAACTGGTGAGGGAGGGAATGGA
Source organism: Vipera ursinii (assembly GCF_947247035.1). Classification (NCBI taxonomy): domain Eukaryota; kingdom Metazoa; phylum Chordata; class Lepidosauria; order Squamata; family Viperidae; genus Vipera; species Vipera ursinii. Next base: position 173,042,074 of record NC_139512.1, on the reverse strand, counting down.
AATTATATTGACTTTACATATTTTTTCCTTTTAAATATCAGCCATGGGGTAGATGGTTCTCCTACAAGCTGAGGTGATACAATTTCAGCTACTTGGCTTAGCATATTCTAGGATGTTTTTCTGCAAAGTAATTATATCTTGAACTTTACTCCATAGTATTGCTTCAATAATATCTGTTGTTTATTTGCTATGTCAGCCTTTCCAGGTTGATAACCCCATCCACCAATAAATTATACCTGTATCTCCAGGCAGGATAATCATGTTGGCTTCGGAATTGTGGGAGTTAAAATCAAATACCATGTGAGATTAGGAAAGACCAAGACTAACAAAAGTACTCATACATCTCATTGCTTGAATAATTTTATTTTATTGTCTTTTTTTCTCTTCCTACAGTAAATTATTGAAGATTGCAGCATATTTTCCACTTCTTTTCTCCGTTGCTGCTGTAGTTTTTGCACCTGTTTATTTATATCAAATGTCATACTTTGTAATAATTCCTCTTTTTTTACATTCATTATGCAGCATTGTGTAAAATCTTTAGCTGGCCGAAACAGTAATAGATGTGGAAGTATAGATAATATAGGAAAACCTAAGCCTCATCTTCTATCTATAGTAGAAAATGGAAAGGCTTTAGGTTTCCAAAGTGATATTTCATGATAAGAGAACAATATTTTTACTTACTAATTTTTAAAAAAATTGTTGCATAAATGTGTTACTCAGTAAGCACTTTGTTCTTGACACTGAGGAAAAACATGGTTGCATCAGTTCCTTCATTTTGAAGCAAATGGCTTTTACTTATTTATTTTAAAATTGCAAGTTTACATGTACCATATACTTCTGTATTCTTACTTCAGTCAACAAGTGACACTAAACTGACAGACAGAACAATTGAATTGCTGATAAAAATGATTGTAAGTTCTTACCCAATTACTGGCAACTGACATATTTTTGTTTTTCCGTTGGTTCTAATACAATTTATAATACTAATGTGTCCAAAGACATATCCGAGGTTGCAAATTTATGAGCTAATTGAAAGCAGTACATAAAAGTGTACTCAATATAATGTAATTTAGTAAGTATACAAGAAGATTGTATGCTGCCTGTTCTATTAAAATCTGTAGTTAGAGCTGGTGAATATTTCTATGCAGAGGAAAATCTGTCATTATGGACAAACATATAGGAAATAATTTTGAATCACCATTCCCATATTTATTTTGGCAATATTACTGCTGGAATAAATAAGATATCAGTATGTATTGTGAAATCCATTCACAGTAGAAATGGAATGTTAATGGAGTATTCTCTGCATAGAAGCCATTTTATTCAAGGGCAGTGAAACACTGCATTGTGTAAATGATCATTTGATCATTTCTCTAATACGTTCCTTTCTACATACATCACTGGGCAGTTCTTATAATTCCTAATAACTATGTTGGAAAGTCCAGGTTAAAGACAGACAAACAAAACAATTCAGGAAAGTTCCCTAGAGCTAAATACGGAGATTTTAAAATGCATCCTAGAAGTATTGCATTAGAGTAACATTTTGCTAATGTTATTCAGCACCTCTTAGGTCGATCAGAAGTTATCTTAGTGTAGAGCTAGGCACTTCTAGTTGATTGGAGAAATGTTTCCATATTATTTGGATTGATAAAACGTAGGCATCAAAGAAATCAATACTTATCTATGCACTAAGAAGTTTTAAAAGGACATGTCTTTGGGCAGAACTACGTTAATATAACCATTTAAAAAGCAGCAAATATTTTGCTGCTTTAAATAAAATGTATGAGCATTATATCTAAAGATAAATTTTTGCTGCTTTTGCATATTACTATGAATGCTTAAAAGTTGGCAATCACTACATATCTTAGCACCTCTTTTATATAATGGCTCATTTCCTCTTCCAATTGCTCCTGGAAAGATAGGTTTCCTCTAAACCAAGTTATAATACATACTTTCCTTACTTGTATCCACTATAATTCCTGCCTAAAGTGCCTTTGGTTAGTTATTTGTCTCTGTTTATCATTCTTTTCCCCCTAATTTATTAAAAACTATTTATAGAATTGTTCTGTAATTTTAACAGTTTAGTAGATTATGCTGTGCGTGAATCATTACATGTGCTATTGTTACCGTCTTTACATGGAATGCTTCAAGGTCAAGCCAATCTTGGTATCCAGACATACTTTTAATAAGGTATTAAAATGTTCTTAGTAAGTCTCTTGAAAAAAGTCCTCCACTATCTAATTTTCAGCTGATTTTGTGGCACTAAAGTGAGCTGCCGGTGTATTCTGTGTCTTGCAGTCAGTCTGTTTTACTGCTATACTGGGCTCTTTTTTTGCCAACAGCTGGCATAGAACACAGTAGTGCAATCTATTCTCAGACCTCTTTCAATGAAGGCTGACCTTGGAAAGCATTTCTATACATCTTATAGCTGTGTGCTAAATGGAATTTTGGCAGTGATCTTTTGTCTCTTGTCAGTGCCACAGTAAGGGAAATGGCACTTGCCAAATTATTCTTTCTCAAGCAGAAGCTAAGGGCACAAAAGTTCTCTTCAAATTCATGCATTGGCATCTCCTGGGAAGCTTGTCCTTCTAATCAGATGCCAATGAGAACTTGAATTTATTAATGGGTCTTAGTAAAGGCTCTGACTGTATAACTTTTATCTATTTTGCAGTGCACATGGTGTGGGTATGTGTGTGTGTCATGGTAGCTAATATTTATTAACGTGGTGGTAGCTTATGATATACTAGCTCATAATCTTTGGTTCAGACACAAACCATTAGAAGTTAAGGAGCTGTCCAATACACTTTAGAATCTGTAAGTCACCTCTGGACAATCTGTTACAAATTTATGTATTAATAGAAAATCAAAGCTGTTGATTGTGGTCTGATACCTGTATATGAGAAGCGGGTGAATTGAGTAATCTCTAATCATATTCTTAATAGATGCTATTTTACATGCTGTGTGAATTGTGCATACTTAGGATGTATAGTACTTTTATTATCCTTTTTACATATTTTTGTACCTGCCGATAAATTAATAATGTATAGTTTTAGATTGTATATTGAGAATAGTTTTACACTTTTATCTGAAACGTTTTGCTTTTTTTCCTATTTTGGAACCATGCCTCTTTTTGCTTTTAATTTGGATTTACAGTGTCCATTGAAAACAAATAAGAAGCAGTGTAATTGTAGCCAGGCTACTTACAAGAAAGCCCATTTGAGTGCTTTCAGATTTTCTTCAGTTAAACATGCAACTATCTGTAGGACTGGAAGTATTTCAGGAAAGTAGTCTAAGGAAATTTTAAAATTAAAACATTACTACTTTTTAATAGAATCCAGGCAGTCTCCAGGAATCAACAAGAGCAGCTATATTAAATTCCCATAGCCGAATAAGACATTATTATTAGTAGTAGCAGCAGTAGTAGTAGTAGCAGCAGCAGCAGCAGTAGTAGTATATGGCATTGTTACATTAGCCAGGAGAATACAGTGCTAATGAAGAGTAGTAGTTTGGCTGCCAATTTACTAGCTCTGTTGTGGTACACGCTCACACACTTCCCAAGGTGCGCCACAGGAGGGTGAGCTAGGTTTGCACTAGAAAGAAAGATGAGCAGCTCTTCCTGCAGCAGCACCCAAGGCTCCCTCCTTCTACTGGAGCTACTTTGCAAACGGGTGTCACAACTGGGAAGGTTCAGACACAGCAGGAATCTGCCCCCTGCACGATGTAGCAGCTCATCTCCCCACTGAAGTGGTACCTGTTTATCTACTTACCTAGAACATGTTTTCAAACTGCTGAGTGGGCAGAAGCTGAGGCAAGTGACAGGAGCTCACTCCACCATGCAGTGCTAGGGCTCAAACCACTGGAGCAGAGACCATCTCCAGTTTCATTTAAGCCACTGGACCTCAGTTAGTTTTTGAGAAAATGCTTCTTCCTAAAGATTCAGATTGGCTTCTGTATATCTTTAGGATCAGAAACCAATTTGGAGATAAGAACTGTCTAAGAATAAAACCGCAAGTGTTAACTTTTTTATTTTGGATTCTTCCATGTGCAATTAAACAATAATGAGAATTGCTGGTGAAATAATAAGCAAAGAGGAGGGACCATATTCAAAATCTTCGTGCCTAGGTCCATGTGATTAAGGGGTGGCTTTTTTTTATTATTCTGGTTCCTGAACAGCAACTTTCTCATGCAACTGCTATATTAAAAACAAGAGAAACTCAGCAGAGTTTCGAAAATTTCAGAAGGGCCTGGCGGGTTGTAGGTGAAAGGAGGGCATGTTCCAATCCTTCAGCATCTGCAGGGTTGTTCTTGGAATTATGCATTAAGCATGGATATAGTGGGCAACTTTGATTTTCAAACCTGCTAGATTTTTTAATATTGCTTACCAGTGGGGTACACATGCCTCAAACATTTATTTAAAAATACCTCTGTTCAGAAATGTTAAATGTATCCTTAAGCTTTAGATCACCATTTCTGATCTCTAGTGCCTCTAAACAAATGTGTATCTGCCAAAAAAAAAACCTAGTGAAAAAATAATTTGCAGTAAAGGATGACCTGTTTGCACACTTGAATCTCAGACTCATCTTGTGTGATATGGTTGATATAATTAATCATTTCATAACTCATAGCTCTTGATATCTGCATGGGTGCTGCATTGTTCATGCAATAAAGTATGTTTCTGTTCACTGCAATATGTTCTGAACCATATGAAATATTTTAGTCTTTTAAGTAGCCTACATTTTAGAGTTAATTTGTAACCTGGAAGATCCTCATTCAGTTGCAATATTAATCTTTTACTTCCTTTTTCTAGAAAATAAGATAATGTAGCTAGATCAACATTAATATTAACTATTTTACATGAAATTTGTTAAAAGTATTTGTAATTGTTAATATATTTCTGAATATTTATGCCAAGGAAGTATGATTGAACAACTTACCCGTACTTTGAAAAGGGTGAAGAATAAATTTTTAGTTCATTTTGTTAGATTTTTTAAACTTGATGCTAGTCTGAGTGATAAATATTTAAGGTGTGAAACATACCGTACTTGAAATATTTTCATTCATTAAAAAAAGAACATAGCTTGATTATTCAGTAGTGGCATTTTAGTGAACCAACTTGCAAAACATGATAGTTAAATTCACAGTTCTATTGCTTTCCATCTTCTCATGAATAATTGTTCTCACAAAAGCATATGCTGTAATATTTTCATAATGATTACTATTTGACAGTCCAGCAGTATGAATCCTTTTCCAAAGTACTGACAACTAAACTTGAACTTCTAAATATGCTTCCTGAATTTTAATAATAGCTCTCTTTTCTGTGCATGACATGTTGCTTTAAAGTCTAAAAAAAAAAGGTGCAGACTATGATATTTCAAGGGATGGAGGGAAGTCAAAATTGTGACAGGAATATGTGCAGAAGCCCTGGGATGCAACTAAAATAGATTTGTGACTTTTGTCTAAAATGTTTGCATTTCAGTTTCTAAAATACAGTCTATAGGTAGTCCTCAACCTATGATCTTATGAGCCCGGAATTACAAGTCATAAGTTGTGCTAGTCATTAAGCATGCCACTTTGTGATCATCCCCAGCTGTGCTACAGGTAATCCTCAACTTACAACCACAATTGAACCCAAAATTTTTCTTTATTAAGTAAGTTTTGCCCATTTTATGAGCTCTCTTCCCGTGGTTGTTAAGTGAATCACTGCAGTGGTTAAGTTAGTAACAGTTGTTAAGAGAATCTGGCTTCCTCACTTGACTTTGCTTGTCAGAAGGTTGCAAAGGGTGATCACATGACCCTGGGACACTGCAACCGTCATAAATGCGAACCAGTTACCAAGCATCCAGATTTTGATCATGTGACCATGGGGATGCTGCAATGGCCATAAGTGTGAAAACTGGTCATAAGTCATTTTTTTCAGTGCTGTTGTAACTTCGAACAGTCACTAAAGGAATTGTTGTAAGTTGAGGACTACCTGTACCTTTTTACAGTGGTTGTTAAGAAAATGCTGTGATTGTTAAGCAAATACATTGTCCACAATGGCCATTTTTTGCTGGAAACCAGAAGTAAATGTGTTTCTGGGGGGAAAAGTCATAAATTGTGTACCAGTTGCTGAGTGCTCAAAGTGCAATCACATGACCCCAAACGGTAGGGTATGGGGTCGTTACGTATGGGAGTGCCCTGCTCTTTTAAGCAACTGGTTGTAAGTCAAGGACTACCCATATTGTCTATTCTACTGTAGGCCATTGGCTCAAGCCAAACTTTATTGACATACTATCATAAAGAATGTTACCACAAGACTTAAAAATAATAAAAGGGTAGGGAGGGTAGACTCTTATAAATCATACACAATATAATTAAAGGTCAGGAGGAAGAGAGATGTTTAATCCCCTCTGCTTTCCTGCCCCCTTGGGTATTTTAAAAATCTTTTGTGAGTCTATCTGTGGTTTAAAATACTTTCTGCTTTTTTCCTTTTCAAAAATTTGCAGAAAATCATGTTGCAAAGGATTCCATCACCAGAAATAGATAGATACAGTGGTGGGATTCAGCCGGTTCACATCGGCAGAACCGATACCTAATTTTTTGTTGAGTTTAGCAAATCGGTTACAATAAAAATTGCAAGGCACATCGCGCTGGTGATGCTGCCATGGCAAGGCATGTCACGGCGGTGATGATGTCTATGTGACTTGTGTCATGCCAGTGATGAGATCAATGTGATGCGCGGCACACTGGTGATGACAGATATACGAGGTGCGTTGCGCTAGTGATAACAAATATGCAAGGCGCGTTGCAGTAGAGATGACGAATATGCAGTGATGACGAATATGAGGCGCATCGCGCCACTGATGACAACAAACGGAATCAGTAGTTAAATTATTTGAATCCCACCAATAGATAGAATAGAGAGAGACAGAGAGAGAGAGAGAGACAGAGACAGAGAGAGAGAGAAATTGTTTTCTGAAGCCCTTGATATATATATCCACATTTTTCAAATGTACATTTAAAAATTTATTTATTATAATTAATTATATTTACATGTAAACTAGTAAAATTGCAAAATGTAGAGATGGTTCATCACAAATTAAATACGCAATTGATTAAAACAAATCTATAAGGATTTCCGTCCACTAATTTTTTTTAAAAATGTAAGATAACAGATAGATAAAAGTATTAGATAGTATCTCCAAACTATTTTCAGATGTTGGAGACAATAAACTTCACAATATTTTTATAGCAATGTATAAAAACAAACCAAAAAATGTAAATTTCCTTACAGTAAAATTTAGTTGTATTGTTGCTCAATCATGAGATGGGCAGCATATACATTTAATAAATAAATAATTCTGTCCCAGGGACACTTGCAAATTACTGTATATGTTCCCAATTACTTGAAGACAGAGCTCCTTAGTCTTTTGTGGCCAGTGGGCATATTTGGAATTTTCAGAGCATGTTAACAGGCATTCCCACTAAATGGTTGCCATGGTCAGCATATCCAGTCACAACAGAACGCAAACAAACATTAGATTTTATGCACAGATGCACATGCACTCACACACATGAACACAAACACATAAAAACATGCTCTTTATTTTCCAGGTTTGTCTCTAATATATGGCCCAGAGACACCATTAGAAATATAGGTTGGTCCTGGTTCTTGTAGCATGCTAGCTTACTTTAAAAAAATAAAAGACTATAAGTAAGTTGGAGAGGAAATTTGTTAGCGGAGAAGACACGTTGACAAGCACAGTGCTGTGCTTGATACTGTTATTGAGGAATGCCAAAAGAGCCAAAGAAGAAAGAAATGTGCTTCTTTTTATTAACTTCCAGTGGAAGTTAATCTTCTCAATCGAACCTTTTAATTACACTGATTCCTTCATATTCCTGAAACCCTGTGTCAATTACAATAGGCATTTCTGTTATAAAATAATCTCTTCATTTCTGGGAGGCTTGATATGCAAAGTCAGTTACTCTATCTATAGTGATAAACTAAGCTTTGACTGGTTTTTAATGGTTTCATTATGGTCATCTTATAAGCTAGAATAAGATTTATTGCCTTTTACAGATATCCATGTTTAAGGTTTGTGAAGCTGATGATTAGTTGCATTAAATATATTTTTGAGTTTTTAAAAACAGTTATGTTTCATTTTTGTTAGATGTGTTCATTTTTGGTGCTAATTAACAATATAAAGATCAGTTTTTAAATAATCTTGTTACTATGGCCAAATGCTTACTTGTAGATACAGATGTTACAGTGTACATAAAAGAATTAAAGTTTCATAAATGTGCTCCTTTTGTGGATTAGTAATTTCATTAGATAAATGCAGTCCATTGCTAAGGTTCTCAGCACATTCTTCTTATTGAATCCTGCAGATCTGTGCATATTTTTGAGCCTTCATGGTTCTCTGAATGGAAGCACTCCATTTACTGAGGCAATATTACACATTTTAATCAAAGACAGTTACTATCAATCATCATTTAATGATTCAAGGATATCGTATCTCTGTCAGCATTTGAATATATTTTCATGTCTGAAATATGTGCTTGTGTATGTGTGTGTATGTATGTGTCTGGGTGAGTGCTAAATACCATACATTCTTCAATTTAATTCTCTATTTCAAATATGAAAATTAAAATATGGCTCTGTAAAGAAATTAGATATCTGGAAGTAACATTCTTTTTTGATAACTAGTTTGACTTTTCTTATTAACTTCTTAAGACAATCACTGGCTTGATTGTAGGATTATGCAAGGATAAAAGAAGTGCGGACTTGTCTTCCCATGTCTGCCTATCACTTCTTTCAGTTGTAGCTTCCGTTCTACAAACATCACATTGCACATACTGCAGATTTCAGAAGTGGTTTTCAGAAGAAAGAGCAGGACTGTTCTGTTGCAAAAGGATTCTGTTCAAGCATTTTTTGCACTGGTCATTCTCTAGATTATAAATATCCATTTCTGCAATATGTTGATATACTGCTCTGAAAAAGTGCATTTCTGAGACCATGACACTTTATTTTCATAATAAACAAGACTAATTCCGTTGGCTTTTTCTGTTTTATACGGTAGAAGTGACCTTGATATCACTTGAAAGTAAAACATAGGATATGACGTTTGTAAACATTATTGAACTTAGCGTAATTTATACATATATTTATATTTTAATTTTCAATTACAGATCTGCAAATTCAAAAGTTGATGTGATAAGCTCTTTACCTCAGACTTAGATGGTAGACAATGGTGAACAGGGCTTTCTTTAGCTGTGTTGAATGTGGTTTATACATTATACAATTCAATTGTGAATTACTGTTATGGGAATTCTGGAAATTTGGGGCGGAGCAATTAAATGTACATGGGAAGATAGCAATAATTCTTTATTGGAGACTTTCAGCTCCACCATCAGTAACTGCCAACATGTGATCTCCCAGAAGAAGATGGAGTCCTAAAAAAGACTGAAAAAAGTATTTCATCCTGCAGAAAAGGGAGCTGCACACGTTCCTTGAGAACAATTTTGCTCCAATCAAGCCAGCAATTATGGAAGCTTTCTTCTGTTTCAAAAAGTGCTTACTCTTCTAAATGTCTGAATGATACTTTAAGCAGTCAGTTGTAGGTGTGCATAATTTTCAAATATTTTATACATCAAGTTCCATTACAAATCATGGTTATTGTATATCTTAGTACCTTTTCCATGGAATACATGAGATTTATGAAAAGTGCCACTCAAGAGACCATTTATTGCAGTCTGTGAATATTGTTAACTGCATTTCTATTTTGCTCAAATGCTTTTGAATGTAATGATGAGTGTTTTTGCCTTCAGTCTGCTCAGGTATTTTATGTTAGAGTATTTTGGTGTATTTTTTCAGTTTTAATATTTTGTGTATTAATAAAAGGAAAAAATAAAATATGTTTATAGTGTTCTTCAACAATATAGAACTGGCTTCAATTTTCACACCAAGTCTTTTAAGCAGTGGGTAGAACTAACTCTGAAAGCATTATATTGCTAAGTTACTTGATTGTTTGTTTTTGTTCAACAGTAACATGTTGCATTGCAAACACGGATATAGGAAAGAATAGTGAAAATTTTTAGCTTGGAATTACTTAGACCAGACATGTCAAACTCACAACGTCATGTGATGTCACGCAATGTATTGGAGCTTTTTCACCATTGCCGGCAATGGAGTGGGTATAGTTTCTTCATGACGTGTCTGGCCCACGGGCCTGTAGTTTGACATCCCTGACTTAGACTGTTAATTGATCAACAGAAGTTCCTGAAAAAGAATCCAGCTAGCAAGAGTGAAGGAGCAAAGGTGTCAGAGCATGCACAGTCTTATTGTGCTGAGATAACCCAGGAGTAAATGCAGTAAACACTGTCTATGTTAAATGGTGGTTTATCATACACTATTTACAATATCATACAGCAGGAACAACATACATACACGTGGTAATACAGCAAACTCCAACACACAGCAGTTATAGTAGGAAACAGACGAGACAGAGACTCCAGCAAAGCCTTCCCTTTTATACTCAGGCTCCTAAAGAGACACAAACCCTGCTGAGTCATTCCTATCATTGCATCATCCACCTTATATTCCATTACATCATTACATAAGCTGTTTAGCTATTAAATTAATACCCTGAGAAAAGGTGAGTGGCAAGCCATTCCATATTGTTGTTGAGAAAACTCCATGGTAAGAAATATAGTGTGATAGAATGGAAATAATCAGTATGACATAGTTATATTTGGATATAACCTCTATAAAAAGGAGAAAAATAATCAAGAAGTAGTCTGCATGTTAAAGGTAACAAAATCTTGTAAAGTGGAATCCAGAAGTTAAGCAAACCGTAAAAGTTAATTTGGCTATTCAAATCCTCAAAGTAAATTACTTGTAGGGCCATAATATATCAATCCCTTTCTGCATCTAAAAGACTAAAGCTAACTTAAATGGCAGAAAGTGAAGAAGAACTAAAGAGCCTCTTGTGGGTGAAGAAGGAGAGTGCAAAACTTGGGTTGAAACTAAACATTAAGAAAACCAAGATCATGGCATCCGGCCCTCTCAATTCCTGGCAAATAGATGGGGAAGAAATGGAGGTAGTGATAGATTTTATTTTCCTGGGCTCCAAGATCACTGCAGATGGGGACTGTAGCCAAGAAATAAAAAGACGCTTGCTCCTGGGGAGGAGCCTTGGTGGAGCAGTGGGCTAATGCCTCCTTAAGTAACACCAGCTGCCTGCAATTAGTGCAGGTTCGCATCCCACCAGGCTCAAGGTTGACTCAGCCTTCCATCCTTCCGAGGTAGGTAAAATGAGGACCCAGATTGTTGGGAGCAATTAAGCTGACTTTGTAATAATGCCGCTTGGGGTGTGTGTGAAAGCCCTAATAAGCAGGCATATACACAGAATGAAGGCTACTGCTAAGCTTGTAAGCCGCCCTGAGTCTTCGGAGAAGGGCGGGATATAAATGGAATTTTAAAAAAAAAGCCATGGCAAATCTAGACAGCACACTAAAAAGCAGAGATATCACCCTGTAAACAAAAGTGCGTATAGTCAAGGCTATGGTCTTCCCAGTTGCAATGTATGGCAGTGAAAGTTGGACCATAAAAAAGGCTGAGCGCCAAAGAATTGAGGCCTTTGAACTGTGGTGCTGGAGAAGACTCTTGCGAGTCGCTTGGACTGCAAGGCAATCAAACCAGTCAGTCCTAGGGGAGATCAACCCTGACTGCTCTTTAGAAGGCCAGATCCTGAAGGTGAAACTCAAATACTTTGGCCACCTAATGAGAAGGAAGGACTCACTGGAGAAGAGCCTAATGCTGGGAAAGATTGAGGGCAATAGAAGAAGGGGACGACAGAGAATGAGGTGGCTAGATGGAGTCACTGAAGCAGTGGGTGTGAGCTTCAATGGACTCCAGAAGATGGTAGAGGACAGGAAGGTCTGTGGGAATATTGTCCATGGGATCGCGATGGGTTGGACACGACTTCGCAACTAACAACAACAAGTGAACCAGCATGCAGACATGGATGATACCAAGAATTGTACTATCTGTACCTGGATTGGCAAAAACGCCATTGACAAAATTTCTCGCTGTGTATTAAACTTGGCTGCTAGAGATTAAGAAGGCAGGGGCTGTCACGGATCGGCAAGCGGTTAGAGAAAAACAGAAAACCAAGTGGTAATAAATGAAGCATTCTTGTACTTGTGAAAATGGAAAGTTAACTGTGGAGAGCAGCGCTTTTGAATTATATATCAATGATCTGGAATTCAGACTGAGCAACGAGTGGCTGCATTTACAAATGATATCAGGGTGTTCAGGATGGTAAGAAAAAGTGACTAGAAGAGCTTCAAAAGATTCTATAGGCCAGACATATGGGCTCTAAAACAAAACATATGGGCTAAACAAGGTTGTTTAGACAACCGTTGTCTTTAACATTTAAACACCTTACTGAGAAATATATTACTCAGAATACTGCTTCTCTCTAGGCAGCCTTTGTGGATCTTGAACAGCATTAGACCCTGTATCTTGGATTAAGCTATAGGACAAGGTATATAAGTAATCCTCAACTTACAACAGTTCATTTAGTGACTGTTTGAAGTTACAATGGCACTAAAAAGTGACTTATGACCATTTTTTATACAGTGTCCCCATGGTCATGTGATCAAAATTCAGATGCTTGGCAACGAACTCATATTTATGATGGTTGCAACGTTCCGGGATCATGTGATCACCTTCTGTGATCTTCTGACAAGCAAAGTCAATGGGAAGTCAGATTCACGTAACAATCATGTTATTAACTTAACAACTGTAGTGATTACTTAACAACTGTGGCAAGAAAGGTTATAAAATGGGGCAAAACTCACTTAAGAAATGTCTCACTTAGCAACAGAAGTTTGGAGCTCAATTCTCCTCGGAACCACTCCCCAATTTTCCAAGTCCCTTGATGTGTCCCTAATACTTTACTATGGAAAGATGAGAGTGGAGACTAGAATATGGCATACTGTGCTATGCTACTTTTGACACTTTTCCCTATAGGCTTAGTACCACTGACATTAGAGGACAGATTTCAAAGTGGGTTGAAACAAGTTTAGAACAAGCTCTCTTACGACTTATGAGCAAGCAAGGGCACACTTAAGCAACATTTGTTTGAAATAGACCACCAAATGGATAATGGTAATACCACTCAGCTTCCCAGGGCAGATAGTCTGAGATGCTGTCTGTCACCAGCTATGCTCTCCTTTCAGCAGTTCTGACTGGAAGATATAAAGAGATACCCTATCCATTACAAGTATGTCTCTGAAACTCAGGAATGTGTTGAAACTCTAAAACATTTTCTTCTATAATGCCAGTTTTATACAGAATCTTGGAATGCTCTAATTACCTCACTCCTGACCAGCAGAACAGGATTCTCCAACAGTATAAGCACTTTCTCACAGTAACCCTAAAATGATACACAAGGTTTTGTGTGGTGGCATTTAGAACCCCTCTTCCAGGATTTGTCTCTCATAAGTCATTTTATGAATGCCTGTTTTTGCACAAGTGGGTTTTGCAGGAATATAACTTTATTTTAACATTAAACTATTAAATTCATATTCTGGAAGGTGTTCTGTAGACTCACTAAATCATATTTGTTAATACATTTCCCTTTTACCACAACAAAGTAATAGAGAATATTACAGAATGAGGGATTGAGCTATAAAAAAGGAGGCTCAAAGGATCAAATACCAGGTGCACCTCAAAATCCATGATCTGAGTAGTAGTAGTCAAACACAATAATGTCCTAGTAACCAGTGACTATTGTTTTCCTGGGAAAGTTCCAGGAATATATTTAGGACCATACAAACTTAGGTTCTACAACCTATGCTGACTCCATTCATCTCCATCTTTTCCTCTATTTTAGGTTTATTAAGGGGATAGGTGGATTGTCTCTAACTGGAAGTAAATTCATTTCGAACCAGCCTGGGTTATACTGGGGCTTGGTGGGGATTTTCCATGAAATTTGTAGTTCGCCAATGAATATATATGGAGATTCTCAATCATCCAGGCAATGGTTGTCCCAAAGGTGCTTTTTCAAGAGACAACTGGACTTTCTTGTTTTTCTTTGAAGACGTTTCGCTTCTCATCCAAGAAGCTTCTTCAGCTCTGACTGGATGGTGGGGAATGGAAGGATTTATATTCCTTGCAGACAGCTGGTCATTTGCATTCTTTTAGAGAGTCATTGAGGCCACCTGGAGGTTTATCTGTGATCACCTGAGTAGTGCAAATGGGTGTGGAGCCTTCTTGGAATTGCTGAAAGGACTGTGTTGTAGACTGGAGATAGATGATGTCATATCTCTCAAGCTCTGGTGAGAGGGCTGTTCAATTTTGAGATCTTTTTTGAGTCTACTACAGTCTCTTTCCTTCTCCACCCCTGACAATCTTCATCCAGTATCTCCCCTTGTCCTCACCTCTTTGTTCATATCCCCCAAACAGATATATTATTTTATTTATTTTAATTCCATTTATATTTATATATATTTATATATATTTATATTTATATTTATAATTTATATTTATATTATTATTTATATTATTTATATTATTTATTATTTATATTATTTATATTTATATTTATTTATATTTATATATATATATTATATTTATATTATTATTTATATTATTATTTATATTATTTATTATTATTTATATTTATTTATATTTATATATAAAAGTAATTAGACTTTATCAGCCATTGTCTTGGAGGGAAGTCAGAGGTCCAAACGGGAAGAGGCAGTGCTGAGTTACAGTTTAAGGTTAGACTTCAGTAACTTGCTTGCTGCCCTTCAGCTTTTGGATTACACCTCCCAGAATTCTCAGTCGTCAACTGAGTGGAGCGAGGCTAGTAGGACAAGCACAGCAGGTCGCCTATTCTTGACAGAGAAAGTTAAAAGGTGGATCCAAGGGTGGTACTAGTGGAGGGGTAGGCAACCTCGGCTCTTTTATGACCCGTGGACTTCAATTCTCAGGAATGCTGGGAGTTGAAGTCCATGAGTCGTAAAAGAGCCGAAGCTGCCTACCCCTGTACTAGTGCATAGTTACAACAGAGCTGTCTGATAATTCCCATGAATAGTATGACAGCATTTGAACATTACTCACAATATTTGATTGATGGTCTTCCCGTTTAAAGAGATAAATCCCTCCTCCGCTTTTAAGCGCTCGAATGCAAGAAAGGGAAAACTTCTCGGCCCTCCCTCCCCTAGCAACCTCAGCCACGAACGCATGCGCAACCTCAGCCACGAGCCCTAGATCCAGGATTTATCAGGACAAACGGATATCATGAAATAGATGCATAAGAGATATCCCATCATTTACGTTTTCTACTAAAATTATTTTTAGGATTTTATGAGCCAACAGCCCTTATTTAAAATGCAAACCTCAGCCACGAACGCATGCGCAATAGGCATCGAAGTCAGCGAGGCTCCACTCTTTCCATTCGTAGTCGGACTCTTTTAAGCGAGGGAATTGCGGTCCTTTCGAAATAGGTTCCCCGCCGTTCGCACGAGCGGCTTTTGGGATTGGTTTACGGCTGTTTCCTCGGCGGAGTAGAACATGTCGGGGTTCAGCCCCGAATTAATTGAGTATCTGGAAGGGAAAATCTCTTTCGAGGAGTTCGAGCGTCGCCGAGAGGAGCGTAAAAACTGCGAAAGAAAGGTGAGGCCTTTTTGTTTCGCAGTTATTTACAATTTTTACTTCTTTGAGGGTTTGTTGTCACTGTGTGTTGGGGGGAGAGAGCACGGGGGGGGAGGCTCAGCTAATCTCAATGTACACATGTACTTTGATAATAAAGGTTTATTTATTTATTATTTATTATTTTATTATTTATTTATTTATTTGTGTGTTTGTAATTATATCTATCATGTCTTGTTCTCCCCTCATTTTCAGTAGTGTGTTATGTACTCAGGTACCCGATAGCTTGTTTGCATTTTAAATAAGGGCTGTTGGCTCGTAAAATCCTAAAAATAATTTTAGTAGAAAACGTAAATGAAGGGATATCTCTTTTGCATCTATTTCATGATATCCGTTTGTCCTGATAAATACTGGATCTAGGGCTCATTTCCGGGCAGCAAAAATCCGATGGGCCACTACGTGGTAGCAAAGCAGTGGGATTTTTTTTGGTGTGTGCTGCCTTTTAGTGGTCCTCCGGATTTTTGCAGCCCAAGCCAGATTTCAAAAGTTTGAAGATTTATCAGTATTTTGGGGGGGACATAAAAGAGCCTGTTTTGCTTTTGGGTACTTAAGTAAATACAAAATACAAGGGAATCCCATATGGGCTAAGGCACAGGTCTGCAACCCATGCGGCTCTTTCAGCTGTCTCCTCTCCCACTCCTCTGCCATGTGCAATCAAAAAAAAAAAAGTGGGACTAAAAAAGTTCAACCAATCAATTCAACTATGCAGGGTAGGTGCATATCTCGCCTTGGCTCCACTCTTCAGTCAAACCCTGTTCTGCGCATGTATGCGCATGCGCACATATTTTTTGCGGCTCCCAGTTTTTCATTTTGTGAGGGAACCGGTTCCGAGTGGCTCTTTCACTGTTTCAGGTTGCTGACCCCTGGGCTAAGGCAAAGAGACAGGAAAGCAATTATTATAACACATTGTGTTACCTTACCAGTTTTGTGCTGGCACATGTTCAACATGTTCCATTTATTTAAATTACCGTGCCATTCTGACCAATTCTGTTTACTTTAAGATATACATGATTCTGTTATCCAAAGTGTAGCTAAGTTTTGTTAAGTCATTTGCAAAATGTGCAGTCAATTGAGGATAATGTCCAGTTAATGATGTAATTTCTATACAAAGCCTGTTTTACATTACTTAGCTTTATTGTCTATTGACAGATTCATTAAAGTTGACCATTTAATTTTCATGAACTCTTCCAAAATAAGTCATACAATGAAACCTCAGGTTTAATTAATTACTCACTAATATAGTGTTTTTCTTAAGCATATATGTATTTTTAATCCACTGAATATTTTACTCAGAATACAGGCAGTCCTTGACTTACGATCACAGTTGAACTCAAATTTCTGTTCCTAAGCAAGACAGTTGTTAAGTGAGTTTTGCCCCATTTTATGAACTATTTTGTCACAGTTAAGTGAATCGCTGCAGTTGTTAAGTTAGTAACATGGTTGTTAAGTGAATCTGGCCTCCCCATTGAGGTTGTTTGCCAGAATATCACAATAGGTAATCACATGACACTGGGACACTGCAACCATCATAAATACACACCAGTTGTCAAGCATCCGAATTTTAATCACATGACTATGGGGATTCTGCAATGGTTGTAAGTGTGAAAAATGATCATAAGGCACTTTTTTTAGTGTTATTGTAACTTCCAACGGTCACTAAATAAATGGTTGTAAGTTAAGGACTACCTGTAATATAAAATTAATGTTATTTTCTTTTTAAACTTTACAGGGACAAAATGTACTCACTGAGGAAAATGCAGAAGACCCTGATGGCCCTTCTACTTCTGGGCAAGGAATGTCTACTGAAATACAAGGACATATTGAAGCAGAAGGTATGTTTTATGCTTATTTTTTTCATTTACCAAGGGGTAAATATCCTGATCACTGCTTTGCTGTCACATTTATAAATCAGAACATGGGGGCTCACTGCCACTTTGCAGTGAAAATAAGTCACAATTTCCCCAGGCTCAGGAATCTGTATGTAATACTAATTATTATTTGATAGGCTTTAGTTCAAACATGTATGTATATCCTTTGTGATCAGTCTATAGCAGGGGTGTCAAACTGCTGGCCCAGGGGCCAGATATGTCACCACGAAACTGCTCCCACTCCATTGCCAGCAATGGGGAAAAAGCTCCGATGCGTCGTGCAACGTCACGTGATGTTGCGAGTTTGATATGTCTTGTCTACAGCATCTTGAGGCAGAGTAGAAAGTTTTTGAGGGTTTCTGCCAGTTTGTGTAGAAATACAAAAAAATAAATTGATGATCTAATAATATGAACCTTCGTTCATTTCGCTGGGACCTGAAGACCTGGCTCTTTGAGCTCTCCGGCCCAGGCTGAGAATTTTTAATGGGTTTTTATTTTTTTAGGGATGATTTAATCTTTTTTTTAAATTGTTTTTAACTTTTGTATTGATTTGGTTTTAAATACCCTGTAAACCGCCCTGAGTCCTTCGGGAAAGGGCGGTATATAAATCCAATAAATAAAAATATGTTCTATCATATTATTTTTCAAGCTTATCACTTTATTAATCGACAGAGAAGGGAACCTGCTGCCCTTCAGCTCTCATCAGCCTTGGATATTGTGGCCAATATTCACAATATATATTGCTGGGGGTTTGAGACGATATTCCAGGAGGTGCAAAAACTTGGGTTTAGAAGTTTCAAAATTATAGTGTATATGTATTATTCGTTGCCGCTATATCGAACTTTTGTAAGGGGTGCAAGAATATATCAGAAGCGTTCTAGGGGTGCGCAGTATAGAATAGGTTGGGAACCACTGCTTTAAAGACTTGAATTACTCTTATTGATTCTGTGGGTGTTTGATTACAATTATGTCTTAATACAAATAGTTCTTGTTTAGTGACCACAATTGATACGGGCAAAATGGTCGTTAAGTTCTTCATAAGATTCTTCTTCATAAGATTAGAAACAGTTGCTAAGTGAAAAACCACATGACCGTGACTGTGCTTACAATTTTCCTTCAATTTTCCTTTGCTATTTGCTCTTTCCTTTATTTGAACTGGGGTTCTTTCTCTCTTTCTTCAAGGACAACTTTTATGATTTTATGAACTCTCCCTGTTTTACATTAATTAGACAACATTATTAATCTTTTTCTCTGAGCAGAAGAGATATCAGATGGTATCAGTAAATCTGTCCATCGAGTTTTTGCCTCCATGATGGGAGAGAATGATGAAGACGAGGAGGAGGAGGAGGAAGATGAGGAGATCTCTGAGCAACCTACAGCGGGCGATGTTTTTGCACTGGAGATGGTGCTTAATAGAGAGACTAAGAAAATGATGAAGGCAAGCAATATAATAAGAGCCCTTAAAGCAGCCACATCTTTTTTTCAGGTTTATGTGGAAGCCTCGAAAAGAAAAAAAAAGATCTAGTTACCCCAAAGAAGGATTGAGTTCCCATTTCTATGGATTCTGAAGCATTTCTTCTAAACCTTTTTTGAAGCATGCACATCCTTATTGCTTAACTGGAAATATTTATGATAGGATTTGATTAAGTGGGTTCTGTGTGGATGCATGATATAAACTATATATTAAACAATGTACATGGCTATTGCACAGTCAAACAACAGTTTAAATCAACAGTTCAACACTCTCAATTTAAACATATTTTTACTAGAAAAATATTCTTTGTAGGTAGTAATAACAACTGAATTTATTGAAATATATTGATGCCAATCTGTTTTCTAGGAAAAACGTCCACGCAGTAAATTGCCTCGTGCCCTGAGAGGCCTTATGGGTGAAGCTAACATTAGATTTGCTCGAGGTGAACATGAAGAAGCCATTCTAATGTGCATGGAGATCATAAGACAAGGTATCTTTGAATGCTTCTGTGGGTCAGATTTGTTACTGAGAATAAATAGAAGGGACACATAACATTAATACAAGACAATTCAGTGTGTCATTATAGACCTGACGTTGCATCTGCTTTATGTTTTTATAACTACACTTTCTCCTATTTTTTGTTAACTTCTTAAATTTTCCCAATGATCCCTCTAGAAAATATGTTGTTCAAAGCTATTTTACTCTAGCACTGATCTTTTGGTTACATTAGTGTTGTAGGGTAGCATAGGTGCACAAACTTAACCCATGCATAGTTTCTGAACACTTTGGGCTCTCAATCTGCAACTGCCAAGCTTTGAAAAGTTTACTTTTAACATTTCTTTTCAGGAAGGTAGAATAGAAGAAATAAACCCCATAAGGAAATACATGGATATATGGTTTTAAAAACGTACTCTTTAAAATTGATGTATGACCACTTTTTACTTTGGCTATTCTTGCTTTCCCCCTTGTCCCATTCACATGCAAACTTTACATATCCCACAAGATCCACATATATTACAGAATGAAAATCCTACGTGGAAATGTTACTGTATTTTCCAGCGTATAAGATGACTTTTTAACCCATGAAAATCATCTCAAAAGTTGGGGGGTCGTCTTATACGCCCAGTCGTCTTATACGCCCAGTCGTCTTATACGCCGGAAAATAGTACATAAATCAATCGAGCGCCCCTGTTCTTGCAAAGCAACTTCAAGCCTCCTTAGTCCAGTCCCCCCTCCAACATGACTCTCCCTTCCCACCCCCAAGAGCCTCTCAGCCCCTTCCCCTCCCCCTTGCAAACGCCAGACCCCGGGAGCTCTTGCGTCTATTCCAAAGGGTGGGTGGAAGGAAAAGCCCCTTTCGGCTCCGGCTTGGCTGCAAGTCAGCGAACCTGGGAAGGCACGCCCTCCCCTCTCACTGTGGAGGAAGCAGGGCAGGCTGGCGTCTGGCGGGAGCCGGCAGGGCAGTCCTGCGCACGCGCACGCTCCCCGGCTCCTAAGGAGTCCTCGGGGAGCCATGGCAGGTGCCTCACGCTCTTCCCTCTCGAAGCAGCATCGGCGGAGCCGTCAGGCGGGAGCCGTCAGGGCAGTCCTGCGCACGTGCGCGCTCCCCGGCTGTTAAGGAGCACTCCGCGTGCGCAGGACTACCCTGCCGGCTCCCGCCAGACGCCAACCTGCCCTGCTTCCTCCACAGTGAGAGGGGAGGGCGTGCCTTCCCGGGCTCGCTGATTTTCCGGCGTATAAGACAAAAAATCTTGAAAATCATCTCAAAAGTTGGGGGGGTCGTCTTATATGCCCAGTCGTCTTATACGCCGGAAAATACGGTACATTGCTGGACATTTTGAAAGCACAATAAATGTTTTCCTCCTCTTTGGAATGTTGAAATAGCCTCTACTGATTTAAGCTCACTTTGCTATTTTAACAATCTGCAGTACAATATGAACTGCCTAGTTCATTTTTACAGTAACTGTATTTGGCATAGCAATTAAATATAAAAGAATAATTAAGCCAGACAATATTGTAATTACATTTACTAATTGTGTTTTGTTTAAAATGTTTTGAATATTCTCTGTAAGGGGATCTACAATCTATGAAACTCTAAAAGATCTAGACTCTCTTAATTTTGCAGGATTGTAAATTAGAAAAAGAAGTTGATGTAGGAAACCATCAACGTGATAATAAAACAGAGTTTTATTTGAAGCCTTATTAAGAGTAGATCCACTGATCTTTAGGTAATAAGTCAGATATAGACAACTGAATCCTTTCTTTCCTAGTTTAATGCATCATGCTGAATTGCACTATTTGTCCTCTTTAAATACAGGAACTATAGTGTTAGATAAAAGTTTTCCCATTGCAGTTCTTAAATAACTGAAAGTTATTGTTTCAATTTTTTCCTTTTTCCTTGGAGTCGCGGGGGGGGGGAGGGCAGGGGGGAAGGCCTAGGGGGAAAAATGGAAAAACCACATTTTTCCCCCTAAGCCTTCAGATATTTGTAATAAATAAACTGCTTCTTTTTCTTAAAAAAGTTCTCATATTTGAATTATGCTTTTGTTTTTTAAAATTAAAAACTGCCTAACTTAACATCATCAACGGCAGCCAAATAATTTAAAATTATTTGGGGAAAAGCAAATTCAAATGCTGCTGTTTTTGTGTCATGGAAGAAAGTTTGGAAAAGATCCCAATCTCTGTTACTATCTGTCCTCTCTCTAGAGTCTAGACCAGGGGTCCCCAATCTTAGCAACTTTAAGACTTGTGGACTTCAACTCCCAGAATTCCTCAGCCAGCTTTGCATCCAAAACAGGGTCTCAGAGTAAGATCTTAACAGTTGGGTGGGTCCATATAGGAAATCCTTCCCATACTTCCTCCAGTCTAAGCTGCTACAGTTTTATAGGTGCAAAGCAGCTTTTTGCATTATATTCAGAAATGAACTGCTAATTAAACAGTTTCAAATGATTATTGTTGCTAGGTGCAGCATGCACAAATTTAGGCATTTTATTGAAATGATTATGAATAGTAACCCATTTTTCTTTTGGCACCCAACAGCTCCACTTGCTTATGAGCCATTCTCCACTCTTGCTATGATTTATGAAGACCAAGGAGATATGGAAAAATCTTTGCAGTTTGAACTGATTGCTGCTCACTTAAATCCCAGTGACACGGAGGAATGGGTCAGGCTAGCTGAAATGTCACTTGAGCAAGACAATATTAAACAGGCCGTTTTTTGCTATTCGAAAGGTAAGCAAATTAATGTCATAGCAGATTATTTAATGAAATTTGCTTTACTGTCTATTTTGCAGCAGGTGTCACAGTATTGTTTTCATTACAGTCTTTGCATCTGTTGAACCTAATTTCATTCAGCTGATTTTGATGGTCACATAATAAGTTAATTTGTTGAGATATTTAGGCATTTTAGTATATTTACAGTCTCCTTGTTATGACGTACCAAATCAAGATGGGAAACTGGTTATGTACAAAATGATAGATGATCCTGATAGGGCAGGCAAAATGTATAGAGCAGGGATAGGCAACCTTGGCTCTTTTATGACTCGTGGACTTCAACTCCCAGAATTCCTGAGCCAGTTCAATTCTGGGAGTTGAAGTCCACAAGTCATAAAAGAGCCAACATTGCCTACCCCTGGTATAGAGTTTTTAAAAGCTTTCTAGTGTTCTGCTAGAAAACTTTTCATGTACTCTGAATGAAATTAGATGGAAATATTAAGCTATAATGTCACAAAGATGTGGCAGATAATATGAAATGAAATAACAATTGACTTGTGGAATAATACCAATTTATCATGGCTGTTTAGCATTCTGTTTACAGTATGGTACAACTGAAGTATGCTTTTAAATCTTTTTTTTAAAAAAAGTTGTATTAAGGTTTATTAAGATACATTATAGCATAAAATACAATGAAAATAATAGGGTGAATGCAGAATGGAAAAGAAAAATAAAAGAAAAAAATATTGACTTCTGACTCTTTCCAACACAGTAAAATACTAATACTCAACTGTTTATATTACCTATAATTATTTCAAGCCACTCCTAAAAAAAGGTAAAGGTGTGCTAGTCGTTTCCAACTCTAGGGGCCAGTGCTCATCTCCGTTTCAAAGCCAAAGAGCCAGTGCTTGTCCGAGGACGTCTCCGTGGTCATGTGGCCGGCATGACTAGACGCCAAAGGTGCACGGAATGCTGTTACCTTCCCACTGTAGTGGTCCCTATTTTTCTACTTGCATTTTTACGTGCTTTTGAACTGCTAGGTTGGCAGAAGCTGGGACTAGTAACAGGCGCTCACTCTGTTATGCGGCACTCGGGATTCGACCGGCCAAACTGCCAACCTTCTGATCGACAAGCTCAGCGTCCTAACCCACTGACCCACCGCGTCCACTCCTATAACTACACAATTATAAAATCTTCAATCTAAATTCTGACTTTCATTTTTTTCTTTTCCAAATCTGAAAACCAGAAGTAATAATCCAATAGAAACAAGACCAAATAATATCTTTGTTTAAAACAGTTTACCTCATCACCTTAACCAAATCATTTTTTTCCTCCTGTTATGAGAAATGATATATATTTCTATTTATCCTTATTAATCTTTCTATCATTTATATTAACAAAAACCACTATACTTTTTCATATAATTTAACCTTTTATAAATATAAAATATAAATATAAAACTTTTTTATATTCATTTTAAAACTCTAAATATTTCTTTAAAAATGCATCTTTATAACAAATAAATTCTAATGCATTTTTAAACTTTGTTTTAATATATAGATACATACTTTAAAATTCACTTTAAATAATATTTTGCAAGCTTTAAGAATTACTCCAGCTTTAAAAATAAATTACTCAAATTTTAAAAATAAAACAGAAAACCTATTTTCAAATCCACGTTATATACGCAAAACAATGCATTGGAATTATGTTTAAAACTACATATGCCAAACCAACCAATCAACCCTAATTCCACTTAACTTACTAACTTGTTAAATTTAAGTTATTTCCTCCAGTTTATATAATAAAATCTGTCTATTATATAAGTATAAACTTCTTTTTCTCCAATATGACTTTTAGAACAAATATGTCAACATTGTCGATTTCCACTTTGATTTTGAAGTAGAGATCTCAAATTTGTTCTCTTGAGAATTGTAAATTTACTTGCACTTTTTTTCCAATTGCACTGGGAAACTCATAATTTAGCCATCTTCATAATAGGAACTGTTGGATTCAGATTTATATTCCAAAATTGCAATTAGGTCCTTTGCATTTTCAAATGCTTGTGCAGTAGCCTCAGTTGTTTGATAACTTTCTGGCTGCATCTCTGGTTTACTTATAATTATTTCTATTACTTAAATAATTTGTTCCTCTTGCTCATCCTTCATGACATCTTTTGAACATAATTTATCAACACAGTGAATTGTTTTGTTTAAATACTTCTCCAAAACAACTTTTGCAGTCTCTCTCCAGTTTAACTGCCTTCTATTTTGCTTCATCTTCTTCAGTACTTTAGCCCACTCTAGTGGTCAAAGAATAAATCTTTTTTTAAGAAAGCTTTTTCTAAATCAGATGGTATCTTCTGACCAATCAGAATCCATTAAAATCGGAAGATTTCAGCCAAAAAAATAATAAAAAAATGCAAATTATAACTCCCAATGACAAAGGTGAAAAATTCATAAAAATGACAAAGTAAAACTTAACATTTTAAAAAATCCTTATGTTTCTCCCTCAAAAGAGAAAAGAGTGGTCCACGCTACCTAATTTTAGCACATCTCTGGCAACCCTCCTCCCTGTCGTTCAACAATAACAAGGTCCTGAAAATGGCACAGATCTTCAAAAAGGAGTAATAAGCTGGGATTGAAAAGAGTCTCTTTTAGCTTAGTAAATAAAGTAAAAGGTGCAACTTATTGTCTGTTTGAAAAGTAAATTCTGAAGTGGGTGCTTTTTCAACAGTGAAGGTGATTGAAGCCCAACCTCCCCAGCTAAATGGCTCACCCATCTACTTCAGAGTGCGGCTTCAAAATTGCCTTGAAGAAAATTGCCTCTGTATGGAGGATCTTGCGGGGTGATTTTGGGACTCTCCCTAACCCAGGAGTTATATAAAGTTAGGGATCTCAAATCTCTTGTTTGTAAATTGAAAAAGCTTTGGTCCATAGGGAGCATTCTGGACTTGGTCAGTCAGCCATAGTCACTGGAAGTCCATGAATCGACTTTTTTTTTTACCCTAATTTTTGTTACTTCAAAGATATATTGCTTTTGAGAACGGATGCTCAATATGTTGTAAGGTTTTACACTTAGCCTCACAATTGTCCCAGCATTACTCAGGAATTTAAAAGAACCAAAAGAAACTCCTGAGCCGAGGTTTCAGCAAGCAAACAAGTTTTATTTTGATCAAAATAGAGTTGGGTGGCCGCATCTCTCTTCGTGGCTGGTAGAGAGATGAAGGCAGCAACCAGGAAAGATGTCTTCTTCCACCTTTTATACCTTTCCAGAACAAAGAGATCCGGTCTTGGTACTAGGAACCCAAAGGTACAGAAAAATAATTCCTAGATGATGACTCATACACAACAACCCAGGCTGCACCATAACTCCTTTTCCCCCTCCCCTCACCATGCTCTTTTCATGTAAGCAATCCCCTGTACCTAAAGCATGAAACATTTGCTTTTATATAACTAATTTCCCAATATAAAGCACCTACAAGGCTGCTTGCACATAAACAAAGATGATTACGAAGTATCACTAATATTAATATTACTAACATCAACCTTAAACATAATAAAATCCCTTCAATGTTATGATAACACTCTGTTCAGCGTTCAGAATTTTTGATTTCATCCTTGGATGATTTTCAGGATGAGATGTTTTCTTATTGCTTTCCCATTATCACAATTAAAGAACAATAGAAATAAAGACAAGGGACGCGGTGGAGTGAGTTAGGACGCTGAGCTTGTCGATCAGAAGGTCGGCAGTTTGGCGGGTCGAATCCCGAGTGCCGCGTAACAGAGTGAGCACCTGTTACTCGTCCCAGCTTCTGCCAACCTAGCAGTTCGAAAGCACGTAAAAATGCAAGTAGAAAAATAGGGACCACTCCGGTGGGAAGGTAACAGCATTCCGTGCACCTTTGGCATCTAGTCATGCTGGCCACATGACCACGGAGACGTCCTCGGACAAGCGCTGACACTTTGGCTTTGAAACGGAGATGAAAACGACTAGCACGCATTTGCGGGGGAACCTTTTACCTTTACTTTTACCTTAGAAATAAATAAAATGTATAAATAAATTTGTTCCGTTGAATATATTTGAATATTGTTTCCCGGAATTACAAATCTCAAAGTGATTTATCATACCACTTCCATTTTTATAGCTCTGAAATATGATGCTACTAACGTCCGTTATTTGTGGGAGAGATCAAATCTCTACAAACAGTTAGGGGAGCACAAACTGGCAATGGATGGCTACAGACGCATTTTAAATCTTCTGACTCCTTCTGATGGTGAACGCTTTATGCTTTTGGCAAGAGACATGGCCAAGTAAGTAGAGTGGAACACTTAAGTCAGTGCTGAACTGAACTGAAACGTCAGCTTCTAAAGGGAGTATTTTCTTTTTCTTCTACTTGTTGCTATAGTTAATAATTGCAGGATACAAAAATGATGTGGTTGGCTGCTTTGGAATGCAGGTGGTCCTCACTTAACGACATGAATTGAAGACTAGAATATTTATTGCTCAGCAGGCAGTCAAAGAGTGCGATGTCATGTGCCTGCTAGCATTGGAAATTCTGGCATTTTCAACTGCCACTGTGAAACAAACCGTCATGAGGGCATCACATAGTTGCTGTTTGTGACTTCTGCCGTTTTGGGCTCTGCTTGTTTAAAATTGGCAAAGAAGATTGCCAATGGCAATCACATGGCCGCAGGATGCTGTGACATCACAAAGTGGATGCCAAGCCCATGGATTGTGATCAAATGATCTCGACGATGCTGTAACAGCTTTAACTGTAAAAGTTCAAGGATTTGTGGTAACTGTTCAGCGCCGTTCAAATGATCATTCAATAAGGGGTCATTACATGAGGACCACCAGTAAAGTGAACAGCAGCTGTACTCCTGTGATAAGATGCGGCGTCTTACTTTGGCATTAAAGTGGAGTCAGAGTACCATGAACAGAAATAACACTTGAAATGCCTGGAGGAATCAGATAGAGGTGTACACTAGAAGACAAATGAAAACAAGATGAAAGGATGTTATCAGGCAGAACAGAATGACCCACCATTAGTGCAAAGTTAGCTGGGAGTTGTTGTTGAGCTGCATTTGGAAAACCCTTTCCCACTGCAGCATACTGTATTTATACGTGGCTTTCTTTGCTTTATGGAATCCATGATTTCCAGTCCCGATGCTGATCATTTGATGGATTCAGCTCCCAAATTGCATTCTGGTCCTAAGGGCCAGGAAGTATGGTTTTTCTTTTCTTTTTTCTTTGGAACGAACATTCAAAAGAGGTTTAAGGAAGCGGGTTTAACCTAACAGGCTATTTTAAGATCTAAGAAGAGGCAAAATAAAATATTGCTGAAGTCATGACATTTGACAAACATTGGAAGGAAATGATTGACTCCCAAGAAATGTTAACACTGAAAGTGAATAATTTACTGGGTTTCAAGTTAGTGATTACTTTTGATATGTCATATAATATATGTAATATAATATAAATTAATATAATGCAATATAAATTAAGTAATGGCTTGCTCCAAACTTAATTTATCAGACTAGCCGTATAAAAGGAGAAATACCAAAGTAATTAATAATCAGGACATACCAATATGTCTTTTTAAAAGCTGTGTTAGTTCAATAAAAAGATTAAAAACACAGCAATACATTTCAGTAGTTTCAATATAGCGTTTTCACTATACTTCAAAAAAGCTGGCCATAGCATGTGGAGGTGAAGCCTAATTCCTGTTAGGCACTCTCTGAGCTGCTGTTTACCGGACAATTTAATCTGGTCAGATAGAACAGGAAAAACATGAGTGTGTGGCTTAGTTGTAATGCACACTATAACTGACTACTGATTTTCTTGAGCTGATCCTATCACATTAGATAACCCCTTATCTCAAGCCCTGGTTTAGAGAGATATGAATTCAGCTAGCTTTGCCCTAGGCTTGTCTATTACTATGACTCTCCTCCTTTGGTACTGGCCATAAGAAAGAATGCTAAAGTTTTTGCTTTCACTTTTGATAATTACATTTTTCCAAAGCTTACAAATCTGTGGCTTTAGACTAATTCTGATTATGACGACTTAACTGGGTTTCAGCAATGTAATACGCTGTCCTCATTCAGGCCTTCTCCTGTCATCAGTCACAACTTCTCTGTGAGATGTGTGTGTGTGTGTGTGTGTGTGTGTGTGTGTGTGTGTGTGAAATTACATTAATTTCTTTCTTGCCGAACCTAATTTTGAATAAAACCTATAAGCTATGCGTTGAAGAGTTATGACTTGCTTTTAAGTTTACAAACACAAAGGTACCGTGATTTTGATATTTGCAATAATAAATAATGTTTTTCAACGAGAGATTGTCGTTTTTCTTCTTGCCCGGGAAAATATGGTAATAATTTGTGGTCTTTTTAATATAGAAAATATATTACTATTTAATTTACGACTACCCCGTTACTATTGTGCTCCACAGAAGTTATTATGAAGCAAATGACATCACTGCTGCTATTGAAATAATGGAAGAGTCTTTCACGAAACATCAAAGCCTTGTATCCATGGAAGACGTTAACATAGCTGCTGAGCTGTATATTTCCAACAAGCAGTATGACAGAGCATTAGCAGTAAGCATATGAATCTAATTTCTGTCTATTTATAATGAGTATATAAATGCATATCAACAGAGAGGAGCACTTTCTAATACTGTTCGTTATTCAAGGAATTACGATTGCCCTTCTGCCAGTTGTGAGTTGCCTCTTACTATGAAGATTTGCCACTTACAGATTCCAAAGGAACAGTTGTTGAAAAGAGTTTGTCTCCCCAAGTTGCACACAGAATATCAACTCCTCCCAGCTGGGGCTTTTGGTCCAGGGAGTGAAAAAATGGTCCATTCTGGCTTCCTCCATCAGCATATGGTCCAAGGTCACCAATTGTTACTCGAGCATGAAAACTAGCAGTGGTATATGAATACGTTTTCTCTAAACTGCACAGAGGACCCAACTTCATAAATGTATCCTGCCTTTCAATAACTAACGTTCCTTTCTCTCTCTGTAGATTCTGGAGGCCAGCCCCTCCTTTCATTCTAAACTGACAGGAGTTTGCTTTGGGAAATGAAAATTTATCCAAGAAAATACAAGAAAAAAACTTTAATTTATCTGCATGCCCCTGTGTGTCGTCTTTGTTTTATATTCTCAGTCCTAGGCTTTCAGTCATAGTCAGTAAATCTTGACAGACAACAGATAGACAGAGCTTTATTTCAGTCATTGACCAATAAAATACAATCAATAAAATGAAAAATACAAAACTATACCCTAGCCCAGGGGTAGGCAACCTTGGCTCTTTTATGACTCGTGGACTTCCTGGCTCAGGAATTCTGGGAGTTGAAGTCCACGAGTCATAAAAGAGCCAAGGTTGCCTACCCCTGCCCTAGCAAAAGAACTATTACCAACCATTTGTGGGTGAAGCTTTTACATAATGTAGCAAAATTTTTGCCAGTTTTAGATGTGAGACATTTGGCTGCAATGTGTGTGACCCCATTGATCACCAGGGTTGATTTGGCTGATCTGGCTGACTAATCAGGTATTCCCAGATAGGAGTTTACCTGTCTTTGACCTCAGGTACAACGCAGTTGCATTGCCCTGCTAGAGCCTCCAATAAAACATGCGCACGTCTTCGTATAAAGCCAGTTTGTCGTTGACCTTTCACAGTAATGTTTTAGTTCATAACTTCTCACCATTAAAAGCACCCTAAAGTGAATCCTTGTCCAAATTTCAATTAATATTCTTCCTGACCGTTGTTCCTTGCTATTTCAGTGTGATCGAAACTGTAATCTACCGTATCAGTATCTAGGAAAAATGGAAATCTTTTCTCCTGCTTTTGGCCGAGTTGCCATTTTCTGGAATTAGAACATTCCGTGTTGCTGTAAAGCTCTCGTCTTTGTCCTCCTTCTGTTCAAAGTTATGGGTCAGGATTAACTTTTCTTTAGAGGTAAATTGAGCGTGCCAGAGCCATATTTTACGCTGAAGTGAACTCATGCTAGTGATCTCTATACAGCTATGTTGTTTTTAGGCTATCAGGGAGGAAGTGGTGGGATTTCATATTTCTTGCATCCTCTTTAATTTTTTTCCTATTAGGCAGCACACTCTCAGTGACCTTCCCCCTGCTTTCTTGAGTTGCCATTTGCTACTTTGAATCATTAAATTATCTCTTTAATTCTCAGGGTACTTTCCCTCTTAAATTGTCCCTTTCTAGGTTCATTTTATTTCTTCACAACCAAAATCATTTTCCTTCTTTTAGGTTATTACAGATTGTTCAGGAATTCTACTTGAAAAGCAACAAGCAGAAAAAGATTCTTCAGCAGATAAAAAAGGTATTAGAGTGATTGAGGATCCATTGCACTGAGCTTTTTGCGGAACAGTTAATCTTCTGAAATAGTCAGGTTTTCTGGTGTCATTACAGATGTGCCATTAACTCCTTCCTGGCATTATAGTAGTTAATATTAAATACACAGTCTTTAACAGTAGCAGAGTTGAAGGAACCTTGGAGATCATCTAGTCCAACCCTCTGCTCACACAGGAAATGTACGCTATTTCTGACATATGACTTTCTAGTCTCTTTTTAAAAGTCTCCAATGATGGGGCACCCACAGCGTCCGATGGCAAGTTGTTCCACTGGTTGATTGTTCTCACTGTTAGGAATTTTCTCTTAGTTCTAGTTACTTCTCTCCTTGATTAGTTTACATCCATTGTTTCTTGTCTTGCCTTCTGGTGCTTCGGAAAATACGGTGCCTCCCTCTTCCTTTATACGTATTTATGTCCATTGATGCAGAATATTGATGAATAATTTTATACTGAGTAATTTTATATTTATGGAATGATTTTCATACGCTCAATATAAGCTTTATTTTTCCCATTCTTCCCCCTTGTTCCATGGTAGAGCCAATGGAAGGTCAGGAAGATCCAGGAACAACAATTTATCAACAAGAATCTGTGCCTGGAGCCAATTCTGCATGTGAGTATGCAATTCTGCAACTTCAAAATTGCTGAGATGAGCAATTTGCATCCCTCAGGATGTAAATACCTGGACATAATAGTGGCACTCTATAAATAAATGCAGCTGGTTTCTGTTGCTGCAAGCAGATTTTTTTATTTTCATTTTTCAGTCCTCTTTCTCTCCACAAATTCATTTCTGTAATAACGATTATTAAGGTTAGATGTCCACATGCAGTCCTGCCAGCTGATTCCTTCCACTGTGCCCCATGCAAGTCAGAAACAGCTGTGCTGAATTGTTTAAAAGTTGCTGGACTATAATCGTCCAGCTGCTGTTATCTGTAAAAGGAGCCTCAAAACAAGGACTGAAACATTTTATAGGTTTCCCCCCCCCCCAAGATTAACAAAAATCAGAGGACATGGGCAAACGATACAGTAAGACTTGGACAACATAGGAGCACCTGCTTCTAAGGCTCAGAAGAGGAGCTTGCAAATACTGTATATCGGTGTGTCTAATCCTATTAACTGTGCGGAACATATTTTGTGAATGTGGCTTGTTTTCCTTCCTCTTTATATCACCTTATATTGGGAAAATGAGCAAATAAACATTGGGTAAATGCACATAAAAGAAAAATGAATAAAATAATGAGTACTAAGTCTTATGCATTCCTGTATTTGGATATTTATTCTTGCAATAGATTGCATTCTTTCACATTTATATCAGACAAACATCTGTTTTAGGAAAAAATATTTTTGTGTGTAGAAGCAAAACCTATTAAAGGTTCAAAATTCTCCCTTTCAAATTATGTATTACAGGTAGTCCTCGTTGTAGTGACTGCCTTGTTGAACAACCATTTCCAGTTATGCTGGTGACTAAAAACTAACTTTGTGACCTATCTTCACATTTATGAACTTCACAGATCTGTAAAGCAAGGGAAAGCTGAAGTAAAATTATAACCACAGTCATGGTTTCAATTAGCGACTTCTTCACTTGACAACAGTTGTCATTAGATGAGGACTGCCTGTATTTATTTGGAGAAAGTAGTTGAAAAAAACACAATGTACATGATATATTGTAAAACATTTAGAAAATGTAATGATGCTGCTATTTTCTAGCTTCAGAAAAAATTACATGCTTTATCCCTGATGGTGTTCCCATTGATATCACTGTGAAACTCATGGTGTGTTTGATTCACCTGAATATCTTGGAGCCTCTCAATGTAAGTCAAGAATCAAATAAAGAAAAAAATATATAAATTATTTATTTTGCAATCTCATTGTATTCTGTTGAAGCTATAGCAAAACCTGAATGAAATCAAAAGTCTGTACTAGTTAATTTAGAATTTTAATTAAACTAGGAAATTTTCTCTTTTTTTCCACTTAGAGAGCGGTTATGCTTGAGTAAACTTTAGTAAACCCTGCGCTAAGTTTTCTTTTTAAAAATGTTCTAGCAGTAAACTGTAATTTTACATAGAAAAATGTCAGGCAATTCCAGGGACCCCCTTGTAGTGATGAGTGGGAATTCAAGAGCCAGTTGCTACAAACCGTAGGATACACTTGCACAGACTTCGTTTCAGGTTTGGAGCTGGTGTGGAAAAGAGCAGACTCTCCAAAGTGATGTGGTAGCAAGGAAGAATGAAGTCCATAGGGAGAGCTAGATCCACTAAAGATGACTTTTCTTGAACCTTTTTTTTCTCCATCACAAATGGAGAATTTGATCATTAGAGCAGCTTAGAAACTCACACATATAGAGAGCCCACAGGAGTTGTCTGAGGCCAGTAATTTGTATGTGCCTATATTGTGTGTGTTTTATTAAGAGTAAGAATCTGGGACATTCCACTTTTGATACTTACATTTGTATTCCACGTGGCTATGCAAATCTAAAAGCTGAAGTGTGTTCAGTTCTAATTTTCAATACCTCTAAACTTTATTACCTCCATTAGTTTTCTTTGTATTTAAAATTGTTTGCAGTTAAAAAAACATTTAAGAGTGAAAGTTTTAATTAGCAAGGGCTTGGGAGGGGATAAGTTTGTGAAATTAGTGAGTTGGGTTAATATTCTCGAAACCAGAATCATCCTCTTTAAGCAAAAACATGTTTATGCATCAGGTCAAATCCAAGATAATGTAATTCCATAGGAAACCCATTTTAGGTTCCTGTTACAGTCCTGCTATTTATAAGAGTAACTGCATCCAGCTCAGTAGGCAGTCCCTGGAAGCAAAGTCTCAAGACTTGACTAGTAAAAAGTGAATCAGAATTTTCCTTTTGATCAAGGTATGTGTGCCTTAGAAGCCCTGAGGGAATAATTCATATGTTGCGCAACTTTGAAAGTATCCTTAAAGCTAGGGATACTTTAATTGTAACATTTGGGTTTGAAATTGTTAGGACACACCTGCAGCCTTCCAAGCTTAGTTGCTTCCAAATCATCTGGTGCAGGGGTCTTCAAACTCAGCCCTTTTATGACTCATGGACTTCAATTCCCAGAATTCCTCAGCCAGTGTGCCTGGCTGAGGAATTCTGGGAGTTGAAGTCCATGAGTCATAAAAGGGCCGAGTTTGAAGACCTCTGATCTGGTGTTTATAACGCACGTATTTTAAGTCTTTTCTTATGTTTCAAGGAGATGTAAGCGTAACTCTTCTGCTTGGTGTTCCTGTCTTAAGAAGCAACGGATCTGATTTTTAGTTGTATTCTTAATTTTTCTTTTTCTTTTTTTTTGTGCAAGTTCCTTCTGACCATCTTAGTGGAGCAGAATCCTGAGGAAATGGGAGATTTGTATCTTGATGTTGCAGAAGCATTTCTTGATGTTGGAGAATACGATTCGGCCCTCCCCCTCCTGAGTTCCCTGGTGTGTTCTGAAAGATACAATTTAGCTGTTGTTTGGCTCCGGCATGCAGGTAACTCCTTCCACCTAGCATGTGATAAGTCCTTTTCTGGCTCAGTAACGTGTTACCTTTCGTACTTTAAAGCTGCAGTTGAGTGTGGACTTTGCTGGGAGCTAACCCAAGGTGACATCTGAATGGGACTCGATTGATGTGTCCAGAAAGAGATGTTAGATTTTCCTGGCACTGAAGGTGCATATACATTTTTATGCATGTGTGGTGCATTTGCGTGTTATTTGGTGGAGCAGTGG
Source organism: Vipera ursinii (assembly GCF_947247035.1). Lineage (NCBI taxonomy): Eukaryota > Metazoa > Chordata > Lepidosauria > Squamata > Viperidae > Vipera > Vipera ursinii. The sequence continues at coordinate 173,007,722 of NC_139512.1, read as the reverse complement.
GCTAATGCCTCCTTAAGTAACACCAGCTGCCTGCAATTAGTGCAGGTTCGAGTCCCACCAGGCTCAAGGTTGACTCAGCCTTCCATCCTTCCGAGGTAGGTAAAATGAGGACCCAGATTGTTGGGGGCAATTAAGCTGACTTTGTAATAATGCCGCTTGGGGTGTGTGTGAAAGCCCTAATAAGCAGGCATATACATAGAATGAAGGCTACTGCTAAGCTTGTAAGCCGCCCTGAGTCTTCGGAGAAGGGCGGGATATAAATGGAATTTTAAAAAAAATAAAAAAAATTATGACTTGGTCAGGGACAAGATTTTTAGATGTATGCCTCAATCGATTTTAAAATACCAATTATTTAAAACACAGTACTGGAGAATAACTGCAAGTTTTTATAAACAAACATATTATTCCTAAGTATACTAAAATATGCACAAAATAGATGTTGAAACTGGAGAATGTGTCCCAAGTACTTCCGTCTGCTTCCCCCTAGCAAAATAGCCTTGTGAAAAAATTCTGTCTACACATTGCTTAAATTGTTGTCCGTGATATTGAAGCCTTAGTGCTTTCGTTAAGGGCACATCAGCCCAGCCATAATAATTGTATTTACAATTTGATTGAATGGGACATTACAGTAGCCTGTTATCTAGCCCTTAATTGTGTAATAAAATGATCACAGTAGAAGTGCTGTGTTATGGCTTTTCAGCAATATGCGCCCTTAAAAGCTCTGAAAAACAAAATATGAAAAACCATAAGTTAATACCTAATCCTGAAACTTCAGTATCGTAAATTCTGTTACCTTTTTGCTTGATTTTTGGTTTGTTAACTATTTCTGGAACAAAATAATTGAAGTATGGTTATCGTATATAATTAGTACTTACTGTACTTGGTTATTGAATTCAGTTCAAAGTTGTGTCTAAAAAAACAAGTTCCCCAGGTTCAGATTTTGTCAGGTTCATATATCTATCAGGTGACCTTAGTCACTCTTTCTATTTATTACTACATAATGATACTAACTTATTTTACGAAATAGTGGAAGACTGACTGAGGTACTGTAAAGTGCTAAGCACCTGCAAGGTTTTGATTGCTGCTATGTTATGTTAATGGACATTAGTTGTTCTCTTTAAGTAATGTGCATGAAGCTGTAATGATTAACTGCTGTTCCTTAATGATAATGTTTTGGAATCTCATCATTCTCCTATATGGTAATTTTTAACGAACAAGATTGATGGGCATAGCTTTTTTGCACGCTACTTACCTGTACTCACGTTTCTTAATTGTTGTAGTTCCTAACTCCCACTAACATCTTCCCTACGGTACACATGTTTTGTCTGGCTCCCTTCTTCTAAGATTAGAGATGGGAATTCAGTAGCAGTGTTCACGTTTAGAATCATAGGCGTTAATTATATTTGTGAGCACTTTCCCAGTGGGAACTCCATATCATTGACTGGATTTAAAGAAATTCTTGTCTAGCAAATAAAATTAAATTAAATTAACGATTCTGTGCTATCTCTTCAGAATGCAAACTATATAAAAAATGTCCTTTCCTTTCTAGAATGCTTGAAAGCACTGGGCTATATAGAGAGCTATGCCAGAGTGGTTGACTTTGCCCCCTTGCATCTGGATGCAAGGATCTCTCTCTTTCTACCCTTCAGCAGCAATTGGGCCGGCCCAAGAAAGCTCTAGAACTCAATATTATTGACTGGATTTAAAGAAATTCTTGTCTAGCAAATAAAATAAAATTAACGATTCTGTGCTACCTCTTCAGAATGCAAACTATATAAAAAATGTCCTTTCCTTTCTAGAATGCTTGAAAGCACTGGGCTATATAGATCGTGCCGCAGAGAGCTATGCCAGAGTGGTTGACCTTACCCCTTTGCATCTGGATGCAAGGATCTCTCTCTCTACCCTTCAGCAGCAATTGGGCCGGCCCGAGAAAGCTCTGGAAGCCCTTGAGCCCATGTATGATCCAGATACCCTGGCACAGGATGCCAACGCCGCTCAGCAAGTAAAAGCATTTCTCTTATGGCGTGAACCGTATTCTGAAACCTGAGATGGGAGGGCTAAATGGCTCCAAGAATGAACTGAGATGCTGGATGACAGAATGTTAGGGAGGGAACAGTTGCCCTTTTCCAAGATAGGGGATCCAGATAGAAAGCAGCTAAAGTTCTTGCTTTGCTAACTCAGTTTTATGTATTTAGGAATTAAAATTACTGCTTCATCGATCAACATTGCTGTACTCTCAGGGCAACATGTATGGTTATGTGGATTCTTTGCTCACCATGCTAGCCATGCTGTTAAAGGTAAGTTAGTTCTTCTATCGCTTCTGTCACACTGCTCGTGTGTAGTTTAATGAGGTTTACCCATTCTAATGCTCAACAGCTTCCCTGATTGTGTGGTCCCCCGTGTAGTGTTGCAGAATCCCTCTTAAGTGGTTACAGAGGAGGTCAGTATTCATGCTGAGGCTGTTCTATTAGAGAAGGTCTCTGATTTCATGTCGATCTATGATAGCTACAAACAGTTTCATACTGTCATCACACTAATTTATAAAGCAGGGCATGGAGGGAGCGACATAATATTAGTGGGAGTTATAGTTAACTTGCTTGATTTATTCGAGCTAGTCAAAAGGGCTATAATTGCTTGGGAGATGGAGTAATGCCATCTACTCTAGAGAAGATAGCGATCTATTTTCTTCTGAAGAAGCTATTGTAGATCTATAACATTATGCTAATAGATGACCAAGTACAAATACCCTGGGGGGTTTTTAGGCAAAGCTGCAGATTTCTTAGAGGATAGCTATTATCTCAGTTCTTTTCATTCTGGTTCAGTCCTGGTTTCAAGACAGAATCAGCTACTACCTTTCTGATATTTTGCTTTAAATTCTGGTTCAGTCCTGGTTTCAAGACAGAATCAGCTACTGCCTTTCTGATATTTTGCTTTAAAGAAAGGAACGCAACTTTGTTGATCCCTTAGCATCATTTGATATTACTGTCTGTAACATACAGAGTAGTAAGAGTTGGAAGGGATCTTGGAGGTCTTCTATCTAGTCCAACCCCCTGCTCAAGCAGGAGACCCTATACCATTTCAGACAAATGGTTGTCCAATTTCATAAAAACCTCCAGTGTTGGAGCCCCTACAGCTTCTGGAGGCAAGATGTTCCACTGATTAATTGTTCTGTCAGAAAATTTCTCATTAGTTATAGATTGGTTCTCTCCTTGATTAGTTTGCGTGCCAACTATGCCGTTTTCTGAAAGCAAACGTCTAATCATAGTTGTTCATACCTTGGTCATCATAGGTTTTAGATGATAGTAATGTATATTATACAAACTACCATTGCGCTTGGTCCAGAATTTAGAGTTAGGGTGTTCTGTACCAGCCTGCTACCGGCCCTGCAGAAAAGGCAGGGACAACCCCTTTTACAAGAAGGCAAGAGCCTGGAATTAAGCCTGCCAAATTTATTGATACAAAAACAAACAGAACAATACACGAACCAAGAAACAGGAGCTTTTCAAGCGGTTGCCTTCAGCAAACCAGCCCTCCCACGCATTCCCCTTTTATACAGTTCAGGGCGTGGCTTCTCTCTGCCTCCTTCTGAGGTGCCCCATTGCCTTCCTCTGTTTACTCCTGATCGACTGCCTCCTGCGTCGGGCGTCCTTGAACAGGGCCAGCTGTGGGTCATCTTCATCCACGCTGTCAGGCTCACACAGCTGGGTCTCCGTCGTGACCAGGTGGGAGGGGCCTGGCTGAGGGTTCTCATCAGCAAGCTCTTCAACACCCTCCTCCTCCTCTGAGTCGTCCGACCCAACTGCCGAACCCACAGGCTGACCCTGAATCACAACATAGGGAAGAATGTAGGAGTCAGGTTGCTGATTGGAACATGCATATGATATTGTTGCTGTTTAGTAGCTATTGTTTCAGGTTAAGGATTTAGTTTGGAATATAAGATTGCAAACAACTTGAGGCCAAGAATTCTTTCATCGCCGTAGACTTATTGAAAGGACTTTTCTGAGGGTGCCAGCAGGCACTCTGTCTAAAGTGTGTGAGGTCTCCATTTTCCCTTTTTAAGGTATCTGATGATGACTATGAATTCTGAAATAATATTTTCGTCTTTTTTTCCTCCCCTTTGCTTTAATATTGTTTTGTGTAATTGTAATTAATTATTTTAATAGCTTTTATGTAATTCTTCAATATGAGATTGTATAGGAAGTAGCATAGAAATATACATTAAATAAATGTGTGGTACTTAGTGCATGTGACAGAATAAGAGAAAAAGTTTTATACATTTAAAAGGTAACGTGTGCAGGTTCTTTTTTTTACACGTGAGTCTTTTTCTGTATTGAGCTGTGACTTCAGACAATAAAAAATTATGGTTTCTAGTCAGTTTTAATCTGCTTTGTGACTGGATCAAGCCAGCTATAGCATGGATAACCTTTGGCACTTTTTATTGTTCACTTTGTTAAGTCTGGGATGCAGTTACAAAGTGAAAAAAATCAATAAGCTACTTGAAAGCAAAGAATGGACTACTGTAGGGTATTTCTTTTTTTTCAGTTGTGTTTTAAACGTTCAACTTGCAGGTAGCCATGAACAGAGCTCAGGTATGCTTAATATCTAGCTCAAAATCCGGAGAAAGACATCTCTACCTTATAAAAGTTTCAAGAGATAAAATCTCTGATAATGATGACCAAGAAACAACAAAAAAAGGTAAAAAAAATTAAGTTGTTCAAATTGTGGAAACAGTTGTCTATTGCAGTCTATAAATTTTGATGCCCTGGCCTTTGTCAAGTAGGCTTTAAGCAATTTTTTCAGTGACAATAGGCTTTTTGATATTCTTTTGCTTTTATTGAATCCACGCAAGTTAACCTCTACTTCAGACTTTTATTGATGTTTTTAATTATGTTTTAGTTTTCTGTCTAAAAGGAGTTTTCGGTCTGTGTAAAAATTTAACAATGGTTTATGGTTGCACTCTAGCAATATTTTTGGTGCTTACAAGTGTTCTGACAAAAGAGGATTGGTGGAACCTTCTCCTTAAGGCGATCTATGCATTGTGTGACCTTTCACGATACAAAGAGGCAGAACTGCTAGTGGACTCCTCACTGGAATATTATTCCTTCTACGATGATCGGCAGAAGCGCAAAGAATTGGAATATTTTGGTCTCTCTGCAGCAGTTTTAGACAAGAATTTTAGAAAAGCTTATAACTACATCAGGTGGGTCATCCCAACAATCACATTGGGTTAAAGCAAATTCATTTCAAAAACTCTTTAAATTAAAACTGATTGTTACCAATATAGTATTTTGCTAGATAATTTAGATCATCTTTTGTTCCTACTGAGAACTCCCCTCAAGAAAACCTTCTGCCTGTATGCCACATCTTCAGAATGCCATATCTTCATCTTCTCCTCCCGCAGAGATAAATAAATTTAGCGCTGGTGAAATAATCATTTTAGTTGAAGGGTCTAGTGATGCATTTTGTCCGTTGAAAGAGAGTAGTTCTAGGTCAAGTAATGTAGTGGTGGGTGATCTGGGCTGCCTTATTTTGAGTGTAATTCTGCGAACTGAGCCTCTGTGTAGAACATGCTGATTAGAGGAGATATACAAAAGGGATGGAAGAGAGGCCGTCTTGTGACTAGATCACACCATTGTCCTCAGTGACTGTAGACCAGTGGTGGCGAACCTATGACATGGGTGCCAGAGGCGGCACTCAGAGCCCTCTCTGTGGGCACCCACGCTATGCCCAGAGGTATCAACTGTCCCTCTTCAACCAGCCGCCTGCTAATTTGCTGGGGTCCCACATGGCTGAATGCATCCCGGCACGGTTGGTTTCCCTTCCCCCCCATCCCATCCCTCCTGACCTCGCATGCTCTCCTTTTCCCAGGCACAACCCACTGCATCACCTCAGCTGTTGGCCGACCATCCATCTCAGAGGCGGCTACTTTGAACTGGTGGAGACGGGCTGCGGAGCCCCAGAGTGTGCCTGTCGAGGGGCCGGCAGGCTGTGGCTGCTGACAGACACCATTGGCCCCCATGCACTCGCTGGCCTCTGTGTGCGGGGGCTTATGGTGTCAGGGAGCAGCTGCCCCAGCCCTTGCCTTGCCCCATGGCAATGGCACCCTCACCCTGCCTCGCCTCACCCAACAGGATGAGTCTCCTGCCTACCACCCCACCTGCCAGAGACCTCCTGGAGCTTCCCCAACCCCTCTCCCCACAGGTGTCCCTCCCCACGAGCAACACCCAATCTTGGCCACACCCACCCAATCTTCCATGACCACCACAGCCACACCCACCCAGTGGGCCACACCCACCTGGCACCCAGTGATAAATAAGTGGGATTTGGGTTGCAGTTTGGGCACTCCGTCTCTAAAAGGTTCGCCACCACTGCTGTAGACTGATCTTTTCTGTCATTTGCAAGCAATCTGAAACGTACCTGTTTCTTCCGTAGGATAATGGTAATGGAACATGTCAGTAAGCCTCAGCTTTGGAATATCTTTAACCAAATCACCATGCATTCCCAAGATGTGCGGCACCATCGCTTCTGTCTGCGATTGCTCTTGAAGAACCCAGACAATCATGCACTGTGTGTTTTAAATGGCCACAATGCTTTGGTGTCCGGTTGTTTCAAGCATGCCCTTGGTATGATTTTGGCTGTTATTAATTGAAAATCGCAAGTGCAACGTGTGAAGATGTATGTAGAATTATGTCTTGTGTATTTGTAGATAGGTAATAATATGAAACTGGAATACTAGAAGCTGTGATTTTACCATTTTGCAAAAGCAGAAATGGAGGATAGCTGCAACCAGTGCTTTGGATTAAAACATGCCCATTTGACCTTGACCCGAGCGAAGGCCAAACTATGATGAAACAGTAGAGGCATCCTCGGGGATAAGTGATGGACAGCAACCTCATCAATACGCCTTGTGATAAATGGATGCTTTGTGATTCCTCTCTTGTGTCATTCCTATCTTGCCCATATGTAGTAGAGTTTGCCCACTCATTAAAGATAGGCAAAGTCCACTGCAACCATTCTATCGACATTTCAGACATGCCCAAAGGACCAAAATGGTTGTTTTTTAAAAAAAACTTCAAAAAATAAAATGGTCCATAGATGCTCTGCTGGTTTAAATTTGTTTGAAAGCTTTTTAAATAATATATACGCAGTAATAAATGACATTCCCAAATCTTCACTGCTTGTTTCATTTCAGGACAGTATGTACAAGCGTTCCGTACTAACTCAGATGAACCCCTGTATAGTCTTTGCATAGGCTTGATCTTCATCCACATGGCATCTCAGAAGTACGTGTTAAAAAGGCATGCCCTCGTAATACAGGTGCGTTGTCCGTCTTTCACAGCTTTCGCGTGCACAGCCTTATCTCAACGTTAAGTGGCATAAAATTCCTTTTCAATTTATTTAGGCAAGCCTTCAAGAATTGACCATCAAAGTAATCCTTACACTCTGTAAAAAAAGTTACGTTGCGTGAAAGATCTTTTATTGTGCTGCTTGGTTGTAATGTTACCAATGGTACTGGAATGTTTATTTTTCCTTTTTCAGTGTTTTAGAAGGAAGGATAAGTCAACAATATCTTTCCGCTAATCTCATTATTGATTTACTATCCATGTTTCCTAAGACTTGTAAACTAGTGCGGTTTAAGAATCTTATTGGGAGATTTACTACTGCAAAACATGTACATAATTGTGGGGATTGATTATATGCCATCAAGTTGGTGTCGACTCCTAGTGAGCACATAAATTGATTTTTCTCCAGGCTGCTGGTTGTGTTGTTCTCTTTCCCTCCATGTCTTCCCAGAGCTTATTCCAGAGAGCCAAGTCTTCACCTAATATGTTCAAAGCGAGGTAATTTCAGTCTGGTCATTTATACCTCGAATAAAACTTCTGGGATGATTGTTCAATAATTCATTCGTTTTCTTGGCTGTCTGTGGCATTCTCACAAGTCTCCTCGAACGCCAAATTTCCAAAGTGTCAATTCCCTTCCTATCCTGTTTCTTCAAAGTCCAGCTTTTGCTTCCACAGAAATATCATATGGAATAATATTAATGCAAGACATTTTACTGCATTTAATGATGGGCATATGCAAATGTAATTTTGACAATACTACTTTTGATGTCTCGATTGTTACTTGCCATTTTTATTTTTTGCATTAGTGGAGTTTTGCTTTTTTTTTTTATTTAGGGGTTTTCATTCCTGCAACGGTACCTGAGCCTTCGTGGTTCTTGCCAAGAATCTTATTACAACCTAGGACGCGCCCTTCATCAACTGGGATTGGTACATCTTGCTATTCACTATTACAAAAAGGCACTGGAATTACCTCCATTGGTCCTAGAGGTATTGTATGAAATGGCATTTCATAAGTATTTGAACATTAAGAAACATGAACTTTATCACAAAGTGCCACCCTCTATGGCTGTGTTCCAAAATTAAACTATTGTAAAGATTTGGATTCAATGAAAGACAGTATCTATGTTTATTGCTGACAGGAAAGCGCTTATGTACTTTTTTCCACGATTAGAAAAAAATCAACATAATTTATGGTTTTGATGATTAGACAGGATAGATTATATAAAGAAGGGAATCACGTTGTAACCCTAGAGTAACAGATAGAGCTATAATTGTATTTATAACTGCTATAAAGTTTGGTAGCCTGTTATTTGTATCTTTTTGTTTTATATTTGTCTTTTACTGTTTCCTTGTACTTTTAACCTCTTTATTTCTTTACTTTTTCGTAGTTTGTATTACTTTTTAATCTTCCTTTTAAATGTTTTAAATAAATTATAAATGCACGTATAATTTATGTATATAAATTTTGAGGGGAAAGGTATTTTGTGACTTGTTAAAATAGATTTTTCTCCTTTAAACTAGGGAATAGAAGCTGACCAGACCGACTTGCGAAAAGATATTGCTTTCAATTTGTCACTCATCTATCAGAGCAGTGGAAATATTCGAATGGCTCGCACACTGTTGTATACATATGGAACTGTATGAGGACAAAGTTACACGCTTGGTCAGGGAAATGAATTCCTTTCCTTGATTCTAAAGGACAAGCAGCTCTATAAACAACTTCTGTTTTTATGGTCAAGAATGGTCAAAACAGGCATCATGAACTGACCCCAGCCTTTGAATTCAACACTCTTGATTCTCCTTAAAACAATGAGAAAGACAAGAAGACTTAGAACTTCCTTGACAGAAGACAGCTAAGACCTTTCTTGATAGAGTTGAAGGTTATGCTGTTTTCCTGTGAAACTTAATCCTAACCCTATATAACCAACACCCATTTTGAGTCTGTACAGAATCAAGAACATTCAGAGCTTTTTGATATACAAAACCTATGCCAGAAAAACACTTGACAGTTACTTACCTTTACAAAACCCAGTGTTTAGGCCAAGGTTGGGATTGTCATGCCTCTTGTTCTATTAAGAGTACATGATTGTTTACATGAATAGCGTATGCTTAGCAACATCTGGTTCTTCATTTGGAAGAAATGCACACTCAAATGGTTATGCGTGGTGGTCTTATTTTAAAAGAATACAGAAGAGAAACTGTTTTACTGTTTGTTAATTTCAGGGTATGATACTAATAAAACAAAGGCCAAAATCAGCTTCTTTAGACCAAGTTCTGTTTCTTTACTTTTAACAACTTATTGAAAATGGATTTATTATAAAGACGTGGCAGTCTAAAATAACTATTCTCTATGTCATAATATTTCCTAAACTATATTGACTTGAAGTACATCTTATAGCTTAAGAAGAGAACTCTGCTCTTTTTAGAAGAACAAAATACAAACTGCAACTGTTACAAAATGTAAATGTTTTATTCTTAAAAACAAACCCCACACCCCTACAAGATATATAGCAGGCTTGTATACTGTACAGTAGTTATCTAGAACAGAAAAAGTTGAGAAATATATAATTGTTATCCATGATTTATGGTAATGTTCCTCGATCTGGGTGCCCATTTCTATTTCCGAATCCCAATTACCAGGATCATTGCTGAAAATTCTGGGAATTGGAAGTCTGGAGGACACTGAAGTAAAGAAAGATAGATTTAGGGTGAAAATATTTGGAAAGGCCAGTTGTTTTGATATTTGTTAACCAATTCCTTGTAAGACTTTCATTTGTAGGCCTGAGCAAATATTTTATAGTTCAATGAATTGTCAAATGACAAACTTGTTTAAAGTTTAATGAAATGCTGATTTTGTACTTCATGCACATAAATATGAAAATCACCAATGTTATAAAGGACTAACTTTCTGGCTTTTATATTGTTTTCTCATCTCATACTGAACAGTTCAATTCCCAAATAATAATGGGTGAGAATTAGGACAAGCAGATAAGAGCAGTTAATAAAACATAGTTGACTGAATTATGAATTTTGTTACTATAATTTTAGTAGTTGTGAAAATATTTCTGTCATACATCTTTCCTCTCCTGGCAGTTTATCTTGGGAGGTGATGTATTTGTTCAAACTATGCCTTGTGTTGAGAGGACTCATGAAGACCACCCTTTGTGAAAAATGTATTTGGATGCCAGCCTTATTCTCTATAAAATTAGCCCGATCAAGGCTTCAGACCTGCCACTTAAAAAGAAAGAAATCCAAATGGTTTTCCTTTCTTGAATTGCAAATGAAGCACAACTGTCAATATACAAGACATACAAATCGTTATCTTGGTGTATTGTGTCTACACAATATAACAAGGTTGATTCTGTACGCTTAGCTCCTGTGTAGATTTGAATCCTACGTGTAACTTTTAAAAATGGAAGGTATTCGCTCAGGAAGTTTCAGATGGAGGCACATAATTTATTTTTAATAAAACTTTCCGGTCTGAAAAGTTCCACCGAGGCATTTTTGTTGAAGCCTAGTGCCTAAAGTTTAGAGGACCATTCTTCATTAGCGTAGAGCATTCCTAGTTCATACAAGATCTCCTCTGTTAGCATCAGTATGTGAAGGATCACACTGAAATGATCTACCCTTTGGCTCCTTCCAGGTACGATCACCATTACTGGGGCCCTAGATCCGAGACATGATGTTCATAGGTGCAGGGTCATCTTTTACATCCTGGAACCTCCTATGTTAGCAGGTCAATCAGTTATTTTGTTCTGATAAATATTTCCTGGAGATGAACTTCAAGTGGTTTTTGGTCTCCCACCGCTTCAGGCAAGCCTGGCTAGGGATCTTCACTGGCTTATTCTGTCAAAAGAACATTTTGTCAAAGCTGAGAATTATCAGAAAAGGTCAAATCTAACTGAGACTTTTTATAATCACTTTTGATTCTAATCTGACCAAAATGAAATACGTATCTGCTAAAACTAACATTTACAAGCATTTAAAAATCCAAAAATCTGGTTAGCAGATTTCTGCAGTGAACATTCTTGGGAGAAACCATGAAAGAATTATCACTCTTAATTTTCAGAATATTTTTCCCCCTTTAAAACAGCTGCAGATGAAATTCAAATTATACCTTAAGTCAGATATTTTTTGAAGAAGCTGGGAAAGCAATTGGTTAGAACTAACCATGGCTGACATAAATGCACAATTTTCAAATTTTACCAACTTTTTCCTCTAGTCCAGTTAAGTCATGTCTCATTTTCTTCAAGCCTTAAAAAATTGAGCCTAACCTCAATGCTAGGTTTTTGAAGTAGCCTCAAGATAAGGGGAGAGGGTGGTCTAAGAAATGAACTTCAAATGTGTGTTAAATGCAACTGATAGGTACTCAGTTTTGTTTTCTTGTTTCATTTATGAATGATGATACAATACGGTAAATGTTCCAAATCAGAGATATGTTTTTCCCCTGCATAAAACATCTAGCTTTTGAAGAGACTTGAGAAGTCCAATGTCAACAGTATGCAGTTCCACTCTCAGGTTATGAAATCTGCGTTTGTTGAATTTCTTCGCTCAGGCAGCTCTTATGATCAGCTGGGAATGTAAAGAAGGCCTATCTTTGATGAATCCTTCAATGTTTCCTATTCTTTCTTTTAGACAAACTTTGCGTATCTCTTTAGTAGAAGAAGGTTTTCCACATTCTTCTTTGCAATAATCAGCGCTGAATTTTAACAGCTACTGATACTGGTGCCTCCTAGACTGGGGTTGCACACTGTGCCAATGTTTGTTCCCTCTTGGTTGACTGAATAAGTAAAGGTAAAGGTTCCCCCGCACATGCGTGCTAGTCGTTTCCGACTCTAGGGGCCGGTGCTCATCTCCGTTTCAAAGCCGAAGAGCCAGCGCTTGTCCGAGGACGTCTCCGTGGTCATGTGGCCGGCATGACTAGACGCCAAAGGCGCACGGAACGCTGTTACCTTCCCACTGTAGTGTTCCCTATTTTTCTACTTGCATTTTTACGTGCTTTCGAACTGCTAGGTTGGCAGAAGCTGGGACAAATAACAGGTGCTCACTCTGCTACGCAGCACTCGGGATCCAACCCGCCAAACTGCCGACCTTCTGATCGACAAGCTCAGCGTCCTAACCCACTGAGCCACCGCGTCCCGGTTGACTGAATATATGGCAGCTAATGAATTCCCACAATACACTAATACTTGAATCGGTTTCACATTAAAATGGCTGAGTTCACAGAAGATGAAGTTGAGACCAACACATACTATGGCTTAGCTTGATGCGCGAAGCCAGCTGCTCTCAAATGGCCTGGTGTACTATGACATAAGATCAACAGCAAGTATTTCATTTGGGGACATTGTTCCAATACTCACCTCCTCTTCACTTTCTTCACCCAGCTTTGGCTTTCGGTTTTTGTGTAGTTCCTGCTGCAGACTACCAAACTTGGACTTGAACCAGTGATGAGCTTCTTCTAGGTTAGCTGATATCTAGGGCAGGGAAACGATATCAGAAATGAAGTACTGCTTATCGATTATAAAAAAAGTGGCATTTTCCTAGGCTTTCACATCAGTAATTGATAATGTACGATGATAAGTGTTAGAATACTGATAACGTTCTGAAACTTTAAATCAAATCCTAAAATTAGCTCTTACTTCAGTAATGAGAAGTTCGGGAATGCCAAGCCAGTTTTAATCTGATCTGTAAAACTTAATTCCTTACCAAACATGGTTAATGGCAAGCAAAATGGCAACCCTGCCCCAGGTTTTTTCCCCTCTTCATCTCTGCATCTACCTGTTGAGACTCAATGCTGGCTTCTTTTAATTTCTCTTCAGTAGACTCCTTGCATTTCTTGAGCTCCTTAATGGTGTTTTCCAAAGTCTAAAGGAGGAGGGGGGGAAAAATACAAACCAGTCTACAATGATTTATTCTTCTACAGTAATTTCAATATGATCTTTCTATTAAACAAAAGAGGAACTTCAGACTAGCTGCCGCTGTAGGCAAAATATGAAGATGCTCAGTTGAAATAAACTATGAACTCAAAAGGGGGATTACCTGGCACTCTTCCTCAACCTTCTTCCGCTGTTTCCTTTCTTCTTCCAGCTGATTTTCCATCACTTGCTGATTTTTGGCTAGTTGCTGCATCTCGCTTTGGAGGCTTGTTAATTCGGTGGCAAATTGTTTGATACTAAGGGACTAGAAAAAAAGAAAAGAAAATCAGAGTCCATGATCAAATCAAGCATTTTAGTTCGGTCAATACCCAGCTTGCTATAAAAAATTGACGCTACCTGCTCGTAGTTTTTCTTCTGGTATAGGTCCTTCAGGTCTTCCATCTGTCTCAAATCCAACTCAATCTCCTGAAAGTATTTCACAACAATGAGAGGAAACCATCCAGACATCTACTGTGTCAGAGTACACCTACACTGAATGACAGGGACTGCTCTCTGCTGCCAGACACCAAAAACTCCGAAGTACCCATTCTGTTTTCAGGCTGCCACGTAAAGCGAGCAGGCAGGCATTTCAATTTTACAATGACTGCTCCAGGGTGAAGAGGTAAAAGGTAAAGGTTCCCCCGCACATGCGTGCTAATCGTTTCCGACTCTAGGGGCTGGTGCTCATCTTCGTTTCAAAGCCGAAGAGCCAGCGCTTGTCCGAGGACGTCTCCGTGGTCATGTGGCCGGCATGACTAGACGCCAAAGGCGCACGGAACACTGTTACCTTCCCACCATAGTGGTCCCTATTTTTCTACTTGCATTTTGACGTGCTTTCGAACTGCTAGGTTGGCAGAAGCTGGGATGAGTAACAGGCGCTCACTCTGCTACGCGGCACTCGGGATTCGACCCGCCAAACTGCCAACCTTCTGATTGACAAGCTCAGCATCCTAACACACTGAGCCACCGTGTCCCTTTCTGCAACTTTAAACCAGTTCATAAACTAGGCTCCGACTATTGGGAAGGCTCCTCCGTTCAGGGATGGTGAGGAAATGAGAGAGGGGCTGCAAATGTGACTGTGATCCTGACCAGGCTTGGCCAGAGAAAGCAGGAACGTCAAATCCAGGCTTTGCTCTCCACATTCCCTGCATCAGCTGGCAGCAATCAGTTGCAGAACAGCAACAATGGAAAAACCGCAATTAAAATTTAGTTATTTTAATTTAGCTAACTAGTGTAGGTATTTCCTTGCCTTGTCCCACCCTAACTCTAATGCAATCTCTAGTTTTGCTCGTGATGAGCAAGCCACACTTATTCATTTCAGCCTTTCTGGCTGTTTCAGTGCTGCCAGGTTTCCCAAGCTCTGCAGGAAACTATGATTGGCTTTATTAATCTAAATCAAGACATGTCAAACTTGTGACATCACGTGACATCACGCAACGTAATCGGGACAGTTTTGCCATTGCTGGCAATGGGGTGGGCGCGGCTTCTGCGTGACGCGTCCAGCCCGCAGGCGGGGCAGTTTTGACACCCCTGATCTAAATCCTCTATGGCAGACATGTCAGACACAAGGCCCGGGGGCCAGATCCGGCCCGCGAAGTGGTTTCATGCGGCCCATAAAGCCATCCTGGAAACAGTGAGGGAACGGCCCCCACTGCCTTGGCCCTGGCCCAGAGACCCTCCTTCTGCCAGAGACCCTCAGATCTGTCCCACTCCTGCCCAGGCCCCCATAGGCACCCTTGATGCGAACGATGTAGAGCTGGCCACGCCCACCCAGTAGGCCATACACACTCTAGCCATGCCCACCCAGTAGGCCACGCCCACCCTGGCCATACCCACCCAGCCCCCTGAGGGCAACCGCAATGCTGATGTGGCCCTCAATGAAATTGAGTTTGACGCCCCTGCTCTATGGAGAGAAAATGTACACTTTTTGCCTTCAAAAAACGTAGTATTGTCTCAGCACTACTAAAGAGCCAGCCATTTCACAGAGAGATTTTGCATTCAGATCACATTCTATTGTTTCCTCCAAAACTTCCCTTCTAACTTTACCTATGTCCCGCCAGTAACAGTTGCAGCACAGACAGGTGCAGGCCATACAAAAACCTATTTGCAAAGAAGGCAAAGGCAACCTACGCCATCGACTCACCTTGATTTTCTCTGCATTGTGTGTATTGTTGGTCTTGGAGTTGAAGTACTGGGTGATTAGTATTTTCTGCTTTTTTACCTTCTCCTTCTCCTTTGTCAACGCGGCTTCCAGGTCTATCACTTTTGCCCGCAGCTCTTTGTTGCGGCGTACTATTTCGGTTGATTTAGAGCAGGCCTCTTCAAGAGCTTTTTTAACCTATCGGGTTAAGAGACAGAGGCAATGCATATTCAGAGCCTTGGTGGAGCAGTGGGCTAATGCCTCCTTAAGTAACACCAGCTGCCTGCAATTAGTGCAGGTTCACATCCCACCAGGCTCAAGGTTGACTCAGCCTTTCATCCTTCCGAGGTAGGTAAAATGAGGACCCAGATTGTTGGGGGCAATTAAGCTGACTTTGTAATAATGCCGCTTGTGTGTGTGTGTGAAAGCCCTAATAAGCAGGCATATACATAGAATGAAGGCTACTGCTAAGCTTGTAAGCCGCCCTGAGTCTTCGGAGAAGGGCGGGATATAAATGGAATTAAAATAAAATAAATAAAATATTCATCTGAAAAAATGCAGAAAGTGAAGGCCGTGTCTGAAGTCTTACTTTGTCTCATCACTCGGAAAGCTCATAGATTTTGGCTTCCTGCTTGGAGAATAATTTTTGTCTGGCTTCTGTTTAGGGATATAAGGCTTTTTTTTAAGAGTATTAGGAATCTCTGCTCAAATTTTAGATACTTTCTGTTAGAGGTATTGGATCCACCACTCATAATCGGCATGCAGAAGATTCTGAAGTAGTCTATGGCCTCTCCTTACTAAGGAATGGATGAACATAAGCCAGGCTTAACTACATCTTCTTAGGTTCTTTAATACCATTGATATGAATTCCAAAGGAAGCATGTTATACAGGTAGTGCTTGAGTCAAAACCATTTGTTCAGCAACCGTTCAAAATTACAACATCCCTTGAATGTAGGGACTTAATGACCATTCCCAAAGTTCTGGTGGCCAAGTTCAGAACTCAGGTTGCCAAGCACCTGACAATCACGTGATTGCAATTTACAACCTTCCCTACTGGCTTCTCCAGAGAGTCACTGGGGAAGCTGGCAGGGAAGGTCATGAGTCACTAAGGTAAATCTACACACACACACACACACACACACACACACAAACACACACCCCACTGGCATTTCTTCACTTGCATTGCACTGCATTCTCCTTAACTCCTGCAATTGCACCTACCCTGTGCCAGCCTTCTACGACTTCCTTGTGATTGCACATACATATTCCATGCTCTCCATCCATTAACACCACATCCAGTGCACTCTTTTCATGGCCACCTTTTGATTACACACGTGCACACACTCCCTTTCAATGGTGTCCCTGCGATTGTACATATGCATGTACCCTGCTTCTATGGTCTGCATGTGACTGCACACGTGCACTTTCAAGTCCCTTTTCCATGGCCTCCCTACAATCGGATGTATCCCACGTCCTCATTCTCCAGCCTTTCTAGCTCATGCCACACCAAGCATCCTCCGGCTCGCCCGTAGCCTGGGCCCAGCCTCCCTATTCCCGTGGCACACACACACACCCCGTGCTCCCTACCTCTGCTTTCCGCTTAATGACCTGTCCAACGCTAACTGATGAGGTCATATGATATTTGTACTTTATGACTGTTATCACACAGTGATGGTAATTTTGGTCTCAAGTATTGCTGTAACTCAAGGACTATCTATTGCAACTAGCGTGCAGTGGAGACATAAAAAGGCTTCATGTTGCCATGCTGCATCTGCTGGGGCAACCATTTTGTGAACAGGAATGGCCACTCAACAGTCATTTTGCAAAATGCCAGGCTAGAAAGTGGGAGACTGTGAGCTGAAGTCCCACCTTAGCCATGAAAGCCAGCTGAGTGAGTTTGGCCCCTTGCTCTCAGCCCAACTCATCTCACAGGGTTGTTGTTGTGGGGGAAATAGGAGGAAGGTGGTGTGTTGGATATGTTTGCTGCCTTATTTGTAAAAATAATAAAGGGGTGTGTGTTTATGTGTGTGTGTGTGTGTAATGCCTACAATCCACCCCCTGCGCCCCTAAAAATAAAAGAGGGCCTGAGAACAGTGTCAGTGTCAACCACTTATCCTGCTATCAACCTCACATTGTAAATGGCAACACAAAAAGTAAGCACAGCTAAAAGAGCCTTCCATTTCAACCAAATTATATCAACACTTCATCAGCACAGAATGTCATTCCTGACAATGTCCACAATCCCAGACTGAACAGACTATTTTAATCACTGGAAGTTGCTTCCCTTTTTACCTTCGCATTGCGCTGAGAGTCCAAAGCTAGCTTGTCATGGCATTCTTCCAGCTCTTCTTCCAGCGTCTGAATTCTTTGCTCATTCTGGGTCCTGCATGAAAAGAGAAATAGCCCAAAGAATAGATGTACTCAGAGAATGTGCTTGGTTCCCCCCCCCAAATCTCAAGGGTTTTTTTGTTTTTTTTTATTACATTTATATCCCGCCCTTCTCCGAAGACTCAGGGCGGCTTACAAGCTTAGCAGTAGCCTTCATTCTATGTATATGCTTGCTTGTTAGGGCTTTCACCACCCCCCAAGCGGCATTATTACAAAGTCAGCTTAATTGCCCCCAACAATCTGGGTCCTCATTTTACCTACCTCGGAAGGATGGAAGGCTGAGTCAACCTTGAGCCTGGTGGGATGCGAACCTGCACTAATTGCAGGCAGCTGGTGTTACTTAAGGAGGCATTAGCCCACTGCTCCACCAAGGCTTGCCTAGTATTTTAGAATATTTTTTTAACAAATCCTGATATTTTACATTTGACTTTTTTCAAGGTAGATACTAATGTCTACCACACCAATAAAAAACATTCAGTTGGCCATACTGAGCAATGTACAAAGTGGAAGGATGGGCAAGTTCATTTACCTATCTTTCTTTAAGCCAGCAATCTCAGAATCTTTGTGCTCCAATTCAATCTGCACCTTTCCCAAAGCTATCTGCATCTTGTTATGAGAAGTCAACACATTTTCTAGAATTGTGGTCATTTTGATGTTGTCTTCCTTTGCTTCTTCCAGCTTGCGTTGTAGATTTGCTACCTGTAGGACAACAACATGACAGGCAATGAGCAGTTGGCCCAATAATGATTTTGCATGTCTCAGGCATAGCTCAGGAGCAGAGGACCCAGATTTTTTTTACAAGCAAATGGTCCTAGTTGAAGAGTATCAGACAATGCGCTCTGTAAACACCTCTTCCTTTGACAGCCTGGAAAACTGTAGCTGCCGCACAGAATTGACAAGGCTAGAAGACAAACTGTTGTAGCAACTTTCTCTGTTCGGCAAACTTCATCTTTTATCTTGAGCTATAAAAATGTTGTCATGCCTTCAGTGCAGAATTAATCATTACCACGTATGAAAAGCAACCTCAGAGTGCCTCAAATGCACTGGGGCAGTGATGCAGCCTTGTACAAGAGATTGCTACCGTTGTGTCCAGGTTATAGATGTGGGTGGATTCTGATCTACCTAAGGTCGTGGAACAAGTTCACTTTAGGAACAAAGGGAACTGCCCAATATTAATTAAATCCAATCAATTTAAGTCCATCTACTTAAGTGTTAGCAATTGTCCATAGTCTTTTCTAGATCGAGTTGGAGAATGAACGCAGACATGCCGTGGATTAAATCTAGGCACAATGCATATGATCTATCCCTGAATTACCAATTCCACTTTTGAACAGTTCTCTGTGGACTTTCAGAGAAGTAAAGGACATCAGACAAAGCTGTACCAGCCAGCCTTAAGGTCGGTTTTCCCTCAGAACATGGGAACCTTTTACTTACCGATAGCAGAATTTTTATTTATTATTTTATAAGTGAAATTAACAGACAAAAATAAGAGCCAATACAAGAGATCACTATCATCTAGATACAGAAAAAGCAAGAAAAAAACCTTGACATTTGAGGTAAGAGGAAAGGACTCAAGTAAAACTGAGTCCGAGTCTTCACTGTTACATCACCAAGGAATGGGGAGATCATATTCAGGATCACAGACGTAGCAAGAATATGGCCCGAGAATCAATCAAATTTAGATAGTACGGTGTGACAAATGAAGGAGTATACGTAACCACTTTGTTCACAAATGTATTCATCCATATGGCCCAGCGCAGGGGTAGGCAACCTTGGCTCTTTTATGACCCGTGGACTTCAACTCCCAGAATTCCTGAGCCAGCCAAGCCATGCTGGCTCAGGAATTCTGGGAGTTGAACTCCACGAGTCATAAAAGAGCCAAGGTTGCCTACCCCCTGGCCTAGTGCAATGGTTCCTAATCAGTGGCACAGGAATTTCATTTCGATCTTGAGCTACAAATATTCTCCTCTATAAGTAATGGTCTGTGATGGTGCTGCAGGTTGTTCCAGGTTGTTTTTTGACTTGACAAAAAAACAAACACTGTGGGTCAATTCTGATTTTGGAATAAAACAGTCATTTTGCACTGTTGCACCTGGAACACCTGAGACTTGTGATTTTGTTTTGTTTTTAGCTTAGTCATATCCTTTGGCTAAGGCTGGGTTGAGTGATTGAGAAATGGCCGACCATCCTAGGCAAATCCCAGAGGGACTGTAGGTAGCTTCTGGAGCTCCTGCTTGGAAAGTTCCAGCCTTTTTAAAAAAGATTCATTATGTGGAATTTCATATAGGTGGGTAGCAATAAGACTATGAAAGGGCTACTAATACAGTATAGGCTGTTGCGAGAGTTTGGGTGTGGTGTTTGAGTGCACTCTCAACATAATAAGCCAATATAGTACTTTCAAAATGTTCCCGTTGTGGTTAATTATCCATTTGGCTCTGACATCACAATGGACTGAAAATCTTAGGCTAGGTGATTAAGATTTAGCCATCTAGCCATGTTTTCTGGCATGCTGTTAGCTTTTTAAAATGCCTAGAATATGTTTTGTTGTTTTGTTTGACAGTCAGTAAATTTTGCACTTGTCGAGTGCAAACGTACTTATAATTGCTGTTTCTATAACATTTTTCTCCCACATGATTCTGGGTGGCTCTGCGCTCATTTGTTTTCTGAATTTTTTCTGAGTTTAAGTTTTCGTATATTTGTGATTGCTTTTTTCTGATGTGGGCTTGGGATGCATTTGGCAACTGGTTGAGGCTGAGGAACCAGGCAGGATTGTTGTTGGGCTGATGCACTGTGACTGGAATGTGTGCATGGGTATTTGTATAATGCAAAAATTGTAAACAGCACACTATTTGGCTCCTAGCTGCAGTGATTTTTAACAGAAACAGAAAAAAATCATGCTGGCAAGAATATAATTATATATTCTGTAGAAGCTGAATAAATAAATAAATTGCATTGATTAGGTTTTTTCTTGTTTATTCCAAGGAGACCAGTGGCGTGTGGAAAATAACTATTGCTAACTATTTAGGTAAATTAATGTAGCTCTGTAGCTTAAAAAATAGCTTTCTTTACTCTTTCTAAAGTATGATAGTTAAGTGCCTCAGGCAGCTTAATCAACTGAAAAATCTACTCTGCTGTGAAGTAGGAAGATTTTTTTTTCTGATCAGATGCCATCATTCCATCTATTTCATCTTATGAGGAAATTATAATTCAAAAATATTTTGAAAAATCACCTTGCTGGCTGTTTCCCACCCACCCCCTCCCCCCAAACTGTCAAACAACAGTCAGCACTACTCTGTCATACTGTCTATCCTTGTGGTGCTGGGGTGAAAAATGGAGCAGCAAAGGGTTGTTCCTCACTTCTCCCAGCACCTAATATATAGTGACTGGAATATTTGAAACAGCCAAAAGAAATACCTGATAGATAATTAATTGAAGTCTTTATGGATGATAAACAGAAACATTCAGGTGTTTGGGGGAAATTACTTAGTTGAGAAGTGTAGACAAAGCTGATAAGTGTCTTTCCCCATTTGGTGTTACCTTGCGCTTCTCTCTTTCTTCAATGGCAGCTATTTGCCCTCTGAACCTCTGGTTCTCCCTTAATGCTTCATCGTGGGATTTGACTGACACAGAAAGAGCTTCCTCTCTGCAGACAAGGAGAGACTGTGTCTTTTATGAAAAAGAGAGGGAGAGAAAAATGTTATTTTTCTAAATGCCAGGAACTAGTCTCCGGGGGGGCGGGGGGAAATGTTACCCTCAATTCTGTGCAAATAAATCCGTAACTAAACAGTACAGAGAGACTAGAATATTCAGAACTAGTTACCATTCCACACACATCCATGAGCCACAGAATATGTTCAAGCATCACTTGGAAAAAAAATGATTAGCAACCTAGAGACAATCATTTTTGAAGGCAATTTAATCTAATGGTTAACATTAGGAAATGAATTCCTCCACCTAATTTTACCATAAAATGAAGCCCAGCACAAAAGAAGAGTACTCGACCCATTTTTTTAATCATAAAAGATGCCAAAGCACAAAGGTGTAGATTAATTGCTGACACAAAATGCTGCATATTGCAAATAAAAGCAAGTAGTGATAGGGACATGACATCAAATACCAGTGTATAGTATAATAATAAACTGTCTTACTATTTCTACCCGCTGCCTATGGAATAGTATTATTCTCTCTTATAGAACTAATTGTAGGATAAAACAATAATACCAAACAATAAAGTAACATACAAAGTGCAAAATACAGCTTAAATTATTAAGAACTAGCAATGGAAGCAACTTCCTATTTCAAATTAAACAATATCAGATTTCTTTAATAGATACAAACTTCCTAGTTTAAGAATGTTTGATATAACACTTTTGTAAACATGAACTTTTAACACATCAAATTATTCTCTAGTTTTACAAGTGAGTCGATATAAGATATGCTTCCTTAAAATTCTCGGCTCTTATCATAACACTTTAATTTCTCAAATTCCAGGCAGAATATGTCACCTTCATGTTTTATCTATATTATGGTTTTAATTACATTAATCTTAGAAAAAAATTTCAAATCAAATTTCTGAATCATGCACGCTGTGTATGTGTGGGGAGCAGGGAAGACAAGAGACTGAAATGAACCAGGCTGTTGTTCAATATCAGGTGTGAATAAGAACATATGAATGGGTGTGCTTATGGATGCATGCACGTGTGCATGCGCATACAAACACGCACACACACACACACACACACACACACACACACACAGAGGTCCAGTACAGGCTAGTCCTTCTAGGACTGAGAGAGAATGACTGACCCAATGATATCCAGCTGGCTTCCTTGCCTAAAGGAAAACTGGAATCTCCCTACTTATATGTGACTGATTAGCTGATATCCTCTTTCTGCATGTCACGGTTTTAAACTCACTCTGTGAAGATCTGATCCCTCACTAACAACATCCCTGTCAGTTTCTAATTGTTTGCGGCTCCTGATTTTTCTTTTACGCTCCAGCTTTTCATCCACAGCCATGGCAGCTTTGAAGAAATCACGTGAAGAGGCTCTGCGATTATCACCACAGTCAGAGACAGATTCCCTTCCAGGCAGATCAGTCATGAAACGAACTCTACGCTTTGGAGAATACAGGGCAGAAGCTTGTTCCCTACGTTCCAGGTTGTCCTTTATGTCACAGGCCAGGCATGACCTAAAATGGTTACTGGACTTCTGCTGCCAGCAATTTTCCGAAGACTTTCTTTTTTTAAGAGGCATTTTTGCTATAAACTTTGTGGCTTAAGGAGAAATAAAAATCCTGGAGAAGGCAGATCAAGTTTGAAGAGTGGTGTCCATTTTCAAATACAGTTTCTTATTCCCAATTACGTATATTTTTAAAGAAAGCTGTTACATTACTGAGGTCTGAAGGGAGCCATTTTAAATCTGATTTTGTTCCCTTCCCCCATCAATGGCTGTTGAAAAGTTCTATGCTCAACAGCCCTTCTTATTCAAAGGTAAAGCTGTATGTTCTCTCCCATATCATAGAAATGCTGGGACATCACCCTGTTCCATTTGTGATGTCATGAGACTCCTCCCCTTTGGTCAGAATGTGATTTAAACAGTGTAATATTTCACAATCCAGATTCTGTAATGCTCAAATTAAGTGAAAAGGTTGTGCCGGTTGACAAGCTGGATTAAATTTAGCCTCTTATTATTTTTTTTCAAAATAGCAACATTGAGATCTGCAGTGGTAGGTCCTTGGAGGTTAAAATGCTCTGATATTACTTGACATACCCTATTTTGAGTCCCGATATCAAGTTGTGTCTGTTAATTCTTTTGTCTAAAACAAACTCAGAAAACCTTCCCTGCCTAAGAGAAAACTAAAACCTGGGTCTCCCTACTCCTACATGATTGCTCCATCTATTTTTCCAAAATTTGTTTTAATGCTCTAGAACTATTACTTATTCATTATTCCCATTCAAAAATCATCTAAATCAAAACTGTTAATATGTGTACTAACGTGTACTGTAAGTGTGTGGTTCCAGCCAACAGGAAAAATGTATATTAATACAAATGATCATTTAATTATATATAATGTACCTATATTTGATCTTGTAGCATTTAAAATGTTAAAAATCAGAAACAAATATAATTCTAAGGCGTTGCTCCTTGTGGAATCAAAATGCTACTTCACTTTCTTGGCTCTAAAAGTGTTTCACATTTATAAAAAAACAAAAGATATATATTAGATTAGAAATGGCTGACTGAACATTTAATCTGTTTAAAACGGCAGAGGGATGATAACTTTTTAAAGCCAAGAGTCTCTCTAATGCACGGCTGGAAAATTGTTGTAGGGTTTGAAGAAACTTTGGAAGCATTAGACCTGGTAAGGCAGCAAATACAATGTTAAACCCTGAATGAGGACTGCAAAGATCCAGATTTAAATCTCTATTGAATATGGAGCTCCCTTCAACACAACCTATTGTGTAAAATTGTTGTAGAAGGGTAAAGTTAGAGATCTCCATGCATGCCGTCATAGAAAAGGTGGGATGCAAATGTAATAAATAAATAAGGTACAGAAAAAGGAACAAAGGCAGAAGACCAAAATCTAACGTATATATTACTATAGGCAGATACAACACTACAGACACTTTATGTCTATTACATTTTTAGAGTACCTGATCATATTTAGCCTTCAGGGCTATACAAAATTGGCGGAGCTGATTATTTTCTGATTGCACATGTATGAAGGACTGCAGTTCTTCTTCCAGTTGCTGTACTCTGAGCTAGGGGAAATGAAAGATGGCTTTCAGCTTAAACATTTTCTAAAATGTCTGGAGAAAATATGATGAACAGAATCCCACAGAATCTACAGGTAGACTGTAAAAGGTTATGGTATAAGACTACAGTATAAAAAGCCAGATTCTAACAGGTGAAATCAAAATAGTCTAAAGCATATCAGCATGCAATTCTTGTGTTATTTAAATACATCTATTCCTCATGATGGCATGCACTTTTGCACATTTAGGCATATGCCTTATTTTTTACTGACCATCCCCTCTAACTCTCCTTGCAATATTAAATCGACTGTCATTTCACTACAGTTCATTGAAATGACAGGCAGTTTAATGTCTGTTTGAACTTAATGACAGTGCTGAACAAGTGGCACACACATCCAGCCCTAGAAGTTTTGGTTGAATCATGAGAGTGCATTTCAGCCACTGGCCGTCGCTGCCATCGCTTCCATTTGCCATAGTGTTCCGCAGTCAGTCATATGATTGTAATTTGTGACCTTCCTTGCCAACTTCCCACAAGCAAAATCAGTGGGGAATTTGGCAAGAAGTCAAAAGCCACAGTCACATGAGATCCTCGCTTAATGACCAGCTTAACAAAGAGTACTAGAACTGCCTTTGCTAAGCGGTGCAGTGACAGGGTTGTTCAGCTTATGACTGCATTTTCAGTTCCAGTTAGCAATGTTAAGCAAAGACTACCCGCAAGGCAATATTTTCAACTAAAAGTATTTACATAGTGACATTACCAATTTAGTGACTAAATTGTCACTCTTCCTAAGTATGTCTTCACTTTTACTTATTTCCTATGCCTCTTCTTTATTGTCATCCGAAAATATCCATCATCTAGATAACACAACCAAGTCATTACATTGCTTCTATGCCACAGGAATGATCTACTTTGCATCTACAAAGCCTATCTTTGTATTTCTATTCTTTGTTTAGTTTTCAGGCCTATAAGCCGTTTATTTATGTTGTTGTTGTTAGTTGCGAAGTCGTGTCCGACCCATCGCGATCCCATGGACAACGTTTCTCCAGGCCTTCCTATCCTCTACCATCTTCTGGAGTCCATTTAAGCTCACGCCTACTGCTTCAGTGACTCCATCCAGCCACCTCATTCTCTGTCGTCCCCTTCTTCTATTGCCCTCAACCTTTCCCAGCATTAGGCTCTTCTCCAGTGAGTCCTTCCTTCTCATTAGGTGGCCGAAGTATTTCAGTTTTAGCTTCAGGATCTGGCCTTCTGAAGAGCAGTCAGGGTTGATCTCCTCTAGGACTGACCGGTTTGATCACCTTGCAGTCCAAGGGATTTGCAGGAGTCTTCTCCAGCACCATAGTTCAAAGGTCTCAATATACATTTATAAAATGTTTCAAACAAAAACAGTAGTTGGAAATTAATGACAGAATCTGAAAGAAATTTCAGATAATGTTCAAGGGTTCCAGAAGTGCCACAGAAGCCACTTTCTATGCTGCAGCTGGAAAGTTTTAAATCTGGGAATCATATTGGTGAAGTTAGGGAACAGCGCTTGCTCTTGTCTTAAAATCAAGAATGGCTTTAAACACTGCAGCAGTGGGATAAACCCATGGAAAGCAGCTTATGCTATGTTACTAACAAGACTTAAAGAGGGGGTCATATACAAATTTCTCACTCCTGGCTTTAACTCCTGGCTTTTTAGCAAACTGCTAAAAAATGTTTTTAAACTTTCAAGCCAAATGTCTCTTTTTCACAACACTCTAACATACAAGTCTGGTAAAAATTCTAAGATACCAGAAGCAATTGTTATTATTTCTCTTTTCACTTGCTTGCCCCTTTTTTTCCCCCTTTAAAAAAGTTTTTAAAAAGAGACCAGAGGCACAATCTACCACGCTTCAGCTTGAAGATATTTTTTTTAAAATTTACACACACATTTATGACCTGTCTTCATGCAGAACAGGATTCAATGATAGAAAACACAAGATGGTTCAAGCGTGCTCAAAAACAGATTTTATTCTTCCCACTCATCTCCAGAAATAATGAGGATTATTCACGAAGGCAGCAGTAGGAGTGTCTCTAAAGCAAAAGAAGGCACACACACACCTCCAAATATTCTGGATTCAACCATCCCAGCTCTTTGTTTAATCCTTGTGAGGTGGGAGCAAGGGATGCAAGGATCCTCAGTGTTCCTATTCCTAATTCAAGAAACTATGCTGAAAAACAGTATAGATCTAACGATCAGGAGAAAGTAAAAGAAGGTGAATAGGAAGCTCAAGAATGATCCTTCTTTCAACGATTTAGATATCTGACTTGTCTCTTTAGCATAGGGACCTTTCTGTTATCCCTTAACTTTGCAAACTTTACTGGCTGATGTCTTATATTCGCTAAGCTACTAAAGTACCTGGCTTTTCCTACTCAGGCTTAGAAATTTCTCTCCTCATTCTTTTTCTTTGCTTTCATTCTACTGTGATCCCAGAGTCTTTAGCAGATGGTGAAGAAATGAAGTAGTTATAAACTTTCATCATTAGCTCAAAGCATAATAAAAGAGAAAAGGCTGGTTGGAGTATTAGCAAGATGAAACAGAGGAATCTGTTCTCTGTCAACCAAAAATATTGAAACTGTTTGGGTAGTTCAGCCTTCTATTCTGGAGATATCTAGAGCAGGGGTGTCAAGCTCAATTTCATTGAGGGCCGCATCAGCATTGCGGTTGCCCTCAGGGGGCCGGGTGGGTATGGCCAGGGTGGGCGTGGCCTACTGGGTGGGTGTGGCTAAAGTGCGTATGGCCTACTGGGTGGGCGTGGCCAGGTCTACATCGTTCGTATCAAGGGTGCCTATGGGGGCCTGGGCAGGAGTGGGACAGATCTGAGGGTCTCTGGCAGGAGGAGAGTCTCTGGGCCAGGGCCAAGGCAGTGGGGGCTGTTCCCTCACTCTTTCCAGGATGGCTTCGTGGGCCACATGAAACCACTTCGCGGGCCGCATCCGGCCCCCGGGCCTTGTGTTTGACATGTCTGCCTTAAAGGAACCAGAAGTGGGAGAGGATAATGGCCCACAACACCTTAGTTCAAGTCACAGCCTGACTCCAGAATCTTACTTCAATGCTGACCACAGGAAAATGCCCAATAAAACTGGGAGAACAAGCAGGCTGCTTGGTTAAAATGAACCTGCAAAGTTGACAGGAAACAGGTGAAAGGTTATCCCTACACTTCTCTTTGCCTGAGGCACCAGTCCTGAATGTAAAAGTAAAATGGGGAACTAAGTCAAATGAAACAGACGCTGTAAAAACTGCAGATATGATTAAAATAAACCTTTACTTCCGATGAAACTGCAAAAAAGTATTTGTGTTTTTTTTCTTAACGTTCCTTTTTGTTGAGGGTTACTTTTTTTAACGAAGAGAAGAGAAATCATCAAATGACTTTACGTGTCGTATGCCAGGATGTACTTTCTCAGTTGCATACCTTTTGGTGCTTAAGTGCAGCATCCTGCTCCAGGAATTCCCTTTTTTCTTTCTCTAGTGCTCTCACTGACTCCTGCAGAGAATTAATTTCCAACTTAAAAAAGAAACAGAGCCTACATTTCTGGTGCCGTAAAATATAGTCAATTATTCACACTTTGAACCATCTGGTAAATGAAACATGTCTAGATATTTCTCTAGCAGCAGAGGGAGCCAGACAATTAAAAGGTAAAGGTTCCCCCGCACATGCGTGCTAGTCGATTCCGACTCTAGGGGCCGGTGCTCATCTCCGTTTCAAAGCCGAAGAGCGAGCGCTTGTCTGAGGATGTTTCCGTGGTCATGTGGCCGGCATGACTAGACGCCAAAGGCACACGGAACGCTGTTACCTTCCCACCGTAGTGGTCCCTATTTTTCTACTTGCATTTTTTTTACGTGCTTTCGAACTGCTAGGTTGGCAGAAGCTGGGACAATTACTAGTTATCTATAGCATCAGGGGCTAACATCTAAAACTACTAAAAATGACAAATAATTAGTCTTGCATTTATAAACATCGGCTTAAATTAATACCTTTGCTGTGGTTATCGTGCATTTATCTAGAAAATATACTGTTAATAAAATGTTTACATCATGTTTAGCTGGTTGCAGAACTTAGTAACACAAACAAGACCCAGTTCTGAACTACTGTTAAAAATTTTTAAAATAACCTTAACATACTGGATTATTTCAATGAATAAGTGTTTGATATCGTGAATTAAATAGAGGTTAAAAATAACAGGCCAGGTTTAGGCACGCCTCCTATGTCTTTCCAAGTTTATTCTAAACAAATCTGAATCTACAACCCAATGAATTGCAAATCAATTGACAGACTCAACTGTTGGCCAATGGGAACCTCAATACTTTCAACACTTGTGTATAATCTGTACCTTTTTTTCCGTTAGTTCGGCTTCCAACCTTTCTATCATTCTTCTTGTTTCTTGTATTGTTTGCTGCGACTGCCATAAAGAATTAAAATAGTTTTTTGTCAACACTTCAAGGAAAATCTAAGCTATTATATTTTTTTCTTGATGTACATTAGGGTCACTTTTGTAAAAATCTGAATCTGCAGTGATTAGTGACAACTCATCAAATACCACAGACTATTTACTGGTGTTCTATGTAATTTTCTGGGGCAGATTTTTTAAAAAAATATCTAGCACTGAAATATTCTTTTCGGTCAATTCAAATCTTGCACATACTATCAGTACAGGTAGTCCTTGACTTACAACCATTTGTTTAGTGACCCGTTCGAAGCTACAACAGCAGTGAAAAAAGTGACTTATGACCAATTTTCACACTTATGACCGTTGCAGCATCCCTGGGGGGGTCACGTGATTAAAATTCAGATGCTTGGCAACTGGCATGTATTTATGACAGTTGCAAAGTCAATGGAGGAAGCCAGATTCTCTTAATGACTGAACGATTCACTTAACAACTGCAGTCATTCACCAAATAACTGGCAAGAAAGGTCAGAAAATGGGGCAAAATCAACTTAATAATTGTCTTGCTTAGCGATAGAAATTTGGGGCTCACTTGTGGTTGTAAATAAAGGACCACCCGTGGGCGCCATTTTGTAAATTATGCAAAGCAACCAACATCTTTCTTTTTTTTTTTTTACTAAGATTGCAAATATGAGTCTGCCTCACTCTAATGAACGTGTAAGGACTTACTGACAAAAAATGTGGGTTTTACTGAAAAACATGCTAAATACCCATTATACCTCTTCTTCAAGTATCTTTTTTTCCTTCAGCAAAGAATTTCGCTCCTGTAGAATTGTCTCCAGTTCATTTTGGATTTGGGAAACTGCACACTCCAGGTGGGTTTTTTCGGTGGCAATGGTGTCTTCTTTACTGTCCCTCTTCTTGCATTCAGCATGCTCAGTTTGCAAGTCTTCTCTGCAGAATAAACACAACTGTGTGGCAGCCCTGTTATCCTCTACATTCTTCAGAAATTTCAGAAGACAGGGCAAGAAGCTGAATAAGGGATAGCTTGTGCTAAAACTAAGGGACAAATACAGAAAACAGCAGGACAGGAAAGAAGAAGCGCGTCACGCTTGGGAAACAACCACACAAATCCCAATTGCCTCTCACAGTTCTTTCTGGAGCTGAGCTTTTTCCCTCTGCACAACCTGTAGCTCTCCCATAACACTGGCTCGAGCAGCATCCAAAATCAAGTCTTGTTCCTGCAGTTTCTGATTCATTTTTTCTTGTTCCACCTTAATGGGAAAGAAAAAAAACTTATGAACATGTAAGTGACAATAATGAGAGGCAGTTCAGTCTAGTGTTTGTTTGTTTATTTATTTGATTTGATTTGTATACCGCCCTTCTCCCTAAGGACTCAGGGCGGTGAACAGGGACATAAATATCAAAAGCACAAATACAGATATTGAAAACAAATTAAACCCTAATGCCCAAATGCAGAAGATAAGTTACCTTAAAACAATAATTACAACAGAACCCGTCAGACCAGACCGGATTGCTTAAATAGATGTGTTTTTAGGTCGCGTCGGAAGGAGCGAAGGTCGGGAGCCATCCGGAGCTCAACCGGTAAACGGTTCCATAGGTCAGGCGCGCCCACAGAGAACGCCCTCCCTCTGGGAGCCACCAGACGGCATTCTCCGAACGGCGGCACCCTGAGGAGGCCCCCTCTGTGGGAGCGCACTGGGTGGAGGGAAGTTGACGCTGGCAGCAGGTGGTTCCTAAGGTACTCCGGACCCATGCCAAGGCACCAGGCTAGAAACCAAGAGATTGTGAGTTCCAGTCCTGCATTAGCAGTGAAAGCTGGCTGGGTGACTACGGTCCGGTCCTTCTCTCTCAGCCCAACTCACCTCACAGGGTTGTTGTTGTTGTTGTTGTAGGGAAAATTGGAAGGAGGAAGGAGTATTAGGTATGTTTGCTACCTTGTTACATATAAAATAATAAAGGCAGGATAAAAATCAACCAACCAACCAATCACATCTGCTGTTATCACCTATGACCATTCTGAATTGGCAGGCTCTGTTCACAGTAGCTCATGCTTTTAATTCCCTCTACATGAAGCTGCTTTGAACACCATGCAGAAGCTTGGACTGGGGCAGGTTACAGCCTGCTTCAACCAACAGAAGCACCAAACTAACACGCAACACTCCTACATCCAGATTTGCACTGAATGCTAGTTGGTTTCAAGTGCAATTCAAGATCTAGAATTCTTCAAAGCCCTTTTATGATTCAGGACTTGAATATCTTTGGCCTGCCTGCTCCCAGTTGCACCTGCCCATCCAAAAAGACTGAACAGGGCAAGCTTGCTTCAGGTCCCTTCTCTTAACGAGATTTTCTACACGGTCCAGAGGTTGAGCCTTCTCAATTGCAGCTTCTTCTTCATTAGAATAGTTCACTTCCTGAGATCAAAAAAAAAATTCCCCTTTTGAGTTGTACAAAAAAATGTAAAAAAATTGCTTTCAAAAAGAAAAAGAAAAGAAAAAGCTCTGGGAAGGAAACTTAATGAGTTTGGGGCCCACCTGAGTTGTGTTTGGATGCTTATTGTTCTTCGGTGGCCACAGTAATTTTTGGTAATTGACAGATGATCTTTCTCATATTGTTTTGCTATTTTAATTTTCTGATTCAAGGAAAGGAATGGAAGCTATTAGAATCCCTCTGCAATGAAGCCACCAATGCTCCAAAATGCTCAGCAAGCAAGTCGGAAAATAAATAAAGGTGTGAAATGAGGAACTAGTTTCCAAACCAAACTAGACCAGCACTTAAAATTCCCCAGCTTTGTCAATGTAAGGGCTGCCCAGCTAATTTCTCTTGGTGGAGCAGTGGGCTAATGCCTCCTTAATTAACACCAGCTGCCTGCAATTATTGCAGGTTCGCATCCCACCAGGCTCAAGGTTGACTCAGCCTTCCATCCTTCCGAGGTAGGTAAAATGAGGACCCAGATTGTTGGGGGCAATAAGCTGACTTTGTAATAATGCCGCTTGGGGTGTGTGTGAAAGCCCTAATAAGCAGGCATATACATAGAATGAAGGCTACTGCTAAGCACATTGGTTTGTGCTTAAATTGTAAGCCGCCCTGAGTCTTCGGAGAAGGGCGGGATATAAATGGGATTAAAATAAAAAATAAAAAATAAAAAAAAACAATGAATAAAGCCTGACATTAACAGAAATGAGGAGTCAGCAATTCTTTGCTTGACTTTTCTTTCAGCAAGTTTTTGAGTTTATTATTTTTTCACATCTTTGAACTGCCCATCTCCCTCAAAAGGGGGCCCTGTGCGATATATAATAACATACGTTTGTGAGGCAGTCTGCCTCTCGTCTGTGCCTAAGAGTTTGCATCTTTTACTTCACCTAAGGATGTAATCTGCTACAAGACAGATCTTGAACATCAGCCATATCTTTGTTCATAGAGTTTAATAATGTATTCTGATGGAGACTTCTTGAAATCTCAGCTAATAACAAACAAATACACAGGTTCTCCTTTTGTCTACCACATTGGTTCCATCTGGTTGATATATTATTACAAAACATGGCTGGATTCTTGTCTGTACAACCACCCAGAATCACATTAATAATAATAATAATAATAATAATAATAATAATAATAATAATAATAATAATAATAATAATAATAATAATAATAATAATAATAATAATAATAATTTTATTTATATACTGCCCTTCTCCCGAAGGACTCAGGGCGGTGAACAGGGCAGATATATAAAAAATATGTTAGCAAGATGGGTGGCCATATGAATAAATAAAATGAATTTTAAAAAGGTTAGGCCATGCACCTGAAGCTAACAATTTACTGTTTTAACAGACAACTTACATTTGTATACATTAAAATAGAGGTCCCCAACGTTTGGGGCACTAGGGACCGGTTACGTGGAGAGAGTTTTTTTCTGTGGACCGGAGGGTGCGTGGTTTTGTGTGCTGCCTGTAACCTGTGGATGAGGCTTTCCTTGTTTGTGCAGCCCGGTTGCTGGCATGCTGCAGCCCGGTACTGGTTGGGGACCTCTGCATTAAAATGTACTCCATACCTGAAGAGCAGTTTGATGATCTGAGGTAAGTTGAGCATTTTCCACAGTAGCTTTTTGAAGAGCACTACTTAGTTCTGTGCACTGTTGAGCCAACTGGTCATTAAGTTGCTGAAAAAGAAAACAGATTTTCTGCAGCAAGAGACACAAGTTCTCTGACAAGATAAGTAGTTCTGGCTTCCCCCTATTAAAAAACCACTATACAGCTAGTCCTGTGTTTTGTTCATAAATGGGTGATTGTTGTTGTTAGTTGCAAAGTCGTGTCCGACCCATCGCGACCCCATGGACAACGTTCCTCCAGGCCTTCCTGTCCTCTACCATCTTCTGGAGTCCATTTAGGCCAGACATGTCAAACACAAGGCCCGGGGGCCGCATCCGGCCCGCTAAGTGGTTTCATGTGGTCTGCGAAGCCATCCTGGAAACAGTGAGGGAACGGCCCCCACTGCCTTGGCCCTGGCCCAGAGACCCTCCTTCTGCCAGAGACCCTCAGATCTGTCCCACTCCTGCCCGGGCCCCCATAGGCACCCTTGATGCGAACGATGTAGAGCTGGCCATGCCAACCCAGTAGGCCATACGCACTCTAGCCACGCCCACCCAGTAGGCCACACCCACCCAGGCCATACCCACCCGGCCCCCTGAGGGCAACTGCAATGATGATGCGGCCCTCAATGAAATTGAGTTTGACACCCTTGATTTAGGCTCACACCTACTGCTTCAGTGACTCCATCCAGCCACCTCATTCTCTGTCGTCCCCTTCTTCTCTTGCCCTCATCTTTCCCAGCTTTAGGCTCTTCTCCAGTGAGTCCTTCCTTCTCATTAGGTGGCCAAAGTATTTTGAGTTTCAACTTCAGGATTGTTTATTGTATTTTACCTATAAGAATTTCTGCTGCTTTCCTTATTTTGGCAACAAATGGATATAATTCCATGGAACTGAAGGGTGTGTGCCAATTCTAGGTCCTTTGCTATGTCCTTTGCTAAGACCCCCCCCCCATCCCCCATCCCTCCTCATTGCCTGTCTGGTAGTTTCCCAACAGTTCAGGAGCAATGTTTTCTGATGATCGTTCCCGCCCCTTTGACCAGTAAATCTCACATACCCAATTTTCCTAAGAACTGAAAACTCCCTTTCTCAGAAGCAAATTAGAACAACATACAGGAAAAAAACAACCCAGATTTTATAGACATTTGTCTCTTGTGCCCTATATACAGGTAGTCCTCATTTATTTATTTATTTATTTATTTATTTATTTATTTATTTATTTATTTATTTATTTATTTATTTATTTTATTGCATTTATATACCGCCCTTTCCCTGAGGACTCAGGGCGGTTTACAGGGAGTTAAAAATCAGATCCATACAAAAGTTAAAACCCAATTTAAAAAATATTAAATCAACCCTGTACTATTAAAAATCCCAATTAAAATGAATGTCTCCTCAGCCTGGGCCCGAGAGCTCAAAGAGCCAGGTCTTCAGGCCCCGGCGGAATGATCGGAGGTCGGGAGCAGTCCTCAGCTCCACCGGCAGCTGGTTCCAGAGGGCAGGCGCTCCCACTGAGAAGGCCCTATCCCTGGGTGTCACCCGCCGGCAATCTCTTACCGGCGGGACCCTGAGCAGACCCTCCCTGTGGGAGCGCACTGGGCGAAGGGCGTTTGATGCCGGCAGCAGGTGTTCCCTCAAATACCCCGGACCCAGGCCATGTAGGGCTTTATAGGTGATAACCAGCACCTTGAATTTCACCCGGAGGGCAACCGGAAGCCAATGCAGAGTAGAGGTGTTACATGGGAGTATCGGGAGACCCCCATTACAACTCGCGCGGCCGCATTCTGCACCAGTTGAAGCCTCCAAGTGGTCTTCAAGGGCAGCCCCATGTAGAGAGCGTTACAGTAGTCCAAACGGGAGGTCACAAGCGCATGAGTAACTGTGCGTAGGGCGTCTCGGTCCAGATAGGGACGCAACTGCCTCACTTAGCAATTGCCTCACTTGGCAACCATTCGTGAAAAATAATATCACAACCAGTTTTTACATTTAGAACCTTCATAGGCCTGTAAAGCAAAGGAAAGCTGAACCATAAGCACTGATAATTGCTTTGCTTAATGACCAAATTGCCAGTCCCAGTTATAGACACTAAAAGAGGACTAGCGGTAACTCCAAAACAAGCTTGCAATAACAGGAATATTTCTTACCTGTGCCTTACTTGCTACCTCTTGCAAAGTAAATATTTTTGCTCGAAA
This sequence comes from Vipera ursinii, assembly GCF_947247035.1. Classification (NCBI taxonomy): domain Eukaryota; kingdom Metazoa; phylum Chordata; class Lepidosauria; order Squamata; family Viperidae; genus Vipera; species Vipera ursinii. Next base: position 172,972,469 of record NC_139512.1, on the reverse strand, counting down.
CTTCGTATTCTTTTCTTGTGCCTTGTTCAAAGACAGCTGTTCGGTCTAGATGAAAATAAGGTTAATTGTCTTTAGGAAAAAAAATATTTTAACCCAGGCAAGGGCTAATGGATTGCAAACCAGAATCATCAACACATCTTGCATTTTACATAATGGTTCTCTCCAGCACAACTCTTTAGGTATTACTCAACAAAAGCCTTCTTGTGTAGCGTAGTTAAAGTCAGACGCTTATAAAAAGAATTTCTATACTATATTTTCCACCCACTGATTTTCTTTTCATGCTTACTTGGACTTCTTCTCGTAGCTTGGAAATGGTCTTGTCTCGGGATTCTACCAAAAAAAAAAAAAAATTAAATGCAGCTATTTTAATCAGACATCTAACTGTTTAACTAATATTCTGCCCTGATAACAACAATAACAACAAAACAGATACAAAGCTTTTGCACTTCAAGAAAGCTATTTTTAAATAACACACTCAGCTCAGCATTTGCCTCTAGAGCAGGGCTTTTCAACCAGTGGTACGGGTACCACCTGTGGTACATTGACACCTGGCAGGTGGTACGTGACCATCCTAAAAAAGTGGTAGTGGGGAAGGGGAATGAGCTGAACGGGTGGAAGCACCGCACAAGCCTGAGCGAGAGACGGCTGGAGCTGCAGGGCTGTCAGGGCTCAGTGGAAGCACCAGGATCAGCGCCAGGCTCCAGCTGGAGCTTGGCGCTGATCCCAGCGCTTCTGAGCCCAGAAGAAGCAGCGATCAGCTGGAATGTTGCAGCATCTCCAGGGCCTTGTGATTTACATTCAGATGCTTGGCAACTGATTCATATTTATGACGGTCACAGTATCCCAGGGTTATGTGAAGTGACCAAAACCTGCTGCTACCACTCAGCAGACGGGGGGAATAAAAACCAAAGACCCACCCCACCCCTGCGGCCAATCCTCAACAGAAATGCTCACAGCAATGAAAACCTCAGAAAGGAGGAAGAGCACCGCCAGGTGGGCAGGCAGGTGTCTTGCTCGGCTGTGGCTTGAGGGGCACTTTTTTCAGTGCCATTGTAACTTCGAACAGTCACTAAGGGAACTGTTGTAAGTCGAGGACTACCTGTACTTCCACTTTTTTCCTTTTTTTTTGGTCATCAAGTTTTTGACACCTTGTTAGGTGACTGGTGGTACTCAGATGTTGCCATATCCTAAAAGTGGTAAGTGGTACAATGGGTGAAAAGGTTGAAAAGCCCTGGTCTAATGCAATCAGCTCACGAGCAGAGCATTGGGCTCAATGAAGACCTTCCAGTAAAATTTAGATGTTATTTTCTTGACAATACTCTACCTCTGGAATTCCAGCAGAATGGACAAGATGATCTTCATCTTTATGATTGAGTGGCTATTAAACAATTACTCATTTATTTCATGAATGACTTTTCAAGTATATTATAATTTTTTGTCTGTCCAAAAAGCAGTAATTTTTCAGATGGCATTCATTTCATTCTAAATGTGGACTAACATTTATTTTTGCTTACAAGTCTTCCCCTGTTTGGATTTCATGCCTGATAAAACATAACTTCCACTTCACTGACTAGGGACAAACTTCATGTGACTATCTTAGAACTTTGACATACTTTCTCTGTTCAACAAAACTGGTCCTTTGTTCCCTTGAAAAACAGTTACAGCTTAAAAGAAATCAAGAAAAAAAACCCAGCAATTAAAGACATTTCTAATTAACTGATCTATCATTGATCATCAAGTGATAACCAGAGTTGGTTTAAGAAATAGAAAACATCCAATACTTTGATTCCAATACCTAGATCAGCTTTAAGTTGTATACATTCCTGCTCCAATTGAACTATCTTCTCTTGTTCTTTCTGTAATGTCTCCTGAGATAGCTGAATATTATGGCGTAGAATGTTACAATCCTGCTGCAGAATCTGAACCTGTAATGGCATTTGAAACATGCATTCTGTAAAATATAGGCATTTCTTAAAATAATTTAAGAAATATGCAAAATGAACAAACTAAATGAAATTAAGTTGAATAGCTTTTCATGAAGATTATTAACCCCGAGGATCAGGATGGGAATACCAACAAATTTGAAGAATAATTCAAAAGCAGATTTGAATGCTGGCTCATGGTCACATTTTTTAAAAAAAAAAATTAAAAAATCAATGTCTAAAGGCAGCAATAGGTATGTAGTGATATCATGGGAAGAGAAGGATTGGGTGAGCAGGGCTTTAGGAAATTTTGGAGGATTTTGGTGGGTGGCAGAAATACTGAAAATCATGCCACTGAAAATCATTGGGGTTACCATCAAATTTTGGTCGCATAATTTGGAAACTGCAAAAGGGGGACTGGAATTTGTTGCCCCCTTCAGATATGGCCACCTACTTCCAATGACAGCTGACCTAAAACCCATCGTTTAGACTGATGCCAACCCTGTATCTGATGGATTATACTAACGGAACAAAATATACACATAGAATTTGTTCCATTATCAAATTTAGTTGATTGCCAACCTCTGTCAAAATCCGGCATACTAGCCAGGTAATGTAGACTGTGATGCTGGACAAGCACCCAGTACTCACATTCTATGATTACTTCTTGCTGGTCAAATAAAGTATACATTTTCCCCAATTGCAGCATACTGACTATTCTCATCAACAGAATGAGTATGAGTAACGCATAGGTGACTGAGGGCTGGCAAAGGAAGGTTTTCTTAATGGTATGCAACCGTGTGCACATTACAGATGGCTTTCCAGCCTTCTGCTTAATAGTGGGGAAATGAACATTTATATACATCAATGTTTGCATTAGTCAATTGCCTTAATAAGCCTGGTTGTAGCAGCAATAGTAATTTAATGCTCCGCTTTAATGGTGTGCTGCTGCAATCTTACATGTCAATATTAGTCCCTCAGCAGGCTGCAAGCACATTCTTTGGTCATATCCTAGCAGAAAGGCATCGACTACCTGCTTCCGTTCTTTTTCCACCATTGCTTCCATATCACGCATCTGATAAAGGAGGACCACCTGGGCTTGTTCCAAAGACTCCCTTGTGCTGGACTCCTTGGATAATTTCTCCATTATCTGAAGAAGAAGAAGAAAAAAAGAATGCAACGCAGAAAGGCAACACAGAAGACAAATCTGGGGCTGGGGGGTGTCTCAGCTTGCAAATCACAATACGGAGACTTGGACGCAATATACTTGATGGACATGAAATATTTGTTCTTAGCCTGAAATGGTTTTATCTTTTCTCTGCAAAAATAAACCCAGCCTTTCAACTGAAAACCTCTTCCCAAAGGATAACAGGATCTCTTGGAGAATATTCTTAAGAATCTTCAGCTCACGCATTCCCTTGGGCCTATAGCCCTGCCTTAGCTAGTACTTTTAAAAATGTATTGCTCTCCCATTTTCTTCTGCTCTTACCTCTTGGAGTTTGTTGTTCATTTTTTCTTTTGTTGCTCTCAATTCTTCAGCTGAAATGGTTACATCTCTCTGCAAAGATCAAAACAGCCCCTTTAGACAAGGCTACCAAAATGCGCAAACATTTTTCAAAATACTTTTTATAGCCTTCAGCTGCAAAGTTTGTCTGCAGGTCCAGTAGGCCTCTGGCATTTGGATTTATGGGATACAGCATGGCTTTCTTAAGGCCCTTTTTAGTAGTCGAATCTCTATCTTTCCCATTAATTCATTCTTGAACCTGCAACTTCAATACCATTTAAATCAATGAAATCGATGCAGCATACAGGTTCCACCAATACAGAATCATATAGGAATATGAACAGAATCAAAAAATGTTTCTATAAATTGCTAAGTACGTAATCAAGAAACAATATTATTGTCAGCGGTCTTCACTCATAGTTTATTCCACAATGCTCTCTGAAACAGCTAGAGTTTTTACTTGTTTCAGAAAATCAAAATGTTATGTTTTGGACTAATCCTTAGTTAACAACCATTGTGTAGTGATGGTTTGAAATTACAATAGCCCAGAAAACTGTGACTTAATACCAGTCTTCATAGAGGTGCTGATCGTAGCATCTCCGTGATTGTGATTGTGATTCAAGCACTTGGCAATCATTGTGCATATACGATGGTTGCAGCTTCCTGGGATCATATGGTTGCCATTTGTGACATTCCCAGCCGGCTTCCGACAAACAAAGTCAGTGAGGAAGCCAGAAAGAGGTCACACATTGCAGTCATGTGATATCTCATTTAACAAATGGGGTGATTTTTTTTTAAATTACTGCAAGTGGGACTGCTGGAACTGCCATTGTAAGTTGGCATGGTCACTTCACTTAACAACTACTTCGGCTACTGATGGAATTGCTAGTCCTAATTATATTCATTAAAGAAGGACTTCCTGCATTCCACAAGTGTCCATGGCTGTTATCAAAAAAAAAATAAAAATCAAGAGGGCTGCAAAGGTGTAGCTGAAATACCACCTATGTTTAATACGCATTATCGATGCAAGGCACATAAGAAACGGGCAGAACCCTGATCACACCGTTGCAGCCATCTTCTTGATTTTTTTGACCGCTCGCTGCCAATATCCCGGGGACTACTCTTATTTTCTAGGTATATTTTATGCCACAGCAGGGAAACTCCAACAAAGAAGGCTTTCTCCCCTCATGGGGTTGAGGACTTTTAGTATACGTTCTTTGCCTGAAACTTTTGGGCAGGCAGATTCTACTTAGAGTAAACAGACCTGCATACAACCGGACTCCCAGCCATATAGAGCTTTAGAGATAATCAGCAACCTCAGTGGCATTGGGAAGCAAGCCAGCAACCAATGCAGCTCTTGAAATACTGATGTACAGTGACAACAGTAGGTTATTCTACAGTAGGTTATTCTATTCAACAGTAGGAGCCTTGGTGGAGCAGTGGGCTAATGCCTCCTTAAGTAACACCAGCTGCCTGCAATTAGTGCAGGTTCGAGTCCCACCAGGCTCAAGGTTGACTCAGCCTTCCATCCTTCCGAGGTAGGTAAAATGAGGACCCAGATTGTTGGGGGCAATTAAGCTGACTTTGTAATAATGCCGCTTGGGGGTGTGTGAAAGCCCTAATAAGCAGGCATATACATAGAATGAAGGCTACTGCTAAGTCTTCGGAGAAGGGCGGGATATAAATGTAATAAAAATAAATAAATAAATAAATAAATAAATAAATAAATAAATATTCCTGATTCCAAGTGGTCCTCTCAAGGGCAGTCCCATGTAGAAAAAGATATATATAATTCAAGCATGAAGTGACATAGCCACCAGTGCATCACCCATTCCAGGAAAGGCTGAAATTGGCACAAAACCGAAGAAAAATTCTCATTGTTATGGCCCTTCTGGACTTCCAATGAGAAGGAAGAGGAAGTACAACCAGGGGCTTCTATCGATAACAGTCCTGGGGGTGGGGGGGATGGGGGCTGATTCTAGTAGAGTCGAAGGCACTAACTCCATCCTGCCTGAGGCAGGTCCACCTAACCCGCAGGACTCCCTGTCTGAAACCATTCCCAGCCTCTCAGATTCTGAGAGTCATTCAATCAGTCCAAGCAGAAACACACTTAAAGATGCAACATCGGAGGGCCGACTGTTCTGAACCAGCCCTCTTCTGGCCTTGTAAAGGCAAACCCCTATTTAAGAAGAAGAGACTGGAGAGCTTCCAAGGCTAAAAGGCATCTGCCAAGATTTAATTACGCAGTTAACAAAAACACAAGAGCTTGTCTTCTCAAGCGGAAAAGTTGCTTTCAGCAACCAGCCCCTCCCCAAACACTCCTTTTATAGAGAGCTCAGGGCGTGGTCTCCCTGTGCCTCCTCCCGAGGAGTCTCACAGCCTTTCTTTGTTTGTTCCTGCTCGACTGCCTCCTGCGTCGGGCGTCCTTGAACAGGGCCAGCTGTGGGTCATCTTCTTCCGCACTCTCGGGCTCACGCAGCTGAGAAGAGGTCCCCGGCTGAGGACTCTGCAAAGCCTCCAAATCATCATCAGCCGGTTCGTTTCCCTCCTCCCCCACATCTGAGTCATCCGATACATCGGAGCCGGCTGTCGGACCCACAGGCTGGCCCTGAGTCACAACACCGGCTTCTAAACATCAGAGAGAGAGACGGTCCCAAGAAGTAGGCTAGCATCGAATGAGTAATAAACCTCAGCGGTACACCTGGATGATGGCTCAGCATGGTTTATTTATTGGCCTCAATCCCGGAGAGAATATGCCGAGAATAACTTTTCAAGCCTCAGCTTGGTCATTGCTTGCCTTCTGCCATGCTTTGAACTCTGGATTCCACCTCAGAGGGTCTATTAACTTCTCCCCTGGATTTGTCATTTTAAACTGGACTGAAAGCCTCGACCTGTGTCAAGCCTTGACCATCTTTAGCTATAAAAAGGACTCTTTGCTTCTGAAAGTTCTGCCTGCGTATCCCCGACATGCTATCTTGTTGGCTGGCAGCCAGCAGTACTGGCACAGAAAATTCATTGCCATGACTTCTACCTGCTCTTCTGGCAGAAACAGGTTCTGGAGGAGAAGGACTCCATCTGAAGCTAAATCTGATACCATTCCACATTCTCAGCAATGTTCACACACACACACACACACACACACCCAAAGGATGTTGGAGACCAGGCTATGCTGTTCTAATATGGCTGGGTAGGGCCGGTCCCTTTAAGGAAAGCGCACACGCTAGTGCCTTGGTAAGGACAGTGGCAATTCTACCTCCCACAAAAAGGCATTTATCATAAACTGAGTCCAGCTTCTCCCTAACTGCATGCACCAGCCAAAAAACAGTAGGGATCCAGCCCATTGCTGATAAGAGTTCATCTGATCAACGATTCTTCATCAGGATTCTTAGGCTCAAATTCCTCTTAGCTGACATGGCAAAACCTCACCCCTCTTCAACTGTTTGATTTCGGTGCAGCTGGTTTCTACATTCAAGCAAATTTTATCTGCACAATGTTTAGCCATCAGCTCAATGCAGCTCATTTCTCTGTTCCTCCGGCTATCGTTTTCCAAACAATTCCAGGTCATTCTAAAGAGCATCACTGAACAGAGCATTCCACAAATCCAGTAAAGACAGGCAAATAATTGAACTCAACACCTTTGCTATCACAGTGTTAGATACAAACCTGAATTTATACCCGTGCCCGCTCAGATTTGCTCTTTGTTTTCTGTCAGTGTTACTCTGTCTAGAATATTTTTTTTGGCCCTTTCTTATTTTGAAGCCTCTTGGTAAGCCAAAGAGCCTCTCACAATCACTGAATAGAAAAGCTATCTTACTATGGGACTTATTAGTTTTATATTCCCAAAGATTAAGAAGGCCCTCTAAGGCAGGGGACCTCAACCTTGGCAACTTTAAGACTTGTGGACTTCAACTCCCAGAATTCCTCAGCCAGCAAAGGTAAGCATTGCATTCATACTACCAGATATTATTTTGAATTGTTGAACATATTCGCTCTTGCTACTTACTATTGCCAAACTTTACAGATTTTAATATTTATGTGTGTGAATAAATAGATGTATGTGCATTCACATCTGATAGATTGTACCAAAATGCATTAAACCTAATGGTATTATAACTTCACACAATGAATTGGGGAATCTGTCAGGAACTACATACTACAAAATCTGTAAAATGTAAGACAGGGCTAAAACGCAAGGAATTTCAAATGAGCAAGGAAACAGGAACATACAAAACTGTACTTGAAAGAAGCCTTCATTGGAGATCCCCGAATCCCTACTATTGCATCTCCTTCAAGTCTGCTTAACTTCCCTCCTTCAAAGAGAATCCTTGCCAGGATCTAACGTCTATCACTTTATTTATTTTTTCTTGTTAGAAGGACGTTGACCTTTCTCTCTCATCTAATCTAATTAATACATCTAATATCCTAACCAATCTGTGTGGAATGACGACGAGACAATCCATTTTTTATTTCTCTGGCCAGTGCAAGGAAAGCCATAGGGATTTCTGGCCTCTCCGTAAATAGCAAGAAAAGCAATACCAACAGTGGGAAAAACAATACTAATAGTGGAATCCTTGGTGCTTTCTGAGCTTGGCTCTTTTGCCTGCAAACATTTCATTCATTCCAAAGGGGCAAATCACATCTCTCACAAAAACAGTCTTTTTGCTAGGCCCTGATTCTAAAGGAGCTGTCCGTTATCCGAGACCACGCTGGCAGTGCCTGCCTGAGAGAACTCGACAAGAGTAACAGCCCCCTCACGATGGCTGTTTGTGGCTCAAAAGGTAGGATTGATCCTTCCAATTAGCACCTATCTCTGTGACCAATAAATGCCTTAAGAGCAACACCATCCAGTCAGAGCCGAAGAAGCTTCTTGGACGAGCAGCGGAACATATTAAAACAAAAACAAAAAAATAACAAGAAAGTCCAGAAAAAAAGGACCTTTGGGTTTTCATTTTTACCGAGCCTCAGAAGGATGGAAGGCTGAGTCAACCTTGAGCCGGTCAGGATCGAACTCCTAACCGTGAGCAGTGAATTAGCCTGCAATACTGCGTTCTAACCACTGCACCACCGCGGCTCCTAAGTCAGCTCCCTGTTGAGCTCCGAATGGCTCCCGACCTTCGCCCTTTCCGCCGCGACCTGAAGACTTGGCTATTTGAACTTGCCGGCCTGGACTGAGGGACTGGGGTTTTAGATTTTAAGTTTTACATTTTAGAACGTGTTTTATTGTCTAGGGCTACTTGGTTTAATTTATTTTAATTTTTGTATATTAGGTGTTGTATATAGTGTTTTAATTGCCCTGTACACCGCCCCAAGTCCTTCGGGAGAGGGGCGGTATATAAATCCAAATAATAAATAATAAATAAATAAATAAACAAACATTGACAGGGAGCAAAACCCACTCACTTGCACCGATGTTACCTAGTTGGGTAATGAAAGCTCAGAGACAAAGCCACAGTTCAACTTGAGCTAGATACATCCTCTTCTATTAGAATACTATGAGCTATTCCCTTTAAGTAAGGTCCATGCAAGTAATAAGCCACCGTTATTTGCACTAGCTTAGTGTGCTATGTGGACCCAGCTACTGAAATTTGAAAATGATTGATGCAGATGAATGAACTGAGCCAATTAAACCTTAGTAAAGGAATCACGGCTTACCACATTGTGTGAATTAAGCCCTAATGTTCCTTTTAACACCAGTAATGTAACAGCATGATTTACATTAAACTGGAGATTAAAGAAGCAACGGAAAGAAAACTATACTTTTGTTGCAGTTGAAATTTCTAGGGCAGCGCTTAGCTTCTGCACTTGATTTCTGGCTTTTTCTTCTTCTTCTCGAGACTCCTTCAGCTGCTGGCACAGCATTCTCCCTTCCATTTGGAGCACCTTTAGCTCTTCCATGTGTTCCTCCTGTATTGTATTCAGCCGCTGTTCTAAATTGGCTACAAAATAGTAAGGGAGAAACTGAGTCGTATTGTAGTCATATTTAATAAAATTACCCAAACTTCCCATCAGAGGCACTCAAAAAGGTTTACCAGATAAAAAAGTTGCCCACCATCCAAAAAACACACTTATTATGGTTCGATAGAAAGCATTATCCTGGAGATTTGGATCACAGATTATCCTGTGTTGCTATTTCGGATGGTAATAAGATATCCTATATCCAATCATATAAAAACAGCAGTATAGTTGACTGTGGCTCTCGAATTGCCTATATATGTGTAAGATAGATAGGAGAGAGAGAGAGAGAGAGAGAGAGAGAGAGAAGGGCCTAAAGTAGGCAGATCACAGTTAAAAAACAAAGAGGTTCCTTAAAACTCCAAGTTTTCCCAATCTGTGTGATGCAGCTATACCAACTTTGCATTCTTTGGTCCTCCTCACAAATATGGTCCTTTGTTACTAAACTTCTATTAATTCCTGAATCGTACAGAGATGAATTGCTTTTCTGCAATTAACTATATTATATTTAATATAGTTTAATATATATTTAATATATATTTAACTATAACTATATTATATTTATTTTAATTTTTGTATATTATGTGTTGTATATAGTGTTTTAATTGCCCTGTACACCGCCCCGAGTCCTTCGGGAGAGGGGCGGTATATAAATCCAAATAATAAATAAATATTCATACTCTTCTGTTACCCAATAAAGCAACTGCTGCTGTGGAGACTATAGATTCTACACAAAGGAAAGAAGGTATACAGGTATACATATATTCTTGACTTATGACTACAATTGAGCCCAAAACTTCCATGGCTAAGCAAGACAGTTAAGTGAGTTTTGGCCCCTGTAATGATCTTTCTTGCCACAGTCGTTAGGTGAATCACTGCAGATGTTAAGTTAGTAACATGGTGGTGATGCGAATCTGGCTTCCCATTGACTTTGCTTGTCAGAAGGTTGCAAAAGCTGATCCCGTGACCCCAGGACACTGCAATTGTCTTAAATACATGCCAGTTGCCAAGCATCCAAATTCTGAACATGTGACCATGGGGATGCTGCAATGGTCGAAAGTGGGAAAGCAGTTATAAGTCACTTTTTCCAGTGTCGTCGTAACTTTGAACTAAATGAATGGTTTTAAGTCGAGGACTACCACTAATAGCATGTATGTTGCTGCAGTTTTCCATTGTCTTTCTATGATACCTGTATGCTTTGGATTCAATTCCTTTTCTGTTTGCAATCGGAATATGTTCAGTTTGACGGTCTGGATGACACTCTCGAGCCGGCATATTCGATTCACCAGACTTTCACAAGTTCTCCACAATGAGTTATTTGCTCCAACAAATGCTGTTCGAGCTTGGACAGGGCTGATGGCCTGGTGGTCTTGAGAGTTCACCGGGTGTTTTGAAGCTAAGAGTTCCATGCTGGAAAAAGACCAAAAGAATACCTATTTGTCTGGAATCATCACTGGCATCTCATCAATGTTTAATGTAATTATCTAAAATCTGGAACACAACTAAGCCACAAAACCTATTTCACATTTCTCAAATTATATTAATTCCGCAACCAGATTAAATTAGAATAGAAAAAACCCTGTTAATAATTAAATGCTAAGGGAAGAAGCAACATGAAGCTCAGAAAGAGAAAAGAATACAGAAGAAGGCAAACTCAGAATTAAACTTGCATTCTTGAATAGATTTTCCTAAAAACAAGTCACATTAAACTACCAGGGAACTTACTTCTAAGCAAACACACCCAAGATTGTACAAGATCCATTTCAAGCATACCTGTGTCCGTTCACTCCCATTTTCTGCAGATCATTCAACAGTGAATTTGTCTCCTCTTCCACTACTTTCATTCTTTGGTTCAGCACAACAAAGGTTTCAGGAGCCGTTGGTTGGACATCCATTGGGGAAATTACTGGTCTTGCCATCACAATCTCAGTTTTCAACTAGCATCTAATTTAAAAACAATTAAATTTAGAGGTAGTAGCTATGAGTGCTCTTAAAACCAACTCATTAATCACTGGGAAAAGATATAAACGATAACTGCAGAGAGAAACGATTAAATAGTTTTTATAATGTACATATATATTAAAAGAAGTGAAAAGAGATAATTTTATAGTCAGCTGCCACACGCTATTTTTTGCAGGTTTGGAGAATGGAATAGCTGTGATAAAATTTAGACAGTGCCAGGATTTCTGGTTTCCCCCCCCCCTTGGTTTTTCTTTTAAATATCAGGTGTAGGACACTATATTTTTATCTTTCCCAACTCAGAATAGCAAGAAACTGCTATCAGGTTTTGGCTTTTGTAGTCAGAAGTAGTTTCAAGAGTGAGGATTGGAGGTTACACGTGCCCCCAAAGCCTTAGGCTGTCCGCTCTTATCCTGTAATATGGGAATAGAGTATCTCTCTTTTCATGAAGCTGAGTTAAAAAGATAGGTTTTCCTAATATTTTTGATAATTCAATAAGTAATTCGAGCCAATAAATGCCAGTAGAGATTTTTGAAACAAAACTTCTGGAATAAAAGGATAGGAAGCTAGTGGTTTTTATGACATTACTGCTTGTTTACAGTGAATGATTTAACTATAAACCTTCATAGTCTTGAAGCAGAAAGAGGAGACTGACAATACAGAGTATTATTTCCAAAGATACATCATCACTAACATCACAACTACTCATCCCTTTTGTCCGATATACTGAGCCATCCAGATCTGAGTTTAACTCTCTGGTGTACATTTCATTTGATATTAAATCTCTATCAAAGCAATGGGATTCACTCAAAATTCAGCTTGTTCTAAAAAAATGGCATATTTGACAATTCTGAGTTTTTCATTCTCCCTTTTTTTTTAAAAAAAAAAGATCCAGAACCGATTAAAAATGATCCATTCTAATGCACAGAAGAAACTCAGCGAAACTATTGCATGAGTGGCAGTCTTCTAAACGCTGGGGTTTTTAATGCAGAGACTGCAGAAGAATTGCCTCTTCTTAAACTGACATTTTATTCTGCATTACATTATACTTCTTGTACGACCCGGAAAAGTTCCTTTTCTGATATAAAAATATTTAACATGAGCCAAGATTGCTCTTAATCACTGCAGCCAGTGGAAGATCGACCCAGTACAGAATGTTATTGTGCTGTTGATGTGGGTGGGCTCCTCACACCCTAAAGCTCAGCAAAAAAAAAAGCCAGTTGTGCCCACCTTCCCATGGCGGTGAAGTCCTGCTAAATCCAGTAGACAGCCTTGCCTTGCCATCAGGAACACAACCACTTGGAGAGTGCCGTAAAAAGCACCATGAAGCGGTACATAAGTCTAAGTGCTATTGCAGGGATAGGCAAACTTGGCTCTTTTATGACTCGTGGACTTCAACACCCAGAATTTCAATAGAAAGCACTATCCTGAACTGGAGATTTGGATCACAGATTATCCTGCGTTGCTATTTCGGATGGTAATAAGATATCCTATATCCAATCTTATAAAAACAGCAGTATAGTTGACTGTGGCTCTCGAATTGCCTATATATGTGTAAGATAGATAGATAGATAGATAGATAGATAGATAGATAGATAGATAGAGGCCTAAAGTAGGCAGATCACAGTTAAAAAACAAAGAGGTTCCTTAAATATAGCCAGCCGTACCAACAGGCTGAAAAATAGCTTTTATCCGTGGGCTGTTAGGCTTTTAAATGGGACATAATCTTATGCAGAATTGACTTGGGAGGCCGGTGTGTGGTGTAGTTGGTTCACATAGTGTGGTGGGATGGAGGGTTTGTTGTCACTGTGTGTTGGGGGGAGAGAGCACGGGGGAGGGGGAGGCTCAGCTAATCTCAATGTACATATGTTGTACTTTGACAATAAAGGTTTATTTAAAACTCAAGTTTTACCAATCTGTGTGATGCAGCTATACCAACTTTGCATTCTTTGGTCCTCCTCACAAATGTGGTCCTTTGTTACTAAACTTCTATTAAGAAGTCCCCGAGTCATAAAAGAGCCAAGGTTGCCTGTTGTTGTTGTTGTTAGTTGCGAAGTCGTGTCCGACCCATCGCGACCCTATGGACAATGTTCCTCCAGGACTTCCTGTCCTCTACCATCTTCTGGAGTCCATTTAAGCTCACGCCTACTGCTTCAGTGACTCCATCCAGCCACCTCATTCTCTGTCGTCCCCTTCTTCTATTGCCCTCAATCTTTCCCAGCATTAGGCTCTTCTCCAGTGAGTCCTTTCTTCTCATTAGGTGGCCAAAGTATTTGAGTTTTAGCTTCAGGATCTGGCCTTCTAAAGAGCAGTTAGGGTTGATCTCCTCTAGGACTGACCGGTTTGATCGCCTTGCAGTCCAAGGGACTCGCAGAAGTCTTCTCCAGCACCAGAGTTCAAAGGCTTCAATTCTTTGGCGCTCAGCCTTTCTTATCGTCCAGCTTTCACAGCCATACATTGCAACTGGGAAGACCATAGCCTTGACTATACGCACTTTTGTTGACAGGGTGATGTCTCTGCTTTTTAGTGTGCTGTCTAGATTTGCCATGGCTTTCCTCCCAAGGAGCAAGCGTCTTTTAATTTCTTGGCTACAGTCCCCATCTGCAGTGATCTTGGAGCCCAGGAAAATAAAATCTGTCACTACCTCCATTTCTTCCCCATCTATTTGCCAGGAACTGAGAGGGCCAGATGCCATGATCTTGGTTTTCTTAATGTTTAGTTTCAACCCAAGTTTTGCACTCTCCTTCTTCACTCGCAACAAGAGGCTCTTTAGTTCCTCTTCACTTTCTGCCATTAGAGTGGTATCATCTGCGTATCTTAGGTTGTTGATGTTTCTTCCAGCAATCTTAATTCCAAATTTTGATTCATCTAGCCCTGCCTTTCTCATGATGTGCTCTGCATGTAAGTTAAATAGGCAAGGCGACAGTATACAGCCTTGCCGGACTCCTTTCCCAATTTTGAACCAATCAGTGGTTCTGTGTCCAGTTCTCACTGTTGCTTCTTGACCCGCATATAGGTTTCTCAAGAGACAAATAAGATGGTCTGGTACGCCCATCTCTTTAAGGACTTGCCAGAGTTTGTTATGATCCACACAATCAAAGGCTTTAGCATAGTCAATGAAGCAGAAGTAGATGTTTTTTCTGGAAATCTCTAGCTTTCTCCATGATCCAGCGTATGTTGGCAATTTGATCTCTAGTTCCTCTGCCTCTTCGAAATCCTGCCTGTACTTCAGGTAGTTCTCGATCCACATACTGCTGGAGTCTAGCTTGCCTACCCCTGTGCTATTGCTATCGTTAATAAAGAGCAGCTGAAAACATGATTAAAGATGTTGCCAGAAGGAAGAGAGCGCTTACTCTCCACATCAGGACTCAAGGCACAGGGAAATGGCAACAGACGGACGAGGGAAGTCCTCCTCCATGCCACGGGCCATCATTTTAGAGCGGAGTCCGTGCATGGGACATCCCCCCCCCCTCCTCCCTTCCAAGCTGATTTACCAAGGGAGGATCCGCATCTCAGTCATCAAGCCTGCGTGCAACCGGAGGCTCCAGATTCAACGCCGGTCATCTTCCCTTACCAAGGCAGCTCTTTCGGCCTCGACAAGAGCAGAGAGGCCGGACGGGCAAGGGCGGATCTTAAAGTCCTAGGAATGACCAAAAAGGGATTAGTTAGCAGGGCGGCAGCTTCGGAGGATCGAAAAGGAGCCTGGAGTCAACCTTTGTTGCTTTCTCTCCCCCACGCCCTCCAGCTCTCCCGCCTGACCCTGTAAGCCGCCCTCCTCACCCGCTTTCCGGGAGCCCGGGAGCTCGCCCAACAGACCCTGATGTCCCGCGGCCCGGTTTCCATGGAGCTCGTCTTGCAGCTTCAAACTCACCCGCTTCCCGAGAGCGCGCCATCCCACGCAGGCGCGTCCTGGCTCCCGCTGCATTGTGGGATTCGTAGTCCCGCCTCTCCCTCCTTAGCGTTCGAGAGCTGTTCTTCCAAGAGAGAGGCGTTGGGAAGGCGACGCAAAGGAAATTGATCTAGGGCAGGGGTAGGCAACCTCGGCTCTTTTATGACCCGTGGACTTCAACTCCCAGAATTCCTGAGCCACAATGGCTCAGCGTGGAAACCTCTCGCTTTCCCCTCAGTGTGGCTGGCTCAGGAATTCTGGGAGTTGAAGTCCACGAGTCGTAAAAGAGCCGAGGTTGCCTACCGCTGATCTAGGGAGAAGAAAAGCATTCTGGGTGCTGCAGGCTTTTTGGAAGGATGGAGGGTGGGGGACGTGGGAGAGAAACGCTGCTGCTTGCACTTACGGTTTTTTTTTTAAGGGTTGCAATTGCTTGTGCACTCCTGCAGCAAAAATAATTGACAGGCCTTCGCAGAATAAGAAAGCCAGGATGAAGGAAAATTAAGACTGTGCGGTGTGGGAGTTAGCACTCTTGTTTATTAGAAATCCTAAATAGATGTTCTCTTTTCTTTGCCTACCATTCGTTTATTATTTCCCAGATTACACCCACCCCCCCCCCATTGTTCTTGGGCTCTGGGCAAGGACTCTTCCCCCCTCTTTCTCTGTTTCTTTGAACAGATCAAGGTTCAAAAGCTTTACCATTTTGAAAGAATGACCACTGCGGATTAAAAAAAAAAAGCATGCAGTTCAAATGTTTATTAAAGAAATAGATTTACATGCACATCAAGGTTGGCAGTTAAAATAGTTGCAAATTATTGCCAGCAAAGCTCAACAGACAGCAAATTTCAAAGAACTTGGATGAATTTTTTCCAAATATCTGCCTTCTTTAGGACAAATTGAACTTCTGGATTTTTGGGTAATCCCTCCCTGAATTCGTTGCTGCCAAACAACTAAGCAGGGCTGTACTGGTCTGTAGGCAAGGTCTATAGGAAAAATCGTAGGAGAAATTGTGAATTGCTTCCAGATAGTTTTCAGGAACAATACAGGCAATTTGTCTGCCTATAAGTATAGATTACAGTGGGAAAACTACTGAGGGAATCTGGAAAGAATGTTGGCATGTTGTGCAAGCAATTGATTATAATAGTGATTGGCAGAGCCAGAGACCAGGCTTGGAAACCAGGTTAACATGTTTCTTTAAACCAGCAGAAATTCAGCCCTAAGATTATGATTCTTGTTGTTTTCTAGTTAAGTGTAATAGATTTTCAAAAGAAAAATTATGTATTCCTTTAAAATGCTTTATTATGTTGATGTGCAGTCAAGAATAGATGCTCAGGTCTAGCTAATCTCCCAATCAAGCAAGCCTCTGTTGAGATAGATCCTATTTGCCCTGATCATAACATTATGTTCTCTTATTATCTTGACTTGTCACCCTAATTATACATGTTCCTTCTATTTCACATTAATACTAAGACAAAGGTTTTGATGCTATTATAGTTGAGTAGCAAATGGAAAGTCAGAATCTTCCTTTTTGCTTGCCATACTCCATCACCATATTACAATAAACTGCACTGTAGTCCTATTAAATAACTCAATTAAAACTACAGGTACCATAAAAGAACAAGAAGGGAGTTTGTGAAATAAACACTGCTGTAATGGGAATCTCAAATTGTTGATTTTGTATAACATGTACTTTGCAATTTTATAATGGTGACAAGTAAAATGCTGGATTATTGGACTACTACTTTTACATAATACTGTTCAATTAAAAAAGAGTACCAACTAAATTTCTAGTTTAATTATGTGTGCTATATAGCATTTCCTATTTTATATCACGCCAAAACCCAACAAAATCCCTAGCATGCTCATGATATTCTATGCCAGTTATGATCTCTAGTTCAGAGACCACTTTATAAGTCAATATATTGCATCCCACCAACCAGGACATAAAGATCATGCTTTGCAAATAAACACTTTGTGATGTCTACTTAATTTCCTTACAAGTTTCTTGTTCTCCCACTCAGTTTGTTGTTGTTAGTTGCGAAGTCATGTCCAACCCATCGCGACCCAATGGACAACGTTCCTCCAGGCCTTCCTGTCCTCTACCATCTTCTGGAGTCCATTTAGGCTCACGCCTACTGCTTCAGTGACTCCATCCCACTCAGTTATTTTCTTCTATTGTCTACACTACACAATAAAGAGTTCAGAGCTATCTTTTTATTTCTTTTCATCTATCATCTGAAGATTGCATAGTTTTCTCTGCATCTCCTAGTTTTTCTTAGGACCATCCTCTTAGTTATTTCTATAGTTTGCTTTGATAGCCAATGTGTTTGACATTCCATTCTAGCTCTTATTATGTGCTTCCAACTTCCTCTTTTATAAGCACTTGAACATCTTCCCACATATTCCTCTGTGTGCTAAGTCCAATATTTGAATCTCTTTCTAATCTTTCTCTTATATTCTTCTAGGTCACAGGTCTGCAACCCGTGGCTCCGGAGCCGCATGCGGCTCTTTCAGCCGTCTCTGCGGCTCCCGGTCCTCTGCCATGTGCAGTCCAAAAAAAAAAAAAAAGTGGGACTAAAAAAGTTCAACCAATCAATTCAAATATGCAGGGTAGGTATTCTGGATCGAAGCTGTTGTGTTATAATTAATCTCTTGTAAGACTTCTATGGTCTGTGTAAGCAGATATAATTAACCTTAACAGGTCTCTCCAGATAGTTTGAACTCGTAGAAACACCTTTTGTATAGAAATACCTTTATTGCAATTCAGATGACGTTGTACAGCATTTCCAAGATATTCCCGAGGTGTCTCCAAGGTTAGAAGATGATAATGCTCCCAGGGTCTGCATATTGGGACCCCATGTTTTCTGCTAATGAAGCATGGCTCACTAGGGAAGAGGGAGGAGGAAGTCCATCCCAGAAAGGGGAGGGGAAAGGAAATACATCATATGGTAGGAGGGTCTGACTGCCCACATTGGGATTTCTCCACCCAGCCACATGGTGGCAGCACAGTAGGTGCATATCTCGCCTTGGCTCCACTCTTCAGTCAAACCCTGTTCTGCGCATGTGCGCATGTACGTGCATGCGCACATATTTTTTGCGGCTCCCAGTTTTTCCTTTTGTGAGGGAACTGGTTCCGAGTGGCTCTTTCACTGTTTCAGGTTGCTGACCCCTGTTCTAGGTTATATCTAACTGGGATTGGGTCTCCCATAATCTTTTTCAGTCTGAGCAGTGGTGGAATTCAAATACGTGACCAACCAGTTCTCTGTGTGGATGCCGCTTCCGGAAGTCCATTCTGGGCCTGGGCAACAAAAAATTAGTTACTGGTTCTGCTGAATCCCACCGCTGAGTCTGAGGTATATTTCTACAGTTAATAGCTTATGGACAGATCCGAAGCCACCACCTGGCAGTATTTTACATTTCCACATATTCCTGTTCCGTCTCTTGCTACATAAAATATAATCTGTTTGAATGTGCTGTTGTCCTTTTGGAGATGTCCAAGTATAGGACTTAGGAATAATAGGTTAATGTCATGCAGCTATTTTCCTCACGTAAGTCTTATCAATCTGTATCATTGCAGGTTCCTACTTCAATTTTATTTAGGCAGAATATCTCTTAAGAAAAATGTACTATATGCTACTTTAATAATATATATATTAATGAACTGTACAAGTATAAATCTAAGATAGTCTGAAATAGAACTGCATGGCATCTAAAACAAAATAATACAACAGCAGAATCTACAAATGGAATCTATACTGGAAATTATATCAGATGCCATTATTCTTGGGACCAGTTATGCCTTATTTTTATTGCAGCAACACAAAAATTGGCTATTGAGCAAGTGCTGTAATGAAGGGTTTCAAATCTTCTAGGTGATTCACAGAGAAGTTGTTTAGCTTTCCTGGGAATTTAGATATTAAGAGCAGAATATAAGTAGGCCTAATAGCCTTGTATAATTTATAGTGTAATAATATGTGAGAAATGGCTTCAATCTCTTTGTCACCACATGGGTAGGTGGACTTGTTTAATGGGGTTTTGTCGAATTAATCTTCCAACACTAGATGGTAAGATATTAAATCTGGCTTTGAAAAATACTATCCTCAGCCTGGGGGAAAAGCAAGTTTCTATAAATATTTTGCTGGTTCCCAAGTGCCCTTATTTAACTCCTTCCTGCCGTATTTGGGCAACTCCATGACCTTTATTCTTTGACAGTTTTAGGTCTGTTTCTTTAAATGTGTAGTAACTACCATAAAACTAGATTTTTTTAAATAGATAGTGTTGTGTAGCCGGTTCTTTGCAGGCATTGAGCGAGACAGGAGGTTCAAACAGCAACAGGCTTTACTGAAGGTCAGAACATAACAGAAGCAACATAGGAGCTGCTGTGTAGCTATAAGGTTGGCCGATAGGCGGCGACCAATAGGTTTAAAGCAGTGGTTTCCTGCCCAAAGACCTAGTTAGCTGGCAGGAGACAACCAGTCTGGGCCGGGCCGGCAACCGTTACAAGCATACAGGTGAACTAAACACTTAGCAATTGAATTAAGCAATTAGCAAGCAGTATAACATAAGCAAACACTTACAGCATGTAAAAGGCCAATACATTACAGATAGATAGATAGATAGATAGATAGATAGATAGACAGACAGACAGACAGACAGACAGACAGACAGACAGACAGACACTTGTATTTCTAAAGATTGAAGAAAAATAACCAGCAAAACACATACTTATTTTATTAATGTATAGGTTGCTCATCACTTGTTTGGCGTTAAAAAAAAACAGCTGAAACAATCAGAATGTATACCGAACAAAAATAGCATAAAAATAGCAGCTGAGGACACTCAACCCCTCCCAAATTAACTGTGAGATGAGCTTACCCATGCTATCAGGGCCCATGCTTGCTGGCAAAGCCAGGTTTTTAGTGCTTTGGGTAAGTCTAATTTCTAGGGGATGGATGCCATAGCAGGAAATCTCCCCTCCTGACAGATGACATTCTCTCACAAAAATGACCCAGGTGCAACTGGCACATAACATAAAGCTGTACACAAGGCCCCTTAGCCACAGCTGCTACCTATTCATCAGTCAAGAGCTATGAGTCCCACACGACCCCCAGACTGCACATAGGATCTGTCTGAGGCAGTGCAACCCATCCAAAACAAGAGATGGAAGGTCCCCAGAACTAGGGAATCCTAAAATTCAAAGTCACTTGTGCTTACCAGGATTGAGCCGAAGGTGGTTGTTTCCATCTAGACTCCCAGTCTCCATAGACACTAAGGCAGCATCATGTGGACAGTCTAGGGTGGTGATATATAACTGGGTATCACCTGCACACTGTTGATACCTTTACCCAAACCAACTCACCTAGTAGCTTAATGTAAATATTCAATAAGAGAGGAAAAAGTACTAAAATCTGCAGCATCCCACATAGTATAGGCTGCAGGCTGGACCTCTCCTCTCCTAACAACACTGGCTCTGGGGGGAAAGGAAGGAGGAGAACCAGCAAAACACTGTGCTGTCCATGCCCAACCCGCAACACCAGTCCAGGATACCATTATTGATGGTACCGAATGCCGTTGAGAGATCAAGAGGAGCAAGGATGGATGCACCAGCCATCTCCTGCTCCCCCAGAGATCAGTACCCTCTGAATCCCATAGCTCATAGTTTGTTTAATAATGATAGCCAGTTAAGCTAATTTCTTATTTCTTCTTTATTATTTAATATGCCCCAGATTGATCTGATGAATATTATGCTTAATTTTTCCCCCAGATAAGACTTCTACATAAAGTTGCAAAAGTTTGCACTCTCAATATTTCCACTGAATAACATGCTCAGGGCGTCTTCCATAGGCAATTTTACAATATTGGTATTTAAATGTTTTTTTTTAATTTCCATTTCTTTCTTTGGTGAGACATAATTTTGGAGTGATAAAACTGACATTAAAAATACCAGGTAGATTTCAGAGTTTCAGAAGGTGGGAAAGAGAAATAAATGTATATGCCATTATCAATGGGACTGTACAATTTAGTCATAGTATGTTAAGGTCAGCCTGTTACAGTAAATTAAGCTCTGCCTATCTGTTATATAGCTTTTACTACATCACCTACCACTAAGTTTAATGAGAATATGGTGTTTTATGTTAGATGTGGTGTACACATTTTTGCATTTCATAAGAACATAAGCAGTGCCCTGCTGGATTGGACCCTTGGCCTATCTTGTCCATCAGTCTGTTCTTACAGTAGCCCCCCCCCCAAAAAAAAATGCACAAGAAAGCCCATTAATCTCCGAGTAGATGGCCTTCACAGTCACACTGCCATCAAGGCTAATAGTCATTGATCTCCATGACTTCCATGAATGGGTCCAACCATTTCATTCTGGCTTGGCCTTTTTATAATCCAATAATCTCTCTGCTATAGTCTGGCTAAGGGTTCTTATTCATTCAAGGTACGTATGTGAGATTAAAGAGAAACAGTAAACGTTTATGGTTGGGATGAACAGAAACAAAAGAAAGGTCGGGAACTAAAGGTGGATTATTAAAATGATTATGGTAGTAGCTCAAATGCTGTTTTCAAGAGGTGAATAGAAACTCCAAGAAGCAAAGCAGGAACCATCACTGTCTTTAATACTCTGGAATACAAGGACACTTATTTTCAAAAAGAAGAGTGTTTACCATAAGAGCAATATTTTTCTCCATTTAAGAAGTTATAGACAATGGGCTTTGTTTTGTATCTAGAAGCTAACATTAATGCTGAGAAGAACCATCTATATAGAAATGTATAATACTTTTATCACTAAGCAAGCTGCATATTTGGTATCGAAAGCTTCAGGTACAATTAAAAATATATTGTTTAGCCATTTGTATGATTACAGAGACCAGATTTCGTCTTTTTAGGAAGAGGCACATAGCCAGTTTACTGGATTAAAGAATGCAAAGCACTTATGACTACAAGCATAATCTGATTTCCCAGGAGTGAATCTGGCCAGAAGTGATGTTAATCTGGGAGGGAGTCAAACTCTCCGGTTCAGCAACTTCACTGCAGTTGTTTCCTTGAGGAATTTTGAGACAGCTAGGACTACTCTTTATTGCAAGGACGGTTAGTATCCAAAATTGACAAGTGAATAGCACCAGTTGTTAGAGAAGAACTTGGAAATGGATTCAGACAACTTTGTCACTATTTTTCACCATCCTCTGGCCAATCTAAAACTAACCTCTCACCCTATCAAGTCTTTTCTTCATATTTTCTCATGTCTGCAGACAAGGTTACAACCCTGTCTTCATGTGAAACTTCTCTTTTTCACAGAAGCCTGACAGAGAGAGAGAATTTATATCCCAGACACACAGATCTATACTTTGGTCTTATCAGAACTTAGGGTCATTTTCACATATTACTCAGCTTGCAATAATAAAAGGAAGAAAGATTGCAGCCATTCACAACTGTCTGTCAAAATAAGCATATACGTGTGGTTTGTATTTCTAAGGACAGTTTGTTCACATATTAGTAAGCATCAGGCATAGAGAGCTTGCTGCACTCCCAGATATTGAACTACAACTGTTAGTATTCTTCAACATCATAGTTGTGCTGGTTGGAGTTGAAAGAAATTGTAACTGGAAAGCATGTGAATGTAAGTAGATAAATAGGCACTGCTTCAGTGGGAAGGTAACAGTATTCCATGCGCCTCAACATAAACTCATGCCTGCCACATGGCCATGGAAGCATTTTTGGACAACACTGACTCCCTCAGCTAGGAAATGGAAATGAGCATCGTCCCCTGCCACCACCACCCCCCAGAGTCGGACATGACTGGGCAGGGAAAACTTTTACCTTTTATCTTTTTTCCAGTTCTGTTGTACTGTACTCTAAAAGCTGTGTTTACCTTTGAATGCTATGCTAGGAGTCCATGTAGGTACGGGAAAGACAAAGAATTAGATGAAACGAGGATGAAACCTGGATGTGTTTTAATTTAAATGCAAGTTTAATAAAATTAATTAAATATAGTTGTCAGGATTTCACAGTGCATTTAATAATGTTATCCCACCAGGCACATTAACGCATTATAATTTCGTGGCAACTTTGGGAAGTACTCTGTGGGCTGCACCCAGGTCTTGACAGAGTCACATGGTTTAGTGCATAGTTGTGCAACTCTGTGCAAGGAATAGATGCCAAGGTTGCCATTTGTATCTAGCCAAAGCTTTCATTCTGACAATGCCTGGATGGCCTTCATGTAATGATTGTAAAACCCTGTCTCTTAGGGAAATGGGAATTATGACTCTGTTTCCCCATAAAATGCACCCTTTATGGGCAGATAACTCAGGCCTCCTGACAAAATAGCTCTGAAATTCTGAGCTTGGACTTTTATCCAACCAGCTCGTGTATACCCATGACAACACTCTACTAAGTATTTTATCTGTGGCAGTTTCAGCATCAATGTCCCCTGCATGGAGGGGAAATTCAGGTATGTCCTGTAAGGACAATATTCTAGCAGCTGGAACCAGATCTGGATCCATTAGTGGCAGTGGTAGTCTGCTGAGGCCATCAGCATGGCCCATTTCCTTGCCCGGTTTGTGAATTAATTTAAAATTGTATGCAGATAGGAGACTTCCGGTGGCGGCGCGGCGCCGAAGACAGCCTTCCCGGGCTGCCCGCGGCTCAGCTGTGTGTTTTTTCGCCCGAAACAGCGCCGATCAGCTGTTCGGGCGAATTTGAAGCCCCCTCCTCGGGAGAAGAGGAGGGGGTGAGGCCCCAGGTAGGGGTCGAGTTCTCCGGGGCCGCCTGAGCTTGGAGCTTGGGCGGATGAAGGATTGAACTCCCCCGAAGCCTGGGTTGCTCCCAGCTGGCCAGCGTCTCTGCTCCGAACTTCTTGGGGCAGAGCCAGGCGTCTGCGAACCATCCCTGCCTGAAGAAAGGACTATGGTTTAAAGGAGCAGGCAGAGCGGTACAAGAGGAAAAGGTGAAGAGGATTATTTTACTATACTCTCGAGCTTGTTGGACTTTTTAAACTTTAAGTGAAAGTGCGTCATAATTGAGGAGTAAAAGATGGCGGCTAAACCTCCCCCTAAAACTCTTCGGAGTGGTGGATCCTCGCCGGTGCAACAATCATCACTACAGGCATTGCACCCTCCTGAAGTGCTGACACCGAAGGATTTGCGAGATGCTTTGGATAAACATGCCCAGGTACTTTTGGAATCAATTAATCAATCAATTGCTGATAAATTTGCACAGATGGAGGAGAAATTGGAGAAACTGGAGGAGAGAATGGAAGAGAGGATGGAACAGAAGTTCAGCGTGATGAAGGTAGACATTTTGTCTTCAGTGCATAAAGTGGCGGAATGTGTGGAAGATTTAGATGAAAAAATGGATGATCTGGCTCAAAGGAATGCAATATTAGAAGTAAAAGCACGGGAGAATGAAAATGCAAGAGATAAAATGGAAAGGGAGTTAAGCCTTGCCCAATATTACCAGATGCAGTTTGCTGTCAGAATCAGAGGTTTAAAAGAGAATATTAAAGAAGATTTAAAGCAGCTGATCTCTGAGGCTCTCGAAGTGGTATTGAACCAGCCAGCATCTGAAATAAGAGCAGCTATGGATAAAGTGTTCCGGGTGAATTCATGGATTGCCAGACAGAGAAAGTTGCCTAGAGATGTGGTGGTTTATTTTGCAAAAAGAGAAATTAGAGATCAAGTTATACAAGCTGCCTATGATGCTAAAGTTGTGATTGCTGAACAAGAAGTCTTGGTTTTAAAAGAAATCCCTCCAAGGATTTTAAGGGGAAGGAAGGACTATACATTTCTCGTGCATGAGCTCAAGCAAAGAGATATAAGGTTCAGATGGGAGATTCCAGATGGGCTGATGGTGATGCATGAAGGTAAAAGGTATCGGCTGATTACTGTGAAGCAAGCGCGTGATTTCTACAATAATGTCTTAAAAGCAACCCCATTAACACTTCTGGAAGCTGCAAAGGGACCTGGAGAAGGAGAACATCAAGAGGATGAAACAGAGGAAAATGGTGCTGGAGGAGATCAAGCTACAATTTCTTTGGATGATCCTAGAGAGCAAAGAGTAACGCGTGCTGCTTTAAAACGAGCAAAGAAAATAAAAGAACAAGATCAGCAAAAGTCCTCAGAATCTTCACAACGTATTCATAGCCAAGCAGTGGGAGGAGCACAGCCTAAAGAAGTTAGTCCTATCAAAGCTGTGGTCCAAGAGCTTTTGGAGGATATGCATGGCAACTAAATTTTTAACCTGGAATGTTAATGGACTAAATTCACCACAGAAGAGGAAGAAAGTTTTTCAATATTTAAAACAATTTAAGATAGATGTTATATGTCTGCAAGAAACGCATATTAGAGTTTTGGATCAAAAGCACTTATCGAACTCGAGGCTGGGTACGCAATTTGTTGCTTCTGCAGAGAACAAGAAAAATGGAGTGGTTGTTTATGTTAAAAGTGCCTTAACAGCAGACTTAATTGAAGCAAATAAGCATGGAAGATATGTTATGATTGAGCTGTTGTTAGAAGGTAAAAAGACGCTTTTAGTTGGATTATATGCACCTAACCAACAACAAGCTGACTTTTTTAGCTTACTTCACACAAAGCTTACCCAGTTGGATTATAAATCTTTTATTTTTATGGGGGACTGGAATGGTGTTTTGGATGTACAGTTGGATAAGGCTGGAGCTTTTAAGCGCATTCCAAGTCATGCTAGACTGCCTAAATCTTTTTTTGAAATGAAGGATGACCTGGAACTGCGAGATATTTGGCGTGAGAGACACTTGCAGGAGAAGGATTATACTTTTTATTCTGACAGACACCAATCTTTTTCGAGGATTGATTTTATTTTGTTGACTAATGATTTTTTTTGAGAACTAAAAAGGTGAAGATTTGTGCAAGAACTATCTCTGACCACAGTCCAGTTTGGTTGGAGATTGATAAGGAGAAAGGAGATAGGCGCTCGTGGTGCGTAAATGAGAATTTGTTTAGAAATCAGAGAAATGTGGAAGAATGCAAACAGCGGATGAAGGATTTTTTGGAGATTAATATGAATAAGGGTACCTCTATGGATATGGTTTGGGATGCTAGCAAGGCCTATATGAGAGGGGTGTTGATATATATGAATAATAGACATAGACGTGCAGTGGAAACTAGAAGGAAAGAACTGGAGAATGAAATAAAGGAAAAAGAAAAGGCTTTGATTTTGAACCCAGAGGATGTGAAGATCAAGGAGGCTATTAGACTGCTAAGAGGACAATTTGATAAATTAATGGCTGATCAAGTGGCGACCAATCTGCGGTTTGCTAGGCATAATACTTTTTGCAACGCTAATAAACCAGGCAGATGGTTAGCTTATAGACTGAGGAAAAAACAAAGGGCCTCTAATATAGATAAGATTGAGTATAAAGGAAGGGTTGTGTTTCAAC
The DNA here is from genome assembly GCF_947247035.1 of Vipera ursinii. Lineage (NCBI taxonomy): Eukaryota > Metazoa > Chordata > Lepidosauria > Squamata > Viperidae > Vipera > Vipera ursinii. Next base: position 172,945,836 of record NC_139512.1, on the reverse strand, counting down.
AGAATCTTATTAAGGATGCTTTTGTGGTTTTTTATTCGAAATTATATACCAAAGAGGAAATTAATGCAAAAGATATTGATATATACTTGGAGAATGCTAGCATCCCGGTTCTTACGCAAGTACAAAAAGAGGGGATTAATCAACTGATTACAGAAGAAGAAATTTTTACAGCAATTAAGGAACTGAAGGTGGATAAAGCACCAGGCACGGATGGCTTGACTGCGGCCTATTATAAAAATTTACAATTAGAGATGATAAAACCGTTAAAGGAACTGTTCCAGACAATCCAGAGGGGGGGAAAGGTGCCACCGTCTTGGAGAACAGCTTTTATCTCTTTGATTCCGAAGGAAGACCAGGATGCTACTCAAGTTAAAAATTACAGACCGATATCGCTTTTAAATACAGATTATAAGATATTTGCTAAGGTTTTGGCTAATAGACTGATGAGGGTTCTGCAACAGGTGATTCATGGGGATCAAACGGGGTTTATTAGTGGTAGGCAAATGAAAAATAATGTGAGACATATAGTTGATGTGTTAGAGTTTTTGGAAAGGAACAACCAGATCTCTGCAGCGCTAATTTTTTTAGATGCTGAAAAGGCTTTTGATCAATTGAATTGGCAATTTTTGTTGAAAGTTTTAGACAAAATGGATTTTGGGGAAAATTTTTTACAACCGATTAGGGCATTATATCAAAAACAAATTGCCCGAATTATAGTTAATAATAGCCTGACAGCAGCATGTAATATTGAGAAGGGCACAAGGCAAGGGTGTCCGTTATCGCCCTTGTTATTTGTGTTAACATTAGAGATATTATTGGTTAAAATTCGGAATTCGGAAAAAATTAAGGGGATACAAGTTGGAGATCAGGACTATAGATTGAGAGCATTTGCAGATGATCTGGTTGTTACAGTGACCCAGCCAGAGAACTCTGTTGTGGACCTGATGGAGATAATAACACAATATGGGAAGGTTTCTGGATTTAAAGTAAATACACAGAAAACCAAAATTTTGGCTAGAAATATGACAGTTTCACAGAAGGTTCTCTTAGAAGGATTAACTGGATTTGAGATTGTTAAAAGGGTTAAATATTTGGGGGTGATCTTATCACCCTCTAATACAAAGTTATATAAAAATAATTATGAAAAATTATGGGGGGAAATTCGAAAAGAATTGGAGAGTTGGGAAAAATTGCAATTGTCTTTGTTGGGACGGATTGCAGCAGTGAAAATGAATGTCCTGCCCAAATTTTTATTTTTATTTCAAATGATACCGATTCTTAAGAAAGATTCTAACTTGGAGGAATGGCAGCGTGGTATCAATAAATTTGTGTGGGCAGGGAAAAGGCCACGAGTTAAACTTAAGATTATGCAGGATACTCGTGAGAGAGGTGGCCTTAAATTGCCTAATTTTAAATTATATTATGAAGCTGCTGCATTAGTAGGAATAAGTGACTGGATTAATTTGACGCAACCGAGGTTATTAAATCTTGAGGGCCATGATTTGTTATTTGGCTGGCATGCATATTTGTTGTATGATAAGAAGGTAGATACTGTGTTTAGGATGCATATTTTAAGACAGGCATTGCTGAGAGTTTGGAAGAAGTATAGACATAAGTTAAGCTGCAAGATACCATTGTGGGCAATTCCAAAACATGCAATAGAAAATATACATGCTGGTTTCAAACATGATGTGACTACGTACAAGGAAATCTTAAGCTTGGAAAGGAATGTTTGGTGTTTGAAATCATATAGCCTCTTGCGAGAAGAGAAGGTTGTTCAAACTTGGTTTCAATATATTCAGTTACGGGCCAGGTGGAAAGAAGACCAGAAAAATGGATTTGCAATGACTGATGAAAACTTGACAAAGCAAATTAGAAATCAGGGACCAGCACATATCAAACGGATATATCTTGCATTGATAGAGATTGATTCAGAAACAGAGCTTGTTAAGGATTGTATGATAAAATGGGCCCAAAACATTCAGGAAGTTATTACAATGGACACGTGGGAAAAGATTTGGGTGAGGAACGTAAAATTTACTCAAGCTCAAAATCTAAGAGAGAACTTTTACAAAATGTTTTATAGATGGCATTTAGATCCTAAAAAGCTTGCAAGTATGTATCTGAATTACCAGCCTAAATGTTGGAGGTGCGGTGATGAAGATGCAACATATTTTCACATATGGTGGACATGTAAGAAGGTTAAGGTTTTTTGGATAAAAGTCTGGTGGAATATGCAGAAGATTTTTAAACGGAGGATAAAGTTTTGTCCGCAATTTTTTTTGTTGGGAATAATTGTTGACGCTACAGTTGTGGACTCCAAGTTGATGTTGAACTTAGTTACGGCAGCAAGACTTTTGATAGGTCAATATTGGAAGAAAGAGGAACTGCCGACCATAGAAGAGTGGACTTTAAAGGTTTCCGACCTGGCAGAGATGGCGAAGATTTCGGCCTATTTGAAAGATCATTCGCAAGAACGTTACATTATGGAATGGAGAAAATGGATTGAGTTTATCCAGAACAAGTATAGGGTTAAGAAGTTTTATGTAGCATTCGAATAAGTCTTCTTTCGTTTTCTTTTTTCTTTTTCTATTTTAGTTTTTTATATATATTTAATATTGCTAAGGTTTGTTTTATCCTATATAAGCTAGAGAGTGATGGATTTTAGAATTTATAGTTGTTAGTATATGGTTGTTTATGATTGCTTTTTTTTAATATATATACCTTGTATTTAGCTCTGGGAAGTCGGGGGGGAGGGGGGGAGGGGGGGAGGTAGGGGGGGAGGAGGGAGGGGGGGAGGGGGGAGGTAGGGGGGAGGAGGGAGGGGGAAGGGGGGCTTTTGAAAGGAAAACTGTATTTTAAAACTTTTCAATAAAAAAAAAATTGTATGCAGATAGGAAAATAGACCATCTCAGCATTCTTGGAGATAGTATGTGGGGGGTTTGTTTGTCTGTTGTGAAAAGTCCCAACAGAGGTTTGTGGTCAGTGTATACCGTGAAATCCCTGCCATATAAATAGTCATGAATTTTTTTTATTCCAGCAATCTTTGTCTTTGTCAATCTAAGCATAGTTGCGCTTAGCAGAGGACAATGTCCTTGAGTAAAATGCTATAGGAACCTGTTTCCCATTTTTTTCTATGTGACTTAAAACTGCCCCCACCCCACAGGGAGATGCATCACATGCAAGACATACAGGTTTAGACTCTTTGTAGTGAGTTACAGTGGACTTTTCTGACAATAGTGCTTTTAAGTCCTGGAAACTTTTTTCATGTAAGAGTCCATTTCCGTGGAGCTTTCTTATCAAGAAGCCTGTGGAGGGGCTCTGCTATTGCTGCCTTATGAGGTAGAAATGTGCGATAGAAGTTTAGGAGGCCCAAGAATGCTTGTAGCTCTCCTTTTGATTTGGGCCTAGGAGCCATTTTAATGGCCTACACTTTAGAATCAGCGGGGTGAATGCTGTTAGCATCAATTCGGAAACCCAGGAATTCTGTTGAAGAAACCCCAATACTACACTTGTTCTTTTTTAATTTGAGGCCTGCTTCATGAAGCCTCTGCAACACAGCCCTGAGCCTACTGGCCAACACTTCTGGGGATTCCCCTGCAGTAAGAACATCATCAAAATAAGGGCAGACACCCTGAATACCCTTGAGTGTATGCTCCATGATTCCCTGAAAAATACCCGGTGCAACACTGACTCCAAACTGTAAGCGTTTAACTTTGAAAGCCCCCCTGTGATTCACGATCGTTAGAGCCATGGCTGTGGCCTCATCAACCGTCAATTGCTGATAGGCCTGTGCTAAATCAAGTTTAGCAAAAATAGTACCCCCTTGCAAGGAGGCTAAAATATGGTTGACCACTGGGACCGGGTAAGCGTGTTGCTTGATATCTTTATTTAGTGTGCATTTATAGTCAGCACAAATGCGAATTTCCCCGTTGGCTTTAAGTGGAGTGACTATAGGAATTTCCCACTTCCCACCATCAACAGGCTGTAACACGCCCTGTTCTACAAGCTTATCGATTTTGGAATCAATTTTATGTTTTAAGGCAAAGAGGACCCTACGCGGCTTAACCCTGATTGGAACTACGTTGGAATCTGACTTAAATGAAATAGGCGGGCCTGTGTATGTTCCTAGGGTTGAATCAAAAGCATCCGTATATTCCTCGCATACTGACGCGAGGTTTGCCGTTTGTGTCCGGTTTATGCCAGTAATCTGACTACCTAAGGCATCAAACCAATCGAGTCCAATGAGACTTGTTCTCTGGCCCCCTACTACTATTACATCCAGGTGCCCCAAAAACCCTTTAAACTTTACCAACAAAGTGGCTTCTCCCTTAACTTTAATGTGAGCATTTTGAAAGTCCGTTAGGATTATATCTGAGGGTCTTAGTTTGGCCCAATTGTTACTGCACCTACACACGAAGTTAAAAGTGTCTTGAGAAATAATTGAAACTGCAGAGCCAGAGTCCAATTCCATCTTACATGGAACTCCTTGTAGCTCTACCATGAGCTTAAGTTTGGGTTTGAGGGGGCGTCGAGCCCCGGTGCGGCATCCGGTACTCGGATGTGGCCATATCCTAAAAGTGGTACAGTGGGTGAAAAGGTTGAAAAGCCCTGTCCTAAAGGCTATGGAAATGTTCACTACTGTTGTGTTCACCATAGATATGAAGCTGGTACAAAACCTTTTGAAAGATTTGTAGTCTGGGTTGCTGGAGAGCCGTTAGCTGCTCCAGCAACCCACGTGGTATTCTTCAAGAGCCCAGTACATAACAGTGGACTGAGAAAATGTTTCACCTCTAGTCACCTTAGCAATAGAACTTGCATATCTCCCTCAAGGCCATCTTCCTTACTCTTTACATCAGCAGAGGCTCTGTGCTTAGAATCCAGTGAATGAATTTCATCAATGGCTTTCTTAACCCATGTTGATTTAATATGTGGCCTTTAAGGACCAAACCTATGGGGAAGAAAATTAACTAAATATTGATGAGTGGGAACCAATTTCTGTCATTTACAAGAACCAAATCCATCTCTAAACATAAGATAGCATTCTTAATATATTTTGGGAGTGCAAGAATGACCCTAATAAACTTAAGTTTGAACAATTTCAAGAATACTGAACTTGTTAGCAGGACAAATTTGAGTACCGTAAAGAAGCTGAGGGAACAACCTTGGCTAAGAAAATTGTATAGGCTACAGGGATACAATGAGCTCCTTTTTAAATGAAAAAAAACACCTCATAATAGCTGTGGAGTTACACTGACCAATAACAACCTAGTAAGAAAGATGTGCATTGCAATATAAAGAGGTGTGGAATAGCACATCAGGGTGCTTATAGGTACACATCTGCTCAGTTGGTGTGCTATTAGTTGGTTATTTTTGAAAATTATTAGTGTTGAATAAATACTAGAACTTTGATTTTTATGATATTTTATTAATATATTTTTTTCTAAATGAAAAAAGGCCAAAGCCCTTAGTGACCTTCTCATTTCTATCTGGAAAATGGACATAATAATTACCTTGTCTGCATGTAAAAGTGCCAGAGTCTCTTCTTGTGTTAGGACTGAAAAGTGGTGAGCAGAAACTATAAGCGCCAAAATTATTGAATTTATATAGAAATTAAAAATTAAGGAAGCAGTACAATCTTGCCTTATTCTTCTCTAGGCCGAAACAGCTTCAGAAAGGTGATCCCAGGGCAGTGTCTAATTCTCCAAGAAGTGTTAGAATAGAAAAACTGGATAAGTAAAAGCAGCCTTTTGTCAATGGTGGATCGCCTTAATTTGTCCCACAGTCTGTTTTTTGGAATTAAATTAAAAACCAATTTAAAGTTATCAAAGGCTGCAAAAAGGAAGAATATTTTTCAGCCAAATTTAGAGGTGCCTTCATACGTGGTAGATCTATTCTAATGCAAAATTCAGCAACTTACTTCTGGACAAATGGAACAAACCTTACTTGGAATTCCTTTATAAAGGCAAAAGATTTTACATCAGGACTAAAAACAAGGTCAGACTTAAAGCAGAGCATTCCAATCTCCCAGGATGCTCTACTGCAGATCCCAAAGTGACAATTTTGGAAAACTGAAGCAGGCAACTAAATTTCATTTTTGATGTGTGCCGTTGTGCCCACAGTAAAAAAATGACAATAAAGATGATTTTATCTTAACAGCAACATTGCGCAACAGATTGTTGAACTCACAAACATCAAAAGGTTTCAAGACACCTCAAAGGTCTCAACAAACACAATGGGATTTTAACTGACTACAATTGTTAATTGATAAGATATTTTAATCTGTAGCTGCTGTTTCATATGTGATCTACATCTGTGTAACGTAGCTATCTTTCCCTCCCTTTCCCTCTCCTAACCTGATTTAAATCCTACATTAGTCCAGCCATGATATACATCGGATGAAGTGAGTTGCAGCTCACAAAAGTTTCTGTCTTTTAATGAAATCTGTTAGCCAGAAAATGTGATGCCAGACTCCTCCTAATGTGTTTTGCATAATTAGTGTTTTAGTATCTCTTAAGCTATTTTCAGTTAACTTTAGGGTGGTCCCATTTATTAAAATGTGTCACAAATTTGAGTTCACATCCTCTGCCATGTTAATATCTTCAATAACAATGAATTAAACATTTAAAATGGTATTATTAAGGGGAGTAGAAGATCCAGGTACATATGCCTAGCATCTCAGGTATTATCTTGGAACCACCAAACAGAAGAATGTTACTACTAATTCTGTCACTAGAATATTTAGGAGTTGTTGGAATGGAGACAGCAGTTTTATCATTATTGAATGCAACTAACAGGGTTATTCTTTAGTTCATGTCTACCCATGAAATGGAATCTACTCCCGTTGTTGTTAGATTTTCTTATCCTCCCTTTTAAAAAATATATATTTTGGGGGTCAATTTATGGCAGTGAATATCCTAATACACTTGCCTTCTGTAATACATGTATGGTAGCCTTGTCTGCAGCCTTGTCAAATAGCTCTCCATCATCCTGTTCCACTGAATGTATAAAATGAGATAAGCTGTCTATCTTTACCAAAGCAACGGAGAAAAACAAACCTTAAATCGAAAAAGAAGAAGGGATATATATAAGTGGTTCAAATAGACACCATCTTAATTTAATGGATACAAGAAGGGGAGGAGGCATTCACAATCAGACTTGCAAGATTATGTTATTGTAGTCAATCTTAGTAAAACTAATTTTAGCCTTCCTTCTTTTCATGGTGTATACTACTTGGTGAGGCTGACACTTCTGATATGATTCTGAGCTAGACAATGATATTTTTCTTGTAACTCTGAAATGTCCCTCAATGTAGATACTTGTTTATTAATAAAACCATTTTTAAAAAAATAAATAAATATGTTCCTGGAGGGGCTGTATGACTGATTGCATGAAACAAAGAGTGCTAATTAATTTCTTTCCTGCTGTAAATGTACTCTTTTTGGCAGTTGGAGGTGATGGTGCTATTCTGTAGGAAATTATTACCTGAGATGTGTTGTGCACATCAAATATTCTGTTATCTCAGCCTCTCCATATATTTGTGCTTAGAGTCCAACTCACAGTTTGATGGCACATACTGATATCAAGTGGAATTCAAACAAACATTATAAATGTTAGTGCCCATGGGGAAAAATACATGAAAAGGAAGTCATAAATGCTGCAAGAATGTTGGATAGCAGTAAACTTGCTGGACTGGAGGGGGTAGAGAATTGTTAAAATATAGATGTGGTTTGGGGGTAGAATGGCTGTGCAACCAGTGTGACATTAATATCGTACCTGGGTATTGAAAGAATGTTGTTGCTCCCCTATATAAACAGAAGCTGACTTTATGAAGTGACAGCAAAAACTGCAACACAAGTCAGCTTGGAAGACTCCTTTAAATTCTGATTTAAAGGAGATGACAATGACAGTAAATAAAATCTAGTAAATGCAGTGTAACTTTCTACTAACTAGGCAGAACAGATCTCTTCTGCTCTTGTGCAATCTTGGAGAAATGTATGAATGTCAGAAAGAAAGTACTGCAGGTTTGTTGTTTCAGAGAGAGACTATAATTAAGCAACTAGACTTTAATTGTATATTGCTTTATGTGAATAGGAAATTTAGTTGCTGAACACAATATGAGCAGTCATTGAGGGAAAGTGAGAAAGCACATGAAAAGAAAACTTAGCCAATTATTCAACAGTGAAAAAGAACTAAGATAACAATATATGAGGACCCCTTGGTTGTTCCATACATTTATAGATAACTATATAAGTAGAGTATATTGGTTGGGATGTGCATATACTTCTGTATGCAGAGAATTTGCAAACATTCGATTATATACCGCTAACATCATAGAACTGAAAAACAATCCATTTTAGACTAAGTGAGTTATATTTGGGATGAAGAATTGAGTAATTAACGGGTACTTATGAAAATAAATGGTGGAAAAACTAGAGAATAAAAGTGAATGGCTGTCCTTGGTGGAAAGTTTACTAATAATTTACTAATTTTTAGTAGCTAATCTATTTACTTACTGTAAGTGCACCAAGATATTTTAAGGTTTGCCATTGATGGTCCAAACACAGTGGGTAGTAACAGTAGCCGGCTGAAAGGAAGTAATGTTTGTTGAAAGTAATGAAAATGTATTGTGAGAACCTGCTACTTTGGTTATGTGAAAAATGTTCAGTATAGCAGAAAAAAAACAGAAAAACAAGTTAGGCACTGTATGGATGGAATTAAAAATAAAAGTGATGAGATTTTTTGGAATGAGAGTAAAGTAAGAGAATTCTGGAACATGTAAGTTAGGGAATATATATGATGAATATTTATTGAGAAGTTGGATTAGAAGATGGTCAGTGTGGTTTTAAAATTTAAGGAGGCAATGTTAACAATGCTATGCCGATGACACAACTCTCAGAGATGAAAATTATCTGCAAGCTCTGGTAATGAAAGTTAAGGACCACAATGAAAAAAATGAGACGAATATTAATTTTGCCAGACCTTCCTTCTGAAGAGGCTGAATGCATTACCATTTGTTGGGGCATTGCAAAAATGCTCCCCTACATCAACCATTTCTCCCTGAAACTGAAAAATTGTATTGATTTCACTTTTGTTTAGCTTGTAACATTTTTTAAAAACCTGTCTTATAGCTATAATAATAATTGGATTTGATTTGATTTGATCAGATCATCTTTATTCAAATGCATCCTTCCCCTTTCCTTCCCCTTCCCCTTTCTACTACCTAGTATAATGGAACAAGATATCTGTGCATTTAGTTTTATTTAAATTCATTACTTCATAGTCTTTACTACTTTGTCCTTTTACATTCTATCTCACAATCTTCTATGTGCATACTACCCAATATGTCGTTATCCTCATTCCACCACATATAATTTACTGATATATATTCAGGATATTATGGATGCCAAAGGCTGCATATTGCTTATCTAATCCATGCATTAAATATACAGCCAAAAGGAAATATTAATATGTTCTGCTAATGCTAGGCAGTCTTCAAATTGTTCTACATACATAGATGTAGAGGGGTGATAGTAGCATGCAAATGGGCAATGGTTTTGTGTCTTAGACTCATTTGCAACAGTATTCACCAATATATGGAACCAATTTATGTTGTTTGGATTGATAATAGTTGTAATCTACTATATCTGAAAAATACTGGGTTGGAAAAGGCTGCTTCCAAGGTGGGAAATCCTTCAAGGTTCCTCAGTAGTGTTTCTCACTATTTTATTTTTTAGAAGGTTGCATGAAATATGATTGCTGTCTTCAAGTATCTGAAGGGCTGTTGTGTAGAAGACAGGGAAGAATTGTTTAGAGTTGCTCAAGAAGACAGGACAAGAAATGCTGAGTTTTAATTACAAGGAGATACATTTTGATTAGTCATCACTAAAAACATCTTAGGTGTAAGAGGTGTTCAAAAGGAAACAGACAGATATGGGAGATGGTAGGCTCTCCTTCATTAGAGATGTTTAAACAGGGTGGATAGCCATCTGTCAGAAATGTTTGTTGTAGATTCTGGAACAGAGAACACCCTAATTGTGGGAACATACATCTTTTAAGAAAGTTGGAAGAATTATGAGGATTAGTAGTTTGTAATGGGAGATCAGATTCATATTCCTTTAAAGCCATGAATCAGGACTCTGTTAGCCCTTATTCAGATTATTACAATAAAGTACATAAACTTTCATGGATTACAGCTCACTTCATCTGATGCATGAAGTGCTAAATTGATGTAGGGTTTAAATTGGGATGGGGAAAGACAGGGTGGTTATCAAAGTACAAGTTATATGTAAGCCAAGTATCTTATCACTTAAAAGTTGTAATGTGTTAGAAATTTATTGTATTAATCACATACTCGTTGTCTGATGTGAGATATACCATTCTTTGCTAGCAATATCCTTCTAGATTCAACATAGATAAAACAGTCCAAACTTTGTACAAAAGAATTAATGGTCATATTTGACATCAGGATTCAGAAAACAGGACAAGGCATATCAGAGGATTTCAACCTCTCAAAGCATTCCATTACAGATTTCAAAGTGGTCACTTTGAAAAAAAAATACACTTTTTAACAGGACAATTGAGCAAGTTATTGATGAACTCATATACATCAAAAGGCTTCAGGCTATCTCAGGTCTCAACAATTCAATGGAGTTTTAACACATTACAATTATTGGTTGACATAGTGCTTGTTATCTGTCTCACATTTAACTGCAAAACCACCTTTTTCTTCCTCTCCATGAATTGTTGTTATCCAGTTTTTCATAGATTATGCCTTCTTGATTTTGATCAGGAAAATGCTATGCAGAAAAGTAAACACTTTCATGATATTTATTTTGCAGTTGCCTTTTTTGTATAGTTTTTATGTATTAGTTACTTAGGAACTCTCTACGGAAAGATGGTAAATATATCTGAATAAAAAATAAATAGCATTCTCTCAGTTCTGCTGAAAATGTATTTATAGCCTTATTAAGAACAGTCCACCTGGTTAACATTATTCTCCAGATGCTCTTTTTATTTTACAGTCTTTTGAATGAAGTTTAATATTTTCAAAAGAAACGTTTGGAGAGGTTTTCATAAATCACTTGCCATGGGATGTGTATTTTGATCCTGAATCTTTAGAATACATTAAAAAAAATGGAAAGCAAAGAAACTCAAAGCAAACTGTCCCAAAATTTAATGTTGCCCGCTTAACCTTCCAACTTTTATTTACATGCATCCCATTCAGGAAAATATTTGGTTTACTGATCTTGAATGATTTTTTCCCCAAAGTGCTGGAAAAGTGTAGCTGGTGTCACCTTTCTTCAATAAAATCTGCTTTTCGCTACCAGCCTGCTTTATCTCTTATCATTTGTCCATCATCAAACATTCTAGGCATGGATGAAAGGAATTGGAAAACCAGCGTTCGTGAGAAAGATAGTTCCTGGAAGCTATTCAGTGAGAACATTTTTGTATTGCTATGAATTAACTTGTGCTATAGTTCCACTGTTCTCTGTGGCCTTTTAGTGATCCATGTATTGCCTGGAAGCTACTAATTTTATATACCCATATTGAGATTTAGGTCAACTCAAGGATCATCCTGGTTTTGCTGGGTGAAAAAGGAAAAAAAATAACAATTTGGATTCCCTGTTTCTGGAAATATAATATCTAGTTTTTATTCTCACATCTGTTTTCAGACATAGATAAGAATATTGTTTCTTTTGCCACTGGAAAACAGAGAGGTGAACTAGACCAGCCATTCTCAAACTTTGCAATATACTACCATGAATAACACTAGTTATGTCAGTGGGTATAAAGGAGGTGAAACAAACATGCCACTTGCTTTTAATTATTTTTTATCTATACTTCCAAACAATGGTTCAACTTTCTAACTTTATACATTAAAACCATGTACTTGGAATTCAACATATTTAATGGGGGGAAAAAAGGATCAGTTTGCTTCCTATTGCATAATTTCTGAAAATTGATTATGAGGTAGTCACTCATTTGATTTTCCACTCTTGTTCATTCAAAGATCCAGATAAAATAGAATGTAACTGCTGACATGTATCCCCATGCTACAGATGTAATGTATTTAAGTAGTAGTTAAACTAACACAGCACAGAAGATCCTATACATTTTCCAGATAGATAAATGGATAAAGGTAAAGGTAAAGGTTCCCCCGCACATGCGTGCTAGTCGTTTCTGACTCTAGGGGCCGGTGCTCATCTCTGTTTCAAAGCCAAAGAGCCAGCGCTTGTCCAAGGACATCTCCGTGGTCATGTGGCCGGCATGACTAGACGCCAAAGGCGCATGGAACGCTGTTACCTTCCCACCGGAGTGGTCCCTATTTTTCTACTTGCATTTTTTTACGTGCTTTCAAACTGCTAGGTTGGCAGAAGCTGGGACAAGTAACAGGCGCTCACTCTGCTACGCGGCACTCGGGATTCGACCCGCCAAACTGCTGACCTTCTGATCGACAAGCTCAGCGTCCTAACCCACTGAGCCACCGCGTCCCTTGATAAATGGATAGGTAGACATTATTTCCTATGATTAATTATGTTTTCCTAACATTTATACAATGCCAAGGAAAGCTTCATTGTTTTAAAACTTTTGAATACGGTATACTATCAGCAGTGGAAGTAATATCACATCAGGCACCATGGTAACCTATCTTTGTTTGATGTATCCATATTTTCACATAGAAAACATCCTCTTAAGCGAATTTAAGCCCTGCACCTAAGCTTTTGCTGGCATTTGCAAAAAGGCCATGTTTTCTCCATACAGCCTTCAAATCTGTGTCATGAGATCAATGGCTTTTATGATACTTCTGTTTGCAGTTCAGCTGAACCAAACAGTGTTTCAGACTGGAAGGATTATTCCTTCGTGCAAATGAAAGGTGTGCTGTAGGGCTTGGGCTGCTGCATAGCTTACATGCCGTTACTTTAATAATTTCCCCATCAAATAAAATTGGAAAAAAACCTATCTCAAATTATTAGCAATCTAAGTTGAATTAACTTTCAATTTGCATATGTAACTCTTTTCTATTTGCTATATTCTCTAGTATTTAAATATGACCTATTGAAGCTATTTTCTTCAATCAGTATTAAACATCCAGATTAATATTAATTTTTGCATATTCAACTTTTATTCAATTGACATCTTAAAAGCCCTGAAACATGTACTGCACCACTTATTCAGACTGTATTTGGAATAAATATGTTACCAGTATGATCATTTATTGATATTATCAAATATCATTAAAGATGCAATTTAGTCAATAGTTGGCACATTTAGGCATGTGGCTTATGGTGCCATTTTTAAAAAAAATCACAGAATAGTAACTGTTCGGCGTGTGCGCCAAAAAAAAATTGTGCATGTCTGAACTTTGGGGGAGTAGACAAATGTAGCTAAATTTTGTAAGTTGTAATGGCAATTTGGAAGCAACCCCCCCAATGCATCCATAGTAGTGGCATATTTGAATTCAAACATTGTGTTAAACCATGGCTTAATCAAGCATAGTTTAATGGATTGACCACAAATGATTTAAGTGAAAAACAAGCAAACCACATTATAGTTTAGCATCAGCTCGGACTTCGTGCAGAAAAGGTGGGGAGGAGACATCACTGCATCAGAGTACTATAGCTCTGGCCTCGTCACTAAAGATATAAGACTTTTTTATTATGGTAAAGTTAATCACAATATTGTTATCCCATTGACTATTCCGCAGTATATCTCCGCATGTGCCTTCATTTTTTCCCCAGATATACATGCTGAATACTACTTAACCAAACTTTTTAAAAATATAGTATTAGATATCGTTGATCAAACATTCCACACTTTTGCTGATATTTAATGTGATCTATGCACATTATTTTTACAATGGAACCTTCATTTTATTGTAACTTATGTATTGTATTATTTATATTCTATCTTTCTGCTTATTCTGCAGTCAAGGCAGCTTAAAATAAAAAAATATAGACTACTGTATAAAACATAAAATGAAATTAAAATCAAAGCTAAAATTCAAGCCAATAATTAGCAGCTTGGCAGGAGAGATACTTTTCCCATTTTCCTAAATACTAGGAATCTGGAAGTCAAACAAACCTCCTTAAAAAGTATATTCCATCGCCAGATAACAGAGAGAAGAATGCCCATTGCTGTGTAACCAATGTTGGGTTGGGAGGATCAATGAAGCAACTCTTGCTTGTAACTGAAGTCATAATACTTTGTTCTACCCCAACTTGTTTGCTTAGAAAGAATTAATGTCATTTTCAGACTCCCTATTTAGTAACATTACATTACTCTGGGGAACAAATGCCTGATTTCAGGGAATGAGCAAAGCAAAACTTACTCAACAGTTTATGCGTGCAGTTTGCAAACGGCAGATGGAATATAACTAGCTTATTCAAATAAGCTTGTAAAATATTCAACTTTGGATTCTAAAAATGCCATTCCTCTCTTAATAACACTTTTAAGCAGGGCTTTTTTTTTGTCACAGAACGCTCAGAACGGAGTTCCGGCACCTTTTTTGGATGGAACCTTGTAGGGTAGGCAAGGCGGGTTGTATGACATGTGTGAGTCCCGGCACCTTTTTCTTTTACAAAAAAAAGCACTGCTTTTAAGACATAGGCAGAATGAGCGAGCAATGAAGTTACATTTTGCGTTAATTAGTAAAGTGTTTTTACTAATTAGGGAGAGGAAGCATTACAATTCCACGCCAGCAAAATCTTGCAGAAAAGCAGTCAATTTGTGACAATGCCATTTTGCACCATTTTTCACGTTCTGGAAGGTGTGATGATATATCTGTGAGGTCCTCAGGAGTTAAGCTTTTTTTCCTTCTTTTGTGCCTTTGCCCCAGTGTTGACACCTGGCGACTGCCTAGGCAAGTCCTTGCAGTTTTCTTAGCAATGTTTGCTCTTGCTTCCTAGGGCTGAGAGAGTGACTGGCCCAAAGTCACCCAAGGCAGGACTAGAACTCATATCTTCCAGTTTCTACCCTGGCACCTTGACTACTACACCAAACTGGCTCTCGAGCTTTAGGGTGACTTTATTATCTTCAATTTAACAGAAATTCTGCTTTCATGCATAGAATTCCTTACTTAAAGGGTGGATGGAATTGGCTGGTCTCGGAACGTATCCTGATGGAGAAATTTTAGTAATGTTCCAGAATAGTTGAAGCAGTCTGTTCATATAATATGTTGATTAGGGTTGAACATCAGATGTGTTTATGAGACACAGGATCCACATTGCAGACTTGGAAATAATGTCTGAATCAGTATGTTCTTTACTATTGAGTTATCCATCAGACTACATCGGTTCTCTTACAGAACAGATGGCAGTATCATATTTGAATGTATTTTGTGTAATCCGTATTTGGTTCTCTGAAAGAATTCACGCACAAGCACACACATCAATTAAAAACAGCTTAAAGAGATTTAATACTAAAAGCTTAACTTTCTGGCAATACCATTTTCATATGGATTCCAGGATAGAGGGCTTTGCAACAAAAATAGGTTAGTCTTTTGCACTTTCACCCCATTAGCAGAAAATATTGAAGAACTGCTTTTTTTTCATTCATTGTTGTCTTCTTTTCATACTGAAGTTCCACACTGGATGTCTAGGCATAAACGTGTCCTGCCTTGATTTGAATCCTTTAATTTTACAACAAACATAATTTTGATGTTATGTTTGTAGTAAGCTACCCAGAATTTCTTAAGATGGACGGCCATTTGAATAAATATTTTAACGTAGACAATATTGCACACACGGATCTTTTCAAGGACCACATATATATTCTAAAGTTATTTTTCCAGAACATGAATTGATAAATGCAATCCAGATAACAGAATAAAATAGTTGGAAGAGACCTTGGAGGTCTTCTAGTCCAACAGCCTGCTTAAGCAGGAGACCCTATACCATTTCAGCCTGTCCAATCTTTTCTCAAAAATCTCCAGTGATTCAGCATCCACAATTTTGGAAGGCAAGCTATTCCACCGGTTAATTGTTCTCACTGTCAGGAAATTTCTCCTTAGTTCTAGGTTGCTTCTCTCCTTGATTAGTTTCCATTCACTGCTTCTTGTCCTGCCTTTGGGCGCTTTGGAGAATAGCTTGATTCCTTCTTCTTCGTGGCAACCCCTTAAGATATTGGAACCCTGCTATCACGTCACCCCTAGTCCTTCTTTTCACTAGACTAGACAAACCCAATTCCTGCAACCATTCTTCATATGTTTAACCTTCAGCCCCTTAATTATCATTATTGCTCTTCTCTGCACTCTTTCCAGAGTCTCAACATTTTTTTTATGTTGTGACCACAACTGGATGCAATATTCCAAGTGTGGATTTACTTTATAATTTACGTTATAAAGCAGTACTAACACTTCACATAATCTTGATTCTATCCCTCTGTTAATGCAGCCTAGGATTGCAATGACTGTTTTGGTGGCTGCAGCACACTGCTGGCTCATATTTAAGTGGTTGTCTAATAGGACTCCTAGATCCCTCTTGCAGTTACTGATATTGAGCCAGGTAAAAATGATCTATTTGTGAAGACACAAAAACATTGAAATATGACTATTAATATATTTGTATGTGGTTCTTAGGGACGCGGTGGCTCAGTGGGTTAGGACGCTGAGCTTGTCGATCAGACTGTCGGCAGTTTAGCGGGTCGAATCACGAGTGCCGCGTAGCAGAGTGAGCGCCTGTTACTCGTCCCAGCTTCTGCCAACCTAGCAGTTCGAAAGCACGTAAAAATGCAACTAGAAAAATAGGGACCACTACGGTGGGAAGGTAACAGTGTTCCGTGCGCCTTTGGCGTCTAGTCATGCCGGCCACATGACCACGGAGACGTCCTCGGACAAACGCTGGCTCTTCGGCTTTGAAACGGAGATGAGCACCGGCCCCTAGAGTCGGAAACGACTAGCACACATGTGCGGGGGAACCTTTACCTTTACGTGGTTCTTATAATGTTGAGGTGCAAGTATACTTAAAACTATATTTCTCTCTTTCAGATATGCTCAGAAGTGCATTAAATAGCACTGGGGAAACCTTTTCTTACACATATTCCTACTTGTCTTATAACAATTCTTACCAGGCAAATGAACTGTGGCTATATAGCACATAGGCTCAAGTTGGTATCCACAGTAAACCATGTCATCAAAATAATAAGTGTGTCATCACATAAAAGCTGTGATATTGATTCCTATGATGAAAGCTGTGGCTTTTGCGTGATGTCCTCATCATACATTTGTCACTTGCCCATTTTTCCCTCCCCCCCCAAGTACCCTCATTTTCTGGAATTAAATAATGTAGTAATATGGCAGATTTTGAAAAGAAAAACAATGATATGGCTTGCTCAGTGCTTCTGAATGTGGTTTCTATCCTACAAGTGGAATTCTACAAGTATTCTGGAGGTCCTGACATTTAATGGCTTCATATTTAGTGCTACACTAGGGTGCATTTGATCTTGGTTTATGAAATGTCATTGCTTAATTAAATTCAACCAGTGTACCACACTGTGGAAAAGATCCTCAATTTTTCCAGACCGGTGGGCACATTTGGGAATGTTGAGAACATTGGATGCTGGAATTGCTTGGCCATTAATAAAATGACTGCTGTGGGGGGACAGAACCTATTATAGCACGCAATGAGTTTAGCATCCTCTCTAGCCACCCTCCTTGCCCTCCAGCATTTGCTGCTAGATACCTTTGCAAAACTCCCCAGTGAGCTACAGCTGCCTTATCTCTTAGGGCAGTGATGGCGAAGCTTTTAGAGACCGAGTGCCCAAACTGCAACCCAAAACCCACTTATTTATCGCAAAGTGCCAACACGGCAATTTAATCTGAATACCGAGGTTTTCATTTATAAAAAAGAAACAACTCATACATTAACATCTTTTGTCTTAAAAGAAAAACACAATAACAAAGCTTTCAATTCAAACAACTTTTTACTGAAAGGTAAAAGTTTGCCTTTGGCGTGCTTTTGAACAATTAATGTGATTTTTGCTGTTGTATGCATGCTGATAATTTGCCTAACCTTGGCTTATACTTTGTAAGTTTGAGAGCAACACATGCAGCACTCAGGTCATTTGTTAATCTGTTTCTGGTGTCAGATTTGATATAATTCAAAGCTGAAAACAGGGTGCTTGCTCTGGAGGCTTGTTTTGGCTAGGAAGGGGCTTGAAACATGACTTTTTCCTGTGAAAACTTAGCCAAAGAGCGAGGTGCGTGTGCCTACAGAGGGCTCCGAGTGCCCCCTCTGGCACGTGTGCCATAGATTCGCCACCACTGTCTTAGGGGGCTCACTTAGGTGAGAAATCAAGGCAATGTTGGAAGTTTATGTTTTCTTTGGCAAAGTGCTAGCTGGGAAACCTGGTGGGGCAGAGAGCACGGTGGGCACCAGTGGAAATGCCCGTGGGTACAACTGGCGCTTTGCGGGGACCACATTCAGGATCTTCAGTCATAACTCTCATGTTACAGGTCGCAGCCCGTGTAAAGTATAAACCTCTTTCCGGCTTAACGGGATCGATGCGCCCAGCTACTAGCGTCCTCTATAGAACGGTGATGATGATGTTCAGCAGCAAAATACGCGCCGAAGAGGGAAAGGCGAAAGAGCAGCACCAGCAAGCAAGTCTCCCGAAGCCTGGGAAGGGTTGTTTTTGTTTTGTTTTGTTTTTTCTGGCGGCTGAAGGGGGCGCGGCTCGGGCGCGTGCGAGGTTGGGCTGGGCGGGAGAGTCCCGCGGTCAGGGAAGCGCAGCTGGAATTACCCACAATTCTTTCTCCAGCCCCTGCAAAGAGGTGGAGGGTTAGGGTTAGCTTTTACACACGCGCACACCCCCCCCCCAAAAAAACCTGCAAGCAGGGAGGGGGAGCCCCCTTCCTCCTCCCCCCGGAAAGCTAAAAAGAAGGGAAAAACGCGAGCGCTCTTTAACGCCGGCGAAAGGGGAAACCGTCCCCGTCCCGTCCCCCCCTTTTTCATTTTTAAGCCGCGCTTCTCGCAACGTCGCTCCATTTGACAGGAAAACGACCCTCGGCTCTCAGCGCGGCTAAAAGCCCGCCCTTACTATTCCTTTCCCTTCGCGCGCCCCCAGGACAAACGCCGCGCGCGCGCCGCCGCCGCCGCCTTCCCCCTTGCCCCCGCCCTCCCTTTTCTCGGCACGGGCTTTGACTACGCGAGGGCAACTCCGCCGCCGCCGCCTTTGGCGGCTGCCTCGAACCTGCGAGAGAAACGGGAGCGGAAGGCGCCGGGGAGGCTTGAAGGGTGGCCGTCCCTCCGCCTCTTGAGCAGGCTCCTGCGCTTTCCCGCCTCCCCCGCGCCTCTCGCTCTCTGTGGGCAAAAAAAAAAAAAAAAAAAGGTTTTTCCGCGCCCAGAAGCCGCAGCGGGCAAAGCGGGCGCTGCCAGAAGCGAGCGGAGAAAGGGAAGCGTCCTCCGAGTCGCGGCGGATTCGGCAGCCCCCGCCGCCAGGAGGAGCCGGATTCTGCAAGGACTCGGGGCAGCGGCTCCGCCCCTCCCTCCCTCCCTCCTCTCTCTCTCTCTCTCTCTCTCTCTCTCTCTCTCTCTCTCTCTCTCTCTCTCTCCAACTCCGGTCCTCCTTCAGCATCCTCCAGAGGCGCCGCGGCGGAGGCAGCGCGGTGCACGGAGGATCGCGCCGAGGCCAGGCAAGCCTCGCCTACCCCCCGGGAGCGCGGACCCTGGAGGGAAAAGCCCCTCCCGCACCTGCCTGCCTGCTTTGCCTGCTGCTTTCAGCCTCCCGAGGCCGGCAGCGGACTGCGTGGCTTCTGGTAAGCCTTGAGGGGACTCGCCGCCTTCGTGTGCGTGCGTGTGTGTGTGTGTGAAGGGGGTGGTGGTGCTGACGGGGGAGCCTCTGGTTATGCTGACGTTTGGGCTTATCTCTCTGCTGCTGCTGCGCTGACCGCGGGTGGATAGGCGGGTGGGCGGATGATGGGTGGGTGGGAGGGAGAAGTTGCTTTGTTTGCGTGGGCGGCTGCTGTGGATGGTGGAGGTGGCGCCGGCAGTCGCCCCCCCCCCCTCCGTCCCTTTCTTCCTCTACATCGCAGCATCTTCTGGAGGGTAAGAAGCGAATGAGTCAGTCGTTGTGTGTGTGTGTGTGCGTGCGGCTCTGGTGCCCGTGGGAACATCGTTAGGTCATTTCCTAGGCTTTTAAGCATCCTTTGCGTGTCAGGAGGGGGAGAAACCTTTGGTGGCCCAGGTCGTTCGCCATCCGCTGTCAGCTGAGAACTGCAGCCCGGGTCTGTCTGTTTGCGTTGCCCCTGCGAGGTGTAATGGCAGATGGGTCCGATATCTCGATTCGGCTGCGGCGCCCCCTCACCCCAATTCGTTTGGGGTGCCGATGATGTGTCATGTAGGCACAAAGAAGGGCATTGCGAAAGGATTTCCGTACGAAAGGACCGGTCGCTTTCCCAAATTCCCTTCGGATTTAGAATCACCGTGTGAAAACAGCCACGAACTAATAACAATTTGTTCTTTGGACCTGAAGTTTCAGGAATCGGACTGAGTCAGTGGAAACGTTGGCTTGGAAGATTTCCTTTGGCAAAGAATGAGATTTTTTGGGGGGGGGGAGGGAGGGGAGAAGAGAATTGTAAGGTAAAGCCAGAAAGCGTTTATGTGAATGTGGTGCCAGCAGTTCTCAGAATGCATTTGTATTATTAATGTGTTTGTATTAATGTATTTGTATTATTATTTATTTGTGTTATTAAAAATACATAGCCGAATAAATTAAAAAAATTAAAAAATATAAATGGTCATATATGCTCTTTTGTTTATATCAATTTAGTTCAGTGGTCGTTTACCTGACATCAGGCTTTAGTTTTTGTTATTAGATTATATTGATCATTCATTGCGAGGCCTAGATTTTTAGATAGGAGCTTGTATTGTAAACAATACAAGGTTGTAAACAATACAAGCTTTTTGGTTCCTTTTTGCTTAATTTACACTGCCAGTGGTAGCAATATTTGATGGTTCCTTTGATATTGTGGATCATTGTTATTCATATTTAGGGTATTTTTCCTGCTTTGCATGTGTTTTTTCACAATCTCTTTTTAAGAAATTGCACTAAAATCAGGATATGTAGGAGGCTGTTATTAAAAATACATAGCCAAATAAATTTTCCCATGCTTGAAAAAGTAGGGATGCTGCTGCTTATCTTTGAATATATCACATGCAGATGCACACACACACACACACACACACACACAATACCATACTTATTGCTTTGGTTTATTTTTTAAAAAAACATTTTTTTTACATTTATCAATTTCAATTTTATATCAATAAATTGATAAATCAATAAATTGGTATAATAATTCCAAAAAAGTCTTTGAATGTTTTTGTTATCCATATAGGTCTTATTCCCCTCTTGAAGCTTGGTTTCATCCTCTTTTTTGTCTGTTTTCTTAGTTTGTATGCCAACCATCTCTTGTTTATTTGCATGTTCAAAAATGTGTTGTTTTGTATATTTAAGTTTCTTTTCAATATCTGAAACATTTATCAACTTCTTAAGAAATTTCAGGGAATTTTGAATGCTGTATAGTTGGCTGTTGGCTTGCTTTTGCTATTTGTTTTTAAAGATGATAATTACCAGTTAAATTTTGGGGAAGAAAATGTTAACTGAAAAGTTTCAGATCTTCTTGTTCACCCAATGTTTTGTTTTTTTAAAAAATAACAATGGTGTATCCTGCCGAGTTTAGAGTTGATTCTTATATCCTACTGAATTCTTGAGCTAAATGGAAGAACATGACTTAAATTTACATTTGTTTAGAATTTCTGTTATTCATTTTTCAGGATAATTATAATTCATTTTTTATTCAGTGCAGTTTTGTCCTAGTTTATCTTAGGTTTGCTTTACTAGTATTATTAATGGGAAAAAGATTTTCCTTACTAGCAAAGCAGTCTGATTCATACAGTATGATGTTCAAGCTCTTTAGTATCAGTAAGAAAATTGTGTACCATGTATGTTTCTCCCAAGTATGAAAGTTTTTTTTGAAAAGTGTAATGATTTTGTGTGAGAAAATAAAATAAAAGTCAGTACTTTTATTAAGTTAACTCAAGCTTCTCCAAATAGAATACAAGGTTCTGAGTTTCCAAGAATGTCAGTTGATTTGATGTTGTAGATACTATAATACTGAATTCTTAAGTACGGTAGTTAAAAATGTGATGAAATAGTTTATGTAAGTTGTCAGTTTCACCATTGTTGTTGAGTCAAATACAGTTCAAGGTCACTACCATACAAGGATTTACAGTTAGAAAGGAAGTTCTGAGATATACAATTGAGTTGTGTCATAAAAGCTTCATTGGTGAAGATGTATGAAATATATGCAGTAGAGCATCTGTCTTAAACATAAGAATAATCTTAAATGTAATATTTAAAGGAAAATTGAAGGGATGGAAGAAATGAGTAAAGAAGCAGCTGATTAAAGAAACTACCATTACTATTGAGGATAGTTTCACATAGCCAAACAACAATACATTTTTTCAACCAATGGTATAGGCATGAGCCTATACAGGACAAAAATTGTATTTCTTGTGATGCAGACTGTTTAATATAGGTAGCTTTATCAGAAATCAAGAGCTGAAATCCTCTGATAAGATATTCATGTTCAACCAATCTCAGTGCTTTCAATTTGTGTTTGAATTTTGCTCAGAAAACTTAAAATAAGAGGACAAAAATGCATCCTTACGTTGTAGGTAAAAGGTTGTAAGAAAAACCTCCTCAAATAACCTTTCAGTATAGTGAAAAATATACCAAAATTGAGCTTCAGAATTGATATGATTGATGGTATCTCACTTTGTAAAACATAAATTTCTATAAACTTGTTCAAAAAATATGAAATTATTGTGGTCTGTTATTAAAATTACATTAAAAAAATAGATTTGGTAAGGTACCAAACTACTAATTGTTATTGCTACTTACCAACAATAAATCTTATACATACATTTGGAAACAAACCTCACTGAATTCAGTCAGATTTTTAGCCAGATTTGCATATATAAGGCACAAGCTTTCCCCCCCTCAAAACAGATACTTTGAAAAACATTAGAATTACTAGCTTGCATTACATTCTACAACTATAATAGAAGCATTTAGATATTATTTGGGTAGAATAATCAATGTGCCTGAGTGAGGGAACAGTGATTTTTTTTTTGTAGAAATTGGTCAGGAGGCTAAGTAACACAGATAAATTTTCTTAATACAGGTAGTTCTCAACTTATGACTACAATTGACAAACATTTTTGTTGCTAAGTGAGACATTTGTTAAGTGAATTTTGCCCCATTTTATGACCTTTCTTGTCATAGTTGTTAAGTGAATCATTGCAGTTGTTAAATTAGTAGCACGGTTGTTAAGTGAATCTGACTTTCCCATTGATTTTGCTTGTCAGAAGATCTCAAAAGCTGATCACATGAACCTGGGACATTGCAATGGTCATAAATGTGAGTCAGTTGCCTAGCATCTGAATTTTGATCACATCACCATGGGGATTCTGCAGTGGTCGTAAGTGTGAAAAATGGTCATAAGTCACTTTTTCCAGTGCCGTTGTAACTTTGAATGATCCCTAAACGAACTGTTGTCAATTGAGGACTACCTGTACCATGACCTATATGTAGTTAGAAAGTCTTTTTAGATTGGGCTGTACAACATTTTTGGAGCTCAATGGCGCATTTAGCCTTTGAGAGCCCATTCTAAAGAAATAAATACTGTACTAAATTTATATTTAAACTGAACTGACATTTCATCAATCAAATAGATACAATTAATATGGCTATTCACTGTGGACTTCCTATTTTTCCTTTGATCATATTAAAACTTAAAATTTGGTAGCTAAAATTGAAAGGTTTCTGGATGTTGAAATAAAATCTTTTGGGTGTCATATATGCCCTTCACCCTTACTTTAATTGCCATGCCTATTCCAAATAAAGGTAAACTGGGTTTTGTAGACAATTTAGGAAATTTCTGCAGTAAAGATTTATGGCATCTTCATTGCATTGCCTAGGTATCACTGTAGTGATAAAAAAATGTGCCACTTTCATTTTGCCACAACAGTGATTGGGAGGATTCTAGGAGTATTATAAATTGCTAGTGTGGAAATAGCTTTTGTGAAAGGGCTTGTCATTCTTGGTTTTGGTGCCATTCTGAAAGCAGCCTAGGTCTTCAACATCAGCTGTATTGAAGATCTGAATTCTGTCGCAGCTGAAATTGCTCTGAAGCACTTTTGGGGCTTTTTTTGAGATGTTGTGACTTCATTTTTGGAGGGAATTCTTCCTGAAACATTTCCACAGCTTCAGGCCATTTAAGAGAAGTCCCAGTGATGATGGCTTTGTTCTTAGGTTTTGGCAGAGTCCACAGAAAGATAAGAGGGATGAAAGTGACATATTTTGTCATTTTCTTCTTTCTGTCATTACTGAACCTTTTATTTTGTTTGCCTCTTCTTGGAGTGGAAGGTGAAAATATTTTTGTCTCTGCAGCACCCACAGGGGGTCAATGACTTTCAAATCTTGTCAGCATTTCAAATTGACAGAAGACACCATAGTGGGTTGATGTCCCCACTGGAGAAATGACAGTTAAAACAGCTAAAATGTATCCTTTAAGGGAGGCTGCGTTAAAATATGCTGTCTTATCATGGATAACAGAAATTTAAGATTCAATTCCAGAATCTGTTATCATATCATTAAAAAAAATAATGCCGGATATGATATACAAATAGCCATGTATGTTAATTGGGCCCAATTTCCAGAACTGTGCAAAATACTTCAAGAGCTACTTTGTAAAGCATGTTGACAAGAATGAATCACCCTCTTGGACTCTGGGAAGCTTGGCCCAGTTGGTGTGAGATCTTTCCCAGGTCATCTTCATTTGGACATATTGATGCTTCTCTTTGCTAGTAGCCCCAGTGGAAGCATTTCCTGTGCATACACATGCAGAGAATCTAGAAATCCCCCATGGCAGCTGTGACAAGCCCCTTGTGTTACTTCTGCTAATTCCCTTTGCAAAGCACCTCTTTGTGCCCATCCTATGATTTACCTTAAATTCACTTTCTAAAATAAAACTAGGACCCCCTAGAGAAAGTAAAGCATGCAAACCACGGATGCTGTGGAATACGTCCCTATTCTTATATGGTGGTTCTAATTTCTGAACACATCCAGTTTGAAATTAATCCCGTTTGTTTACTTGTAACCTTTGTAATATTCCTGTATGGAATCTCTGCCACCATCAGTGCAAGGTTTTCTCTGGCATTGTCTTTTATTCAAAAGATAGGCTGTTTTGGATCAGTGGTCAATTGACAAAAGACAGGAAATCTGAAACCCTTAGATATATTTTCTCAATTGCTTTGATGAGCTTTTAATTTCTCATTTGATTTATCCTTATAATATAGCTTGGATTTATCACTTGATTTCTGTTTAGTTTTTTTTTTCCTTTTTGGTGTCATCAAGTGTGTGTTGACTCCTGGTGATTGCCTGGAGAAATGCCTGCAGTTTTCTTGACAAGATATTGGAAATGGTTTGTCTTTAGTATTTTATTCTGCCCTGTGAACCGCCCTGAGTCCTCAGGGAGAAGGGCGGTATATAAATATTATTAAATTAAAATTAAATTAAATTTGCCTGCTTTCAGGGCTGAGAGAGAGTGACTAGTGAGTCCAAGGTCATCCAGTTGACTTCATGCTTAAAGTGGGACTAGCACTCCTAGTCTCCTGTTTTTAACCTGGTTTTAACTACACCAAACTGTCTTTCTATGTGCTGCATAAGAATATAGGTTGCAGCTGACCATTTTCCTAAGGGGAAACCTCTGGGTCCATATTTCATGTTAAGCCATAACTTAGCTTGTTTGTCATAGTATATCAGCCAAATGTATTACTCTAGCTACTGGAGATTGGAAACAAATTTTTTACTTAGTTTGTATGATAAATAGTGATTTATTTAATGAAGTATAGTTAAGCAAGCAGTAGCTTAGTAAAATACGTGAATTAAATTGATGGGGTGTAATAACTAATAAGAAAAGAAGAAAAATAACATAGGATCTAAGCTTCTGAGGGCAGGACAAAAAGTAATGGATATGAAGGAGAGATCTAGAATGACAGTGAAGGCAGTTAATCAGAGAGACGGCTTCCCTCCAGAAGTTTTAAAGAAGAGATTGGACAGGCATTTTTCCAGAATTGTGTAGGGTCTACTGCTTGAACAAGTGGTTGGACTAGAAGACCTCCAAGGTCCCTTACAAGTCTGTTATTGTGTATTCTGTAAATTAACCCTTTTTTGACCTAGTTATGGTTTGGAGCCTGCTAAATGGTTATACTGATGGTGACTTGCACTTTGCCTGCTTTTTATGGTTTTAATTTTAATTAGTTTTTTTAATTTGGTGTTTGTTTATTTATTTATTTATTTATTTATTTATTTGGTTTATATACCGCCCTATTCCCAAAGGACTCAGGGCGGTTTACAAGGCAAAATTTAAAAACAATCTAATATAAAATTAAAATAAATTAAAATAAATTAAGACTAGCCACAAAAATTAAATCACAATTTAAAAACATTAAACCCCCTCAGTCCAGACCAGATAGCTCAAAGAGCCGGGTTTTTAGGTCCCGGCAAAATGAACGAAGGTCGGAGGCAGTCCGGAGTTCTGTTGGCAGTTGATTCCATAGGGCAGGCACGCCCACAGAGAAAGCCCTCCCCCTGTGGATCGCCCGTCGGCAATCCTTGACCGGCGGTACCCTGAGGAGGCCCTCCCTGTGGGAGCGCACAGGACGATGGGTAATTGACGCTGGCAGCAGGTGCTCCCTTAGATAATCCGGGCCCATGCCATTTAGGGCTTTAGGCCAGCACCTTGAATCTCACCCGGAGGGCAACTGGAAGCTTAAGGGTTATTGTTTTTTTATTCTTTTCCTGCAGCTTATTTTTTGTGTTGTTGCTTTGTTTTAACTATGTGAGCTACCCATAATCACAAATGAGTTACTATACAAAGTGAATAAATATATTTACATAATTTTTTCAGTAGGAATATGTAACAGAAAAGGTATGTGTTAAAACATTTGTTTGAGTGCAGGGCTGATGAATTCAAATGAACAACTATAATAGCATAATTGCTGAAACATGTATATGTCCATGTGATATTGTGGCAGCACCTGTATATGCAGCCTGTGAATTATGCATCTCTCTCTCTCTCCCTCTCTCTGTGCCTCTGTCTCTATCACTATCACTATCTCTGTATGCGACCGAGCTCTTTTTGTGCTGTAACACACCTTCATAAGTGATCAAACAATACTATAAAATGCCTATTGTGCAGCACTGCGCAACAGTCCATAGTGAAATTGCAAACTCTGTGACTATTATCTAAGGCAGGGCTTTTCAACCTTTTCACAGATTGTACCACTTTTAGGGCATGACAATATTCGAGTGCCACCAGTGCTTAGCAAGATGTCAAAAACTTGATGACTAAAAAAAAAAGAGGGAGGAATTTTGGGTTTTACTGATTAGATTGATTTGTTGTTGTGGAAATGTCTAGTTTATACTATTATGGAAAAGGAAAAAGTTGAGGATTGATGTTAATGCTTCATTCTGCTGCAGCAGAGGAAGTCCGAAGTCAATACCTTTTCTTTTTCCCTTCTCCGCCTCACTTTTCTTTCTCTTTTTTCCTCCCCACTGTGTCCTACTATTTGCTTTTGTATTTTTGTATTTTGCAAAATGTTACAGTTTAAAAAAAAAGAGGAAAAAGTACCGGTTTTACTCCTCCTTTTATATCCTCTCTTCTGTCCCCCCTTCCTTTTCTCTTCCGGGTGCGCTGGAAGCGCCGATCAGCTGGAGCCGTGCGCACTGATCCTGGGCTCTCAGCAGAGCCCCGGCAACACGGCAGCTCCAGCTGACTCTCCCCCAGGCTTCTTTGGCCCTGCCGCTGCTTCAGCTCATCCAATTTTACACTTTTTTTTACAGTGCTTTTCAGCCCGTCATACGTGTACCACCTCCCAGGTGCCGAAGTATCACCAGTGGTACGCATACCATGGATTGAAAAGCCCTGATCTAAGGTATCCTTAGGTTCTGCATCTGAAATAATTTGAGCTACATATTTTTTATTATAAGAATGACTATTATTTTCATTCAGATTTGGATACAAACAGCAAATCAGTTTTGAACTTTTGCACAATGAAAAGTATTCCCATTGCTTGCTAGATCCCTGACTAATTGAAGCTACTGTACGTAATTAAAATGGCAAGTGTCGCTTTGCTACCTGCCACAATTTCTTTTTTGCAGGGAAAGGTGGAAAAGGCTTTTAAATTATCAGCCACTTCTTTTTGAACAATAATAAGCAAGTAGAATATAAAATAATAAAAATAAAACAATAAGTTACAAGGAATGCAGCAGCTAGTAAGCTTTATGATTGCAAGAACACCCTTGTTATCCTTCCCAAATCTCAAACACTCTCATCTGGAAGTCTCAAGATGGTCTTTCATTCCTGCGTTTTAATAATGGTTTCTTACATTATTCATAGTTGAGAAATGACATAAATCTTAATTGGCATGTGCTTGGAGATCATTTCAAAAAAACTGTAGTTAAAATGAATAGTAGATTGTCAGCTCTGATGATGTGGCAAGCTGTAATTAATCAAAAATTAAGCATAAGCTTACAAGGTCCTTTTCACAAATTAGAAGCAGAAGGGGGAAAGAGAATAAGGAGTGTACTAACTAGTCTGATTCCCATCAGAATATTCATGACACGGTCCCTGTGAGTCGGGTTTTTAAAAGGGTTGTTTGACATCTCTATAAATAGCATTTTTTTCACAAGCAAATAAAAAAAGCAGAAATAGGTCTGGACTTTTGCCTCCTTTGTATTAAAGTTTGTGTAGACCAATGTGATCTTTGGAACTCCCAAGATATTTTTATCTTTACAAAGATAAGCCATCTTAATTACGTTTAGCATAGTGAAAGATGAATTTAAGCCACTTAAAAATAAGTTTGGATGAACTGAGCTGCGAAGAATTTGCTGGAGAAAGAAAACTCTTGAAGGAAATGAGGATTAAAATTCCCAGATACCATCTAAGAGTGAGATTCCCTATTAGTTCTCAATCCATTCAGTGTGATGGAGGAAGACTGTACACTGTACACTGTACAGTGTTTCTTGGTGACAAGAAGTGCGTGTGCAACTTCCACCCAGCCCAGTTCCTAGGGGAAAAGGTGTTTTTCCAGTATTTGTTCATGGCAAGAGAAGAGGGTCTCATTTTAATCATTTGTAGATAACCTATACTGCTTTCCAATTCAAAGCAGATTTTACAAAGAGATAAGTAATATGCACAGTAATATTACATTGAATCTCCTCCTGTTAACAGAACATTTACCCTTTTCCATTTTTCTTTTGATTTTTTTTCCAACCAAGTGAAACGTTGGAAAGAAATTATGTGAAGGGGATCAGGATTCTGTCTTTCTATCCCATTGGTCTCCTTCTATATCAAGAGGACAACTCTTCAAAAGCAGAACAGGATGAGTGTGGGGGCAGAAGCAGGGAGACCATAAGCTCTAGTCTCACTTTAGCCATGAAAGCCAAAGGAGTGACTTTCTCTGTCAGCCCAATTCACCTCAGAAGATGGTTGATGTGCAGAAAATAGGAGGAAGATGTGTTGAATATGTTCACCGTCTTGGTATTTGTAAAAAGAATAATGGTGGGATACAAATTAAATTGTCAACGCTGCTAACATTGGATGTTCCCGCTCTGACAACTGTTGAAAAAGCAGCCATTTTTCTCTTCTCCTTTACTATGCTTTTTCTTGCTTTCAGAAATCAGGTGCAGCCGGGGGGGGGGGGAGACGGAGTTTGGGATGAAAGCTCTGCTAGCCATAATAATAACAACGCTGCTGTGGGGACCCAATGACAAGCTGATAACATTTTGGTGGGATGAGGAGCTGGGGAGAAAACACGCTTTTAGCTAACTGGGGAATGTGATTTATGACAGTTTATTGGGGGTGGAAATTGCACTTTGCTACTTTGTATCCGGGTGAAGGGAATTTAGTTTTTGGGTTCAACTATGTCAGTGATGGCAAACCTTTTAGAGACCAAGTGCCCAAACTGCAACCCAAAACCCACTTATTTATTGCTGGGTGCTGGGTGGGCGTGGCCCACTGGGTGGGCGTGGCTGTGTTGGTCATGGCAGATTGGTTGGATGTGGCCAAGGTGGGCATGGTCACCTCCATGTTGCTCATGGAGATTGATGCCTGTGGGGGGTGGGCAGGGATGGAGGAGATCCAGAGGGTCATAGACAGGAGGCTCGTCCTGCGGGGTGAGGCAAGGCAGGGTGGGGGTGCCATTGCATGGAGCAAGGCAAGGGCCAGGGCGGCTGCTGCCTGACATTGCCCCCACCCACCCAGAGGCCAGTGAGCGCATGAGGGCCAACATTGTCCCTCAGCAGCCACAGCCTACCGGCCCCTCGACCGACACACTCTGGGGCTCCGCAGCCCACCGCCAGCAGTTCAAAGAAGCCACCTCTGAGCTGGATGGATGGCTGACAGCTGAGGAGGTGATGCAGTGGGTCGTGCCCAGGAAAAGGAGAGCATGCGAGGCCAGGAGGGACGGGATGGAGGGGGGGAGGGAAACCAGCTGTGCCGGGATGCATCCAGCCACGTTGGACCTCCGCAAGTTAGTGGGCGGTTGCTTGAAGAGGGACAGTTGCCATCTCTGGGGCATGGTGAGCGTGCCCACAGAGAGGGCTCTGAGTGCCGCCTCTGGCACGTGTGCCATAGGTTCGCCAACTATGTAGTGCCAATACTGTGTTTTCCGAATAAAATGTTCTTTAAGGAAGATTTTTCCTGGAAGTTCTTTTGATGGGTTTCATCTATCGGAACCATGACATAAATATATGAAAAACAAAATTGTTCAAAAAGTGATCTACTAATAAATGTTTAGCCACACGTTTTGCTGTCTGCATTGCCACCACTGTGCTGTGCTATTAGCGGCTGAAGAAGTGATTGACGCACTAAATGTCATGGCTCAGCTGTGCTTTCAACTGGCTGACAAAATTCCAGAAAATTTAACAATAGGGTTTCACGAGCCAGTATAAGCTGGCTGCAGCACACCACTGGGCACATCCAATTAGAGGCTGTGGAGGGAAAAAAAAAGGAATGAAAAATGTCCAAGGTGCATCACTATGGGAGAGGCAAGTGGCAGTGGCTTGGAGTGATACCAACTGTTCCATTCTAAGCCACTTCCTTCCTGGTCACATGACCCAGACTGGAAAGTATGCAGCCCGCTTTATAGTTCCAGGCCACACATACACATAAACACAGACAAATGCAAGGCAGGGGAGAGGAGAGTACAAACACACACACAAACTCAACACATCCACATCTGTCCTGAATGAAGGAATGGTTTACTGTAGGCCAGCATAAGCAAATTCCAAGTAGAAATGCAATTCTTAAATCCAAGCAGTTTAATAAAAATAAATAAAATGCATTTGTGCATAATGTATAAACATAGACAACTGGATAAACAACCACAGTTAAGATGGGTAATCAACGAAACCAAATAAATATCTAAGCGCTATTTAGACAAAGACTGTGGCATATTGTACATTTAGCAACATTTGGGAAAAAAGAGTCAGATTGATTTGATGCTAACAACTGGAGGTGAGAAGAATCCGAGTGACCAGGATGCTTGACTAAAAATGGAGATAACAACTCCTGCCAAGTGTTAGGATAAAATGAGCAATATGATAGCATTTCAATTCCTCCTACACCACCAGAGCACAGTCTCCACTCAAATGATATGTTCCCATATCTCCCCTTAGTAACAGCTGTTGGGAAGGCATTAAATCTAGACAGAAATAATGCCCTTCTGTATTTGGGGACTTCTATATAGCTGAAGTACTTAGCAGAGTGGAATAGATGAATAGTACAACTCAAAAACACGTTCCTGGGTAAAACTGACAGGTCCATTTGTATCTCTGTTCCATAACCTATTGTTTAAGAGCGGCTAGCTAACACATGTTCATAATCCATCTGGGAGATTGTGGCCCATGAAAAGCCAAGAGATTTTAATTTCTCATGAAGTGCCTGGATCCAGGAAGAATTAAAATTGTCAACCAAGATCACAAGACCTAAATCATTTGGGAGAAAAAACTCTGATTTTAAATAAATGGACTTTGTGGTGCAATAGTGCATTAGAAAATTGCTGGGGCGCTTTGAAGATGGATCCTAAAAATTGGGATTGTACTTTTACAAAGAGAAGGAATTCACCCATAAAGTCCAAATTCAGTTCCAAAGACTACGTGCTTCAGGTACAAACTGTGCTCTTTTAGAGAAATGGAAAAATTGTAGAACTAAGATTAATTTTCATAGTGTTTAGGATAGCATAATCAACATAGGCTTTATGATTAACTGTGATGTGAAAAAAAATACTTAAGTACTTGACTTGTTCTACCAGGGGATTATTTAGTTTATTTAACTTAGAATCCTTAGCAAGCACCATAACCATTGTTTTGGAGTAGTTGATTACAGGCATTTTTTTTCTTGATAGTAATTAAGCATGTAATTCACCTCAAATCAATCTACATCTGTGAAAGCAGTAAACTTCATTTGCATAGAGGAGGATGGAAATGGCTGTTTACTGATTTGGTGGGGAGAACTGGCTTGTTCAATCTGTCTAAAAAGATTAATAAATTGAAAAAAGGTGGGTGGGACAAAATATAAACTTTTTAAATATCTCTTTTGACAGTAGTTTGTAATGTAATGTCCATGCACACACATTACACCGCATTTGGAAAGGTCATAGAATTTGTGGATAAGAAAAAAATGACCTAATCCTTCGAAGAGTACCTTAATTTCTTCTATATTTGGGTCTGGAGACAAGGTTGAAGGAACATCTAAGATTAATAAAAGCTGCATAAAGTGCTGGACAAGCTCCAGCAGAATATTTTTTTCAATTAAACATTGAGGAGTTAGAAAATGATCAAGAAAAGATTGACATTCTCTGAAGCTCACCTACTTCTCAATCATGATGTTTTCAGTTATGATCCAATCCAAAAGTTCATTATACAAATATCTGGCATAAAAAAGTTTATTAACTGCACAGTACTAAATAGGCTGATGGGATGGGAATTGGTGAATCTTTACTTCTCAGGAAGGGGGGAAGTTGAAATCAGAATTGGAACAAAGAGGCTAATAAAACCCACATAATTTAGATTTGGACAGATTCAAACAACCCTTTTCAAACCAACTAGAAATCTCTGTGTGTGTTTGTGTTTGTGTGTGTGTGTGCGCGCACACAAACACACACAGATACTTGGGGCGGCACTAGCGCGAGTGGGGGGGTGAGTGCACGCACACACGGGTGTGCACTGGCCATCCCTTCATGCGTCCTGGTGGCCAAAAGGCCATGGCCCAGTAGTGGGCTGCAGCCCATAGGTCGGGGACCCCTGATCTAATGGAATAACAGAGTAGTACAGTACTTCAGTGTCACTTCTTCACTTGTATGGAAGTGTATGAACCATAATTTTTGCAACTTTTTTTTAAAATTCCATTTATATCCCGCCCTTCTCCGAAGACTCAGATGGCTTGTCAAATTAAGACATCTTGTGTTTCACTGGTACTCGATATTTAATTGATCAATTAAGATCAATTCATTCCAGTTGCATCTTGAGCAAACAATTGAAAGTCAGATATGTTTGTAGACGTTCTTCACTTAGTCATTAGCACTATATCTCGTGGCTGGCTGTTTATTTGGTGGAATCATGAAAGTACGGTAAGCCCTCTGTCTGGCAATGACAGGTACTTGCCTATCTTTGAACTCTTCTGTTGCCAGAAAGAGTTTTTCCATTTTACAGTTGTAGACAAAAGACTGGCCTGCTGGTTGGTAACCATACATTGGGCAGACTTCCTAGAAGTCTAAACTGTAACAGCCCTTACATTATGGAACCAAATCCTGTCTTGCCAGAGCCTTCCGCTTTAGGGTCTCTTCATCCTGGACCAAATGATCCAAATACTGATTAGACACCCCTTCCCTCCAGCCCTCAAGAAAGACCTAGGGTAAAAGGTCCGAAGTCTGCACAATGCAGAGATCTAGACTAGCTGAGAAAATTATAGATTTTGGCAGGAGAGGCAGATGAAGGTATATACAGGTAGCTTAAGGACTGTTCTGTTTCAAATAAAGATGTGAATGCTGATCTGTCTTGAAACAGCCAGAATAAACTCAAATGAAATGGAATAAACAAACTACTTTTATTTCTCATGCTTCCAATGTCAATAACTCACGGTTACAGCACTGGTCCATTCGGAATGCAAGATTGTAATTTGAAGTCCAACTCATTAGGTGAAAAAATGATGATCTTTCCATCCTAAAGACTGCGGAGAGAATAATTGGGTGTACTCTTCCTACTTTAGATCAAATCTATGCCTCCAGGTGTTATAAGAAAGCTGTAGAGATTGTGCAGGATTGCACGCGCCCCGGAAATGATCTCTTTCAGCTTCTGCCTTCTAGAAGGAGGTATAGGGTCATAAAGACCAGGACCAGCCGCTTGAGAAATAGTTTTTATCCAAAAGAGGTTTTGGCTTTGAATGCAGCAGAATGCAGTTTTTGAGAGAACTTCTGTATTTAGTTTTTAGAGTGTTAGAGTGTTTCTACGGGTTAAATGTGTATATGTGGGGTGGGTGGTATGTTGATATGTTTTTTGTTGTTTTTGTTGGGTTTTGTGGGGTTGATGTGGATTTTTCAATTTCGTTGTTCTATATGGGACAATGACAATAAAGATTATCGTATCATATCATATCGTATCCTGTGCAAAGCTACATGATGAAGATGGAGCGAGATCCCCAGCCATGCCAGGGTTCATTCCAGAGAGATAGTACAAAAGACAAAGGCAGGAAGTCCTACCATAAAACTTAAAACTCTACCCACTTAACTAAGTAAGCATGGTACTCACTAAACAGTTAGACTACAATTCCCATAAGGCATCTCTTGAGGAAATAACGTTTAACCCTGTAAATGCTACATGTTCTTACATGCATTGCTGCTAGTATTAACCCTGTAAATGCTGAATACACTAACACAGTTCTTAATTCCTAAACTAGATATAAAATGGAGCAACTGAACATAGACTGGTCCAGCACAAGGACTTTTTGCTGAATAGGTTCCTTGTGGAATATTTAAACCTTCTTTATATGTACCAGACTACTGGAAATAATGTCTTTTGCTCTGACTGCTTTGTCACAGTTATGGTATTCCTGTAGATTCATGGTCTGTTGTTTGATTGTGTTTCTGGAGTTCCCCACCAATTTGGTCTTTAGGTCATCTTTCTGTGACTTCTGCTGCATTGCCTAACGTATATGAAAACTATCACAGTGTTTTCAATTGTTTACTGCTGCTTGGTCTTGGAATCTTGGCTTGTGACCTTACACATTACCTAAGAGCAGATAGATGGGATGACAAAAATGGGCTTTGCAGCTTTCTGCCATACTAGTTGGGTAACTTGTTGGCTTAATTTCTGTTAGAATAATTCTAACATTTTTCCATGAACAGTAAATTTGAATAATATTTTCTTAATTCTAACATTCAATACAGTAGAACCTTAATTTAATAGACTCTCCCATTTATTGGACTTCCAGTTTCAATAGATCACATTTCTTGCCAGCGAAATAATAGGCAAGGCCGTTGCATCTGAAATAATCTGCTCAAGGAAGCTAATTTTATATTAATTTTACCTAATATATAGAAATTTACATCATTTACAGAACATTACATTAATAACTCAAATTTCCACAAATGGTTTGTGATTTAAAGAAATAATCAACATCTCATCCCCCTAATTGTTTCAATAAATTGAGGTTTGACTATACTGCAATTCATTGTGTACCACTTGCATAAGCATTTATATTTTTGCAGTAAATCTCTCTATTTTGTTGAATGGTTAATTCTGGTTAATTCTAACAGGATGATAATATATTTGCATATTTTCATGAATTAAATAGGTAATAATGACAACTGGATGATTTGTGGATAGCTTGCTATTGCATAACATTTCAATAACTATCGCTCTCTTCATATGGCTCATTCTATTTTATAGCTGCCACAATATTGTGGTTGAAGAAATGCAATGGTAACATAATGGTATTTCTCCATGTATGGAATAACAGGCTTGGGAGAATCGGAAGATGGTTTTTAAAGAGTGTTCATTTCAGAGGCTAATTTTAGCTGTCATGCTCTGTGAATGAAGTACAGACACTTAAACTGACTTACGAACCAGGAAATATTTGGGTTCGTGAATGCATAAAGAATACCCAACCATCTCCAATTTTTCCCACTGAAGCTAAAAATAAAAACACCTTAAAATGTGCTAACCTTAAAATAGGCATATCTAATCTTATTGAATACATAGGCAATACTTAAGCTACCAGCCTATCCTAAATAAGGTTTGAGAGGCTGTTTCCATTATAAAACTTTTAATGTTCTGTAAGAACCAAGTTAAAAACATGCTATTTGTGGTAGAACTCATTCTGGTGATGGTGACTAAGATAAGAATAATTGGCACCCGTTTTCTGGTTGAGCTATTAAACACTTATACTAGGAAGTAGAATATTTATTCTTGGATTTTATCCAAAAACACTTCCTTAAAAGATTTCATTTGTTCCGTTTGTTTATTGTTTATACAGCTCAGTAAACATGAATGAGAAGCCTGTTTTCAATACTCTTTTCTTTTAAGTTACATTTTTCCTGGAAAAAAAATTATGTAATCTTGTGTCATTCTCTCCTTCATATTGTTTTTTTTTAAAATATAATATATAATATTTTAATTTTAGACTGCTTGATGCATTCTTGAGCATGATTGTACAAACATTTAATTTTAGATAAACCACATTTCCTTCTTTTTAAAGTTTTCAACAGTGAAAGCTTGTAAGCCGCCCTGAGTCTTCGGAGAAGGGCGGGATATAAATGGAATTAAAATAAATAAAAAACTAGTTTTATTAGGAGACTTAAGTATTTTTGTAGTAAGCAATAAATGATTAGACAATTATTTTAGGCAAGTTCTATGGACGCATAGAAAATTCCAGTTTGAGGGGGTGGTTAAGGTGTCACACTAGAAACTAAGAAACCATGAGTTCTAGTTCTGCATTAGACGTGAAACCATCTGGATGACTTTAAGCCTGTCATTTCTCTGTCAGCTCCAGGAAGTAGCCAATGTCAAGCAATTTTCCAAAAGGTTGCCAAGAAAACTGCAGCACTAGTCCAGGGAGTCTTGAGGAGTCAAACACTGCCCGGAAGGCATAAATAAAGTGATTATATACAGAAGATTAACTTCTCACAATTTTTTGAGGAAAGAAATGCTTATTTATTTTGAAAAATATAATACCATCTAGTTTAATGGTTTTAGAATATGTGGGTCTGAGTTGCTATAGACATTGTGTCCTTAGTATTTGTTCTGAATTAAAAATACAGCATTAGCAAAGCTTTGAAGCAAATTTTGAAAGAGGAGAGCAGCATCTTCCAAGCTACTTAGTAGTATTGTGCAGTAGTCATTCATCCTATGTAATGTTACATATAAGTATATAACCTTGTCATCCCGAATCATTCCACAACAACTTCTTTGTAGAAGGTTATGCACAATTGTCTACCATGATGACCCAGAGAGACGTTTTTTGATTTCCCAGAGTAGGACTGGGAATGCAAGACTGGTTCAAAATCACCCAGTCAGCTTCTATGCATATGGGAAGACCGGACTCCTGGCTCTTCCCACTTCTAATCCAGCATTTTAACCACTGCACCACACTAGCTTTTACGTACATGCACATATTATAAGTGATTGCAAAAAAATTTTTTGTACAGTGCATATTACGTAAAATCTTCCAAGGACACAATTAAAAATACGTTTAACAAAAGGTTGTAACCCAAAATAAAATTCTATATTAATCTTTCCACATGGCTCTTAGGTATTCTTATATTTCTTCTGTTCTTCTTGTAGTGATTATGGAACCAGGCAAGTGATATAATAGCGCTTTTACATATGGGTTTATTTTTTTCTCCTTTAAATGCAATGCCACTACGCATATAAAGATTCGCTTCTTCTGTATTCCCTTAATAGAAGATATTAAAAGAATAATGTTAAAATATTAGATATTAGAAAAATATTTTAATATCTGCAGCATTAACAGATAATTTAAGAGATGTGAAACATTTTGATAGAAAATAATATAGGTATTTCAGAGTCCTTTTCCATTTTTTCCATTTTAGCCTTTTAATTTCATTCTCTTATGTAATCAGTTCTATGGTTAAGGCATACATTGACGCAAGAGCCAATTGTTACATTTTAGTCCTCTGAAACAAGTATGTTGTTAGGGTTAGATATGAACAGCAATGAACATAAGAGCTAGAGAAGACCTGAAACCCGGGGCTGAAATAAAGGAGCCCAACTTGAATGTAATTAACTATCCATCCAATACTATCCAGATTCAAAGAAGGCAGACCAGTCATACTGGAGCTAGCATCATTCCCAGCCACCAATCAATGGGTACTTCCCAAGAAGCATCCAGTCACTAACCAACCCGAGTATTGAAGTTCCACACAGTTCATTATAAGTATCATAAGGCAATCCCTATTTCTGGGCTATCATATCAGGGAAGCCCCACCAAGATGCAGGATGTAAAAGACAAGCAGGAAATGTGATCTGCACATCACTACATTTGAACCTGGAGAGCCCTAGTTAAAAAAATATGCAAGTATTTGAAGACATAGGGATCAATAGTAGCATAGAAAAGGTCTATTATGGGCATGTAGCCTTTTTTGCAGTACTCACGATTCTGCTGGATTTGATATTTCCTATTGCTTGCTGTTATACTTCTCTTTTTTCACACTCTAAACTTTATTGGTTTATTTGTTGTTCTAGACATGTACAAACACAATATGAACACAAGATGCCACCAAGTTGTCTCAAAACCACACTTTAATAACTGAACAAGAGCTCACAGCCTTTTAGAAATTGAACATTGGTTAAATAGCCGTATAACATTTTCTAAAAGAAAATGCACTGAAATTTTAACAGTCCACGAACGTATCAATACACTAATTTATGCCCGATCCCATAGTCTTTGCATCTATCAGATAATATAAGTTAAGGGTAATACCGTAGGGCACTTGCCTTGTTGTCTTGCTGCCGGTTTGAAGGGTGAGATAACAATACATAACACAGTACAGTACATAGTCTTATTGCAACAGACTAGTCATGATTCTATATATTAATGAATGACACTCTGGATATGCCATTCATAGATATCCCACTACTCAGGGCTTTTTTTCTCATAGAACGCTCAGAACGGAGTTCCGGCACCTTTTTCGGATGGAACCTTGCAAGGCGGGTTGTATGACATGTGTGAGTTCCAGCACCTTTTTCTTTTACAAAAAAAGCACTGCCACTACTTAAATCACACTATTTCTATAATGTCTGTATTTCTATAAGGAGGGATTTTGAATAGGATTTTTTTGGAGGTGGGAACCCATTTCATGGCATAAAATTGTGCCCAAAACCAGAAACAGTTGCCTACTCCTGATGGTTAATAGAATCAGGATTTTTTTCCACTGGGATTTGCATTAAGTAGCGAATTTCACACAAGAATATTCTATGCTTACTGTCCTTCTCCTTCTCCTTACTTGTGCATTATGTGTAATTGAGCTGTGGTCAGAATATCTTTGCTTCTTCTCCCATTTATCATTTTAAGAAAACCAGC
This sequence comes from Vipera ursinii, assembly GCF_947247035.1. NCBI lineage: Eukaryota > Metazoa > Chordata > Lepidosauria > Squamata > Viperidae > Vipera > Vipera ursinii. The sequence goes on along the minus strand of NC_139512.1, from coordinate 172,906,166 downwards.
ATTTTTTTTCATTTATGTATTATTTATTTGTCTTGTATTGCCCCAAAATCTGCCAGGATTTCTGGCAGTTGCGAAATAAATATATGTAGCATAAAATGTCCACAGTAATACAAATAAGGTACATAAATAAATAATATCCAAAGCTAAATAAAGCCAACAAGAGAACAAAAACCCAGATGGCTGCTGCTTGTGTCGTAAAAGCTTCCAAAATGTGCAGACTGAGGGAGGCAGCCTGATATCTACCAGGAGGCTATTCCAAAGAGCCGGCCTGCTGCCCAAAAGGAGTGCCTCAAACCGCCTTACTTTGCAGAAATGAAGCACCTTCAACGGCTTCCCAAGGGAACAACTGAGTCAGTTGGGTTAATCCTGGAGAATGCAGTCCTAAAAATATCTAGGTGCCAAGCAATTAATGGTACTATAGGATAAAATCAACACTTTGAAGTGTACCTGAAAGCCTGCTGGAAGCCAATGCAGCACTCTCAGCACAGGTGTAATGTGCCCTTGGCAACATGTAGCAGCTAATAAGCAGACTTCTGCATTTTGAAGCAATTGCAACTTCCAAGCGTTCTTCCAAGACATCCCCACATAAACACATTGTGGTAATCCAGGTGATGAGGTCATTTCTAACTCCAGACACTGTAGGGATTCAACACTGTAGGTACTATCTGAAGATGGGTTTCAGTTCCCTGGACTTACCCAGATCGAATCCGAGTCGGTCACTCTGGTCCCGGTGACTGACCCAGATTGGATCTGGCAACATTATTCTGGAACATGTATATTCATCTTCATGAATATACATGTAAACAGCCTTTACCTGTTCAATGATTAAGAGCCATGAATGAATTCAGGAGGATCCCCAGTTCACAAATCTGCTCCTACAGAGTTAGTGCTTACCCATCTAGAGGCAAAACTGGCCACAAAGCCAGAACATGCAAATAGTAGTTGCATCTTGCTTGGGTTCAACTTTAGCCAATCTCAGTATAATATCTTGGTGCATTGATGTTAGCACGTTTGGAATTGATGGCTGATCTTTCCCTGTGACTTCATCTAAACATTAAATAAGGAGGAAGGACTGTACCCTCAATTTAGTATGCAACTGTTCTTAAAATATTTTAAATTAGGGCTGCTTAATCTTAAACTTTTTGGTACATCAAGCAGTTAAAACGTGGATGATAGTTTAAGTGGTATTACTATAACGTGAGGCATAGTTTTATAGGCTATTTCTGAATTTTGCTATGATATCTATTACAGAGGGCACTATCACCTCTCAAAATAAAGTACAATAACTTTCTGTCTCTAAAATAAAAAGAGAAAAGGGCTACTAACTAGATTCTAAATGTAGTCAATCAGATCTTATGTACAATATGTTAAAATCCACCATGGACTGTGTTAGATCCTTAGATTACAATGTTGATTTTTACATATGCTTTAAGTGTGTGTGTGTGTATGCCACCCATCTTACTCTAGGGTAACTATATATATAGGGTAACTCTATATATGTTAGCTACCCAGAGTTACCCTAGAGTAAGGCAAATAAATAAATAAAAACAGTGCTTCCACTTTCCACAAATCTCATCAAGCAATGGCTTAATCCATATTCAATCATTGCACAGTTGTACAGTATATAAGGCTTGCTATCCTCACACCAATGATTACTGCCTGAGGATCTCTTGCCATGCACACTGTAATTATAAATCTATACTTGGTGATCATTTTGTTCTATTCTTATACCAGAGATCAAATATTTTCCATAGAGTAAATTTGGAAAGTAAACATAAAGGTTAAATTGATCATACTTAATGTTGCCTAAAAACTAGTATCTCCCACCACAGGGAAGATGTTAACATGTCTATAGGTATCATTAAGAATTTGTCACATCCTCAAACTCTCAAGATAAATTTCTAAAGGTCAGACAACTTATAGATTCTTTTTGGTCATTTTTAAAGGATTTGTTTCTTAGCAAACGGAACGTGACATTTTAATATACCGGTAATCTCCCCATACCACACTGTGAGGTCTGTTTGCTTTGTTCCATGTTGTCATCCTGGAAGAATAATTAAACTGACCTCTCAGCTAAATGTAATCTATATTTACAGCACTGGGCAGTAAATGGTAAGCAATCTAAGCGATATTTTTAAACTTAAGAAAGACCTAATCAACATTATGTTGATTAAAATATTGGTCCATTTTTGAGAAAAAAGCTGGGCACATTAAAAATCACAGGCCTTTTCCTTAATGTTCTCCAAGTTGTTTATGTAAATTAATCCGAGTAGAAATTTGTTTCTTAAACCAAAAAATGGACTGCTCCAAAAATTACTTTGTTTGCTGATACTGACTGCCAATTAGGTGTGTGTGTGTGGGAGGGGTGGCATCTTTTTCTGCTCTGTTCTTAAATTATGCAGCTTTCTCCCGCTGTAGTAAATCATTCATACGTCTGCATTAGTGAATAAGAAATACATTATTAGTAACAAAAGCTTTAGTGCAGTGGATATGAAACATTTTGCAGTAAAGTCATATATATTTTTTCAGTTTTAATACTATATACATAAGGAATGGTAGGAAACAAAATGATCCTACCAGAAGGAATTTGCGTTGAGAGACAGCAGACAGCCATAATACTTTCTACTTATGACTTCTGAATTAAACATGTTTTTTTCCCCTTTTCCTGTCTAGTGTTTTCCCGCAAGTGCAGGTTCCACTTTTTTCCAGATTAACTGAGTGTTGATCCATTCGTTGCGACAGCAGTTGATTCACTGCAGGGGTGTCAAACTCAATTTCATTGAGGGCCACATCAGCATTGCGGTTGCCCTCAAGGGGCCGGGTGGGTATGGCCAGGGTAGGCGTGGCCTACTGGGTGGGCGTGGCTAGAGTGCATATGGCCTACTGGGTGGGCGTGGCCAGCTCTACATCGTTCGCATCAAGGGTGTCTATGGGGGCCTGGGCAGGAGTGGGACAGATCTCAGGGTCTCTGGCAGAAGGAGGGTCTCTGGGCCAGGGCCAAGGCAGTGGGGACCGTTCCCTCACTGTTTCCAGGATGGCTTCGCGGGCCGCATGAAACCACTTCGCGGGCCGGATCCGGCCCCCGGGCCTTGTGTTTGACATGTCTGATTCACTGGCTTGTTACCCGAGCCTGATATGGTGGACTGAGAAGGAATGAGATTGGCCCAAAATCACCCAGTCACTTTTCATGTTTAAGGCTGAACTACAACTCACGGTCTCCTGGTTTCTAGCTTGGTCCCTTGACCACTAGACCAAACTGACTCTTATTCCTAAATATAAAATAAATATACATGCTAAATCTGCTCTTGTAAGTTTTAATGCAAAGGAATATGAATTTTGTAATACCTATATCTTAAAATGTCTATAATTTTTCTTGTTTACCTTGACTTTGAGATTTTGTTTCAGACATATTACTAAGATTCCAAGAGCCTAAGCTGCTTGGGTGGGGCAGTATAGAAATGAAATGAAACATATAATGAAGAAAATAATATGAAATGAAATGAAACATAAGGAAGAAAATAATAAAAGATAAACTAATGCTCAGCATGCCTAGGCTAATTAAAATTTGACGTTCCTTCTCCATTCAGCACCTTATTCAACTTTTTAAAAGAGTTCCCATGAATGTCATTCTAGAACAATTGCTTTTGGGGTTCAGCTAGGAAGTGCAGCTCTAGTAACATCAGTCTTAAAGTGCAGCTGCTGGAAGGAAAAAAAACCCTACTTTTTCTTTGAAACTGAGTGAATGCAAATCAAGTCTGACACTGATTTAAAATTATGATGACATCCCTTTTCCAAGAGCATGCTTTGAGGCTGGAGGAGCAGCACTCCATGATTCTATTATTTCAATTAACTGTGGAAATGATTTTCTCTCCTCTTTCTTTTTTCCAGGAGAGAAATAGTATCTTGATACTTATGAATATGTATCTTTTAAATTTGCAGGAATGATATCTTATTTGTTCTGCCATAATAACTGAGACTTTGAAATGGGGGACGGGGAAGTGAATAGGCTAAAATTCAAGGAGGTTAAGACTATTTTAATATTGTCTCTTATTTAGACGATGTTTTTGCAAATACTATCAAATATATCCTTCCTTAATGCTGTTTAAATTGTTTACAGTGTGCTTTCTTTTAGTAAATTAATTCCAAGGCCTTCTAAGGATACACATTTGGGAATATGAGCTATTTCATATATCATTATAATGGGTACATAAGCACATTTCATAATCAAAACATACACAGCAGAAACGCTGCTTTCTGGGCTTCAGAGAGTATATTGGCAGTAAAAAAAAAGTGAAACGCTGTCAATCACCTGAATTAATGAAGTAATGGAGTACTTCATAGTTCAAATGGGAAAGGATTTTCTAACGAAACTAAATGCAGAACTGAACTAGTGCATCATAATATGAAAATGTTTGGGGAAGAAACTAACTGTAGCATAATATTTTTTGTTAAAATGAGGAGGAATTGTCACTGGTAAATTTAGTTGCACTGTAAACTGGGAAACCTGGTAGAATAACTTGCACATATAAATCTATTATTATTAATGGCTACTTTTTGTGGGTCAAATCTAGACCTAAAAGACAAAATATACTGAAAATAAGTTTTGCTGAGTTCAGTAACCTATTGGACTGGCTTTTACATCTAAAAATTATATATTTGTATAAATTCTTTCTTGTTCCTAGAATGAAACAATAAAAAGTACAAAGAAAAGTAAAAACATAAAAGAAAAATATGCAAATAAGTTACTTCCAAACTTCATTATAAATATAAGCAAATTTAGTGACTCTTCACTCCCTCTAAGGTTACAATCTCTTCATATTCCATCCCTTACCTACAGGCAAATTCATAAACATTTTATCTGTACATTCCTTAATTATAGAAAAGGTAGCCTTTTGATTTTTTCTTCTACCTAGAATTTTTAGTCCCTTCTAGTGTCCAGTTTTTAAAATAAAATTGTTTGTTGTATTATGTCTTGCAAAAACCGAAACAGTTCTATCTCCTACAATACGTTTTTTGTTCTTTTATAATTAATTCCAAAATCTTATTATAAGGGTTTCTACATTTCAAATTTATCTGGACTCTTAGTCCACTTATAACATTTAAAATCAAAATCTTATTTTGCTTATTACTATTTATTTTAAATTCTTAAACTTATTAAAATTTTATTTTATTCAGGACTGAAGGCAAACTTATTTTTCATTTTCAAACGCCATTTTGAAGATCTTTAATAGCTTAAAAAGTATTTAATAGGCAATATCGGAAAGTGATTAGAAAATGACTGAACTTAGTGTCCTTTAAAACACACTAAGCACAGTTTCAAGCAAGATGGCTATTGCCATCATCTCCATTACTCACACCTTCAGTAGACTGCTATCCAGTTCATCTCTGTCAGGTTTGGTGGCAGCAGTGCCTCAGCTAGAAAGTCTATACAGAGATTGGTAAGGACAGCCAAGAAGATCATAGGAAGCTCACTTCCTGGTATTCAGGATGCTGCTTATAAGCACTATGTGCTTAGAGCTCAAAGCATTGTTAAAGACCCCACACACCCACTTTATGGTCTGTTTCTGTTGCTCCCCTCTGGGAGGAGGTTTCAAAGTATTTCTAGCAGGACTACCCGATTCTGTAATAGCTTTGTTCCCTATGCCATCCGTCTGGTAAACTCACAAGATTTATTTTTCTCGCCATGCACACATATACATAACCCGAACTAGACTGTTGTTTCTCTGTGTCTTATAATATATGTGGGTATATACTTATTTATTTATTTAATGTGTATGTAGTTATATTGGAGGTGGTGACTCTTTGAGAGCTGTATGCAATGAAATTTCATTTTAATGTATGCCGATTAGTGTACATTCAAAGTGACAGTAAAGTTATTATTTTATTATCCTATTCTATTCAGTAGTGGATGCATTATGGTCTATTAAAGAAGAGAAGTAAGTTAGGTTTTATGATCATTGATTAACATTAGTCAGTTTCAGGAATTATCACAGAAAATGTGTACAGGTAGTCCTCAGTTTAGCAATGGTTCAAAATTCTGAAAGACCTATATGGGGGGATACTAATGACTTGGATTTGAAGTTACAATGGTCATGCTTCCCCACGGTCACACGACTGAACTTTGGGGACTTAGTAACTGGGCTGCATTTACCATTTTACAACAGTTATGCCAAAACCCAGCATTTACTTCTGGTTTTTGGCAAAACCATGCCCATAGGGAATCATTGTTTCACTTAATGATCATAGCAGAAACTTAATGACTGTAGTGGTTGCTTAGCAACCACAGAAGTCACTAGTGACCTGTTTTACAACCATCATGGGTTATGACCATGATGGGCAGTCTCCATTATGGTCAGTCATAACTTGAGGACTACCTGTACTAGATTTATTCATCGTGTTTAACCTGAAAACAATCATTGAAAATATGATTGATTGCCTCAAAATTAAATAGGGCAGTGATGATTAACTATTAAATCTAAAAAGCTGGAGAGACAACTTCAAAGACACACTATAACAACTTCAATTAACAATGGTTGAGGCCACCGGAAGAGCAAGAGCCAGAGCCAGAACTTTGTATGTGCCTCAATACCTGAAGAGGTAAAAGTGGAAGTAGAGAAGAAGAGAAGAAGAATGTAAAATGCAAAAATGTTCTAAATAACATTGGTATTCATAGGTCACATTATACTGAGTGGAAGAATTTTAGAAAACATTTATATAGAGTTCATAGCCTCCTAAATCTCACATCAAATTAACCATTTTCAAAGCCTGCTGAAGCAGATTGTAGCCATTTGAATATACTGTATTTTTCTGTGTATAAGACACTATTTTTTCCTGCAAACACCCTGTTCAAAAATCAGGTGCATCTTATACAACTGTAGCATCTTATTCACGAAAAAATAACGGTAACTTCCACAGCCCAGGGCATGCCTGTGGGGGTTCTTTACATGCCACTGCCATGCCGCCTGGTGGAGGAAGATATCACTGGCCTGAGATGCCGCCTGGATGAGGAGAAAGCCAGCCCGAGATGCTGCCTGGTGCTGGAGGATCACGCTGCCCCAAGGATGCCGCCGGTCCCACTGAAGCCGCCTTCTATGACTTGTTTTTCACGGCCGCAGCTCGGGTTGAAGCTTCAAGAGGCCCCAGGAAGCCACTTCAGTACAGTGATTGACGGCTGAGGGGGTGGGCGGGACTAAGCCTGCAGAGCGCCATCTGATTGGAGGAAGTCGCCTCCCTTGTGTGATGGCATGGCCACTTGTTTTACTGCCACTAAAGATGTGGTTTGTTTAATATTTAAAATGTTGATGTCAAGGCTGCTAACATCAAATGTTATTGCTTGACAAGAGATGAAGAAGTAGCTATTTCATATGTTAAACTTGTGTATTGCTTTAAGACTTGTGTATTGTTTTAGTTTAAAATTGGTGGGAGGGAAGAGTAGGAATGCACTTTGAAGGCCATTTGTCTCTCTAAAGAAGATAAGAATTTGGCGGTTCTAACGGAAGGGAAGCTGATTCTTTAAATTAATTGGAGAATATGATTAATGACAAAATTAGAAAGGTGGAGAATTGTGTCTTAATATATTGTGCAAGGGTTGGAGATTTCAGATTCCAGCTTCCTTTGAGCAAGCATTTGCCAGTGTATTAGGCTAATAAAGGACTTTTAAGGTAAACAATGCCTCAGAGTCACTTGAAAAGCCCATACGTCGGAAACTTGACAGTTGATTTCTGAATTTTTGTTTAGAAAATTGGGGGCCATCTTAAACAAGGGTGTGTCTTATAGATGGAAAAATACGGTAAAACTTCCAGCAATTATTGCCTTTCAGTCTTTGTATGTTTCTACAGGTGGTCCCCGAATTACAAATGCAACTGGGACTGGGATTGCTGTTGCTAAGTGATGTGCTTGTAAAGTGCAACATCACATGACTACATTGTTTAGCATTGACAATCCAGGTAGTCCCAGTTGTTGTTGTCGTCGTAACCCAAGATACATGGGTTGTTAAATGGGAAGCAGAGGGAGTTGTAGGTAAAGAGTGTGGGGCTGCCACAAGGGTTGGTGGGGAGGTCTTGGGTTGGCCCAGCCCAGGGCATGTGCAAGTTAAGGGAGGGGCTGTTCTATGTAGTGTGAACTCGGAAATGCTGGGGAAACGGAGTGCAGAGTGCATGAGTGTCTGTATGCAAGAGCAGGGAGACCAAGGAAAGATGCAGGGTGCATATGATCACAGGGAGACCATGGAAAGAGAGCACAGGGTATGTTTGTGTGTGAGAGAGAGGGAGAGAGAGGGAGAGAGAGAGAGAGAGATTGCAGAGAAGCCATAAAAGGAGGGCATGGCCTACATGCAATCACGAGGAGGCCATGGAAAGAGGTTGTGAGATGTGTGCATGATTTCCTGCTATGATAGCTTCTTTGGACAGTCTAAACTTATCAACATCCTCATTTTTAGATTTTATGGCCACCTTCATAAGTGTGCTGAATTTAGCAGGAAACCACATTTTCTTTGAATTATAATTAAAAATAGTAGCAACCTAAACTGGAATAAGAATTTCATTTCTTGTCTTTAATTTATGTCACATTTCTGGTAAGATACCGATGAGAAAAAGATGCTCTCTTCTTTTGTCCTTGATAATTTAACAGTGGCAGTGCAATTAGCAAAAAGACAAATGATACTAAGCGCCCAAATGCAGTGTTTTTTTCCTGACCCCTGCAGTGAGCTTGCCTCTAGAGGATTGGAAGCTTTATATAAATGTGTAACCATAGAACATAGTGCCCTTTTTATGTTTTCATTTTCTTAAATTAGAGGAACCCGTAATTTGAAGGTTTAAAGGAATTAGATATTATCATGAAGGCTGTCTAATAAACAGCTTTCTTATATCTGGTTTGGGTAATCTATAGACAAATGTGGATCAAAACTGTTGTGTATTAGGTTTTGGGAAACAGCTATTCACATGTTTGAACTCTGACAGTCCTGGTGGGAGTTTTAGTGGCGGGATCGTTAAGTTCAATCTGATTGGCTGTACGAAAGTATATAAGCTTGCTTGTATGCCCTAACCCCTCAGTACAGATAATGACTGCTAATAAAACATTAGTTTGTTTGTACTCATCTGCCTGGTGTCTTCTCTATGCGTGGGAACCCAATACTTAACAAAAACCTTCAGGAAGTTTACACTTTAGCAGCTGATTAATAAAGGTCTGATATGCTTTGCTGTAATATATGCTTCTATTGTTGTTAGGATTTTTGGTATATAATGTGTAGATTATGTGTAGATAATCTATACATTATATACCATGGCAATCTTAACATTGAGTTTATAACTACCAACTATTCTTTTAACAAAGCTCCAGGATATTGTCTAGTATTGCAAGCTGTAGACAGACAGACAGATATTGATGAGGAAGACTTTTGGTGGATACCAAAAAGACTTCCTCTGGAGAGATCAGTGACCATAGAAACCACACTGGAGGTTGTTGCCTAAGAGCATGCAAAATGCAATTAGTGCAACATTGCTGAAGTGTTGGAATTGCATTTTTAATTTGATTTCCATGGTTCTGTCCTCAGCTCTATAATAATAATAATAATAATAATAATAATAATAATAATAATAATAATAATAATAATAATAATAATAATAATTTTATTTGTATACCGCCCTTCTCCTGAAGGACTCAGGGCGGTGAACAGGGCAATAAATACTAAAATACAAAAGTACAAAAATTAAGTAAAGATTAAAAAAAGTGCCCAGTACCTTACAACAATAAGTTAAAATACGGTAAAACAGTAATAAAACCCAAACCCATCAGGCCAGGCCGGCTTGTTCAAACAAGTAGGTCTTTAGATCCCGTCGGAAGGAGCGAAGGTCGGGCGCCATCCGGAGCTCAACCGGTAAACGGTTCCACAAATCCGGCACACCCACAGAGAAGGACCTCCCCCTGGGGGCCACCAGACGACATTCTCTGACCGGTGGCACCCTGAGGAGACCCTCTCTGTGGGAGCGCACTGGACGGAGGGAAGTTGATGCCGGCAGCAGGTGCTCCCTAAGGTACTCCGGACCCATGCCATGTAGGGCTTTAAAGGTCATTACCAGCACCTTGAATCTCACCCGGAAGACAACTGGAAGCCAATGCAGCTCACGGAGCAAAGGTGTAACATGGGAGTATCGGGAGACTCCCAACACAACTCTCGCGGCTGCATTCTGTACCAGTTGTACCAGTGGTCCTCAAGGGCAGCCCCATGTAGAGAGCGTTGCAGTAGTCTAAACGAGAGGTCACGAGCGCATGAGTGACCGTACGCAAGGCATCCCGGTCTAGATAGGGCCGCAACTGGCGCACCAGGTGAACCTGGGCGAAGGCCCCCCTAGTCCCAGTTACTATATGATCTTCTAAAGAAAGCTGTAAATCTAGGAGGACTCCCAAGTTGCAAGCCCTATCTACGGGGGGTAATAATTCACCCCCCCATAGAAAGGGATGGAATTTTCTGAATATCCCAAGATGCCGATACGCACAGCCACTCAGTCTTGTCAGGGTTGAGTCGAAGCCTGTTCCTCCCCATCCAGACCCGAACCGCCTCCAGGCAACGGGACATCACGTTGAGGACATCACTGGGGTGGTTTGGGGTTGAAATAAAAAGCTGGGTATCATCTCCCAACTCCAAAACCACGAATGATCTCACCCAGCGGTTTCATGTAGATGTTGAACAGGAGAGGTGAGAGGACCGACCCCTGAGGAACTCCACAAACGAGAGGCCTTGAGGTCGACCTCTGCCCCCCTGCCAACACCGACTGCGAACATCCCAGGAGATAGGAGGAGAACCACTGAAGAACCGTGCCTCCCACTCCCAATCCCCTGAGACGCCGCAGCAGGATACCATGGTCGATGGTATAGAAAGCCGCTGAGAGGTCTAATAGGACTAGGACAGAGGAATATCCCCTGTCCTGAGCCCTCCAAAGATCATTCACCAGAGCGACCAATGCCGTCTCCATGCTGTACCCGGGCCTGAAGCCCGATTGGTATGGGTCTAGATAATCCGCTTCATCCAGAACCAGAGGAAGCTGATGCGCCACCACACTCTCAACAACCTTCGCAAGAAAGTGAAGGTTGGAGACCGGATGAAAGTTGTTTAACACAGCTGGGTCCAAGGCAGGCTTCTTGAGGAGAGGTCTCACCACCGCCTCCTTCAAGACGGCGGGGAAACTACCCTCATTCAAAGATGCATATATAACCGCCTGGAACCAGCCTCGTGTCCCCTCCCGAGCCGCATAAGCCAGCCAGGAAGGGCACGGGTCCAATAAGCACGTGGTGGAGCTCAGCCTCCCCATAATCCTGTCCACTTCCTCCGGAGTCACAGGATCGAACTCCTCCCAGGTGACATTGACAAGACCACCCATGTCCTGATCGTCAGACTCTGCCCAGTTGGAGTCCAAACCAGTCTGAATCCAAGCGATTTTGTCCGACAGATGTTGGCTAAACTCCTCAGCACAACCCTGCAAGGGTTCCTCTCTCACCTCCTGATTAAGGAGGGAGCGGGTCACCCTAAACAGGGCGGCCGGGCAATTATCTGCAGACGCGATGAGGGTAGCGAAGTGATTAGACCTTGCCACCCTTATCACCGTGAGATAAGACCTAATACAGGTTCTTAGTATCAATCGGTCGGATTCAGACCGGCTGGATCTCCAACAGCTCTCTAGGCCCCATCTCCGACGCTTCATCTCCCGGAGCTCCGCGGAAAACCATGGAGCCCACTGGGATCTGCACCAGGTCAGGGGCCGCAAGGGTACAACTCGGTCAAGAGCCTCCGTGGCTGCCCTTTCCCAGGCTTCCCCTAAGGCATCTGCCAAGCTGTGAGCAAAGGAGGCAGGTGGGGACCCCAGCGCTGCCTGGAACCTCTCAGGGTCCATTAAGCGCCTGGGGCGGAACCATCTGGTTCAACACGCCCATGGCGGGGAGTGGCAAAACGGAAGACCAGCTGCAGGATATGATGATCGGTCCATGACAGGCGTAACAATTGGGAAACCCCCACCAAGATCATCTAACCACCGTCCAGATAGAAAAACCAAATCAAGGGTGTGGCCCCCTACATGAGTTGGTCCATGAATTACTTGCGTCAGGTCCATGGCCGTCATGGAAGCCATGAACTCCCGAGCTAACTCAGATGATCCTCCCAGGGATGGTAGATTGAAGTCACCCAAAACCATAAGTTTGGGGAACTCAATCACCAGCCCCGAGAGGATATTGAGAAGCTCAGGCAGGGCTGCTGCTGCACGACTAGGCGAAAGGTACAACAGCAGCAAGCCCAACTGCGCCCTAGGACCACATCTCAGGAGGAGAGACTCACACCTGACTATCTGGAGAACGGTGGCCTCCTGCGGACACAAGGTCTCCCTCATAACTACCGCCCCTCCCCCACCCCTAACCTGAGCCCGAGGCCGGTGCAGCACCCGGAAACCTGGTGGGCAAAGATCAACCAGAGGAATACCCCCCTCTGGGCCCAACCAGGTCTTCGTGATGCAAGCCAGGTCCGCCTGCTCACCCTCAACCAGATTCCGGATGAGAGGAGCCTTGTTGACAACGGACCTGGCATTCAAGTACACCAGCCGGAGCTCAGGTGGCTGCACATCCTCGCTCCCAGAACCTCAGGGCGAAAACAGAGGGTCGGAGCGCCTCACCGCTTGGAGATAGCGGAGATGCACTCCCGAATGTCGATACGGCCCTCTGTTCGTACACCTGCTGCCATTCCCTAACGTCGTGGGAATAGGTAATCCCACGACCCGCTCCAGAGCTCCGGAGGCAACCGACCCCCGCCCCTCCCCACATGATCAATCCCGAACCTGGTCTGAACAACGGTTGGTGGACTCCCCCCCATTTCCAACCAACCACGAAATCCCACCCCCCTCCCTAATGGTCATATTCCTCATCTGTCCTTAGAGAATCCTCATACTGATAGTTTTGCTGCCAGAATATATATCTGCATTTATTTTTAACCAATCAGTTTTAAGACTGGATTGGGTTTTCTTCCTTCTTCAAAATGGACCTTTTAGCTTCATGAAATCTCTAAATTACAGACTTTGCTCAATAACGGGTGCCATGCTTTGATAGACTGTTCTGGGTTTAATGCTCATTAGTTTGACTCTAGAAGAGCATTACCTGCTTCAAGGTATCTATAGTTGCACCAGCTAAATGCCATAACTACCTACATGAGACTTAACTATTATCAAGATACACAGAACCAGGAGAAACCTAGTTTCTATATATTTACAGTCTAGTCTATAACTAGACTGTAAATTTAGCAGGTTGGAGAGACTGTGAGCTGTGAGTGACATACATCTTGGCTGAAGGAAAAGCAGGGACTTATTATTGCCAAGTGGAATAATATGGCACATAAAACCCATTGCTATAGCTTAGGTTGATACACAAAGAATAACAATATCTGTCATTTTATTATTGTGTGGAAGCCTGCTAAGAAAGACAATTTTGAAACCTGAATTTTACTATTTTCTTTGGACAAACAGATGCAGCAATGCTTAAACTTTTGCAAGCCCTTTTGAATTTTCAATATTAACCTAAAATATCACCTAAAATATGGTTTGTTCTCCACACAAGTCCTAACTAGATAAAGAAAACCAATTAAGCAAATGAGTCAAACTGGTTCATTGATTATTTTTTTAAGAAAATGATCCAAAAACTACACATTTGTGTGTGGCAAATGTTTGTGAACCTCTTGGTTTATCAATTCATTTGAAGGAAAATTAAAGCCACGTATTTCAATTAATGGGATGATAATCAAGTATGAGTGTAGGCAGGCCTTTTTTGTCATAGAATGCCCAGAACGGAGTTCCAGCACCTTTTTTGGATGGAACCTTGTAGGGTAGGCAAGAGGGGTTGTATGACATGTGTGAGTTCTGGCACTTTTTTTTTTTTTACAAAAAAAGCACTGAGTGTGGGTGGTCTTTCCTTATTTAAAAGATGGAATTCTGCATGTTCACTATCAAAGTCTGAAACAGATATGTGGAAGTGCGTCATGGCTCAAATAAAGGAGATTTTTGAGGCCATCCAAAAAACAGTTATTAATGCTCACCAGATTGAAAATGGTTTCAAAACTATTTCCAAAGAGTTTGGACTCCACTAGTCAGGGAATTCTAGTGAATCAGGGAGGTGTCTGCCTGAGCTGCTTCAGAATATTAACTTGTTTCTCAGAGTTTAAAAATGTTTCAGCCCTTTTTCCTTAGGCAATGTTTCTGGTAAATTTCTATCAAGGTTATCCTCCTTACTCTCCAGATATGGGGTGTCTTCTGAACAAACCCTGTACAATTTATCAATCTGTGTATTTTTTTCTCATGATCTATAATTTACAGTTTTCAGAATTCAAAAACCATGTGTAATTTTGGGTGTCTCTGAAGTCTATTGGGAGGCCCACCTGTGTCTGCAGTTCTCAAAGGCAAAACTAGTACGCTTTAATAGTTGGTTATTGAGTCTCACACTATATCTCAAGAGCAATACGCCAAAACATTTTATCCTTCAGTGAGAATTAGGTATGTCTGTGCCAGCAGTAGCAATCTGTGAATTGATAGAAAAAATGGACAAGCCAGTCGTGCAAATATTTTTGCACTCACTACCTTGGAGGAACATTGTCCATGGGGTCGCGATGGGTCGGACACGACTTCGCAGCTAACAACAACAACAACCTTAAATGACATAACATAACAAAATTCACTGGGTTGTTCAAGAAAGTAAGTCAGGCAGAGTAAGATAAAGCAAATGCATAAGCTATTAGCTGTCTTAATGGCAAATGTGATATTCATTCCAAGATAAAATTGGCAGAGGTTTCTTTCCGATGCTTGCAGTATGAAAGGTAATATTAAAGCTACCTTTGCCATCTTTCATGGATGCTAGATAGTTTAGAAGACAGCCAGCAAATCTTATTAGCAGACTCTTAATTAGGTTGTGCTGGGAAACTTGGTTGAGTTATCAGATATTGCATATGTAATTTAGACTATAAAATCTGTCATAATACTTGTAAATCACATTTTACCCAGCCTGTTTTTATTGTGTCACACTTTTCCATATAAAGGCTTTAAAATATTGTCCCTAATCTTAAAGAAAAAAGACATCAGCCCAGACAATTTTTGCATGCATCTTCTCATTATCTACTGTGTTGTTCCTGAATTTAAATTAGGTTGCCATGCATAGCAAGCTAATGCAAAGATTCTAAGAAGCAGGTCTGGAATGTATTAAGTTAAAAATAGGACTACTGTATCTGGGCTGCAAAAATTCAGATAATTGGCAGGGATAGCAACAAATGAAAATTAAATCTTTGCTTCCATCAAGTGGTTCTCTGGATTTTTGCCATTGTAATATAAATAGCCTTTGAGAAAAGCGAGTTTAATTTGCAGGAAAAATAAAATATGCAAAATGCTAACATAAAGTATCCTGGAAAACACCAACTGTTTGATCTGAACAACATGTATTGTCAGTGGCGTAGCGTGGGGGGTGCAGGGGGGGCCGGCTGCACCGGGTGCAACATCTGGGGGGGCGCGCTCGCACTGAGCTGCTCAGGGAGCCCCAAGGGCTGCACAGAGTTGGCTTGGCTCCGCTCTTGAGCTGCTCTTTCTTGCAAAGCGAAATGAGTCCGGCAGGTGAGATGGGCGGCCACATAAACTGAATAAAATAAATAGAAGCGGCCAACTCTCGGCCCAGGCTCAGGCCAACCGCAAGCGCCCTGCAGGCGCCCCGGCAGGCTTGGCCGAGCGAAGACGGACCCGCCGGCCGGCCGGCCTAGCTTCGTGCGCATGCGTGGCTTTATTTAGCAGGGCTCACATGCGAGCTTGAATGCAGCGGCTCTTGCAGGTCGGAGCCCCGCCCAGCTGCCCTCGAGAGGGACCCGGAAGCATCCCGCATGCGCGCGACTCTTCTTGGAAAGTCTACGCCGCTGCGGGGCGCGTCTTTTCGGCGGTGCTGTGACGTCACCGCCCGCCCGCCCCTCTGTTTCCGCTTCCGGTTGCCTTGCCCCGGGTGCTGACAACCCACGCTACGCCACTGTGTATCTATCTCGATTCCTTAACTTCAAGGGAGGAAACATAGGGACAGTGTTTAATCACGAGTACTCAAACCCAGCTCTGCATGGCTAGATCATCCTATCTGAAGCTTTTTTTCCCCTCCTTTTTTAATGAATGCGATTACTGAAACCAAATGCTCAGATAAAGACTCAAGTTGTTCTTCTTATTTTATTGACATAAGGAGAATGTACTTTCACGTTAAAAAAAAAGGTTGACCAAACCAACTTCAACTTTTTGCTTGATATCATTGGTTTGGCTTGAGCTGGAAGCACTTCCCCCTTGTTTTTAGACAACCCCATTGTCAGTTATTGGAATCCTGTTTTTAAAGGCTAGGCTAATATCATGCCATGACATTTGAAAGAATTTGAGATGGGAAATGCTTTCCATTCCCAGCAACTAATTGTACAACTTCTGGGATGTTAAAATATTGATTATATACAACATGTGATTAAAAAAAGTTTTTCCTTGTGAGTCTCAGAAGAGCTTGTGCTTGAATCAGTTTATGCTGTTATTGCAAATGGCTCTTGTCTAGAATAAGTGTTTCTTTCCACAATGCCACAATGGATTGATGATATTTACAAAGGATACAAATTGATTCTCTTATTTGCCTTACCTTTCCTCCGTTTTGTTTGTATGTGTCTTATGATTTGGTTTGTGTGTGTGTGTGTGTGTGTGTGTGTGTGTTTGTTTGTTTGTTTGTGTGTATCTCCAAATAATAAGTCAGTCAACTTCATATTCTGGGTCGTTCTGAAGTTCTTACACATGACTTCCCAATACAGATAGTCCTTGACTTACAACCAATAATTGCTTTGAACAGCAACTGTTCAAAGTTAAAACATATCCTGCCCAAAAGGTACTTATGACCCAGTTCCAAATTCTGATGGCTCACTCCCCCTGCAGTCACATGACTGTGATTTATAATGTTTTTGCTGAAAACTGGCATTTACTTCAGCAAAAATGTCCCATAGCAATCAGTGGGTTCACTTAATGACCGCAGTATTCACTAAATAACCAGTTAAGATTCACTTAACCGTTTCAAATTTTTTTGTAAAATCAGCTCAGTCACATGGGTGACCTGCTTTACAACCGTTATAACTTACAACTGAGTAGGCTCCATTTTGATTGTAAGCCGAGGACTACATTTTTGAGCAAACCAGAGAAATACCATTATTTATTTGTTTGTTTGTTTTTCACCCTGTATATGTACCCCAATTAATAGACTCTGGGTGGTATGCAAAATATAAACTGAACAAAACTCTACCCACATCTACATTTAAAAACAGACCAATAGCATTTGGCAAAATACTTATAAGGTAAAAGTCTCCTTTGGGCTAGGTACTCTTTCCATTGACCACATCTTAGATTCTCCATGTAGTGTTTTGGCAAGAGTGGAAAAACACTGCCACCTCCTTCTTCTATGATGTTTTAAAGAGCCATGGTGACATAGTGGTAAGAATGAGTTTTGCAGGCTAATTCTGCCAACTGCCAGCAGTTCAATTTTCACTGGTGCAAGGTTAACTCAGCCTTCCATCCTTCCGAGGTTGGTAAAATGACCCGGATTGTTGGGGGCAGCATGCTGACTCTGTAAACCACTTAGAGAGGGCTGTACTAGGGCTGTAAAGCAATGTGAAGCGATATATAAGTCTAAGTGCTATTGCTATTGTGTTTTTTTCATTCTCCCAGTCTAGCTTACCGCCCTGGCACTGCCAAGTGGTCTCCCACTGAAGCTCAGCTTCTGAGCCCAAAGGTGGTTTGTCAGGTGCTGCACTGCTGAGGTACTTTGCTTGGTTATGTGAAAATGAAAAATGAAGATAACCAAGATGCTTGTGTTCATCATTTGCCCAATAAAACTGAGGATGCAGTTATCTGAATACGCCAGTGCATTGAGTGAAAGATGGGAAATGATGTGTGAAGAAAGGTTGGTATTTCTGACTTTTTAAAACCTATTTATGGTGACATTTATTACATCGTAAGTAAGCTTAGTTGCCTCATAAATAGAGCCATTATGATCAGCTCTCAGGTTGTGGGATCATTAAGGGTTTTCCCTGAGTTGCTAAATTTGAGACACATATTCTAAACTGTATCCTCAGTATACTAGAATTATTGAACTTTATCCAAGTTTAACCATCTGATCTAGTAAATGGAGTGGAGTAATATAATTGTGCAGGCTCTGAGCTAAAAAGCACCATGGCGAATTTTCTAAGTATTTACCAGCATTTAAAAGCAAGCCTGTAAAGTGACTCACCCTCAACACCCTCAGAAGCTCATTTCTGAGTAAAAGATGTGAGTAAAATGGAGGAGAAGGTGTTCAATTCCAAAACAAGCACTCAGTTTTAATCCATGTTTAAATAATTAAAACTTAATTAAGGTTTAAATGTATGGTAGTTCTCTTATAGGGACATGGTGGCTCAGTGAGTTAGGATGCTGAGCTTGTCGATCAGAAGGTTGGCACTTTGGCAGGTCGAATCCCGAGTGCCGCGTAGCAGAGTGAGCGCCTGTTACTTGTCCCAGCTTCTGCCAACCTAGCAGTTCGAAAGCATGTAAAAATGCAAGTAGAAAAATAGGGACCACTACAATGGGAAGGTAACAGCGTTCCGTGCGCCTTTGGCGTCTAGTCATGCCAGCCACATGACCACGGAGACGTCCTTGGACAAGCGCTGGCTCTTCGGCTTTGAAACGGAGATGAGCACCGGCCCCTAGAGTTGGAAATGACTAGCACGCATGTGCGGGGGAACCTTTACCTTTACGTTTACCTAGTTCTCTTATGTGAGAGAATGAACATCAATGAAAATATTAATAGCCAGTTATCTGTGCTTTTATATTTTTATCTGTTAAAACCAGTGGTACGGGTACCACCCGTGGTACATTGGCCCCTGGCAGGTGGTATGCAGCCATTCTAGAAAAGTGGTAGTGAGGGAGGTGAATGAGCTGAACCAGTGGCAGCACCGCACAAGCCTGAGCGAGAGACAGCTGGAGCTGCAGGGCTGTCAGGGCTCATCGGAAGCACCAGGATTGGTGCTTCTTCGGGGCTGTTAGGGCGCAGCGGAAGTGCCAGGATCAGCACCAGGCTCCAGCTGGAGCTCGGCACTGATCCTGGCACTTCTGAGCCCAGAAGAAGCACCGATCAGCTGGAATGTTGCAGCATCTCCAGGGTCTTGTGATTTACATTCAGATGCTTGGCAACTGATTCATATTTATGACGGTCACAGTGTCCCAGGGTCATGTGAAGTGACCAAAACCTGTTGCAACCACCGAGCAGGGGGGGGAATAAAAACCAAAGACACCCCACCCCACCCCCGCTGCCAATCCTCAACAGAAATGCTCACAACAATGAAACCCTCAGACAGGAGGAAGAGCGCCACCAGGCAGGCAGGTGTCTTGCTTGGCTGTGGCTTGAGGGGCACTTTTTTCAGTGCCATTGTAACTTTGATCAGACACTAAGCGAACTGTTGTAAGTCGAGGACTACCTGTACTTCCACTTTTTTCCTTTTTTTTTTGGTCATCAAATTTTTGACACCTTGCTAGGTGACTGGTGGTACTCAGATGTTGCCGTATCCTAAAAGTGGTAAGTGGTACAATGGGTGAAAAGATTGAAAAGCCCTGTGTTAACTTACATCTGCACATTGCTTATGCTGACAAATTTTTGGTGTTTGCCATCTGGATGGAATATTGAGAAAGAAACTCGCTCCAAACAGGCATGTTGTGGGACACGGTTTTATACTCTCTCCTTGTTTATTCAACTTACACACTGAATAGATATTGAGGGAAGCTGTATTGGAAGATGATGAACATGATTTTAAAACTGGAGAGAGAAAAACCAATGACCTGTGCCATGGTGATAGCTCTACTCTGATTGATGCACATATAAATGATTAGCAATGAAAATTAAGAAGCATGTGAAAATACAAGACTATATATAACTAAATATAAAGAAGATCAGACTAATGACTAATGAGTGAGTTTGGTGTAATGGTTATGGTGCTGGAATAGAAAACAGGAGGCTGTGACTTCTAGTCCTACCTTAGGTATGAAAGTTATCTGGGTGACACTCTCTTAGCCTAATCTATCTCACAGGATTGTTGTTGTGGAGATAACAGGAGGTGGAAGGTTTGCTAGACAAGTTTGCTGCATTGAATTACCGTACTTATAAAGCAAAAAAGCAGGATAAAATTCTAATCAACAAATCAATAATTGCAGAACAGTAACTAGCCTTAGAACTAACAAATTCCTGAATGATAAATAGCTTTCGCCTTTTAAGATTAATGATTAACAGCAAAGGAACAAGCAGTAAAAAAAACACTGTAGACTGTCAGTAAAGTTAGCAGTGAAGTCCTTGGAAAATAATTCAGTGGCTGACATGTGTGTAAACATATAAAGATCAGAATTGTGCATGCAGTGATTTTCCGTGTGGCACTCTATTGAAGTGAATGTTGGATTTTGAAAAAAGCAGGATAGGAAGAGTATTGACACTTTTAAAGTTTGGCATTGGAGAAGACTCCTGAGAATGACATTAATTACCAAAAAATCCATAAATGAATAGATCACCTTAACCTAGAGTCCTCACTGTAGGCACAAATCACCTGGCTCAAATCTTTGTATTTTGGACACATTAGGCAAATCTCTAACTCACTACAGAAGCCTATGATGTTTGCTGCTGGGAAAAGTGGAAGGAAAGAGAAGAAAAATAACCATTAGTACAGGGGTGTCAAACTGCCGGCCCGTGGGCCGGATATGTCATGCCGAAACCGCGCCCAGCCAGTTGCCAGCAATGGGAAAAAAGTCGTGATACATCGTGACACGTCACGTGACGTTGCGAGTTTGACACCCCTGCATTAGTATGTGGACTTGATTACAACAGCAATGCATTGACAGAAGACCTGAAGGGCCAAGTTGGGGATATTCCTTTCCGAAGAAGCTGTGTTTATGTGTTGCTAAGAGCCAGCAAGGAATTTTCATCAGTCAAATGTGCTAATTAGGATTTGATTGTTAGGCTTTTACTTGATTTTTAAATTGTGTAAATTTGGCTAAAGAAATAAAAGCGCACTTTAAAATGTATGCATATTACAAGAAAAAAAATTGGGATGCATTATTAAGGATAAAATATGCTTTAGGGACATTTGAATATTTATGTATATTCATGCAGATGTCTGTGTGGAAACAGAGCAGAAAACATTATGGAAAAATATTCAAAAGTAGTAGATTCAAAATAGTCTGATTCATCCCCACCAAATTGAATTGCATTACAGACTTAGTTAATAATGATCATTTTAACTGGGACTAAATTTGGTTTATTGGGCAGTTCTGTTGGCATTTTATTTTGGGCTGCCTTAAGAATCAGAATTTTGTATAGTTTTGTATAGTTACAGTTTTTATATATGAACATTGGAAATCACTATACAAAATTCTGATTCTATAATGGGTATAAAAATATGTACTTTGGCCAATTGTGATCCGAGCAACAGCAAGGCTTATATTTTAATGTTTCATAACAGCAATGGGAATAATAAAATATTCTGAAATTTTTAGATGTGATGTTAAACTGTGTGAATGAACTTTTTCATTGCTACTTTTAGTACTTTTTAATTCATACAGCATTTTAGAATAGCATAGAATAGCATAGCATAGACAAAACTAGAATAGAATAGAATAGAATAGAATAGAATAGAATAGAATAGAATAGAATAATCTTTATTGTCACTGTGAAGGTACTCTAATTGGCATATATTAAAATGAAATTTTGTTCCATACAGCTCTCAAAGCATTTTCAAAAAGCAATTCTAATAAAAGAATTTTATTGGTATGACTGTTAATTTGCAGGACTTGTAATGGGGGATACTGTATAATTGAAGGCAATTATATTTGAGATGCAGTGCTCATCAAACAAAATTAGGGTGGAGCAGGGGTAGAAATGGCAATTAGGTCTTTGTAAAATGTTTGCTTCTCCCTGATTATTATTTACTAAGTGTCTCTGCTTTTGGGGAATAAAATAATATGTTTTTCTGCTAAATTAATTCCTGTTAATATTTCAAGCCCATTGCATAATTTTATTTTGAAATATTTTACAGCAACAGTGATGTTCCTGAATATGAAAGTTGCATGTTTATTCCTGATGTCATGATCAATATAAAAAGCTCAGATTATTTTTTTAAAAACTTGACCTAGTTCCTTTCTTGAAACAAGAAATAAAGTACCGTAATAAACAAGAACTATGGCAGAATAGAGATGGGTGACTTTCCTTTCCTCTTGGTCTCCTCTATTTTCTAGAGTCTGAGCTGATTTGACAGTCATAAACAGTGGTGCTGGCAAGATTGAATAAGCCTAGTCTCTACGTCCTTCTGGTCCACATCACCATGTGTCCCACTCATTGTTCTGTGTTACTAATGTAAACATGACATCTGTGTTCTCTTCTCTCCTCAGCTGTTTCCCATCAGATTCTTGCTCTCTCTCCTCAAGTGGGGAAACACAATCCTAATTTTCTCACTTGTAGTCATTCTAGATTATTTTATTTTCACTTGTCTGATTACAAAACTGAGGCTGAAAAATAAGATTATATATTATAGGATATGGGAGTACTGAACAGATTAGCATGTTATGTAGCCTTAAGCAATGAGGCTATGTTTGTTACTATGTTTTGTTTCCTCATCACATTCTAAAATCTAATTTTTAATAATGAAAATGTTTTTAAAAATAAGCATTTTCTTAAGCATTACTCTTAAATTGTCAAGCATTGTTCTGGCTTGATGTGTTTTAGTTAGAATGCTTAGGGAGGCTACAACTCCTTAATTCTTGGATGAAATTATCTGGGAAAAATCCAGGTCTTGCTCCTGTTGGATTATTAACCAGTGTTTTCAAAATGACTGTCCTCCATGGTCTCTAGGCAATTGATCCTCACACAGGTGGTGGTAGAAGAGGTCGATCTGACTGCATTGCCACCCTGCTCCTCTGTGGGCTCCACCCCGCTGCCTCCTCTCTTGCTAGGCCCAGTGAGCTCCCTTCCGTGGAGAAGGGGCCCTACTGCACTCACTGAGTGGATCACAGGACTGTGCTGTTGCCCAGTGCGTAAATCCCAGGCCAGGAGCATGTGGGAAATGATCACGAAGTTCAGCTGGAGTTGGTGGTGGAGGGCGGCAGGGGTAGGTGGCATAATGCAGGGGATTGGGGAGACAGGCAGGTGGGAGAAGTAGACAGAGATGCAGTTTGTGCAGAGCACGAGAATGTGGCCACCGGATGCTGTGCTAATCATAATTGTGGGCCAATTGCCAAGTGCTCAGATTTTGATCATGTGTCTGCAGGACTCTTCAACAGTCAGAAAGGCTAGGAACAGTCATAACTACTGTTCGTTCAGGGCAGTTGTTATTTTGAATGGCTCCTGAATGAATGGTAGTAATGGGGTAGTAGCCTATAAAATGTAAATTGAATTCACTAGGGATGAGTTCCTTAAGAAATATAGATGATACAAGAAGTAAAAGAGTCAAGAATGAATGGATGATGTTTGAATAGGTGTGATGATGAAAGTATTTCAGATGGCTTGGTCATACACAGAAAATGGCTAAAAATTAAATGACAACAAAAATACATGGTAAGACTGAGGAAGTCATGGTTGTATTTTGAACTGATAACTTATTGAAAGAACCAGGAGCACTGTATGAAGGAATGCAAGGATATGCTAGAAGTGAAGATGTTGCAAGGATAGAAAAATATGGAGAGGTATCATGAATATTACTAATACAGAGAATATTTCCTTAGTTTTTCTTTTGTCTCCTACCTTTTACTTCTCATTGTTTTCTGTGCTTTGTATAATTTATGCCAGAAGTGCATGGAATGATGGATAACCTGCCCCTGCCTGGATGTTGCTGGATTGCAGTTTCCACTTTCCTAGCATAGCTAGATAGAAATATAGTCAAGTAACAGGTAGCTGTCATAAAGGAGTAGGATGAAAAGAGTTTCAGATGACACGTAAGACACCAAGAGCTGTCCCCATTTGACAGGATGCCACTTTTTTACACAGATTAATATACGCTTTGTAATCAGCTGGGAAGACTCCCAAATCAAACACCCTGCTATAGCTACCTAATACTTCTATTTTCCAAGGAAGAGTTTGTAGCCCAGAGGCAATTTCTGGAAATATAGATGAGGGACATTTGCACCTTGTTTCCTATTAAAATACCTTTTGACTTCCCAGTTTTATTTTATTTTATTTTATTTTATTTTATTTTATTTTATTTTATTTATTTTAATTCCATTTATATCCTGCCCTTCTCCAAAGACTCAGGGCGGCTTACAAGCTTAGCAGTAGCCTTCATTCTATGTATATGCCTGCTTATTAGGGCTTTCGCGCCCCCCCCCCCAAGTGGCATTATTACAAAGTCAGCTTAATTGCCCCCAACAATCTGGGTCCTCATTTTACCTACCTCGGAAGGATGGAAGGCTGAGTCAACCTTGAGCCTGGTGGGATGCGAACCTGCACTAATTGCAGGCAGCTGGTGTTACTTAAGGAGGCATTAGCCCACTGCTCCACCAAGGCTAGTAGGACCTGATGCACCAGTTAGGACCTGATGCACCAGCAAATTCTCAAATCTTTTACTGTATTATTGGAAGTTGTTTAAAAAATTCCTAATCCACTATTTATTTTTACAGATAATCGAAGATATAATACTTTACTCGTAATTTGAAATAAAAAGTTAGAATATGCTGTTTAACAAATTAACGGTCTTATTTTTAAAGAATGTTAAATAGGTTTCTTATGTATGTGAAATAAGACTAATTCATCAAAGGATTATTTTCAGGTTTATTGAATTTCAGTGCATTTTAAGACTTGAATGTAAAATTATTTATGCTGCAAATATATTTGAAGAAAGGTTGTATCATATGATTTATCCTTTTTTGATTGAACACAGGTATTCACATTATTATGAATTTGATTTTAGATAGAGAAATATGGTTTAAATATGTTAAATATGTTGTTGTAAGCCGCCCTGAGTCCTTCGGGAGATAGGGCGGCATATAAGTCCCAAAAATAAATAAATAAATAAATAAATACTGCTATATTGAATTGTATATGAAAAACTTGTGATTTATGAAGAAAATTGGAATTACTGAGCATGGAAAATAGGTCAGAATTATTTGCTGGAAAAATACTGCTATTCCAGATTTCAAGTCCCTGCATTCAACCTCTGTCTTTGAATAAAAGAGACACACAGTGTAGATATAAATATACAGTCTTCTATATTGTGATTGTTTCTTTCTTATTTTAATAAAAATAAAGAGCAAGCCAGTTTCAATTTCTAAAAAAATAAAACTATACATTAAAAATGTAAACTATCAAGTGCGAGAGAGATCCTGGTGAATAAAAAAAAGATGTTTATAGATGCATTTTATAGGCACACCACATTTAGGGAATGTCCTTTTTTCATCTTGAGGCATATTTCTTCATTTTTATTTTTACAAATATACTTACACACATTCTCCAGCATTATGCATTAGCTATCGCAAATATCTCTGTTAGAATGAACACACATTGTAGTAGTGGCAGGCCAAAGGTGAATCAAATTTAAAATCAGGAAAAATTCTACCAAATTATTTTACCATAGAAAACAGAAAGATATTCTCTGGCATTAAATATAAAATAATAATGAATTAAATACCTAACAATTACATGCCTTTAATATCATCTTAAGGTAACTTGTTTTATCTCATAGCATGGCCAGTCCTGACTGTTAATGACTTTAATTCAAACCAGTACACTTGCTGCTGTCCATAACAATAGTATCTCATCTCATTGTGAGATAATTAACTAGTTAAAGAAACAAAAGCTTCCCAGTGAGAGTTTTATAAATTAGCTAAATCTGTATTGTGAACTTATTTGTTTATGAAAGGAAGGTTTTAGGTATTTTAAGATGAAAATAGTTTTCAATTTTTTTTATTCTTCTTTCTTTATTCATCTTTTAGCATTCTTAACCAAATTTAAAAATTTAGTCTGATGTGAGAATTTGTTCCTAATGTTTGCGCTTTGTTCTTTACAGATTTGTAAGTGAAACAGTTTCTCTATAAACAAAGATCAGGATGACCAGTTCTGCCAGAGAACATCTGCTTTTTGCGCGACGGCGTAATCCACAATTGCGTTATACTTTGAGTCCAGAGAACCTCCAAAGCCTTGCATCTCAGGGCACTGTGGCTGAGAACGTGAACTTGCAGCGTGCCAACAGTGACACTGATCTGGTGACTTCCGAGAGCCGCTCTAGTTTGACTGCAAGCATGTATGAATACACTCTAGGACAATCTCAGAACCTCATCATTTTCTGGGACATTAAAGAAGAAGTGGATCCCACAGACTGGATTGGGCTATACCATATTGGTAAGTAATGGGGTTTTCTCTTTCCCATGTAGCTAATATTTACTTTCCTTATAAATAGAAAAATTCAGCATCCATGAATTACAAGTCAGTCCAGTAAAATTAGTTCAATACTCAGGAAACAAATGTTAACACTAAAGGAAATCAAAGGAACAATATATACCAGAAGTCCCCAACATTTTGGGCCCCAGGGACCAGTTCCGTGGAAAAAGGTTTTTCCGTGGACCAGAGGGGGCGTGGTTTTGTGTGCTGCCTGCATCTTGCAGATGGGGCTTTGCTTGTTTGTGCGGACTGGTTGCTGGCATGCTGCGGCCTGGTAGCGGTCCACGGACCGGGGGTTGGGGACCCCTGATGTATACAATCTAAAAGAGATTTGGATAGAACTGCATGCATATACTGTACATCTGTAGTAATTTAAAACAGGTGTTAACCTGGAACTATCAGTTAAATAAGGGCAAGATAGAATAACCAGAACCCACTCTAGTTCATTAACTGCCTTCCAGAGGCCATCCTGTTAGCCCAAAGTGGAAAGGAGAAAGGGAGCTGAATCCAGAGTTAAGTGCAAAGTCCTTGAAGGCCCAACTGGAACTTAGGGTTCCAACCAAATCCCTGTTCGGAACGATATTAAGAATGAACTAGATTAGAGGGAGAAATAAAGGCAAATTTAATACTGGGAAATTTCTGACCGGAGGACTTTAAACATATCTGCCAATACTTAGTTTAAACTGGATTCTTGCTTAAATAGGAAGCTGATACTGAGACATGAGAATCGTGTGGAAGTATGTGAACAACCCAAATGGCAATCTTCTGGACTGAGATCTGAGGATGCAGAACAGAACAGGGAACGCCTGTGAGGAGACAATTATAATATTCTAGATGAGAGACAATCGGAGACCATATGCTGCAATCTCCCTTGTCAGAAACTCCCAGATCCTATTCATCAAGTGAAAGTTAGCTTTTTAGCTGTAAAATCAGTAAATGGGCAGGAGGTCAGCTGATCTACAATGAAGGAGTTAATTTTCTTGAACTGTTCTCAGTAATTTTCATTAGCAATGAATGAGTTTGTTTTGCCTCTTTTCATACTGTATAAAACAAGATGTCCCGTTTTAACTACCTTGCACAATCTTTAATTTGATAGCATTTGGGGAAAGAGTACTGAATTAATTTCAAAATCTCTGGAATGCTTTTTCCACTTTCCAGCTTGAAGCTTTAACCACTACACCAAACTGGTTCTCCATTTGTTGATAAAGTAGCACAAAGAAATAGGATGATAATTTTTCTATATGAACTATTTTTTGCCATATTTAATTGTATAACTTTGCACCATTGTGATGTTTTTCCTTGAGATTGTCTATTTGTTGCCTTTTTTCAAGCTTGCTTAAAATTGGATGTATTATTCTCAGGGAAATAAATCCCACAGCTGAGTGATCCTTTGATATAACTACTAATGTATTTTGTATTTTAGGTTATTTCTAGCTTAATGTAATAGGTAACGCATGTGAGTTGAAATATCTCTAGTTTGGAATGAACCGATACATAGTCATCATAGCCAACAGTTTTTTTAAGGTGGTGTAAAAGTACAATATGACACCACGTTGCACAGCGCATGGACATTCTTTGAAGAATTTGACCTGCTATCAAATTAAGTCATTCCTTTCTTTTCTTTCTGCAAGTGGCATAGATTACATGCACTTTAGATTTTATGCAGTTTGTCTTAAGCATAAGAAGGATCTTTGGTCTGCTGCCAGAGTAAGGCAGCACTTCAGTTACACTTTTTCCCCTTCAAATATTGGATAGCTGTTTGAAGGAGAAGCATTTAGAGGAAGGAAAGTACTATCTTTGTAGAAGATTAAAATAAAGTCTAAACCTCCCCCCACCCCCAATTTATTTCTGTCTTCCTGACTGGATAGGCATTGATATTAAACATATTTTTATCATTTCGTGAAAGAGATTTATTTGAAGTGACTGGAATTGTTTAAAATAAGTTGTCTCTCTGTAGGAAAGTGAATTTAAAGTTTCCAGTTAATTGTATGAACATTAGTATGTGTCCCTGGTTAAGTACAGTAAATTTGATTCATTCTAAGAGATTTTTTAAAATGTTTATTGCTGTGTTACATTATTAATATAAATTGATTTGTTTTTCACTAGTATATCCAATCACTATGGAAATAATTGAATGATTGATTGATTGGTTATGTGCCATTCACTAAGTGTCAGTACTTAGCAATCATATAGATAGATTTTCCCTCAGCACTATAGCCTTCTGCAGAGAGTTAGGTGTCCAAAGTAGGAAAATTTGAGCCTGGTCACAATTCTTTTATTAAGTATGTCAATTAAAATCTCTAATAACTAATTGTTCAAAGTAACACAAGGTGACTTATAGAATGGAAAGCTGCTCATATTAACAGTCACACTGTATTTGTAATTAATATTAAGTATTTGATTAGTCATACAGAGTATAAAATAGTTTGGACATAAGTTTGCTTAGACTATTTTGAAGCTGGAAATGAAATTCTTATGTCTCATGTGACTGATAAAATAGTAAAAACTCTAGATTTATTTTTTTAACCAAAATCTGGAAACCAACCAACCAACCTTCCTTCCTTCCTTCCTTCCTTCCTTCCTTCCTTCCTTAAGCAAAAATCTTAACCACCTTGCTATTTCAGTAGTTCTGGTAGGGATTGGAAACATTTGAATGCTTTCTGGATTTTTAAAAGGCACTTGTGCCTGGATATATCTGTATTTTGATAACCTTGTGGGTCTTTTTTATATAGCTATTTGTTTGTAATTTAACAACTTTTTGTGTATGTACAGATTATGCATACACACTCACACACTTATAAAAGTATATCTGTCCAGGAAGACCTGCCCACAAGAAGAAAAACAATTGTTTTCCTGAAACAGAAAGGTGGGAACTATAGTAGGTGGATAATTGTTCAGTGGAAGGCTGTAGTTATCTGTAGACCAGATCGAATACCTTCAAACTTCTGTAAAAAAACGTCTTGGTCTGAGCACAATTTTCTTAGACCATCTTGGAGTCAAGCTGGCACGTGCATTGGACAAGAGCATCTTAAATGTAAGTTGATTAAATGTAAATTAAATCTAAGTACATACCGTAATCTGTAGGGCAACCAAAGGACTGACATAATTTGCAGGTGATATTCAGGATAGTAATGTTCCAAAAGGATTTTTTTTCAACAGAAGAAACGTTAAGTCAAGTAGCAAATGCAATTCAGTTTAAATAAGTCTAAAGTGATGCAGTTGGAGCAAACAAACAACCTGACTCCATTTCTACACAGATGGGTTTTGTAACAAGGAAAATGTTGTGGATTTATTTTGGGCAGCTCAGTGGAGAAGATTAGTAAGCATTCAGCAGGTTTTTTGCCCTTGCAGAACTGGGGTGGGCGTGGCCTTTGCGTGACTCATCCGGCCTGCCGGCCCCCAGTTTGACACTTCGTCTTATGAGAAAAAGAAACAAAGGGAGAAATAAGGTGTCTACAATTATGCTTATAGAAAGGACTCTTTTAACAATCAATCAATCAATCAATCAATCAGAATAGAGCTGGAAGGAACCTTGGAGGTCTTCTAGTCCAACCCCCTGATCCAGCAGGACACCCCATACTATTTCAGACAGGTGGCTTTCCAGTCTCTTCTTAAAAACCTCCAGTGATGGAGCATTCACCAATTCTGGAGGCAGGTTGTTCCACTGGTTAATTGTCCTCACCGTTAGGAAGTTTTTCTTTAGTTCTAGGTTGCTTCTCTCCTTGATTAGTTTCCATCCATTGCTTCTTGTCTTGCCTTCTGGTGCTTTGTGGTGCATTATGATTGGCAGTAAGTTAGGAAGGTGTTAAAAAGAGATTGGGTAAATTCAGGGAGGACAGGTCAATTGAGGATCATTTGTTTTGAAATTCAGTGTTATTTTCAGGTAGGGAGTATTATTGTAAGAGAATATCAGTGGGAGAGAGGGATCTCTTTGTCTCCTGCCTGCGAGGACATCTGAAGCATCTGTGATCAACAAATCACTGGGCTAACGTGGACCTTGGTCTGATCAGGGTTATATCTATATTTTTATGCTCTTTTCAGGTTTATTTATGGATTACTCAGTACTATTATATTGTTGTGGATTAAAATTGGAGAGAACTGTAGGTTCAGCAGCACGTCTTATCAGCAGTCAGCTCTATTTTTTTTTTTAAAAAAAATCAGACATGATGGCATACTGAAAATTTGCAAAAAAGGCTGGAAAGCAACTAGATTTTTACCAGTGTGATATGATGCATCTGATGCTTTTCCAGAAGCTCTTTATGATTAAACTGACTTGCTGTATTTCTAATCTGGTACAATATGATGTTTGCAGGTGTGAGTCACTTTTTATGAAGTGGTGCTTCTAGCTTTTTTTCTTCCAGTGGGAACATTACCTTAATTGGATTTGGTGAGAACTCTCTGAAATAGAAAGAGATGAGGCAAAACTAATTGTTCTTCTTTCCCCAGCTTCCCTACTCCTTCCCTTCCGTGCTGCATTGAAGGAGTAGAGAGAATTGGAAGGCTAGGAGGAGCACGAAGTGGACGACTATTGCCCCTTCATAGCATAATCCACACTTTTGGTATCTCATTGAGAATGGGAAGTAATCCTTGACATATTGAATGCATTTTGCATTCCCATTTGTTCATTATAAATATATTGGATGCATTTTGCAGTTTTGAGAGCACATTCTGGAGATGCTGACAATAATACATAATAGAAGTTATAGGTTTTAAAAATATGGCACATCTGGCCATCTTGTGAGACTGCTTAGCAAAATTATATTTTAATGTTTTCTATGTTTTTGCATTCCCCAGTGTGGGGTTTGACTTTATTTGTTTTCTTGTGTGTTTTTTTAAATTATATATTTTGTGTGTTTGTTTAAACTACTTGTATGCCATTTAATAACAGAGTTGGAAGGGACCTTGGAGGTCTTCTAGTCCAGAGGTCCCCAACCTTTAGGGCACCAGGGACTGGCTCCATAGAGCAGAGGTGTCACTCAATTTCATTGAGGGCCACATCAGCATTGCGGTTGCCCTCAAGGGGCCTGGTGGGTGTGGCCTGGGTGGGTGTGGCTAAAGTGCGTATGGCCTACTGGGTGGGCATGGCCAGCTCTACATCATTGGCATCAAGGGTGCCTATGGGGGCCTGGTCAGGAGTGGGACAGATCTGAGGGTCTCTGGCAGAAGGAGGGTCTCTGGGCCAGGGCCAAGGCAGTGGGGGCCATTCCCTCACTGTTTCCAAGATGGCTTCGC
This sequence comes from Vipera ursinii, assembly GCF_947247035.1. Lineage (NCBI taxonomy): Eukaryota > Metazoa > Chordata > Lepidosauria > Squamata > Viperidae > Vipera > Vipera ursinii. The sequence continues at coordinate 172,874,501 of NC_139512.1, read as the reverse complement.
GGGCCACATGAAACCACTTCGCGGGCCGCATCCGGCCCCCGGGCCTTGTGTTTGACATGTATGCCATAGAGGAAGGTTTTTTGGTGGACCGGAGAGTGCATGGTTTTGTGTGCTTCCTGCATCCCACGGATGGGGATTTGATTGTTTGTGCGGATTGGTTGCTGGCATGCAGCAGCCTGGTACCAGTCCACAGACCAGGGGTTGGGGACCCCTGTTCTAGTCAAACCACCTGCTTAAATAGGAAACCCTGTATCATTTTCAGACAAATTTTGTCCTATATCTTCTTAAAAACATCTGTTGTTGGAGCACTGAAAACCTCTGGAGGCAAGTCATTCCACTGATTAATTGTTCTAACTGTCAGGAAATTTCTCCTTAGTTCTAGGTTGCTTCTCTCCTTGACTAGTTTCCATCCGTTGCTTCTTGTCCTGCTTTCAGGTCCTTTGGAGAATAGCTTGGCTCCCTCTTCTTTGTGGCAGCTCTTGAGATATTGGAACACTGCTATCATGTCACCCTTCGTCCTTCTCTTCATTAAACTAGACGTACCCAATTTCTGCAACCGTTCTTCACATGTTTTATTTTTCATTAGGCAGCCATACTTACTAAACAACAACCCTGAATTGTAGCCCCATTATTTAAAAAAAAATGCCCTAATGATCTGTGTCAAAGTATTTACTGAACTACAGGTTTTGCTTGAAGCACATCACTCCTTCATCGCATGCCACCTTCTCATTTGCCATTTTAAAAAAAAAAGGGTGGGGAGAGTCCTGCAGAATCTAAGGTATTCATGAATATAATGTTAGACTTCCAGAACATGCCATAGTTCTTCAAAATATTGTGGGAATGATAGTTTTATTTACTGACTGAGTAGGTTTTGCTATTTATACCATTTTGGAAAGGCTGTAATGGAATCATTTACTATGTGTGTCCCCTACAGATATGTCATTATTAGGCACTGCAGATAAAAAAATAAGAAAAATATACTTTAATATTTGGGTTCCCTATGTATTTTATAGGCTAACTGGCAGTACATTTTTGTGGGTATTTTCTGTGAAATGAGAGCAGCAAAGAGGGGGTCACTGGTGTAAAATGGGTGGCCCTCCAATGGGTAGGAACTGCATTGTTCAGTGTTTGGGAGTAGTTTTCTGAGACTTATTATCTGGAATTCAGAGGACTAAGCTACCCCAAGAGCAGGCTACTTACAAAGCAGGTGGCCACCAATGCCTTTTCTTGTGGCCGCATAACCCCTTACATAACTCCTTTCATATCAGCAAATAGCTGCAGTTTCCCAACATTAAGTGGGAAATATAAAAACCATAACATCATACATGAGAACACCCCCCCCATCTTTTCCCCTTATTGGGGAAAAATAATATTGCATGCAAATCATAGTCCTATTTGTAGCTTCACAAGATACTCTAAATATATACAGTGAATTACAAGATTTGCCTGCTATGGAGCTTGACATTTTTAGCATTTTTCTTTTGTGCCATATCACAAAAATCTCTTATCTCTTTAAGGAAGCGGGCCTGGCCTGATGGGATGGGGTGGGTTTGTTATTATGACTTTAATTTTAAATTTGTACTATTTGTACTATGGGCATTGTTTAATCATGTTTTAATAATTTTAACTTTTGTATTTGTTTTTTACGTATTGCCCTGTTAACCGCCCTGAGTCTCTTGAGAGAAGGGCGGTATATAAATTAAATAAATAAATAAATAAATAAATAAATAAAAAATAATTTGAAACTGAGTTTGGAGGAAAATATTTTCATTGAGTGTCCCAGGACTGCTTCTGTCTGTCCTTTTCTTTCTGTGGGGAGAGGGCAACTACCTTAAGGTAAAATTCAGAAACCTGGTGGCCTCTAAATGTGTGGAAACTGTAATTCCCAGACTGCCTAGTCCACAGGTCTGCAACCTGCGGCTCCGGAGCCACATGAAGCTCTTTCAGCCGTCTCCTGCGGCTCCCAGTCCTCTGCCATGTGCAGTCCAAAAAAAAAAAGTGGGACTAAAAAAGTTCAACCAATCAATTCAAATATGCAGGGTAGGTGCATATCTCGCCTTGGCTCCACTCTTCAGTCAAACCCTGTTCTGCGCATGCGCTCATATACGCACATGTGCATACATTTTTTGCGGCTCCCAGTTTTTCCTTTTGTGAGGGAACCGGTTCCGAGTGGCTCTTTCACTGTTTCAGGTTGCTGACCCCTGGCCTAGTCAGTGTGGCAAAGTAAAAAAAAAAAAAGAAAAGAAACATACAAGGTAAAATATTTCAATTCTGGCCAAAAATAAAGTGCTTTGAAATTAGTCAGAATTTTGCCTGTGATGTGGTGGTTTCTTTTTTTAATTAAGCTTCAGAAAAGTAGATATACAGTACACCCCATTTCTTTATTTAATGAAAAAAAATACATCCAAGTTAGTATATTTCATTTTATACTTTTCTGTATTGTAGGTGGTTTTTTTATGATTGGGGAAGGTTAAATATGAGAATTTAGTAGTTCTTTTTTCAGCTTCCTTTAATATCTGTAGATTTGAATGTGTCTACAAGCGTTCTTCCCTTGAAACTGACAAATGTTACCTTGGCAATGAGAGTTGTTATAGGATTGCTTACTTTCTACTATGTATTGTGCCATTATATTTCCAATATAATTTTAGGGTAAAGTGCATTTTAATAAGATCAAGAAACACCTCCCTTTTCCTAAAAAAAAACAAGGGGTGGGGAGAGAGAGAGACAGACAGACAGAGGCTGAGACTGCAGTGCCATTAGCAGGAGGAAAACTAAATCAAGTCAAATAGTAAACCATGTTTGATGATATTTATGGAAACTCCTTTTTCTGTAACTAGGCACCTATCTGTTGTTCAGATCTTGCCAGGGTCATCTGAGCAGAACACACTGTGTCTGCAGTTGCAGGCCAAAATGTCTCTACACCAGAGGGAGTTTACTAACTTATTTAATTGTATTGTCATCTGTGATTGCATAACATACTGAAACAGGAAGTGTCTAGTACTTATATAGGAAAAGACTATGTTTTGACATTGTTCCCTCTGAAACAAAGAGGGTGCAATCCCATTGGAGTTTTCTTTGTAGAGTTTACTGTTTGTATGAGTGCTTTGTAACTTCAACTATTTCCTTCCGAATTCCGTGCTTGGTTACTGTTCAGTGATGTTTGGGGTTATTATATTTTTATTATATTTTTCTATTTATGGGCCATAGAAAAACCGGTTAAATTCTCATTTGTTCATGATTACTAAAATCCCTAAATACTGCACTTTACTCATTTTAAAGTGAATCCCATAAGAATCCTACAACAGCAGTTTGGGTGAAGAGATGCCCACTTAATGGATAATAAAAAGGTAAAATAAAATGGAGATAAATTTTGAATAATTTTATGTAATTTAAAAATGGCAGTTTTATGAGATTACCTACTGGCGGGAAAAAGTTACAGATAGACTGCATAGTAAAAGATTTCAGGTGCTGCCGACTTGAGTGGTAGATAGAGCAGAAAAATGAGAGTGTCTCAGTTTAGGGCAAATTGGAGCTTTCAAACAATGTTCTCACTTTGTTGCTGTTTATTTTCATGCCTCATTCATCGGGCTCAACATTACTTCCCAGAGTAATCAAAAATATAAAAGAAATGTTGTGTTTTGATATTTCTTTCAGTGCTTGCTTATGTAGGGAAAGTGAATGAGAAGCAATAATAAGATAAGCATAGGATCAGGACGGTCTGGTGATTAGGAATTATCTCCACACAACTTTAGGGATCTTCAGCATTTTGTCCCTGTGATACATAAATGTTCTGTGCTACTGGGTAAGTTAGATACAAACAGCCAGCTTATGATAACAAACTCAAGATAATGCAGTCTAAGTCTTTCACCACAGTAACGCAAAGCATGCTGCAGATTCAAAGCTTGCTGCACAGAAATTGGGCACAAATGTTATTTTAGGAAAAGAAACCCAGAAAGGGGAAACAAAATACCATGTTCAGGAAAATCCAAGGTTTCAAGCAATCCAACAACAACAAATAAATGTTGGTTGCCACATAAAACCAGTCACAAAAGTCATCATTTGGGTAACCCTGATTGTCAGCTGGAGTAATTGACTGAATCACATTTCTTTCCTTCAAGTAGGTTGCTTGACTTCCTTTGCTCTTCCTTTTGTAATTTATGATATGTTGTTGGTCTTATGACCTTACCTAGTTCTTAAGTTCTGAATCAGCGATTCAACCTGTACCTATGCATCTCCAGGTGTGCTGTCCTCAGGTAATTATTTTAGTTCAGGCTGAGGCTCAGACTGGTCAAGTCCTTCAGCTTTGAAATCTAATAATCAAGCTGATCCCTAACAATAAGGAATTTTGGGAACATGTCATTGCTGTTTTGCAAAATGGTGGTGGGGTGTGTTTACACAAGATGACTTCTATAGGGACATAGACAGATATAAATCATTGATGAGTCAGAATTTTGCACTTTTAATCCTTAGGTAAATAATAAAAGTCATCTTTCCCATGTACCTGACCAACCCTAGCCCCATTGTCTCAAGAAATATTTCTCCTTACCTTTGTTAATGTGATAAGCAACATAAAAATTGTAGCCTTGTAACATTTGTAAAATGTTAATTTCAGAGGGTTTTTTTTACACAGGAGGTAATCCAGAAATAAATTGCAATAAGTAGGTCACAGTTCAGTGTTTAAGATGAATGTATGAGTTCTAATTGAATTGCAAATATTGTGGCTTAATTATATATGTATGATTTTTCCATAGACAGAACAAATTGTTTTGAAGTCCATATAACATTAACTTTGCTCATTATATTTTAATATATTTATGATACTTAGAGCTGTTTGAAGCAGTGGTGAAAAATGATTCTCCTTATTTAGATGTCTGGATTGTGATGTGAATTACTAATGAAAGTGAACTGTGTATATTGAACCCATGTGCAACTGACCAGCTTAATCATTAATGTATAAGATGTTATTAAAGTATAAAATATTTAAGGTTAAAGTGCCTTACAGGAAAAATACAATGTAGTTTTGAGTACCTGTAGTCTTGTTTGTTTTTTACTGCAAGTAAAGGAGCTCAGTGTATGGAATGCAAACTAAATGAAATAAACACATTTAACCCGTTCAAATCAAAAGGGATTAAAGCTAGCACTTAAACAATTAAGCGGTGTTTGAATATAGTGAGTGCTATACAGGGTTCTTATGAGACTGTAGGCCTATAATGTTTGAAAATATTTCTACAATAAAATATTCTAACATGAAAATCAGAATCATTGATCAGTCATCCAGAAGAGGATGACATGGAGGCCTGTATGAGGAATCACAGTTGTTATTACAGCCACCATGTGTTGATCAATCACTAGTGTGAGAACATTTTCATACTTGATGTTTATTGGTTCTTCATTGATTGCTGATGTCTGCATTGTGTAATAGTTTCAGAATTCTGAACTTCTGAGGGTTTGGAAACAATTTAGCCTCCCAAAAATCTGGAGAGCCACCAGTATATAGCTGAATTTCTTTGTTCCATGTTTTGGTTTTGTAAATTTAAATGCAGGGCTGGAGTAAGAGGTTGATGAGAGACTTCTGCTGGCTTTTAAAGAGCTGGTGATCTTTTTCTTCAAGAAACTGTTTTTTGTCCTATTTTCAATTTTCCCTTTGGGCGGCAAAGTACTGAGATGGTATTGATTGACTTGTTGATCATTTTTGGCAGCACTGAGATGGGTGTGGTGTATCCATCCTGGCCATGATCTCTCTGCAGCCTTCAATTCCATCAATAATAGTAACCTTCTGGATCAGTTTAGGGGACTGGGAATTGGGAGCTTTATGTTATAAAGATTCTCCTCTTTTCTTTAGGGCTGATTCCAGTTGGTAATGGGGAGGAGGGTAGATATTTAGTCTTAACTCCCTTCTTTGTGGGTTTTGTCAGGGCTCTGTTTTCTTCCTACTCCTATTTAACATCTACATGAATTCTCTATGTGAGGTTGTACATTGGCATGGGGTTATGTAATGTCAGTATGCTGATGTTGCACAGTTTATATCTCTAACCCTGGCTGACATGATTTCTGGAAGCTGTAGGATCTGAACAGTGAAGAACAAGCTTTGGCTTAACTCTGGCAAGATAAAGCGACTATGGGCTTTAGGACTCCCAGGTCTTGTAATTATTTTAATTCTGGACAGGCTAGCAATTCTCCAAACAGAACCAGTTTGGGGGTTATCTTTGATTCATCCTAGGTTCAGAGCTGTGATCGTGAGGACTGGCGGCAGAACCATCCAAATGCCAGTTGTGCCCTTTACTACACCAAGAGTAGTCGTGGTCATGGTCACTTATGCCTTGATCACCTTCCATCTGGACTATTGAAATGTGGTCTACATGGGGCTATCCTTAAAGACCATTTGGCATGCTGCAATTGGTCCAGAATGCAGTGATATGGGTAGCTGCAGAAGACTTCCAAACATAATTCAAAGTTGTTGTTGTTGTTACTTTGTAGCAGTTCTTTTCTAAGGAATAGTGCCATCTGATGGCACCCAGGGGGCATTTCTTCATTGTTTCAGCCCATGCCCTGTGGAACATGGCCCTAACTCTACTGACCTAACTTTTCCCCTTGGCATTGGGCTAAGGCAGGGGTCGTCAGACTTGGCCCTTTTATGACTTGTGGACTTCAACTCTCAGAATTCCTCAGCCAGCGTGCATGGCTGATGAATACTGGGAGTTGAAGTCCACAAGTCATAAAAGGGCCAAGTTTGAAGATCCCTGGGCTAAGGCATTAGATGAGCTCTAATAAGGGTGGGGAGAGTGATTATGATTGGCTTTGGATGTCTTTATTTCTCTCATTTTTTTAAATTTTAGAATACCGTAATTTGTTGCTTTTTTTAATTCAGTTTTAGCCACTTAGAGTCCCAACTGTGAGTGGGCAGTTGGGCAGCCATGTAAATTAATTAGTCAAACAAACAAAAATCCTTGCTCTAGGAGGCCAGACTGGTTGGCTGAAAATAACAAGAGGTCCATTCATTTTTTTTCTGAATTATTATTAGCAAGACTTTCCTTTAATGCTTAGGACTTTTCAAGAAAGGACGATGGGAACTACTGCTTTCTGAGACCCTGTTTTCCACCAATCAGCTTCACTGCTGGGTAGTTGGGTGCTTATTGTTGTGTGGAAAATTCATGGTGTGTGAGGGAAATGCTAATACCATTCCTGTTGCTGTTCCTGAAACTGTTGCTATAAGCCAGTTTCTAATTGATCAATGAGTACAACCTGATTTTGTTTTAGTTTTATTATTTTGTTTAATTTTGTTTGTATTATTTTAACTAATATGCTTAGGTAATGATGCATTGTTTATATTCTGTCTGTGTTGATTTGTCTGAACGTTTCTGCATGCCAGAGATTTATTTTTGAATTATTGAAATGCATAGGCTTTCACAAATAACTTTAGCGTTAGTTTTCCCACCATTCTATTGTCTCTTCACAAGATGTCTGATAAACATGAGCTTCTGTTCATTGGCAATGTCTGGACTAAATCCTAGAAAGTCTTGATCACCCACTGAGCTCTCTGTTTCTTGTTAATGTTTGATGTGCTGTTGGATGTAGTAAAAAGAATCTCACTATTGTTGGTAGATAGCAGTTAGCTTACTACCTAATAGCCATTTTTACACCAAGTAACTTTGTTATTTTTATATAACTGATTGTTGTTGTGTCCAACCCATCGCGACCCTATGGACAATGTTCCTCCAGGCCTTCCTGTCCTCTACCATCTTCTGGAGTCCATTTAAGCTCACACCTACTGCTTCAGTGACTCCATCCAGTCACCTCATTCTCTGTCGTCCCCTTCTTCTATTGCCCTCAATCTTTCCCAGCATTAGGCTCTTCTCCAGTGAGTCCTTCCTTCTCATTAGGTGGCCAAAGTATTTGAGTTTCAACTTCAGGATCTGGCCTTCTAAAGAGCAGTCAGGGTTGATCTCCTCTAGGACTGACCGGTTTGATCGCCTTGCAGTCCAAGGGACTTGCAGGAGTCTTCTCCAGCACCACAGTTCAAAGGCCTCAATTCTTTGGCGCTCAGCCTTTTTTTTGGTCCAACTTTCACTGCCATACATTGCAACTGGGAAGACCATAGCCTTGGCTATACACACTTTTGTTGACAGGGTGATATCTCTGCTTTTTAGTGTGCTGTCTAGATTTGCCATGGCTTTCCTCCCGAGGAGCAAGCGTCTTTTAATTTCTTGGCTACAGTACCCATCTGCAGTTATCTTGGAGCCCAGGAAAATAAAATCTGTCACTACCTCCATTTCTTCCCCATCTATTTGCCAGGAGTTGAGAGGGCCGGATGCCATGATCTTGGTTTTCTTAATGTTAAGTTTCAACCCAAGTTTTGCACTCTACTTCTTCACCCGCAACAAGAGGCTCTTTAGTTCTTCTTCACTTTCTGCCATTAGAGTGGTATCATCTGCATATCTTAGGTTGTTGATATTTCTTCTGGCAATCTTAATTCCAATTTTTGATTCATCTAGCCCTGCCTTTCTCATGATGTGCTCTGCATAGGATCTCTGGTCCTCCCTATTCTATTGTTTTCTTCTATTTCTTTGCACTGTTCATTTAAGAAGGCATTCTTATCTCTTCTAGCTATTCTCTGGAATTCTGCATTCAATTGGGCGTATCTTTCTTTTTCTCCCTTTCCTTTCGCTTCCCTCCTTTCCTCAGCTATTTGCAAAGCTTCCTCAGACAGCCATTTTGCTTTCTTGCATTTCTTTTTCTTTGGGATGGTTTTGGTTGCTACCTGTTGTACAGTGTTGCAAACCTCTGTTCATAGTTCTTCAGGCACTCTGTCTATCAGATCTAATTCCTTAAATCTATTTGTCACCTCTACTGTATATTCAACAGGGATATGATTTAATTCATAACTGAGTGGCCTAGTGCTTTTCCCTACTTTCTTCAGTTTAAGCCTAAACTTTGCAATGAGAAGCTCATGGTCTGAGCCACGGTCAGCTCCTGGTCTTGTTTTTACTGACTGTATAGAGCAGGGGTGTCAAACTCAATTTCATTGAGGGCCGCATCAGCATTGCGGTTGCCCTCAGGGGGCCAGGTGGGTATGGCCTGGGTGGGCATGGCCTACTGGGTGGGTGTGGCTAGAGTACGCATGGCCTACTGGGTGGGCATGACCAGCTCTACATCATTCGCATCAAGGGTGCCTATGGGGGCCTGAGCAGGAGTGGGACAGATCTGAGGGTCTCTGGCAGAAGGAGGGTCTCTGGGCCAGGGCCAAGGCAGTGGGGGCCATTCCCTCACTGTTTCCAGGATGGCTTCGCGGGCCGCATGAAACCACTACGCGGGCCGGATCCGGCCCCCGGGCCTTGTGTTTGACATGTTTGGTATAGAGCTTCTCCATCTTTGGCTGCAGAGCATATAGTCAATCTGATTTCTGTGTTGACTGTCTGGTGATGTCCATGTGTAGAGCCGTCTCTTGGATATAACTGATAGGATAGCTTTAATGCCTAATATGCATATGAATCACATGCAGGTAACAATTCCAAGGCTTGGTTTAGAAGTACTGCTTATATCAGAACTGTAGTATAGATGTTCTTTGGAATTATTCAATCTCTAATCAAACATTAATTAGGAAGATAAAATTAATAAGGTGTCTATATAGATTTACATTTTAGATTTTATTAGATTTATATACCGCCCTTTTCCTGTAGGACTCCGGGCGGTTTACAAGGTGTTTAAAACATCAATACAAAAATTAAAAAACAATTAAAAATGATTAAATTCAGTCCCTGAAGTAGAAATATAAAAACCCCAATTAAAACTCTCAGCCTGGGCCGGAAAGCATGAAGAGCCAGGTCTTCAGGTCCCGGTGAAATGAGCGAAGGTCGGGGGCAGTCCTAAGCTCCACGGGCAGCTGGTTCCAAAGGGCAGGCGCACCCACAGAGAAGGCCCTGCCCCTGGGTGTTATCCGCCGGCAGTCTTTTACCGGCGGCGCCCTGAGAAGGCCCTGCCTGTGGGAGCGCACAGGACGAAGGGAACTTGATGCCGGCAGCAGGTGTTCCCTCAAATATCCCGGACCCAAGCCATACACAATGCATATACATTTAAAATAACAGTCTGGTTATATACATTTTTACTTTTTATTAGTTTTTTTTTACTTTTTATTGGTTTTGTAACATGGAACTTTTTGTATTTTTGCTTCTTACAGATTGAAACTGAATAAAACAGTAAATTCATTGTATTTATAAGGATCCAGGTATAATTATTATATGTGTCTGATTTAGGGAATAATGTCTGTAATAAATTCAGGGGGGGGGACAGGTGGTTTTGCTGTCATATTAAACTTGGGAAAGCAGGAGAAATGGAGAGAATGAGCATGAGGGGGTTTTGTATACCGTATGTATTTTCTGCGTGGGGATTTCAGTTTTCACGCCAGTATGAATTTGGTGGACATCAGCAAGTGAGAGCAGTCATGCTGATATGATAGGTTCACGTAAATTGTTTTGTGCTTATGTTTTTTTTTGTCTGTAGAAGAATTAAGGCCAAGTTATCTTTCATGACCCCTGCCTGCTTTTCCTTCAGGATGTGTGGGGTTATTTCCTCGAACACTTTTTATATATATATAGCCATGATAGATAACAAAGGAAGTGAGTCTTGAAATAAATCATTTGGTAGCAGACTTCAGATTAGCTTAGGTTAAAGCACAACATATATTTGGACTGATCTCTTGAAACCTTTAGATTTACTTGGACAATTACTGTAATTCAGAAGGTCAAATCACTTTTTAAAAAAATTCCTATACAGTGCCATACACTCAGCTCTAAATAATTCCGTATCCTTCTTGAGATAATGAACCAAGTGGAAAACAACCCCCCCCAAAAAAAAAAAACCAGAAGGTTAAGGATGAATTGCTTGGTTGCATTGAATTTAAGATATTTAATTTTTATAATACAGATTAATATAAATATTTCACTTGATCTCTGGCACTTTTTGCTCTTATAATGTATACAATATATAATACAAATCATTAAAGGTTAATAACTGCACAGAATTAGAAGCAAGATACCAATTTGAGTTTATCAAAAATGTATTATTCAAATTCCAGAATGGAATTTTAATATTTTGGTAATTCTGGGAACTTGCAGGTTAACATAATATTAGCTTTTAGTAAAGCTACCTGGATTCTTGTTATATAGAATGTGTTTAATTTATTTTTATTTTATTAAAAACTTTACTTTTTTCTATTAGCTTTTAGCATAAATTGTGCTTTTCTCGCTTTATTGAATTTAAAATATTTTTTCTCAGCTTTTAAAATTCAAAAAGAACACCAGAATTTATTAATATGTAGCATTATTTTTGCAGGTAAAATATTTGTGCCTTGCAGGGTATTTAGAAAAAAATCATGTAATCTTTCAAATAGGATTTTGAATATTTAAAATTTTAAAAATAGAAATCAGACTGTATAAGAGTCCCCTATAAGTACAAATAACATTTTTGTTTATTTTTTTATCCCAAACAATCTGTTTCAGATCACTGGGTATTATATGAAATAATGTTTTTAAATGAGTAGTAGACTTGTAAGAAAGAAAGTTAATAAATTTCTGTTCAGTTACATCATTGTAAATGATATGCTATGTTAACTGTAAAGACCAGTAAAGAGTTAAGTGGTCACTTCCTTATTAGGAAGATAATGGTGAAAAAGTTAAGTGTAGATTTGGCAGGGAAAATAGTATACCTTGTTTGTGGGATAAAATTAACAATTGTATTTATTCCAGACCATTTTTTCCAAATTGTTTTACTTGGAAGATATTTCTTAGGATAGCTGCACTGTGGAATAGAGATGCATTATAATGTAAAGTTGGAATGGGAAATCCCTGCCATTCTGGATATGATCAGGCTTTAATTCAGTATGTCTAAGGGGCTCATACATCATGCTTGGCAGACAGATATAATGGAAATTAGAATTTGATTATACCTAGAGATGCAATGTTCCCATGTTTGCCAGTTGATAAGAGTAATGTGTAGCCTATGAACTGAATGTGTATTCAACAATATACTCCAACAATCTTCAGTGCACTAAAAATCCATAACAGATTTATGAGTGTTTTTCATCAATCAAATTAATGTGGAAATAAATGCTTAATGCTATGCATTATATCTCTAGACAACATGTTTGGCAGTAAAAAAGGCACTATAGGAAAACAATTGAATTGCCAATGAGTAGTAATATAGCTATCTTTAATAAAGTAGAATTCTTTTGGAACTAAGATGTCCATAGATACAGTTTTGGATCAAGGTAGGACTGTAGCAATGTACCCTACCTGGAACAATAGAATACTCTTCAAAATCTTTGGGTGCAGAATGCTTAATCAACATATTAATATATACCCACTCCTAGAATCGTATTATATGTTTCCTGCAATGCCTGCACTATTTGCTGATTTGTAGTTAAGTCAGTTCAGAATGTTACTAAATAATTTTCAAGACCAAAATTGTTTAATTCCAGGATGCCAATGGAGTTACCTTTTCCCTTAGCAATATGACTGTTCCCTAAATGCATTTCCCCTAAGATAGACAGACATATGTTGATCAGAAAATGGGACCTTCTTCTTTGTGATTTTAGACTTCTTTAGATTTGTACCTAAGTTGTGGAATATTTTGACTTTTCAAGCCAGTTTTGCTTTTGTTGATGATGGCTGACCTTTTATGAAAAGATTTTCATGGCATATTTATTTAATCTATTTTACATAATATTGTAGCTATAACATATACACCACTTTCTATTTCTACGGAATAGAAAAATGGGATATTAAGTCCTATATTGCAGCCAACTCCCAACAACCCTTTTGGTCTGAAAATATCTGCAGTGTGTAATGAGGGATCTAGGATAGGTTGGCCCAGTTGATTTTAAATTCTTCCCTCACAATGCCTGGCTGCATCTATCACTATTCTTGGGAATAGCATTTTTTTCTCAGAGAAATCTTACTGGCTTTTTTATCATCATCATCATCATCTTGGAAGGAGATAAATAGCATGGCAGACATACTATTTGGGGGAAGGGGGAGATTGTGCTAAAGGTTAGATTCTTTTCAGAATGAGAGCCTTTTTATCAATGTGAATTCACATCTTTATTACATATATCAAGGTTAAAGAAAAAGAGGCAAATTGAAAGAAGCAAAAAGGAGAAAAAGAAGAAACTGAGTTGAATAACCATTTCTGAAAAGGCAGAATGTGGCCAACCATAGAATACACAGAGATTGACAGCAAACAAAGGGTCACGGTAGCTCAAAGTATTGTTCCATAAAATAAAACCAAAATTCTAATCCAGATCCACTGTAATTTCCACTAGTCCCTAGATTGCTGCGTATTTCCCGAATCTTCAAACCAACCTCTGAATTGGGATTTTGCTTATCTCTATCAAGTCCAGCCCCAGGAAAATGTTTTCCTTCTTCTCCTATGAGAGTCAAATACCAAATGGATGCTGTATTGAATATAATTGAAATGTTTAGGAGTTCATGATTAAATTTCCATTAATTCACAACAAAAAATCTGTTTTGGAAAAAGAAATCAAATGGACAAGTATAGGAAGAAAGATCTCTGACTTACACACCTTATTTATGGATTTATTTAATAGATTTCACAAGCACCACAATTGTGCAATTCTTGGCAATGTAAACTAATTATAAACTTAAGCTTAAACATCATGATATATAATATCAATATTATAAAAAATGAAAAGCAATGGTCAGTTGGAGCAATACTATGACAAATTGTGAGGCTTAAGAAATATATAAAATTACAAATGATCATAAACTGCATAGGAGCCGCAGTGGACATGGCTGTACAATTTTAGGCTCCAATGATAAAAGTACAATCTGTAGTTCACAATGTACTTACCCTCCCCAAAATCTTAGTAAGTTCAGATTTATGTGGACACATGGAAAGAGTGGAGGGTCATAGAGCTAGAAATTAACACTTACTTAACCCTCTCAGTTTGTCCTTGTATGTTTAACTTTAAGAAAATATGTCTGAGCAGATATTTAATAGTAAGTCTCAATTAATACCCTTAATGAATCCCACAAAATGGTTGCATTATTTGAATTCTCACTATTCAAAGTGATATTTCTCTGGAAAATATGGTAATTGCTTCCAGTATGATGAAAATAGCCAATGAAAAATATTAAACACAATTCTTTAGATATATATTAATTAAATATTACAGTACAAAAATAAAAACATGTAGGCATTCCAATGGAATGCAAAAATGTCTTATTTTTGTGTTGCCGTGGCCACATTCATGTCAAGTCAATTACATCTAATTTTTGCTCTAATACAATAATACTTTAAAAAAAAACGTGTACTGCTTCTCTCTTACAGAATCTCCCTTTCTGCTAAGGTGTCTATTATTTGAGTTTTCAGACTAATAAGCTTTTTTGTATTGTAGGTACGCTGTCTATGACTGTAATCAGGGCTTTTTTTCTCATAGAACGCTCAGAACGGAGTTCCAGCACCTTTTTTGGATGGAACCTTGTAGGGTAGGCAAGGCGGGTTGTATGACATGTGTGAGTTCTGGCACCTTTTTCTTTTACAAAAAAAGCACTGACTGTAATAAAGAATGATCTTATTTGGATTTGAAATTGTTAGTCTCTAGGATAAATGGACCTAGTTATTCTCCAGGAGAGGATGGAATTCTCCTGAAAGATTACTTCCAAGCAATGATTTCAAGATGGGAAATAGGGGACACTGTAGAAGAATACTGATTTGAGGAATTTCCCAAAAAGGGTTACTAGAAAGGAGCAGAAGGTCTCTTTTAAACCTTTCCTTGTCTGCCATGCCTGGGTCTTAAAACTCTGGATAATCACCTAAGGCTAACAAAGAGATACAGAATTCTAGCCCTACTGCTGCCATCTAGTGCTCATCCAGGTATGTGTAGTTAGATATGGTGGCCTCTAATTATTGCCTTGCAGGTAGATTTAAAAGCCCCTCAGACTAAAAGTTCCTTACCCTTGAAATATATAAAAAAATGAAATTGTCATCAATTAAAAATCCAGATTTAAATTTGGAAATTGAATGCTTTCTCTAGGTCCCTAAGTAATAATAGTAAGAAGGGCATATTTCTCTTTGGGATGTATAGCACTAGGACTTTGAGTAAACGAAATAAATTTAGGAATAACAGGTACAATTATTATCAATTCAATAGTTGGAATCTAATCTTACTTCTTTAATCTACATTCAGCACATTACATTGAAGTTACATGTCAACTTGGAAAATGAGTATGGCTGTGGCCATTTTCCCTATTCATTTTTGGTTGACACATTGAAGGGGGGATTGCCAGGTGCTTGGCTAGTCAAAATATTCTTTTGTCCCATGGGAACCAAGATCATCGGCTGCTCCCAAGACTGCTGGCTGGGCGTTTTGTGCAAAGACCGCCAAGAAGATGTATTGGGGAATGTAGTTCCTTGCATAGCTTTAGAGGTGGGATTTCTTAACTTTGTATTGGGGAATTGTTACGTGTGTCTTCAGAGTTGGTTTCACTTTTGACGTAACTAATAAACATGTTCTTTGAGAAATTTCCAGGTCTCGGAGCTTTATTTGTCTCTGTCGGAAACATGACATTACATTGATCTCTGGCTTGGATCATTGCCATTGCAACACAACCACTTCAGGAATGACAGCTAATATTGGTAGGAAGTTTTTCATGCCAGAATAATTTATGATCATAGAGGCCAGAGTCTTCCAGGAAGCCTGTTATCCTAGCTTCATAATAGGTATTTCGGCTCTCAGAGACATCTGGGCAATTCCTTTGAACATGTTTTTTTTACTCAGGGCGATTTATGTGGAGTCACGTATAACATCTAGGGACAAATTTAGAATTATTGTATGGTCTGATCTGATTTCATTTGGTATTTTTCTACTGCATTTTATAACTGAATATATTGATGGAGTATAACTCAACCTCCTTCTTTTAGTTTTGGCCACTACACAATTAGATTTCATGCTTCTGTTGGTTAGAATTCCTACATTAAAGGAACACTAAAAATGTGATGCTGCATTGTTAGTATAGTGCATTTTTCTTTAATGTGAAAATAAACCCCTTAATTTTAGGATAATTTATTTTGAAGTTGTGCTTATGTTTGAATTCAGAGGCAGCTATTATCCTTTAAGTAAAAATGGTGTTCTAAAAGAAGGCATACCTACTAATGTCTTATTTAAAATAAGTATCTGGCAATAATCCATAAACAAATTATTTGTCAATTACATCAGCTCCCAGTCTTTAGCAGTCGGTTTAAAGGATAAGAAAACATAATTTTGTTGAAACCATCTCTGCTGCTAATATTTGCCTGCTGTTTTTTTTAACTTTTTTTGCGTGTGTGTGTATGCTTTTGAGATCTTGATTCCTAGCTGTGGTCAGGTCAAGCCTCTGCAATTTTCTTGTTCCCCCATTTTCTACTATGTTGCCTTTAATTCTTACATCAAATTATTTGGTCTGTCTCTCTTTTTAAATTATATCTTTCAGCTAATCACTGAAAGGAGGCAAGAAAAGAAAGATGAAGGAGGAAGGAATAACACGGTCAACATTATTATGTCACAATGCAGATTGAAAATTGCATAGAGGCAGGAAATAGAATTAACTGGATATAGATTTGCCCTAGCTTTTTAGACAGCTAAGAATGATGTGAAATAGAAACCCATGGAAATGCTGAGGAAGGTAGGAGGTATAATTACCATGTGGTGTCCAGTTGCAGCATTTTAGTGAATTGGTGTAAAGAATGCCATATATTGTCTGCCAGCATATTTTAAAATGTAATGTTAACAGAGGTATAACCTTTCAAGGAATGCAACTATTTAGTTGGAAGGAGGAAAAGAATTGTCCTCAAAATGCCAAAATTTGCTTATCCAGTGTGTGCCCAGCTTAAACAAAAACATAAATCAGCAGAATAAGTTTTGTTATTTCTGAAGTAAATCTGTGAAATAATATTACATCTTAATAGAAATTCTTAATTTTTTCCTTGAAAACCTTGAATACAAAAGATCCCACATGCCTGCTGAGAAGAGATACTCCTCTTGGTTTATTATGCTGGTGAGTCCCCAGATTTTCTGAGAAGAAATTTCTTTGGCTACATAGAATATCAGAGGAAAAATAACAATAATACCCCCATTCAGCAGGCAAAACAAGGAATAAATTATAGCTTGATGTATGTTACAATTAGACATTTATCAGTTCAAATAGTAAACAGAAATGACACAGTATGTTATCTTTTAATAATATGGTTAAAAATAAGATTATTTCCTCCAGAGTGCTTCCAGCAGAGAGCTTCTAGTATTACCAATACAATGCATTACACAATTACTTTGTGGTTTTTTTGTCAGTGCAGTTAAAAAAAAGTAATAATAATAATAATAATAATAATAATAATAATAATAATAAGAAGAAGAAGAAGAAGAAGAAGAAGAAGAAGAAGAAGAAGAAGAAGAAGAAGAAGAAGAAAGGGACCTTGGAGGTCATCTAGTCCAACCCCCTGCTCAGGCAGGAAACCCTATGCCATTTCAGACAAATGGCTGTCCAGTCTCTTCTTAAAAACTTCCAGTGTTGGAGCATTCACCACTTCTGGTGGCAGGTTGTTCCACTGGTTAATTGTTCTAACTATCAGGAAGTTTCTCCTTAGTTCTAGATTGCTTCTCTCCTTGATTAGTTTCCATCCGTTGCTTCTTGTCCTGCTTTCAGGTGCTTTGGAGAATAGCTTGACTCCCTCTTCTTTGTGGCAGCTCCTGAGATATTGGAACACTGCTATCATGTCACCCCTCGCCCTTCTCTTCATTAAACTACACATACCCAATTCCATCAACTGTTCCTTATATGTTTTAGCCTCCAGTCCCCTAATCATCTTTGTTGCTCTTCTCTGTACTCTTTCTAGAGTCTCAACATCCTTTTTTACATCGTGGTGACCAAAACTGGATGCAGTATTCCAAGTGTGGCCTTGCCAAGGCATTATAAAGTGGTATTAATACTTCACGTGATCTTGGTTCTATCCCTCTGTTAATGCAGCCTAACACTGTGTTGGCTTTTTTGGCAGCTGCAGCACACTGCTGGCTCATATTTAAGTGATTGTCCACTAGGACTCCAAGATCCCTCTCATAATCACTACTATTGAGCAAGCTACCACCTATACTATACCTGTGCATTTGGTTTTTCCTGCCTAAATGTAGAACCTTACTTTTTTTCACCATTGAATTTCATTTTGTTAGATAGCGCCCAGTGTTCAAGTCTGTCCAGATCCTCCTGTATCTTAAGCCTATCTTCTGGAGTATTGGCTATTCCTGCCAGCTTGGTGTCGTCTGCAAATTTGATGAGTTCCCCATCTATCCCCTTGTTCAAATTGTTGATGAAGATGTTGAAGGGCACTGGGCCCAGAACAGAGCCCTGGGGCACCCCACTACACACTTCCTTCCATGTAAATGCAGTTCCATTGAGGACCACACGCTGAGTACGGCCAGTCAGCCAGCTACGAATCCATCTGGTGGTGATGCTGTCTAACCCACATTTTTCTATCTTATCAAGTAGTAGGTTGTGATCTGCTTTATCAAATGCCTTACTAAAGTTGAAGTAAATTATATCCACAGCATTCCTCTGGTCCACTAATTTTGTCACTTTGTGACAAAGGTGATAGTAAAAATCCTGTCAACCTACTACTCAGCTTATAATCAATAATTAGCAAAATCTATGCTCAATTTCTGTACCATTAATTTTTAGATTGGATGTATTCAGAGAATACAAGCAGGTTTTAGGATATCCCACCATTGATCAACATACAGTTTTATTCCTTTTATATTTAATATTTTAGCCCTTCTTTATGTCACACTTATTGATTTAAGCCATTTATTAACTTGCTGTGTAGAGACAGTGGAGGAAATTGGTCATAATATCCATTGATCATTGCTTTCTCAGGTTGATCATTTTGTTACATCAAAATTCTGCCATGCAGATTAGAGCCAATTTTAACAGTGTCCTCACCATTCCCATCCTCAAAAGAATAAGGGCTATATTCAAGTCCCATGATAGTTTATTTTTTATTTAAATGACATTATTGTGGTCCTTTCTAAGCCAAAATTTCTCCTTCCCACACTCACCTATAGTCTTATTTCGATTCTTTCATATGTGGATGATGCAGTCTTTTTATTTGTAACCCAAGTGGGCCTTCCTACATGCCTAGTTTTTTTTAACTTTCATTTGCATATATTGAAAATCATAGGCAAAGATATCAGTTTCTGGAATAGAGCAGAGGTTGAGTCAATAACACATATAACAGACATGTTGTCTGGCACTCATAAACCTAAGTATCAGAAAAGTTAGCTATCTGGTCAAGAAATTATGATGTTCCTTCTACGAGATCTAACTTGGAAAGAAGCTATAAAATTTCTAGCAATAGCTAAGATATGAAGAATCCAATTTGATACCCTTTTCTCATTATTATTTTTTCATTTTTTTTGCACCTTTAAATTTTATACTTGTGTTTTATTGTTCTGTGACTGTTCAATTTCAAAGGCACTTGATCTGAATTTTGATGGTTTGTAGCATGTTGGCTGGGGAATTCTGGGGGTTAAAGTCCACACATCTTAAAAGTTATTTAGGTTGAGAAACACTGCTCTAAGCCTCTTCTTTTCTTGATATAATAAGAACTTATAGAATGCTAGGCTTGTTATCCCTTGTTAGCATCTTGTTAGCTGGTACTTTTCTTAAGGAGCAAGGCTCAAGACTTTGCAAGTTGAGAACTATTTACAGCATTAATTAAACATATTTCTATGCCACCACAATCAAAAAGATTCTTGGCTTAACATAAGAAGTGAACTAATTAAAACATCCACAGTAACAGAGATAAAAACAACTCTACAGAAGTGAAACCATACAGGATAAAAATAAGTCAGGATTAAGATTAAAAATAGCAACATTAAAATAGGGGAAGACTGTCTGGAACAGCTCAGTCTTCAAAAGTTTCTGAATGACTAAGAGCCAGCCTGAAATTTATAGAGAGGCACTGCTACAGAGAGCAGCACCTCCTTGTCTTAGCCCAGGGGTGTCAAACTCAATTTCATTGAGGGCCGCATCAGCATTGCGGTTGCCCTCAGGGGGCCGGGTGGATATGGCCAGGGTGGGCGTGGCCTACTGGGTGGGCGTGGCTAGAGTGCGAATAGCCTACTGGGTGGGCATGGCCAGCTCTACATCATTCGCATCAAGGGTGCCTATGGGGGCCTGGGCAGGAGTGGGACAGATCTGAGGGTCTCTGGCAGGAGGAGGGTCTCTGGGCCAGGGCCAAGGCAGTGGGGGCCATTCCCTCACTGTTTCCAGGATGGCTTCGCGGGCCACATGAAACCACTTCGCGGGCCGGATCCGGCCCCCGGGCCTTGTGTTTGACATGTCTGTCTTAGCCCCATCCCACCACCAAACCTCCCCAAAGTGTGGGACTTGTGGCAGTTACTCCTTGGTAGATTTAATTGGACAAAATGATGATTTTGGCCAACTGGCCCACAGCTGTTGATCTCCCAGTTGGTCTACAGCCACAGCTCCCAACCTTTTCTATACCCCGCACTCCTAGAACGCTTCTGATATATTCTTGCACCCCTTACAAAAGTTTGCAATAACGGCAACGAATTATGCATATACACTATAATTTTGAAAACCCAAGTTTTTGCACCTCCTGGAATATCATCTCACACCCCCGGTTGGGAAATCTGGCTCACTGATGGGTTGGGGAAACAGAAAATTCAAGCTCTTTGCTTTTTCTTCTTTAAAATATTTCCAGTGAAATTACTTTGATGGAGCATTTGAGTATTTTAGGGACCTTAATGATCACCAGATGTTTCAGATATTACAGATTCATTTCTTTTTCTACTGCAGCCAAAATGGATATCTTTGAAACATAGTATATCTCATAATGTCTCTTGCCTTGACAGGATTTTACTTCAGTTAGGCAGTGTCAGTGAGAAACCATGTATAGGCCAAGATCTTGCTAAAATAGAGACATTCTATTTGCTAATCTGTTTACAAGTCTGCACACTAAAACTGTTGAGAAATTTACCAGCCAGCAAAATCAGAATTACATTACTTCTCTACTATCAAAGCAATGATGCAATTAATATAAAAGATTGATGGTTCATTTGTTGCTTTCTCTGACTAATGCAGTTATCATTTACAATTGTGTGTTTTTTTTAAAAAAAAATCCTGTTTATTAATTCTCCCAAACTCTTCCATGGAAAACAGTAAAGGAAGGAAGTTGAGGGAGGCTGGAGACTTTGTATCCTGTGTCCTTCAAATGGGAGTGGCTACAAATAAACTTATCTGAAGGACAAAATACTTCATCTGTGTTTTAGAGCACAAAAAGCAGTTAGTTCGGTAGTTGCAACAACAGTTCTTTAGTATTCCAAAAAACCTCCTTAAGAACTCTGAATCTGACAGCCAAAGGAAGATGACAAATGCAAAAGTACTTCTCCAGTGAACTCATCATGAAGCCAGGGATGGTTCAACACAGTACCGAGTTCCCTTTTTCAAGAAGTCAACTGTATTCAAAATGGAGAAAAGAACTGTCATACGGATAACAAAAACCATAAAGAAAAGACTCCCTTGCTAGGTCCAGATAATTAATCTGACATGAATGGAACCAAAGTCTTGGCGCACAATACCCCCAACACAGGATAAATCAGGTAAGGCAGAAAAAGAACAGAAGAATGCTGTTAAAAGAAACTTAACGGCATAGTTCTAGACATGCCTATTCAGAAGTCTTTTAGTTTCTGGAACTTATTTACAGCTAAAGATAAAGTAGGGATGTGGAGAAGATTTGAAAGGAAAAAAGTGCCTCTGTGTACGTATTCATAGTCTTTTCCTATGACTATCCAATAGCTGTGGAAGACAACCGCTCAGAAAACAAAATTCAACTGCTTTAAGGCATTGTAGATAGTGCTATGTGCATATCCTCATGTGCTCTGTACTCACCCTTTGATCTTAAAGAGTTATGAAACTATTCACTCAAAATGGGTTTTCCTTAGAAAGCCTAGGAAAAATGTATGTAGAGGAATTTTTTAAATGAAAGGGTGACATGATATCATAATAGCTGGACTTCCAATAAGAACCTGATAATTCATATTATATTTTTAAATGATTATAATCACATTTGTGACATCATTTTAGCAACATGTTCAGTAGTAGTTACTAGACAGATTTGTTTTTCAAATTAATATTGCATTATGATTTTGTAGCGGTATCTATATAATGTACACTACAAGATGTAGTGAATTGTAACAAATAGGTTTTGAGAATCATTTATAGAAAAAATATACTACTAGTGTTGCTCTGTTTTTCCTTTAAAAAATTTTTTGTGTGAACTGAACAAAGTGAAAGAAATCTAGAAAAAAATATAGGATAGCAACAGTGGCGTAGCGTGGGGGGTGCAGGGGGGCCGGCCGCACCGGGCGCAACATCTGGGGGGGCGCGCTCGACGGCGCCGGGATCCGGCAGGGCGGAGGCACCGGAGCCCCAGCCGGGAAGGGCCTGACACCCCACGGCGTGCCACACACACACACACACACACAAACACACAACCACACAGCGTGACTCATCGTTCGGGCCGCTCCGCCTTCGCTCCGGCGCTGGACGGAAGCCTTCTCTCCCTCCTCCCCCTGCAAAGGAGAAGGCGGCTCCTGAGCGTGCACAGAGCGCGGCCCTCCTGCAAGCCCGGGGCTCCGCTGCGGAGGCTCTCCCAAGGCGCTCCCGGGGACGGTTGCCAAAGGCGGGGGGCGCGCGGCGGGGCTTGAAAGAGGGTGGATTTCCCGCGGGGGGAGGATCGCTGCAGCGTCTCTCCGGGGGTCCCTGCTCTCGGCGCCGGGATCCGGCAGGGCGGAGGCACCGGAGCCCTAGCCGGGAAGGGCCTGACGCCCCACGGCGCGCCACACACACACACGCACACAAACACACAACCACACAGCGTGACTCCTCCTTCGGGCCGCTCCGCCTTCGCTCCGGCGCTGGATGGAAGCCTTCTCTCCCTCCTCCCCCCCGCAAAGGAGAAGGCGGCTCCTGAGCGTGCACAGAGCACGGCCCTCCTGCAAGCCCGGGGCTCCGCTGCGGAGGCTCTCCCAAGGCGCTCCCGGGGACGGTTGCCAAAGGTGGGGGGGCGCGGCGGGCCTTGAAAGAGGGTGGATTTCCCGCGGGGGGAGGATCACTGCAGCGTCTCTCCGGGGGTCCCTGCTCTGGAACGAAAGCTGCGTCGGCAGGTTGCCGATCCAACCGTGCATCGGCGATCGGGACCGCCCCCCCCGACACATGTTGCCAGCAGCGAGAGTTTCCAGCCAGGCCAGCGAATCTTTGGGGTGAGGTGCCAAAGAGAAGGAGGCGGCTTGGCTTGGATAAGCAGCGTCTGGGCAGAAAATAGGTCGGGCGCCGCAGCAAGTATGAATTCCTGGGGTTCAGCCTAAGCAGGCAAAGCTGCAGGGTGGGTTGGTTGGCTTTTCCGGCTTTGGAATAACCTTGGGAAGCTGAGGCATTGTAAGTTGGAAGTCATTGTTTGTTGCCTAACATGTTGGGTCACCCCACACCACATGCTAAGCCATAAACCGTGGTTGGTATCCAGGGTTTAGGACAAGATGGAGAAAACTAGCCAATTGTGGGATCATAAATCTTGATGAAGCCCATCATCGCTCCATGTGATGTATGCAGTATGCACTCAATCTACAAACGTAGTCCAAGCCTATTCACATCTGTTGTAAGGTCATTCTCTCGTGGGGTTTATCTTGACATCCACTAAGAGTGGAACAAACATGCCCCATTAACCATTTTCAACGCCATGTCCTCTCTTTGTCTCATCCTAAATCACAGCTGAGGCACCTTAAAGTTGCCTTGTTTCAGTTTTAAACTAGCATTTTCCCTCTTCTCCAGAGACCCTTTTTTGCCTTGAACCTAACTCAGGGGTAGGCAACCTTGGCTCTTTTATGACTCATGGACTTCAACTCCCAGAATTCCTGAGCTAGTGGAAGAGACTCGAGTGCTAAAATCCACAGGTTAGGGGGCGCAAATTACTTGCCTTGCCCCGGGTGCTGACAACCCACGCTACGCCACTGGATAGCAACTATGGGATGATGGAGTCCTGGGGCTTCCCCAATAGAAAATAATAAATATTGCATAGTGAAAGTGAGAATCAGAACTCTAAAATCTCACAGCTCCATTCCAGGTCAAATTTTATTCATTTGTAATTATTCTTTTTGCTTGTCTTGACTTTGCTATAGGACAGATATATATTTAATAAAGTTAGGCTATATTTATGTGGTTCTTTTTTTGGTTCTGTGATTCTTACTTCTGCCTTATTTCTGAATATGGGATGATGTTATGAAAGCATTTATTTTGAACTTTCACTTATAGTTGCTAGAATGAGTCCAAATGTAAAAAACAATGTAGTTAAACTTACTGAAATTATGGCTCAATTAATATGGTAGGGTGGTGGTAGTGTTTGCCTTGAAGAAGAATCTGTATGGAGAATACTTTTCAAGAAGAGTGGAACACTTTTCTCTTAGGAATTGATTAATTATGCATTCATTCATTTTACAACTGTAATATAGCAGCTGTATAGCTAAAAAAGCACAGTGGAACTGTAATACAAGAGCTGTTGTTTCCTTTTCCTGTCTCTTAATGCTTATGTGTGTTAAAGTTTAAAAAGTCTTGTTCCTAATTGGTTTTTTTTCTATAGCAAATTAAATGAAGTTCTCTCCCCCACTTTCAATAGCAGTGGAGGTAATGACTGGAAGAAGGAAATCAATTTAATTAGTGTTTAATCCTACTTGGATTACATAAATTGCAAAAGGCTATTTATGTTGAAGCCAAAATGTTATAAGGAAGTTCTTACTACTGTGAAAAATAATAGTCTATAATATGGACTGAACCAGAGTTTAATTCTTGGAGGATCCTTGCTGGTGAATTTGCTTATCCAGTTCTAATTGCATATTGAACTTGTGTTTTTCCCCCAACTTATTATGTTATGTGGATGATTTCACAGATGCCACAAAACTACTGACTATAATTCAGAGATTACACATGCTGTAGTTATATTCTCAAATTTCAAATGGCTTTATTCGATAGACAAACCATTCTTTAACCATGTCAAGAAAAACTCATCAAATAGATCTCTTATAATAAGACATTGAAAACATGCTGGTGCCGGGATCTGGGAGAGAAGAACCATGTGCTCTGTGGTTTCTACCTCTCTGGAATCACAAGGGCACAGCCTTACCATCCAATACAGCAGAGCATCATAAATCTCAGTTATCTAAAAACAAAGCAACTATCAAGTGCAGTTTCCGGGAATAATCTCTGGCGAACTTTACTTGTCTGCAATAGGTACAAATTTTAAAATTCAGTAAACATTAATATACCACTTTCAGAACTCAAATACAACATTTAATTTTTAAGATAAATATTAAAGTGTCTTAATATTTATGCCCAGCAATGAGAAGGAACCACAAAGAGTCTCTGCTGTGTTTACTTTTTCCATTCTTTGACTTCCTGGATGTCAATCTGCAACAATAATAGAAAAACTTGAAAGGCTCACCTCATTTACTTTCTGGAAATCTATTCACTACCAGGCATTTTAGCAGATGATGACATCATTGTTCCTGCCGTGATAAAGTCCATGTATTAAAATCCCCTTTATACAGCTCATAAAACTAGGTAGTATGAGAGATATAATGGAGATCTTTTGCAGAAAGATATGGTTTCCAAGCCTACTCAGTAAGACTTTCCTAAGTCTTCCTTAGGGAAAAACAGTAGAAAATATGTTTTTTTCCCAACTAGTCAAAGGTTGGAACAATTTAATCTTTTAATCAACACCTTTGTTATGATTTAGAAAAGATTATGGGCTAGCGGGGAGCTCCTATCTTGAAAGGTACATATAGTAAGTACCGTAATAAGCTTCTAATGACTAAGCATGCATTCTGTTACTATTTTTGATGCGTTTTTCTGGAGCTTCAACCTAGAAAACGGTTGCTGTTGCTGGCCCTTGTCAGGGCAGAGGGATTTACCGTCTAATGCTGAAGTACGATTATGCCTTTAGTGAAACATTTCAGAAGCTTCTGCTTTGTCATATCTAAGAAGGACGCTTTACTACCCTGCCCAGAAGCGTTTTGACATTTAGGGCTCTTCTTGGCTCTTGTTGGAGAGCAGGTGGCAGCTATGGCCAGGAGGGCCTTTGCACAACTTCAAATGATACGCTAATTGTGCCTGTTCATAAACCAGAAGGCTCTACTTGTGATCACTGATGCCTTATTCATCTCCCAGCTGGATTACAGCATTGTGTGCTTTATGTGACCACTCAGAAGCGGTAATTGGCCCAGAAAGCAGTGTCATGGGTAGTTATGGACATACTATGGCATGCCCGTGAAACGTCACTGCTTTGCAAGCTTACTATCTCCCTATAGGCTACAACGTGCAAATCAGGGTGCTGATTATCATTTATAAAGCTTTACATGACACAAGACTGGGTTATTTGCAGGATTGCCTATCTCAGTTATATAATCCCTTCCACAGGCTGGGCATGCCCCAGACTCTGTTGTGCCAATATCATTTAGTTAGATCTACAAAATCTAACTTGGAAAAGATAGCATATATCCTCTGGAGTGACCCTCACCAAGACTTTATTGAACCCAAAACCTGTTTTTTCCCCAGAAAACATTAAAACCCTTTTTCATTTGGATTGGAATGTTAGATGTGCCTTTCTTGGGGATAGATGATGTTATAGCTGACCAGAATGCATTTTGCTTTTTATTTTAGTTTTGTTGATTGTTGTTTGTAGAGGGTTGTTAGTCACTCAGAGTCACTATGGCAAGTGGTAAAAATATAAATATTTCCTTCCTCTATCTAAAAACTGAAGGATTCCATTACATTTGCTACATTATTCATTTTCAGTTTTGTGAAAGGGAAATCCTTTGTGCAATGGTATTTTTTTCAGGGGAAAAACAACAATTTCATTTGTCCAAATGACTGAGAATGAATAGAAATGGTTTCAGAGAAATGAGTTTAATTAAATCTTAATTGAGAACTTGCCTGTTGTTACTTCAATAGAGAGAGAGAGAGGCACTCAGCATTATCCTTGAAATGCAAAAATTATACTTAATTTATTTATTCATTTATTTCAATATTGATTTTACTGTTTTAACTCTTTACGGAAGTTTCATCATTCATCCACTGCAATCTGTAGCTGAAAAAGTTTCAGACTTTCAGTTGTGTCACATGGATTAATTTCCCTAGCACTAAGATATAGATGTAATATTTTAATAGATTTTTCTCCCTTTCAGATGAGAACTCACCAGCAAATTTCTGGGATTCCAAAAACCGTGGTGTAACTGGAACACAGAAAGGGCAGATCATATGGCGAATTGAACCTGGTCCCTATTTCATGGAACGTAAGTCTTCTGATAACACAGAATGTATGCATATATGTGAACAACTCATTTCTAGAGGAATCCTTGGAATCTTTGCAACGAGTTTCTGAAACATTTTAGTATTCCCTAGAATTTATATCCTCTCAAAATCTTATCAGGCAGGAGACAATGGCAATATAAAATGTTGATGGAGAAATATTGGTAGATAAGCAGTGAATTCCGACATATATGAATGAACTTATTCAATTTTGAGGCAAGTAGTGTTATTAAAACTGCAGAAAAAGGGAAAGAAGTAGTAAGCAAAAGGAACTGGATCAAGCAGATAAGGAAACAGAAAATGAAATTAAAGTAAGTCTAGGTTATGTCTTGTACTTCAACTCTGCAAACTTAGATATTCTTGCTAACTATATCCTTCATTCTGTCATATCTGCATTCCAATTCATACATTAACTTTTGTTCTTTAAATTGCTTGCATTTCTTGTTTTAGGTTCAGCTAAATTGTGAAAGTATCAAGAAATCTGTTAACATCTTGTTCATATTTTTATCTTACTTGCTGTACAGTTCTTGTTAACTCTCCTAGAGCTTGAACAAGTGTGAATTGTCAGAAGAAATTATTGTTGTTGTTATTATTGTTGTTATTTTTATTGTAATTATTATCATTATATCTACAATTAGATACATAAGATGGGTGGAAACATATTAACTCAAGTCCTAACCAAGGATCTAATAATTATGAAGGTAGCATTAAAAATATAAGCTGTTTCAAGCAGGATGGTTTTTTTTTGTAAAATTAGAGTATTCAAATCTGATAAATTCAATACTCAGTTACTTTGAAACACATCCAACTTAATACTCAACGCATCTTGATGCAAAAATGTTGTCCAGGTACTCATTGTTTGTTTGGTACTCAACCCACAAATTAGAACTTATCAGTGTCAGCTGCCTTGTGACTCGTTATATTATTCCTGATGGGAACAAATTGTTTAGTATTCATCATTTCTGGTACTCATCATGCCTACTGGAACCAAGTACTGATGAGTACCAAAGTACCACTCTATTATTATCTGTTCACAACAATGTGAAATTACAGCTGTTGGTTCTTTAACTGATGTTGGCCTTTATATGCATCAAATTCTTCTGTAAGATGTCATAATGTATTGGCATAGTGTATATGATATCCTTCTGTATTTGACAGATGGAAATTTTGTCACTATGCATATTTTATAAGTGCCGTCCATGATTTTTTTGGTAGGGCACTCTGTGTGCCAATAACCACCAGGACCCACCATGGCTGGTTGATGCCATAATCTTTCTGTTTCAATTTTCAGATCTTGATACTTTGTGATCTTCTCCAGTTCTTTGTCTTCTACCATCCTCTGGTATTGCCACATCAATTATCAACGTTTTCTCCCTTTCAACCACAGAGAAATCTATTGTGTTATGCCCCAAGAACTTTATCAGTTTGTATTCAGAAATCCCATAATATTTCCACCTGGTCTTTTTTCAACTACTTTTTAAAAATCTGTTTCCACCAATTTTTCATTACTGGCACATAATAATTTTTACAGATGTTCTGTTGAATCATTTGTTATGTCATTGTTTATAATCATCTTGGTGGATGAAAAAGAATCCAAACAGAGGAAAGTGGTACTCAGATTAAATAATTCAAAAGAGAACATGAAGGGGAGTTAGAAGAAGGAGGAATGATACTGCTGTCAAATACAAACCTTTGATCATCATTGTAATAAGCCTTTGCCCTCCAGCTATCATTGGTTAAAAAGATAGGCTGAATTTGTAGTGCAGCATTAATGCTATTAGAGGAGCTGAGAAGTATGGCCCTCCCCATACTCTGGAGAAAAGAATAAAAACGGAAATTTCCAATTGAAATTCTTGTGGCTTTGACAATGTCTGATAAGCGAAGAAGAGCTCCCTTCCCCCATAGAAAAGCTGGAGGAATATTATTGGCTAGATGACAATAATGTGGCAAATTGCTCTTTTGGACTACTGTTTATTTATGTATTTATTAAATTTATATGCCACCCCTCTCACTATTCCAAACAATTCTGAGCAGCTTACGGTACAATAAAAACAAGAATATAAAAACATTAAAATTTAACGGAGGTTGTATAAAACGATTGCTCTCCCTATGATATTTTAGAAGGCAGAGCCCATCTTTTCTTCCTAGCTTCAATGGAGGATAAGCTGGTATCCTGAAGCTCAGTAATATGGCTTGCTTCCCCATGTGATTAAAAGCTTTGTGCTCTGATTTCTAGAATACCTGAAATAAATAAATAAAACGTTCAACTTTTATTCTAGATACATTGTTTATAGTGGAATGAGCAAACTGCAGTCCCAAGGCTACATGTATCCTCCCAAACTGTTTTTAGAGCCACCGGAGTTCCCTGGGATGATCTCCATGGCATAAAAATCAAAAAAGGTGCTGTCGTAATTAGCCATACTTTTTAGGTTATATGAGTAATTGTTCCCCTGAAATGGAGGGGCGGGGGAAAGAGAAATTCTTGGTCCTGCTTTTTTGCTTTGCTCAGTCTATTCCTTTTATATCACTCAGTCCACTCTAGTCTGGTGGACTACGCAGCAACTTTCATACCATTTTTGGCAACATTTTCATAGACATATATAGGTGCAGCATATACTGGAATTTCAAATGGCTATTGCATTGAATTGTAATAACTCTGACCTATAGTCTTCCTAGGATGTTCTTTTTGTCACCTTAAGTAGTATTGACAGAACAATACTATTTAAATACTTCCATGCTCTTCCAAAAAACCACTTCTTATTCAGATATCTAATCTGAGATAAATCTCATCAAAACCCCTGAGCAACAATCAAGACCAGAGAAGAACAGCAATGGAACAGTTCCCTCTGACCTTATATTAATTGTTGTTGTTGTTAGCTGCGAAGTCGTGTCTGACCCATCGCGACCCTATGGACAACATTCCTCCAGGCCTTCCTGTCCTCTACCATCTTCTGGAGTCTATTTAAGCTCACGCCTACTGCTTCAGTGACTCCATCCAGCCACCTCATTCTCTGTCGTCCCCTTCTTCTATTGCCCTCAATCTTTCCCAGCATTAGGCTCTTCTCCAGTGAGTCCTTCCTTCTCATTAGGTGGCCAAAGTACTTGAGTTTTAGCTTCAGGATCTGGCCTTCTAAAGAGCAGTCAGGATTGCTGTCTAGATTTGCCATGGCTTTCCTCCCCAGGAGCAAGCGTCTTTTAATTTCTTGGCTACAGTCCCCATCTGCAGTGATCTTGGAGCCCAGGAAAATAAAATCTGTCACTACCTCCATTTCTTCCCCATCTATTTGCCAGGAATTGAGAGGGCCAGATGCCATGATCTTGGTTTTCTTAATGTTAAGTTTCAACCCAACTTTTGCACTCTCCTTCTTCACCTGCAACAAAGAGGCTCTTTAGTTCTTCTTCACTTTCTGCCAGTTTATTATTTAAAGGGGGATAATATAAGAACCCCAACACATAACTTAGTTTTCAAATATGGAACCAATTTATAGACTTTTTCCTGTGTTTTTGTTTTAACGGAAAGAATTCCAATATGAGAAAGTGGGGTTAGTCACAATATCTCCTCTCCTTAGGAGAATCCTTTCCTACGGAGCCCAGTGAAGAAATGCATACTACTAGTCATTATCAGATAATCCACACAATCCATTCTTCTTCCTCTGTATTAGTGCCATAAATTAGGATTTGATTTAATGCTTCTATGCTGATAATCAAAAATGGAAGGGACATAGCAGGAACTAAACCTTAGGAGTGTATATTACTGATGAAGTAGGGCTTCTGGGCATTTATTGTACAAACTTACTTATAAATAACTGACAGCACATAATTATTCATTTCTCCTTTTATATTTTATCTTGGTCTGATAATAGTTGGGATGACCAAAATGACCCTATATTTTTACATTCATGTTGATGTAAACATTTTCTGTTTAAAAGTTTTCAAAGCACCATTGGTTTCAGCTAAGGAAGTGTACAATGTTGACTATAAAATTAGACTTTTAAATTTTTTATTCCTCTGATTATATGACTGTGTAAGAGTTGAGATATAATAACATATCATGCCTTAGAAAGGAAAACAAATTTATATTATCTTGTGCTGCAATTGTGAATTAATATTTTGGCTAGATGCTTAAGTACGTTTTTCATTTTCTTCATATCCTTTGTTATGATTCATTAAAATTGAAAGTCAATAAAAATGGCAAGACTTTGTCTTCCCCCTGAGGAAAATCAGTTGACAGAATTAATTCTTGTAATGAAAGAAATAGTACTGAAGCTTGTGGGAACTGGCCATAAAGTTGAATGGTCTCTATCTCTGGTACTAAGACATAGATATGTATTTACAGCAGCTCATCTTTATATTACTGTTTCCACAGGGAGAATGTGTAATGTTGATAAAACTCCTGCCTGCCTGCTTGATGTTCTCCTCTGTTCCCTTTCTTTGCCTTGTGTTCTCTTTGTAACATTCAAGTGTAGTTTGGAACATTAATTGATCAATCCGTTATAGCAGTTGGGATGAAATTTGCAATTCATGTAGGAAGTGTGGAAGAAAAAGTGAAGTGCTAAAAATATATTCTGCACAGATTCTTGATTCTCAAGTTCTAATTTGGGGTACTAAAATGCAGATCTTAAGTAACAAGCAACACAACAACAATAATAATTATATATTCAAATTGCCACCCCAATCTCAACAACTCTGAGAAGATATTGCAGCTGATAATTACCTTGTTTAGAACTTAATCTTGGACTAGTAAGCACATCTGGACTTTTGAAAGCATATTATGGTTCCTGATATAAAAGATGAGGGCGAGCTATTCCTAAAATGTCTATTACAAACTTCCAATTCAGCAAGAAGTGAATGAGTGGGAATATTCCTGCCAATCTGTAGCCCCTCAGGACCCTTATTATCAACCTACCAACTTACCTTTGTCTTTCTGAGTGGCAAGTATCATATTTAAAAATAGCTGGGCTGCAGCCTCCTGCCAGTTTTATTTGTTAGGCATGGCCTTCTGACTTGTGAACGATTGACTTCTGACTTACTGGCTCAAAAAGGGACAATGTATTACAGTGAAACAGATACAGTTTTGGATTCCTGGGTCCAGGAAAAACGATGGGTGTAGGTTCTTGCAGTTGCTTAAAAAACAAACTTGGGGGAAAAATTAGATGTGGAAAGCAAAGGAGGAAAAAGCTGAAATCCTTTCCTTAATTGGGCTGCTTAATTTTACTTCTGGCATCTGTATAGTTTCAACAACTTAATAATATGTATGTTGCTGCCAAAGGTTTCAAGGGCATCTCTTTTGGAGAAACAATTATTAGACTAATGATCTCATTATTTAATCAGATTGCTACAATTTAAGTAATATGGTCTCAATGAATTGTGGCTATTGCTACCAAAGCAGCTGTTCCATTGACTGTCTTCACTTACTATGAATTGTGCATAAATTCTTATACTTCTTTCCCTTCATTTTTTTTCTTTTAGCTGAAATAAAAATCTGCTTTAAATACTACCATGGTATAAGTGGAGCCCAGCGTGCAACAACTCCATGTATCACTGTGAAAAACCCTGCTGTGATGGTAAGTATATATATAGCCTACAATGGATCAATCTATTTAACATTAAACCTGTTAATTTAGGTTGACAGTATTTTCCAATGAATTATCTGATTTAATGAAGGTATCAATATAAAGAGGTGATGAGTGGTATTTTGCCGCTAAAGGTTACATTTCATTTATTCTTAAACTATTTAATTTTAATGTAACTTGAATTTTATCATTTTGTTTGGTCAGATAAGGTTGTTTGTGTTAGCTTAATGGCTTCTCAAAATCTGTCATCCTTGCTGTCATCCTGAGGTGTTCGCTGCATCTGTTGTATGCTTTGAACATCAGTGAGGTTGACCAGGACTATAGATTTTCTCATGCAACAAATCTGATTAGAGTCGGCTTCAAAAAGGCTGTATTAGCAAAGCTATCTTTAGTATTTATGCATGCACCTGGCCTGAGAGAAAAAAAGGCCCCATAACTTTGGTTAAATGGATACTCATTAGAAATGTATATGTATACACACGTGTGTGTATGTATGTATGTATATGTGTATATGTATATGTGTATATATATATATATATATATATATATATATATATATATATATATATATATATATGTATATATATATGTATATATATATATATATATATGTTTAAGTATTTGTCAAGGTTTTTTGAATGGACCTTGCACCTCTCCTCCGTGCGCTGCACTGGCTTCCGGTTGCCTTCCGAGTGAAGTTCAAGGTGCTAACAATGACATACAAAGCCCTACATGGCATGGGTCCGGACTACCTACGGGAGCACCTTCTGCCGATGTCAGCACCCCACCGTCCTGTGCGCTCCCACAGAGAGGGCCTCCTCAGGGTGCCACCGCTCAAGGAATGTCGGCTGGTGGCCCCCAGGGGGAGGGCATTCTCAGTGGGTGCGCCGGCCCTCTGGAACAGTTTACCAACTGAAATCCGGATGGCCCCCGACCTCCGTACCTTCCGTCGCGACTTAAAAACTTTCCTGTTCCAGCAGTCCGGCCTGGCATGATAGTGTTAATTGGGGTCCCAGTTTGTTTTCACTATTGTTTTTATTACTTTTATTGTTCATCTGTATACCTTCCTTCCTCTGTACACCGCCCCGAGTCCCTCAGGAGAAGGGCGGTTTATAAAAACTAATAAATAAATAAATAATAAATAACTAACTCTTTCATTCCTGTTTTGGCCCGGCTCAGGGCTTATCCACAGGAACTAGTCAACTTATGACAGCTCATTATTTGTGCAAATTATTCAAATTGCTAATAAAGAATTTGGGAGGCTAAGATGATCATTTCGAACTATTTATGTTCTCATCAGTTAGTCATACCCTTTATCTGAGATTCGAACCCGGGCTGATTATATATATCAGGCAGTGTTTTAACCTCCTGAGCCACGGGTTCCTTCTCTCTTATATTAGCTGGAAGGCAAGGCAAATGTATGTTTAAGTATTTGTCAAGGTTTTTTGAATGGACCTTGCTGATTAACTCTTTCATTCCTGTTTTGGCCCGGCTCAGGGCTTATCCACAGGAACTAGTCAACTTATATATATATATATATATATGTGTGTGTGTGTGTGTGTGTGTGTGTCTATATATATATATATATATATATATATATATATATATATATATATATATATATATATATATATATATATATATATACATACACACACACACACACACACACACATACAGTATATGTATATGGCTAGCAACCTCATCTCAGATTCTGGCTAGCAGAATCTGGAATATCTAGAGATACTAGTATTACATCAAATGTTGGTGACCCAATTCCTTTTTTAAAAAAAAGGGCTTATAAATGCAGTGGTTGAGAGTCAATTTAATACAGTGGTTAAAGGTACTGGGCTAGAAGCTGTGAAATCTACTCCTGCTTTAGGCACAAAGCCAGCTGGGTGACCTTGGGTCAGTCACACACACTCAGTCCTGGGAAGCAGATAATGCTTCTGAAAAACCTTGCAAAGAAAACTACAGGGTCTAGTTCAGACAGTAGCCAACCTTAGTAATGAAAAACTAAAAATTTCTCCAAACTACCTTACTGAATAAGCAAGATATTTTAATGATTTCATTTATTCCTTATTCTGTACAATTCATTGACACAAACATACTATGCATATTTAATTACAGTTTGTTGTAGGCTACAAAATGCAGATGAAGCCCAACTGCATTTGTGTTTAATTTCAGATAATTACACCCTGAGTTTTAGAAGCGTAACTGGCTTCCCTATGCTTTGCAGTAGGTTACTCGTACTATTTGGAGGCATTGGGAGATTAAGGAAACTATTTTCTACACTCAGTTTACACAAAGAAAATATTGAAATGGACCTTTTTCTCTTTGAAAAGATTGATAAGAAAAAAAATCTGTTGGTCTCAGAAGCCGTTTAGCTAGTATTTGGTGGCAGACACAAGTAAGAGCAGTGCAATTTGCTATTCTCAACAAAATGGTTAAAATAAATGAATCATGCCTCCGCCAAACCTGATGATTCCAGTCCTCTTTATTCTTGTGATGTCATTGCTGGCAACCCCTGATCGTTGAAAAAGTTGATTTAAAAAGTGCTGCTATTGGTCAGCAAATAATTGTGTATCACTGAAATAAACAATAACACAATAGCATGCAGTATAATAGTTAAGATGCGATAGTCATTATTATTCAGGTTAATTTCATAAGGTTGTTATAAAATTAAGAAATATCCTTTCCTAAATCACATCCAGCTCCTTGAGCAAGGTGGGTAGACATCTGATAAGTAGAGAAAATAATATATCAATTTCTGATATAATATGAACATGACTCTTAAATATTATGGCAACAACAACAACAACATCAACAACAATAATATAACCTATATATGAGTATATATAATTCAGTAGATAAGATTCACCATCTTCCCTGTAAATTTAGCAGTAACTAGGAAGAACAACAGTGTATTTATTTGTATAAAACAAAACAACTATTTGGAGAAAATAAAACTTACCCACAATAAAGCGTATTTATGTTTCTCCTATTCTTCTATTAGAGATTCAGATCCACTGAGGCAGATGCCTAGAATTATCTTTTTAGCTGTCACTTCCTTAATTTTCTGCTGTTTCTAACCTGGACCTCAATGTTAAATAAAACAAGCTTATTTATCTAATAATTAATCTCTGTATATCAGCATGCCAAGAATATAAACAATGGGTGAAATTTGTAATGAGAATATTGCTGTTCAGAACTGAACCAGCAAGAAAGCCAAATCACAATTCCCTAGTCAAGTTTTTTTCTGTTCTATAATCTGTAGAAACCATTGAGTATGCTTACGTGCTGTGATCCTTTTAATTTTAATATATTTTTATTTTTTACATTTCATGTTTAGCACATCTTGGATTTTATCCAGCCACAATGATAATTCCCTCATATTTTTCATAGTTCTCTTTGGATTCAATGCTCAACTGAGTTTGCTGTAAGAGAAACTGACTTTTCTCTCTCAAACTGTTCATCCCCTGCTGGATCAGAACAATAACTAAAACTCTAACCTTGACTGACTTGTTATTTTTTAATAACAAATCAATACGTGTGCCTCAGAAACCAAAATGGTATTTCAAAACAAAACAAAAAACAAACAAACCCATACACTGATATTCCACAAAAGCCACCTGTTTTCTCATTAGTAATTCTGGTACAACAAAGGATATTTAGTTCACCTATTTTTTGTGCACTTACATTAATTGATTCCTATATAGAAAGTATTTTAAGCATTTAATAAATGAATCGCTTTGTTTTATATTTAGAAAGGGTTTTTTTTTTCAGATTTTTCTTATATTTTGCAAAATACAACATAAAATATCCTCTGTCTTTTAGATGGGGGCAGAAGGCACTGACGGTGCCTCTACAGGTCAGCACTGCCGAAAATTAATTAGTTTTACACTCTCGGGTAAGTTTTGCTTATTTTTTGTCTCTTTAAACCAGAGCACTGAATTTTTTATAGGGAATTCTGTGGAATGAATATAAATCAAATAAATTTAATGGTTCAATTTTGAGTGGAAATTTGAGTGAAATTTAAGAGGAATTTCTGGTGAAAATAATATTTTGGATCCAGATTGTTTGAGTCAGGAGAAAGAAATTTAAAAAAGAGTGAAAATAGAATGACTGCAGGAAGAAAACCCAAGTCCTGTCTGAAAAAGTATTAGAAGGTCCACAGAGTGAATAGAAAGCAGAAGGAGAAGAGGATGGAGAAGATGCTTGGAAGGAATTGCCACAGAAGAGTGTGGGTGCTTATAAGGATTATGAAGAGAGACCTTTGGTTGAATGATGAAGTGGAAAAGACTGTGGATGAGGAAAATTATAAAAGAATGATTGCTGATCAAGTGAGAATGGAGAAGGATGTTATATAATGTGTATACAGAGAAAATACAGTGGTAAACACTATGATGAAAGAGAGCAAGGGACAGTTAAGATTAAAAGAGTGCATGTGGACAATCTCCCATCCTCTCCTGTATAGAGATGTTCTGAAGAGTGGTCTACTTACCGGTGCTTCAGTTTTTGCTCGCCATACCTACGCCAGAACTCTTCTTTTACCTAATTTCTAATATGTAGAATCTTTCCATAAGTTGTGTTATACTTTGCATTACATGTGGAATATAAAGTTATGTAGAGCACGAATGAATACCCAGTGTATGCAAAATTTGTTACACAATTTTTCTCAACCAGAAGGTCTTAAAAATTGAGGAGTACCTCAACTTATCTTCATCTATACTTCTTTTGGGTTAAAGCTCTAGGTCCAGCTTTTCTTTTCTTAGAAGAGTTACAGTTGGTCTAAAAGTTCTATTGAATAAATTATTTTTGACAATAACATTTTAGAAAAAAAGGCATCTTGGAAAATATTTTGACCTCAAATTCCTGGCCCTTATGAAATTAACAATACAGCTTCTCTTACTATGTTAATGGCCACAGTTTAGTAGTGCTTTATTGTTCTGCCAAATCACATCTAGCAATCATGTTGAACAACTGTTACATTTACATCTTATATCCAAATGAATGCACAAGAAATGTAAATATTTCTTTCTATAAATATGAAAGTGACTTTTTAGTAAAATAAGATGCAGCTAACTCTGTTTCAATTCTGTAGAGTTTCTATCTATATTCAAGTACAGATGTAGAAAAGCTAACATTATTTATTAAATTTATAAACTTGTGCCACAATTACTTTATATATGAAAAAATAGGACGTGCTTCAGATTGAAAGCGATTAACCAAATTCAGAATATCTCATGGTTCATTTTAGGATATAGTAAGACAAAGTTTACAACTAAGTGCTTTACAACTTTTGGTTTGCAAAGCTAATAAAAGGTGAGATTAGAACAAGTTAGATTGAGAAACCAGCTGTAAGAATATATTGAGGATATATACTATTTTTTGAGAAATGATTTATTTAGACACATTTGATTCAAATCTCAAGTATTTTTTTGTCTAAAATGCTTAATTTTCAAAACAAACTGGTGCCTTCAGTTTTGCAGAAAATAGAGATGTCTTGGGTCCCACAAATGAGAAACTCATATGTCAGTTAGTTCATCAGCAGCTTCACCTTCACTAAGTAAAGAGAAAATCCTTGTTGTTGTTGTTTTTTGTTTTGTAGAAGGGTGAATACTTAGTATGTCAGTGGAAAAACTGGAAGAAGGAAGCTCGTCTCCCAATTTCATAGCTCAAGTAACAATTATAGATAAAAGTCCTGATAACAGCCAGGAAGGAGAGCAAAGGAGATGCCTTTGAAAAATGTATCCCAGCTATGAACAAAACTGAGGATCTCTAACCCTCTTTGCCCTCCCCAGCCGCCCCCTCCTCTGTTGCTCAAATTCTGCTCTGAAAATCCCTCTAACAAAGTAGCTGATAAGAACACATGAAAAGTTGCTTCAGAGGGAGGAAATTGCTCTACTCTCCCTGGTACAAGAGAGCAATTTGTCAGCAAAAAAACCTTAATTGGATATCGCCCAAAGTTGCCTTGGCTAACTTTTTCATCCATTTGCTCTCCCCTGCCCCCCCCCCCAAAATATGGATAATGTTTTCCAAGGTCAGCAGTCTTACACCACTTCCACGTGATATGTATACACTGATAGGTCAAACAACTCTGTCTTCAGCAGCAGCAACAAGAAGGTTACTGTTCCTCAGGCTTCTGGACATGTGCTCTCCTTGCTCCAAAACATTTCCAATATAATAATTTGTTCAAAGTAAATATGGCAATATTGAAATTAAAAAAGGGAATACCTTAAGATTGTACATTACACAGAGCATAGGTATAATGCCATAGCCCCACTCAAAAACTTGAAAAATCATTGAAATGGTTTATTTGTATAGTGTTCAAATCCCAATGCTGCAAGCATTCTCAAATTGGGAATGGTGAATGTTTAAATTAAATTAAATGTTTTAAATTGGCAAATGCCATATGTGCATGACACTATTTGCTCCTCTTATTCATGTTTCTGCTTATAAATTGCCTTTGCAAATAATATGTAGTTTTCAGTTTCAGCAGATGTGCACATACCATTAAAAATTCTGTCCCCTGTTTTTAAACACTTTTTTTACATTAAAAAGGTAAAGGTTCCCCCGGACATATGTGCTAGTCATTCCCAACTCTAGGGGCCGCTGCTCATCTCCGTTTCAAAGCCGAAGAGCCAGCGCTTGTCCAAGGACGTCTCCATGCACATGTGGCCGGCATGACTAGATGCCAAAGGCGCATGGAACACTGTTACCTTCCCACCATAGTGGTCCCTATTTTTCTACTTGCATTTTTACGTGCTTTCAAACTGCTAGGTTGGCAGAAGCTGGGATGAGTAACAGGCGCTCACTCTGTTACGCGGCACTTGGGATTCGACTCGCCAAACTGCCGACCATCTGATCAACAAGCTCAGTGTCCTAACCCACTGAGCCACCACATCCCTTTTTTTTTACATTACTAATAGACAATTTGTTTCTCCTGGCATGTGTCTCTATAAAGAGGCTCCATTTATCCACTGATAGATTCTCATTTCAGTATAATTAATAACTTCTAGCCACTCAGTGATAGCTTCACTACACAAATTAGGTCTGAAAATGTCATTGTTCCAATGAACTGATTAGATGCATACTTTCTAGATTATTAATTCCAAATTACTGGTTTAACATAAAATCTTTTGTATGACATTGCTTGATGAAAAAATAAGTCTGGTATCAAGATCTCCAAGATTGTACATTTCCATCTCTGGTTTTCTTAATAGTAATGCAAAATTATTTTAACAACATACAGAGTTAAAGTGAGATATTAATATTGTCTTATGCTAACAAGTTCTCAGTTTTATGTAGCTTCTGGCAATTACTTTACAAAATGATACAGGCTTTCTGACAACAGAGATAGCTTTGCTATTGCACACTGAAAGAGATTGTCTTGTTGCTTTGGGTTTATGGGTTCAATTTATTAGTGCTAAAATCTCATGTAATTTTGGGTGGTCAAAATGATTTTCCATTCCTGCTTTAATCTGCAGCAAGATTTTTCATCCTGGAGTAATAGATTAGTTACGTTTGTCTCTGGTTTTCTTTTATTAACTTCTACAACCCATTAAGTATAACTCATTGAAGCTTCAATGATCTATGGTTATTACTTAGATATGTATGGCAACTTCTCTTCTCCCCCCTACTGCGCACAATGATGCCAATCTTTTTAAAAAAATACTTGAACACAACATTTATCTTTGACTGATATCTCTCCTTATTCTTCTGTAAAGTTAGCCTCTTCCTCTCTGTGGAAAATAATGCATCAATACAAATTACTAATGGGTACACACCACTGTAGGACTTTATTCAAACTCGGATATCATAGTGGCTAGTTCACCATTTTGACTGGCTTTGACATATATGTTCAAACAGTAGTATGTCCATGAAAAGGTTAAATTTTGTAATCACCACCTCACTGGTATAAACAAATTTAATGTGTGCATTGAATTTTCTGTAGCAGCATTATTCAACATGATGTCCTTCAGCTATGTGTTCAGCTTTGAGCTGTGGTGGTGCAGTGGTTAGAATGCAGTACTGCAGGCAAGTTCTGGTGACTGCTGGCTGCCTGCAGTTTGATTCTGACCAGCTCAAGGTTGACTCAGCCTTCCATCCTTCCGAGGTTGATAAAATGAGGACCCAGATTGTTGGAGGCAATATGCTGACTCTGTAAATGCTTAGAGAGGGCTGTAAAACACTGTGAAGTGGTATATAAGTCTATTTAAGTCTACTGCTGTTGCTATTTCAAAATTCCCTGCTATTGTGACCAGTAAATCTATATAAAAGCAAAGTTTTACGTTGTTGGAAGATTTCGTGGTAGATTGGAAAAATAATTTTTAGCAAGTATGCCTGATGTACAGGTAGTCCTCAATTTACAATAGTTCATTTAGTAACCATTCAGAGTTACAACTGTGCTCAAGAAAGTGACTTATGATCGTTTTTCCGACTTATGACGGTTACAGCATCCTTATGGTCACATGATCAAAATTTAGACGCTTGGCAACTGACTAATTTATGACAGTTGCAGTGTCCCAGGATCGTCTTATGCGATCTTTTGACAAGCAAAGTCAATGGAGAAGCCAGATTCACTTAACAACTATGACACTAACTGTACAACTACACTGATTCACTTAACAACTGTGGCAAGAAAGGTCATAAAATAGGGCAAATCTCACTTAATAAATGTCTCAACACCAGAAATGTTGGGCTCAGTTGTGGTTGTGAGTGGAGGACTACCTGTATTTCTTGTATTATTATTATTATTGTTCTCTGTTCTTTCTTCCTTTTCTCTCTTTTAAAGATATTCGGGCCATTGGACTTAAAAAAGGAATGTTCTTCAATCCTGACCCTTACCTAAAGATGTCCATTCAGCCTGGAAAAAAGAAAACATTTCCTACTTTTGCACACCATGGGCAGGAAAAGCGGTCCAATATCATCAGTAATACAACTAATCCTATTTGGCATAGAGAGGTAATAAATGGTTTTGAAGAAAGCTTACAGCTATGGCACTATTACTTGAGCACCAGATTATGATGTTCTTGCTTATAGCTATTGGTTCACGTTAGGTACAGAAGCAGAGTGCGATTTTAGATGATATTTACCTGGACCTAAGAAAATTTGTGAACCCTTTAGAGTTGTCTGTAATCCTGCAGTAGACTTACAGTATGATCAGAATTTATTAAGTCCTAATGTTTTTATTGAATATATCGAGGCAACAAATTCACCATCTTTTTTGATGAAAATATGTGAACCTCTTAATGTCTAATGGAAGAAATTGAGTGAGAAGTTTCATTCAGTCAGAAAACAATCAGATGGGAGTTTGAGAGCCATTCCCTATTAATCCCCCCCTCCACACACACACGCGCATACACACACACACACACACACACACACACACACAAACGGTATATGTACCTGTTGAGTGACCCCCATGGAATCAGTTCTTCATGACACTCTAGAGCTCAGAAAAAGTGTCATGGTTTCTTAGGTTAAATGCACTATAAATCTATTGCCAAAGACTTTGGCTTTCATCAGTTCAAGGTAGAGATATAATCTACAAATAAAGAAAATGCAGCATCATTGTCACTTTTCCCAAACTTATTTATCAAACAAAAATCATTGCAAGATGCAACATATGGGAGCTTGCAAAGAACTCCAGAGTAATGGTAAAAGAACCACAGGATATTCTTACATTAGCTGATGCCAGTGTTCAAGAATCTAACATATGTAAAACATTGAACAAGAGTTATGTTTGTAGGAGGATATTGAGCAAGAAGCCACTGTTTTCCAGAATGCACATTGCCACCTGTCTGAATTTATTAGGGACTGTCTGGATGATCCAGCAAGCTATTGGAACAATGTTTTGCACACTGATGAGACAAAATTGGAACTGTTTGTCATTTATAAAAAATGTTACATTTGGAGAAAATGAAACACTGAGTTCAATAAGAGTGCCTAATCCTAGGCATGAAGCATGGCTGTAAGAGTATTTTACATTGGTACCACTTTTTAATCTCAGAATCTGACAGTTCTCAATTACTAAGGGAAGATTGGTGACAAAACAGAACGTTCTAATGGAGATGTATTCTTGTAAGATATCACTAAATTCATGTTTATGTGAAGTCTTTGTGGCTGAATGTTTTCTACTTTTCCTGTTTCAACAACAGTCTCAAACAGTTGCCAATGGATATTTGTGAAATCTGGATTATGGTAATTCATAATGTCTATATAGGAATAATTCTTTTAAAATATTGCTGAACAAATAATAGATATACTTACCTTCATTGCTTGTTTTATGAAACATAGATACATATGTATTTTATGTTTGCAGAAATATTCTTTTGTAGCACTTTTGACTGATGTCTTGGAAATTGAAATCAAAGATAAATTTGCCAAAAGTCGTCCTATCATCAAGCGTTTTCTTGGAAAGCTTACTATCCCTGTGCAGAGACTATTGGAAAGACATGCAATAGGGTAAATGAATATGTTTCCTTTGTTCATTTTAAGCCTATCTGAAAGAAAGGAAAGATTGTTTTCCTTTAAAAGATTAAATATTTGCTCTGAACTTTATTTACAATTCTTAAGCTTTTCTCTTATATATTGTCTCACTCTTTCAACACAATCCCTCATGTACCATTTTAACAAGTTGTTTTTTTTAATTAAAATGTGCTGAATTGTAAGACACAGGTTTGTACAGTAGTGTGCAAATTTATTGACAACATTATTGTCTGGTTTCAAATATTTTAAATTTTATAGTTGAAAAGATGCAATTAAATTCAGTAAGGTTAGAATGTATATATAATCTCTCTACAGATATTTTGCGAGTTTTAAATTATTTTTTTCCAAACAATACATTTACATTCAATACATTTATAAAGTTAATTTGCTTCTTAACCAACTCTGTAGAGCAAGGCATTAATCAAACAGCTGATGTTAAAGTTTAATACTGTGCACATTAAGAATCTGTTTAAAGATATGTTGCTGTATATGGCAAAAAAACAATGTAATGTTTTAATATAATATAAGTCAGATTGAAAAGGGACGCGGTGGCTCGGTGGGTTAGGACACTGAGCTTGTTGATCAGACGGTCAGGAGTTTGGCGGGTCAAATCCCGAGTGCTGCGTAACAGAGTGAGCGTCTGTTACTCATCCCAGCTTCTGCCAACCTAGCAGTTCGAAAGCACGTAAAAAATGCAAGTAGAAAAATAGGGACCACTACGGTGGGAAGGTAACAGCATTCTGTGTGCCTTTGGCGTCTAGTCATGCCGGCCACATGACCACGGAGACATCCTCGGACAAGCGCTGGCTCTTCGGTTTTGAAACGGAGATGAGCACCGGCCCCTAGAGTTGGAAACGACTAACACACATTTACCTTTGCCTTTAAGTTAGATTGGGACTTACTCATATGTTGAAAACTAAAGTGTCAGATATAATACCTACATAAAAATTCTAGGAAAGGGACATACTAATTAGTAAGAGGGCTTGTAACAGAGAACATGAAATGCTATACTTACAGTACTTTAATTATTAGTAATGACACAGGTCATAAGAATCACAAAGCAAGTCTGGGCTAATCAGTACCTCCATAGATTGCCTATTAAGCGTTCTAATGAAATAAGAAGGACCTCATCCAGATCGTTTCTAAGTTAGGATCCTACTGTGATTTGCTCAGAACGGTTGTTGCTCTGCATTTGTGCTGCTTCTGCTTCTGTTTTTGGATGCATTCATTAGAGGGATTGATATAATTCCCATTAGGTTTGTGGAATGGCTGCTTCACCACGTTTGGCACACAGTTTTGCTTGGGCACACATTTAATGTGCCTTAATTAATTGCTGTATCGCATTCTGTAGATTTACTAAACAAGAATATCAATTAGTTATTTATGTAATACTTTGCCACTTTTTATTGAGGCATAAGAAAATTCCCAGGGAATAGGTCCAATGAGCCTACAGTTCAGATCTGTATCTTTTTACTAGGAAATTAA
Organism: Vipera ursinii; assembly: GCF_947247035.1. Classification (NCBI taxonomy): domain Eukaryota; kingdom Metazoa; phylum Chordata; class Lepidosauria; order Squamata; family Viperidae; genus Vipera; species Vipera ursinii. The sequence continues at coordinate 172,829,530 of NC_139512.1, read as the reverse complement.
GAACCTGACTGAGAACATTCTGAAGTTTGTGGAACACTTCACTTGCTTGTCAGTAGGCATCTAATCAGGCATACACTGCATACAGGTGGGTGTGCATCTGTGATTTAACAAGCACTTTGCTGCTTAGTAAGTGAAATGCCACTGTGGATCTCCTGTCTGAAATTGTGAAACAGCTGCAACCACTGAAAGGCTTGGCAAGACTCCTTCAAGATCTTCCTGAGGACTTTGGGGCATGTGTTCATATTCCCTGTCCTCAGTTCTACAAAGTTTCTATTTCATCACAGTGTTGTCATGCTGTTGCATGACTATTAAGAATCAAACCAGTTTGTAAACAAATGGCTCCTTTTCCACAGATTTTCTCAGCAATATAATACGTTGCATATATGGAGAAAGACAAATTCAGTTTGAAAACAGGTATCAGCTTTTCCCAAGTGGGGTTGATGCAGGTAAGAAAAATATATTGCAGATTTGAAAAGAAAAGGTTACTTACAGTAAGCTATGTTGGCCTGTGAAATGAGTGTCCCTCTGAGCCAGTTAAATGCTGCAGTCTTCTAAAACATTTAGGATTCTTTATTAAACTTGGGTCAAATACTGTACTTATGCCCTTAAAAGTGAAGTTTCTAAAATTTCAAACATTTTTTTCATGTTATATTTTTAGCTTCAGCAACTGTATTCTAATTTAAAATTCAACATTGTGCTATGCTAAACAAATAGATGTGATTTTAATAAATTTGCACACTACTGAATGCTACAATATATTTATCAATCCAGGAAAATTTTGGGATATTATTTAATCATTCACAAGATGTTAAGATCTAGCGTGTTTACCTCTGAGGTCTTTTTCCTTAGTACTGTTTACTAGAATATTATTATGACATGCAAGCCGATGCTGGTGACTTCTTCCAGCACAGTAGTAGTAATATTGAAATACTCATTAATAAGAACTGACTGGGCTCTAACTCTTAGGTTCATGTTTAAAAAAGAGATTAATGGGAACAGTTCCTTACATATCCATAGAATGCATTTTTCTTGTAGCAATGCGTTTGGTCTGTTTATAGATTTTGTCTGCCATCTTGTGGTCACATGAAATTGCTCCATGAGGTACTGGGCATTTTGATTTGAATATGCTATACATATTCAGTGTACATATACACTGACTATTCCCTATCACTACAAACAGCCTAAATCATATACTGTACAAAGTTTACATTAGAAAGTTCTTTGTGGTAAAGTACAAGCCATCTTCTGGGAGAATCAGGAACCTGATCAGAAATATTATTATTTATATAATAATATATAAATTAATCTTTATTCTGATCCCAACATTTATCCAAAGCAAGGCATACTAGTGGAATTTGAGAGCTTAAACCATTCAGTAAAATGTAGCAATGGCTTAGTCTGTCTCCCACTGTTTTTAGACTTGATCATAGAGTTGTTACCTTTAGAAACAGTTCTAATTCAAATGCCTTGGGAAAATTCCTTGTTGGGAAAGTGGGAAAAATTTCAGAATCAAGAATTGTTAAATGGCTAGGTTAAATATTATGAATTGAATTAAATAAAATATCCGTATCACTATTGGTCATATGCAGAGAAAAACATGCATGTTAAATTCTGTATCTAAAATAAAATGTGTAATGTTTAGAGGAGGAAATGATAAATATCTTTATTACAGCCATGGGTAAAGGGGATGTTCATACAAGATAGTGAAACATTTAATTATACAACCTATTTTGTTTTTTAAAAAAAGTTATTTTAAAAAACGTATGATCATTCATTCATCTTGAACTCAATGTAATTGCAGGCATTTTTCCTTCTCTATGTTATAAGAAGCTAGACTGTTTGAATTAATGCTTCATGAAATTTTCAGTGGTTAAACTTGTTTCACATAAGAATGTATTGGGAGTGCTAGAAACAAATATCAAATTATTTTGATTGGTTTTGTCTTTTTATATTCTCTTTTATTTTGTGTTTGATCTCTCAACAAAGATTGTCTTGCCAATTATGTATCTAACAATCAATTATTAAAAAATATATGTGTAGTATGATCAGCAGGTATCAGCCTCAGGTCAAGCCTGTCTGCTCAAAAGCTAATTAATAGTAGGATTTGTCATCATTGTTAACTGCACCCTAGATTAGGAAAAGTGTAAGCTGCCTTGAGTCCCCAAGTGCGAGTAGGTGGCAATATAAATTTTCTAAATTTAAAAAAAACAACAAGGATAACAACTAAAAAAAAGCCAACACAGTGCTAGGCTGCATTAAGAGAGGGATAGAATCAAAGATCATGTGAAGTGTTAATAATACTGTTATGTATTGGGCTCAATGGTAATACCATGTGGGTTGCTGGAGCAGCTAACGGCTCTCCAGCAACCCAGACTACAAGTCTCCAGTGCTGCTATTGGCTGTCCCTAGGCAGCAATGGTTGCTTCAAACCTATTGGCTGCCGCCTAGGGGCTAGACTATATATTGCGGCTAGTTACAGCCCAATTCTCAGTTCAGATCTTGCAAGCAATAAACCATGAGCTTTCCTGAACTCACTTGCCTCGTCTTCATTCCTGCGCCAAGGAACCCGCTACACAACAAATACCACTTTAAAATGCCTTGGTAAGGCCACACTTGGAATACTGCATCCAGTTTTGGTCACCACGATGGGAAAAATGATGTTGAGACTCTAGGAAGAGTACAGAGAAGAGCAACAAAGATGATCAGGGGATTGGGGGCTAACACATATAAGGAATGGTTGCTGGAATTGGGTATGTCTAGTTTAACGAAGAGAAGGACGAGGGTTGACATGATAGCAGTGTTCCAATATCTCAGGGGCTGCCACAAAGAAGAGGGAGTCAAGCTATTCTCCAAAGCACCCGAAGGCAGGACAAGAAGCAACGGATGGAAACTAACCAAAGAGAGAAGCAATCTAGAAAGTTAAAACAATTAATCAGTACAGAGGGAGGGAGGGAGGGAGAGAGAGAGAGAGAGATCCTTACTTGTCTCTATTTTGAGTATAACAAAAGACAGAAACCTTTGAATTATTGCTAAGATAATCATGTTACCTGTCATACCATGCTTTATTGGTAGGCACTAAAACCTCCATGCAACACAGCCCTAGTGGGGTTTTCTATAGTGGAAAAACAGATTTCTTTGAGACTATAATGGATCCCAATCCAATATCATCATCATCATCCATAAGAAGTATTTTGTATGTTTGCTATGGCATGAAAATGGAGGTTAGAAACAATAAGGGAGGCAAGGAATTCTTTAGCTGAAGTTTTATTTGAATTTGAGAAGAACTACGGTAAGTGAAAATCATCTTTGTTTTCCTGAGGCAGCCATTACTGCAAGAAATCCTGATGCTTGTTACTGCGTTGCAAGCTCTGAGAATACCACAAGTATCTCTAATGACATGTGCATATTTATTAGTCTGCTTTGGTGACATTATCCTATGTTGTATCAGAGTATTTTTTTTGTTTGTACTGCACCAGGAATTTTAACACTGAAAAATAAAATTATTGGCCCAATCACAATAAACTTGTGTTCCTGTATGCTCCTTTCCTCCCAAATCCGGCAGATGTATTGGAGGTATATGACTCGTGTGGGAAACATCCCATTGGCTCAGCCAGTTAAAACATATTGAAAGTTACAGAAATAGAAATATTCATACACAATTTCCTTTTGCAGAGATCAAGTTCTCAGCTATAACCTTGGTAGAAGGCTACCGGCAGACCATGTGAGTGGATGTCTTCAGTTCAAGGTAGAGATTACTTCTTCTCTTCATGAAGGTAAGATTTTGAAGTAACTACAAAAAGAGTATTATGACTGAACAATGTTCACAGAGTCTTTTTTTTTAATCCCATTTATATCCCGCCCTTCTCTGAAGACTCAGGGCGGCTTACAATCTAAAGCACAAATCAATATGCTTAGCAATAGCCTTCGTTCTATGTATATGCCTGCTTATTAGGGCTTTCGGGGGGCCCCAAGCAGCATTTTACAAAGCTTATTGCCCCCAACAATCTGGGTCCTCATTTTACCTACCTCGGAAGGATGGAAGGCTGAGTCAACCTTGAGCCTGGTGGGACTCGAACCTGCACTAATTGCAGGCAGCTGGTGTTACTTAAGGAGGCAGTAGCCCACTGCTCCACCAAGGCTCTTAGGATGAAGTTTTGATTAATTTGGATTTTTAACCTTGGAATTTAATGAATATGGCAATGATGTTTTCTAAGAAGCTTTTGGGGATGAAGTGACAATAAAGATGTTAGAACATTGCTGGAGGAAAACAAGAGCCTATGTTATAGAGATATGAGTGAAAAAAGCATATTTTTTCTGCCATTAAGTCTGTAGAATGCCAACTAGCAATTCTTTTTATGGTAACCTTCTTAAGGAATGAATGTGATGAATGGCTGCTGTGAAGAATCTAAGCATTTTAGATAAAGTTGCTGAGATTCACTCAGAGTTACATCTTAGCTGGGGAGATTCTTGTACTTGGCTAAGAGCAAGATCTTGCCATTTTATTTGGGAGAAGTTTGAACCTATGAGGCCTAAGGAAATGGATGGGTCCTCTGTAGTTTTAGTGCTGCCACCGGTATTTTAAATCCTTGTTCTTCCTTCTATAGTCCCTGTATATCCTTCTTACTTGAGATGTCATCTTATCCCAGTTCTTTTAATTAGTTTTATAATCTTTCATTAATATTTCCTGTTTTGAAAGCTTATTTATAGTATTTCACTGGTAAGTCTTTTAACAGACGCTTGTACTTTTTGTACTTGCTAATTGATTAAAATCATTCTGTTGTCTAATCATTCTTAATTTCCTTAGCAGTTACTGGTAACTAAGTATAAATTCTGCATATTCCTTGTTTTCCATTAGAATTAATGCTCCCAAATTTTCTGATATTTACAGTGAATTAATAAAAAGAATATTAAGTTTATAAAGTCTCACAGATATAAGCTTGCCTTTCTTTCTTTCTTTCTTTCTTTCTTTCTTTCTTTCTTTCTTTCTTTCTTTCTTTCTTTCTTTCTTTCTTTCTCTTCCTTAAATTATTCTGTTAAATATCATGCATTTTATGGTTTTGTGTGAAATACATGATAAGAATTTGGTTTTTCTTGTTAATCCATGTGCATTCAAGGGATGTCCAACTGGTTTCTATATTATGATACAAAACCTCTTTTTTTATGAAAGCAAGTTAATATGTAATATTTGAGCTGTTTAGTAGGTGCTGCTGTAGAAAATGTGCTCAGAATTTGAGGATTCCATTTTCTCTCAGGAAATTTATGGCTGTATTTTGCAAAGGATTATTCTTTATATGATCCTAGTTGCACATTCAAGACCTTGTGTTTAAATTTCTTCTTTCTAACTCAGTTATTATTTACCTACTAGAAATTGCTGCTTGCATTCAAAAGTATATTTGGTTAAGGATGTGCAAACTGATTTGAAATGAAAGCTGAGTCCCTGTAAACTAGTGATCAAAACCAAACCAGGAATCCTAAACAATTGCATTGCTCCTGCTTCTCCTTAAAATGTTAGAATTGAAAAAAAGGGAAACAGGTCAAGTTTGCTTTCTAATCACACTAAAATAATCTGTTATCTGTGGCCTCTGTGGTCTTTTGGGGAACCATATTTATGTGGATATGCTGGTAGTGCATGCAGCTAATTATATAATTGTCATGTTTGAGAATATAACTAGCGCAGCAGCCCAATATAAACACTTTCTTCCTATTCAGTTGTAGCTATCAGATTACCTGGAGCTGTGATGATCCTCCCCATACTCTTGGCCATTCTCCCATATCTACTGCTGCCTCCTCACTGTAGCAGACATAATTCAGTTCTCAGGGGCTTTCTAATCTCTTTCACTCTTTCTCTGAAATTTGGCAGCTTGCTATATTTTCATATAAATACAATCCAATTCTGTTGAAAAAAGAAGTTACCATTATGTGTTTCTTCAACTTTAGTTGATGGGAGGCATGTCTCATTTTGGATTGGAGTCTGAGATGAAGCAGAATGTATTGAATGGAGCTCCACTTAAAATCTTACATTCGATGCATAATTGTAGGGTATTTCCTAAAGGGAGATTTAGTGAAATTTTTGAATGAAATTCATCAGTATAGTTCTGTACACAGAACTCTCTCAAGTGCTGCTTCTCTCTCGTGCAACCCACTTGGGCCCTCAAAATCTGTTAAAAATAGTGCTCAGTTCCGGAGAATGGTCTGAAGATTTGTGGTAGATGCAAGGAAAGGAATAAGAATCAGCATAGATAGGAGATGTTTGTACAGTTAAGACACATGAATCAGTTTCACTCATCAGTCTTTGTCTTTTCATTGTAGATGCTTCACCAGAAACTGTAGGAACCCTTCTTGGAATAAACTCTGTCAATGGGGACTTAGGAAGCCCTTCTGATGATGAGGATGTACCTGCAGGGCATCATGATACTCATCCACTTTGTTCAAATGGGCCAATTCTTGAAGAATCATCTGGAGATGCCATCTTGCAGCATTCCTTTAGGACTAGTACAACTTCGGAAACAGATCAAGAGGATTCAGCCTCTACAACGTCAAGGTCCTCAGTTCCCAGGGGCCGCCAGGACTCCTTGAATGATTACCTAGATGCAATAGAACAAAGTAATCTTCCTAGATGTGGGATATCTGCTGGTAATGAACGTACTATTGGGGCGTCCCCAAAATTGAGGAGTAGCTTCCCCACTGATACACGACTTAATGCTATGCTTCACATTGATTCTGATGAAGAGGAACATGAATTCCATCAAAGTTTGGGTTTCCAGTCATCAGTGGATGATGATGGTGGTGGTTTAATTATGTTAAATGGTACTAGTAGAAATGATGAAGCAGCTTTCTTAAATGGCTCCTCAAGGCAAGTAACACAAAACCAACCCTCTGAAGAAATGGTGACAGCACCAGATGTAGAAATACCTTTGCAAACTTCCTGTTGTCAAGAGGAGACACCCAATGGGCCTGCTGAATTGGAGATAGCAGGACAAGAACCTGAAACCCCTCAGAATTCTCAGGATAATTGTTTGGAAGATTTAGCAAGCAATGCCATTTCTGTACCTCAGGAGGCAGAACAACCCATCTCTGGTGCGGATCCTGGAACTTCTGACTTAGTTTCTGGGAGCAAAAGGGAAATCAGGGAAGCTGAATCTATTGATCAAGGATCAGAACCTTCTCAGATTTCATCAGAGACCGAGCAAAGTGATGCTGCTCATACTGAGAGTGTTAGTGAATCAAGCACCAGGCCAGAGGGAGAAAGTGACATAGAAGGGGCTGATGGCTCTTGCAATGAAGGCACAGCTACCCAACTCTCCTCTGTTGACACTTGCTGCTCTTCCTTTGAAAGCAATCGCTTTCCTGAGACTCCAGCCTTTTCTTCTCAGGAGGAAGAAGAGGGTGCTTGTGCAGCAGAGGCGTCCGGCAGTGACCCTCTTCCAGAAACTCAGGAAGTTGTGTGCACTCAGGCCTCTTTACCTGCGGTGAACGTACCAAGCGCTCAAGACGAAGGTCAATTGTTTGAAGTGGATGGGCTGCCAGATGGCGATGAATCAGAAGAGATATGGCAGAGGAGGCAGAATCTGCAGGCTGCAGCTGCCCATAACCAGTCTCAAGAGGAAGATATTAGAGGGGCATCAGCACCATGTGATGGAGCTGCTTCACAGGAGGCTGGAGCTAGTGGAGGTAACCAGCACAAAAGAAGGCCAGTAAGATGATTGATAGCTTACATGTCTTCGTTCCACGATTGATTCCGTTTACCTTGGCAAGCTAGTTTAATTTTTAATTTTGAAAAATATAGTCCAAATATAAAATACTGGATTGTATAGCAACATCAGTATTTTCCCAGTCTATGTTTATTTTTAATCTCCATGCAAGTACTGTAAGAATCTACTTACAAAAGTGCATGAGTCTAACAACCTTTGGTTTTACTGCAGATCATTTAGGATGTCATGAAGGATTTTTGTTTACATTGTTTAGTGTTGTCTAGTCCTTCAGACACTACAGTGAAGAAGGCAGGCAAGCAGGCAAGCAAGCTAAATTGGTCAGGGGATTGGGCTAGATATCCTTCCCCTGCTTGGTGCCCCAGGGAGGGTTGGTATTACCATTCCCAGATTTTCAAACAAGTTGGTTGGGAAAGCTGAGAATTATATTGCCATCAAATCTTGAAGTCACCAGACCTCAGGCTTAGGAGGAACTTTCACCTCCTCTCTGATCAGTCATCTTCTGTTTCTTTAAAAGTTGAATGTAGGCTATGGAAGAACCAAGTCTGATTGGTCAGAAGTTCCATAATTTCTTCATAGCATATTCTGAGATAAATAAGTAAAAATTTAAGTCTTGTCGCCCCTCTCCCCAAATGATGACCTTGAGTTCTTATACCGACATTATACATTCTTTTCTTGGCAACGTAACACCATTTTTTAAAAAAAAAATTATTGGATTTTATAGGATTAGGGGGGAAAAATAGGGTTGGGGTTGGGGTTTAGAGTGGGGTTGGGATCGGGGTTGAGATTAGAACAGGGTGGACATATTGAAGGACACTTATTATTTTCTTCTCTCATTTATTCAAAGGACCATTTAATTATCCACAATTAAAAAGAATAAGACATAGGATGTAAGTTGTTTCTATTCAGAGATGTATTAGTAAAACTCTTCTTGGGTGCTTAATGACAGAAAGATCATCACAAGAGTTACCAGTGACATTCTCTGACTTCTTTTGACTTCTCCTTTCTACTGATCACTGCTTTTTTCATCTTCTTTGTCCACATTCTCATGTCCATTAAAAGAGCTGTAAAACCAAGCTGTTTCCTCAGCAGCTGGGCTAGGACATCATAGGATCCCATTTCTAAATGTGAATCACCTAATTAGTTTTTGTTTGCCTCCTTCCAGTATGCCTGCTTTTGTGTTCTTTAAAATTATTACTCCGTTGTTTTTACCTTTGTGAACTGCTCAGAATCTTGTGTTACAAATAGTAAATATTGTACATGTTTTGATGGAATGTTTACATAGGATTTCTTTTGGATTTTAGGTGCTCAGCCTGATGGTCCTCAGCCTCTGAGATCTCTTCCCTCAGTTCGTCATGATGTTAGTCGTTATCAGAGAGTGGATGAAGCTTTGCCACCAAGTGAGGAACTTTTCCTGTTTTAATTAAAAGTATAAAGAATACAGACTACGTGAAGGAGTACTTGTTTTTTTCATAGTAAAGCATACCCTGAAGAATTTGAAGTAGCAGGAATCAGATCCCTGTTTAAAAGAACAGATTGTGTGCTTCATCTTTTTCTTTTTTTTCTCCCTAGAGATGGTGCTGCTGTGAGGCCCTTCTACTGGGAATGGAATTATATCACATGTGGTCCTCATTGAAAGACCACTCATTCAGCGACTATTTGAATTTGTTAACTTGCTGAATGAATGGTGATTATGACCAGTCCTAGAATTTCCAGACAGTGCAGTGCTGCCTGCAGACATGTGATTGCAATCCAGGCACTTAGCAACCAACCAGTGTCCTGCGATGACATGACCACAATTTGCAAATTTTTCTGCAGACTTCCAGAAGCAAGTCCAGGGAAAAGCCAGTCAGAAGTTGGAATTCACAGTCACAGGAGGCCCTTGTTTAATCATTGTAATTGGGGACTACCAGAACTACCGTTGCTAAGCAGCATAGTCACATGACATCACACTTTATGATGTGATGACTGCTTAGTGATGTAGGTTCCGATTCCAATTACTGAGGACCACCTGAGAAGAGAAATAGTCTGTTGTGGCATAAACCAGGTTCCTGTCTAAGTCATGGTTATCTATTCTGTCAGACTCACAGTCTTCAAACTTTCAGATAGTTCCTTTCAAGTTCAGATGCCAGGGATTAAATCCAGGAATTCTACACACATGATGTGTATTTCACAACTCCTCTGCAATTAATAATCCTAACCTGTGTGCTAAGGAGCAGGAGATCTACATTAAATAAATATTCCTATGAGCCCAAAATACTGAAAAGGAAGCCTCTCATTTTGTGTTTTGTTGGTCTGTCTCCATTCTGTATATGCATCACACGTGTGTGTGCATACATGTGCATTCTCTCTCTATGGCCATGATATGCAGAACTGTCAGTGTATATGCTTAAAATAATTGAATGAATAGATACACAACGTAGGATCTTACTGTCAGATAGAAAACATTGCTTTAAGTTGTTAAAATCCTTAATTGTGATATGTTTCTTATCTTAGATTGGGAAGCTCGGATTGACAGTCATGGGAGAATATTCTATGTGGACCATGTTAACAGAACCACAACATGGCAGAGGCCCACAGGTCCACCAGCCCAGCAAATCCTTCAACGTTCCAACTCTATACAGCAGATGGAGCAATTGAATCGTCGGTGAGAAATTTTCAGATAGTTTTTGTTTTATCTGCAGTACAAATGAAACACAGTGTAAAACGTCATCTGATCAAGGGCAAAACTTCATCACTGCAAATTACACAATTCCCTTGAATTAAACAAATGTAGAAATATTTACCTTATTCTTCGTAGCTTGCATCATACTGAATATCAGTATGAGCTAAGAAACAATTTCATATTTTATGGAAAAAAGCATACATAATTATGTGCAGACATAATTCAGTGCAAATGTCCATATGGGACTGATGGAGAATTTAATAAACATTATAGTATTAAAAATATTATTTTAGTTATTATAATATGGTTTGGCACCTATGAATGTGAAATGTTTCCAGAATTTTAAACAGTTGCTGAATGAATTGTCATAAGGAACACTTGTATAGATTGAGGAACAATACATAAGGCAGATGGAAGTGTGGAAAGTAAATAACTGCTCACTGTTCAGAATTGCAACTTTCACAATGACTATCAAAAGTAATAAATATTAGTCATATTCCTTATAGGTTTGGCTAGCTATATTATTTTCCATTATTGGTTCCAAATGCTAGTGTTTGGAAAAAAATGCACATTTAAAATTATGAGAGTGATTATTGTAAGGAAACAAACAAACCAAAAACCCCAGTTCCATTTTCTAGGTATAATCATGTTTTTGCAGCATTTTACTTAGAACAAAAATCAGTAAGAAGGCAATGTCTTCCCTGAGATTTAGAACAGATAGAAAATGTATTGTGAAAGAAAAAAAACAACAAGCATGGGCACCAATTCTTAGTTAATAAATGTCTTATAATGTCATGCTTGAAATAGTTTAAGATGTGGAAGAGCAAGAACTTCTTGAAGTAGACTGGCTGTGGTTTAACTTTTTATTAAACAAATAGCTTTTTAGTTGTACTACAAGAGAACACTTCATTGCATGTATTGTTTGTGTGTGTGTGTGTATTGTCAATCTTGAAACTTTAGGTATCAGAGTATTCGCCGAACAATGACTAACGACAGGCCAGAGGAGCACTCAGCTGCTCTTGATGGAGCTGGAGAAGATGCTGACTTCCACAGCCCACCTGCTGGTGAGAAAGACAATTTCAGTTTAAACTGCTTGGGTTTCATTTGAGATTGGAGCTCAACTATATTTGAGATAGGATATAAAATATAAGATCTGTTGCCATTGAAAAATGAATTTAACACAGCAGGATTCCCCCTCCCTTATAGAAATCTAGGTGAAATTCTGAATGGTATCTCCCAGTGGGCCCTATTTACCCATTTCTTCCGTTTGGGGCACTATCTAAGCAGCGTGAGAGAAAGGTACACAGTGGGCGGGGGAGGATGAGTACAAGTTGCTTGGATGTAGCCTCTGCATTTCATTCTTTCTTCAGTGGAAACTGGTCATGTGGTATTCTGCTGCTCATAGGTCTGTAATCACACACTTTTGGTTTAATGGATTTATAGTCAAAGACCAAACGAAATCACACCTCCTTTGATCCATTCACTATCTCATTTAGGTTTCTTGGGACTTCCAATATCTATCTTTTGGTTGTAAGCTGCTGCTGGTTAAAGAATAAATCAGTTTTGCAATCACCTATATTGGCTTCCTGACTGAAGCAAAAACTCTTGTTTTCTATCATGTTCTCTTAGATTTTCCTGTGATACTTAGAAAATATTTTTGTTTCTTCCATGATCAGGATCCAGTCTCCTTTTCTTTCACTATCTCTAAATTTCCCCTATTTTAAAACTAAACTCAGCGGCACTCCAACAAGGTGCCAATGGATGGATTATTCAAAAAATAATGGGCAATAATTTAGACATAATTCAGATGTTAAAAGTAGAGATTTGAAGTGTAAGGAAGGTGAAAGAAAGTGAAAGAATCATTGTGACTATCAATTGTTTTTCCTTACAGACTTGGGATAATGATCTAACAGCATTCTTTATTCATTTATTCACTTTAATTCCAAAAAGTGTTTACAACTCCATTTTGTAGTGGTGTTTAACACTAAGGAGAAATAAGTATTCCATGGCACATGTAAAGATAAAAATAGTTGGTTTTTTATTTATTCTCCTTGATGGCACTGAAATCCTTGTCCGACTCAATGACTCTGATTGCATGTTTGTATTAGATTACCGAAGGGACAACATGCTGCCTCATTCTACCTCCAGATCCAGGCTTACTCTGCTGCTGCAATCACCCCCAGTAAAATTCCTCATCAGCCCAGAATTCTTCACCGTGCTGCATTCAAACCCTGTGAGTAGCACCCACAAATCAAGCTTGGGTATAGACCCTGGAGGAGTGGGATATATATTTGTATTTTCAGTACCACATTTTTTGAATATTATAAAAATGGCAAGTTGGACCTCCAACAAAATGAGTGTGTGTGCGTGTGTGTGCGGACAAGTGCACATAAACATGATTAATTTTAAAAATTACACAGCACCTTTGGCTCTTAAAGGCCACCTGGGATGGTTTACAAAATAAAAACCCATGCTTTGTTGAAATGTTTGGGTTGACAGAGTCGTAGGAATATGGATCAGGGCTTTTTCTGTGGCTGCCTTTTGCTTAGGAAACTATCCTGACAGAATGATCATAGTGGCTGTATCTGGCAAGCAGCTGAAAGAATTATCAATGGTTTGTTGATGGTCTGTAGGTGTAGTATGAGAAATGCAAATACTAATTCTGTTATGAGAACTGAAATCCTCAGTGTGACACACTGAGTTTTGGTATGTCTCTAGGGACTTGATATATACTCCTTCTTGCCTTTTTACTTTTTAAATTTGACTGACTGATCCAGGTTTGGGAGTGGGGAATGGAATAAAATAGAAAATTAGTTTTTTGGGGAAAGTGTATAGACTTGAATCAAATGGATTTGCACAACATGATATGCTTAACTTCAGAAGCATCCATAGGAATTGTTTTCAGTGTAAATTAAGAAAAAATAACTTCCAAACTTATCATCTTATTGGATGACTTAGACTAAATGAGGAGCTTAAAGCTTTTAACTTTCCATTGGTGAAGCATTTAACCAATGCAAAGATTTAATTCAGCTCTGAAAACTGGTTCTCTCACTCTACTGCTAACACTGTACATCATCAGGAGTATAGCGAGCAGATAAATTTGAGGGAATTGGAGTTTATGTTAGGGATGGCAAATTCCCTTGGCTTGTACTAAACATTTTTCAAACTTATGAAGCCATTAATATGTTAGTCCGAGAATCCGAAAATAACTCTTGATTTATTCTCCTTCCACCAGAGTGCCTACAGAATGTTTACAAATAACACATGTCTGAAGCACATGATCACCAAAGTTCGACGAGATACCCATCATTTTGAGCGCTACCAGCATAATCGTGATTTAGTTGGCTTTTTGAACATGTTTGCCAACAAACAGCTAGAATTGCCACGCGGTTGGGAAATGAAGCACGATCATCAGGGCAAGGTAACAGATATAAAGAAGCAACTTTCAAAATAAACATATTGGTTTGTCTTAATCCAAATATTGAAGCATATATACATACTTATAACACTATAAATGAAATTTTAAAAAATGCATTAATCTGAAGGTCTCTAAGTGCTGTACAAAAGCAACACTGACATAGTCAATGAAACACAACAAATGCAATAAAATGGAAACATAACTTAAAATAACAACAAAAACGCTCATACCTGATAATAATAATTACGAAACAATTATGAAAGATCATACATTTATTCCCAATGGAGTGCTTAATTTCTACAAAAGAGATGTTACAGTGGTTCCTGGCAGTGCTGTGTCTACAACCTGATTCAATTTATCCTTATACATTATTTTTATTCAGATTTAAGTTTAGCCTTAAGAACAGTTGTAATTTTAAATGATTAAAATTTAATTTGATGAGCTATAAAAGTTCTTGTACATGGTGTCACTAGAAGGTGATATTATTTATTTTGTTTATCAGGCTTATTTTCCATTCCATTCCGAGTGACTCAGAGTTTGTGACTTATAAACCTAAATGCAGTAATTGTGATGGAATGTGTCTATGAATGTATCTGCTGTGATGGACTACAGTGAAGCACCAGTTTCCCGGGAGGGAGGGAGCACATTCCAAGGAAGAGGGAGGTGAGACAAGAGATGGCATAGTCCAGACTTGGATCATGGGACGAGGAAGAAATTTAGGATAATCACTCCCTAGAATCTCTTAGAACAGGGGTGTCAAACTCAATTTCATTGAGGGCCACATCAGCATTGCGGTTGCCCTCAAGGGGCCGGGTGGGTGTGGCCTGGGTGGGTGTGGCTAAAGTGCGTATGGCCTACTGGGTGGGCATGGCCAGCTCTACATCATTGGCATCAAGGGTGCCTATGGGGGCCTGGTCAGGAGTGGGACAGATCTGAGGGTCTCTGGCAGAAGGAGGGTCTCTGGGCCAGGGCCAAGGCAGTGGGGACCGTTCCCTCACTGTTTCCAGGATGGCTTCGCGGGCTGCATGAAACCACTTTGCGGGCCGGATCCGGCCCCCAGGCCTTGTGTTTGACATGTCTGTCTTAGAGTATATATGTTAGGTTAGGGTAGTATAGGTTTAGTCTGGCAAGATTGTGTCTATATGGTGTATGCAAATAAACAACTGAATGTTGGCTGGATTGTTTCATGTCATTCTTGGGCTAGGTCTAACAGTAATCAACTATAATATAAATAACAAAATATTACCATAAAGAAAGAAGGCCAAGCCCCAAGGAACAATCCAAATACAGGTAGAAACACTTCTGTGGGTCATGACAACTTATCAGACCTTGAAGCCTTTCTGAAAGAACAAAAGCTGAAGCTGATCTTATCTTCAGGGGAATGCCATTCCACAGAGAGGCGGCAGGAAGTAAGAAAAGCATGTTAAATCTTTAGCAATGCTTCATGGTTTTTCCCCCCCTTTGCGTACTGATGCTTGTAAATTTGTGAACCCTTTTGAATTTTCAAAATTTCTGCATAAATATGACCTAAAGCATGATTCATTCTTCACACAAATCCTACAACCAAATAAAGAGAGTGCAAATAAATAAATGAGTTGAAAACATTATACTCTTTCGTTTATTCATTGAAGAAAATGATCCAAAACTACATACTGATGTGTAACAAAGATACATGAACCTTTGCTGGTGTGCCCCTGTTTTGACAGCAATAACTGGAAGTAAATGTCTATGACAACTCTTCAACAATCCTGCACATCAGCTTGGAGGAAGGTCAGCCCAATCTTTCCCACATAAGAATTTCAGCTCAAGAAATGTGGGTGGACTTCCTTGCATGAACCTTGCTTCAGGTCCTTCCGTAACATTTTTCTAGGACTAAAATGAGGACTTTTAACTTAGCTATTCCAAAAGTTTAATTTTCTTCTGCTTTAACCATTCTTTAGTCATATGATTTGTGTGTTTGGGTCATTGTCTTGCTGCATAACTCACTTTCCCTTGAGCTTCAGTTCATGATCAGATACCCTGACATTTTCTTGTAGATTCTGCTAGTCTGATTCAGAATTCATAGTTGCATCAATGATTGCAAAGCCATCCTAGGTCTAGAGACTACAAAACAGACCCAAATCATGATATTGCCACCACCATGTTTCACAGATGAGATATGTTGGAATATGGTGTTTGCCTTTCACGAAACATAAAGCTCATCATTCAAGCTCAAAAGTTCTATTTTGCTCTCACCCATTCATTGACCTTTCTTCCAATAGTCTTCTGACTAATCCAGACAGTTTTGCAAACTGTGAAATATTTAGCAAAATATTCATTTTAGAGAGTAGTGGATTTCTCCTTGCAACCCTGCCATGCACACCATTGTTGTTCAGTATTCTCCTGATGGTGCTGTCATGAAAACTGACTTTCATAAGAGTGCCTTTACTTCTTTAGATGTTACCTTAGAGTTCTTTGAAATCTCCGAGAGTATTACACAGTTTGGTCTTTGTGTGATCTTGATTAGTCAGTTACTACTAGGGAAGGTATCCATGGTGCTGAATTGCCTTCTTTTATATACAATTTGTCTGCCATTGGACTGGTGGAGTCCAAATTCTTTGGGAATAATTTTGTAACCTTGTGTAGGCATCAACTGCCTTTTTGAGATTCTCAGAAATCTCTTTTGTTTGAACTATGGCACACTTCTACATACTTGTGTTGTAAAGATCAGACTTTGATAGTGAATATCCAGCATTCTATTTTTTAAATAAGACAAGACCTCCCACACCCATACCTGATTATCATCCCATTGATTGAAATTTGACTGTAATATGTAGCTTTGGATCGTTTTCCTCAGTAAATAAATGAATCAGTGTAATGTTTTAACTCATTTTTAAAATCAAGTTCTCTTTATCTAGTTTTAGGACTTGTATAGACTTGTATAGGACTTGTCCATTTTAGATCATATTTATGTAGAACTATTGAACATTCGAAAGGGTTTACAAACTTTTAAGTATGACTGTAACTTGGTAAAAGTTGAGCCTATCCCTTTGCTGTTCAACTTTTTCTTTTCAATTATATAGAGAGATGAATTTGAGAGATGTTTAACAAGTGCTGAGAGTACAAAGTTAGGATGTTTGGCTAATGATTTTGATGAAAAAGAGAAGATTCAGAAAGATCTAAAAAGAGTGAAGCAGTGGGCCAAATAGGGTTGAATTTAATAGGGAGGCATACATAATTCTGTCATATGTACAGTACATACAGGCATACAGTAGGAGAACTGTAGGGCACAAGTATAGGATGGGGGTGATCTGGCTTGTAAGTAATACATGGGACAGGAATCGGTGTTAATATAAGCCAGCTATGTGATGCAGTTGCTAAAAAAGCAAATGCTATCTTGGAGAACATTAGGGGCATGTCATCCAAGTCATGAGAAATTATTATTGCACTTCACTCTGTCCTAGTCAGACTCCTTTTGGAGTACTAAGTCCAGTTCTGTGTACTACAATTCAAAAATAACAAAAGTGACTACTGGAGCAAGTGCAGAGGAAGGCTCCAGAGGTACTGGAAATCAAATCCTATGACGTACAGTTGAAGGATCTGGCTGTGTTTAATTTTAATTTAATTTATTAATATTTCTATACCGCCCTTCTCCCGAAGGACTCAGGGCGGTGTACAGGGCAAGAATAAAATACAAAATTACAAAAGTTAAAAGTAATTAAATACATGCCCGTTAAAAGAACAATTAATACATAATAAATAACCCCAATAAAATAATAATAAACCCCCCCAATTCCCCCCTCAGGCCAGGCCGGCTTGTTCGAACAAGTATGTTTTTAGGTCGCGGCGGAAGGAGCGGAGATCGGGCGCCGTCCGGAGCTCAACTGGTAGCTGGTTCCATAATTCTGGGGCGCCCACAGAGAAAGATCTCCCCCTGGGGGCCACCAATCTACATTCTCTGACCGGTGGCACCCTGAGGAGGCCCTCTCTGTGGGAACGCACAGGGCGGAGGGAAGTTGATGCCGGCAGTTTAGCCTAGAGACAGTCTGTGATTCTAGTCTCCAGTATCTGAAGGGTTAACACACACACAAAGTAAGAGTGGACCTACTCTCTATTACCCCAGAGGAATGACCAAAAGCAGTAGGATAAAACTATAAGGAAGCAAGTTCAAGCTAGGCATTGGGAGGAGTTAGGCTGTCAGCCAGTGGAAGTCAACTACCTGATGTGGTTGTCTTTCATTAAAGGTCTTGAAACAGATCTGGATGGTTATCTGTCATTGATGAACTAGCAGATCCTGCACTGAGTGGATACTTGGATTAGATAACCTCTATGACTTCTAATGCTTCTTCAAATTAGTCTGGTTTTACTTCATTTAGTATTGCAATTATTTGTTCTGAGCTACTATCAGTTTTCTCCAGCATTAATTAGCATTCAGGGACTTCCATTTTTCTTTTCCAACTCTTTTGATGGCCACAACAGTATGTTGCAACTGGAGAAAGCATGATCTTGACCATACATACTTTCATTATCAGTTTAATGTCACTGCACATTATTATAGTGCCTATAATTTACTTGAAACAGAGCTTCAGTTAGCCAACGTGGGTAAATGTGTATTTTGTCCAAACCAAAATACCCTGTTTCTCTTCCCAGCTACCATAAATATCCAAACTACACCCTTTTTCTGGTGGCCAGTGGGAATTTTAAAATTAGGCATGTATGCTCTCGCTTGTGCTCTTGCTCGTAGTATTCACCCTGATTCCTGACTGCAATATCATGGTTCAGATAAGAACAGAGCTTTGAAGCTCCATTGATTTTTCTTTTCTCCAATGGTACTTCAAAATAGGTATTCCATTACATAACAAAATGCTATTGCTTGGTCTCAAGCACGTGTGTATAATATGATTGTGTTCATTTAGTGTAATCCCTAAGCTTCTTTACCGTTTGCTTAAGTATATGATTATAAATAAATGCAGTATAGTTAAATTGCTGTGAAAGAATCAGTGCTATGCATAGGCAACACTATTCATTGGGAACCATTTGTTTTCCTACCTGACAAACATGCTCCCAAATTATGACTATACTTTCAAATTATGTGTCTGATTTGGGCTTCATCTTATTAAGATTTTAGCCTTTGGGAGATTGCACTCATGCTACCTTATTTTAGATGGAAAAGATATCAGGCAGAGGTTCATAAACCAGTTAGGCTAGAGTATTTGAATTACACAAAACTGAACAGGACTGGAATGGTTTAAAATATCAAGCTTAATTGGGTTGATGACAAGAACAAGAAGAGAACTCCCAAGCTTTCAGCTAAAATAATTCACACAGTTCGCTAAAGTTAGCATTTGCATTGTAAACCTTTTATAGCTATGGCTGGGTGCACAGCAGGTCTCTAGTGTAGTTTTCTGAGATTTACAATTTGTTAAGCAAAATCTTCATTAAAATATATGGCATCCTCTCACAAAGTTAAATCAGAAGAGCATGGGCTGACAAATAGTAGATCAGAGGGGTCAAAGCAGTAATACAGAGAACTAGTGTACTTCTGACAGCCAGTTTGGTGTCAGCAGTTAAAAATGGTGGCAGAAGGTTTCTACTTTAAGAATTATAAGATTCTGTTAATGTAGCCTCACAATAAAATAGAATTAATTCATCCAGTCAT
Source organism: Vipera ursinii (assembly GCF_947247035.1). Classification (NCBI taxonomy): domain Eukaryota; kingdom Metazoa; phylum Chordata; class Lepidosauria; order Squamata; family Viperidae; genus Vipera; species Vipera ursinii. The sequence continues at coordinate 172,810,100 of NC_139512.1, read as the reverse complement.
GTTTCCTGTCCAGTTTATCTGGGAGGGGGTGACATCAATCTTGCAAGTTTGGAAAATGCAAAGTTCTCTCTGCCAGTGTTAACTGCTTGATCCATTAGGGTGGATCCTACCTAAGTTTCTTTCTCTGAGAGTTAAGCCACTGCAGCCTCCTTCCTCTCATGTCTGATTGTTATGTAGGTAACATCTCTTTCTCTGGTTCCCAAGGTCACCTACACATTCCATTACATCTAGACAGTCACCAGGAGTCATCACTCACTCAAAGGCACCAATAAAAGAGAACGTGTTTCTAAGTTTGACTTTCAGACAGATTCCTGTGTCAATCTTGTAACACTTATCTGTTTTTCAACTTGTGTCTTGCTACTGTATTGTGTTTCCAGCAACTACAGCAGGGGTGTCAAACTCAATTTCACTGAGGGCCGCATCAGCATTGCGGTTGCCCTCAGGGGGCCGGGTGGGTATGGCCAGGGTGGGCAGGGTCTACTGGGTGGGCATGGCTAGAGTGTATATGGCCTAGTGGGTGGGCGTGGCCAGCTCTACATCGTTGGCATCAAGGGTGCCTATGGGGGCCTGGGCAGGAGTGGGACAGATCTGAGGGTCTCTGGCAGAAGGAGGGTCTCTGGGCCAGGGCCAAGGCAGTGGGGGCCGTTCCCTCACTGTTTCCAGGATGGTTTCGCAGGCCACATGAAAGCACTTCGTGGGCCGGATCCGGCCCCCGGGCCTTGTGTTTGACATGTCTGAACTACAGTGTAGTAAGAACAGCAATATAAATAGCTGAGGTATCTTTTTGTGTTCCATGGTTGATTTTGCTTCACTTACTTTGTTGTGATATGAAGACACTTGTCGGTCCTGCACATGTGGTATTTCACAATTATTTCTTTGCTTACAGAAACAGCTTATTTAATAAGCAATTGTACTATGGAATCTCTGCAGTCATTTTCATAGTAGAGTTGGATGATAAGCTTTGATTAAGCTGTCTTTAAATGTGCGTTACCTTAGATGTGCAAAGATTTTAAATCACCTCCCCCCAATCAGTATGTATGGGTCTTTTTGACAGTTTCAAGGGAAATCTGTGAGTGTATGCAGGACAGATAATTTGCTAACGCAGATAGAAAAATACTTTATAAAATAGTACTCATTTGACAACAATCCAATACAAGATAATATTTATACCAAAACAAATTGCCAGTGTTGTATTGCATCTTTCTTCTGTTCCCCTGAATCTATGCACATGTTCCTCCTTTTCAAATTGCTTTAGAGCAGGGGTGCCAAACTGCCGGCCCGTGGGCCAGGCACGTCACCAGGAGACCGTACCCACCCCATTGCCGACAATGGGGAAAAAGCTGCAATATGTTGCATGATGTCACGTGACATCACAAGTTTGACATGTCTGCTTTATTTTTTTATATTTTAAATCCCATTTATATCCCGCCCTTCTCCAAAGACTCAGGGCGGCTTACAATTTAAAGCACAAATCAATGTGCTTAGCAATAGCCTTCATTCTATGTATATGCCTGCTTATTATTAGGGCTTTCGCCCCCCCCCCCAGCGGCATTATTACAAAGTCAGCTTATTGCCCCCAACAATCTGGGTCCTCATCTCCAGAGCAGAGTGGATAGAGGAAAAAAATCTCTCTAATGGGGGAAGTTGTTTCATGAATCAGTCATCATGATTGGATTTAGCATCTTGGGAATAGACAATAAAAAATAAACTGCAAACACAAGAAGTTGAGGAAGTTCTTTTTTTTAAGCCTCTTGAAAAGCACAGATAGTTTAATCTTTCGGTATAGGAAAATAACACATTGCTTATAGAGCCTAGCCATATTTCAGTCTTTCAAGATGTAGAAATGATTGGAGGAAAGACAGTGGAGAAGAATCAGTAGTTCTTTGACAGCTGATGATAGATAGAAAACTAGATAGATTATTGGAAAATTGTCTCCTCTAAATACCACTGTAGATAATATAGAAAGAATTGTACAATATGGGAGGAAACCTGTCACCCAACAAATTCACAATCAATATAAGACGAAGGGATGGCTAACTTGGGTGGTTTTAATAAACAATTGGATAAGTCATGAAAGACAGGTTTCTGAAGGGCTAAGTGCAGTGGTGGGATTCAAATATGTGAACAACCAGTTCTCTGTGTGGTTGCTGCTTCCGGAAATCCATTCTGGACCTGGGCAGCAAAAAATTAGCTACCGGTTCTGCCAAAGTGGGGCGAACCGGCTGAATCCCACCACTGGCTAAGTGTCTTGAAAAAACTTTCTAGATAAGGTCGCTGAGATAAGGTATTTTTAAAATTTGCCTTTGGAGCCCATTAATAGAGGAAATTGGTAGAGTTGGAATACTTTAAGTTATACCAGTCATCAATCTATAATCAAACATGCCGTAGGAATTAATTGGGTTCTTTGTATTTGTATTCGTCTGTTCATGGTTGTAATCTTACCATGTATAAGAATTAAAATATGAGAATATAAGAACATTGTATTATAAACTATTTTTCTAATAGTTTTTTTTAAAGTAAGAGGGGAAAAAAGGGTAACAAACTTGTTTGTGAGCAGGGACCCTTTGGGAATTTTGAGAATACTACGTGGCTCACAAAATGGCGGTCATGGTCTTTGTTGGTTACAAAATGCTCATGCTTTAGGAGGCAAACTAGCTTCTCAAGAAGCTCTTGTCATTTCTCTAAGATCATATGATACTAGAAGATGATGCACTGCTTTATATCAATTCAGCTTCCTTTTGGTTTATGTTGTCAAATGAATCCTTTAAAAAAAAAGTTGGGCCGGGGCCCTAGTAGGGCACCACTGTGAGTATGGGATATAGCTACCCTATCATTTATCATTCTTGACAATGAAGCCTGTCATTACAACATGTATTGCTTTTTTAAAATCTCTTTCTTTATCCCTCTCTCTATCTCTCCCTCTCCCTCCCACCTGTCTTCACATGTTAGGTCTTCTCTTAACTCTAGTTTCTTGATATAGTGAATGTATTTACTTATTCAGTTTCTCTAATAACAGATAGGAGAATCTCTGTTTTTTAGAGCACTAGCTGTCTATACAATATTTATTATGTTTTAAGAACAAAAATCTTTGTGTCATAGTTTGGTTCAAAACTTAGACCAGTGATTTCCTGTGTCTGCATTCAGTGATCTAACTGAAACTTACACTGAAAGATATGCAGCCTAAAATACCACAGTGAGCAAAGGGTAGTGAATAATGCTATTTTTTTTCCTTTTGCTAGGCTTTTTTTGTTGACCACAATTCACGTACCACCACGTTCATTGACCCACGGCTTCCTTTGCAGAGCAGCAGACCAACTAGCGCTTTGGTTCACCGGCAGCATTTAACAAGGCAGCGCAGTCACAGTGCTGGTGAGGTAAGCTTGAATTGGCCCAAGTGTTTTATTAGATTTTTCATCATTGATTTCTGTCTGTCATTATTGGCATTTTCCATTGTTTTAAACATACATTCATTCCCCTACCCAACCCTTTCACAGAATGAATCCCCTCTTATTACAGTAAACATATAAGGGAAAATTTTAAATTTGCCATGATAAAATATGGATTATGAACATGAGAAAATGTTCGGTTTATGAATGAACTGGGATTTCAACCCGGGCTTTCCACTATTTAATTTAAAGTTATGAACCATTACACACCACTGTTTCTCAAAGAAAATATATTATTTATTTATTAGATCAATTTTTAAATTGGTATTCACATATCCCCTTGCTACCCTATCTTTCAAGCTGACCATCAATGGTGGCAAGCCAGTCAGACAAAGAAACACCTGTAAGAGTATCAGCTGAATGATTACACCTGAGGGATAGCCTATGGAGGCATTACGCCATCAATACTGATTGATCTCTACTTGATTGGTTGTCTCTTTGTTTTTCATGGAGATACTGCGAGTTGCATCTAGAATTTTGGAGGCAAAGTATATTCAACCCATCCCAAATGCTGATAATGTATTTTATTTATTGTCTTGACTTCTGAACATTCCCAGTTCCTTCTTGGGCAATTTTCGATTAACTCCAAGACATCAGCTGTGTAAGCGATGAACTATTCTAAGCCTGGTACTAGAACAAAGTACACAGACGTCAGAATTGCAATTATTATCTATTGCATACGGTAGAAGATAAAGAAGACAAGAGCTCCAATTGCTCCTGGGTATATAGCAGGTTGTGTCAGGTTGTGACCTGAGTCAGCTCAATTCAGGTTGTGCCAGCTTGGCAAAGGAGTTTGAACTTTGCAATTATTTGTTACAAAAAAAATATTTGTCATTTTCCTTTTATACCACCAGGGGGCCTTTGCCTGCAAATATATTCAAAGCAATGTAAGCATTAGGCTGTTTGGTGCACTGCCGTAAAACAAGTGATAGTAGAAAAGAGGCATACGTAGAAATTTGGCCTGAGTTTTTCCTTTGCAATATCAAAAGACAAAATAATCTTAAATAAAAGATAAAATCTCCATCAAATTAAGTTTGGTGATTTATATGATCATATTATATGAATTTACTGGGTAAACATATGTGTCAAGTTGGTATGCAAATGTTCCCCCCCACACACACACACTTAATGTATTACAAATCAGAATGCCAAAGACTTTCTCGTAATCATAAAACAATAGCTGTGTTTAAAGAGGAATGTATGTAGAAACACAACATTAAATAAAAAGCCAGCAATAATCTATAAGTTAATTATATTTGCATTGTGTTTCCCTTTCAAACAAAGTATAATGACAGTGACTATTTCTCCTCCTTTTAATGAAATATTCTTATGCCCCATTTTGCCAATATATCAACAGCAGTTGAAGAAATTGATTCATCTGCTTCTTTATTCTCTGAAATCTGTTGCACTGAGACAGGTTTTATGGAAATAAAGTCAGCTGAGGGGGATGAAAAATAAAGAGACGTTCACGTGCAGATATGGAAGGAAAATCTGTTGCATAATTGGAAACTGTTTATTTCTTTATTTCTTTATTTTATTACATTTATATACCGCCCTTTCCCGAAGGACTCAGGGCGGTTTACAGGGTGATTAAAAACAAAAATACAAAAGTTAAAAACAATTTAAAAAAATTATATCCGTCCCTGAACAAATAAAACCCCAATTAAAATTAAAATTAAAATTCTCAGCCTGGGCCAGAGAGCTCGAAGAGCCAGGTCTTCAGGTCCCGGCGGAATGAACGGAGGTCGGGGGCAGTCCTAAGCTCCACAGGCAGCTGGTTCCAGAGGGCAGGCACACCCACTGAGAAGGCCCTCCCCCTGGGTATTATCCGCCGGCAATCTTTTACCGGCGGCACCCTGAGAAGACCCTCCCTGTGGGAGCGCACTGGACGAAGGGAGCTTGATGCTGGTGTTGCAGTGTTGCTCTTAACCATTACATTCAATCATAAGTTTTTCCTTTCTTTATAAGAATTTTTGGAATCAAAGCCCACAGTTGGGCTTATTTTTCAGCAATACTGATAGAAATCAAGGAACTTGAGTTAACAGTACTTGAATTTCAGCTTCTTGGCATCAACTTCAGAAGGAGCTGTTCTTTTCCATTTCCAGGAAAAAAGAGGTCTCCACTGAAAAATGGGGGGACTTAGAGTAGTTCTTGGGTCAATTATAAAACAGGAATAATTTGAATTTGACCTAATTCAGAGAAGCATAGTTTAATAGCTATATACGATCTGTTTGGCAAAACATTGTGGCGTGTGCGATTCTCACGCTGAGAGAAAACTGAGTGCTGTCAGCATAGAAAACAAATAGTAGTGAGGGAAAAAAAAAACAACTGAGGAACCTCCAGCAAAGAGACCGACTAACTGGAGCCAGGAAATTGCAGAAGTGAAGCTGGTGTTCAACAAGGGGAAATTTGGGGTTGTTACTGCAAAGGGAAGTGACGTTCGTAGATAATTCACTTAGGCTTTCTATGTGCGTCCCCATAGTTTTGTTGCATTAACCATTTAACCTTCACGACATTTAGTGAAATTTATACTCATGAACTATTGGCAATTCCTTATGCCTTTCATAAGCTGTGTTACCTGCAATGAAACATTGCGATGTTTCATTAAAACACCCCAGACCTTCAAACACGGCAGTGATGAGTTTATCTCCTTACTTTTATCTCATATTTTTCAGGGATGAAATATGAGATTTCATACCAGCCACACTGAGATTCGGCAAATAGAATAATGCAGTAACCCTCAACTTCCGAAAAAGTTTTAAAATTGATATTGATAAAACTAATGCTAGAAGAGAGAATCCAGAATTAGTCAATTCCTATTTTAGATCCCAAATATTTATACATGTTCTCCATCCTGGAGAAATGTAAATAAAATATATGATTAGATTGAGGCTTACTCATACTGAGTGCAGATATGTTGACATAGATATAATGTAACTTAGTAGAACAAATGTAATTCCATTTCTTTGGGTTTACTCAAGATGACTAGCTCTAGGTATTTTATTACAAAATCATTTGGGTGGCAGTATTGAAGGTATACATTTGCTCAATTTCATTTTAATTTAGGTAGAATTGATCCATTCCTGGATGATAATAATGATGAAAATAAATTTTAGAAAAGGACGCAGTGGGGGCAAGGACTGAAATGCTATTGAAATTTGTCAGCTGATTTAATATGCTGTTTCTTCCTGTCTCGGGTTAAATAAAAGTATATAAAATCAGGCTTTCCACTATGTTTTTTGTGTAATAATTGTGCACTGTAGCTGAAATGTTGGGTTAATTCAGACATAATGCTAATTGCTTTTGTTATTAATATGCATGTCTTTATTATGTAAATATTATCCACAGGAAATTTCTGGCTCAACAGCCTAGAAATAGAGATGAGCACCTCCCCTTATAGCAGGGGTCCCCAAGCCCTGGCTCAGACCCACTACCGGGGGTAGTTGAGAACCGGGCAGCGGTAGCAGTAGGCAAGCGTGCACGCCCATGCACAACTCCATTTATGCGAGGAGTGGGCGTGTGTGCCCACAACTTGCGCAAATAGAGTTGCATGAGCGCCCTCGCCCACCGTTCACGTGGAACCCTCCCCTCTTCCTCCTCCGCTGGTCTGCAAAGCTGGAAAAGTTGGAAACCGCTGTCCTATATTCAGCAATGACTAGCGGAGTAAATCCGCAGGGATTCCTTTACCTTTATCTCCCCATTCAGCTCCTGTACACATTCCTACAATTGCTAGGATTTCATAAGGGTTTAGTTTACATAATATATTTAAAAATGCAATTCTTCTTCTTGCGATCATTACGTCATAGGCCTACCTTTTGGAAAATCTAAAATATACTTCCTGATTCGTATTCGTTGAATGAACTCATCGGTAATATAAGATAATTTTTATTTTTTTTATTTTTAAAATTTATTGGCTGCCCATCTTACCATAGGGTAACTATGGGTGGTTTACAGATACATATACAGTTAAGAACATAAAAAGACAGTGATAATTAGTAGCATTATAACATGGAAAAGCCATGTTGTTCTTCAGAATAGAAATATTAGACTGCAGATTTACCTAATTTCTTGTGATTTGTACATTAATTTTTCTCTGGTTGTTTGTCTGAAACTATTTGAATTTTAATCAGTGCCTTCTAGTTCACATGAAAATCTGTATTATCAGCTTTTCCCATGTGAAAAACAGGAGAAAAAGTTGTGGTTTCTCTTCTAGAAAGCTTTTCGTTTGTCAAACTTTCACCTTGCTTAGCAGATAAAAGTTTCTATGCTCTATAACATTTCAAGGAAGGACGGGGCAAAAATTCTCAAATGAATAGTATATAAAATGAACGGGATGGTGAGAAGACTTCTTCTGCACACTAAAATATGTATGGTTTTATTTTTCAGGTGGGAGAAGACTCACGCCATTCAGGACCTCCAGTCTTGCCAAGGCCATCAAGTACGTTCAGTGCGGTCAGTAGGGCTCAGTACCAGGACATGATGCCAGTGGGTAAGTCTTCATGTAGAGCCTCTTGAAATGCAGTCTTTGCTTTTTATGTCATTGTGTTAAAGCATAAGGTTGTTTCTGCAAGCACTCTTGTGTTGCTCAAAAGGAAAACATTTAGATGCTTCCTAACATTAAAAAAACAATAAGTAAATATAAATACAGGCAGTCCCCAGGCTAAGAATCTCTTACTTACAGACAACTCGAACTTACAAATGGGCTGCCTATTAATTTCATGTTAAAAGCAGATTTAGGAATGATCTTAACTCGGGACTTTAACATGCATAACTAGTCTTAAATAAAAGTTTTTATAGACTTCAGATGAAATATTTCCAGGTCCATGTTTGCCTGGGGGAAACTCTAGGTATCAAATGTCATAATGGGAATAATAACTCTAAAAAGGGTATTCTTGTAATAAACCTGAAACTTAGGAATCTCTTGCTGATGATCATAATTGAAGCATCTTATTGGCTTGTTTTTCCCATTATTATTTCTTAGTTTGCCACACAAATCCTATTCCATACGCTTCCCAGTTGCCAGATATTCAGCATTTTGCAGGACATCCAAACGCAAACCATTAGTCTGACATTTTAAAATGAGAGAACTAACATTTCCATTTTTAAAGTTCTGTATAGAAGCTCTTATACAAAGGTATGGAGGTTTGGTTAATCAAGATGATAATTTGGAGCCATACAAAGGAGAAGAGATTTCTGAAAGGGGAAACTTCTTTCATAATTATTTTTTAATGCATGGAGAAAAAAATGAAATGAGAGTCTGATATGAAACATACTTATTTTTCACAATAAAAAAAACTTGTGAATAGCCTGTTTTTTTTAATCAGGTATTTTAATCAATACCATAAGTAAGCAATTCAGGATACTGTTCCTTGATAAAACAGGATGGTTGTGTTTTTTTTGCTGGTTATTTCAAATACATTGAATTATTGGTGATGGATCAATATGAAAAAGTTTAGGCTTTTTTTAAACCCCTTTGAACCATTTACAGGTAGTCCTCAAGTTACAACAGTTCATTTAGTAACCATTCAAAGTTACAACATCACTGAAAAAAGTGAGTTATGACTATTTTTCCTACATACAACAGTTATAGTATCCTCATGGTCACGTGATCAAAATCCAAACAGTTAGCAACTGGCTCACATTTATTAGGGTTGCAGTGTCCTGTGATCATGTGATCACCTTTTGCGACTTTCTGACAAGCAAAGTCAACGGGGAAGCCAGCTTCACTTAACAGCCATGTGACTAACTTAACAACTGCAATGATTCACTTAACTGTATCAAGAAAGGTCGTAAAATGAGGAAAACTCACTTAACAAATATCTTGCTTAGCAATATAAATTTTGGGCTCAATTGTGGTCATAACCTGTAGCTGAACATTCAGGAATGCATCTAAGGTGTAAACTGATACAAATATGGATTTAGTAAACTTTAGCAAAACGTTTTTCTCCCGAATTATCAGAGGCTGACACTGTATATCGTGTCTAACTTGAAAGGAAAGCAAATCTTCTACTCTGCTCTTACATGTAATATTTAGCAAGGCAGGACACTGGCTTCACATATCTGAGCCATGAGTATCTCTACCGCTACACTACGTCATTGGTTTCTGCTTGTGTTAATAGGGAAGTTCATACTGCGATTATATCATATAGCATTGTGCCTTTTTTCAATATTATGAAGAAAGGGGAACAGGAAAAGAAGTCAGTGCTTTTGACAATAATTTAGCAAGCAGTTATTACTAGTGATTCTTATTTCTGTTCCGAGTTGTCCCTGTTCTGTACCAGCCTGCTACCGGCCTTGCAGAAAAGGCAACCCCTTTACAGACGGCAAGAGGCTGGAATACGTCTGCCAAATTTATTACAAAAACAAACAAGACACGAACCAAGATACCAGAGCTTTGAAACACTATCTGAGCGGTTGCTTTCAGCAAACCAGCCCTCCCCACACAAGTCCTTTATAAAGAGTTCAGCGCGTGGCTTCTCTCTCCCTCCTTCCGAGAAGCCCCATTGCCTTCCTCTGTTTACTCCTACTTGACTGCCTCCTGCGTCGGGCGTCCTTGAACAGGGCCAGCTGTGGGTCATCTTCATCCACGCTGTCAGGCTCACATAGCTGGGTCTCCACCAGGTGGGAGGGGCCTGGCTGGGGGCTCTGCAGAGCCTCAAAGCCATCATCAGCAAGTTCTTCAACACCCCCCTCCTCCCCCTCATCTGAGTCATCCGACCCAACTGCTGAACCCACAGGCTGACCCTGAATCACAACAGTCCCATGCTAGCAGCATCTGATCATTATTTGTATGCCACAATACCCACTGAAAAGGAAAGCCAGATTGGTGTGGTGGTTAAAGCACCGCAGGCTAGAAACTGGAAGATTATGAGTTCTAGTTCTGCCTGAGGCATAAAACCAGCTAGCTAACCTTGAGCCAGTCATTCTCTCTCAGTCCTGGGAAGCAGGCAATGGCAAGCCACTTCTGAAAAACCTTGCTAAGAAGACAGCATGGACTAATCCAGGCAGTTGCCTGGAGTCAGCAATAACCTGAAGGCACAAAAAGGCAAACCAAACCAAACCACATCCCACTGAAGCAATGAATCACATATTTTTAGAGCATTGGGGCTGCTGCAAGGAATCCTAGAAGGGTACAGTTCACTTCTCAATGCAGTAAAGGTAAAGGTAAAAGGTAAAGGTTCCCCCGTATGAGCATGCTAGTCGTTTCCAACTCTAGGGGCCGGTGCTCATCTCTGTTTCAAAGCCGAAGAGCCAGCGCTTGTCCGAGGACGTCTCCATGGTCATGTGGCCGGCATGACTAGACGCCAAAGGCGCACGGAAGGCTGTTACCTTCCCACCGTAGTGGTCCCTATTTTTCTACTTGCATTTTTACGTGCTTTCGAACTGCTAGGTTGGCAGAAGCTGGGACGAGTAACAGGCGCTCACTCTGTTACGCGGCACTCGGGATTTGACCCGCCAAACTGCTGACCTCCAACAAATGCTATCCAATTTCCTTGACAACAACTGGTGGGGGAGAACTCAGCATCTCCATGGGTAACTGATTTCACTAACAGAATATTTCTGAATAGATAACCTGGTTTGCACAAAGCTCTGTATCTACCTCTTCATTCCAATGAGTTTAAAGGATGTCCCTTGTTTTAAAATATGAATGGTCAGGAAAAAACATAAGCATGCAAATAAATTACAAATACTAATTGATATTTGCTTGGTGTGTTAGTTAACAGATATATATGCTTTATTTCTCAGTATTACTTTAATTTAGCCATACTGCTAAATTAGAGAATTTTGCATTAATAATGGAAACGTTATAAATATGTTATTTTATATGTTTTATTAGAAAAAACTAAAAATAGGTTTTTTTTATTTTTCATACAGTCAGTACAGTAACCATTTATTTAACTATCAAATTTGTTTTCAAGTTACTTTGGCAACTGTTTATATATTTGATGCTTACTTACACATGACAAAACCTATTGGCTTCAGGACCTGTGATTCATGGCTTTCAAGTACAGAAGTTAATTCATTTAAGTTCAGCAGCTGTCACATTGTGGGAAGACACCCACAGCTAATTATTCTGATGGAAAGGCTAGATGTTTGTTCAGCAGCACTGGTTTCTTGACAGTCACCACTGATTTAAACTTCTGTTGCTACCCATTTCTTCAGTGTTACATATGGTCATGCTTGCAATAGGCTACTCTGTTAAAAATTCAGCTGTGCAACAAGGACCGTGCCTCTTCCTCAGAGTAACTTTTAGAATTTGTAATCTAATTCACAATAGTTTTATTACTGGCTTTAACGATGAGGGGAAGAGAACGGGTGGTCACAAGCCGTAATCATGTGATGTCTTGCTTAAAGACCATAGGTGATTTGCCAGAACTGGGATTGCCAGTACTGTACTGCTATAACTAAGCAGGATATTCAAGTGATGTTTCACTAAATGACTTGGTTTCTTAATGACAGTGTTACTGATCCCAATGAGGGACATTAAGCAAGGACTATCCGTACTTGAATAACTATTATCCTAGGACCTAGAAGATAGGAGCACCTGCTGCCAGCGTCAATTTCCCATCGTCCTGTGCGCTCCCACAGGGAGGGCCTCCTCAGGGTACTGCCGGTCAAGGTTTGCCGACGGGCGATCCCCAGAGGGAGGGTGTTCTCTGTGGACGTGCCTGCCCTATGGAATCAACTGCCAACGGAACTCCGGACTGCCCCCGACCTTCGTTCATTTTGCCGGGACCTAAAAACCCGGCTCTTTGAGCTATCTGGTCTGGACTGAGGGGTTTTAATGTTTTTAAATTGTGATTTTAATTTTTTGGGGCTAGACTTAATTTAACTTTATTTTAATTTTATATTGTATTGTTTTTAAATTTTGCCTTGTAAACTGCCCTGAGTCCTTTGGGAGTAGGGCGGTATATAAACCGAATGAATGAATGAATAAATAAATAAATAAATAAATAAATAATTTCAGAATTATATTGATGGGATTAACAAAATGGCTGAAATATAATAAAATTTAAGAAAGTCAAATATAAATTCTTCACTTACTGTAGGAAAAAGAAACCAAATCAAATAAGTATGTAGACCCAATTGATTCTGCATTGATTGGACTTGGGCAAATTAAAGTGGGTTCAGAGGCAGGCAATGAAAATAATGAGACAGTTGGAAACTAATGGGAGCTAATTATACTATACAGTAAGTCAAATTCAGGGAATTGTTTATATTTAGTGTTTAGAAGATAGGTATTATGAAGAATATAATGGCTCTCTACAAGTACTTAAATTTTGTCACACAAAAAAACCCTCATAATCTGTTTTCTGTCATTCCAGTTTGTAGGACACCGAATAATGGTTTTTAAATTATAGAAAAATATATTCCAGATAAAATTAACGAGAACAATATACCCAAGTAAGATTATAGGTTTTTCTTGTGAGAAATGACCAAACTAAACCTGGAAAAGTACTTGTTATAGATCTTTAAAGTAAATCCTGTTATCAAACTAGATACTGGATTCCATGTTCAAGTATTATATTTTGTTCATTGTTTTCTTTTAAAATTAATTTGTAAGCTCTTAAATTACTGTGATCTGGACAAGTCTGCTTCTGTTTTAATAATAGAGTTTGTTTTTTCTTTAGCTCCTGTAAGATTATCTCCCAAGGGATGGAAGAGGGCTAAATGTTATAGCAATCCTGCTTTTATGCTACTTGGCCAGCTGATGACATTGTCAAAATTATTTTAGTTTTTTTAATTGGACTTTTTAATTACCAGAAAGGCAGAACAGGCTGTGAAAGGACTATTCCTTCTTTCATACTGGGTTAAAGAAATAGGTGCCATATAAGGTACCTTATAAAGGGTGGTGGCTCCCCCAAACAGGACATAGGACCAGAATTTGAAGACCTAGAGGGCATCTAGAATAGAATTGGGATCTCCAGTAGTTTGCAGTATCACTGCAGCATAACAGGTGTACAAGCCCAAGAAAAAACACACTAGCTTAACATGTGTTGATAGGCACCATATAAATTGCTATATACATTTTGAATGTCTCTTTTCATCCTTAATAAAGATCCCTTCTTCTGGAAAAACATCAGTTTCTAAAGGATAAAACTTGTAGCTATGTTTCCTGAAGAAAAATGACTATTGTTTTTCAACATGTACTCTTTATTGAATTTTCAGCTTACAATGACAAGATTGTTGCTTTTCTGCGGCAACCCAATATCTTTGAAATTCTCCAAGAGCGACAGCCAGATCTCACAAGAAATCATTCACTCAGGTGACCAGAATAATGACATTTTTTTTCTTACCAGAGATGTTGTAAGTTTAAGGCATAAGCACAATATAACAAGTTCATATTCTCCTTAAAAAATCAGTGCAGATTTCGTAATAAGAATTACAAAATAAGAATTCGTAAAAGTAATGAAAAATCCTGTGGGGCTCCCACAATTAACAAACTTATGTAATATGTATTTGTTAACTAAAGTCCACCAGGAATTCTTTTCTACTCCATAAATGTTTTGAAATCATACATTTGTTATTCTTTAAGATGTCACACACTCTGCTGGTTTGTTATAACTGATTAATAGAGTTTATATCTGTATTTTCTTTACTTAAAGAACTGCCACAGCTCTTGGACTAGGTCAGTGATGGCGAACCTTTTAGACACTGAGTGCCCAAAACCCGCCCCCTGCCCTGCCCCCGCTCTGCCCCCCACCCCACCCACCTCCAGAGCCACTTACTGCTTCCACAGCCCGCTGCAGCAGATTGCCTAGGCGGCCCTGCAGCACCATGGCGGCCACGCCCTCCGCCTGTGCCCCGCAGCATCATCTGCGTGCGACGGGGCGCAAGGGTGGAGTCTTGTCCCCACTGCCCGGCTGCCATGTCCTTGGCTGCGCTGCTCCATGTGGGCCATGCCCAGGGGCGACTCTCCTCTGGGGGGGCTGCTGATGAGGAGGGGGCCACAGGGGGAGGCGGGGCTAGGGTGACGGTGCATGTACCCACAGAGAAGGCTCTGCGGCAGCCTCTGGCACACGTGTCATAGGTTCACCACTGTACTAGGTAAAACATTCAAAAGGATACATCTGAAGATAGTTACTTTTATAGATGAAAACTGCTGCTACCATGTTTCCCTGAAAATAAGACCCATCCTGAAAATAAGCCCTAGCCTGATTTTTGGGGGTGGGCCTAATGTAAACCCTACACCAAAAATAAGCCCGGGGGTGGGCATGGCCAGCACAAGTGGCAGCAAGCACTCACAAGGCCAATGGTATCTGGCAGCAGCCACAGCTTACTGGCCCCTTGGAACAATGCAGGTAAGTCTGAGTGCGGAGGCAGAGATGGGAGGAAGGCAAGCGATTTGGACGCATCGCACACTTTTTGCCCAGAGGGAGACTGGATGTTTTGTCTGCTTGCAAATGGGGCATTTGGGAACGGAATGCCCCATTTGCAAGCAGACAAAGCTTTTAATCTCCATCTGAGTGAAAAATGTTTGGGCACCTATGGGGCATTTGGAAACAGAGCACTCCATTTCCAAATGCTCCATAGGTGGAGAAATGAGAGAGACTGGAAGCTTCCTCTGCTTGCAGATGGGAGGCTTGGGAACGGGGCTAATCGCTTCTTTCCCAAGTGCCCCATTTACAAGCAAATGAAGCTTCCAGTCTCCCTCTGGGCAAAAAGTGTTTGGGCACCTAAGGGGCGCTTAGGGCAGCTCCATTCCATCCTCCACCTGCCTTGCCTCGTGGCAGCAGCACGGCACAGTGGGTCATGCGGCCTCTGAGTGGTCACAAGCAGCTGCAGAAGTGGGCTGGTGGCCACATGGACTTCTGCTGGATGGGGCTTTTGGTGTTGCCAGTGCAAGGCGAGGCATGTGTCTGAAAAAAAATACGACATTCCCCCCAAAATAAGACCTACTGCTTCTTTTGGAGGCAAAAACACGGTATTCGGGGAAACACAGTATTTGCTAGACACAGAAACCTCAATGACTACTATGATTTTGCAGGATATATCTTTGTGTCTTTTACTTCATACCCTGTTTAGGAAACTAATGGGATTCTTTTTACGTTGATAGGATGAGGAGAATCCATGTATTTATTTTTAATGTTTCACTTTTAGAACAACAATGTTTTTCTCTAGAGCTTGTACTACTCCTTGGAATTCATTCGGGAAATATTTAAGATTACCTTCAATTACTTATTTTCATTGATAAGGTACTTGAAGCAGTTTTGAGTAGAGAAGTTAGGCAAACAAAAAATAACAGTATTTAGAAAGTATTAATAGAGGGGAACTCGCTGAAGAATTCTTCTATTTTGAGAGCATGGTATAATGAATAATAATGTGCCTAAAATAATTTAGAGGCCTGTTTGATATGTCCCAGGGGTTTTATTTACTGCCTTGATATACATGGTGCTTGATGCAAACAGGGAGAAGATTCAGTTTATTCGGACTGAAGGAACACCAGGGCTAGTGCGGTTATCCAGTGATGCAGATCTTGTTATGTTATTAAGGTAACGGATACTTATTGCAGTGTCTCTAATATATTTACTTTAGCAATTTTTACACTCTGACCATTGTCATTGGTCCATTTTATCTAATGCCAGTTTTTCCTCTTATGCATAATTATGGGATTTTTGTGGTGTGTGTTTTTAAAGAGCATTTCTATATTTGTACATCAGAAGGCTCAGATAGACTTTATACCCAATCCCCTAAGATGTTAGTATCACTTCCATAGTTCATGCATTTTTCTCAGAATGACACTTTACTGGAGCCTCCCCCCACCCATCCTTCCCTCACTCTGCGTAGTATACAGTATTAAAAACTGGAGTATTACATTGCCGATCTACATGTTTTTCTGCCCTGTAGCTCTTCTCTGTGTGTCTTAACTTGCAACATATTGTTATCATTTGTGTTTTTCAAAAGGGAGAGGGGTGATGCAGAGATGTTGCTTTGAGCTTTTCTGCCTTGCATATTAATTGGAGCCAAGCTGGAGCATATCTGAGCACACTTGCTCATTCATAACTCTCACGAGCTTAGACTTACTCTGCCATGAAAACCCACCCACTGAGTAATGTTGCCTCTGATATATTGTGGGGGTGCACTTGCAGAAATTTCATGCCACTGCACACAGTGTGTTGCTTGTATTCAAACTCTTGCATAATACTGTTCTTTGGGAGTTTTTACTGTGTTCATTTCAAACAAGACATTTGTTTTGTTTTGAAAGTTACTCCTTTTATAGCAATTCTGGGAATATTCGTCTGTCAGGAAATACATTCCTCAACGGACCTGTCATTTTTATGGCTCTGAAGGATAATTATGTCAGAAGCATTAATTGTATTATTTTAAGATACTCTCTTGAAGGCTTATGAATATCATCAAGATAAACCAGGACTGATTTGATAGACCACTCAATGTGCTTCTCATCTTTAAAAATATATTACAATGGATGTTTTTTTTAAAAAAAAAATCAATTCCTTTCGGACCTGTGCAGTGTTTCTTTATTTCTACACGTATTTGCAAATGAAGAAAATACATTCTCCACTACTTCATTAAATATTGCCTTCAAGCTAAATTGTAAAACAGTTTGTCTCATGGAAAGAAGGCAATGCCTCTCAAAATCTTTTGTTTACGTTCTGTCATAATAGCCCATTGTTTTTATTAGCATTAAACAAAGTGACAATCTGGGAACCTGTGAGAACTCCATTCATGACACATTTCCAGTAGCTGAGGAAAGCAGTTTGGCGGTTTTCACTGTTTCCTTTCTTTTCTGCAGCCTTATGTTCTCTAGTCTACTCCAAAGTGTTTTGAAATAGCTACCGCAGGATTACAGCTCCAGTTCAGGGCATTCTTGGGGAGAAGTGGACAAAATAGTTTTCTCCCAACAGATGCCTCAGCTGGATCAAAGACTTTCCGTGAATGAGAATGGCCTTCCATTCAAAGCAGGGCAATTTAGCATCGGAGCAACAAAGTCTGAATGCCACATTTCACATTAGAAATGCAACTGAAGCATTTGGAAAATCTTGCAAGATAGAAACAGTTGCATTGGAATGTTCAGTTCCATTGGAAAATATTTACAGTAAGCAATCAAAGGAGCAGTGCCTTACTTAGCAAAAGAGGGGGGAAATTGTGCTACACGCAAAGTACGGTAAGAGAGAGCCTTGCTTTTTAGGACTGGATTATTTTTCCCGCACCTTCCCGCTAAGAAGACATATGGAAGACATTTCCTGGGCTGAAAGCTACATGCACAGAAGAGGAAAGATGCATAAAACATAGCTTGTGGGTTCCATGTTTTAAAAAAACGGAATAATGTAATTTTATTTACTTCCTAAGGAGTGCATATGCTGCTCATTTGAACAGCTGCAAATGGCTTATCAGTGTGTAAATGTAACATAAAATTCTACAAACCTTTAAAATTATAAAACATTAAAACTAAATCTTGAAATACATTCTAAAAAAGCCTAGGTAAAAAGGTATATCTAAAGAATATCTTTATGTTTACCTAAAAAACAATGAGAGGACCTGCCACATTGCAGCTTATTTTACAATTATGCAGAAAAAGCAGAATTAGCTATTGGTATTACATATTTCTGGTATTCTTTGCGTGTGTGGCCTAAGCGGCAAAGCATGAATGCATATAGATGTAGACTGTGGTAACCTGATAGCACTTTAGAACAAATAAAGATATTTCCAGTGGAAACACTTAGAACAGGGAAGGTACACTTAAACCTGTTATTTTTTTTACTTGTAGACAGGGCTTTTTTTCTCATAGAAAGCTCAGAACGGAGTTCCGGCACCTTTTTTGGATGGAACCTTGTAGGGTAGGCAAGGTGGGTTGTATGACATGTGTGAGTTCCGGCACCTTTTTCTTTTACAAAAAAAGCACTGCTTGTAGCTTTTGACATTTTCAGATGCAAATGTGCAGTCTTTCAAAGAAATCAACATGGTGTTGCTTGGTGTATATAGGAATATATAATATTCCTAGAAAATATGACATGTGGCATATTTAAATCAATTTGCATATCAGCTTTATTTTCGCTTACTTTCTGCCTAGTTTATTTGAAGAGGAAATTATGTCATATGTACCACCACATGCCTTACTTCATCCCAGTTATTGTCAGTCACCACGTGGGTCCCCTGTGTCCTCTCCTCAGAACTCTCCAGGTGAGCTCTAACGCAACTGCTTGCAGTGTTTTTAGATGGTAAACCAGGTAAGGTTTGTTCTCGCCTGGTTTTATGGCCTTCTTTATGAAATGCAGGAAAATGATGTTTTGATCTTAAGATTAAATGAATTCTTTGCTGTTTATTTCAGACATTTATATAACATTTCTCGGAAAGATGGTTTTAAAGAATGAAGAAAACATTCTATATTGTGGGAGTAGCAGTATACTGCCATTAATATTAAAAAAATAAGGGAGGGCTCAACATTAATTATTTTTGGATCTCTTTTGTATATAGAGGAAAAATTTAAACAACAACTGCGGTAACTTCTTCCATCAGTGGAAGATGATATCCTGGAATAAGAACAGTCCAAAAGAATACATTAAGGCATAAATTAATTAAATTATTAGGCTTTGTAAAATGGATTTTGACATTCTATCTTCTGTATGTATATGTGTACACACAAACATACACACACACACACACCCATGTTGTCCCTTAAGTGTGATTTCTTAGGCATCTTTTCTTACAGATGCTGTATTAGCAAATCTTTATACAATAAGAAAGCACTAAAATATGGAATAGAATTCATTCATTTTTAAATATTTATTTGCCTGTGGGTATTTTGGAAAAATCAATAACACTAATTTTAATAAACAGTTTTCAATCTAACATAATTTCTTGAATGGTTATATATTAACCTGATAAGGATCATTTTATTAAAAATTTGGTAATTTATGTTGGAGCTTTATGCAGTTAAATATAGTTTGTTTTATTTTTCTGGGGAAGAAAACCATCAGCACCTTCTGTTAATTACCTATGATTTATTACATAATTGAAATCATTTTTGTGTTTTAATATGAATGATTAATTAATCTCTTGATTCACTTCATAAAGGAAAGAAGTTTATTGCAAAGTTCTTTTCCCAGTCAATTTTATGCTCCAATTTAGATTACACAAATAACCATAAAATTACTTAATTATTTATAAAATGCTAACTTATCACCATGCAAAAAGCATGTGCATGCAGTACTTATAATGAGAGAAAGAGAGAGACGTATATAATATGAGTAATTTATTTTAATAACAGCTCAATTCTTTTGTTATTCTTACGATGGAAATAATTGCTTTAATTGCCCAGGAAATTCTTGACAGTGCCAGCTGATTTGTCGTAAGAAGTTATCATGTGCTGAAAAGATAATTTAGGAGCATTTCATCTAATGTAAAATGAATCTTCCCAAGTCAGTTCTCAAGCTAAGAATTTAAGTAGGTCCTGAATAATGGCAATAAAAGTAAACAATTAAAAAGATAGTTGCAGTCATTCCACAAAGTAGCAAATATATGTTATAAATGTATTTCTCAAACGTATTTCAGTTTTACAGAGATTGAGTTCATGAGAAAAAGGAGTTACTTCTTTCCTACTGGTTTGAAGGAGATGATAGATCTGGATACCTTCTGAATAAAAAAAAGGTGGTTAAAGAGAAAAAGAGGAGGGGTGAAAGCAGGAATCCTTATTTCTGTGGGAAAGCCATGTACTTGGGGAAATTAGCAAATTAAAAGAAAACAAAATCAAAATTTCACTTCAGGGTTTGGGAAATCATTAATAAAAGGTAAGGTAGAAAGAATGAAAGGAGAAATTTACTTTCTCTTTTCCTTTTTGGCTAAGGAAAAGACAGAAAAATAAATTTCTTTAACATAATAATCAATAATACAGAATCTCACAATTATTAATAGAACCAAAAGGCTTTATTTTAAGTGACTGAATCTGGCAACATCAGCAGGACATGATAATCATTTTATTATGGATATTCTGATATTGTGTACATGGTAACTAATTTACCTCAGTGCACTCTATTAAGCCATTAACTCTGTCAAAAAAAGAAATTAGGTTAGTTTGGCATAGCTTTTTTATAACAAATTCCTGCACAAACAAATAAGGCCCCCAAATTAGTTTATTTCTTTCACATTCATCATCTGAACGTGATATTTTCTTCAGCATAAGACAAATGTAGGAATTTTGTGTCTCTGTGTGTTCATGTATAGATATACAGTCAGGTATCATTTATTTGTTTATTCATTTATTAATCACATTAATTACAGCAGTATATAAAAATACAACCATTATGCAATATAAAAATGAAGAACTATCAAATATTTAAAATATATAAACCATACATAGAGAGTAAAAAGATCTGTCACAATGAAACTATCTAAGAATGTCTCCAATTTCCTGGGATCCCCAGGCCTGGTGACATACTCGGGTTTTGAGGGACTTACAAAATGATATTTTTGAAACTAACCTGACTTTGGGTGGCAGTGGTGAACGGTATCAAGTACAAAAGAAAGTCTGTGGGCAATTTCAACTCCAATCAGATAATACATTCTAAAATGGACCAATCTATGATTGATTCATTACTTGATCAACATGGTCAACTCCTCATATTGTTGCAGTTCTGAATTCTTCTTTTTTAAGTAGCTTTTGCTATGGGGAAAAATGAGAAAGAGGCATAAATTAAATCCTTGAGGATATACGTTGCAGAATTCCATAGCTTGACTGGTTAATGACCTTCTTTCTGGCAGGAACAGAGATTGGTAACAAAATTATATTTGCCTACTTCCCTGATTGTCAAAATGTTATCACCGATGTAGATATCATACTGCTAACTCTGCCATTGTTACCAAGATGCAGCAATTAGCAGCACAAATGAGGAGGTGTGGAAAGGATGTGTGCGCACTTTTGATAGTTATGCAGTTTGTTTGGAAATGTCAGTCTTGGGTCAGCTTAATGTTGTTTATTCCCTACTACTGCTCAAAGGGAATCTGAAGGCAACCCGTTTTTCTGCCAAACTGGGTTCCCTTGCCAGCCAAGCAGACCTATCTGTTCCCCTTTTAGTGCATAAAGGTACCAGCTTCACTATAGGAATAGGCTGTCTGTTGCCAACAGCTTGTTGGTTCTTCTGGCTTACCCAGATTATTGAGGCTACCAAATGTTGGGCCCAGTTAGGGATACAGCTTAGGGAGGATGGTAGAAAATCAGGTAACTATGCACATAACATCCTTTGTAATACAATTAGAACTGCGCAATAATCACGAGATCTAACTGACTAGAAAGGCAGTCTCTCACAAGACTTACAACCATTGCATGTGCACTATCACGTTTCATTAAGTAGGATAAGTAAGACAGGAAAAAAACACCATGTCACATGGAATACCTTACTGCCACAATTATATATCATTGCATCAACTACAGGAATGATACTTGTCATTCTCTTCAAATTAACATTATCAGGTCTTGTCTGCTTGGGGCTGTCTCTATAAGTGTTAAGCAAACTGCCTACAACCTAGGGACTGATACACCTAGAATAGCGTTCTCCACCTAGTACCTCCAGGTATATTGGGACTGAAACTACCCAAATTCCCCAGCCAGCCATGGAGAATTGTTACTAGTTATAGTCCCAGTCTATATGGAAAAGTCTTTTTAAGATCCTTTAGGGATGTTTATATACTTACAGGGTGCTTAGACAATACCCATTGTATTTGGAGAAATTGCCCATTTGTTTTAATATTTACTATATGCAAATTGTCTGTTGCGGGGCATCATGCCTGTGTTTTAGTTAATGCATTCAAAAGTGCACATGGAATTAACCTCTTTATGTATATCTTTCATCATCAAGAATGATTGCAAATTTGAAAGTGTTGCCTGCAATTTTGCATCTTACCTTAGCATTTAATGAATGTAGAAAACAGCTTCCTTTTCTTGAGTCAAGATAAGATCACAATTTTTTAAGTGTCATTGCTTGCAGTGCGCAAATTTTCTCATAACTTTCTGTGCAGTACATTTTGTTACTATAGTTTTCAGCCTTGAATATAAGATCCTGCTAATTAGGTCAACAGGCCTAATTCTGTTTCACACTACCCAAGCAGATGCTTTAAAGAAGTTCACAAATATGGACCATAGCAATCCTTCACTATTGTTCCATAGTAGCAGCTGGTGTTTGGGCTTTCAGAGTTATCAACCTGTCCTCAGGACTTGTAGTCCTTGTTAATCCAGGCCTCTACAAATCAATCCTTTTTGGATAGATTTTATTTATTTATTTGATTTATATACTGCCCTTCTCCCGAAGGACTCAGGGTGGTGTACAGGGCAATAATAAGAATACAGGATACAAGATTTAAAGTTAAATGATTGTGCCCAATGTAGTAGGTTAGTTAAAATAATGTTAAAACCCAAACCCATCAGGCCAGGCCGGCTTGTTCGAATAGATAAGTTTTTAGATCACGCCGGAAGGAGAGAAGGTCGGGGGCCATCCGGAGTTCAGCTGGTTGTTGTTGTTGTTGTTAGTTGCGAAGTCGTGTCCGACCCATCGCGACCCTATGGACAACGTTCCTCCAGGCTTTCCTGTCCTCTACCATCTTCTGGAGTCCATTTAAGCTCACACCCACTGCTTCAGTAACTCCATCCAGCCACCTCATTCTCTGTCGTCCCCTTCTTCTATTGCCCTCGATCTTTCCCAGCATTAGGCTCTTCTCCAGTGAGTCCTTCCTTCTCATTAGGGGGCCAAAGTATTTGAGTTTCAACTTCAGGATCTGGCCTTCTAAAGAGCAGTCAGGGTTGATCTCCTCTAGGACTGACTGGTTTGATTGCCTTGCAGTCCAAGGGACTCGCAGGAGTCTTCTCCAGCACCATAGTTCAAAGGCCTCAATTCTTTGGCGCTCAGCCTTTCTTATGGTCCAACTTTCACTGCCATACATTGCAACTGGGAAGACTATACACACTTTTGTTGACAGTGTGATGTCTCTGCTTTTTAGTGTGCTGTCTAGATTTGCCATGGCTTTCCTCCCCTGGAGCAAGCGTCTTTTAATTTCTTGGCTACAGTCCCCATCTGCAGTGATCTTGGAGCCCAGGAAAATAAAATCTGTCACTACCTCCATTTCTTCCCCATCTATTTGCCAGGAATTGAGAGGTCCGGATGCCATGATCTTGGTTTTCTTAATGTTTAGTTTCAACCCAAGTTTTGCACTCTCCTTCTTCACTCGCAACAAGAGGCTCTTTAGTTCCTCTTCACTTTCTGCCATTAGAGTGGTATCATCTGCATATCTTAGGTTGTTGATATTTCTTCCAGCAATCTTAATTCCAACTTTTGATTCATCTAGCCCTGCCTTTCTCATGATGTGCTCTGCATATAAGTTAAATAGGCAAGGCGACAGTATACAGCC
This sequence comes from Vipera ursinii, assembly GCF_947247035.1. Lineage (NCBI taxonomy): Eukaryota > Metazoa > Chordata > Lepidosauria > Squamata > Viperidae > Vipera > Vipera ursinii. The sequence goes on along the minus strand of NC_139512.1, from coordinate 172,786,296 downwards.
TTGCCGGACTCCTTTCCCAATTTTGAACCAATCAGTGGTTCCGTGTCCAGTTCTCACTGTTGCTTCTTGGCCCGCATATAGGTTTCTCAAGAGACAAATAAGATGGTCTGGTATGCCCATCTCTTTAAGGACTTGCCACAGTTTGTTATGATCCACACAATCAAAGGCTTTAGCATAGTCAATGAAGCAGAAGTAGATGTTTTTCTGGAACTCTCTAGCTTTCTCCATGATCCAGCGTATGTTGGCAATTTGATCTCTAGTTCCTCTGCCTCTTCGAAATCCTGCCTGCACTTCTGGTAGTTCTCGATCCACATACTGCTGAAGTCTAGCTTGTAGGATTTTAAGCATAACTTTACTAGCATGAGAAATGAGTGCAATGGTGCGATAGTTTGAACATTCTTTGGCACTGCCTTTCTTTGGAATTGGAATGTAAACTGATCTTTTCCAATCCTGTGGCCACTGTTGAGTTTTCCAAATTTGCTGGCAAATTGAGTGTAGCACTTTTACTGCATCGTCTTTTAAGATTTTGAATAGCTCAGCTGGAATACTGTCACCTCCACTAGCTTTGTTGTTGCTCAGCTTTTCTAAGGCCCACTTCACTTCACATTCTAGGATGTCTGGCTCGAGGTCAGTGACCACCTCATTGTGATTATCAGGGACATTAAGCTCATTCTTGTATAGTTCTTCTGTGTAATTTTGCCACCTCTTCTTAATCTCTTCTGCCTCTGTGAGGTCCCTGCCATTTTGGTCCTTTATCATGCCCATTTTTGCATGAAACATTCCCTTCATCTCTCCAATTTTCTTGAAAAGATCTCTGGTCCTCCCTATTCTATTGTTTTCTTCTATTTCTTTGCACTGTTCATTTAAGAAGGCATTCTTATCTCTTCTAGCTATTCTCTGGAATTCTGCATTCAATTGGGTGTATCTTTCTTTTTCTCCCTTGCCTTTCGCTTCCCTCCTTTCCTCAGCTATTTGCAAAGCTTCCTCAGACAGCCATTTTGCTTTCTTGCATTTCTTTTTCTTTGGGATGGTTTTGGTTGCTACCTCTTGTACAATGTTGCGAACCTCTGTCCATAGTTCTTCAGGCACCCTGTCTATCAGATCTAATTCCTTAAATCTATTTGTCACCTCTACTGTATATTCAACAGGGATATGATTTAATTCATATCTGAGTGGCCTAGTGCTTTTCCCTACTTTCTTCAGTTTAAGCCTAAACTTTGCAACGAGAAGCTCATGGTCTGAGCCACAGTCAGCTCCTGGTCTTGTTTTTACTGACTGTATAGAGCTTCTCCATCTTTGGCTGCAGAGCACATAGTCAATCTGATTTCTGTGTTGACCGTCTGGTGATGTCCATGTGTAGAGCCGTCTCTTGGGTTGTTGGAAAAGAGTGTTTGCTATGACCATCGTATTCTCTTGACAAAATTCTATCAGCCTGTGCCCTGCTTCATTTTGAACTCCAAGGCCAAACTTTCCTGTTATTCCGGTTATCTTTTGGCTTCCTACTTTAGCATTCCAATCCCCCATGATGATAAGGACATCATTTTTTGGTGTTAGTTCTATATGGTGCTGTAGGGCTTCATAGAACCGGTTAATTTCATCCTCTTCAGCACCGGTGGTTGGGGCATAGACTTGGACTACTGTGATATTGAATGGTTTGCCTTGGATTCGAACTGAGATCATTCTGTCATTTTGAGGATTGTATCCCAGTATTGCTTTTCCTATTTTTTTATTGACTATGAAGGCTACTCCATTTCTTCTGAGGGATTCTTGCCCGCAGTAGTATACCTGATGGTCATCTGAATTAAATTCACCCATTCCTGTCCATTTTAGTTTGCTGATACCTAAGATGTCAATGTTCAGTCTTGTCATCTCTTGTTTGACCACGTCCAGCTTTCCTTGATTCATGGATCTTACATTCCAGGTTCCTATGGAGAAAAAATCTTTACAGCATCGGACTTTCCTTTCACCACCAGACACATCCACAGCTGAGCGTCCTTTCGGCTTTGGCCCAGTCGCTTCATTCTTTCTGGCGCTACTAGTACTAGCCCTCTGCTCTTCCCCAGTAGCATATTGGACACCTTCCGACCTGAGGGGCTCATCTTCCAGCGTCATATATTGCCTTTTGGTACTGTCCATAGGGTTTTCATGGCAAAGATACTGGAGTGGGTTGCCATTTCCTTCTCCAGTGGATCACGTTTTGTCAGAACTCTCTGCTATGACCTGTCCGTCTTGGGTGGCCCTGCACGGCATAGCTCATAGCTTCATTGAATTACGCAAGCCCCTTCGCCACGACAAGGCAATAATCCATGAAGGGGGTTCAGCTGGTAAGCGGTTCCAAAGGATTGGTGCACCCACCGAGAATGCTCTCCCCCTGGGGGCCACCAGCCGACATTCTCTGACCGGTGGTACCCTGAGGAGGCCCTCTCTGTGGGAGCGTACAGGACGGAGGGAAGTTGATGCCGGCAGTAGGTGCTCCCGTAGGTAACCCAGACCCATGCCATGTAGGGCTTTGTATGTCATCACTAGCACCTTGAATTTCACCCGGAAGGCCATCATCAGATATAACATCATTAGATATAACTTTCACAGTACGAAGAACTTAGTTTTATCACTTCAGAATTCAGTTTTAGCAGTAGCAAATGATCTCAAGTCATATAATTCATTAAGTTGTTTTTTTTTGCCAATGTACATCATTTTGCATTGGCTTAAATTGGACTGCTAAATTGGCTATTTTGAGAACTGTTCACAATTTTGTTTTGATTTTAATAAATGAACAGTATCATTAATAAAATTAGCCAGATTACTGGTTAGTCCTAACCAGTTAAGGACTACCATTCTCAGTACTGATGCCTTTGAACCTGGCTTTGAACATACCACCAATCTGAAAGTTGTATTTGATTTCTGTCCTTTAGCCAGTTTCCATTCTAGGAAATCATCTCTCTTCTAACCCTGTGACTACTGTTCAAGAGCCCTTGGTAGTAAAAATTAGAAATGATACCAAGGTTAAAGAAATATATGTCTTGTGAAAAGTGGTATCTCTTCAAAACCACTTTAAGCTCTCTGAAGAACTATTGTCTAAATTTTTACAGTACTGTCATATGGATATCTGCTGAGAAGTAGGTCTCGTTGATTTCATTGCAAATTATCCCTTAAAATAGCTTTTCCAACTATCAACTTAGATAATTGGGAGTTGTGATTCAACCTACATGGAGGGCGTCAGACTGGAAAAAGCTGTTTTAGGAAGCGTGCATAAATGTGTAGCCTGAGATCTATTTCTACCTCTTGTTAATATTCCTGTTTCTCCACTCCTCCGCACCCAACATTATTACAAGTCTGAAATCACTGATGCTCTTTTCCTTTCAGCTATCCTATGCCCTTTCAGAAGTAATGTGTCTTTTCTTTTTAACAAATTAGAAATAGCTGGGATTATTTACCGTAATACCAATAGAGTTGTGGAGTTAATCTTTGGAGGCACCGCTGAAAAGTCAGATTTCATGTTATAACGTCTTTCTCTCCCTTCCTACTGTGACCTGTGAAAAAGAATTGTATGGCTGCTCTCTTTTTCTTTGTGTGGTGGTGAAGGAGAAACAGTGGGAAAACAAGGGTGGATTATAAATGGATGACAGCATTGTCTGAATATTCTTCCCAATAAATGTCTGGATGAAGCATAATCAATCTGATTTTGAAGTGCTTTCCTTATACATAATAAATGTTTTTGCCCAAAATTTGACTTTTCCATTTTGGGTTATAAACAAAGGAATTTGTTAGCTGTGATATTTCACTTTAGCTACAGAACTATTTCAATTTCTGAGGTGTGGTAGTATGCTTCAAAATCTTAGAAATCCAAGAGGCAAAGGAATTATACAAAGAAGCTGAAATGAAGACATCCTGGAGTCCGAAAGTAAAATATATTTCATTTATTCAGATCAGCTTGTTCATCATGTCAGTCATTTCTATGCTTTAAATCTTTAAGCTGACAAAAGACTGAAATAGGAAGTGGGTTTACTAAAGTTTCCTCTAAAAAATACCGGTTGTGGATTGCTTTGCTTATAAGTCCCAGTAACTGCAAATGTGGTTGTATACAATAAGTGTAGGAGATTTTTTGCACTGACATCTCATTTGAGAAACACAAGACTTGAGTTAGCTTTGAAAGCTAAACATGAGTTTTGTCTTGTACCATACATATCAGAAGCAAATAGCAGAAACAATTTAAGTAATTACTCTCTTTCATTGGAGTTAACCATTTCTATAGTTGACTAGAAATAAATCCAGTTTTGAATTTTTAAAGAAGCAGCAGTGTTGTTTTTCAAGCAATAAATTCAAAAGTAAGATTCTGTGACTTCAGGTTAGGATGTATGTTATTGAAGCATAGGTATTTTATGGCAATTTTTTTGCACAAAAGGGGTAGAAATCCTATTCCTACTTGTCTGGTATCTGCAGCTTTCTTCTTAATAAACCTCTTTCAGATTGCACAGCAAGAGTGTGAAAGTTTCTGATGCTCACATGCTTTTTCTTTCATTCACTTTGCTTTTAATTTAAACAGAGATTTTGCTTGTGAATAACAGTTGATGGTTGAATTTAAGACATGTGACTTTCATTTTTCCACACGATGGTTAAAGAAGAAGTTATTTTCATCTGTTTTTCAGCTAACTTAAATTAAATTTTATGACGTGATAGATCTATGCAAAACAAAAACACTCCCTTTGTTCGTTGTTTGTCATTCTGGTTCTTTTAGTAGCTTATAAATATTTAAAATCACCCACATGCTATAATTGCAGTGAGTTGAATTAAGTTTTCTGGGTTTGTTTTCTAGAACTAATTGATAGTAAATGACCAATATTTAAAAGTTCTAGCCAATCATCTTATTTCCCCAACCCCAGGAATAAAACACATTTTTAAAAAATAAGTCACTATGTAGCTCCATGATTTATCTTTTCTCCTCATATATGATGCAATGTGATATCATTGTGCAGCTTTACATCGTTATGTAACATTTATTTACTTCTTTGATAATATTTTAATAAAATCTTGTTTTCTGACTGTGGTGCAGGTACCCAGCGTGCTAATGCCCGTGCTCCGGCTCCTTATAAAAGAGACTTTGAAGCCAAGCTGAGGAATTTCTACAGGAAGTTGGAGACTAAAGGATATGGACAAGGCCCGGGAAAATTGAAGTACATAGAGATGCTAGATTATTTGCTTTGCTATTTAAAAGTAAAAGAGCTTATACAGCACCTGTTGGAAAGATTTTAAGGCAGCTGGTATTTTCCTGAACTTGCATGGCTGGTTTAAGTTGCTCCTGACAAGTGCTGAATGTGCTATGTCTGCTGCCTATCAATCACAATTTGCTTTTGAGTCCAAACCCCTGCGTAGCCCTGGTGGCTAACATAAGCGTATGTGGTACTTACTGCCATCTAGAATGAAGGGATTCCTGTATAAATATCTAACATAAATAAAACATTTGAAAGGCAGGACATAAATGAAAACAATACATTATAATGGTTAGCATTTGGGGACAGAATGTAGAAAGGCTATATATACTTTTGTGTTTGGGATGAAATTAGCCATTATCTCCCAGGCATACGACAGGACGTCTGATGCATCTTCTTTAAAACAAAGATCTGCTATGGGAAACTGAACTTGGATAGAGAAATTGCAATAGCTAAAGACTGCTTTTCTTCCTTCATCTGTTTTATAACCAGAGTAATGCTCCATTCCAAGCTGCTCCCCATGCACTAATATTTACTCTTCTCCTCACAAGTATGTGCTTTAGCTAAAAGTGAGACAAATGCAACAAGTTTTTAAAAACTTGGAACAATTTATATTCTCACTTCTGAGTTAATTCACATTATGTAAGCATTTTGACTATCGATTGCCCAGCTATGTCTAAATAAGTCAGAAGAGAATTCCTAAGAAACATGAATATTATAATTGGATTAATGCATTAAATTGGATAATCTGATGAATTATTTTCGCTCAACAAATGGTCTTCCAAGTATCTAGTTCTCTTTGTTGCATCCCTGTTTATTATTGAAATTTAAATTTGCCTTGTCTATTTGGTAATATTTTAGAATATGCATATTAGGGATACTTCCAGACATTGAAATATCATGAATCTTTGGCTGTGGCCTAGTAGTTCTGCCTCTGTCTTTTTTGATGCATATAGCTGAAGGGAGGGTCATTATAAGCTGAGTATAAATATATAACCAAGCAGGAAAAATAAATATCATTATGAATTTATGTGATTTGATTTGTTTCATTGCACAGATTAATTATCAGAAGAGACCACTTGCTGGAAGATGCCTTCAATCAAATTATGGGTTATTCAAGAAAGGACCTACAAAGGAATAAATTGTATGTCACATTTGTTGGAGAGGAAGGGTGAGTAGAAGGAAGTGACTATCAGCATAATGTATATTTAATACATGCTTTGTTTTGCAGCTGTGTGCAGATATTTTAGTGCGCTCTTTGTGGTCTAGAGCAGAAATGAGGAAGAATTACTGCCAGGAAATGCCTTTTATAAGCCTAGCATCTACAGCTGTCCAGATAGTGCTGATTTTCTGACATGTGAGTTCTTTAGAAAGTTTCACATTGGCGCATATTGAGCTTCTACCAAAGCTGCTCTGATAAGATTTTAGTCCTGCATGCTGCACTGCCAACTCTCTCTGCAATGTAAAAAAAAAAAGATGGTTGCACTGAAGGACTGGATTGGATTGTAGCTATTTTAGACGTATGATTGATGAAGATTGATATTAAGTCCTTAGAAAATTTGGGTCAATTTGAAGGTGTTCAGCATACAATCTTACATAATTGCAATCATGTAAGGGAGGGATGAAGCTCCTTCCATCACACATTTATATTTATTTATAACTTTCACGCATTTGCTGTTTAAATCATGAAACTTCTGAATTACATGGGCAGCATCTCTTCACAGGCTTTGCTTCTTTTCTTACCACCCTCCTATCGTGCAGTGTAAAAGTTTTAAGTGAAGTTTCATGCTTCATCATCCTTCTATACTTAGAAGTATCAACCTTCATTCTTACAGGCAATAAATTTGCTTTTATGGTTTTATTTGGATGATGTTTTATGACTCTGTAGATGTGATGTTTTGACAATTCTTTTACTTTGTGAGTTGCTTGGAGTCTTACAAAGTGGGAGGCATAGAGATAAGGACAAATAAAATAAAACCAGATTGTATATTACTTTATTATGTCTGCTAGTTCTGTCCAAAATCTTGTTCTTTATAGGAAGCAGGAATCATGCCATTTGGATATTATTTAATAAAAAGCTTTTACAACTGAATGTTATTTTAGAATGTACCAATTAGTCCAGGTATTTATATAGAAAATAACACTTAAAAGAAAGTGTTCTTGGAAACACAAAGTAGAGGCTACTGTGACTCATGGCTGCAGTGTTTTAAGGACAAGAAAGGCAAGATGAATCTCAAGATAATTAAAGTATGAAAATGTTAGAAAACATCCAGAAATGGCAACACTATTTTTTAATAGTGATGACCTATAAAGCCCTGAATGGCTTGGGTCCGGGTTATTTGGGGGAACACCTGCTGCCAGCATCAAGTTCCCTTTGTCCTGTGCGCTCACACAGGGAGGGTCTTCTCAGGGTGCCGCCGGTAAAAGATTGCCGGTGGATAACACCCAGGGAGAGGGCCTTCTCTGTGGGTGCGCCTGCCCTCTGGAATCAGCTGCCTGTGGAGCTTAGGACTGCCCCTGACCTTTGTTCATTCCGCCGGGACCTGAAGACCTGGCTCTTTGAGCTCTCCGGCCCAGGCTGAGAATTTTTAACTGGGGTTTTTATTTTTAGGGATAATTTAATCTATTTAAATTGTTTTTTAACTTTTGTATTTTCTATTGGTTTGATTTTAAAATACCCTGTAAACCGCCCTGAGTCCTTTGGGAAAGGGCGGTATATAAATCTAATAAAATAAATTAATAAAATAAATAAATATTTTTTTTAAATTTTATTGAATTTATATACCGCCCTTTCCCATAGGACTCAGGGCGGTTTACAGGGCATAAAAAACGTCAATACAAAAATTAAGAACAATTAAAAAGATTAAACTAAATCCCTGAAAAATATAAAACATATAAAACCCCAGTTAAAACCCCAATTAAAACTCAGCCTGGGCCGGAAAGCTCGAAGAGCCAGGTCTTCAGGTCTCGGCGAAATGATTGAAGGTCGGGGGCAGTCCTAAGCTCCGCGGGCAGCTGGTTCCACAGGGCAGGCGCACCCACTGAGAAGGCCCTCCCCCTGGGTGTTATCCTCCGGCATTCTTTTACTGGTGGCACCCTGAGAAGGCCCTCCCTTTGGGAGCGCACAGGACGAAGGGAACTTGATGCCGGCAAGTTGAGTAAAATGGATAAACTCTGAAATAGCATATTAACAATTCCCATGAATGTGATGACTGTAGGAGGGGAAAGATTTGATGGAATCTGGGAACATATCTCCTAGCTAACACATTTTATTAAAAATCCTAAACTCACTTTATTAGATGCATGGATTGACTAGCCTGATCTAGGAATTAAACCAGAGTGAAATGATGTGGAAGGGAGGAGAAGACAGATTGGTCTAACTCCTCCCTTCCACCCCTATCTCATCCTAAATTTGTTACCTGGGAAAAGTGCTACCAGACTCGACTTGATTTCAGTAAATGTACTCAAGAAGAATGTTCTTAAGCAGACATGTCAAACTCACGTCTTCATGTGACGTCACGCGACATATTACAACTTTTTCCCCATTGCCGGCAATGGGGTGGGTGCGGTTTTGGCGTGACACATCTGGCCCACGGGACGGCATATTGACATGCCTGTTCTTAAGGAATCAGGGCAACCAAAGTGAATTTTGCCATCATCATTTATATAAATTAACTGAAAATGTATACATTTTTTCTCCCTATCCCTATATTTGGTACCTTTCAGAAGAGCTGTCAGTGATAAAGCATCTAAACATAAAATAGCTCAGTTTGCTTAAAAAATTAGTCAAACAAATCACAGAACTTTTTAAATGTTTCCACCGCATTTCAGCTTTTGTTTGTTTTGTTGAACTGTTTGAATATCCAAACAGTGATCATTAATTTCTTCATGACCAAATTTTTAGAAACAATGCGGATTCAAAACATGCAGAACATCTCTTTGTTGCGGTGAGATTATTTTTAGGTGACATCTGTATGCTTTAATAATCAAAGTGTGTATTCAAGAAGTAATTTGTGAGGTGTGGTATTAGCGTGCTTGAATAGCAAACATATGTCCTTGTAGCTGTTGTTGCAAACATTGGTTGTAATAATTCTTAATGCAAAGCCTTTGGATGAACAAGAAACGTGGATGTCATAATCTCTTGTAACACATAAACAATTCAACAGGTAACCAATTAAGCAGCTCTATGAAAGTTGCTAGATGTTAGAATTAAAATGTATGTGTTGAGGGACGTGCTGGTGAGGAATACATGTAACCTCTAATAACTATAGCTTTGTCAGAATTTTTCCCCTTGGTAAAGTTGATTTCATTCATCATCTTGGGGTCCTGCTCATCCGGGATGTTATTTTGTGTGGTCTTTGGGTGCTAAGACACCAGAGAATGCAGGGATTTAATGCTGTCCCTTTCTGTACTTTCAATTAGGGCCAAACTGATGAAACAGTTTGGAGAGGTTTTACCCTCTTTATACAGTTTGGTTCCGTTTGGGGGTGGGATAGGGTCTGTGTCACAACCAGTTATTGGGCTGGACCCATTTCAGGTGTAAGCAGGCATCCCACTTCACTAAAAAAGAGAAGGGGTCTTGGTGGATCTCAAAGGTCAGTCCATCTTCATAACCTGAGAGACAAGATAATTTGTGACACCATCTCAAGTTGAAAGGTTCAAGATTCTTGCTCTGTTCTTAAATGTTCAACCAACGAGGATGCTGGCCATCAGTTGAGCTTCATAATAATTGGATTTGATGCTTAGGCTCTCAGTGTAAGTTGTCGCCAATAAAGATAATGGGCAATTTAACTCTTAATTATGGTTATGTGATGTTCATATTTCTTCATTGCTCTGTTTCATGTCAAGTAACATGAGCATAGTGTGGTTCAGGAAGGGAGGTAATACTATATTTCTGTGCAGTGACACTAAACAAATTGTACAAAGCAACCAATACTTCCCCATAAAAATATAATTGTTTTTATGTAGTGTTTCTGCCCTAATACTCTTGTGTGTGAGGTGGTTAATAACAAGATATATATCCATAAGCAATGTAAGCAAAATGTAAAACAAGCTGAATTGCAACAAACCTTCCAAAAAAGTTGTCTCAAAACTCTTGTAAGAATAAAATTAACCTCTTCCCTTCAATATTTTTACAGAATTTATAGATACTATAAGTGGTGGGATTCAAATATGTGAACAACCAGTTCTCGGTGTGGATGCCACTTTTGGAAGTCCATTCTGGGCAACAAAAAATTACCTACCGGTTCTGCTGAACTGGTGCGAACTGGCTGAATCCCACCACTGGCTACACTCTAGAAAATATGCAGCTATTTCCATATAAACAGTTTAAAAGAAATGCAGTCAAGCTCAGATAAAATAAATTTTTCTAACTAGAAATACAATGACTATAAATCATGGATATTATGAACTGTTGAGTTTTTGTGAATGCAGTAATTCCTGGTGTCATAGCCTTCTTACTACCTATAGAATTGCTATGTGGGATTTCCATTTTTCTGCTTCTGAAAGCCAACAATTTTCTTTTGACGGGGAAAATAGCATCATATTTACATGAATTGGGACTCTCCTTGATAATTGCAGTAAAAAATAAAGCAAGGACCAAATTATATGCAGAATATGGTTTATTGCAAAGTATTCACTGAATCTTATTTAAATGCAAGTCGATAAAGGAATGGCTTCATTCCCTGCTGCTTAAACAATGACAGATAATTTCTTCGATATATATCCACTTAACTCTCATCTGGGAAATGAGTTTCATTTAATTTCTAACCATTCACTATGTTTGGCCATTATATGCAAACATGCTAAATGAATGGTTTGTTAGCTGCGAAGTCGTGTCTGACCCATTGCGACCCCATGGACAACATTCCTCCAGGCCTTCCTGTCCTCTACCATCTTCTGGAGTCCATTTAAGCTCACACCCACTGCTTCAGTAACTCCATCCAGCCACCTCATTCTCTGTCGTCCCCTTCTTCTCTTGCCCTCAGTCTTTCCCAGCATTAGGCTCTTCTCCAATGAGTCCTTCCTTCTCATTAAGTGGCCAAAGTATTTGAGTTTCAACTTCAAGATCTGGCCTTTTAAAGAGCAGTCAGGGTTGATCTCCTCTAGGACTGACCGATTTGATTGCCTTGCAGTCCAAGGGACTCGCAGGAGTCTTCTCCAGCACCATAGTTCAAAGGCTTCAATTCTTTGGCGCTCAGCCTTTCTTATGGTCCAACTTTCACATCCATACATTGCAACTGGGAAGACCATAGCCTTGACTATACGCACTTTTGTTGGCAGGGTGATGTCTCTGCTTTTTAGTGTGCTGTCTAGATTTGCCATGGCTTTCCTACCCAGGAGCAAACGTCTTTTAATTTCTTAGCTGCAGTCCCCATCTGCGGTGATCTTGGAGCCCAGGAAAATAAAATCTGTCACTACCTCCATTTCTTCCCCATCTATTTGCCAGGAATTGAGAGGGCTGGATGCCATGATCTTGGTTTTCTTAATGTTAAGTTTCAAAAATGAACGGTAGTTCTTTTAATAAAATATAACACTTCAAAGAAACAGAAAAGAGCTCAAAGTAAATTTGGTTTAAAAAGATGTAATGATAAAATATTGGTTTGAAATACTAAAAAAATACATGGCATTTATGGCAGATAGGATGTGCATCCCTTTTTCTTTGTAAGAGATAATCAAACATTTTATTTTTCAAATTAAAAAATGCTTAAGAAATAATTGCTAAAAAGCTCTAGTTAAACATTATATCCAGAGCATCGTCTCACCAAAAGATGTCCCCCTCTCATAAGAGCAGGACACACATCAAATACGTTCTCATACATATTTGTCCATCATTTGCTCTCTATGATAATGGCTTGCTTATAGATACACACTGAGCAAGAACAATTCTAGAAAGAGACTGAACAGCTAAAAATCTTAACAGATGAATTTCTTATCTGACTGGCAGAGTTGGCTTTTATAATAGATCTCTTATATTACATAATAATTTAAACAGTTGGGGGGGATAAGAAAGCTAAAGCAAAACAGAGAAAAAAATTATTATCTGAAAAAACAATGCTTTAATTTAATCACTGTTTTCCTACCATCGCTTATGCCTATATTTCCTACACTGAACATACTAGCTTGTATTCTATAACAAAGAAAAATAAACATCTATGTAATTTTTTTTTGTTTCCAGGAAACAGCGGGCAACAGAATGTGTGGCGGTTTACTTAGTGTTCTCAGATATTTAATTTAATTTAATTTAATTTTAATTTTATTGAATTTATATACCGCCCTTTCCCGAAGGACTCAGGACTCACTATTTAATAGTGTCCTGTGACTTGCATTTTCATATTAAAAGAAATGTTGGTTTGTGATGTCTCATCTTTAAGAATTGCAAGCAGTAAACGATATGACCTGGTTTACCCCCCCAAGTACAGGTAGTCCTCGACTTACAACAGTTCATTTAGTGACCGTTGAAAGTTACAACGGCATCAGAAAAAGTGACTTATGACCAATTTTCATACTTACAGCTGTTGCAGCAGCAACACAGTTATATGATCAGAATTCAGGTGCTTGGCAATTGGCTCATATTTATGACGGTTGAAGTGTCCCAGGGTCACATGGTCCCCCTCTGAGACCTTCTGACAAGCAAAGTCAATGGGGAAGCCAGATTAACAACAGTGTGACTTAATTTAACAACTACAGTGATTCAGGTAACAACTGTGGCAAGAAAGGTCGTAAAATGGGGCAAACTCGCTGAACAAATGTTTCGCTTAGCAACAGAAATGTTGGGCTCATTTGTGGTTGTAAGCCTAGGATTACCTGTAATGGAGATTGTGAAGCTGTTTGAAGCTCCTAATTCAAGTTTGTAAGTTTGGACTGTACTAAAATATATGATCTGCAGAAAATTTTATTTATTTTATTTATTTATTTTTATTACATTTATATCCCGCCCTTCTCCGAAGACTCAGGGCGGCTTACAAGCTTAGCAGTAGCCTTCATTCTATGTATATGCCTGCTTGTTAGGGCTTTCACACACACACCCCAAGCGGCATTACTACAAAGTCAGCTTATTGCCCCCAACAATCTGGGTCCTCATTTTACCTACCTGGGAAGGATGGAAGGCTGAGTCAACCTTGAGCCTGGTGGGACTCGAACCTGCACTAATTGCAGGCAGCTGGTGTTACTTAAGCAGGCATTAGCCCACTGCTCCACCAAGGCTCATTGTGTGTACTGCCAGATTTCCAATGCAGTTGAATGCTATTTGGTATGCATCAACTCTTCTTTATACAGCATATAACAATTTGTTGGTGAACCTGCCTGCAGTGGCCATTGGCAAGGTAGCATGAATATCCCATATCTTCTTGAAGACCTTGACAGGGAAGTGGTTATTTTTCTTTTAAGAGCTTTGTAAAGGAGACTTTCAACAACTATCTGTTATTTCCAGCATTAAAACTGGCAGAACCTAATCTGTGAAATCCTAATCTAGAACTGGAGCTGTAAAAATGAAGTTTAAGAATAAAGATTCCCTCATTTCAGGATTGGAATGAAGTACAGTTAACCCAAACCTATATATTGCAAACTATTTAATCGGAAATTTTGAATAATCCGTGCCTTTAAATCAGCGATGCAGTTATGTCTGGGTGGATTAAAAATAATAAATCAGCATCTTCATAAATTCCGAAATAGAAATCAGTGCTTTGAAAGTTGCTAAGTTAATGTACCACTAACTGGCTTAGTAACATTATAAGCAGTATAAGTGGTCACAGAGATGATCGAAAGGATCAGAAATTATTGAGTGTGGGGAGGAGGGGGGGTAAATCATTATTATTTCTTTACTTTTTGTTTTAAAAAATCCATTTGTATAGTATCCCTTTATGTTTTGTTGTTTTTTTTAAGACTGGACTACAGTGGACCTTCAAGGGAGTTTTTTTTCCTGGTATCAAGAGAACTCTTCAACCCATACTATGGTTTATTTGAATATTCAGCCAACGACACATACACTGTACAGATTAGTCCAATGTCTGCTTTTGTCGACAATCACCATGAATGGTAAGAATGCTGAATCACAGAAATACTGTTATTTTTATAGAGCATAGACTATGCCCTCCTTGCTCATTTACTATGAAAGATTCAAGTAAGGTAAATCAGATACATCTCTCTTTTCAAATAATAGATGGCAAGGTGTTGGAATAGCATTCCTGAAGCTTTCATGGTATACCTAGTTATCTGCCAATCTAAGCAGGTAACACTGGAATTAGGCATGAGTGAACCTTTCAGAGCTCAGCTGCCTCCTAAGTATCAAAAGTTCAGCTTGTCAAGGCATAAAATCAATTGCAAGACTATTCTACTCTTTTTTGTTTGGAGTCTTTTTTTAAAAAAAAATTGTCTAATTCAGTAAGATGTGCAATAATCTTTCCCCCACTTCTCTCATGTTAAGTCTTTTCACATAGTAAAACTGCTTAGTGGCTCTGTGTTTTGTACCATTTCTTGGGGTATCCGTGTTTCTATAAGAAAGAAAACAGTTACCCAGTCTGTCAACTCTTAGAGGATAAAATGCAAAATAACATTAAAGGCAGAGTCAAGTCAGCCAGAAAGAGATTGAAAACAGTGTTTACTGCATCTCATTAGTCTGAGTTCTTTATGTGAATACAAAAAAAAAGTGAATGAAAGGGGGCACAAAACAGTGTGGCCCAATTTCTTAGGTGACAAAACATTGCCGTTCTCAAGGACTGAGCAACATAATATATGTCAAGAAAATTTATCCTTGATGTATTTTTCACCATATACGTCATGTCTGTAGGTTGTCTTTATGGAGCCATTGGAGAGAGTGAAGTTTTTGATTGGGTTTCATCAGTTCACAAAGCTCCAAGCTCTCCGAATCAGCAGAGATGATGAATCTCTTGTCTGGATGCTGTAATGAGCTGGATGAGAGCCAGTGAACAGAAGCTGAATCCTAATAATATAGAGGGTCTGTGATTAGGACAATTTCCTTGTCTGGGAATTAGGCAGGTTGCCTGTTCAGAAGAATAGGGTTCCATACCCTCTGAAGGAACATCTGGTTAATTTGGGTATATTCTTCCTGTCGTATTATGAATGGAGACACAGGTGGCCTCTATAATAAGGATTTCCTCTTTTTTTTTAGCTATGCCTGCTTCTCCAATAGGATTATTCTTGATAGGGATAGTCTTCATAATGATATATATCTTGGTAAATTCAGGTTCCATTATTACAACATATTTTACAAGGAACTGTCTCTGAGATGCACTCTCATGTTGCATCAGGGGTAAAACGCTACTTGTAGGTTGTTGATGGGGCAGCTTACCCACAAATCAATTAGACATCATTTTTCCTCAATCTAGTGTTCTTCGATAAATGAGGATTGCAGCTGCCTTGTACTCTAGGAATTCTGGGAGTTACAGTTCCAACACATAGGTTGTCCATGTTCTGAAGGAATTGCATTGATGCCCAATTCGTTACTGTGTCAATTTTATGTTTTCTATAATTTTTATTGACTCACAGAAATTAAGGAAACGAGAAAAGCATTTACCAGAAAAAATATAGCATTTGCCTTCCACGTGAAATGATAACCATAGTATCTTCATTGTATTTACATCTCAAATGGCAAATATTTTTGATAATTTTATTTAATGATAAATCCTTTAAATACGAACTAATGACAATTTTAAATGTTTAAATGATGATCTTGTGAAAATGTAATGCAAAAGTTACATTTTGGACATGGATAACAGTGTCAAAGATACTGAACTAACATATATAACAAATTTAAATAGATAAATAATAAATCTAAACTGTACTCTAATTACTTTGTAGGTTCAGATTTAGTGGTCGAATCCTTGGTCTTGCTCTGATTCATCAATATTTGTTAGATGCCTTCTTTACCCGACCATTTTATAAAGCCCTTCTCAGAATGTGAGTAGAGGAATTTGACAGGGTTATTCTATATGGAAAGAAATGTATTTTTATTTACAGAAGACATATCTGGATGCAAGTCATATCTGCAATAGACTGATTAATGATTAAATGATTAAATCGCATTATAAGTTTTTTTTAATCGCAGACTGTATTTACAGTTAATGTACTGATCAAGGAAACTATTTTGGAGGTAGAAATAAATATCTATTTTCCAGTGGTGGGATTCAAATACGTGAACAACCGGTTCTCTGTGTGGATGCCACTTCCAAAAGTCCATTCTGGGCCTGGGCAACAAAAGATTAGCTACCAGTCCTGCTGAAGTGATGCGAACTGGCTGAATCCCACCACTGCTGTTTTCCTATTTTTGATAGAATACTTTGTCCTTTTTTCTTCAGGAATCATTTATTAGGCAGTGAATTAAATTCAAAGATATATGTTGTTCTGATGTAATATGAATATTGAGCAGATAGTTTACAAGGTGTCCATATTTAGCATCATGACCTCTGTAGTTCTAGGGCAGGGGTAGGCAACCTCGGCTCTTTTATGACTCATGGACTTCAACTCCCAGAATTCCTGAGTCAGCTGACTCAGGAATTCTGAGAGTTGAAGTCCATGAGTCATAAAAGAGCCGAGGTTGCCTACCCATGTTCTAGGGCAGGGGTCAGCAACCTGAAACAGTGAAAGAGCCACTCGGAACCAGTTTCCTCACAAAAGGAAAAACTGGGAGCCACAAAAAATGTGTGCACATACTCATACATACACACATGCGCAGAACAGGATTTGACTGAAGAGTGGAGCCAAGGCGAGATATGCACCTACCCTGCATATTTGAATTGATTGGTTGAACTTTTTTAGTCCCACTTTTTTTTTTGGACTGCACATGGCAGAGGACTGGGAGCCGCAGGAGACGGCTGAAAGAGCCACATGTGGCTCCGGAGCCGCGGGTTGCAGACCTGTGTTCTAGGGTATTCCAGTAGCTGATTAATTATTGGTTTGAAAGGTATTTCCCTTTAATTGGTGCTAAAAGGGGAAAAATTGAAATAACATTTTCCTAGTAAAATGGAAATGAAGTTTTCATTGGTAAGTTTAGGATTTTTACTTGGGTTTTTAAGATGTGCCAATGAATGAGTGTGTATGCATATGTATGAAAGAAGACTTAGCATAAAGAATTCCAGTGGTAATAATTGTACAGATTTCTTTCTTTGTTCTCCTTATTATTGAATGAATAACCTATCTACCCTGCTCTAGTTCTACTATGCTGCCTCCAAGGTGGCGTGAGGTAGCTCCTAAGAGGGATGAGTAAACAATGCTGGGAAGATGCAAAGAGCATGCAGTCCCAGCAGAGTCATTCAAGGCATGAATCATCTCAACTGTCTAGCCAAAGCAAGGCTCCAATATTGGGCAGCAGTAACATAGGAAGATGTTGGAGGATCTCTTTAGTAGTAAAGGCAAAGGCTTCATTTCATATTACACAGGAGAAAGCGGTGGCAAACAACTCCTATATTTTACTAAAAAAACACCATGGGTAAACTATCTTGAAGAAATCCTGTGGTTATTAAGAAAAATGTGGTTATTAAGAGTTGAAACAGACGGTAGCACATAATCATCCACTCTTCATTTGTACGCATCAAAATAATCTGGGTCATTTTTAATCCTTTAATTACTTCTTGTTTATTACAGATTGTGTGACCTAAGTGATCTGGAATATCTTGATGAAGAATTTCACCAAAGTCTACAATGGATGAAAGACAATGATATACATGATATCCTAGATCTCACATTCACAGTAAACGAAGAAGTCTTTGGACAGGTGTGGACAATCTTTTTTTCTTTCTTTCAAGGGCAGTTTTATGGCACTTATTTGTACAATACTTCTAACTGTCTTCCTGGATCATCTTGCTTCCAATATAAGATAATGTTCCAATAGAAGAGAATATATGTACCTTAGGGTTGAACTGTATTGTTCCTGGTATTCTCTGAGCTTGGCTGTTTGCTTGCAAATATTTGCAAGGAAACAACCAAGCTCAGAGACCATTAAAACCTCCAGATAAGGTGTCACTCACATATTGCTTTGGTACATTGCTTATTTTGCTATTTAAAACTGTAGAATAAAGGTAGTCCTCAATTTATGACCATAATTGCTACTTAAACAAATCCCAAATCTAAATGCATCCTGCTGTATGTATGGAATCAAACAGTAATTGGGATAAATAATCCTGACTGGGCCACTTCAGTGTAGATCCAGAAGTCCTCTAGGACAAGGAGCCTTCAGTGTTGTAATTGAGGTAGTTCCGGAACAGGGATAATTTGGAGTAAGGGGGTGGGCTGGAAACTGCTTCCTACAGATAGCAGTGCTGGCTAGCAACAGGTATCCAAATGTTATAAGGTACTGCGTTTTAAATCTCCTGGGATAAGAATTCTTCATTGTACACGAATTCTTATTCTAATATGTACATTAGGAAGTGCTGCTAAAATCCCTTTTCTAGAATGCCTTCTTTGTATTTCCCCTTTTGATGCTTTCAAGTTTTGTACTTGATGCCATTAACTCCAAAGATTTCTATGTTGACCAAATCTGACCACTTCAGAAGGATTTTTATCAGTCATTTGGGGAATTAGTACCGCTTTGATACATTAAAATTTCTCTTTGCAATAGATCCTGCTTTATAATATATTGGTGGTAATTTGCTTTTAAGATTACTGAACGGGAATTGAAACCTGGAGGTTCCAACATCCCTGTCACAGAAAAGAACAAGAAGGAGTATATAGAAAGAATGGTGAAATGGAGAATTGAGAGAGGTGTGGTGCAGCAGACAGAAAGTTTAGTACGTGGTTTTTATGAGGTAAAAAATAAATCTGTTTTCGTCTATTGCATGCATTATGTTCTTAAAGCATTTGGCATGTATGGGATTGTGTATGATTCATAATTATTTCCTACCCTGCAACTGTTTAAATCATGTTGGGAACCACAGTATTGCCTCTGAAGTTGTTCCACTCAGGATTTGTCATTAATGTCACCAAAGTCAGGCAACTAGAAAATGTAATAATTGTTACACGTGAAGATGGTAACCAGTTAGTGGTTGACAGAGCACAATTATGCTACATTTTGAAGTTGCACATTTTCCTTATTGCAATTACCTAGACTTTCAGTTGTACTTAAGTTCAACTCCCTCCCCCCAAGTCATTCAGATGAGGCACAAGCTGCATGATGGGAGAACCTATTTCTTCGGTGCAGAGCAGATGCTTTTCTTGCAATGAGTTCCCATGTTTCATTCCTGCATTTCCAAATAGGGCTTGAAAAATGTCTGGTTAAAGCCTGAAGAACTATCACCAGTCAATGTTAACAGTAGTGGACTAATTACACCATTGGTGTGACTTTCTAGATGGTTGTCATTGGGGGATATTACTACAAGAAAAAGCCATAGAATATTCCTGGCAGTAAATCAGCCTTTGGCTCAAGAATCGTAATTCCTTCTGTACAGTATATTGATAGTGATTTATGGGTCTCTGTCTAACTTCAGTGGAACAAATTGCCTGGAGCATCAAAATTTGATATTGAGAATGCACCGCTTGGAGATATTTCCACATATTACGGTATTTGTTGTATGAATATGCCTTCTAATGCTCTGCTTATATTTTAACAACCTAGTAGAAAGTAAGGAAAATACTTTTCTTTCAGATTTAGTAGCTACATCCAAATGTTGAAAGAAAAGTTACAGTATTATGATTTGTGGAACCTATAGAATAGTTGGCGAAAATAAAAGCAGCAAAGGATACCTGTTGAATATATATTCTCTCCTAGGTGGTTGATGCTAGACTGGTGTCTGTATTTGATGCAAGAGAACTTGAATTGGTTATTGCTGGCACTGCAGAAATTGACTTAAGTGACTGGAGAAATAACACTGAATATAGAGGAGGTGACATCTTCTAAAATACACATACATATATGTTGTTGGTTGTAGTTAAATTGAATTAAATAAAAGTGTGATTGTTTTGTGTGTTTTTTATTTTAGAAGAATCCCAAAAACTATTTTAATTTGCAGTGTAATTTCACAACAAATGCTCTTATTTTAAGTTTTCAGAAGGTTTTGGATTTCCCTTTTTGGAATGGGCAAGCCTTTCATTTGATAAAAGAGGTAAAATCCAAAACAGCATAACTAGCAATATGTGAGATCAAGTAAGTTAGTCTTACTTGAAGATACACTGGTATTTAATTTATAACAGATAGTAAAGATGGCAAAAGTTGGGGGAAAAGAGGCTTTTCAAACTTACCTTCACAGACGTTTCTGTGACAGTTACAGTTGAATTAATTTGTACTTGGACATTATTTCTGGAAGTGAATTGAAACATGCTTATTACAAGGTACTGAGATTTTTGGTAAAAAAGTATCTGTTGTTAATGCAGACACAGACATTAATTTAAAGAAAATAAATGGGAATAAATAATTAAAACATGGATATGTCAATGTTTTAAAATAAACATTTGGGATTCAATAGAATTTTAAATATATTTTGTTTAAAAATGATTTCATATGGTATATTTTATTTTATTTTAGATATTCCCTTGCACCACTATTACAAAAAATGTCTTCTCATATGAGTATTTATGTATTTGTGATTTAGACTGACATTCAGAAAACATAGGCCCAAAATATCTTTTTGAGTATGTTGTATATTTCTTGGAATCTTCACCTATATATTTATATATTTATATAATGTTCGGGAAAACTAAGTCATAAAACCATAGAGTTTGAAAGTACTGTAGAGGTCATCTAATCCAACCTAGAGGACCCCCTAGAGCAGGGGTCCCCAACCCCCTATCCATGGACCAATACCGGGCCATGGCATGCCAGCAACCAGTCCGCACAAACAAGCAAAGCCCCATCTGCTGGATACAGGCAGCACACAAAACCACGCCCCCTTCAGTCTGTGGAAAAACCTCTCTTCATGTAACCGGTCCCTGGTGCCCAAAAGGTTGGGGACCTCTGCCCTAGAGTATTTCTTACATTTATTTATTATTAAATTTATTTGCCACCCATCTTGCTATCAAGTGACTCAGGGCATCTTACAGCATAAAAAACATTAAAATCATCAACAATACAGTAAATATTACTAATCCAGTGGTTATTTATCACAGTATCTCTGATAGAGAACCAACCAGGCTATATTTGAGGACTTCTAGTAGAGGAAAACTCATCATTTCATGTGGTAGTCTGTTCTACAGTACTAGCTGAGAACTCATGCAGTCAAGAGATTCCTTCTGATACGAGGGTTCTTTCAGTAATCTCCCATGTTTTTTCAATGCTTTACTAATTCATATTAAAATAGACTTTCAAATATATTGGTTAATAAAAAATAGACTTGATAGATACTATGATAGGAATCATCCCAAACTACTTTGCCATACTTTTATCTTAGGTTGTTTAAATCCTTGAATTTAATTCCCCATTATTTCCTGAGGCTGATTTTCTGTCTCTTTATCTTATTCTCTTTAAATAGTATATCTATTATTCCTCCAACTTTTCTATCATCAGTAATTTTTAACTCATGCTTTAACCCGTGTACATTTTTGTGAAGTTTCATGTCCAAACATGACACTACATTCTGAAAGTCTACCAAGGGAACAAGAATTAATCACATATATATATATGACATAAGAGTCTATAAATTAATTTAGGAAATGTTAGGGCCTACAACTCTAATATTGCTCAGTTCTTGACATTTTCTCATTATTTTTTAAAAGTAAAATTGCCCTGAATAATATATTCTTAATTGTTATTAAACAGGATACCATGATAATCATATTGTAATTCGATGGTTTTGGGCTGCTGTGGAAAGATTCAACAATGAGCAGCGATTACGGCTTTTACAAGTAAGGTTGCAGTTAGCATCATTGTAGTTGACATCAACATAAAAAACTATGAAAAACTATGAAAAGTTGGAATCTCAAAGTTGTTGAATGGCTTGACAAATAATTCTCACTCCTTTCCTGATTCATTCATATGAAAAAAACAATTATAGGTTTTGAGGGAGCAGGGATTTCTGTTTTAAATATTTAATCACAGGTTGCTTAGTGGGAGTAAGTCAGTGGTACATTCATTGTTGAATTTTTTCCATTTATAATTCCTGGGTGAATCACCTTGATCTGCCTTCAACTTATCTCATTGATATATCTTCAGAAAGCAGTAAGTGGACGGTTTCTACAGCTGGATGAGGAAGGTGTAGGGATAATCTCAAAAGCTCTGATAGCCAGATCCATACGGCGTAGTCAGTATGCTTGTTCAGAAGTACTGTATATTCCACCAACATACTTCTATACCAGATTCAATAAAGTCTTGAAAAGACTGTAGCTTGAGGCATTTAGTACATTATATCTCTCTTCAAAAGCTGAATCTGTGTTTGCTTCCTGACTACGTTGTCTTGATTGCCCTTTCTATAAACACAATTGTAAAACAAATTTTATAATTTTCCAGATCAACGCATGTAGGGAGTCATTATTATATTTAAAAATAGGAAACAAAAATAGAACTATGCAATCAGACTTTTCAATAATAAATAGTACAGTGTTTTATGTTATTTTCCAGTTTGTTACAGGTACATCCAGTATACCTTATGAAGGTTTTGCTTCTTTGAGAGGAAGCAATGGACCAAGAAGATTCTGTGTAGAAAAATGGGGCAAAATCACTGCTCTGCCCAGGTAAATTAACTCTAAGAATGTTTAAAATAAATCCACTGGAAGCAGAAGATTTTGGGTTTCTTTAAATAAAAGAGTCGAGGGATTCAGCATCATTTGTTTCCTTAGATTTGCTCACTGTGAAACTTAAAACCACTCTTATTTTTGTCTCCAAAAACACCCTTTTCAGCAATTTTCTACATGAAATAAAAACACAGTAACATTGTTTTGAAACTATTCTTTTGTGCCCCATTTTGTTCTATCTTTGTCTTTTCCCATTGATGTATAATATCTGACTGTTGTCTCAGCTGCTTGTCCTGACTGTGGTCCTGGGTAGAATATAGCATTGCATGTCTGTGTCAAGGAATAATACATGTTTGTTAAAAGAAGTGGAAAGCAGACTCTTTGGGCAAGTATTGAAAACCTAATGATGTGGGGAAAAGACTAGTACTAACAGAAGATGCTACTTTTAGTTGATAGATCTGGTGAGAGCTAGAAGCACCAAGGTCAGTAGCAGAAACATGTCTTACCAAAGTGTCCACAGTGACTGCACATGTTAAAAAGGGGTGGGGTTTCAATTGCCTAGTCACACCCAATATGATGGCCTTATATTACAATATGACAGCATAGTACCAGCTGCTCCTTCCTCAGAGAAGTCATTGACTCTCAGTCTGTCAGGATGCACAAGCAAGGAGAAAGAGATGGAAGATTTGGAAGAGAGAGAGAGAGAGAGATGGCTGCAGTCTTATATTTATAGCTGCTGCTTCACTGCTCTAGTTACAGCTTTTCCGATACCTGTAAAAAACTAGTTTATCGAGAGTTGTATCCTTTGAATCTCTGCTACCTCCAGGTTACTAACCTGAGTATCTGTCAAGGTGTAGCCAAAAAGATCCTATTGTTCTGCTCTGCAAAACATTGCAATGTGTTGAGCAGAAGGCCACAGTGAGCTTCTGAGGCAGCACTGGATGTTTTTCTTTTTTCTTTTTACCAAGTGGCAGCAAGTCTTTGGCTGATTCTTTCTCTCATCCCCTTTCCTCTGCCATACCTCTAAACGTTTGCTTCTGTTTTCCCTTAACAGCAGGTTGTCATATCCTGGCATATGAATTGTGGTTCATTTAAAGTGTGCTGGAAAAATTTTTGTGCTTATACCCATTATCTCTCAGACTGAGAAATAATAGTACCTCTGAGAATGAGTGAAATAAAACAGCCTGAGTTTTTTTTTTCCATGTGGATTACAATAAACGTTAACACCTTGAATGCCTGAAAATAGGCTTAATTAATTTTTAATTCTGACGTGTCTTTACTTTGCTGCTGACCTGTGCCCGTAATTTTAGCATGACTTAACAATATTCATAAGCATGTAAGCACTATTTAAGTGTATGGATGGATGTAAACATATTTAAATAAAACATAAGATTAATCATAAACATTTAAGAAATCATATTTTGATCCCCGGTAGACTAACTGGTGTCTCAATCTCAGCTTTGGATGAAAAGAAAGTTTTCTTCAGTTCCACAGAACTTGTGTATAGAATTCTTTAAGGACTTCAAAAGTAAAAGATGCTGCCTGATACTGACTGACTGACTTCTCATTTTTGGAGGCAGGGAGATTTCCCTCGAAGAATCTGCTGCTGTGTTACTGGAGACCGATTTAAAATACCATCTAACCTGTCTGAGCTTTCAGTTGCAAATACATTCTTAGTTTATGATCTGCTGAGACACATTCATATTGTAGTCTTCCTTGAATTTTTCTCAGGCCAATAAAGATCAGGCTTTACTCTCACGGGGAACCAGTTTTGCTCCTATGTGCACGATTTACTGTCAACTTATTACAGTTGAGATATAAAAGAAACAGAATTCAGATACATCCTTCTCCTTATCTTCCTGCACTTTGAGCTCACTGGAGCCATGATGGTGAATGTTGCAGCCATGCTGAAATATGTAGGATGATAAAGGGGGGGGGGGTTCATGTGTTTATGAATGAACATTACTCATAAGGATGAGGATGGACAGGTGTGAGACCAAGCAGTGAAGCTGCTTTATCTCATCCAGGTTAGTCCCTACTTGTTTGTGTGTAATTAGTTTGGACTTCCATGCCTGGAACTTGTTGCCAAGTTATATTGGGTTTTGGATCCACAGTAATTTCATTTTACGATGAAACTAAGAATGAATTCTTTTAAAAGGAAAGTTAATGGACATAGACATAAAAATTATATTATCTAAGGAAGTATGTTACCATATTGGAAAATGAAAATTATCAATGTAATCCAGGAGAATTCTTACTGTAGTCTTCCCTCCTGAACTCAAGAACTTTATCACAGTTGTATTGGAGATAATTTGATGCTCTGAACTATAATATAATAGGAGAGTAATGAACTGCTGCCCAGAACAACATTGCTTCTGTTTTAAATGAATAATTTTCAATAATATTTTAATAAAGTAACAGCGACTCTATTAAATTAAGTCTAATTTTATTTTCATTCTGATTACTTCCACTGTTTGGAAGTGACTTTTGGCATGCTGCTGAAAAGCTATGATTCGTAATCTTGAAAATATTGGGAAGTCTTATTTTAACTGAGGCTGCCTGGTGGCTCCGTGGTTAAGATGGTGGGCTTGTCAGCTAGAAAGCCGACAACCCAGATTCAAGACCCAAGTGCCCTAAGACATGATGAGCTCCCATCCTCGCCCCAGCTCTGCCAACCTAGCAGTTCGAAAGCTGGCAAATGCGAGTAGATAAATAGGAATCACTTTGGTGGAATGGTAACAGCAGTGACATCATGCTGGCCACATGACTATGGACACATCTTCGGACAGTGCTGGCACAATGGCAAATGGAGATGAGCACCACCCCCTACAGTCGGTAACGCCTAGCAAATAATATCTGCAAGGACTGCTTTACCTTTTTAACCTTATTTTAATTTCTTTAAAGATTTATCTCCTTTCCCCCTCCCCCTCATCCCAGTAATTTTGAAAAGCAAAAACATTGTAAAAGGTTTCTGAAAATATAAATGAAAAATATACTACATATTGGTTACTGCTTTGGAGCAAACAACTAGAAACCAAAGGATATAGTGCTTTTAAGCAGAGGCATAGAAAAATAACAATAAATGTGTTTACAATTCATCTTTTAATCTAGGAATAAATTAACTTCCAAATTAGAGTATGTTGGGGAAGAAGTTCTTGTTCTTAGTTTTTGGTGTCATAAAAACTTTCTCTCCATTTTTCCCCAGAGCTCATACCTGTTTCAATCGTCTTGACCTTCCTCCTTACCCATCGTTCTCCATGCTCTACGAGAAGCTGTTGACAGCTGTCGAAGAGACGAGCACATTTGGTCTTGAATAAGACACGAATTGTCTAACCCAGTATCTGGGACTTTTGTGGATCACTCCCCCAAAATACACAAATGCTTACAGCAAGTTGCAAAGATAAAAACTATTGTACAGTGCAATTGGAAGAATGGGACTGTATGAATGAGAAAAACTGTAACAGCTGCATGAGTACTCTAGAGCAAGGGTTGTGGCCTTGTTTTCGTGAGCACCAAATGTTTAAAATTTAATCAGATTTTTTAAAAATGACAAGAGATTAGCAACAATTAAGACAGCTGCAAAATCTAATACATCTCAAAAATATTTGAACAGAGTTCAATGAAATACAAAGATGGTTAGCTTGCTGCTAAATTGTAAAATTTTAAAAATCAAATAGGAATTATTTCCCAATGGTACACTACTATATGTCTTACACAATACAAGAATATGCTATATATGCTATACCTAAATCTATGTGTGCCTGCATGACATCTATTGCATTTCAAAGATACGGCACAAAGAACAGTTATTTTCTGCAGCTTAACAAGGGTATGAAGAAAAGTTGGCAGCAAAAGATGGTGTGAACAGAAGGACTTTTAATTAGGAGAACCTGTACAATTGTATATGCAAATCATGTTTAGCAGAAGAACAGCTATTGTAAGAGATTAATGGTTAACTTTATTCTTTATACTGCATGAAGGCTTTTTTTAAAAAAATAACGTGAGTTTATCACAGCATATCAGGAAAAAGAAAGCCTCTTACACAGTGACTTTTGTTTATTTTTATAAGTTCATAATATTGATTTTCTTAGGATGTAAATAGGAAAATAGACTTTTTTGTTCTTTTCACTTTTCCATGCTTAAATAGTTTTTGTGTTCAATTCTTTACACACTTAATGGATGTGGGGGGGGGTACATACACACACACAAACACACACCTTTATTTTTATAAAGGTAAGGTATTCCTGAAACTATTTTTTGCACCGAATGTACCAAAGTCAAAGGGATATTGTGAATTAAATTTTTAAAAATATATATCACTTCATCAATTCATACAAAATCTATAGGAGGTAGCTACTTTAAAGAACATAATTTTTATTTCCCAGTAACATTCTAGTTAATGTCAGGATTCTGCACAGTTAAATAATAATTTTAAAGCTCGCTATATGTAATAATGTGTAATATGCATTTTATTTCAAATACATTTATTTTACCTCCATTAACTAATTTAATTAGAGCTGAATACAGATACAGCTGAGTACATATGTTTCATATTTTGCTGCTTTTTTTACTTTTGTACAGCACTATTATAAGCATTATAATGGATCTGGAAAAACAAGACGACTAGCACCTAAATGGATGAACCACTTTGTGTCACTCTCACATTTAGCAGCAAACTGTCTCCAAGATGTAAATTGTTTGTAGTGTCTTTCTAAACCCACATTTTCACTGATTAGTTTTCTTATAAATGTTTCTTAAAATGAAGTACTTTTCTATGGTTTATCTGAAAGCATGAATTCGCCATGTCAAATAAGCTTTTAATTTTAGAAACATTAAAAGGGATTGAACTTGTTTATAAAGATCTCCTGTGCTGAAAGACCAGTTTCCTATATGGTAGAGAAGAAAGGGGGTGTCTAGTCTTTTATTCTGGTTCTTGTGATCACCAAGAATGAATACACTGCACGTAATTTACTTCTTTACTCTTGATAAACATGGGTGATGTTTAGGCCATTGCCAGTGCTGTCTCCTAGAAACAGACTGGGATCAGTGCCCTTGAAATTACTCACTGCTATGGAAAAAAGCTAGATTTCATTCACCTGAAATCTATCTTAGCTACAGTAATGTAAAATGGAGGCTATTTCTACATCTTTCCTATGTAAGATTTTGGTTCTGTTTGAGCCAAGGCAATGAGGAAATCAGGTTTGGCCTCAAAACCAAGATTAAGTATATTTTCTTAAATACAATTGCATGTCACCTCAGTTTCTGCTTTTTCTAAACTGGTAAAAAAACATGCAAATAATTCAGTATTTCCCCATCAGATTGGCACCTTCTCTACAATTGGCAAACAGTTGAACAAATCTCAGAATGATTCAGGTTTCAAGAATTTAGTCACTTCATTTTAGATTTTAAAAAGTATAAAAAGGCTCATAGAATTTGTGCTACTGTTACGTTAGTTTGCTAACAAACTGAAAACTGAATTTATAATCCAGAAGACTATATGTGCAAGAGATCCTATTGTCCTGTAAATAAGAAAATTCTTATATACAGGGGAGCCTTTCTTTTCCAAGCTAATATCCTAGTTCTACTCACAGATTCACTTTGTGTACTCATAATCTATAATCTATATTCTTTTAGTCATTACTCCAGAAAAATGTGAACAAGTTACTTATTTCACATGAAAAAAGGTATTTTCAAGGTGTCGTTTTGTTAAGACTAAAAATAATTACTATATTAATTAAAGCAGGCACTGCATAACACATTTTTTTCCATATCAAACACGTAGCTGTATGAAATGCAGAGTTACATGTTGACTTCCTAGGGCTGAGAGGGAGGGACTGGCCCAAGGTTACCCAGTTGGCTTTGTACCTAAGGTAGAACTAGAACTCATGATCTCTCAGTTTCTAGCCTGATACCTTAACCACTACAAAAATCTGGATGTTGTAAGATGTGGTATCTTATATTATTCAAATTTTATTTTTTGGTGTGTTTTTTACCAGCTCTATTATTTAGAACAAAGTTATTCTATCATACACAAATGGAGGGCGTAATATGAACAATCCTATCACTCCTGATTAGATTAGGAAAACATTGAAAGCGAAATTCAACTCTGATCAAAAGCCTAGCCTATGTACAGCCTAAGATAAAGTCTTTGTTCATGAATACATAAATAGGCTCAACATATTATCTCCAAGGGAAGTTGGAAATCCAGCAATAGCATCTGGCAGAGCTTCTGAAGAAAAGTTTCTGGCAGGTCATAAAGTTGGCATAGAATATTAGGTTGGCATTTTGCTCGCTTTTTTAAGCTGTGGGAATAAATTCTGTGATTCCTCTCGTGCTTCCAAAAATTCACTTTTTAACATTGAGAATTGTATCTTTTTGTTTATGCTCTGACATCTCCAAACAACTATAGCTGTTTGTAAAGCAACTATAAATAACAGTAGGTTGTTTATTGCAGATGTCATCCAAGTCATCTTAATGTTGCAATAGATGTTACTATGGTTTCTGAAATTCTTTTTGGACTTAGGGAAATTGAATGGAAATATGTTGTTTTTCTGAAACTTTTTACTAATGTTAGTGTTACTGTGATTTATTATGAAGAAATACTAGCTTTTTGAAAATCTGACTTTATTGAATTATTCAGGTCTTGTCTAATATCTTAACCACTATACCAAACTGCACTTTACAATGACAAAGTAATTACTTTGGAGTAGCAAGAGTAGATTCAGGTTAATACAATCTCTACTTACTGCTCAAAAGCTTTTTTAGACATGAGGTTGGATCTTCACCAATGTCCCAAGGCAGCCGACTACTTGCCTATGTTCTTTTTTTATACAAGTATCAAAGGAGGAGTAATGCTGGAGGTGGGGACTAATCTGGAGTCTTACAGCAGCAGCTCTGTAGTGAATATCAAGTAATACTTGTAATCATAGTATTTTTATGTTTTAATAGTTTATATCCCGACTCTCCTACATTTGATGCAGTTATAGACTGACAAACATGCAGATTGAGATTTAAAACCTATTTATGGCTTCTTCCCAAATGTGCTAGTTTCCAAGGAAAGCTCTGGCACTACTTTGTTGTAGAGGTGATCATATCAACAAAAATGACTGCTAAATTTTTATTTTCTTTTTTGTATGGTGAAACCAGGCCTAGTGTCCAAGGATAGCTTCAGACTTGCAGCTCACCAATCCTGGGTTCCTCCAGAGGTCATAGCTCAGTAAAATCGTATCAGTTTGTTTTCCATCCTTGAATGGGGAGGAGAAATGCTACTTTATGTTATTTCTGCTGGGAAACAGATGGAGAGAGTAGAACCCAACACTACTGAATTGTCTGGGGGCTTTCAATTCTAGTGACAATATTTGGGGGGGGCAGGGGTTGCTTTGCTCAAGAAAGAATGTAGCATTACTGTGGACCCAATCCTTCACTGAAGGTACGACTCTGAAAGGGGATGCAGAATACTATTTTTTAAGTTCAGTCTTTGGCTTTTGAAATTTTCAACTCAATAGAATAACTTTCCAAAACCAGGTAGAACAGGACTATAGTTGGTGAGGCAGAAGAAGCCACCCAAATGAGGCTTGAATTTTTTTAAAAAAAATTAACTACATCTAGCTGATGTAGCTGTATGATGAATTTGTTCTTGAAAAAAAGGGGTGGTCCTGTCACTGTTTAAGAAGCTACGGTTTACTCCTCTCCTCAAGAAGCCATTATTAGATCTGACTTTTTTGATAACTCTTGTTCTATCTCCAATCCTTTCTTAATGAAGATTATTATTTCAATCCTTTCAATTGGGTTTTAGACCTAGGTACAGGACTGCCAATGGCACTGATCACACTTCTTAATTATTTTTTAGCAAAAGTGGAATGGGATAGTGCATTCATCCTGACTCTCCTTGACCTGTTGGTGTCTTTCAATCATATTATCTTTCTAAACCAACTCGGGGGGTTAGGAATAGGAGGCACACTTCTGCATTGGTTCTCCTCCTTTCTTCAGGGCCAGTTGCAATCAGTGCTGAGAGGAGAAATCTAGTCCCCTTTCTGTGGAATTCCTTGTGGGGTCGATCTTTTCCCCACTCTTAGCATGTACATGAAGCTGCTGGGTGAGGTCATCCTTTGGCACCATTGAGGATATCAATATGTTGATTATACCCAACTCTACATCCCTATCCCAGGCCAATCAAAGGACGCCAGGAGGATTCTATCTCAAGGTTTGGAGGCTGTGAGGATCTGGATGGAGAAGAACAGACTTCAGCTCAACCATGGCAAGATGGGCTGCATGTTTTAGGGCCCACTGAACCTAGTGTTTTCCACCTTTACTTCTGGATGAGTTTGCATTACTCAGAACTGGTGTGCAATCTAGGGATTCTCCAGGCTTTTTTTTGGAGGTAGTAACTTAGCCAGGAGGTCTTTTGCACATGTTCATCCTGTATGTCAGTTGTACCTTGCTATGCCTGCATTACGCTTCTGCTCCATGAACTGCACTGGCTCCTAGTGTAATTCCAGGTAGAATTCAAGGTGTTGGTTGACACACAAAGCCTTTCATGTCATGAAGCTGGGTTATTTGTTTCTCTCGTAACTCTCCAGGTCTCAAGAAGGATGCTTTGGATTCCATCAAGAAGGTCCCTAGCAAATGGTTGTTTTCTGTTATAGGATCTGCTGTCTGGAACACGATTATATCCGAAGATTAGATCCCTGCTGGCTTTTCCAAAGCATTAAAGACTTGCATGTACTCCAAGGTGTGGTGATTGGGAGGTTTCAGATGGCTTGTGAGATAAGGCTTAATTGTACTGCTGAGTGTTGTACTGTTGTACTGTTGGGCTTTTCATGACAATCACTGTATGCATTTATATTTTGTTGGCATTGTTTTTAATGTGTTATTAACTGCAAATATTTATATCTGTAAAATGGGCAGCAATATACATCTGTTTTATAAATTCCCCAATGCATTCTTAAGAGATACAACTGAATAGCAGCTAACCATGAGGTGATATCTCCATCCTAAATCCCTCTCCTTCCTCCCTCCCTGTCATTCAACCCATAGGGAAGGGGCTAGAAAATTAGACTTGTTTAACATTCAAAAGACTACATGGCACTTTAAAGTTAATACTAAAGTGGCATGGATATATACACCATTTACAGCTTGACCTTGCTATTTCTACCTATAAAAATTATAAGGAAGCTGTGGAATTCTGAACAGATATTTGCAGACAGTTCTAATCTGAAAGAGGACTAAAAAACTAAGGAAAGGTAGAGATTTTAATCTTGGAGCTTTTAATGAAGTAACATATGGCACTGGTGACCAGCTTAAATTGATGCATTAGTTACAGGACAGCAGATGCATACAGAGAAATAGTGATAGCTAGTTTTGGCTGTCAGTGTGTACTATTTGGCCATTAACATTTGCAGGAATAGCTTGTCAAACCATAGAAATTGGTTTTGAAAGTCCAGCTTTCTGATCTACAGTACAAAAAGTCTCATTATTGGCAAAGTCCCTACTATTGGAAATGTGTGGCACCGACAGTGTTTTTTAAAATATTCAAAATTATTTATTATTTTTTTAGAAATTCATTTGAAATTGATTTCAGCTTTTAAAATATATATTTAAGTTGTTGCTTTTGGTGTCATGTTTAGTTTTTACAATTTATTATAATATGGTTTCATTGTGAATGGCATTAATATTGAGAGAGCTTTATAACTTTTAACCATATTATATTAAATGTTTACAATAAATATACAGGAACCTCCATGTGTGGAGAAAGAGAATATTTTAAAGGCCTATTTCCTGAAATGGTCATTAATGGGAATGTCATGGAGGAATGAAGGGATCTTAAAGTTGATTGATCATATATTATATCACATGAGTAAAATTATAGAATACTAAAATGGAAGGCACTGTCTTTGTCAAGGACACAATGTAAAGAAGTGTTGAATCATATTTATTTTTATTTATGTTTATTAGTTTATTATTATTATACAGTTAAAGCTAATGTATTTTCTTCTAAAGAGCATTCAATTTGTCTGCACAATACTTACAAGGACAGGGTGGAATTCTCTCACCCCTCCCGACTTCCTGCTTTAGATGTTTAATTGCCTACTAGCGCTGTCTGACTCAGCTATTAAGCTCTTAACTTTGCATATAGAATATGCATCACTCCCATTGTTAGGTCTACAGTGCTGTGCTCTGCAGTGTCTTCATGTATCTGGCACAGTCTGGAGATTGTTACCTTAGCCTTGTTTCCTATAGCTATTTCTTTCTGGTGAGGAAATAAGAGCAGCTATTCTGAAGGAAAATGATTTAAGGAAATTCTGCAGGGTACTGTGGATCCAGTAAAATACGTGGAATGACTGTTTTTGAAAATGGTGGATGCAATTAGTGATGATATAATACTACTTCGGCTACATAGTAGCCAGCCGAAAAGAGTACCTGAAAGATATTATAGTTGAGCTATTGCACAGTAATCAATTGCATCAGCTCATTCTGTCTGTCCAAACAATTCACGATAGATTATCTTAATGCAGCACTTTATTAAAAAAAAATGCCTCAAAGCATTGTGAGAATCATTCACTTAGCAAAAGAGATAGTTTGATAGACAGAATAACAAGAGTTAAAAGGAATCTTGAAGATCTTCTAGAATCTAGTCTAAACTCCTGCTCAAGCAGGAGACCCTATATCAGACAAATGGTTGTCTGAATTTGAATTGAATTGAATTTTATTTGGCCAAGTGTGTTTAGACACATAAGGAATTTGTCTCAGTGCACATGCAAAGCAACAGAATCATCATCATCGTCGTCCCAATAAAAAGGGGGGAGTAATGAAAATAATATGAAGGATACATAATAGTAATACAGCCACACTACATGAGTAAATATACGTATAGAGACATTAGACAGCACTGTGAGAATTAGGTGTGATGGCATGAGAGAAAAAACTCCTTGTGCCTAGTTGTTTTGGCACGCAATGCCCTATAGCGCTGTCCCAACATGAGAAGTTGAAACAGTTTATGTTCAGGATGTGAAGGGTCTGCAGATATCTTCTCAATGTTCCTTCTGACCCACACAATATGCAGGTCTTCTGGTTGCAGTTGTTTTTTTCTGCAGTCCTAACTATTTGTTGGAATCTGTGCCTGTCCTGTTTGGTTGCTGTACCAAACCAGACAGCTATAGAAGTAAAAATGGCAGACTCAACAATTCTTCTGTAGAACTGTATCAACAGCTCCTGGGGCAGTTTGAACTTCCTGAGTTGACGCATGAAGAATATTTTTAATGATAGTTCTAATGTTAAGTGTCCATTTCAAGTCCTGGGAGATTATAGACCCCCAAAACTTGAAGAACTCTACTGCTGACACTGTGCTATTAAATATAGTAAGAGGTGGTAAAATAGAAAGGCTCCTCCTAAAATCCACTTTCATCTCTACAGTTTTAAGCATGTTCAGATTGTTACAGCTGCACCACAGGGCCAGTGGTTTCATTTAGAAGTTAAAAAGGAGCACAGAGCCCTGCAACACCCACAAAGGAGCGGCCGTGGGCTGAACTTGCTCCCCATTAACACCGATTAAAGTTGGCCATGAAAGGAGAAAGGCACTGAACCAGTGCAGCACTGCACTACCCAGGCCCAATTCTGCAGCTGGTCCAAAATTATACCATGATTAATGTTATTGAAAGTCACCAAGAGGTCAAGGAGAACAAGGATAATTGCACTATCCTTGGATAATCCTCTCACCAATGATCGTCAACAAGTGCAACCAGTGCCGTTCCCATTCCAATGACCAGGCCTGAAACCTGACTGAAAGGGGTCTAGATAATCCCTTTCATCCAAGATCCTTTGGAGCTGCAACGCAACCAGAAGGTGGGAAATTGGATGAAAATAAAAAATGTCTTGTGTGGTGGGATCTAATGATGGCCTTTTAAGAAGGGGGAGGACCACAGCATCCTTAAAAATTGTTGGGAATACCCCGCCCCTCCTACAGTGTTGCATTAATCGCTTCATGCACCCCAACCCCCCCAGAATTCACCCTCCTGGAACGTTTTGATAACCAGGAGAGATGGGGTTCTAATAAGCAAGTAGTTGCACTAACAGCTTTGAGGGCCCTGCCTACTTCCTCAGGTCCAGCAGGATCAATCAGCTCCCAGATAAGAGGGTAAGTCCATTCCTTGGGCATCTGTAATATCTTGGGTGTCTTAGAACTTGAAAATGCTGCTAGTCCAAACAATGGTTGCTAACCGATACCGTAGCTGTAAATATTGCCACTGAGTTACATCTGATATGTATTTGTCTCTTTGTTGTTGTTGTTAGTTGCAAAGTCGTGTCCAACCCATTGTGACCCTATGGACAATGTTCCTCCAGGCCTTCCTGTCCTCTACCATCTTCTGAAGTCCATTTAAGCTCACACCTACTGCTTCAGTGATTCCATCCAGCCACCTCATTCTCTGTCGTCCCTTTCTTCTATTGCCCTCAATCTTTCCCAGCATTAGGCTCTTCTCCAGTGAGTCCTTCCTTCTCATTAGGTGGCCAAAGTATTTGAGTTTTAGCTTCAGGATCTGGCCTTCTAAAGAGCAGTTAGGGTTGATCTCCTCTAGGACTGACCGGTTTGATCGCCCTGCAGTCCAAGGGACTTGCAGGAGTCTTCTCCAACACCATAGTTCAAAGGCTTCAATTCTTTGGCGCTCAGCCTTTCTTATGGTCCAACTTTCACTGCCATACATTGCAATTGGGAAGACCATAGCCTTGACTATACACACTTTTGTTGACAGGGTGATGTCTCTGCTTTTTAGTGTGCTGTCTAGATTTGCCATGGCTTTCCTCCCAAGGAGCAAGCGTCTTTTAATTTCTTGGCTACAGTCCCCATCTGCAGTGATCTTGGAGCCCAGGAAAATAAAATCTGTCACTACCTCCATTTCTTCCCCATCTATTTGGCAGGAATTGAGAGGGCCGGATGCCATGATCTTGGTTTTCTTAATGTTTAGTTTCAACCCAAGTTTTGCACTCTCCTTCTTCACTCGCAACAAGAGGCTCTTTAGTTCCTCTTCACTTTCTGCCATTAGAGTGGTATCATCTGCATATCTTAGGTTGTTGATGTTTCTTCCGGCAATCTTAATTCCAACTTTTGATTCATCCAGCCCTGCCTTTCTCATGATGTGCTCTGCATATAAGTTAAATAGGCAAGGCGACAGTATACAGCCTTGTCGGACCCCTTTCCCAATTTTGAACCAATCAGTGGTTCCGTGTCCAGTTCTCACTGTTGCTTCTTGGCCCGCATATAGGTTTCTCAAGAGACAAATAAGATGGTCTGGTATGCCCATCTCTTTAAGGACTTGCCACAGTTTGTTATGATCCACACAATCAAAGGCTTTAGCATAGTCAATGAAGCAGAAGTAGATGTTTTTCTGGAACTCTCTAGCTTTCTCCATGATCCAGCGTATGTTGGCAATTTGATCTCTAGTTCCTCTGCCTCTTCGAAATCCTGCTTGTACTTCTGGTAGTTCTCGATCCACATACTGCTGGAGTCTAGCTTGTAGAATTTTAAGCATAACTTTACTAGCATGAGAAATGAGTGCAATGGTGTGATAGTTTGAACATTCTTTGGCACTGCCTTTCTTTGGAATTGGAATGTAAACTGATCTTTTCCAATCCTGTGGCCACTGTTGAGTTTTCCAAATTTGCTGGCAAATTGAGTGTAGCACTTTACTGCATCGTCTTTTAAGATTTTGAATAGCTCAGCTGGAATACTGTCACCTCCACTAGCTTTGTTGTTGCTCAGATTTTCTAAGGCCCACTTCACTTCACATTCTAGGATGTCTGGCTCGAGGTCAGTGACCACCTCATTGTGATTATCAGGGACGTTAAGCTCATTCTTGTATAGTTCTTCTGTGTAATTTTGCCACCTCTTCTTAAGCTCTTCTGCCTGTGTTAGGTCCCTGCCGTTTTGGTCCTTTATCATGCCCATTTTTGCATGAAATGTTCCTTTCATCTCTCCAATTTTCTTGAAAAGATCTCTGGTCCTCCCTATTCTATTGTTTTCTTCTATTTCTTTGCATTGTTCATTTAAGAAGGCATTCTTATCTCTTCTAGCTATTCTTTGGAATTCTGCATTTAATTGGGCATATCTTTCTTTTTCTCCCTTGCCTTTCGCTTCCCTCCTTTCCTCAGCTATTTGCAAAGCTTCCTCAGACAGCCATTTTGCTTTCTTGCATTTCTTTTTCTTTGGGATGGTTTTGGTTGCTACCTGTTGTACAATGTCGCGAACCTCTGTCCATAGTTCTTCAGGCACTCTGTCTATCAGATCTAATTCCTTAAATCTATTTGTCACCTCTACTGTATATTGAACAGGGATATGATTTAATTCATACCTGACTGGTCTAGCGCTTTTCCCTACTTTCTTTAATTTAAGACTAAACTTTGCAACAAGAAGCTCATGGTCTGAGCCACAGTCAGCTCCTGGTCTTGTTTTTACTGACTGTATAGAGCTTCTCCATCTTTGGCTGCAGAGCATATAGTCAATCTGATTTCTGTGTTGACCGTCTGGTGATGTCCATGTGTAAAGCCGTCTCTTGGGTTGTTGGAAAAGAGTGTTTGCTATGACCATCGTATTCTCTTGACAAAATTCTATCAGCCTGTTCCCTGCTTCATTTTGTACTCCAAGGCCAAACTTGCCTGTTATTCCAGTTATCTTTTGGCTTCCTACTTTAGCATTCCAATCCCCCATGATGATAAGGACATCATTTTTGGGTGTTAGTTCTATAAGGTGCTGTAGGGCTTCATAGAACTGGTCAATTTCATTGTCTTGTGGTTGGGGCATAGACTTGGACTACTGTGATATTGAATGGTTTGCCTTGGATTCAAACTGAGATCATTCTGTCATTTTGAGGATTGTATCCCAGTATTGCTTTTCCTACTTTTTTATTGACTATGAAGGCT
Source organism: Vipera ursinii (assembly GCF_947247035.1). NCBI lineage: Eukaryota > Metazoa > Chordata > Lepidosauria > Squamata > Viperidae > Vipera > Vipera ursinii. The sequence goes on along the minus strand of NC_139512.1, from coordinate 172,748,566 downwards.
ACTCCATTTCTTCTGAGGGATTCTTGCCCGCAGTAGTATACCTGATGGTCATCTGAATTAAATTCACCCATTCCTGTCCATTTTAGTTCGCTGATACCTAAGATGTCAATGTTTAGTCTTGTCATCTCTTGTTTGACCACGTCCAGCTTGCCTTGATTCATGGATCTTACATTCCAGGTTCCTATGGAGAAAAAATCTTTACAGCATCGGACTTTCCTTTCACCACCAGACACATCCACAGCTGAGCATCCTTTCGGCTTTGGCCCAGTCGCTTCATTCTTTCTGGCGCTACTAGTACTAGCCCTCTGCTCTTCCCCAGTAGCATATTGGACGCCTTCCAACCTGAGGGGCTCATCTTCCAGCGTCATATCGTTTTGCCTTTTGGTACTGTCCATATGGTTTTCATGGCAAAGATACTGGAGTGGTTTGCCATTTCCTTCTCCAGTGGATCACGTTTTGTCAGAACTCTCTGCTATGACCTTTCCGTCTTGGGTGGCCCTGCACGGCATAGCTCATAGCTTCATTGAATTACGCAAGCCCCTTCGCCACGACAAGGCAGTAATCCATGAAGGGGATTTGTCTCTTAGCATTGTGTATATTTGAAATTCATCCTTATTGTCTATCATTTGGTCAATATCCCCACTTTCATCCAATTTTTCCATATCACCACCTTTTCCCCAATTCTTAATGTTGCAGTTCCGCATAAAATGAATTTAGAATGGGAAAAAGGATTGAACCTTTTTTTAAAAGATATTACATGCCATAGCTTTCTATCCAATGTAATTGATTCCAAAGATACTAGAGACCTACTGTATTTAGATCTTTACCATCCATCCAACAAAAGACACTATGCATACGATTCCAAAGTTGCCCAAATAAAAAAAAAACTAATACCAATTCTTGGTTTCTATTATTTATTACATGACAACAGGTAAGCTTGATGATACAGCTCCAGATTTAAAAAACCAGAATCCTTCCTCACTAATTAGTAATTGCATTTTCCATAAAGATATTGGAATAAAGAAACCCCATAGAAATTTCTAAACAAAAAGTTTAGAAAAAAAATTTCAAAAATATTTTCCAGATACTTGACCAAGTATTCCTCTCTGCATGTAAATTAATCTGAGAATGATATTCATTTTGAAAGCATTCACTTTACCCAAAGGGTAAGGTTTAATGATTCCCATCTACCCATATCTAAAGAAGCCTTCCTATATCTTTATTTTTATTATGTGTAACTGAGATATCTTTCAGTATATATTAAATATTTTGATATGTGTATGCTAAAAGATCTAATTCAGTAACAGACAGCTCAGAATTAAATTCTCAACATCTTTTCTATTGGAAGATACCAAGTGATGGAGTACTACAATATCTAGTCTAGTGACAATAACATAATTTTGAAATAGAGATTGTCCTCCATCCTTAAACTACAACAATAATAATACAGCAAAACATTTTATAACGTACAGGGATCTGACAGCACTTGAATGAAAATTAACTATATTACAAGTATCTGGTTTTCAGATACTGATAGCTTTTGTAGTATTTTATACTAAAGCTTAGCAAATAAGGAGTTTGATTCTGGTACTTTGCAAAGGTTGCTCCTGAACAAAACACCAAATTCCCAAGTGTAGAAACCAGCTATAAATTAGCATAATACATGACTTACCAAGCCTAAAGTGGTTCATGGTGCACAGAGGCTTGGTAAACAGGTGGATTATGTTAGATCTGATAGACCATGAGTTACACAGGCCTATTTGTAGTTTCTATATACAAAGGAAAAATGTCTCTCTGAACCTTATTTCTGAAAGCTTTGTTGATAGACCTATCCTCCATTGATTTATCTATTCGCCATTTAATATAATCACTGCAGGCTGCGCTTCACTTGATTGTTTTTCATAATATTTAAAATATTGTGAATATTTATAATATTCATAATATTTACAAAATGGAAATAAAGTGGACAAAGTGTTCAGCAGAGTTGCACGAGGATTATGACAAACAGATTCCCCAGAGAGAGAGATCATCTGAAAACTCATAATCGGAGCAGGTAATGGAATATGTGAATGACTTTTAAAGGTGACACTGGAGCAACAGAATGCATTATTGGCTATTCACACACTTTTACCATTCTAGTCAGTTTCCTAAACTGGGTTGAAATGAAAGACCATTTATTTTACTGTATTGTGGAAGAGCAGGTTGCCTGAAAAAAATTGCACGGCTCGTTGCTGCCTTCTTTCCCCCTGCTCTCAGCCTTTTCCCCAGTGCAGCCTCTCCCAAGGCAGAGTTGTCAATAAAGATGCAACCTTGACACAAGTGTGGGAGGAGAGGGAAGGAGAAGGGAGGGGATGCCCGTTCTGGAGCTCTGCAGCCACCAGCACAGAGCTCGGTCCAATCAAAAGAAGGTCTTTTTCCTTCGGGAGTGGAGCATGCAAGAGAGGAAAAGAAATCTAGCAGCCCAGCAAGACAAAGCACAGTGTAAAAACAGCGCAAAAGGTCTACATACTGGTTGGTAACAGGAAAAAAAAATCTCAGAGAAGGAGAACTTAAGACAGCTTTAGAAAGCCATGATGCATACTATAGTATAATGCACATTATATAAAGGTAAAGGTAAAGGTTCCCCCGCACATGCGTGCTAGTCGTTTCCAACTCTAGGGGCCAGTGCTCATCTCCGTTTCAAAGCCGAAGAGCCAGCGCTTGTCCAAGGACGTCTCCATGGTCATGTGGAGACGCCAAAGGCACACAGAATGCTGTTACCTTCCCACCATAGTAGTCCCTATTTTTCTACTTGCATTTTTACGTGCTTTCGAACTGCTAGGTTGGCAGAAGCTGGGACGAGTAACAGGCGCTCACTCTGTTACGTGGCACTCGGGATTTGACCTGCCAAACTGCTGACCATCTGATCGACAAGCTCACCGTCCTAACCCACTGAGCCACCGTGTCCCTGCACATTATATATGTAGGTAACTGTTAATAGAGTAATAGGTAATAGTAATATAGTAGGTTGAATAGTAATGCTATATAGTGTAAATGGGACGTAGTGGCTCAGTGGGTTAGGATGCTGAGTTTGTTGATCAGAAGGTTGGCAGTTTGGCGGGTCGAATCCCGAGTGCCGCGTAGCAGAGTGAATGCCTATTACTCGTCCCAGCTTCTGCCAAGCTAGCAGTTCGAAAGCACATAAAAATGCAAGTGGAAAAATAGGGACCACTACGGTGGGAAGGTAACAGCGTTCTGTGCGCCTTTGGCGTCTAGTCATGCTGGCCACATGACTACGGAGACGTCCTCGGACAAGCGCTGGCTCTTTGGCTTTGAAACGGAGATGAGCACCGGCCCCTAGAGTTGGAAACGACTAGCATGCATGTGCGGGGGAACCTTTACCTTTACCTTTATAGTATAAATATTGTCATAGTAATTGAAGAGTAATAGTACAGAGCATAGTAATTGTCATAGTAATAGCACAGAGGTACCAAATGAACCGAACACGCTAAGCGCTCACATAACATGTTTGTATGTTTACTTATGCAAAATAAAACATCTCTTCAATCCTTATAAGGGGATATAAAAGGGATATAATGAAACCCCTGTCCTACGTCCAGTGCTTTTTTATCTCTCTTGAGCATGGGTCAATTCAATCAGGTGTGGTTTAAAAAACTCATGACAGTTTTCTTTGCTTGCTTTTTACTCGTTTTTTTCCCCCTTTGGTTCAACCATGTCCAATTGTTGGAGATTGCCTGAACATGTCCCTGCCGTTTTCTTTGCAAGTTTTTTTTTTAACAGAATAACACAGTTAGAAGCGATCTTTTGTTTTCCCCAGAAGACCCAAGGCTGTGAAAAAAATGACTGGCCCAAGGTCATCCAGCTGGCTTTCTCCAAGGTCACCCAGCTGGCTTTCTGCCTAAGTTGGAACTAGGACTCGCAATGTCTCAGATTCTGATGCCTTAACCACTACCCCAAATTGGCTCTCTTTTATAAGTATACTGCATCATCAAATACATCTTGGTAAAATCAGTCTCAGGCATACCCTCTTGGGAACTCCAGGGCATTTTTCTGGAACAAAGTCAAGTCAAATCTTGCAGCTTATGCCTGCAAGAGGTCCAGAGAAGAAGCTCAGCATGTAACTACCTGGGAAATTGCTCTTTATTCCATTGGATATAATCAACAATATTCTAACTACCAAGGAAACCTCTATTATGGATCCAACTGTAGAAGAAAGAATGAAAGGAAATGACTTTAAGGCTTTTCCAGAGGATCTGCCCAGCCAAAGTCCAACTCTGAGAGAAGTCAAAGGACTTTGTTTAACAGATACTAGGAGTAATTCCTCACAGTGGCCCTGCACATGATCTCCCAGCCCCTCCATACCCAGAAGAGACTTGGTTACTTAAAACAGGCCTATTGGCCAGTCTTTGCAGACTTCAGAAGAAAGCAAAGAGGTAGGTTTCCAATAACCACAAAATAAGTCCTAATGAGGACTCTTACCTGTGCTCAGCTAATGTCACTTTTTATTTTCGCCTCATCTCTCAGAATTCCCTGGTAAATCATGATCTACTAGGACAGTGTTTCTGAAAGGGTGCTTCGAGGTCCTCTCAAGGAATCTGCAAAATCAAAATTATTTGCTAGACATTGAAGGTATTTGCTAAAATTTGAAATAATGTAATTTTTCTCATTTTTATTTGCTAAAAATGCTTTTCCTGAGAAATAGTTTACGTTTGTTAATAGCTAACTTAATAAATATTCTATGAATGCATCCATTTTAACTTTAATACAGTAAGTATTAATAAATATGATCTACACAAACAAAAGCTCTTTTGGGGTCCTCCATAATTTTTAAAAAGTGAAAAGTGCTGAGAGGACAACATTTAAGAAATGATGCTCGAGACTTCCGGTGGCTGCGCGGCGCCGGAGATAGCCTTCCCGGGCTGCCCGCGGCTCAGCTGTGTGTTTTTTCACCCGAAACAGCGCCGATCAGCTGTTCGGGCGAATTTGAAGCCCCCTCCTCGGGAGAAGAGGAGGGGGTGAGGCCCCAGGTAGGGGTCGAGTTCTCCGGGGCCGCCTGAGCTTGGAGCTTGGGTGGCTGAAGGATTGAACTCCCCCGAAGCCTGGGTTGCTCCCAGCTGGCCAGCGTCTCTGCTCCGGATTTCTTGGAGCAGAGCCAGGCGTTTGCGACCACCCCTGCCTGAAGAAAGGACTATGGATTAAAGGAGCAGGCAGAGCGGTACAAGAGGAAAAGGTGAAGAGGATTATTTTATTATACTCTCGAGCTTGATGGACTTTTTAAACTTTAAGTGAAAGTGCGTCACAATTGAAAAGTAAAAGATGGCGGCTAAACCTCCCCCTAAAACTCTTCGGAGTGGTGGATCTTCTCCGGTGCAACAATCATCATTACAGGCGTTGCACCCTCCTGATGTACTGACACCGAAGGACTTACGAGATGCTCTGGATAAACATGCCCAGGTACTTTTGGAATCAATTAATCAATCAATGGGTGATAAATTTGCACAGATGGAGGAGAAATTGGAGAAACTGGAGGAGAGAATGGAAGAGAGGATGGAACAGAAGTTCAGCGTGATGAAGGTAGACATTTTGTCTTCAGTGCATAAAGTGGCGGAATGTGTGGAAGATTTAGATGAAAAAGTGGATGATTTGACCCAAAAGAATGCAATATTAGAAGTTAAAGTACGGGAGAATGAAAATTTAAGAGACAAAATGGAAAGGGAGTTAAGCCTTGCTCAATATTACCAGATGCAGTTTGCTGTTAGAATCAGAGGTTTAAAAGAGAATATTAAGGAAGATTTAAAGCAGCTGGTTTCTGAGGCTCTCGAAGTGGTATTGAACCAGCCAGCATCTGAAATAAGAGCAGCTATGGATAAAGTGTTCCGTGTGAATTCATGGATTGCCAGACAGAGAAAGTTGCCTAGAGATGTGGTGGTTTACTTTGCAAAAAGAGAAATTAGAGATGAAGTTATACAAGCTGCCTATGATGCTAAAGTTGTGATTGCTGATCAAGAAGTCTTGGTTTTAAAAGAAATCCCTCCAAAGATTTTAAGGAGAAGGAAGGACTTCACATTTCTTGTGCAAGAGCTTAAGCAACGAGATATAAGGTTCAGATGGGAGATTCCAGACGGGCTGATGGTGATGTATGAAGGTAAAAGGTATCGGCTGATTACTGTGAAGCAAGCGCGTGATTTCTACAATAATGTTTTAAAAGCAACCCCATTAACACTTCTGGAAGCTGCAAAGGGATCTGGAGAAGGAGAACATCAAGAGGATGAAACAGAGGAAAATGGTGCTGGAGGAGATCAAGCTATAACTTCTTTGGATGATCCTAGAGAGCAAAGGGTAACGCGTGCTGCTTTAAAACGAGCAAAGAAAATAAAAGAACAAGACCAGCAAAAGTCTTCAGAATCTTCACAACGTACTCATAGCCAAGCAGTGGGAGGAGCACGGCCTAAAGAAGATAGTCCTATCAAAGCTGTGCTCCAAGAGGTTTGGGAGGATATGCATGGCAACTAAATTCTTAACTTGGAATGTTAATGGACTAAATTCACCACAGAAGAGGAAGAAAGTTTTTCAATATTTAAAACAATTTAAGATAGATGTTATATGTTTGCAAGAAACGCATATTAGAGTTTTGGATCAAAAGTATTTATCGAATTCGAGGTTGGGTACGCAATTTGTTGCTTCTGCAGAGAACAAGAAAAATGGAGTGGTTGTTTATGTTAAAAGTGCCTTAACAGCAGACTTAATTGAAGCAGATAAGCATGGAAGATATGTTATGATTGAGCTGCTGTTAGAAGGTAAAAAGACGCTTTTAGTTGGATTATATGCACCTAATCAACAACAAGATGACTTTTTTAGTTTACTTCATACAAAGCTTACCCAGTTGGATTATAAATCTTTTATTTTTATGGGGGACTGGAATGGTGTTTTGGATGTACAGTTGGACAAGGCTGGAGTTTTCAAGCGCATTCCAAGTCATGCTAGATTGCCTAAATCTTTTTTTGAAATGAAGGATGACCTGGAATTGCGAGATATTTGGCGTGAGAGACATTTGCAGGAGAAGGATTATACTTTTTATTCTGATAGACATCAATCTTTTTCGAGGATTGATTTTATTTTGCTGACTAATGATTTTTTTTTTTGAGGACTAAAAAGGTGAAGATATGTGCAAGAACTATCTCTGATCACAGTCCAGTTTGGTTAGAGATTGATAAGGAGAAAAGAGACAGGCGCTCGTGGCGCGTAAATGAGAATTTGTTTAGAAATCAGAGAAATGTGGAAGAATGCAAACAGCGGATGAAGGATTTTTTTGAGATTAACATGAATAAGGGTACCTCTATGGATATGGTTTGGGATGCTAGCAAGGCCTATATGAGAGGGGTGTTGATATATATGAATAATAAACATAGACGTGCAGTGGAAACTAGAAGGAAAGAACTGGAGAATGAAATAAAGGAAAAAGAAAAGGCTTTGATCTTGAACTCAGAGGATGTGAAGACCAAGGAGGCTATTAGACTGTTAAGAGGACAATTTGATAAATTAATGGCTGATCAAGTGGCGACCAATCTGCGGTTTGCTAGGCATAATACTTTTTGCAACGCCAATAAACCAGGCAGATGGTTAGCTTATAGATTGAGGAAAAAACAAAGGGCTTCTAATATTGATAAGATTGAGCATAAAGGAAGGGTTGTGTTTCAACAGAACCTTATTAAGGATGCTTTTGTGGATTTCTATTCGAAATTATATGCTAAAGAGGAAATTAATGAAAAAGATATTGATATATATTTGGAGAATACTAGCATCCCGGTTCTTACGCAAGTACAAAAAGAGGGGATTAATCAACTGATTACAGAAGAAGAAATTTTTACAGCAATTAAGGAATTGAAGGTGGATAAAGCACCAGGTACGGATGGCTTGACTGCGGCCTATTACAAAAATTTACAATTAGAGATGATAAAACCGTTAAAGGAACTGTTCCAGACAATCCAGAGGGGTGGAAAGGTGCCACCGTCTTGGAGAACAGCTTTTATTTCTTTGATTCCGAAGGAAGACCAAGATGCTACTCAAGTTAAAAATTATAGACTGATATCGCTTTTAAATACAGATTACAAGATATTTGCTAAGGTTTTGGCTAATAGACTGATGAGGGTACTGCAACAGGTGATTCATGGGGATCAAACGGGGTTTATTAGTGGTAGGCAAATGAAAAATAATGTGAGGCATATAGTTGATGTGTTAGAGTTTTTGGAAAGGAACAACCAGATCGCTGCGGTGCTAATTTTTTTAGATGCTGAAAAAGCTTTTGATCAATTGAATTGGAAATTTTTGTTGAAAGTTTTAGATAAAATGGATTTTGGGGAAAAATTTTTACAACCGATTAGGGCATTATATCAAAAACAAACTGCCCGAATTATAGTTAATAATACCTTGACGGAAGCATGTAATATTGAGAAGGGCACAAGGCAAGGGTGTCCGTTATTGCCCTTGTTATTTGTGTTAACATTAGAGATATTATTGGTTAAAATTCGGAATTCGGAAAAAATTAAGGGGATACAAATTGGAGATCAGGACTACAGATTGAGAGCATTCGCAGACGATCTGGTTGTTACAGTGACCCAGCCAGAGAACTCTGTTGTGGACCTGATGGAGATAATAACACAATATGGGAAGGTTTCTGGATTTAAAGTTAATACACAGAAAACCAAAATTTTGGCCAGAAATATGATTGAGTTTATCCAGAACAAGTATAGGGTTAAGAAGTTTTATGTAGCATTTGAATAAGTCTTCTTTCGTTTTTTTTTCTTTTCTTATTTTAGTTTCTTTTTATACATATTCAATATTACTAAGGCTTGTTTTATCCTATATAAGCTAGAGAGTGATGGATTTTAGAGTTTATAGTTGTTAGTATATGATTGTTTATGATTGCTTTTTATATATATACCTTGTATTTAGCTCTGGGAAGTCGGGGGGGAGGGGGGGAGGGGGGGAGGTGGGGGGGAGGAGGGAGGGGGAAGGGGGGATTTTTTAAAGGAAAATTGTATCTTAAAACTTTTCAATAAAAAAAAAGAAATGATGCTCAAGGAAATCTGCATGCACAGAGTCTGCACAAGTATGATCTGATCCAAGCCCCTTCCACATGCTCGTTCCAAGGACCTCAGCCAACTGCATATCAGAGCTTTAGGAAACCCCTGAGTTTCTTCTGAAACCATACTGAGTCTACCCAGTCCCTGGGATGGATGGATCAAACACACACTCTCCTCATTTAATGACCACAATCCAGTCCTTTAATTGGAAGTGAAATGGTCACTAAGCGAACACATAATACAAAGAGTGATGCTGCAAAGGTCACTGGCTGCTACCATTTCATTCAGATAAAGTTCTCTTGTACAGTTGTGCCAGCATTACTCTTAGTCCAATGTACAATTGTTGACAGGTGCACAAAATCTAGTCGCAAATGCACACACATTGGTCAGATTTTTTTTAAAAAAATACTATTATATTTGCAAATGGTCACTAAACGAGGTAGCACCATTACTCTTAGTCCAATATACAATTGTTGTCAGGTGCACAAAATCTAGTTGCAAATGCACACACATTGGTCAGATTTTTTTTAAAAAATTACTATTATATTTGCAAATGGTCACTAGACGAGGTAGCTGCTAACCAAGGAGTGGCTGTAGGCCTTGCCTCCCTGCAGGGAGGAGCTATTGTGAAAAACTTTAGGGCTAAGAAGGAGTGGCAAGCAACTGATATTTATGCCACCAAATCCCTACTTTCATCACTGACCTCCGCATAATATTCACCAACCTTAAAGCAAATGTAACCCTAACCCTAACCCTAACCCTTGACTTACCATTGATCACTTAGTCATGGTTCAAAGTTAAGACAGATCCTCAAAAGCTATTTACAACTTGGTTCTGAAATTATAGGCACTGCAGCACCCCTGCAGTCATTTACACCTACGAGTGACCACTGCAGCACCTTCCCCCGATCTCCCCCTCCACCCCCATTGGATCTCCGCAGACCCTACCAAGCTCCACACCTGCCTCTTCACCTTTTGAAGACCTCTGGAACTCAAGTTAGGGAAGGAGAGCAGGCTGCTCCATTCCTGGGCCATGTGGCACGATCCCGCAAGCAGCTGCCATTTTCAGGGTTGCCGCGTTGAATTATGGCCATTCTGAAAATAGTTGTTGCTTCCAGGATTGCACCATGCAGCCCACAAATGGAGCAGCCTGCCATTTGGCCAACATTCTCTAACCTGAGCTCCAGCAATCTTCAAAAAGTAAGTGGACAATGGGGGGAAGTGGGTGAGGAGGAGGGGGTGGGCCTGGTGAGATGGGAAGCAGTCCCAAGGCCTACGGAGATCCTGAGGGGTTGGAAGCGAAGCATGGAGTCCCTCAGAGGATGGAGGAGGCTTTAGAAGGCCCAGGGCAGGGCCTATTCTAGGCTCCCAGGGCCTCCCTCAAGGCCCCTGAGGAATCCCATGCTCCGCTTAATGGCTTGTGTGTTCCTTTAAATGGGACAAACAGGGATGGATGGTTGTAAGTGAGACAATCACATGAGAGCTTCACTTAATGGGCATCATAACTACAGTCCATAATGAGCAGGCTCCATTGTGGATTACTGTACTCAGAGACAAGTAGGGATACACAGGCACAAAACCAGGTTATCAGCACTTCTGTCCAACATTTAGCTCCTCCACCTATGTAAACCCTTCTTCCGCATCACTATTTTTGATATCTTAAGAGCATTTTTTTCATGTCCATGAAAATCTGCCTTAAGAATTATACAGGCGCCTAAGCAGTAATAGTAGAAGTTGATACTGTTGTTATGATATTTAAACAGTTTTTCTTATTAAAAATGTAGTAGAGGTCTCTCTCTCTGTCCCTCTCTCTCCCCCCTCCCCCCTCCCCCCTTCTCATAAACCTACTTGCCAGATCCAAGCACTCACAGCTCAGTTTAAACACCTCAGTGTCATATTTCAACAATTTGATTGCACAAATTTCCCCATTTGAGTGACACTTAAGATGTTCTGAGTGGAGTTAAAGAGTGGAGTTAAATAGTATTCTTTGTTGTTGCAAAATTTTTATTATCATCCAGCAGATCAAACCTGTGTAACATCCTGGTAGCTGTCAAGGCTTCAACAGAGGATCCAGTTGTATACTTTCCATCAGTGCTGGGGTATCTGCCAATATATTGCCATAGTTATGTACTAATAAATTTTATATCATTCTGGGGATGATAACCACTGATCTGCACATTATAAATTAAGCCCTCAAAAAAGGCCTCTTAATCAGGGCAAGTAATCTAAATGCATAAGTTGATAAATTAAGGAGCCTTGGTGGAGCAGTGGGCTAATGCCTCCTTAAGTAACACCAGCTGCCTGCAATTAGTGCAGGTTCGCATCCCACCAGGCTCAAGGTTGACTCAGCCTTCCATCCTTCCGAGGTAGGTAAAATGAGGACCCAGATTGTTGGGGGCAATTAAGCTGACTTTGTAATAATGCCGCTTGGGGTGTGTGTGAAAGCCCTAATAAGCAGGCATATACATAGAATGAAGGCTACTGCTAAGCTTGTAAGCCGCCCTGAGTCTTTGGAAAAGGGTGGGATATAAATGGAATTAAAATAAAATAAATAAAATAAAATAAATTGTGACTTGATAGGAGGAAGCCAAGTAAAAATATAGAAAGCAGCAGTCTGAAGTCAGAAACCCCATCAATGTGGTGACAAAAACTATTTGCACTCACAGAGAGAAAAAATGGCACCACAAATAGCATTGATAGCATTGATTTGATACAAGATGAATGGCTAAGCTCACAAATGCAACAAGGCAAAAACAAATTTGCAAAAAGATGAAAAGTGAAAAAGAGACCTTTGGTGGATGGCACACAAAAGTGTGCCAATGGACACACTTTTCAACCTTGAAAACACTATCAAACATAGGCAACTCAATAGGACTATCCATCTCTGTAACATAGCAAGTTGTTAAAGTGACAGCTGAGTGTTATTGGAAACCGGAGTTTATTTTACTTTTAAATTGTGATCCATCCACAGTACTGGATCAAACACTAGATGATTCAGTGTGACCCTTTAAGACTGCTTCAATTGTTGACCTAAAAACAGCAAAGCTGCAGGACCTGATCTAATTATGATAGAGATGTTGAAGACAGAAGGGTCTATAGTGGTACATTATATTTACAAGTTATTCTCAATGGCATGGAAAGAGGAACATGTTGTGCTTGACTGAAAACTGTGTTTAAAAAAATGTGACAGGACACAAAACTATCACAAGGTCAGCCTATAGCGAACAAGAGAATCCTCCACCCAGGAAGAATAATGTGGTGTGGACTAGAAATCTGCGTGGACCAGATTTTCACGGTCATGCAAGCATTTGAGGAGTATACATGTTGTGGAAAGTAAATTATTACTTTTTATTGATTTCAAGAGTGTCTTCAATATCATCCACCAGAGCTTTTTGTGAAAAGTTCTTTTAAATGTGTACCCAGTAACATTTGTACAAGTTACTGTATGCTGTCTTTTATTTTATTTATTTATTTATTTGTTTGTTTTTATATACTGCCCTTCTCCCGAGGGACTCGGGGCGGTGTACAGAGCAAGATAACTATACAGTAAAACAATAGTAAAAACAAATGAAACCCCAAAATCTATCAGGCCAGGCCGGCTTGCTGGAATAGGTAGGTTTTTAAGTCACGCCGGAAGGTGCGAAGGTCGGGGGCCATCCGGATTTCGGCAGGCAAGCAGTTCCAGAGTGTTGGCGCACCCACTGAGAATGCTCTCCCCTGGGGGCCACCAGCCGGCATTCTCTGACCGGTGGCACCCTGAGGAGGCCCTCTCTGTGGGAGCGCACAGGACGGAGGGGTGTTGACGCTGGCAGTAGGTGCTCCCGTAGGTAATCCGGACCCATGCCATGTAGGGCTTTGTATATCATCACTAGCACCTTGAATTTCACTCGGAAGGCAACTGGAAGCCAGTGCAGCTCACGGAGGAGAGGTGTGATATGGGAGTATCGGGAAGCCCCCAAAAGTGTTCGTGCAGCTGCACTCTGCACCAGCTGAAGCTTCCAAGTGGCTCTCAAGGGCAGCCCCATGTAGAGAGTGTTGCAGTAGTCAAGGCGAGAGGTCACAAGTGCATGGGTGACTGTACGTAAGGCATCCAGGTCCAGATAGGGTCGTATTTATGGATCTTTACTGGGTATAGCAAATTTTATTTTTCACAGTTGCAGGGTGAAAGCATGGTGACAAACCAGTCCCATCGCAGTTAACATAGGAGTCAGACAAGAGTGTGTATTATTATCACTGCTGTTTAGTATGATGATGGATTGGGCAATCAAGAAGCACTTGACTAAATGTATAGGAATTCCGTGTCAGGTGGATGAGCTGAACTTCACAAATGCAACATTCACCAATATCTTTTTAGGTAGGAGTCAGGACTGAAGACACAGGAGCCATTAGAGAGGCTGATATTATGGATAGGAGCAAAAATGATCAAGGCACAAATTAACCCGGAGCTTAGAGTTAAGTCAGTTGAGCAGCTGGATGAATTCAAATACCCATTCTCCTTCATCTTTGCATCAAGATCTTACATACAATACAGTATAGATGTTTTGTGGACATCTGTTCATATTATTGAACAAACTGACAGTGATCAGGTAGCTTTCACCAGCAAAAGGGGTAGCCTGTCTAAAAAAGAAAGACATCAGTCCAAAAATGAAGCTCTGAAGATTCACTGCAGTGAATCATATAATGGACTGCTTGACCTCCTAAAGCTGGGAGTCAGATGAGATGTCTGAGGACAATTTTGGGCAATTCTTTGTGTAATCAATGGTGGAATGAAGACATTTGATAGATATGCAGTCAACAACTCATTACTGACAATAATATATAGCAATCATGCTTTTGTTAATTCGGGTCTGTCTGCAAAATGGGTAAAGCATCCCTGGCTGAAAAAAATGTCCCTAAACAAAGATCACGATCAGCCAATCAAAGGTTGAACTTCAGCAGGTAGGATCTAATGTCAAAGAACTAGCAGCATCTGCTTAGAACAGAAATACTGGAAGAGTATTTGTAGAGACTTATTAGCCATGGCTGCCTCTGTTTTGGTAGTGATACTCCATGGAGCTTTCCTGCTGCTGTCTCAGCATATAAATGAATGAATGCATATCTGTTGCATGTCTGGATGGTCACTATGGGAACCAAATGCTGGACTAGATGGTCTTTTGCTTTGAATCAGTATGGCTGTTCTTAGGCTTTTTAAAGGGGCTCTTAAATTACCGTAGTTTGATATGTAAACTAAGCATATTAAGTTTAAAGATTGCAAAATAACTAGATAGAAAAAATGATCAGCTGCCACTCTGGTATATAACTTTTCTAAAAGTACTGATGAATACATGAGCATATTTAATTTGCACTATGTGTACAGTAAATTATGCAAATTTACTGTATATAAGAACAGTGTCTTCTTGCCACTTCAGGCTATTGTTGTGGCTCTGTGTGTGTGTGTGTGCGCGCATGTGTATATGTATTAACAGTGCTTTTTTTGTAAAAGAAAAAGGTGCCGGAACTCACACATATCATACAACCCGCTTTGCCTACCCTACAAGGTTCCATCCAAAAAAGGTGCCGGAACTCCGTTCTGAGCGTTCTATGAGAAAAAAAAGGCCTGTGTATTAAACCACTGACAAATTACAAAGAGAGCTCTTATGTAATTTTGTGGTTTTATCAGGTTTGGAGATCCATGGAAGTGAGAGTCCACAAAATATCTATACTGTATTGTATGTAAGTTGAAGACAGTTTCCAATGTTTTTAATGTATTTATGTTCTAATTGTTTAATCATTATGTTTAAATTGCTTAATCTAAAGTTTTATTCTTAATTGTTCTGTTTTTATTGTGGGCTGCCCAGAGTCACATTAGATAGGTAACTATATAAATTTGATAAATGTTAAGACCATAAACAAAATGAAAAAAAAATCCTATATACATGCTATAGGATAACAGAAAAGTTCTGGCTACACTCTTTTTTTCATCCATATGGAAGGCAACCTTTCACTATTTAAATAAATAATTTATTTATTGAGCAGTCATTTAAACTTTAACACAAGAACTTAATAATACAGTACAAATAATAGTTGAGCAAACGGCAGCAGTTCAGAAAGTATCTCTGGGACTAAAGTATTGATGTTTATGGGAATAAATTGTTAAAAAAGCCACATATAATATTTATTGTGGGTGCATTTTTCATCCTGGCTTGGCTCTGTACATATGGTTCACATATGTATACCACAAAAAAAGAAATGCTAGGGGCTTAATATGGAACTTTTTGTCTACCAACCATGGTTTTAACACAGAGCTATAGTACTTTCCTGCTGAACCAACTGAAATCCCATTTACATCAGGTGGGTAGGTAAAACAGAAATTCAATTATATGCTATGCGAAAATCATCTTGAATTATTCTTTTCTATCAATCACAGGGAAGGCTGTTTTTGTTCCAAACTTATATGATTGGGGGTGCACAAAATATTACAATATTATACTCAACTTTGAATGGAAAAACTAAGTAATTTTAATGGTTGTGACATTGATATCCTAAATTGTATATCATTTTGATGAGTATCTTATTTTATTATCTTCTCTATTTTCAGTACTTTAAGTTATGTAAACACCACTATACTGAACTAATGCAATGTATCAAGACTTACCACAGAATAAAAAGGGAAAGTATTATAATATCCAACAAAGCAGATGAATTATGTGAAATGGTGGTAAATAATAGCATATAGCACATGAAGCTTTATGATCTTGTCTAGCCATAGCTCTTATCTTTCTATTGTAGCAGTTCCATCTTCCTCTTATTTTAATCTTGAAGTCTTTGAAGTCCCTTACTGTCTATGAAGTATGTTGCACATTGAAAGTCTTATAGCAAATATTCCAATTAAAATTGTCTGGATGCTCAACTTCTTAGGCATGTTTGACTTTTAGGTCACAGCAAGGAACATTTCTGTCTCCAAAAGGATTTACAGAGGAGACACAGTATACCAAGGAGACACATAACTGCTGTTGTCCTGCATTCTGAAACTTTACCTCGTAAGAACGCAAAGCATCTTAATTGCAGCCATCTTTTAATTTTCATCTTATATAATATTTGGTATGCTAGGAACGCTTTTCTTTTCATATCGTGCTGAACATATTCCGAATCCTAACTTGGTGAAGCTCTTATAGGTATTGAGTTCTTTTGCTTTGTTTGGCAAAGTGACATAAATTATAATTACAATTAAATAGGTGAGTAGGTTCATCTCATCAGAAATGTGTAACTAACTTTATGGGTGGATCAAACTGAAGATTCTAGACAGAGATAGTGAAAAATATGTTTGCCATCAGATAATTTAAAATGAAGGTCATTTAAGATAGAATTGGAGTCTAAAATGTGATGGTTCCTGTTATCACAAGCACTCCACAAAAACTGCTTGTTATGTGCTTATTACATAATGCTGAATTTAGCTCAAGATCTGCTAAATATTTTAATATGTATAAAACCTATTGAAAACTGTTGTGTCAACCAATTAACAATTTCCTCTGGAGTCAACAAAGAAAGGAAACATAGAACATGCTATATAAACAAACTGAAGATCTTAAGTAATATTTGAACAGCTGCCTAAATATTTTTTTTTATCTGACACTGCAAAAAGAATAAGTACAAGCCAAGTTTTGCAGAGCATCACTACTACCGGTATAAGAACCTACTGTTCAAAGTTCCTTTGAAAGATGCTACACCAAGAAAGGCTTCTGGAAATTTTAAGGTACATCAGGCAAATGAGGATAGAACCAATTTTTTAGTTAGAGCTTTAAAGATAAAAGTGAATGGGCTGAATGGGTCCTGTATCCAGATGGGACCAGATGGGAAAATAGTGTTTATATATAGAGCATCACAATACAGAATCCCAATTAATTACTGACCTATTTTTGAACAACTAAAATTTCAGGTTACGTAGAGGTGTGTAAAATGCAGGGGTGGATATATACAGTAGTCCTAATTATGGTATGCTTAAATTTAAATAAAATAACTAGGCCTTCAGTAGTTTTATGAGCTATTTCCTGGAAATAAACCATAGTGAACAGCGTAACTTTTAACTATTCATGTAATTAATTGAGCTGAAAAATTTGTACCTTTCAATGTCTATTGAAGTGGCAATCCTAAAATATCAAATTCAAACACATGCAATCTGTCAATTATTTTTCTAATGCCAAAATATTTTAAAGTTAAGAAATTTAGTGAAAAGTACCAAGTAATGTGCTTATCTTTGTATTTTGCAATGACAGCAACACTTTCATGGTGCTTAACTGCAGTCCAGTCATATTACACATGGACATGTCACATCTTTAATATGTATGTTTGGTTACAGTCAGAGCAACTGTTGGCCACTGACAACTCTGGTCAGTTATCAGTGCAGTTACTCAATGTTTAACTTTGTCCACAGCATTGTTAAATACATAGTGTTTCCCTAGGGGTTAAAATTGTGATCAAAACAGCTACTACAGAAGATAGTTCCCACCCACCCTGAGTTGGCCCTGAGCATAATATGATGTGTTTCTCAGATAACTAATTTAGAATAGAACAGAGTCAATTTATTGATTTATTAGTCTTACAATCATATCAATAAGTTAAATCAAAAATAAAATACATAATCTGGCTCCAGGACAGAATAGATGGAAGGAAGTACAGTGATAAAATACATCTGTGACAAAGAGCCAGCAATTAGCAATTGCAGGATACCCCAATTTATCAGGTTCTTAGCATAACTGCCTTAATGAAAAACTTCACAATTCTGCTTACAATATATGCATTAGAGCATATATTGTCAAACTCGTGACGTCACGCGACGTCTTGAAACTTTTTTCCCATTGCTGGCAATGGGGTGGGCGCGGTTTCTTTGTGACATGTCTGGCCCATGGGCCGGCAGTTTGATACCCCTGCATTAGAGCCAGGAGAAAATAAGATAATCTGTAATTCGGTTCCCAGTGGGCTGTTCTTTCCAATAGGGATGATAAGTATCTAAGCCTAAATGGGGCATATAATTGACAATCAAACAAAACGTGAAGTGTCCTTTTTATCAGGTGGTACTGATAATAAAGTTGTTCTCTTTTTCAAGGGTTGAGAACAGATCCTGGCAATCCTGAAAGGAGCCCCAAAGAACGTAACCAGCGTAGTCTTCCACCCATCCCAGGAACTGGTGCTCCCAGTTCAGATTTGGTCAATCCATGATGCTTCCTGAGTGCAGGTGTGTGAGCCTACTGATGACCAGTATTGGGCTTTCTCTGAAATTTCTCTGGCCACATTCTCACCAAAGTGAAACTTCTAGCTGTGCTCTCATCTGTGCTGTTGATGGGGTTATTTTGGAGACAGGAATGATTAGGTTCTGGGACTTAAAGGAACAGATTAATGTAACAAATGTCCTTGGGCCTCTAGTCCCATTACTAGGATTGCCTTATCTGAGAATGGCTACTACTTGGCCACTGCTGCTGACTCCTCGGTCAGATCTGAGATCTTCTGAAGAATTTGTAAAGCTGAAGAATTTCAAGACACTGCAGCTGGATAACGACTTAATCATCATGATACGTATCTGACCATGGGTGGTATTGATGTGTAAGCATTCATCTGTAAGCAATTGACAAAAGTTCTTCACGTCACAGAGCATAGTGGGCTGACAACAGAAGCAGTCTTTGGGCACTGCGCTAAGTTCCTTGCTTCTGCAGGCATGGACAATCAAACAAAATGTGAACAATATCCTTTAAGGAGATCCAGGAATTCTACAGCCTGTTTCTAGGCTGTGAAGAAGGTGGATCCTTTTCCTTTGCTGTAATGAAAAGATATAAATATGGAGGGCTGAGTGGGTGGATGGAAAATAGGGCACATTTTTATATCCATTTCTGTAGCAGTTATGTCAGTTTTCTGTCCTTTCTTCTCTGAATCTGTTTACTGTAAATCAAGAGGGAATTTTCCATAGGGAAGTCCATTGTTGGCAAAAATACAAATAATGTTAGCAGCAATATATTAAAACTCCAAAGTAGTTCAAAGAGAGATGGAAAAGAATAGAATATGACTAATAAAAGAGATGGGAATCAAAGTTAACATCAGGCTTTGAGAAGTCAACTCTGGTATTACATTTTCTCCAAATGTAATCTAAAAGTGCTCGGGATACAAGTATTTGTAGTTTTCAGAACTGGTTTTGGGATATTTTTGCTTTATTTTTGGTCTAAACTTGATGACAGAAATCATTTTTTTGTTCCCGTTATTTATCTGTCAGCCATACTAGGAGCCTTTTTGGCTGAATTGTATATGGTATGTTTTATATAAAGAAATTCATAAACCATAGCCCCCAATTTGGAACATTTTTTTTACATTAGGATAAGGTTTATTTATTTATTTATTTATTTATTTATTTATTTATTTGGTTTATATACCGCCCTACTCCCAAAGGACTCAGGGCGGTTTACAAGGCAAAATTTAAAAACAATCCAATATAAAATTAAAATTAAATTAAGCCTAGCTGCAAAAGTTAAAATAACAATTTAAAAACATTAAACCCCTCAGTCCAGACCAGATAGCTCAAAGAGCCAGGTTTTTAGGTCCCGGCGAAATGAACGAAGGTCAGGGGCAGTCCGGAGTTCCGTTGGCAGTTGATTCCATAGGGCAGGCACGCCCACAGAGAACGCCCTCCCCCTGGGGATCGTTCGTCGGCAATCCTTGACCGGTGATACCTTGAGGAGGCCCTCCCTGTGGGAGCGCACAGGACAATGGGAAATTGATGCTGGCAGCAGGTGCTCCCTTAGATAATCCGGGCCCATGCCATTTAGGGCTTTATAGGTCATCACCAGCACCTTGAATCTTGCAAGTTGCAAGGTTGCAAGTCGTATTTGGATAACTGAATGTTCTTTAGTTTAGTAGCAAAACTGGACCACTGAAAATTAAGGTAGCCTCTACAAACTTTGGAAAAAATGTAAGGACACAGGTACAGATATCTTTCAATTTTAAAACAAGTCCTTTTTTTTAGAGGTACTTGATTTTCAGAGATGGTGCCCGCTAACTTGGTGTTCTACTGGAGTATTTTTCATCTTTCAAAATACAGTATATCATCACCCTGTTTGATTAGCAAGAATGGAGAATTTTGTCTGTATGCTTTTCGCAAGGTATATCTGTACACCACAGGACTCAACCCCCTATGTCAAATCTCTTAACAACTGTAGAACTTGTGGAAGCCCTTTCGTGAACCTGGATTACAGGGTGCATGTAGAAAAACTAATAAAATGGCTGAGAGGTGGATGGTTTAGAGAGTGCGTCATACACGAGACCACAGCCACATCCGTCTTAACATGCAGGTTTCCTTTAGCTGCAGACTTACTTTTCCACCTCATTTCTTCAAAGGAGATCAATTATTTTTAAATTGGTTACTCACAATTGGTTACTTTAAACTTATTTTTTTTAAAAAAAAAGTTACTCAGATAGCAATGCTTTTCCAGAATGGGTAATTCAGTCCCATGGAATTTTCTAGAAATGTCAAGGGACAATGTCTGTTCTTTCTATTGGTCACCTTGTAATTTTCTGACTTGGGTCTTCTTATCTATTCATTCACGTAGCCTCCTCCAAAGGGCTTCTTCAGGAACATCCCCTTCATCGGCCTCAAAAAGATAGTAAGTGAAATGGCGGCGAGAAGTCGTAGGGTTCCTTATATTCAACTCCCCATTTCGCCTCCTTCATTACCCTTTACTTTAATTTGACATTCGGGGCCTTTCACAAGCACTTTTTCCTGCCAGGTGATGCCTTCTCCGCAGCGGACGGCGCGAGGATAATAGCCGTTAACAGTGATTTATGGACGGCAAGAATTGCCTTATGCTACAGCTTTTTTTATTTACAGTAGTCAAGCGTGTCATTTTTATTTTCTCTCAGGACATGCCTTTCCTTACTGGACTCTGCCCCTGAACTTCACTCTCAATTTGAAAGGTGCGTCTGAGCCGGAGGATGACAGGCGTGCCGCTGAGCACGAAAAAAAAAGAGAAACCGACTTCCATTTGAATCCGAACGACGAAGCCACCTAATTACCTCAGCGACCTCGCCTTTTCAAGCCTAACCGTCTTCGAGAAGACCATTGCCTACCTCCCGCTTCGGCCCGCCCCTGGTTTCCGGCCCGCCCATTCGCGGCGTTCGGGCAACTGATTGCACGCGCTCTTGCCACTCAAAGGAAAAAAAAACAAAACCACGACCTGAGAACAACCAACCGGGAGGGGGAGCCGGCTGAGTCGGACAGTCCGATTTTCATTGGTTCGGGAGCGACCCGGAGGTGGGACCATCAGCTCGCGCTGGATCGGCCCCCCAGAAACCGGCTTTGCGCTTTTCAAACGCCAACCGTGGAGGTGACGAGAGCGAGCCTGGTTACGGGCACGAGCGAGCTTAAGGCCGCCGCCGCCGCCGCCGAGAAAGCGGACCTGCGGGAGAGGTCCAAGTTGGAGGCTGTCTCGCGGATGCGGGTTGGCGCGCGGCTGCTGGCGCTCCTCCGGAGGGACAAGCCGGGGCTTTGGAAGCAAGCGGAGACGGCAAGCTGGCCGGATTTGCAAGCGAAGACAAGCCCTGAATGCTGGCTTGGGCGCGGTACGGTGTATTTTCTGCCTGGGTTCTTGGAGAGGTTTTTATTTTCCTCTTTCATTTCGTATTTGTAAGAGCGGGTCGTGACTTCGGGGGTGGGGGGGGGGGGGTCGGGGGGTCCACTTCAACCTTGTCTCAAAGGGTCTGGCGTGTCCTGGGTCTCACGCCCACAAAATGATTTATTTCTCTCCAAGTTCATTCTGGGAGGACGCGAGCGACCTCGATGAATAATAAAAAATGGTGTGTATTGTTGTGTCACTCGTCCAGAAATAAGTGACTTAAGGTCGTGGGGGTTGGAAGCAGACGCTTCTGCTCTGGGAGCCCCAAGACAGGGCAAGTTCTTTTTAGGGCGTCGTTGGTTTTGGTAGTTCTTCTGACTTATGGAAAGTGCCGATTGGCGTTTCTTTTCTTTTTTTTTCCATTTCTCTAAACTCTCCGGAGTTTTGCTTGCACGTGTTGCAACACAACCTTGGAGTTGTTCTGTCCCGTCTCTTGCAGTCGTCAAGATCAGCGGGCAACAGTGGCCGGAGGTGATTTAATATTGTAGCCCGATTAACATTTGACTTCTTGTCTTCCCCTTCTTCTCTTTGGCACTGTCCAGTTAGCTCAGTCTCCACATGACTGTCGTGAAACCTTTCTTCCCATCATTCTAAATTCGCTTATAGAGTTACTTTTAAGAATTGGTAAATAGTGTTAATTTAAAGATAGTTTATATAGTTTGGACAATAAAATAAATAACTGGATTAGTCTGGAATAGCATTTCAGCGAGCCTGGACAAAGAGATTCTCCCCAGCATATGTAGTCTTAGGGATTTTATAATTTTATTCAAGGCATTTTTATGTTTCCGTGCTCTGTGTGATTTATACTGAGAAGCTCAGCCTTGTCTGAATTAGAAAAATCTCCAGGTAGCCACCACACTTTGAGGCACCTCTTTCAGGGCTTTTGTTTGGGAGCACCTGTTGAACCAGCATTCCTTCATTGTCAGTTCTTTTCCTGTTATTACAAGAAAAAGATAAGCCTACGTTTTTCACTAGAAGGAGAGGAGGGCAAATGATAGAAGGTGGGAAAAAGTAGCAAGTATTAAGGGGATCCTTGTTAAGGGCCTCTCAACAGTTGAAGCAGCATTGACTTGCTCACCAAGAAAGTTCGTTGCACACTTTTAGGGAAACTGTTGCCTTTTAAATAGATATTTATGATGCTTCCATTTGTTTTTAAAACTACGCATATACAGAATGTGTACTTTGTAAAAGGAAATTTCGGATTTATTTTCGCTGTTTCTTGGCTCTGGTTCATGCTAATGTTATATCTTTAACCTTGAATAAATGATCTCATGTCCTAACAACAAAGCTCAAAGCATATGTGAACTTTTACAATGAAAATCAAACAGTGTAGCTTCCATGCTATCCTTCAACTATTTTAAAAAATGAATTCCTAGTTCTCAAACATTTAATGAGTTGAAATGTTCACTTTGACATTTTGTTAAATGTAATATGTTTCTATGCATGTCACTGGGAAGCAACGGATGTTTTATGTATTCCAACCACAATTTCACTTTTTTTTTGATTGTGGAAAGATTAGTTTGTAGATAATACTTCGGGATATGGGGAAATATTTGTAAATTCACCAAATTTGAACTCTTAAGAATCTGTGTCATTCGAAGCAAGCTAACTGGAGAACATTGCCTTTTGAAGTTAGTTGAGCTTGATTCTGACTTAATACGTTCTGGATCAGCCAGAAAATTAGTTGTCTGTAAAAATTAAATTTGGGCTAAGATAGTTTTAGGGCTCACCTTTGGAAAGAACTAATTAAATAGAATTCTGAGACATTTAGGTAGCATTTACCTCTGAATGACCTCAAACTATTTTCAGTTGTCTGACATTAAGAGAAAGCGGTATCTTGATCAAAGTATGTGATTTTCAAAAGATGCTTTACTGCATAAAAAATGCAAGTCATTTAAGGTATACATGTAAAATGGACATAAACACTAAATCTCTGTTCAACATGTTTCTTTAAAACTAGCTGTTAGTTTGTAGATTATATTTTGATTCTATACAATTGACTTTTTAAAATCTACGTCCTAAGAATAGCTCTATTTTATTACTCCTTTGAATCTTGAGATTCCTAAATGATTATTTTTCATCTAAGATGTATATCTGAGAATGCAACTGAGCCTATGTCATAAAGTATGAATCATAAATTATAATAAGGTACAAGGTTTAAAAAAACGTCAATGCTTTAATTTGGAAGTCTTTATGGTGAGTTTCTTGTCATGCTAAACTTATAGCTAAGGTAACCTTTCCTATAAGTCAAGTTTGATTTCTGGTGAGTTCATGGATATGTCCATATATTTTTCTTGATAGTAACAGTAAGGAAGTGGTTTGCCACTTGGTAGTGGAAGTGGTTTTTCATTGCTGTTGAAGCTTTTTTTTAAAAAAAAAAATTCCCAGTCTAGCCAACAGACCTGGACTTATCTGATAGTCTTCCACATAGCTACTGCACAGACCCTGACTGTGGTTTTTTTAAGATCAATAAAATTTGGCTGAATGCTGCCACCTATCTAGGCCTAGTTATTATCTTGATAGAATGCACAAGCAGCAAATTTAGAAGGCTGCTCTGTGTAAAATGTGCCTCAGTTTTGCTATAAGACTATGATTATCTGTAATGATAGAAAATATGCAATGTGTACAGAAGTGCTTTGTAAGAGAGCAGACAATCATTTATTCTTAAATTAGAATAGCTCACAACAATAATTTGAGAGATCCATTTTAAACTCTTCCTAGTCTGTTAGGATTATTTAATTTTAAATAATTTGAAGTCACTCATATTGTCTACTGTTTGTGAATTATGAATTAATGTAATATAGTATTGCTAATAACTAGTAGAGCTAATTGGAAGACCTGACTATCTTGGTGATTATACCTCCTCAGAATTCTTTCAGCAATGATTTTTGTGTGTGTGTGTGTGTGTGTGTGTGTGTGTGTGTGTGGAGAAAAATGATACACATCTTTTGGTCCCATCCATGCTTAAAAAGAATGAGAGGTTACTGAAGCAACACTTTCCTATGGAAGCCATAATAGACTTCTTTGGCAAGAACATTTTATATATATAATAATTCTTGTTGCAATAAAATTTTCACACTAATAATTTCAGACTGCTTGAAACTACAAGATGCGCAATGTATTGAGTAAAAACACCCTTCCTCTCCACATTAGGATTTTTCTAGAAATTTAGGTCTGAAAGTAAAATGTCCTGATATCACAAATGATTTGAGCGATGATTTATATGATTTGTTTATATTTATATATTTGTTATATTTAACTAGAAAAGCACACATTTTAACATGCTATATGACTGTTTCGGTGACTTTTCTTAACGGTTAATTTTTTTGAAATATCTGTGGAAAACATGTGGAAAAGTTCATTATAGTTTAATGGTCTTGTAAATTTGATGTCCTTGAGCATGAAGGATAAAGCATTGGAAGTCTTACATCCCAGCTCCCATGGGCCTCTGGAATTACATACTCTAGCTCCGCCCCCTACCTTGGTCTGGACCTAACTACTGCCTCCACCTAGCCTTCAGGAGTGTGACTTCACATGACACACTTCCCCCTCACTCTGATGTGTATGAGTGAAAAGGACTTTAATAGCTCTTGTGACTTATTGAGATGGTAAATGAGGAAAAATGATAAAATAGAAATAAATACTGTGGTGCCCCTTTCTGGCCCTGTAGCACTTAGGGGTGTTACTAGGGAAATCAGCCCCTTTACCTGTGTGAGAAGATTGACCAATTTGACAAGAGACCAATAGAACAAAATTTAGTCTATTTTAAAAAGGCAGGGGAGAAAATGGAATGTAACAAATCCAAAGGAGTTAAAATATAGAATTGTTAAAAAGACAGTATGAAAAATAATCATGCAAACCAGTAGAAGGTGCACATTGGGTGAGATCACACAGTGATAGATCTGCTACCAATATAAAAGCAACTTTGATGTAAATTTGAATAAAACATTTGGGAATTGAGCTTGTAGAAACAGTAATAACCAGAGACAGTAAATCACGTTTAAACACACACACACCCTGTTAAAATAAAAAGGTAACCTTATGCAATATTTCTAGCTCGACTAGTTTCCTATTCCTAAGGATGACCTGTTGCCTGCAGCTAAAATCCCTTTGCTTTTTCTGGCTCTTTTTTTTGGCCTTTTTCCCAGCTTCTTGGAGATGTTTTCCTTTTTCTCAGTGATTGAAGAGATTCCAACCTTGGCACAAAACGTTTTGCTCTTTTTGTCTGGCAGTCTTTTTAAAGATAAAACTTTTTCTTCTGTAGCAGATTTGCAGGATTTGGTGAGAGAACTGCTCGTTGATGCTAAAACTCATATAATTTCTGCTTGAGACAAAGAAGATATTTCTGTTTAGAAAAAAGCTGTCAATCTTGTGAATGCCAAGTGTCATAAATTCATTCATGAAATAATTGCAAAAATAACAGAAAAAAATTTCTTTTTTATCACATCACATTCTGGGTCAGTTTGCCTTGGTTCTATAGCCACTTTGTTTGCTTAAGAATAGTTAATTAGTTAAAAACTATTGACTCACTTGAAATAAACTCTTGCCTTTTAACAGTTTTTCAGATCTGGGAAGACACCCTTTTAGTATAAAAATTCCAACAGTATAAATCTGTTGGAATTTTTATACTAAAAGGGTGTCTTCCCAGATCAGAAAAACTGTTAAAAGGCAAGAGTTTATTTCAAGTGAGTCAACAGGAGTTTTAACTAATTAAATAAAAACTAATGGCAGAATGGAAATGTATTAGGACTATGGGATACTTTTATTTAAATACATCTTTCTTTGAACAGGTGAAAATCAGTACCGACCTTGGAGATACCCCATGCATTAAGTATGTCTAGGAGGAAATCAGAGAACAAAAGCATCCCGGGCTTGTTGCTTATATCTTCTCAGACACAAATAAAGGCAGATAACTTTCACCATTTCTATGAAGTTGAACCCAAGGAATTGGGAAGGTAAGTATATATCTCAAGGATTTTTTTTTCCAAATTGATCTTGCTTTAACTTCTGTTGTATCAGTGCATAATATACTGTAATAAAAAGCTTGTTATTGCACCTTTTTCAGATGATTCAAACTACTTAATAAGGAAAAGAGTACATGCAGTCCTATCACATCAGGAGAGTAAGGTCTAGAACAACTCCCCACTGAAGCATACAACAACAGTTTGGTCTCCTGTCTTAGAACAGGCTAACCGCTATGTATGTGCTTAGGCTTCAGTTTCCACTTCATTTTATAAGACTACAGTTTTTCTGAACCTTGCATATAGTTCTGTTAAAGTAAGTTGCAGGTGGGGCCCTATAGACAAGCAGTTTGGGGAACATTTTGATATATGAAATATGGTATGAGAAATAAACATTTTTTCTGTGATCAGATTAAAAATAATTACATTTGCCTACATTATAGAGAGGGATGCGGTGGCTCAGTGGGTTAGGATGCTGAGCTTGTCGATCAGAAGATCGTCAGTTTGGCGGGTCAAATCCCAAGTACCGCGTAGCAGAGTGAGCGCCTGTTACCTGTCCCAGCTTCTGCCAACCTAGCAGTTCGAAAGCACGCAAAAATGCAAGTAGAAAAATAGGGACCACTACGGTGGGAAGGTAACAGCGTTCTGTGTGCCTTTGGCATCTAGTCATGCCGGCCACATGACCACGGAGACGTCCTCGGACAAGCACTGGCTCTTCAGCTTTGAAACGGAGATGAGCACTGGCCCCTAGAGTTGGAAACGACTAGCACGCATGTGCGGTGGAACCTTTACCTTTACATTATAGAGAAATTTGAAGTGAGTGAGGTGTTTCCCACAATACTGAGAAGGAAAAGCAGGCCTTCTTGTTTCTTCAGTATGCTTAAAGATTTGGAGAGAAGATAAAGACCACTATCTTAGTTTATGTTGGTCTTGGAAGATTCTTGGAAGCAGAAGGAAAAATCTGTAGCTTCCTAGTGTTCGCAGAGCTTGTCATAAACTAAGAAACTTATCCTTCTTTATTCCTAGGTTGCCATGAACATTAAATAGCTAGTGGAGCCACCTATGAACTTTCAAACTGTTAAGAGTAGTAATATGCTTTTCTAACAGTTAGAATTGCTAGATAATTTTAAAACTAGAATTAATGAAAGAAAAATCATGTTCTGTGTCTGGGCAGCCTATTCTGTTACCAAGAAGAGAAATGAGAAGAGGAAATCAATATTGCAAGAACTCTACAGTTCCTTCCTCATAGGAATGTTCAACATTCTCTATTGTGAGAATTTCTTCATATTAGTAATAGCCATAGTCATGATAAATTCAAAGACTGTATAGTTCTCAGTGACGTTAGAACCTAACTAATAGCTTAATTTTTAAATTTTAAGAAATAGAGGTAATTTGACTTAGAACCACAATTGGGATTGGAAGTCCTGTTGCTGAGTGAGGTGGTTGTTAAGTGAGTTGCACTTGATTTTACAACATTTTTGCTATGGTTGTTAAATAAATCACACAGTCATTAATTAAATCCGGTGTCCCCCATTGATTTTGCTTGTCAGAAGCCAGCTGGGAAAGTTGCTAAGGCGGGACAGGATTATAGAGTGTGTGTGTTATTCTATAAAAATATTTGCAGAACAGCTTTTGAACAAAGAAAAAGTTGTTAGTGTGCCTGAACATTAGGTGAGAAACTTTAAAATGTCTAGCTATAAGAGATATAATCAATGCCAAGAAAGTTAGAATGTACTGGATTTTAGAGTCAATAGTTAACAATTTTATTACAATAAATGTGTAGAATATATGTTGACTTTATACCTATCTTAATTTCCCTCTTATACTGCACTGAATTATATTTGGCTTTTTGTGTGTATATGCCAAGTCTTTTTGTTTTACTGATAGCTTCTATGAAGAAATCTTTAAATCCACTTAAAAGTGATGTGGTTTCTGTGCTCTGGATCACATATCAAAATTCCACTTCCTACTGAGGTTTCACAGGAATAGTGATTGTGATAGTAAATAGAAATTTGAGATATACAGGTAGTCCTCAACTTACGACCATAATTGAGCCCAACATTTATGTTGTTAAGTGAGAAATTTGTTAAGTGAGTTTTGCCCCAGTTTACAACTTTTCTGCGCACATTTGTTAAGTGAATCACTGCAGTTGTTAAATTAGTAACATGTTTTTTAAGTGAATCTGGTTTCCCCAATGGCTTTGCTTCTCAGAAGATTGTAAAAGGTGATCACAGAACACAGAGACACTGCAACAGTCATAAAGGTGAGTCAGTTGTCAAGCATCCAAATGTAAATCACGTGACTGTGGGGATGCTGCAACAGTCATAAGTCTGAAAAATGGTCATGTCACTTTTTTTCAGTGCCTTTGTAATTTCAAAGAGTCACTAAGTGAACTGTTGTAAATTGAGGACTACCTGTATAAACATTTTGGGAAAAACGGTGCAAGAAACAGATTGCAAGGTACTTGTTTATAAATAATTAAGGTTCATATACCGTAGCTTCTCCAGCAGCTACTCTTTTTTTTGTCCCTAAATGTATTATGTGTGTATATAGCCACAGATTTAATAAGTAAATAATAGCCACTAAGCTTTGTTTGGAAACTGTAAAGGAAAGTAGGCAGATAGGAAAACTGCGGAACTAAGCTAGTAAACTATGTCCAAATTTGTAGACTCCTGCTACGATAGCATTCTAGTCCAGGGCTTTTCAACCAGTGGTATGGGTACCACCTGTGGTACATTGGCACCTGGCAGGTGGTACGCAGCCATTCTAGAAAAGTGGTAGCAGGGGAGGGGAATGAGCTGAACCGGTAGCAGCACCGCACAAGCCAGTGTGAGAGACGGCTGGAGCTGCAGGGCTGTCAGGGCTCAGCGAAAGCGCCAGGATCAGCGACAGGCTCCAGCTGGAGCTTGGCGGTGATCCTGGCACTTCTGCTGAGCCCAGAAGAAGCACCGATCAGCTGGAATTGTTGCAGCATCTCCAGAGCCTTGTGATTTACATTCAGATGCTTGGCAACTGATTCATATTTATGACAGTCACAGTGTCTCAGGGTCATGTGAAGTAACCAAAACCTGCTGCTACCACCCAGCACATGGGGGGGAGGAATAAAAACCAAACCCCCACCCCAGCCCCACTGCCAATCCTCAACAGAAATGCTCACAGCAATGAAAACCTCGGACAGGAGGAAGAGCGCCACTGGGCGGGCAGGCAGGTGTCTTGCTCGGCTGTGGCTTGGGGGGCACTTTTTTCAGTGCCATTGTAACTTCAAACAGTCACTAAGCGAACTGTTGTAAGTCGAGGACTACCTGTACTTCATCACTTTTTTCCCTTTTTATTTTGGTCATCAAGTCTTTGACACCTTGCTAGGCGACTGGTGGTACTCGGATGTTGCCATATCCTTAAAAGTGGTACAATGGGTGAAAAGGTTGAAAAGCTCCGTTGCTACCTCCTCTTCCTCCTGCTTCTTGTTATTTGTAGACAATTGGCTCCTGAAGCCCCTCCTTTCCTCACTAAAATGATGCATTTTCCCGAGCTTCCGGACTTGTGCTGGAACCCATTTTCAGGGAACCTCTTTCTAGCAGAGTGTGTGCTGTTCTGTCTGTGGTATTTAGTTTCTCCTGGGTAGTTGAAATGATTCCAATGGGAGAATGGGATCCTGCAGATGAGTAGCTGCTAATGTAGGCCCTTAAAATATAGATTGGCATCCACACTTTAAATTAGATCTGGAAGTCTATTGATAACCAGTGCAGGCCTTCAGCATTGGTATAACATGCTCCCATTAATAAACATCAGTCAGAATTGCAACTTCTGATGTTGTTCAGAGGCATCCCCATGCATAGTACACTGAGGTAATCTAAGCAGGAGACAATGAGTGCTTGAGCCAGTGTAAGCAGAATCCTGTCCCTCTAGATAGGTTGCAACTGGCACACCAGCTGAGTCTGGGGGAAAAAACCTCATCGCCATAGCTTCTACCTCTTCTGGCCGGACCTGTAAGTCTAGAAGAACTGCCAGGTCAAAAGATTGCTCCTTCAGTAAGGAGTTGTCCCATTCTATCTAAAGACATTTGATGGACAAACAATAAATCTACCTTACTAGTATTCCGTTTAAGACTGTAAGAAAACTTAAAGATTTCTAACTTGCCTATGTGTCTGTCAGTTTCATTTGTATTGAGCTATTTTGTGGAATATTAATGTGCATACTGTCAACTAAAATGAATGTGTGCTACATCTCCATGTGACTTGAAGTTACACCTGGCAATGCCTGAGATAGACGTGTAAATTTATAAAAAAAACCTTTGTCTTGAACCATCATAAATTTGAAGGTAGCCAAAATGGGGGAGGAAAAAGAGACGTCTTCAGATGGATGTCAGAAATCAGGTGGGTACGTGAGGCAAAAAAGTGAACAATTTATTTACGCCTCATGCACGCCTAAGAGGAGGTGGAGTTGCTCTCTATATAAGAAATAACTTTATCTCTACAGAAATAGAGCACAACAATGATGAAAACTGTAAACTTGAATGCATTTGGGTCAATATAAAAGGTGAAAAAAATGACATTGCCATAGGTGTATACCTTAGGCCGCCCAACCAAGCAGAGGAAATAGATGAACTTTTTGCTAGTCAGCTACTAAGGTATGTAGGAAGCACATCACAATAGTAATGGGGGACTTTAATTACCCTGATATCAACTGGGAGACAAACTCTGCACCAAGTGGAAGATCAAACAGATTCCTGACAAACCTAGCAGACAACTTTCTCTCCCAAAAAGTAGAGAAGGGAACTAGGGGATTAGCCATATTGGATCTAATACTCGCTAACAGCGATGAAATGATAGAAAGTGTCGAGGCCACAGGAACCTTGGGGGGAAGTGATCATGCAATATTGGAATTCAACATTCTGGAAGCACAAGCAATAGAACACAGCCAAACTAGTCTTGGACAGGGGTCAGCAAACTGAAACAGCAAAAGAGCCACTCGGAACCGGTTCCATCACACACACAAAAAAGTGGGAGCCGCAAAATGTGCACGCGCATGCGCAGAACAAGGCAAAATGTACACCACCCCGACGCCCATGCCGCATCCTGAGCCGCACGCACCTGTCGCCGCCTGGTGCCGACAGCTTACCTGGGGGGGGACTCACAGGCCGAGACGACCGCAGAGGGCCACGCAAAGATGAAGGAAACGGCCTTTCAGAGGATCCCACCCGGGCCCCCCTCGGAGGCAACAGGCCCTTCCCCGGCCGAAAGGAAGCCTCTCGAGCATCTCCTGCAGCGCGGCTCCCCCGAGCCGGGAAGCACCGGTGGGTCTCCCTGGCGATGGGCGCTGGGACGCGCCGCCGCCTTCAGCCCGGACTGGAAGAGAGCTGATGTAGTTCCCATCTTCAAAAAAAGGGAAAAAAATAGATCCAAGAAACTACAGACCTATTTGCCTGATCTCAATACCTGGGAAGATTCTGGAAAAGATAATCAAACAACAAATCAGCGAACACCTTGATGCAAACAAAGTCATCATGGGTTTGTCAAAAACAGATCATGCCAGACAAATCTTATTACATTCTTTGACCAAGTGACAAAATTAGTGGACCAGAGGAATGCTGTAGATATAATTTACTTGGACTTCAGTAAGGCATTTGATAAAGTAGATCACAACCTACTACTTGATAAGATAGAAAAATGTGGGTTAGATAGGGGATAGATGGGGAACTCATCAAATTTGCAGACGACACCAAGCTGGCAGGAATAGCCAATACTCCAGAAGATAGGCTTAAAATACAGGAGGATCTGGACAGAGTCGAACACTGGGCGCTATCTAACAAAATGAAATTCAATGGTGAAAAAAGTAAGGTTCTACATTAAGGCATGAAAAATCAAATGCACAGATATAGGTGGTACCTTGCTCAATAGTAGTAACTGTGAGAGGGATCTTGGAGTCCTAGTAGACAATCACTTCAATATGAGCCATCAGTGTGCTGCAGCTGCCAAAAAAGCCAACACAGTGCTAGGCTGCATTTACAGAGGGATTGAATCAAGATCACGTGAAGTACTAATACCACTTTACAATGCCTTGGTAAGGCCACACCTGGAATACTGCATCCAGTTTTGGTCACCACGATGTAAAAAAGATGTTGAGACTCTAGAAAGGGTACAGAGAAGGGCAACAAAGATGATTGGGGGACTGGAGGCTAAAACATATAGGGAACGGTTGCTGGAATTGGGTATGTGTAGTTTAACGAAGAGAAGGGTGAGAGGTGACATGATAGCAGTGTTCCAATATCTCAGGGGCTGCCACAAAGAAGAGGGAGTCAAGCTATTCTCCAAAGCACCTGAAAGCAGGACAAGAAGCAACGGATGGAAACTAGTCAAGGAGAGAAGCAACCTAGAACTAAGGAGAAACTTCCTGACAGAACAATTAACCAGTGGAACAACCTGCCTCCAGAAGTGGTGAATGCTCCAACACTGGAAGTTTTTAAGAGGAGACTGGATAGCCATTTGCTTGAAATGGTATAGGGTTTTCTGCCTGAGCAGGGGGTTGGACTAGATGACCTCCAAGGTCCCTTCCAACTTATGATGATGAATGATGACGACGACAAATGTGGAATCTTTCTGGTTATAACTTCCATGCAAAATTCCTGAAATTTGCTTATAATTTTTTGGGGTGGTGTGATCTTCAGTGCCTTAGCTTATGTATCAAAACTTCTTTTCTGTCTTACATTGTATAGGAACTGATGCCAAGTTGAATGCATACTTGTTGCATGCATGTACTTTCTTCCATGTTCTTCAAATCACTGTTACCTAATCAAATGAAAAGCATTGCACAGCCCTAACGCATAGCTTATGTTTCGTTGTCTTCAGGAGAATGAAGTAGTTCCTTCTTTTTGTAATAGTGCCAGCAAATTGACTGAGCTAATTTCACTTAATGTGTAATGAAGCAATAATAATAATGACTTAAAAGAAGATTCAAGCTTTATTACATTACTGAATTTCGCTGGCTCACATTGCATTTGTAGAAAATCAGTCACCTTGAAATAAATAATAGGTGAGATTTTAAAGTTATGTTTCTTTGTGATAGCTATTCTGTTTGTACTTCAGTACACAATTCAGTTGCTGACCTCGGAATGAGGCATCTTTTGTTTCTTTTGGGTGTTTACTTGGAAAATTCTTTTAATCGTTTTATAATCGGGTCCTATGAGAACTGTTGAAATTTTTTTTTGGAAGAAACAAACATGAAATTGCAAGTTGTTTCCAAACTTGTGCATAATTTTATTAGAGCATTTTTTTAATCCCATTTATATCCCGCCCTTCTCCGAAGACTCAGGGCGGCTTACAATCTAAAGCACAAATCAACGTGCTTAGCAATAGCCTTCATTCTATGTATATGCCTGCTTATTAGGGCTTTCCCCCCCCCCCCAAGTGGCATTTTACAAAGTCAGCTTATTGCCCCCAACAATCTGGGTCCTCATTTTACCTACCTCGGAAGGATGGAAGGCTGAGTCAACCTTGAGCCTGGTGGGATGCGAACCTGCACTAATTGCAGGCAGCTGGTGTTACTTAAGGAGGCATTAGCCAGCCCACTGCTCCACCAATTGAAATAGGATAATTGAAATAGGATATTTCAAAATGGATATATATATATATATCAGGAAGAAACTTCAGAGAAAAAATGACTTCTTTTTAAGGTAATATATTTTAAGTTTGTTTTTCACTGCTATAAGATTTGTATATTTTACATATACAAGTTTTACAAATTCTATCAATTCCACCCTCTAGTCCAATTAATGTGATGTTTTAAAATTATGTCTCTTTGTCAGGCCCTAAATTTAAAATTAGTGATCGCTTTAGGAGGAATAGTCTCAGTAACTGGGCTTGAAATGTGGACATTTTCCCAAGCTAATTCACAACTCTCTTAGTTTAGATCTTACCTGGTAAAAGTTAACTTCAAGAATGTTTTAGTTAAATATTTAGGTGTTTTCTGGTGGTATTTTATTGTCTTAAGCTTTATGAATATAGGTGGAGTAAGGGTTTAAAAATATTTTAAAGTATGGGTGGGTTAGCTAGAAAGATTTTGGTGCCCATAGCATATACTTTTCATTTAATTATCTTCCAAAAATTTTAACTTCCTGATTCTGTTTCCTGTCTAATCTTAGTATTATATTTCGGACCATTCCTATAAACTTATGTGCTAAAATAAAAATGCTGGTTTTCAGGCATTCTTAACTTGGCTGAGGGAACACATTTTTCTTTACTTCTGAAAGGTCAACTTGGTTTTTAAACAGTATGTGGTTTTCTTCTAAAAACACAA
The DNA here is from genome assembly GCF_947247035.1 of Vipera ursinii. NCBI lineage: Eukaryota > Metazoa > Chordata > Lepidosauria > Squamata > Viperidae > Vipera > Vipera ursinii. Next base: position 172,713,602 of record NC_139512.1, on the reverse strand, counting down.
GCTTACCAGCATACATTTTTTATTCCACAGCGAAATGAATGGTAAGGGAAAAAATGGCATGATTTTTTCCCCACTAGCAATTGAGAAATGGTTTTTGTTGAGAGACTTTAAGATGTACTTTTATATTTTATCAGGAAAGCTATTGTTTGAACTTGCCCAATTCATTAATTTGGCTTTAACTTTTTATCTGTCAAGGTATGCTTATCAGTAGCACTATTTGGGGTCTTTAATCTCTACCAAAGATGGGATTTGTCTTTGACCATTTCTTCTATCTCAAGTCTTTCCTGATTTTAACTGTTCTTTCCAATGCTTTTAGAATATGTGTACAGGCAAGCTGGTCATAAGAATTCTGCAGCTGTCATTTTAGCTCCTTTGTACTCTGACAAATTAGGAAAGATAAAACAAAAAAACATCATCAGTGATATATACTGTTTTGGGCCAAGTTTCACCTTACTAATGGAAGGCCAATGTATATGATTTGCTCAAGGATTTGGCTACCCTGATAGCCAAAAATCAAAGGACCTGCAAACTCCTGTAATAAAAATCAAAGTGCACAATGAAAAATGGGATTGAAATTACCAAACTAATGATAACAGGTGGAAGAACCAGCCTTAGAACTAACAATGAAGATATGAAAGTAATGGACAGCTTCTGTCGTTTAGGACCAACCATCAACACCAAAGGAACAAGCAATCTTGAAATATGCTTTATTATACAGGTGAAACTCGGAAAATATTCACAATATTCTAATTTACTGAGATTGTGGATTTGGGGTTTTCATGAGCTGTAAGCCATAATCATCACAATTATGACAAATCACGGCTTGAACTATCTTGCTTTGCATGTAATGAGTCTATCTCATATATTAGTTTCCCCTTTTAAATTGCATTACTGAAATAAATGAACTTTCGCACGATGTTCTAATTTTTCGAGTTTCACCTGTATATGCAGATTAGCGAACAATGCTTTGGAACATGCTGTGATGTGTTTATGTCTACAAAGATCAGAATTGTGTAAGCAGTTGCATTCCCTGTGACACTATGGAAGCAAAATTGAATCTTGAAGATGCATAATAGAAAGAGTACTGATGTGTTTGAAAAATGGTATTAGAAAAAAAACAGCTAAGAAAAACATAGACAGCCAAGAAAACAAAGAAATGGATCATCAAATAAATCATCCCAAGGATCTTGTTTGAGGCATAAATGATTAGGCTCAAATTACCTCACTTTGGATACCTTATACCAGGGGTCAGCAACCTGAAACAGTGAAAGAGCCACTCGGAACCGGTTCCCTCACAAAAGGAAAAACTGGGAGCCGCAAAAAATGTGTGCGCATGCGCGTGCATGCGCGTACATGCGCAGAACAGGGTTTGACTGAAGAGTGGAGCCAAGGCGAGATATGCACCTACCCTGCATATTTGAATTGATTGGTTGAATTTTTTTAGTCCCACTTTTTTTGGGGGGGGGGACTGCACATGGCAGAGGACTGGGAGCCGCAGGAGATGGCTGAAAGAGCCGCATGCGGCTCCAAAGCCACGGGTTGCAGACCTGTGCCTTATACAAAGACTCAGCTCAAGAAAGCTTTCTAGAATTAGAGCTTTCTAATTCTGGAAATGGTGGAAAGAAAGAGAAGAGAATGACCAGCAGCACTTATAGTCATGCAATAGGTGCATGACTGGAAGACCTAAAAAACCAGGTTACAGACAAGTCGTCATGGAGAACATCTATATAGATGGTTGGCTAAGAGTTAACAACAGCTCTAGGGAACATAATCAGCATTTTAAAACTCCGTTGTTCATACCCAGTTCAAATGTCATGTCTGTTTATTGTTGCAGAGCTATCACAAATTGTGTCTGGAGATTTTTTTGTTTTGTTTTGAAAGAATATAGGACCCCTTCAGATTAAAAACCTGAGGAGAATTTAAGCAAATTATATATTAAAAGATTTGGAAAAAGTTCTAAATGAATTTGGGTGGGGGTAGGATTATTTCTCATAGATCTAAAAAAAAGCCTCCATGTTTTTGTTCTGGTTTATGACTGAAATAAACATCTGATTGGTTTGGTTTAGTATTATCTTCATAGAGGCATAAATTGCTCAATGACTACATTTATACTTGACAATATAAAGCTCAATATGTTTTAGCATAACTTTAATGTTCAATAATAATGTCATTACAAACATGGCTTTAATTGTTAAAATCTTAAAGAATTACTGAGATCTGTTTTAATAATAGTGAACTCTTTAAGATAATAGTCTTGTATAAAAGTGAAGTTATGGGTTCTAAGTGACAATCTTTATATCTCATTTACATCAGTTAAATTGAGCACATTCTTTACAATATGTAGTCTGTTTGTAGGATCTAAATTAGGGAAAGGATTGGAACTGAGATATGAGAAATGATGAATTAGAAGCAAAGAGGTAGTAAATTGAACCTATGGTAGAAGCTGCCATGTAGATCAGGGCTTTTCAACTTTTTCACCCATTGTACCACTTTTAGGATATGGCAACATCTGAGTACCACCAGTCACCTAGCAAGGTATCAAAAACTTGATGACCAAAAAAAAAAAGAAAAAAGTGATGAAGTACAGGTAGTCCTCGACTTACAACAGTTCGCTTAGTGACAGTTCGAAGTTAGAATGGCACTGAAAAAAGTGCCCCCCAAGCCACAGCCGAGCAGGACACCTGCCTGGCGGCACTCTTCCTCCTGTCCGAGGTTTTCATTGTTGTGAGCATTTCTGTTGAGGATTGGCAGGGGGGGTGGGGTGGGGTGGGTGTTTGGTTTTTATTCTCCCCCCCCCCCATTTGCTGAGTGGTTGCAGCAAGTTTTTGTCATTTCACATGACCCTGGGACACTGTGACCATCATAAATATGAATCAGTTGCCAAGCATCTGAATGTAAATCACAAGACCCTGGAGATGCTGCAACATTCCAGCTGATCGGTGCTTCTTCTGGGCTCAGCAGAAGCGCCAGGATCAGCGCCGAGCTCCAGCTGGAACCTGTCGCTGATCCTGGCGCTTCCACTGAACCCTGACAGCCCTGCAGCTCCAGCCGTCTCTCGCTCAGGCTTGTGCGGTGCTGCCACCAGTTCAGCTCATTCCCCTCCCCCTCTACCACTTTTCTAGGATGGTCACGTACCACCTGCTAGGTGCCAATGTACCACAGGTGGGACCCGTACCACTGGTTGAAAAGCCCTGATGTAGATCACAGCTAAACATTTTGTTGAAAGAGCTCTGTTTTGGCTTTACATCAAGGATGAATGACCTGTGATCTTCCAGATGTTGAATACCAACTCCATTCAGTTTCAGCCATTACAGGAATGCAGGAGGCTGGGACTGGATTGTAAGACTATTTGGAAGGCCCTACGTATCACAGATCTAAAATAAATCTTTACAGAAGATAAAGTTATGAATGCAAAACATGGTACATACCTATCTTTAAAGAACAAAGGGTGAACTGTTATAAAATGTTTTTGTCCTTCTGATTTCTGCTGGTCAGATACAATACTTCACAGTTATTTCTTCTCTTCTGTTTTTTTAGAGGAAAATTTGGTGTGGTTAGAAAATGTATTGCGAAAGCTACAGGCCAGGAATATGCAGCTAAGTTTCTGAAAAAGAGGAGAAGAGGCCAAGACTGCAAAGCAGACATTCTGCATGAAATTGCTGTTCTCGAACTAACAAAACCAAGTCCCCGGGTAGTAAATCTCCATGAAGTCTATGAAACAACAAGTGAAATCATCTTAGTTTTGGAATAGTAAGTATATATTCAAACCCTACTCTCTAACCCCTTTTTCTTTTCAACTGAATAAAATAGTGGAAAGAAATTATATAAAAGGGCTTGTGACTTTGTCTGTAAGATAATTCTTGGAGAACTAAACAGAATGGGATCAGTCATCAAACTTTGCATAACAGGTAAAGTCAACGGCAGATTCCATGCAGTAGCTTCAGGGAAAAATCCAGGAAAAAGTCCCCCAGTGCATTCTCGAAGTTGGGCAGTGGCTTGAAATGCCACTTCTGGTCTCAACTCTCTTCCCCTTTTCCTTCTTATTCATGTGACCCAGAACAGAACTGTTTGAAGTGGTTGGGAAAAATTTCAAATACTATACATGTGGTCCCCAATCTTATTTCACTGTTCTAGATTTATTTATTTGGCAAATTTACATACATCAAAGCTCTATTAACATTCTGATTCCAGTGCCTAGGAGAAAAGCTAAATCTTTATGACCTTCTTCAAGGTAAGCAAGGCCAGGGCCATCCATGTGTCTGGAGGAGAGCTATTCCATAAGTCAAGTCAAGTTTATTACAGTCAAAGAGCAGAAGCTATTCCATAAGGTAGTCCCCATGATAGAGAAGGCATGCTTCCTGGCACCCATCAGATAACATAGCTTCACCAAGGGAACTCACAGCAGAAATCATTAAGAATATGCAATCCCACAAGTTATCTGGCCCACACCACGCTGAACTTTAAAGATGATATCCATTTTCATTGCACCTGAAAGCCTGCAAATTACGAAGCAGCACTATTTCACGGGCACAATGTGTTGCAGAGTCCCTTTATGAAGGAGATAGACACTCTCTAAATTTCCTTCCTTCTTTCCTTCCTTCCTTCCTTCCTTCCTTCCTTCCTTCCTTCCTTCCTTCCTTCCTTCCTTCCTTCCTTCCTTCCTTCCTTCCTTCCTTCCTTCCTTCCTTCCTTCCTTCCTTCCCTCCCTCCCTCCCTCCCTCCCTCCCTCCCTCCAGGATCTACATGCACACAAAGTACACATAGGCAGAGTCTAAATAGCAACTAAGACCTTGGTGAAGCCATGCACTAGAGTTTTAGGAACTACCCTAGTTCTTTCTGGAATCCCACTTTGTTCATTGGGGAATTGTTCCTCATTGCAATAGAGGGCAGCCATAGGAAACTCCAAGGCTTCCATCCTCCCTCTGCTGGTCCAGGAGCCCTATCACACAGCCAACAAGCAAGCAAGTCAGCTGTAGTTTTTGGGACCTTCTGATAGTGAGACAGCTATAAGAAAATAGTATACTTCTCTTTAATACCAAGTGGATTAAATTTATGTGATCAGGAATATTTGAAGTAAATTGTTTCAATTACACAAATGAAAAATTTCAAGTCTCTCATCCCCAACCCAATCCCCAACACTAGGTTGCAGAGAGCAAGTTTGCTGTAGTGCAGGGGGTCTTCACACTTGGCCCTTTTATGACTTGTGGACTTCATCTCCCAGCATTCCTCAGCCAGGCATGCATGGTGGCCTTAGGTCAGTCATCCTCAGAAGGCAAGGAAAAACCATTTCTGAAGAGGCTACTCCAAAGACTTGTTGAAGCAGTCACCAGGAATCAAGAATGACTTAAACAAACCTCCTTGCAACCCTAACAGAAATAGTAGGCTGTAGGTGTATCATTAAGGAACTCCCATGAGATGACTGTGTTGTTGTGCTGCTATTTATTTTGACTTAAAAAAAAAACAATTTGCAATTGACATATATAACCTGTTTGGCTCACCAAGCTGGTGCTGCTAACTTCTCTCACTGGCATTTGGTACTGCCTCCTAGTAAGGGAATTATGTCCTCAGGTAACAGATGGTGCAAACAGGAACTTAGCTCATAAAATCTGCTTTTCAGACTAATTACTTATAAATCTGAGAGGATGCTTCTGATAAGACTAGAAGCAACTGTTTAAAACCCAGAATGGTTGGAGGTATGGATGATTACAAATGTCATTCCGGAAAATCTTGGATCCTTTTGAAGATTTTGCTAAGTATCAGTGAGAGGTTCGTTATATGGCCAATTTAATCCTGTTTTTGGAACACCAGCATTTACCCTTTCCTTTCCCCTTGTCTAATCCATTTTTGTTCATTTCATCTATGCTTCACAGTGAATTTGCTGTTCTCTATTTTTATCCTGTTTTTTTTTCCTTTTGAAAGAGGAGAGGAGAATGTGCATTTTATCCTGTGTGTCTCTACAGTCAGATTGGTTGGGATGTGGTGGAAAGAATGATTGATATATTCAGAGAGAGGGATCTGCTTATGAATGGGATACTTTATTTTACAAGCAGTTTATTTTAATCAGTACTTCCATTGTCCTTGTCTCAGATCTTACCTCCCGTTTTGAGGGGGTAAATGTATATGCTTGTGCCCATGCACACACACAGGCACATACGAGTGGTGTATATGTGCACATTTATTGAAAGGGGAAGATCAGATTGGTTTCAGTTGGAGTTAACCATTTTAGATTAATATGGTAGGGAAAGTGGGTAGCACATGGGATTTTTGCCTAGATGTATGCTTTTATCTGCTTAATTTTTGTGGTTCATCTTTCAGGTTAATGCTTTATGCAATTTTTTCTTCATGTTGTTGATGCTTAATTTATTTTAATTGGGGTTTTATTTATACAGGGATAAATTTAATCTTTTTTCAAACTTGGTTTTTAACTTTTGTATTTTTGGTTTTTAATTACCCTGTAAACCGCCCTGAGTCCTCCGGGAAAGGGCGGTATATAAATGTAATAAAATAAGTAAATAAATAAATGATGATGATGATGATGTTCTTTCTTTTTTGGAGGCATCCTTTATGTATCCTGTAATTTTTCTCAGCATGGGCTTTTTGTGCCATCTTTCTGGTTGATACAGTTCAGTTATTTTGTTCACTGCTAAATAGCCATTCTTTCTAGTGTGAAGTTAGGCAGTGTGACAATTTCCCTTTTGTACAGTTTATCTTTCAATATTGTCATTATAGGCCATATCCACACTAATCTCATTTCCATCTTTCTAGTTCTGTTAATGTGTCAGATTTGCTGAAATAAATATACAGTTGGCGAGTGAAACTTTTTAGCAGGATGCAGATAGACATACACAAATATATATATTGTCCATAACAGTAACTTTCACTGACTCCAACCAACTCTCATGGTTGTAATGCTGATAAGATGAAGGGTGATCCCTTTATAACCAGTCTTATTTCATGGAAGAAAACTGGGAGATAAATAGAAATAAATTCATGATGTGATATTAACAATATTAACTTTATCTGCTACTCTTTTGAAGCAAAAGTGTATATTTGGTCAAGTTTTCCTTGGGCACAAATGATGCAAAAACTATATGGGAGGGATCGGTATATGGAACAACACTCTTTTACAGGTTTATTGCATCACATGTTCCAATGCAAGGACATGCAGTTAGTTGAAAAACTGAAAAGTATTTTGCACGTGTGCAAAAATTATTTGGGTGCGTGCACAGGAACCTTAGAATAAAATGGAAGAAAATTCATTGATGTGTGGCTGTGGTTCTGGCAAACATTTTGTTTTCATCTTCTTTCTTAAATTATGTGTGTATTAAATATAAATAAACATGATCGCTTCAGGGAAGGTATGTGACCAGAGTGCCAAATCAAAATGTACTCCAGAAAATATAAGGCTACATTTTTTGCATTTTGTGAGAGGTTGTGGTGAATTAACAATTTACAACAGTCAAAGTATTTTTTGTTTGCTTTCAGATTTTTAAGTGAAAAGTGGTTCAGAATAAAATGTTTTAATACTTTTTTAGAGAGTTAAGAGTATTCCTAGAAAGTTTAAAGAGAACAAAACAAGCTAAATGTTCAGCATCATGTGTTCTGGAGCATTGTTCTTTGTTACTTACTTGACTAGGAAAGCAACTGCCAAATTTTAGAAATAAAATATTTCTTTCCTTTTCCTTCAGAAACAGGCTATGTTGAGACATTAAATGTTATCCATTAAAATCTATGTTATCCATTCAAATCTGTTTTTGTTATTGTTTTTCTGGTATTTACCAACATTACAGAAAGTGATGCCATTTCTTTGAGCTCATAGTTGTGCAGCTTGCATTCAGTTTTGCATTTTGCCATATAATTTCTTCACTGCAATTTTATCTTTGAAAGGACTGGTTCTTCTAAAGGTATAAAAGAAAAATGATTTGCTTTTATCCTCACCAATATCATTTTAAATAAGCATGTTTAAGAAACTGAAATTATAAGCCAACAACTGCTTTCCATGTTCTGTTTTGACAGTAAGATGCTGACAATTACATGTGTTCACATATAATTTTTTCAGTGCAGCTGGAGGAGAAATCTTTAATCTATGTCTCCCTGACCTAGAAGAAACTATAGAGGAAATTGCTATCATTAGGCTTATACGACAAATACTCGAAGGTGTTTGCCACTTGCATCAAAACAATATTGTGCATCTAGATTTAAAGGTAATGTGCATAGTAAACTTCATTGATACTCTTTTAAAAATTGTAATAACTCTATGAAAACGGGATTCATAGAGAAGGAGATAAATAAATTTTATTCCACCTGTATCTTCAGAATTTCAGTTGTTACCGATTAAGGTTCAAATCCTTACATGTTTAAGATTAAAACTGTTAGGCAATGCAGATTATGGATAATATGCTATTACATAGTGCAGAGGTAGGCAACCTTGGCTCTTTTACGACTCGTGGACTTCAACTCCCAGAATTCCTGAGCCAGCATCGCTGGCTCAGGAATTCTGGGAGTTGAAGTCCATGAGTCTTAAAAGAGCCAAGGTTGCCTACCCCTGACATAGTGTGAAATATTTCAGAGTAAGCTAGACTCTAAAATACATTGAATGTTTATTTAATAGGATTTTTCATAATCTTTAATAAAACTTTAGATATACATCATTAGATGTACAACAAGCCAAATAATTATGTTGAAGAATTGTTAAGATTGCAAAAGGATAAAAATTCAAAATGCTTATTTTTTAAAATACTTGCATACTTGCAACTTTCTACCCAATATTTTAGTTTCCATTTGTTTCCCTTCTCTTTGATTTTGTCTAAAAACTGATTTTTCATTTTATCATTTGCTTTTCTTTTTAGTTGGCAGTAATTCTAACTAGAAAAGCCCCAGGCTGCTTTTGAAAGAGTCATGTAGCTACTTGAAATTTTATAACTTTAGAATTTATACTGATAATGAGATTAATAGCAAAATATCAAAACTGTGAGCTTTACCTTTATGGTCTCATTTACTTTAGAATTGGAAGAGACAAAGTTTAAAAAATGTTGTTTTCCACCCCAACATTTCTTCCCATTGAACATGTGGGATGTTAATTTAAAATATGGTTTTGAATTTTTGAACTCTTTTTTTAAACAAATTTTAAAAGGGTAGGATGTATCTTTAGGTTTATTATGAAAATAAATAATCTATTACTAAGGAGCTATTTGGCCGCCAATCTACATTTAGTGTTCCATTGATTCCACTGGTTTTATACTAGTATAGATAGCCTTGTTCATGTTATTATATATATATATATATATACACACATATATACATACACTTACAAATATAAATGATCAAACAATTAATTTATATATCAATAATGTTTGTTTGTTTATTGTAGCCCCAGAATATATTATTGAGTAGTGTATGTCCCCTCGGTGATATAAAAATAGTTGACTTTGGTTTGTCTCGGAAGATTGGAAATTTTGGTGAATTACGAGAAATTGTTGGAACGCCTGAATATCAAGGTAATTTGCACATATTATTTGAAAGCATTTTCCCTGACATTGCACTAGCCAGATTTTTAGAAGAATATCAGTTCCTTTGCTCTCAAGACTGAAACAAACTTTCTTCCTTAGATGTTCTTCAAGTGACCATAAAACATGCTTTTTTTCCCAGATGGGAAAAGTATAGCTTCAAAATAAGATGGAGAAATTGTGACCCTATAGATGCATAACCATTTTTAATGGAAGATGAATGCCCCATAATAAAAACACAACCATAAAATTCTTTTTTAAATTTTGTATTTTATGTTTTTTAACTTTTTATTATTGTGAGCTGCCCTGAGTCCTTAGGGAGAAGGGCGGCATATAAATTTAATAAATTCTAATTCTAAATTCTAAAATTAGTGGACCTGGTTTACTTCTGTAATCAATTACGATGTGTTTGTTGGATGATTTCCCTGTTGTATTGTGAACAGTCTTCAGTCACTTGAAGTAGGGTGATATGGTCTCTTTGCAAATAAAAAAAAGAGTTGCATATAGAAATGGTGTATAAATAAAATACAAAGCTCTATAGTATCACAATTTCAGGGTATATACAAACAATTATAAAGAAAATAATCTCCCTGTAACAGGTACATTGTATTAAGAAATGAATACTTTTCCCCCTTTCTCTGTGCGAAATGATAACATAATTTATCACAGAAGGTTCATTGAGTGGAGGAGGGTTTTCTGGCAAAATACACATTTAGTGGTATTACTGGGAACTTCCCAGTAGCTGAAAGAGGTCCTTCAGACAGTGCATATGTCCTAGTTACCTCACAACTGAGTTATTGCAATGCAATTTATGTGGTGCTGCCCTTGACGATCATCTGGAAACTACAACTGGTTGAAAATATAATGGTGCAAGTAGTAATAGGAGTTTGTTAGCATGCTGATGTGTCACCACTGCTAACAGCATTGGTTGCCACTAGACTTCCAAGTGCAGTTCAAGGTATTGATCATCACCTATAGCAGTGGTCCCCAACCTTTGTGGCTTGGCAGCCCAGTTGGGAGGAAGAGGGGAACTGGGCCACATGAGTGGTGGGCCATCATGCACACAGATGCACTTGCAGCTTGACTATGTAATGGGCTGTGGCCTGGGGTTGGGGATCCCTGATCTGTAGCTCTGTATGTCATGAGGACTGAATAGGTGCATTCTAGGGGGGAAAAAGATTAATTTCTGATTTGCACAAATGAAATCAAATTAGTTAAGGCAACATTCCTGGAAATCAATGGGAAAAATTGGAAGAGTTGATAAGAGTAAGAATATTGAAAGATTTCTAGACTTACATGGCATACTAAATAAAGTGGATAAGTTTATACTAAGCTAAACAAGAGCATGGCCTACTGTATTGGGTGAATCAAGCCAGTAAAGGTAGTCCTTGAGTTATGAGTGTAGTGGAGCCTAACCATTCCACACGTAACTCGAAAACTCATAGAATGAATCTCATACCTCGAATGAGATCACTCTCTTGCTTGTTAAAACACGCAGCTCGTTAAGCGGACATGAGGTATCTCAGGGTGGGGAAGGCCATGGAGGGCCTAGTGATGGAACAGGCCCCCAAGGCCTCCCCACCCTCTAAGATACCGCTTGCTTCCCTCTCCCTTCCTGCCACACCAGACTCACCTGGAAAAGATCCGTCTCCTCTCTGCTGTGGTTCCTGCTGCCGCCCGGATCTGAGGCCGGGGGATGCTTCCGTGCCCCCCCACAGCCCTATCCGGGCTCCAGAGACCTTTTCCAGGCTGCTGCCACCCGGATTTCAGGCCGGGAAATGCTTCTGCATACCTCTGCAGCCCAATCGGGGCTCTGGAGGCATTTTCCAGGCCGCTGCAGCCTGGATTTTTCATGCCGGCGAATGCTTCTGCAGCCCCCCTCATGGCCCAATCAGGCCTAGGAAAGGTCTCCGGAGTCCGGATCAGGCTGCAAGGGGGGCACGCGGAGGCATCCCCCAGCCTTAGAACCGGGCCGCAGCGGCCTGGAAAAGGCTTCTGGAGCCAAGATCGGGCCGCGGGGGGTGGGGGTGGAGTGTGGAAGCATTCCCTGGCCTCAGATCTGGGTGGCACTGGCCTGGAAAAGGCCTCTGGAGCCCTGATCCAGTCTCTGGAGGCATGTGGAAGCATCCCCCAGCTTCGATTCCTTTTTCTGTTGCAGAGAACAGAGGCCTAAAGTACCATGAGATCTTGTGTTACTTTAGGTCTCCATTCTCTGTGAACGCACCGAAGGCCTGGAGCAGCCAAAAAAGCAAAGGATCTTGATCTTTGTAGAGTGAGTATTAAAGGCCTGGTGCCTAGGGAGACCCGGGGTGGGGATGGGGAGGGAGGAAATAACCAGGGTGAATGTTGCTGAGCCACTGCGGTTGCTCGTAAGGGTGAATGACTGCTGTGCTGCTGCAACATTCGTAACTTCAGGACTTGCTCGTAAGCACTAGGAGGTGCTCATCACGTAACTTTGAACAAGCATTAAGTGAACACTCATAACTCAGGGATTACTTGTATGGAATAAAGGGTTAGTTTATACAGTCATGCTGGTAGATAAATAATATCTCTCTGTATTGTAAAATAGTGTGGCAGATTAGCAATTATCTTGAACATACGATAAAATTATTTTAATACTGTATTTAATAGCACCTTTTCCTTCTAGCACCAGAAGTCTTAAATTATGATCCCATTACTACAGCAACAGACATATGGTAAGGTAATTTCTTATAAGATTAAAGCAACTTTACCTTGATTGTATAGTTTCATCTTAAAAGCTTATCAATTTTCTCATTAGTCTTTTAAAATCCTTTCTGAACACTTATGGCCTTTGGGATCAAATTACTGCATATCTTACTGAGCTAAAAAGTGAATTTGGGGCAGACAGTTGTTTCCTGTGACTTCTTATTCTAAAGTGTAAACAGCATAAAACAAGAGATTTCCATGTTCTTTTGGTTCAGTATATTTAAGCAAACACCTGTTGGTGATTAATTTAAATGAGAGCTGTCATCTATGAGTATGTCAATTACAATTTAGTAAATAAGTTACTGTTCTGTATCAAGCTGGTGGTGGTTGTCTTTGCTTTTCTGACTTTCCCTCAATGATCAGAAATACCATCATACTGTCTTATACTTAAAATTCTCTGTTCAGTGTAATATGAATTTCAGGTGAAACAACTTTACTGTAGAAACCATCTTTCCAGCTTAGCGGCCTGGCCTGGTGCGGGGGAGGAACATGTGAGTGGCAGGTGCATGCATGTGTGCACAGCTCCATTTGTGTGAGCAGCGGGCACTTGTGCTCACACGCTCCGCTTGCACAAGTGGAGCTTCACATGTGAGCGCAAGCACCCTCTGTTCACGCGAGTGGAGCTTCGTGCGCGCTTGCCCATCTCACCCACAGTCCGGTTTCAAACAGGCCAGGGGTTGGGAACCCCTGGTGTAAATCATTCTAGCCCAAATCCTTAACTCAGTGCTCTTCCCTTCCTTCAGCTCCCTGATAAGACTTACAGTTTGTGAATCTATAAAATGCATATACATTCTAATCTGTATGTTTTGACACGCATGTTGAAAGTGATAAATCAAGAGTAGGCATGTAGTAATTCACATGCAACCTTTCATGTCCTCGTTTGTATTGCCCTTTATCCCAAGAGTGTGACACTGAAATTTGGCTGCAAAATGACTAAATTTTGGTGGTGTGATTTTGGATTATGTTTGTGTCTTTGAATCAGTGTTGACTCCTGGCAACTGCCTGGACTAGTTCCAACAGATATTTTTTTTACAAGATTTCCCAAAGTGTTTTGTCGTTACCTTCTTCATAGAGTTGAGAGAGAGGTAACTGGCTTAAGGTTGCCAAACTGGCCCAAGGAGAGACTAGAACTCATGGTCTCATGGTTTCTGGTCTGGTGCCCTTAGCCCCTATAGAAAACTGGCTTTGATGAGTTTGGATATAGATGAGAAAAACAGTTGCTTATTTTCAGAAGCAATCCTCCTCTCATTCCCACTCCAATAGCCCAATCCCACTTCAAATAAATCACCTTTTGCTGATTTTAGAACTCTAGCAGAACATCTTCTTAAGTCTTGTTCATGAAGAATGTGCTTGAATTGGAGACCTTGAGCCCTCAAACTCTGTTCATGTCTTCACTAATTTGATATCTGGAAGTCTTGTGTGTAATTCACAGAATGTATACAAGTACAATGGAATTGTGTATGGGATTTGCTTCTATTCACTGTAACAATTACTTTTTGGATTGAATATCAAGCAGGTAACTTCCCTTTGGCTTATTGCAGAATTAGATTGTGTCCTTAGCATGGGACACGCTTGCCAGGATTTGTAAAGTCTTTATGAAAAGGCTTTTTTTTCTTATATAATCAATTTATATTTGTTATAAGACTCTGATGCGACAAATATCCTGGTGCCTGATCCCCTGTGGGGAAAATATAAGCAAAACACTAAATATTTCAGGAATTTATTTTATCAGATCTGTAATCCAAGTATATGAAAACTTTAGTATACTTGGAATGACTTTCTCTGACAAGTAAATGAAAAAGCAATAAAAAAAATATTTTAGCATCAGTTACTTATCTGAAAGAAATATTTTCATTTGTAACATCCATGAAAAAAGTATACCTTCTCTAATTTCAGGAGTGTAGGTGTAATCTCATACATGTTGCTTATACATGAATCTCCATTTATGGGAGCAGATAAACAGGAAACATACCTCAACGTTTCTCAAGTCAACGTGGATTATTCAGAAGAAACATTTGCTTCCGTTTCATTATTGGCCAGAGATTTCATCCAAAAACTCCTTGTTAAAAATCCTGAGTAAGTTTATATGGGAGGATCTAGAGCAGGGGTGTCAAACTCAATTTCATTGAGGGCCGCATCAGCATTGTGGTTGCCCTCGGGGCCGGGTGGGTATGGCCAGGCTAGAGTGCGTATGGCCTACTGGGTGGGCATGGCCAGCTCGGATCCGGCCCCCGGGCCTTGTATTTGACATGTCTGATCTAGAGGGATAGAGAAAACAGTTTTGCATTAATATACTATTAGAAAGAAAGGCAGTATAAGGACAGTATTTTGATTCATAATGGGCAAAGGGGCTTTGGTTCCATCATGGGCTTCTTATTTCTACTTGTTTATCACTCAGGTAGGGAAATGTTTGAAATAGGGGGCATTGCAGAGGTAGCAATAACTGGTCAATCTTGTTGACATCCCCCTTGTTGACTCAAACACTACATTAGTACAGGGGCTTTTCATGATTTTTTTCTTCACCTTTATCAGTATTTGTTCCTGGCTGATAAGTTCCTGACATGTAGGATAAAAGAGTTGATTTAGGGCAGAGGTCCCCAACCTTTTGGGCACCAGGGACCAGTTCCGTGGGGAGAGGTTTTTCCATGGACCGGACGGAGCATGGTTTCCTGTACTTGCCTGCATTCCGGGGATGGGGCCTTGCTTGTCTGCGCGGCCCAGTTTCTGGCATGCCGCAGCCCGGTGCCAATCCACGGTCTGGGGGTTGGGGAGCCCTGATTTAGGGTAGCTAACTTTTGTTTAGGATTACCAAGCTCTCTGAAGAGTGTGCTAGAAGGTTTTGAATTTGTTATGGAGGAGGATAGAATAAACCCTCTTTCCCTTTTGTAGCCTGTCAAATCTAGTGGACAGATAGTTCTATTTGATAGTCTGTGGCAGTACTAAATGGTAGTGAACTATCCATTTTTGTGGCTAAATTGTAACTTAAGTTCCATATATTAAATCTACACATCTCTTCTTTTACTTTGTAGAGAGAGACCAACAGCAGAGGCTTGTCTGTCCCACTCTTGGCTTAGACAAGGAGAATTCTTATTGTGGTATAGCCCTGAGGAAAACCCTGGTTCTTCTCCAGCATTTGATAATATGAATAAGGGCATAGAAGAGAGAATTAATAACAGGTCGATGTCCAATGGAGCATGCATTGAGCAAGAAGATAAAGAGAATATTCCAGAAGATAGCAGCACAGTCTCCAAACGATTCCGGTTTGATGATTCTTTGCAATATTCTCAAGAACTTGCAACAGACTTTGTATGTTAACAAATGCACTCCTGCAGGTTATCTTGAATTGTATTTATGATTCTAAATTAATCTGGTGGCATCTGGTTTGAGATGATAGCTTGGCCACGACTGCATTGTTGTTATTCTGGAAATGCACTTTCAGCTGATCTTGTTTGGGCCCTTCTTTGTGCTCCCATTGCTGGCAATGGGCATGACCCCTGAGAGGCTGGAGTCTTGGCACCTGAAGTGGGACGTTTTTGGAGGCAAACAGGTAACTGGGTATATTTGCACTTTCTACATTCAAAACAATGGCATTTTGGTCTAATCATTGATAAAGTAGGCCAGAAGAGTATTTTTAAAGTTAGCAGTAGAGCCAAGTTCTAAGCCAAAGAGTGATGTGATAATACATAACCGATTTGTATTGTAATTGAAACTACATGAACTTGGCAGAGAGAAGGAATGAATCCTTTTGTTCATTCCTAGAAGTACAGTCCCATGCCGTCATTGTTGAAAAAGTCAAATTGGTAACGGTATATAGTATACTCCAGCAAGCCTTTTTTCAAGCCTATGTTTTTTAGTTGGACTAGTCACTGGGACTGAAGTGCTTGAACTGGGTTCCTGATTAGCCACCTGTTTTTTTGTGTTTTTTTTTACATGTTTACTCAGAAGGGGCCTCAGAGAGTTTTCATTTGTGGATCAGTTCTCATGTGGAACATAACTTGGTGTTCACATTCATTTTTTTTTTCAGAGATAATTTTTGGATTGAATTGAATGCATACTTAGTTTTGAAATCTTCCATTTCTTGTTTATGTAAATAAGGTGGAAGAGATTGAAATATACTTCTGGTGCCAAAAAAAACCCCAACAACAGTCAACCCTGCATTTTTTCCTTTAGGAAGTAATGTTTTGTCCATGCCCAATATCGTGCTATTTGGAGATGATAAACCTATGTATTATTATGAATTCAACAAATCAAATATTGTGAGGCTTAAATTTGAAAATGAGATCTTCCAGAAAAATGTGCAGGGTTAGGTAATGGTATTAAATTATCTTCTTCCAAATTAAAAATATAATTATTTCTGTGCTACGTAAATTGAAGCTGTTTATCTTGTCTAACAAAGACACTAGTGATAGCACAATCTGTGAACAGAGAAGTAAATCCCAATTTATTCATGGATTTTACTTCCAAGGAAGTGGTGCAGAAAAATTGCTGACTGAAATAATGTAATGGCAATATGAATATTTCATTAATATTCATTAGTATAAATAAAGCAAAGAAAAATAGAGAAAAAAGAATCAGTCTTTATGACATTAAATATCTAATTAATTCAGACGTACATTAATGCCCAGTCCTGAAATGTGCCATGTTAGGGAATTAGATTATGGTTTGCTCTTGGTTTACTAGCCTCATCTCACAACTAACAAGATGAACTGCATCCAAAAGGGATGATGCAGAAAGGCAAAAAACGGTGCAATTTCAAGACCACAGTCTAAAATTAGTACAAAATTTCAATACTGAAAGCCATATTTTTTTCTGATTTTCAGTTAAAAGCCAACATGCAACGCATGGGTTTCCCTACCCATAGATATATTAATCTAATTTAATTTTTAGCATTGGTACGTTTAGGAAGTCTTAAAAAAAGGATCATAATAATTAATATATTTTAGTAAGAAGGAAAGATAAGAGAAAGAGCATGCCACGATAATGGTTATTATAGCACTTTATAAAAAAGTATATGATACAATAAATATTTCTGTTGTGGTTTTTTTTTAAGTTTACATTTCTCACCCTTTCCTTCCAGTCTTAAATCTTTTTTAATATTTTGAATATATCAGTTTCACTTCCAGTTGACAGAACTTTTGAGATTTTATAAACATTTGTGTGTGTATATATATATATATATATATGTAAATTTGGGATATCACTTGAATCTGACAATTTTGAATATATCTAATTTTGTAAGTTTCCTAGTTAATAGATACATTTGTATATAATTTTATTGGAATTATAATTGCTCTCTGAATTCTTTGTTTTGTGGTCAATATCATTGAGACTTTATAAGTGGTTACTGGCACAGAGAGAATGAATTTTAAAAGGGTTATTTCTGAATTAGATGAAAAATAACTGTTAAAAAGAATAATTAAATAGAATAATAAAAGAAAAAAGAATAATTTAAAGTAGGAAAGGGTTAAATCTTGATTCTCACAAATTTTATGAATATAGGCCAAAAGCTTAATCTGGAAGGCCTCATAATTTGAATTATTCCCCTCCCCCCCTCCCCAAAAAATGTTATTTGGATTGAAGCTATAGTTCAAAAGATATTTTAGATTTATGATGTAATCCAGTTAACTTTTCTGCTGGGTGGCATCACTGTCCAAAAATAAATTATCCAAACATGGAGCTTTTTTATACTCATGACAATTAATTAAATATCAACTTGCTTACTGAACTAATGGCCAAAGATTAATATTTTATATCAGATGCTCTAGGTCCAGGGTAGGCAACCTTGGCTCTTTTATGACTCATGGACTTCAACTCCCAGAATTCCTGAGCCAGCCAGCTCAGGAATTCTGGGAGTTGAAGTCTAGGAGTCATAAAAGAGCCAAGGTTGCCTACCCCTGCTCTAGGTATAGTGAAACTTCATTTTAACTGATTTAATTGCACAGAGGTGATGGAGTCATTGTTCATGAATGTCTGGTAAATTAACTAGGTGATTATAATGGAATAAAATGAAAAGCAAATGATGCAAACAAGTTGTTCAGAGTGTAGGTAGTACTTCACTTATGACTAAAATTGCGTTCAGAATCTCAGTTGTTGAGCAAAATGGTCATTAAGGGAGATACCTGAGTGGCCATTTTGCTCAACGACTGCAATCCTGGCTCTCCCAGATGTGGTTGTTAAGCAACTGTGTGGGTTGTTAGGCAGACAGAGCAAAAGAGCTGCTTGCTAAAAGAGGGCAGACAGCTCCCCACTGTGCATAGCAGGAAGCTCGTGCATTAGCTTGGTTGCTTCATTTCTCCAGCGCAGCACAGGAATTCCCTTTCTTGCATGGAGGGATTGGAAGCTCTTGAACTGGGTGCAATCGCACGCGCACGCGCGCACACACACACACACACACACACACAGATGAAGAAGAGGGAAAATCCTTTAGCTTGCAATCTTCCCTGCCAGCTTCTTCATTGATTTCTGGAGAAGCTGGCAGAGATAGCAAATGGCAATTACATGATTGCTGGGCATTGATATGGGGGCGGCGGCGGGAGGGGGGAGGTACAGTGTTTTACAAAGGCTGGTAGGCCCTTTCTGAACCGTTGTAACTTAGAATGTTTATTAAATGGCTGGTTGGACTATCTGTAAGAGGATAGATGTGGCTGCCCAAGCACCTCAAGAGGATAGATGGTTGGAAGAACTGTATTCCTTCATCAGGATATGGGGCTGAAAGCTTAGGTTGTCAGTCGCCAAGAGAAAAAAGAGGAGAGAAAAGGACTCTTCCCTAACCCTAACTCTTCTCTTGATTCATTTTCATGGATGCTCTCATGGCACACCTGATGTCCCTTCCCTTCTTCCCCAATCCTGAGAAAGTCACTACAGGACTGTTATATCTCCTTCGCAACTGTCACCCACAATTTTTCCTTGGACACCATCTCTTCAGGCTTCCATTCAGCCTGTCAGCTGAGCAGTTGTTTGGTCATTTATCAAGTCTATGCGTCACCCATTCCAATCAGACTGCTGCTAGACTTCATGCGGGCATACAACACATCCATAAGATAATATGCTAAACATGACATCCTCAGTTACAGAATTTCTAGCAGCTGGCTCTTAGCTGCAGTGGGTTTGTCTCACTGATGAAGATGTTCAGTTTGGGCACCTCAAGAAAACCCGCCAACCCTTGAAAATAATTGGCCATGGAGGCATCAAAACGAAAATGGAAGATGTGAAGAATGAGACAATAGATCTGAAGCCCAGAGGCCAAGGAGCAATAGTAATATTCCCAACAATCCCAGTAACCCAGGGGGATTTGGTCCATTTCATTCAAATCTACTGTACTGATATCTAATAAACCAATATTTTATTGTATTTGCATTTTATTTCCTTACACAGCTAATATTTCATGAACTAACGCATCAACTGCTCGTAATTTTATATTCCTGATTTCTCTGAAGGAACCCTAATACCTACAGGAGTGGAAGAACAGTTTATATCCTTTGGTTGATGGACACAGCTCCTAATTATATGTGTTCATGAAACTAACAGACATTTGAACTTGGCGTATCAAAAAGTCCATTTCAAACCTTTGAGCCTTAATACAGAAAACTATACCAGTTCAGTTTATTTTTTTGAAATGTACTGATAAATCTTCCTTCACACAAAAAATATTAGCATTGAAAATATAAAAAAATAAAAGCCTGTTAGTATTTATCTGTGATTTGTTTCATAATAATTGCATTTTGTTTTTGAAAACATTTTAGTGAACTTCCTTTGAACATCTGGATTATTTTAAATGAGTAGTTAAAATGGAAAGCCGCTTTTATTTTAAAATCTTTAATCCTGGCAACAAAAGATGCTGAAGACTGTTTGAAGCACCTGGGATAATCCCATCTTTGAATTGTGACTTCCCTGTTTGAGACAATATTCAGGTCTCCTTACGTAAGCAAATTAGGGCCATCTTGTCTCTCTTATTCCTCCAATAATTGGATCCTATCCATTTATCTTCATTCTACAAAACTGAAGTAAAACGTTCTTATTGTGTTCAGACTTACATAAGTAATACTTGAGATGCCTTCAAATATGATTAGCTAGTTTATGGTTCAATATGTCGTGACTATAGCCTTAGATTAATACGTCTCTCTATTTTTAGCTCCAGTTTTATTTCTAATCTCTTAATCAAGAAATAAATTTCTCCTAACAGCAGATTTAGACAATGAGAATGGACAAAACTGAAATTAAAAAAATTGAGAAACTAAAAAGAGATATTATTATGTTCAGAAAATCTTGAAGTGGACAAATGATGGCTTAGGACAGTGGTGGCGAACCTATGGCATGGGTGCCAGAGGCAGCACTCAGAGCCCTCTCTGTGGGCACCCGCGCCATGCCCTGAAGATGGCAACTGTCCCTCTTCAACCAGCCACCTGCTAACTCGCCAAGGTCCCATGTGGCCAGATGTATACCGACACAGCTGGTTTCTCTCCCCCCCCCCATCCTGTCCCTCCTGGCCTCACATGCTCTCCTTTTCCCAGGCACGGCCCACTGCATCACCTCCTCAGCTGTTGGCCGACCATCCATCTTGGAGGCGGCTTCTTTGAACTGGCAGGCTATGGCTACTGACGGACATCGTCAGCCCCCATGCGCTCGCTGGCCTCTGTGGACGGGGGCCGGTGGTGTCAGGCAGCAGCTGCCCCATCCCTTGCCTTGCCCCACGGCAATGGCACACCCACCCTGCCTCACCTCACCCCACAGGATGAGTCTTCTGCCTACCACCCCACCTGCCAGAGACCTCCTGGAGCTCCCCCAACCCTGCCTACCCCCCACAGGTGTCCCTCCCCACGAGCAACATTGAGGTGGCCATACCCACCTTGGCCCCACCCACCCAATCTTCCATGACCACCAGAGCCACGCCCACCCAGTGGGCAACGCCCACCTGGCACCCAGCGATAAATAAGTGGGTTTTGGGTTGCAGTTTGGGCACTCGGTCTCTAAAAGGTTTGCCACCACTGGCTTAGGATGAACCTCCATTGCATGCTCAACAGTTATAGAAAGCTGCTTGCCCGCTGAGGGAGAAAAATGGGATGGTGCACAGTAGCTTAAAAAGAGGGTGGCTAATTTGTACTTTGTGTTGTATAAACCTAGCCTCTATAGTTAATTTATTTTGTGTATTGTGAACCTAATCAGGTTAATTCAGTAAAACATGAGTAAGTGCAGCATAGATTAGTACATTGGGGCTTTAATTGTAGCCATGTACTCTGCCCTGCCCTGTTTCGCTTTCTGCAGTTGAAGTTGAAAGGTCATCCTAAACTTCATAGCTATCAAGTAAAAGGCACCTGGGAGATTTGCTTATACTCTGTTCCTAAAGTTAACAGCCGTCACAGTTATTGAAAATTAAATAAACGGGCACATGAAATGATACGGTTGAAATACAGAAACTAAAAGATCAGAAAATCCATAGTTGTTTGTTATTCAAAAAGCATGTCGCTGATAAATAAAAATATTCATTCTGGCATTATCTAGCTTTCATCACCTCATTTGTTTCCTGTGATTGGGAATATAGTAAACTATTTTGATGGGATAATGTGATTGCTTTCAGCAATGCTGACTGGGATTTGTTTGACTTGTCAAAACATGCTCCTTGAATCGAGAAACCAGATCTTGGGTTTGCACATTACAAACATCATGGTTTGCACTAAGTATAGTTGCTTGGAGACCACACAGGTTGTTCTGAAAATAACTGACTCCTCTGACATTTCAAAAGAAAAATTCCTTACCTTCTTATGTAATAGACCGGGTGGGTGGGAGTTGATTCACTTTGTAGTTACAATTATGCATTCCACTCGCTGATTGTTGTGCTCTCAACTGTATTATCATATATTCATTTTCAAGGGAATAAGGATTAAAATAACTGATAAATGTTCCATATTAGATTTCTGGACTGTATTAATTAATTAATTAATTAATTAATTAATTAAATTTTAATACCGCCCTTCTCCCGAAGGACTCAGGGCGGTGTACAGGGCAATAAATATCGAAATATAAATACAAAAGTTAAAAAAGATTAAATAATTATGCCTAATATAATACAACAATTAAAACTATGTTAAAATCAAATACAAACCCCAAACCCATCAGACCAGGCCGGATTGTTCAAATAGATAGGTTTTTAGATCGCGTCGGAAGGAGCGAAGGTCGGGGGCCATCCGGAGCTCAACCGGCAAGCGGTTCCATAGGTCTGGCGCGCCCACAGAGAACGCCCTCCCCCTGGGGGCCACCAATCGACATTCTCTGATCAGAGGCACCCTGAGGAGGCCCACTCTGTGAGAGCGCACTGGATGGAGGGAGGTTGACGCCAGCAACAGGTGCTGCCGTAGGTAATCCGGACCCATGCCATGTAGGGCTTTATAGGTCATTACCAGCACCTTGAATCTCACCCGGAGGGCAACTGGCAGTCAATGCAGCTCGCGGAGCAGAGGTGTAACATGGGAGTATCGGGAGACCCCCAACACCACTCGCGCGGCTGCATTCTGCACCAGTTGAAGCCTCCAAGTGGTTCTCAAGGGCAGCCCCATGTAGAGAGTGTTGCAGTAGTCCAAACGAGAGGTCATGAGCGCATGAGTGACTGTACGCAAGGCATCCCGGTCTAGATAGGGCCGCAACTGGCGCACCAGGCAAACCTGGGCAAAGCCCCCCCTAGTCACAGCTCCTATATGATCTTCTAAGGAGAGCTGTGAATCTAGGAGGACCCCCAAGTTACGAGCTCGATCTACGGGGGGTAATAACTCACCCCCCATATTAAGAGATGGGATAATCTGCGTTTCCCGAGATGCCAGCACGCACAGCCACTCAGTCTTGTCAGGGTTGAGCTGAAGCCTGTTCCTCCCCATCCAGACTCGGACCTCCTCCAGGCAACGGGACATCACATCGAGGGCATCACTGGGGTGGTTTGGGGTTGAAATAAAAAGCTGGGTATCATCAGCATACTGATGATAACCAACTCCAAAACCACGAATGATCTCACCCAGCGGCTTCATATAGATGTTGAACAGGAGAGGCAAGAGGACCGATCCCTGAGGAACTCCACAAATGAGAGGCCTCAAGGTCGACCTCTGCCCCCCTGCCAACACCGACTGCGAACGCCCCAGAAGGTAGGAGGAGAACCACTGAAGAACTGCCTCCCACTCCCAACCCCCTGAGGCGCCGCAGCAAGATACCATGGTCGATGGTATCAAAAGCCGCTGCGAGGTCTAACAGGACTAGGACAGAGGAACAACCCCTGTCCCGAGCCCGCCAGAGATCATTCACCAGCACGACCAATGCCGTCTCCGTGCTGTACCCGGGCCTGAAACCCGATTGGTACGGGTCCTGATAATCAGCTTCCTCCAAGAACAAAGGGAGCTGATGCGCCACCATGCTCTCAACAACCTTCGCAAGAAAGCGAAGGTTGGAGACCGGACGAAAGTTATTTAATACAGCTGGGTCCAGGGCAGGCTTCTTGAGGAGGCGTCTCACCACCGCCTCCTTCAAGGCGGCGGGAAAACTACCCTCACTCAAAGAAGCAGTTATCATTGCCTGGAGCCAGCCTCGTGTCCCATCCCGGGCTGCATAAACCAGCCAGGAGGGGCACGGGTCCAATAAACACGTGGTGGAGCTCAGCTTCCCCATGATCCTGTCCACATCTTCAGGAGTCACAGGATCAAACTCCTCCCAGATAATATCGACAAGACTGCCCTCGTCCTCATCGTCAGACTCTGCTCAGTCGGAGTCCAAACCGGTCCGAATCCGAGCGATTTTGTCCGACAGATGTTGACTAAACTCCTCGGCACGACCCTGCAAGGGCTCCTCCCTCACCTCCTGATTAAGGAGGGAGCGGGTCACCCTAAACAGGGCGGCCGGGCGATTATCTGCGGACGCGATGAGGGCGGCAAAGTGATTAGACCTTGCCGTCCTCATCGCCGCGAGATAAGATCTCGTAAAAGACCTTAGTCACAACCGGTCGGATTCAGATCGGCTGGATCTGTTACAGTATTTTAAATAAAAATATGCCGTCTTTCTACTAAAAAAATGCTCAAAACTGTTTTGCAGTTACCTAAAATGATGTACATATATAGCTAGCTGGATATTGAGTCAATAAAAAATAGTTCATCAAAAACAGTACAATAGATATAGTAAATACAAGTTACATATAAAAGGATTAATGATGGTTTAGTTATATCCTTAAACCAACAAAAATATTATAGTAATTTTGTACTACTCTTTCCCAACTAGGTGCCCTGTAATTTTATGAGAGCTGTATCTCCCAGAATTTCCAGCTGCTTTGCAGTTGTCTTTCCATAACTTTTGTCATGGATACTTCAAACATGAATTGATGAAAGTAGCATAAATGATACAGAAAATTAAAACCACTGCACATAAATCAAACTTGGAAAAATAAGCCAAATGCAACTGAAACTTTATTTTTGATTAATGGCCTCTCAAAAGTTAATTAGAAAATTTATAGTGTCAAATGCACAGGCTACTTGAAATATACAAAGTAGTGGAATGTTCTTGATATAGTAAATGCTATAAACTGAAAATGAGAATTTGACAGGCTGTTTGATATTGAAATAAAGATGAGTGAAAAACTTGCCATTTTTATCTTTCAATTGTAATCAAAAATTCAATTAACATTAGTAAAGGTTTGACTTGAAAGTCTGGAAAAAATGCATGACTAAATTCTTGTGTGTTTATGGAGAAAATAATAACTGTGTTTCCATTATGTAGCTTTCCATTTTCTCAGACGTGCTTCAATATTTTATATTTATGACATGTAAGGCTCTTCCCCCCAAAATGAATTTCCACGCCAAATCCTACAGCAGCATTCTACAACAGGTAATAAATACTAATTTCTTGCTTTCTGTTTTTGGGGCAAATGTAATCCCATTTCTTTGTGCAGCTAACAGCCAGTAATCCAAATAATAAAAAACTGCTGCATAAAATCTACCTGAAGTTTTCAAACTTCTGAACACAATAGCAATGGCAACAACTACAATTCCACAAAAATTATTTTGACGAGGCATTTTTTTCTTTTTATCAGTCAGACATTTACGTACTGAAATAACAGTGCCTCTCAAGTCAACTTTTCAGGTTTCCCCTTAGTTTTTCCTTACAAATATCTGAAACAAAGTGATTTATATATCACTTCTTCCAGCTTCTGCTGATTTTATGGTCAGTTTTAGGAGACTCATATTAATCACATAGCTCAAAGTGTGCTACAAATGGAACATATTCACTCTTACTGTCATATTTGCCCTTATTTGCTTTTGAAATCAAACAGTATGTCACTCTGGTCACATTGGGACTGGTCCATATTGGAAGGAGACTTCAAGTCGATAAATCCCAAGCTGTTCAGATCTTTAAGGATGGTAAAGAGGACTTTGAATTGGACTTAATAAGAGAGAACAGCACGTGCAGATGAATGGCTAAAAAGATCACCACACTGTTCAGAACTAATGCCAATTATAATGCAATCAAAGTTTCTGAATAATTGCAGAGCATCTCACATAGAAGACACTTCAATGGGTCAAAATGGAGAGATAATTAATATATAGTAGGTTATGGGCTGCTCTAGCCACACACACCCCCAAAATCAATGCAGCTAGCTGTAACTCAACAAAAACCCTCCTGGCAACTGCTTGCTGTTTGAGCAGCTCATGTTAAGATCATCTTCAGAAAAATGGCCAAATACTAGCCTGATCTAAGATGAGTTGAATCTCCTCCAGAAGAGGCTAACATCTTACACACACACATACCCATCATAGACTTTGTCATCAGTGTTGCTACTTTAGCTGCCTTTAATTTAGTTCATTGGCTTTTATCCAATCCATTACTAGTTCCAAGTTTTTCTTTGGCCTGCCTAGAATATGACAGAAAAATTATAGTACTACAAATGCTGATTTATCTGGGTGACTTTTTCTAGACATGGAAATTAAGCAGGATTGGTTCTGTTGAGTGTTTGGATGGGATAATGAAAACTCTGGAAATAAAATCTCATCCTGGAAGATGACAATGATAAACTATTTCCATATTGTTTCCAATTAAAGATATCAAGTTGTTCATGAGTTTGTCAAGAGTTGAGCTCAACTTGAGGAAAAATTTAGATTTACTATTTATAGTAGCCAGAGAATATCTGAGAAACTTGGTTTACTCTTGCTACAAAGCTAGCTTTGGTCTTGATATAATCTTTCTGCCATATGAAATACTGTTGCCCAGAATTCTACCACATCCGGCTGACTAACATCTATTGTGATTCACAAGATTGCAATGTATGGCTTTCTTTAGGCATATCTTTCAAATGTGCTGGTATTTCCTGCCTCTCTACTAAACTGCTCCCTGCACTATTACTTAAGGTAGTAATCAGATGGACTTTGGAGCCTTTTACCATAAGATTGATGTGATCTATGAAGATGTTATTCAGCTTTCTTTATACAGGCCTCCTTCTATTTATGGCTTTTTAAAACAGGTTGATGTGAATAAGACGAATGATGACGCGACCTTGCTGAAGCTGAACATATCTGGTCTTGTCAGTACATTTGTGAGAGGTGATCAGAGAAGAACAGTCCTGAATTACAGAATTGAAGGAAAGTAATGCAGAGTGACTGGTGTACAATAACTAGAGTACAGGTTTTAATTTTCTGTAAGAGAGAGAGACTTTTCCAGTCAACTCTATTGCATCTTGTAGGCCTTTGGCTTAGGATTTTGGGGGATGGTGATGGTTGAAATTGATTTGATTCATGATGCAACCTTGGGGTACGTACCTATCACAATATAAGTAACTATAGAGAGCAACCTACCACTTATATTTCACTTTTCTACCAGGAGCTCAAGGTAGCCTACATAGCACTCCAACCTCTAATTTTATCCTTATAACAACGGTGAGGTTTTGGTGAGGTTTTCTAACCTAGAATCACTTGGTAAGCTTCTGTGGTTGAGGATGGACTTGAATCTGAGTCAACATGGCCCTGTTCTTACACCTTAATCACTGTACCACTCTAGACTTTCTTTCCTGGCCTGTTGGTTTCCTTTCTTCTCAAATCCTGTTGAACTACCACCTTCCTTTTTTCATAACTTCTTTTGAATTTGAGCTATCATTAGAATCACAGCCTGGTTTGAGTCATAATACACACACGTGCATACCCATAAATTGTCTTGAAAATGCCGATTTCTTAAACAGATGGTGCTATAGTAGTAATCTACTTTAGAATGGGTTGCAGCTCGGAAAATTGACTAAATCAAGTGTGAAACATTAATATTTTTTTAAACCCACACAAATAGAAGAAAAGGAAGCTGATGATTAATTGGTACACTATCCTTAGCATTAGGGAAGGAGGTTGTCCCCATATTTTTTCTAATAGTAGCTACAAAGCAAGATAAGAGGTGGGAAAATCTAATTTGTTAGATAAGGAATAGGGAAAAGGCTAATCACAAGGTGTTTTGGGGTTATGATGGGAAATTATGGTCATCTGAGAGACAGAAAAGTGTGACACCAAGTAGAAATGACTGTATTTGCATAGCCCCTGCTCACAGACCAGCCAATCAAGTGTTGTTTGTTTGCTTAATATATAACCTTGATTATATATGATCACATGGACTCCCTGCTGTTTACATATGTCCATACAACAATGAAACATTGACTAATAAGTTTAACGACCTACTTCTCTACTCCCCTGCCTGCTACCCTTGGTATACCCTCCTGACAACACCAAAACTTAAATGCTCCATGAAATAGTTCCATCTTCACTTTCTCTTTGAAGGCCAAGAGAGGGCCATCCAGATTTCTTGGGGCAAGCTGTTCCATAGGAATGGAGCACAGCATGGAAAACAGAGCTTTAGAGGAAGCAATCACTATTTTGAATTGTGCTCAGAAATACGTTGGCAGCCCCAGGGTAACACCTACAACCCTTGCATCAATCATTCTTGCATCTTTCATCCACCAGAGGTAGGTGTACAGGGGAGCAATCGGTTGAGTTCACCCACCCAACTCCCCTCCCAAAGGAAATTTAACTATTGAAAAATAGTACTTGCAACTCCCAACCCTGGCTGCTGGCTCCAAAAAGTCACTGAGAGGTCCAAAAGAATCAGGGAGATCCACCAAGAGTGTTTCTGTTTTGTGTTTAGATCAGAATCCTGAACAAAAGGAATCTCAGTAAGTCACTTAAGTGGGAGTGTTCTTCATTTAAGGCATTTTATGTGAGCTTAGGTCATGTAGGTAGGCAGTTTATGTTCAGGAAAGAATGGACATTCATCCAGAATCCACACTCCGTTGTGATGAGCCCTGGTTTCCAGTTTGCTTCAGAATGTGATTCAAGTCACTAGTTGCTACCTATAAAGCCTACATGGCATTGAGGCCTGACTACTTAGGGGACCTCCGAGCTGGTTCTAACTGACAGGATTGGCTCACTCTGTTGATTAATTAATTAATGCCAACTGTATGAACCCATAAAGTAGCAACACCTGTCCTCTGGAAAAAGGTTCCCCCCCTCAGAGCCAAATCCCCCTCAGCTTGCTGTTGTTTCAGAGTCCTCAGGCCTTTGGTGAGGGTGATTGAAGTCCTGTTTTTCCTTTGCTCCCATCCAGTTGTCTGACTTCTGTCATTTTTATTCTTTTGTTGTTGTTTTTCCTTGTGTTTAAATGTTTTAACAATTTGTAAACTGCCAGAGTTTCTGAGAGTTAGGAGCAGTGGCGTAGCGTGGGGGGTGCAGGGGGGGCCGGCCGCACTGGGTGCAACATTTGGGGGGCGCGCTCGCACTGAGCTGCTCAGGGAGCCCCAAGGGCTGCACAGAGTTGGCTTGGCTCCGCTCTCGAGCTGCTCTTTCTTGCAAAGCGAAATGAGTCCGGCAGGTGAGATGGGCGGCCACATAAACTGAATAAAATAAATAGAAGCGGCCAACTCTCCGCCCAGGCTCAGGCCAACCGCAAGCGCCCCGCAGGCGCCCTGGCAGGTTTGGCCGAGCGAAGACGGACCCGCTGGCCGGCCGGCCTAGCTTCGTGCGCATGCGTGGCTTTATTTAGAGGGGCTCAAGTGCGAGCTTGAATGCAGCGGCTCTTGCAGGTCGGAGCCCCGCCCAGCCGCCCTCGAGAGGGACCCGGAAGCATCCCGCATGCGCGCGACTCTTCTTGGAAAGTCTACGCCGCTGCGGGGCGCGTCTTTTCAGCAGTGCCGTGACGTCACCGCCCGCCCCTCTATTTCCGCTTCCGGTTGCCTTGCCCCGGGTGCTGACAACCCACGCTACGCCACTGGTTAGGAGGCATATAAATTTAATATATCAGCAGCAAGCGTCTTTGCCATCTCTTTTGTATGTTCTTTTAGGAACATGCTTTTCTTCCAAGCTCTTGCAAAATGTGGAAATCATGATCGTCAAATGCCTTCCCAGCTTGTCAGGAATCTTCTCTTCTTCCCTCTCCTGTCATGTGGTTGGCAAACTATTGTAACCTGCAGCTTGCCACTTTGGCTTGTTTTGAACTGTTGTCATGAGCAATACTGGAAACATCATACCATTGCAATGAGGTCAGGGACTCAACATGATAAAATGTTTTATTGGACTCACTAAAATAATGGAATATGAACCTAGCAGTGACAGCATTGTGCTTATCTTATAAATATTGGGACAGGGGGAGGGGAAGAGGGGGGCAGGGCAAGAGTTTGGCATACAGTCTGACGATTGGATCTAAGGTTAATGGCCTATTTGTGAGACCGCAAGAGAATGTTAAGAACTGTACAGCCCTGTTCAACAGATGTCAAACAAGGAAATAGTGTCCTGACAAAAAAATATATATGCAAAAGTACACTGTACTTTAGAAAGAAAATTTCCAGGCAATTTAAAAAAAATCCCTGACACTGAATAACACCCCCTTCCCCGCTTGTGTCTTACGACAGGTCAAACGGTATCACTGGATGTGAAATTAGCAAACTGGAAAGGGCTGTTACTTCTTCATTTCCTTTCCTTTGTAGCTATGGGTGTTTTTAAGATGAGGTTTTTATGCAATTATCCTGTCCTAGACTCAGACCTTGCTGAAGGACAGAGAAATGGTGTCTTTCAGATGACGTTTTCTCAGGTTTTTCTATCCTTCTTTCATCCGTTTTGTTTCTATAGTAGGGAAAAAAATAATGAAATTGCTGCATAATGCTTTCACTGGGCATAACACACTCTCTAGAAGCATCTTGTGGGTATGTTTGCAGGATACCTTTATCACCTGGGTTGGTGAATGACAGTATGTGCACTACCACTTACTCTATCCCACTCAGTTTCCTAACCGCAGTCATGGGTTTTCTGAGACAAAGCACCCAGTTTTGCACTCACCATAATTTGATAGTACAACAGTTGTTGATTCTGGTTCATTCAGTATCCGTGGGAAATGGCAGCTGCTCTGGAACTGGATGACACCCTTAACCACAGGGAAACCACCAGCCATGATTAAGGAGACACAAGACAGAGATGGCAACAATCATCTTCTCAGTAACCAAACAGAGCAGTTCCACAGCTGACCTTGGACAGAAAGATCATGCTGGGGAAATCTTTCTGTAGCGAATACTTAGAATAAGCACTATTGTTTATAGAAAGGGTGATTTGTATTCCATATAAAATGATGAATTGAATATAAATAATTTTAAGAATAACATTTTAACTGGAAGCTAGTTGGGTGTAGTGGTTAAGGCACCAGGCTAGAACCAGCTGATTGTGAGTTTTAGTCCTGCCTAAAACCAGCTGGGTGACTTTGGGCAGTAACTCTCTCAGCCCTTGGAAAAAAGCAATGGCAAACCACTTATGAAAAACCTTGGCAAGAAAACTGCAGGCACTTGTCCCAGCAGCTACCAGGAGCGGAAAAAAAACAACACAAAAATTTACTCAAAGGTTCCACCCTGCAAAAAATGGTTGACATGATACAAAGAAAAAGTTGTTTTGATGATTGCTTGAGGCCCACTTGGATCACAACATGCCCATCTCAGCTCAAAAATTGAAAATGGATCTTTTTGTGCTGTGACCTTTACCTGCTATTTTGGGAAATGGTGACCTAGGGTTTCTGGATAATCATTGGAAATCCCTTTAAATGTGGAACCCTGGAGTTTTGTCTTTCTCACTCTCTTTCTAAAGTACTTCTGTAACGTGTAGGTTTGCATGGAATTTTGAACTTTTAGTTTGCTTTTGCATTTGGGATGTGTTTTTGAACAAACATACATTTAGGTTTTGGTAGTAAAATTAGGCCACCCAGTCACACACCTACATGTTGGCTAGGATTACACATCGCACCAAGTCATGTTTTTTGGTCAGTTGTTGAACAACTGGAGCGGCCTGATTTAAAGTTCATGAAAAATCTTAATAATGGCTTAGACACCATAATAGTGTGAGTCCCAATTCTGTCTTCATGAGCAAAGTTCACAATGATATTTTTGTTAAAGGTCTACGCTGCCCTGCAGCGATGATCCATGACAAAGAGCCTTTCACAGGGGCCTCTCATTGCAGCTTATGTCTGGCACCACTCCATCTTGCTCTGGGATGTCCAAGAAAAGCACTGCCGTGAAGTACATATTGGTAAGGCAATTAATTTAACATTGTTCTTGACAGGCTTGTTCACCTTCTCTCTTTACCAGGTGAGGAGAGACTTAATGAGAAGGCCTTTTACCAGCCGCTTCTCTCTATAAAATGACAGCAACAGCCATCTCCTTTTAATATTCAAATGAAGAATTCTGCAACCACATTGGATGACAAAAATTATATAATAGAATAAGTCTCCTTCATTCTGCCTGCTTTCTGCATGTCACATGGAGTAAGAATGGAGTCAGAAATAGATAGATAACCTTTATTGTCATTTTTTACTGTGGGCACACTGGCACACATTAAAAATGAAATTCTCTTGTCTGCTCTCAAAAGTGTACACATACATAAATAACATACAATTTTAAAAGAACTATTATGTTACTAATGCATGGAAAACTGTTCAAAGAATGCTTTTGATTATAATAAAAGATTAATTTTAAAGTGCATATGCATGGAAGAAAACAATAATGTGCTTAATTACATGAAGATGAGTTGCACACCAACAGTACTGGAAACTCCCATATACTGGATATCCCTGTAAACAGTGAAATTTGTTCAACAGAGATTGTTTATAAAGGGAACAGATGCCTCCTAGTGGCCAAAAGAATTACTACATTAGCTAATAATGAGTTCACTCTTAAAAGTCCAAACAAAAGGTTTTCTTTTGATTTCCCAAATCTCCATGTTTTGATAAAAACAATTTTAATCCATCGGTAACTCGTTTTAACACCATACAGGAGCTGCTCCTGATCCCTTCTGTTTCTATGTGATTTCACTTTAGACGATACCAAGTCTCCTACCAGTGTATTGAATCTTGAACGGTTTGCTCAGAGACAGTTCTTTCACAACCAAGTGACCAATTTCCTTAAAGATACTGTATATTACAAAAACACAATACATATTAAGAACCAAATGTCCTCACTCCCTTGCAAAATGCCCAAGGTCGATGAACAGGAACAACAAAGCTGTATTTTCCCCCCCTTCTTTTTCTGGCATATTAGTCTTCAAGGACTGGAACTTTTTTACATTTGTCCATCTGAATCCAGGCCAGTTCTGTTCTCTTTTTTTAAAAAATCCCATTTATATCCCGCCCTTCTCCGAAGACTCAGGGCGGCTTACAATCTAAAGCACAAATCAAATGTGCTTAGCAATAGCCTTCATTCTAGATATATGCCTGCTTATTAGGGCTTTCGGGGGCCCCCAAGCGGCATTATTACAAAGTCAGCTTATTGCCCCCAACAATCTGGGTCCTCATTTTACCTACCTCGGAAGGATGGAAGGCTGAGTCAACCTTGAGCCTGGTGGGACCTCTTGGCCTTGTAAGCCACAGTTCTCACCTAACCAAATCTATTAAGTGATCCTCTTGTTGGTGAATCTTGTTAACCCTTCTGTCTTGCCATTGGCTGAGCATGCCAGCTGATCTGTTCTCTTGCATTCTTGTAGCTGCAGGGAGAGTAAAATCTTTGTGAGGCAGCTAAAAAAGATCCATGCTTTCTTCCTTTTACCTCTTATTTATGAGGGGTCTTTTTTCTCTCCTTTAACTTGAAAGCTTGGTCCCATCTATCCTTTAACTCAGGGGTGTCAAACTGCCAGCCCATGGGCCGGATGTGTCATGCCGAAACCGCGCCCATCCCATTGCTGGCAATGGAAAAAAAGTCGCAATACGTTGCGACACGTTATGTGATGTTGCAAGTCTGATACACCTGCTTTTAACTTTTCAAACTGCCTCCTCCAGGGCTAACCATTTCCCCCCTATTTTCTTATGTTATTATTCTGCAGGCAAAACTCCTCATCTTTCTATATCTATGTGTATGTCTCTTTTTGTGTGTAAAGTCTGAGACTTCCACTTTCCCCTCCACATTTTAAATATTTTTTCAAAGTATTAAAGTATTTCTGAACTTTATTTCTTCTTTCTCTACTCCTTGCAAGACTTACACTGTCTGCAAACCAACCTCTATTTCTTCCTTTGATCTCTATCAAAGGTATCTTATACCTTTGTTAATTTTCGCAACTCAAAGAACCTATTTCCATTGCTTCTAACTCCTTCCAGTTACAAAACTTTGCAACTAGATCTATGCCCACAAGTTCTGCCTTGCTTCTCATGGCAACTCTAATTGTAACAGGCACAAGAAGTCATTACTCCTTTCTGCTTGATTCTGGTGAAAATACATTTGTAGTATTATTCTGGGCACCACATTGTAGGTATTGACAGGCTGGAAGAAGTCATCAGAAGTGATACAGGGACTTGAAGATATGCCTAATGAGGCAAAATGAATCTGGGATGTTCAGTCAAGAACAAAGACTGAAGGGAGAAATGGTAGCCATGTTTTTTCAGGTACATAAGGAGAATGTACAGGGAATATGGTCAACAACTATTTTCTATAGACAGAACAACTAAGACTGGGTATTATAGTGGTTATTATATGCGGGTATACGTATGTTTAATACATTCCTGACCTTAAGATTTCTATAAAGTGGAACAGTCTCCCTGTAGTTGTAGGTTCCCCATTTCTAAAGGTTTGTAAGAAGATACCAGAAGGCTGCCTTATGGATGGACTGATTGATTTTCCTGCACATTGCAGAGGGTTAGATGTTTTTTTATGGTGTTTCCAGAACTACAGTTTCATGGTTAAACGATTGCTATTTTTGGGCAGATAACCATTTCCTTCTTTATCCTATTCTGGATATTTAAGTTTCTTCAAGGTCAACAAGCACTCCTTGCATTACATGCTCAAACTTGACAAAAACTTGTTCATTTTTGGCAGCAAACTTGGCTTTTACTGTTGACTCCTCTTCCCCACCCTTCAATGGGATCACATGATTGCCCTTTCAATATGCTTTTAGATACTTTTTCCAATTAGATTCCCCTAGCCTGAAATTCTATTTATCATTGCTCTCATTTATTAAATGTGTTTTTGAAGTCACAGATACAACACTTGCCCACAGTTAGCTCTAGTTTTGCTTAATGTAAAAATAATCTGTAATGTAAAAAAATATATATCCAGCTTTATTGATCATTTTCTCCAAAGTTTCTTACACGACTAGGGGATGACATGATAGTGGTCTTCCAATATCTAAGCGGCTCCCACAGAGAAGAGGAGTACAGCCTATTCTCCAAAGGGCAGGTCAAGAAATAACAGATGGAAACTTATCAAGGAGAGATCCAACCTAGAATTAAAGAAAACATTTCTGATAAGTCAGAACAATTAACCAGTGGAAAGGCTTCCCTCCAGAAGTTTTGGGTACTCCGACGCTGAAGTTTCTAAGAAGAGACTGGAACATGTCTGGAATTGTAGGGTCTCTGCTTGGACAGCGGTCAGAAAACCTCCAAAGTTCCTTCCAATTCTGTTGTTCTGTTAAGTAATTAGAGCGACACATTAGAACTGGTGCAAGAAGAAAATAAAGCATACTGTAAAAATGAATGACGAACCACAAGAAAGTGCGTTTGAAGAAACTGTATTCTCCAAAGCACCTGAAAGCAGGACAAGAAGCAATGGATGGAAACTAGTCAAGGAGAGAAGCAACCTAGAACTAAGAAGAAACTTCCTGACAGTTAGAACAATTAACCAGTGGAACAACCTTCCTCCAGAAGTGGTGAATGCTCCAACACTGGAAGTTTTTAAGATGAGACTGGACAGCCATTTGTCTGAAATGGTATAGGGCAGACATGTCAAACACAAGGCCCAGGGGCCAGATCCGGCCCGCGAAGTGGTTTCTTGTGGCCCCTGAAGCCATCCTGGAAACAGTGAGGGAACGGTCCCCGCTGCCTTGGTCCTGGCCCGGAGACCCTCCTTCTGCCAGAGACCCCCAGATCTGTCCCACTCCTGCCCAGGCCCCCATAGGCACCCTTGATGCCAATGATATAGAGCTAGCCATGCCCACCCAGTAGGCCATACGCACTCCAGCTGCGCCCACCCAGTAGGCCGCGCCCACCCTGGCCATACCCACCCGGCCCCCCCAGAGGGCAACCACAATGCTGATGTGGCTCTCAATGAAATTGAGTGACACCCCTGGTATAGGGTTTCCTGCCTTAGCAGGGGATTGGACTAGATGACCTCCAAGGTCCCTTCCAACTTTTATTATTATTATTATTATTATTATTATTATTATTATTATTATTATTATTAAATAATAATAATAATAATAATAATAATAATAATAATAATAATAATAATAATAATAATAATAATAATAATAATAATAATAATAATAATACCTTCAGGCGGGGAAAGCGTTGACATATCAATCCTTCAGATATTGACCGTCTATCGCTTTTGCTAGCCCAGCCAACTCCCCCCAGAGAGCATTTTAAACCCCCTGTTCTATCAATCAGCTCATCCGCAGGCTCCTCCCACTCCCCCTCCAGAAAAAAAAAGCACCTATCAGTGGCGAGAGTGTTTCTCCAGGACACGCCCTTTTCTCTCCCGGCCAATTAGGCTTTACGGCTGCGAGTAGAATGTTGTGATTCATAGGTATCCCTTAAGGCGGGGCAGCGCCCGGCGGCAATTGCGCGATTTGAGTTGCGGTGTTGCTAGGCTACGGGGCTTCCTTGCAACACAAATCCGCTTGGGATTTGTGGCGTCCGGAGAGCAGAAAGAGACAAGAGGCGGCAGGCGCTCGTCCTTCCCCCTCCACCCTCCACGCCCGATCAACCCTTTCCTTCCCCCTCTAGTACTCAGCCTAGGGACAAGCAGGCGGTTCTCCAGCCATGAGCAACGAGCAGGTGAGGGAGGAAAACGGGGTCCCCTCCTGCCGGCTTGCGCCATCCTAAGGGTCCCCTTCTCCCGTCGCGTCTCAGATCCAATCCTCAGGGTCGGCGCTCCCGGCTCTTTCCTGCCTCCGAACCGTTCCCGGGATCTGAGGAGGAGAGACCAAGGGCTCCTGGTTCCGGGGAAGAGACCTTTCACCTCCCCCAGATATATAGCACTATACAGTTCTTAAGCGCTCCGGGCGGTTGGCTAAGGACTGAAAGTCGCAATCCAACTTTCTCACTGCCTACAATGGCTTTTTGCTCGATCCAGGGGTCTGCAAAAGGAGCTTCTCCAAGGCTTGAAAGTGCCCAGTGTGGGTTTTGAGGCATTGGTTTTATGCCACCAAGCATTATTTTGCTGTGGTTAAAAAAAAATGGGACGAGCCTCCAATAATGATAAAATAATAGCCAGGAGGCCCATCTTTCTTATCCTGAAATGTTTATTATTGCCGTCTTCTCCTCCTCCTCCTCCTTCATTTCACTGTCATATTAGGAAGCCTTGCACAATTTTCTCTACTGTCTTCAGAGGTCCACATATTGTGCTGTAAATTCAGTTTCGATCAGTAGCATGTATATAAATCTAAATAAAATAAAATAATAAATAAATAAATAAATAAATAAATAAATAAATAAATAAATAAATAAATAAATAAATAAATAAATAAATGTTCCCCACAGTGGTAAAGGGGTTTTCTATTTGGTCAGGAACAGGTCCCTGAAGCAAATAAACCTGTAGTCTTTGCAAGCTTTAGGGCTCCCTCTGTTCAAAGTTGCAGGCTCTGAAACTCTGTGTTTTGTATACACTGCTACCCAAATTTCCAGCTAGATAATACACATCCTTGAAATGTGGAATGCATTTGTTATTTATGCTCATATGTAAATTTTACTTGAAGGAACTCAAAGTTTACATATAGGTTTCCTTTACCTTTGTCAGCCACGCAACAACCATGAAAGATGGAAATCAGAGTGTGGTTATGCTTGTAACTGATCTACAAATTAATTATGGTGATCTTTTAGTCTAACATGCTAGGAACATCCAGCGCCTTCAGTCAGTTGATGGTTCAGTGGGTTGAGTTCCAGAAATGTGGATTAATTAAAACATTCACTAACAATGAACCACAAACCAACCAAATATAATTTAACCTAGCATGTGGTAGAAACCTGACCTTTATGATTACTTTAGTGTAGTCAATCAACTACATAAATTGTTTAAGTGCAAAATCCATTGTTGGTCATCCATGTCTGTGCGTGTGTGTGTTATATAGGCATAGCATATCCAAAACGTGCAGGATCACATCATCTTGTCTAGCCTTTGGGTTCTTCTAGTGTGGCATAGAATATCTGTAGCCCTCCAGATGTTGCTATACAGTATTGCAATTTGCTGCAGTGCTGGTCACAAGGCCAGCAGTGAGGGATGCTAGAAAGTTGTCACTAGTTATCTATGCCAAAGTATCATGGCTAACATATCTGTCTAGCTTACTACAGGAAAAAAAGGATGCTGGATTAAGAAATACCATTGGTCTGAACTGATCAATAAGGTTCATATTTCTGTAATTCTATCAGTGGCTGAAAAACAACCATAACATCTTCTAGAAATTTGTTCTCTCTTTGTTTCCTGGAACTGTCCACTATTTACAGTAGGATAAGATGAATTGGGAAGGGACGCGGTGGCTCAGTGGGTTAGGACGCTGAGCTTGTCGATCGGAAGGTCGGCAGTTTGGTGGGTCGAATCCCGAGTGCCGCGTAACAGAGTGAGCGCCTGTTACTCGTCCCAGCTTCTGCCAACCTAGCAGTTCGAAAGCACGTAAAAATGCAAGTAGAAAAATAGGGACCACTACGGTGGGAAGGTAACAGCGTTCCGTGCGCCTTTGGCGTCTAGTCATGACCACGGAGACGTCCTCGGACAAGCACTGGCTCTTCGGCTTTGAAATGGAGATGAGCACCGGCCCCTAGAGTTGGAAACGACTAGCACGCATGTGCGGGGGAACCTTTACCTTTACCTTTTACTAAGATGAATTGGAGCTTCTTATGCAGCTGGAATTCTGGGAGTTGAAGACTATACGCCTTAAAGTTACTGAGATAGAGAAAACTGCATTAATAGGTCTTTTTACAGCCCTAGTTTAAAGCATGATTCTGGTGGCTTCCTCTGTTGCTTTATTGGTTACAGTTAGACTCTGTCTAGATATTCTTCTGAATAGTCAGCTGTGCATAGCTTTCACCATTCCTCTTTTCCCAAGTAGTAGCTCGAGGGTTACTTATAAAACAGGAGAAAAGGATAGAAACACTAATCAGTAAAACACATGTTTATATGAAATTTAAAGTAGCAAAAGAGAAGAAAAAAAGTATTTGTAGCTCAGAGTTGAATTGTGGAATACTTGCTGCTCTCTTGAGTCTGGTTGCTTTTTTGCAGACATTTCATTACCAAACTAGGTAACACCATCAGTGCTAGAAGGGAGTGTGGTTTACTGTCTGTTTATGTACATGTTGTTTGCCCTGTCAATG
This sequence comes from Vipera ursinii, assembly GCF_947247035.1. Classification (NCBI taxonomy): domain Eukaryota; kingdom Metazoa; phylum Chordata; class Lepidosauria; order Squamata; family Viperidae; genus Vipera; species Vipera ursinii. Next base: position 172,674,564 of record NC_139512.1, on the reverse strand, counting down.
TTGGTGGGAGTGTTCTTGGTGGTTCCTTGATTAGGCTGTTGTTTACTGTTAGCTTGTTTGTCTGAACTGGTAGCTCCTTGATTGAGATATTGTTTACTTCTTGATTCTTGGTCTAGTATTAATCTTGATGTTAATTTCTACTTACCTGGATGTTGATTCCTGGTGAGGAGTTGTTTTGGTTTTTTGTTTGTTTCTTTTTCTTTTTGGCTTTTTGATTGTCTCTTTTGAATGGTATGTAGATGTTTTTTGTGCCTATTGATGCCTGATTTGTCAGACTGCCAGGCTTCCAGAAATTCTCTAGCATTTTTGTATTTCAAAACACATGGACAACTTAAGCATAGTTTCAACTGGGAAACTGTGAGCATCCAAGCCAAGTCCAAAACACAGAACTAAACAACAGAGATTAAGCAGAAATTAATGCCAAGATTAATACTGGATCAAACAATCAACATTCCTATAAACATGTGTTTTACTGACAGGGCAAGCCAATAGTATATAAAAAGGGAGCAACCCCATTACCTTCTAGCATTGATGATGTTACCTCGTTGGGTAATAAAACATCTGCAAGAAAATGATCAAGCTCGAGAGAGCAGCAAGGGCCCCACAGAAAAAAAAGAAAGCTCAAATATAAATATATTTTAGGAACTGAAGCTGAGAATCAATTGCTTGCGTCAAAAAAAAGTGTCTTCTATTCCTGGTGGAATACTGATAAAAAAGGAACATGATTTAGCCTTTTGGGTTTAGGATACTAAAATGAAGACAGCTTGTTAGCCATATAAGGTGCTTGGGGGAAAAAATATTGTTGGGCACACTTTATGGAGGATGGTGTATTTTTCATGGCAAATCATAAATGGAGCAGCTATGAAGAATGTACCCTTGGCAACGGGTGGCAAAGCTGCAATGGGATCGTGTAAACTTGAAGTAAATTTTTAAATCTTGTTTTTAATTGTGAGCATCCTAAAGCTTATCTGCCTATTGCTGAATTGTTACTTACTTAGTTGCAACTCACCCCTGGCCAAATCAGGTTGTTACCTGCCTCTCTCTCTTTTTTTTTTTTACTTTCCTGATCTGCTTCAATGATGTCTTACTTGCGATAAATTTGAGACTAGTGATTTTGTGTAGTATAATTGTAAAAGTGAAAGACATATAAATGAATGGAAGTTACTGTTTAAATCTGTTAAAAATATCCACACGGTAGAAACTAAAATCCAGGAAGAGGCTGGAAAGGAGATAAACGTCTCCTCAGATTGCCTTTTAGTGGAAACCACATTTGGAATGGATGCATGTGTTACGTTTCAACAGTAGAGGGCAGTCTTTCACTAATGTAGTGCCAATTGCTTTAGCCCGATGTTTATTTAGTATTACACTAGACTAGAATATGCCGGCGTTCTTTTTTCTTTTTTCTTTAGAAGGCATGATTTTTGGGGGTGGGTGCTGTTTCGTGTAGAATAAATAGACTGGATTATTTTATTTAAATGCTTCCCCCCTTTCCTCTGTGACATTTACTTAAACATGCATGCTGTTTGAGGAAGGAGCAGGTGGTGTAGCCATATTTGTTGAAGGAGTCTTTCATATATTTGTCTCATTAGTGGGAAGTTGATTGCAGGATGACGTCCTTGAGAAAAACAAAAAATGCAGCCAGAGCCCTTTAAAGTCATACATTTGAAAGGAATCTAATCCGCGGTGCAGCTGTTCATATAATTTTTGAATTAGTTTCTGAAATGTAAACTTAAGCAGATAGTTTGTAAGAAGGGGTGTTGTTGTCCTCCTCACAACATCTTCCCAGTGGCAGAGTCTTTTTTCCTAAAGGCATTTTGAATAGTGTGGAAGCAAGTTATCACAATGGGATGCATTTTGGAATAAGGAAATTCTTTGACAATCGTGGAATACACAAACAGATATTTTAAAATCCACGTCTTTTTTTCCATAAAATCATTTGCTGCGTTGTTAGAATACAGCTTTTAACCCCATCCAGTTGACCCAAATGTTTTCCCCCTAACATCAGTCTGTGAAGTAGACCGGCGGTCCCCAACCTTTTCCGCAATTAGGGACCGGTTTTGTGGAAGACAATTTTTCCATGGACTGGGGGAAGGGAGGAGGGGGCGTGCAACCTAGATTTTTCGCATGCACAGATTACAATAGCGTTCACACTCCTATGAGAATCTTAATGCCTGATGATCTGAGGTGGAGATACTAGCGTTGGGGAGAGGCTGCAAATATAGATGAAGCTTCACTCACCCACTGCTCACCTCCAGCTGTGCGGCACGGTTCCTAACAGTGTGTGGCCCAGGTGTTAGGGACCCTTGGTGTAGACCAGGGGTAGGCAAACTTGGCTCTTTTATGACTCATGGACTTCAACTCCTGGCTCAGGAATTCTGGGAGTTGAAGTCCATGAGTCATAAAAGAGCCAAGGTTGCCTACCCCTGGTGTAGACATTGAATACCTTTTCTCAGTCCAATGAAGTAAGGATGCAATGTGTGGCTCTTTGGATCAGGTCCAGGCAAACTGGTGTCCTCCAGATAAGTGGAACCACAACATTCCATGTGCTTCAGCCTGCTTGGCCAGCGGCAAAGAGTTCTGGGAGCTGCAGTCTACAAAGTTGCTTTACCACTGGATGTTGGGATGATAGGTTTGTTAAAATTCCCCACTCCAAGAGTGGATAGGATTCTGACAAGGGGAGGGGATGGGATCAGACATTGGATCCTGTGTTTTGGCTCCAGACGCCTCTATGGGTGAGTATTTCTGAGCTTGGGAGCCTATGAGAGCTCTGGAACAAGGAGAACTGGGGCTGGGCAGAACCCAAGGGGGAAGAGATTGAGCCTTGGTGGAGCAGTGGGCTGATGCCTCCTTAAGTAACACCAGCTGCCTGCAATTAGTGCAGGTTCGAGTCCCACCAGGCTCAAGGTTAACTCAGCCTTCCATCCTTCTGAGGTAGGTAAAATGAGGACCCAGATTGTTGGGGGCAATAAGCTGACTTTGTAATCATGCCGCTTGGGAGGGGGTGTAAAAGCCCTAATAAGCAGGCATACACATAGAATGAAGGCTACTGCTAAGCACATTGATTTGTGCTTTAGATTGTAAGCCGGCCTGAGTCTTCGGAGAAGGGCGGGATATAAATGGGATTAAAAAAAAATAAATTCAAACAGACCCCACATCCATCCCAGCCCCCTTACCTTTCCCCCAAGCACTTTATGCCTATTGATTGATTTTGCTAATTAGTTGCCTTGTTATATGGTGCTTTTTATGTGGTTTTTTTTTAAATTGTGTAAATTGCTGGGAATATTATCTAGAATGCTGAGCGCTCACATCTCTTTTGGTGGGCCCCAGAGAAGGCTTTGCTTAAAATTTGCATTTGATGAATTGATTGTTACTCAGTTGGGTCTTCCAAAACTGAACCGTTTATAAATTAGCAGTTCCTAACCAGCAGAAGGGTCCCAGAATTAAGTATAAATAGAGGGAATTTTCCCAAGCAAAATGCTTCCAAGGCAGCAATCCTGCCAAGCATATTAGGGGAAAAAAATCTGTTGGTTGACACTGGTTCCTTTTTTTTTTATCGTCGGTTTGAATGGATCATTTTCATAAATTACCTAACCACAAGGGTGTAAAATTTGCTACTAGAAGCAGCAAAGGGTGAGTTTTCTGTGCACCTTGGCTATGATATAGTGGTAATATAAAATGGTCCCTGCCTGGGTCCATTATATAGTCCATTGGACTCGGCCGTTATATGCACCAAGGGCCCCACCTCCTGGCTTTGTTATTAACAGAGTTGTCTTGTTTTGTATATACGCAAATTAAACATTTTAATGTTTTTTAGTGTTTTAAGGATAACATTTTTTATTGATTTAAAATGTTTTTAAGATTTTAAGTGTAATATATGTTTCTGAATTGTGAGCCGCACAGAGGCCTTTGCTGAGATGGGCGGCTTTAGAAATCAGTCAGTCAGTCAAATAAACATCTGGATTTTTTTTGCAGCCCAAATCTGGTAGGTCAAGTTTCCAAAAAGTAGAGCAGGTACTTCTGCTCTTCCCTGAACACAGGGAAAAAAGATGGTGTAGTGTAGAGCATGTTATCAGTACCAGTACAAGACTATGTTTATTCAGAAAGAGTGCCTTAGTGGAATTTACTCCCTAATAATTGTGGTCTGCACTATATTTTAAAATTTCAGATTGAGAAATAAACATGAATGTTTTGTTCTATCTACTGTTTTGATCCTCTTACAGCCCAAGCCGCCCAACAAAGGAAAGTTGGAAAATATTACTACAAAACTTTTTCCACAAGCAGATAAGGTATTTATACATATTGTTGTTGTTGTTAGTTGCGAAGTCGTGTCCGACCCATCGCGACCCTATGGACAACGTTCCTCCAGGCCTTCCTGTCCTCTACCATCTTCTGGAGTCCATTTAAGCTCACGCCTACTGCTTCAGTGACTCCATCCAGCCACCTCATTCTCTGTCGTCTCCTTCTTCTATTGCCCTCAATCTTTCCCAGCATTAGGCTCTTCTCCAGTGAGTCCTTCCTTCTCATTAGGTGGCCAAAGTATTTGAGTTTCAACTTCAGGATCTGGCCTTCTAAAGAGCAGTCAGGGTTGATCTCCTCTAGGACTGACTGGTTTGATCGCCTTGCAGTCCGAGGGACTCGCAGGAGTCTTCTCCAGCACCATAGTTCAAAGGCTTCAATTCTTTGGCGCTATACATGTTGTATAGATAGCTAATTGTTGGGCTTAATTAATTTAATCTATTTTAATTTTATATTATCTTTATATTGTATTTTATGCTGCCCTGTAAACCGCCCTGAGTCCTTCGGGAATAGAGCGGTATAAAAATCTAATTAAATAAATAAATAATCGCTGTAAACCATGTAAATCATGAACATTACTGTTCTACTCTGATGCACATTAACATTGCTAATCTATTCAGGTTTCTATTCTTGACTATCCTCCAAGAACTATCAATCAACAAGGTTCTTCCCATATTCTGCCCTAACAACAATCTTGTAATGCAGGCTAGGATGGCTGTTGGTCACTCAACAATTTGCTCACTAGCACCAGAGCCCTGGTGGTGCAGTGGTTAGAATGCAGTAATGCAGGCTAATTCTGCTAACTGCCAGCTGCCAGTGCTTCGGCAGTTCGATTCTCACTGGCTCAAGGTTGACTCAGCCTTCCATCCTTCTGAGGTCGGTAAAATGAGGGCCCAGATTGTTGGGGGCCATATGCTGACTTTGTAAACCACTTAGAGAGGGCTGTAAAGCACTATGAAGCGGAATATAAGTCTTTATTGCTAATGCTATCTTCCTGGTGAAAGATGCCCTTAGCTAATGGAAAACAATAGTAATGACTTTGATAACATACCCGCCCCCCCCCCAGCAAACATTTGTACTTGAGAGAAAAAGTGCATTCACTTCACCTATACGGTAGAAAAGAAACTTCAAGCTCTGTATTGTACTTGTATGTGTACTAATTCTACCGTACGGATCGGCAGGTCCATTTGCTGCACCTAAAATGTGTTGTGCAGCCATTGAAGGAGGGCAAAACTCTTATTTACACATATGCACATTTCCCCACCTGCATTTGGCCTGCCTATTTGAAATTACAGTCTTTACTCATACATACTGAACTTCTCTGTTATTAAAATATGAATTAAGGTGCAGGTTTGGACATTGGACTACTCATTGTTCAGTTTGCAGTTGCCTGTGATTGCAACTGGGTCAGAACCTAATCAGTGTGTATTGTTGTGAAGAGAGCTACCTACTTTATAGAACCGGTCCCATAAGATCTTTATATCTAGATTCAACACATTATATGTTAAAAGAAAAGAATTATGCCCCCCTCCCCTTTTTTTGCTCACTAATCTATGAAGCTCCTTTGCAAAACTTTGGAAAAAGATTTTGCCAAGCATCACTACCAGTTAAAAAATCCTGGCCTCTGACTTTCAGATCAGCTGTAAACCATTGTGGCATCAGAACCTGCCTTCGTTCCATCTGCGGCGAGATCAGGATGCTCACGTTCCAGAGCAGTTCATGATAAAGAATGAGCTGTCACCAGGTACGAATAAACCAGGATGTTTGGAGTGGAGGTGAAGTTGTATAAAACCCAAAATTATTCATAAAATGTCACTTGTGGGTTCTTCTCTCTGTGAAGGAAGCTAAAAGTCTTGTTGAGCATTGAGGATTCACCTTTCTTCTCTTTTTTTTCTTCCATAGAGGAGAGAGTTACCATGTCTGGGCTGCAAACATCTGAATGACCACCAGATGGGATGAAGGAGATGACAAATCTTTACCACCATCTAATGGTCATCTTATTTTTATGGCCCAAATATGATGGCCCTTCACGTTTCATGGATGAAGACTGAATTGACTGGCTGGGCTTTGAAGGAATTGTGTGGTGATGAGGCAGAATAGTTTGTGTAGGAAGGAACTGGACGAGGCACAACAAATGGCTGAATTCTTAGGCAAACTTGTATGCCTTTCTTCTTTTCTCTTAGAACTGCCAGTGAAAATTTGATAATTTCATCAAAGTAATTTAATTTACTTACCAGGACAACTGATGTTGCCAAGATCTGACAGTGAAAATCCAGAAATCTCACATGTGTGCGCATGAGTGGTAATAGTATGTGTTGCAGTGAATGAAAGAGAGAAAGTTGTTCCCAGTTTTGGAAACTTTAAGATGAGTAGACCCCCAACTCCCAGAATGCTGAAGTCCTCCCATTTTGAAGTTGCTAAGGTTGGGAATAGGTTTGCTGTAGACACACTTAACATTATTATTAACTGGAGACATATTTGCTTGTTAAAAAAAAAACCCTTCTCATTGTGCTCCTGTCCAATCCTAATCTCCTGCTTGGGTGATAGAGAAAAGCGATCATCTTCTTCACATCACAAAGTTGTACTTCTGTCCCGAGGAGATTGCGACCTCTTCTATGATATTGCTGGGAAGGGCTGTTTAGTTTAGTTTTAGTTTTATTTGATTTCTATACCGCCCTTCTCCCTAGGGACTCAGGGCGGTTCACAGGGCATATATAAATAACGATACAAAAGTTAAAAGGAAATTAAACAAGTGCCCAGTTAAAAAACAACAATAATAAAGTACTAAAAAACACCAATTTAAAAACCCATATTCCCCCATCAGGCCAGACCAGCTAATTCAAATAAGTGGGTCTTCAGCCCGCGGCAGAAGGATCGGAGGTCTGATGCCATCCGGAGCTCAACCGGCAGTTGGTTCCATAATGCCGGAGCGCCCACAGAGAAGGCCCTCCCCCTGGGGGCCACCAGTCGACATTCCCTGACCGGAGGCACCCTGAGGAGGCCCTCTCTGTGGGCACGTACTGGGCGGAGGGAAGTTGACGCCGGCTGTAGGAGAGATAAAGAAAAAAAAGGAAAGAAAAACCATACTTGGACTCAGGTATAAATGCTTGAAGCCAAGTCTCTAGGATCTGAAAGGAGAGCCTTACTTCTGAGACCCTTACCTCATTATTTATTTGCTTCTTTACTTACTTATTTAAATAATATAAACAGTTGCCCAATTTAGACAATGTGACAGCTTACAAGAAGGCAATCCAATCCAATCGTTGATGGGCAACCTGGCTCACATTTGTATCCTCTCTTGATGGGATTTTGCTCATCCTGTACCCAGTTCCAGGTTTGTTTTAATAACCAAGTCTTAAAAGTCTTTCCAAAGGCCAGAAGGTTTGGGGCGAATCAAGTATGTGTGAGTGGGTCGGAGAGCCCAGGGGGAGAGCCTTCTCTGTGGGTGCAGCGACCCTCTGGAATATAACTGCCCCCGGAGCTGAGGATGGCCCCTGACCTTCGGTCCTTCTGCCGTGACCTGAAGACATGGATGTTCCAACAATTGGGCCTGGACTGACTGCAGTTTTAAATTTGGTTTTATTGGGTCTATTGTTATGTATTCACTTCATTGTTTAATTCTTTTTTAAAATTTTGTATTTTATGTTTTTAACTTTTTATTGTTGTGAGCTGCCCCGAGTCCTTAGGGAGAAGGGCGGCATATAAATTTAATAAATTCAAATTCAAATTCTCTCTGTGTGTATGCGATTCTAAAGGGTAGGTGTTGCTGCTACAGGAAAGGCATGCCTTCTGGATCCCATCAGACATCACTCTTCATGAAGGACCTGTCCTGTGAGTGGGATGGGTAGCTGCCTTGAGGACAGGCAGTCTGTCAAATAACAGTTTGGGGCTGTAACCATTTCTGGACAACAGGGCAAAGGGAAGGCTCTATTTTTACTGATTTCTCCACCCTGTCCTCCTCCTCTCTTGGTTCGTTGTTATTCTGACTACTCCCCAATCTTCTGTCCTCTGACTACAAAAAGAGGGAAGTCCCTCCTCCCTTGCAATCTGATAGGTCCTATTCTCTGCTGCCAGCAACATTGTTGGATTTAGTTTATCTTAAAGGGGCCAGGGCTTAGGATATCAGATGAGTGGAGGTTCTTGGTAGGCAGCTAAGGTTTTCAAAGCTCTTGTTGTTTGTGCGTTTAAAGAAATTGTACATCTACACCTTGATCTTGTTGATGCAGTTGACAATAGCAGACAATTCAGAAAGATGGTGAACTACTCTAACTTCTTTTCAAAGAAGATGGAATTGGTTGTACAATTTGACAGCCATATTGTATGTCTGAGCCTGTGCCAACCAATCCCCATAAAATCTCTCATTTTTCCTCTGTAAGGAGAATATTTGTCTCAAAGACCCAAGAAGCGCAAGGTAGAAGAGATTCCAGAGAGTGATCAAGGGGCTGGACCATCAAGTTCAAAAACAAGACCTGGCGTTAAAAAAGATCGGGAAAATTTCAGAAGCGCTCTAGTTAATATCATCATGTAAGTTCTTTTGCATTACAAAGCTGCTTTCCTTCCTAATTGTGATACATGCTTATTTCTAAAGCTTCAGTAATATTCTCTTGGTTTCTGAAAGAAGTCTGAATCAAGATCAGTTTGCAGACTGTTGACTGAAGGTGGATGATAACAGCTTGTCGTGTTTGTTTTGTAGGCAACCACACTTTATTCCAGAATCCTTTTCAATAGAAGAAGCAAAACCTGGCACGTCTGAGGCCACAGCTGCAATAGAAAAAGATATTTTGGTAAATCAGGTCATGATTTCTTGATTGAAAGGTAGGGAGGGTTTGAACAAACATCTGGTTTAAACAAAGAGGCAAAATGGAAAGTCAAGCTCACTATTCTCATGTATCTGATAATTGTGTGCATAACTGACATTCACAAATGTTTTCATTCTTTGGGTTCCAAATCCGCATCATTATAAAATCAGACGTAATGTGGAATTCAAGTGGAACTTATATGCCACTGCTGTGCTTTTCTAATTTTGCAGAAATATTACTATTACATTCGCCATGGAATAGATACAGAACATGTGGCCCCAATGGACGACTCATGGCTGGAGAATGTCTTAGCTCTAGTACCCAAACATTTGAAGGTACTCAGTGAAAGTATCTACACACTCTCAGACGAAATGAGAGAGGACTATCTTCTTAGTGTAAAGAAAGCAATAGGTATGGAAATAATAATTTATTTGTTATTAACTAAATCAGAAATGCGGGCATGGTATTATACTTTTTTTTTACCCAGTTACTTTCACACAATATCCTAGAGACCCCTATATTTCCTCAATTAAAATATGATAGACCAACATTCCAGGAAAGCTTTTCACTTTTGGTTTCCACCAGCTTCAAACTATTACTGACCACCCCATGTAATGGTAAAGCATTCGAGGATTTAGGATGCTCATTTGCTGGGAAATGCCAATTTCCCAGAATTTATACCCAGGATCTTTTCTTACATAAATTTTCTTAGGCATCTTACAGAATTCCTTTCCCATATAATGGCTTTGGAAATGGATTCCTTCCCCAAGATTGGAAGTTTGAAAAAAAAATCACTATTTTAGTCTATAGAATGCTAAGTCTGAGTAGAGTTATCTGTACCTCTAAATGGGTAGTATTGTTGGTAAAAGTGTCTTGGAAGCAAGCATATATTCAGTTAGAATGCATAACAAACAGGTTTTCTTTGGAAAAACTTTGCGAGCTTAAATTTTATTTCTTTGTTGGCAATTCTTACCACTTATTAGGGCACCATGAGACTTGTTTCTAAGTAAGCATCAATAGATTGCAGCGTTAGTATTTTTTTAACTAATGGATTTTATTTTATTTTGTTATTATTTTTCATTTATTTATTTTTGCTACTTCAGCCCTTTTCGTAGCTACTTCTGCAAAACATTCTGAAATAAACTGTTTTTTTTGTGTCACATGTTTTCAGTTTTTCCTACATAGCACCTTTGAAGTCTTTAAAAATAATTGGTTCAATTCCTTTGGCTGTTTTTATGCTCTGCTGAGCTCATTTGTGTTCTGGTCTGTTTCTTTTAATACCTTCTTTTTAGTTGACTTTGTTTTAAGAGATCCCAGGGAAAAGGAGGAAGCCAAGAAGCAAGTTCTTCCACCTCATCGTCAAGAGTAAGAAAATGCTATTTCAACATCTTAGTCTGCAAAGTATTGTATCACAGGCAAAATACTTGAAGCAGTTGGGTAAGAACGCACTCTTCTGCATATCTAGAATAGGCCCCAGTGAACGCTGCAAGTCTTTCTTCCACGTCATCATGCATAGGACAGCCTTTGAAAATCCTTCCTTCTATGAGGGAGATGGTTGGTCCAGAAATGTGAAAAATAAATAAATAAAGATATATACGCAAAATAAAAATAGGTTTTTTGTTCACTTGATTCACAGCTGCCTATTCTACTTATCAGGAGATCGCGAAGGTCTCAGGTGGAGTCTTTTTTCTGTCCACCTACTTCCGATGGTTTAATCAGAGGTGTGAGGTTGAATCTGGGGTCTTTTTTACATGCGTAACATGTTCTGGCATATCCTCGGTTAGCAGATAGAAATATGGTGAGGTTAAAAACTCGATTTCTGAGCAATTTAAGGAAGATTGCTGAATCAAAAGATGGTATTGTTGATTAGAAAAAAAGATGACAGGTTATATTAGACCAAATATTTGTCTGATAGCAATAACAACACTGTAACCTGTTCTAATCCACAAACAGTCGGAAATAGTAAACTTGGAACCATAGTGAGCCTAGTGCTTAACTATCATTATCACTAAAGACTTAAAGTCCCAATGCAATTACGCTTCCATCCAAGTTTACTAAAGAAACTGGCCTCCTCTGAAGTCTCATCGACTTACTAAGTTCAGAGAATCTGTAGACTTTGGTGTTATAAAGGAGAACACAAGACCGTGCCAGGGCAATGTAATTTTCTCCTCTAAGGAATCTTAGACGGTGCTGCAGTAATCAGGTAAGATATATGAATTCCTATCCTAATCCCAGACTGAGTAACACTTTAGTGATTCATACTAAATGCCAATTAAGTCTAGATGCCAGTTAACCTTTGATTCATGTATTTGTAAACAACATATTCATAGGGCAAAAGTATATAGTTCAGATTTTTTAAGAAGTGAGTAGCTTTCACCCAGAATGCTATATGCTTAATTAAAATGTTTTAAGAATCTATTAAAAAATTCCTTCCTTCCTTTCTTCCTTCCTTCCTTCCTTCCTTCCTTCCTTCCTTCCTTCCTTCCTCCCTCCCTCCCTCCCTCCCTCCCTCCCTCCCTCCCTCCCTCCCTCCCTCCCTCCCCACTGTTTTTTCCAAAAATGGCAAAAATACCACCCCTTTAGTTAATTTTCTGTTGAATACTGTAAGGATTGTTGTTGCAAAATGAAACAAAACAGAGATACTGTGTTGGTTGAAGTTAAAATCAGGGCATTTTAAGTCAAGTATACATTTAACTTTTAACTATATATCACCCACTGTCTCTCTGTGAGATGGGTCTAATTTGACAAATAATAAACTAAATATGTATGCAATAAGAGAACAGAATCATAAACCTTTTAGAATTCTAGATTGCTTCTATTAACAGCAACATATTTTTTTCAAGAAAACATAAACTGGCAGTTATATATTTTATGATGTGAGTAATAATACATAAAAAGGGCATCCCCCCTTTTCATGTATTATTACATACCAGGCAGCCCATTATTTTCTCTTCCTTGCTTTTTCAGAAACATTCAGGCATGTGGAACTCATCTGTTCCACAATCCAGCAATCCAAAATTAGTAGCCAGAATATATAGAGGCATTACCAACAGGCTTTTCCATCAGCGCTTCTCCCCTAGCATTTCTCTTTGCTGTGATGAAGGCTTAGGTTTTCTGGTACTAAGTTGAGTGTAGATATTTCCCTTGTTATTTCCCTTATTATCAATCAGACTCCCCACTGACTATTTTTAAAATATGATTTTAAGGAAATCAATATACTGGTGGGTTGCAAAGCAATCATTTATTTGCTGGATCACACAATGTCCCACTGTGATGGTGGAAACTATTTTGGGAATCTAAATTGTTTTCTAGTCAATTGATGCTTTTTGACTAGCCATGTCCACTCTTGCAAATATTTCATAAGGTAGGAGGTGATGAGGCAACCATTTTGGGAGTATATTACCAGATGTCCTCAAGATATCAACCGTTCTTCTGTTTCAAGAGTTTGCTTGCTCTAATCTTGATTATAGAGAAAGCCCAAGATAAAGACTTCTAATTGGATTCAAACCAGAACCGTGGAAACAGCATGACTGGTGCTTAAGTTGCCTTTCTTTTCCTTAGTCTTGATGTTAGACAATTATGTATGAAATAAGTATTAGATGGTGAATGAATTGTAACTTATTGTAATCCTAAATTTATTTTACAATTATATGTTGGATTGCTGGTTGAATTTTGTTTGAGGCCGTTGATTATTAGTAGTTAAGTGTATTTTATATTAATGGCTAAGTATGATGTTCTTTTGAGAACTTTCCTTCAGAGTCATGATGGAGAAGCAGCATATAAATAAATGAAGGTAATCATTGAGTAGGCTATAAGCAGAGGGAAAATTTAAAAGTTCTTTTGTTCTACAGGAAACCTTTACATAGTTGAGAAGCATTCCTCAATCTGGCACTTTTCAAATATCTGAAGTCTCTGGATGGTCATTGCTAAAAAACCTAGGGTGAAAACTGCCCAGCTTCATGGTTTCACATATAGGAAAGCTGTTGTACAGTTTGCAACATGCATATAAGGAGATGGGATTGTGTAAATCATGCCTCTGATTAACATATTTCCATGGCTTGTTTTGTGTAACTATCATACCAAGAGGGATTTTGACTTAAAAAGGAATTTCAATAAACTCCTTTCCTTATATTTGTTGTGTTTAGAATAGCCTGCTCAATTTCTGACAAGATAATGCATTGGCTTTACTTGAAATTTAAAACTCACCAATGTAGAATAGATCCTTTGACACTGCAATTGTCTTCTAGGATTATAGTACTGATTTTTATTTTGTTTTCTTTTTCTTCAGAATGGAAATAGTGCCAAAACCTTGGAATAAGTCCTACATTGCAGCTCGCAATTACATAAAAGAAAATTTGTATGCAGTGAATCCCACAATGATGGCTGTTCTAGATCTCTGGCAAACAACTTTTAAGTAAGCAATATTTTCAATACATAAGGAAAGCACCTTCCGAGGTGTGAATTCTGAATTCTGGCAGTTAAAGTGCAGCTATGTGGCAGATAACCAAATGAGAAGAAGCTGGTATGGGTTTTATGATTCATCAGTGAAAGTGAAGAATATATACATGCAATTTACCCTATCCATTTATCCATGGAAATACATTTGGACAGGTTTCCTTCCTTCCTATCAACTTTTCTTTGAAGCCTTTTGCCTGCGTCATTAAGTTTTAACCCAGAAAAAGTTCAAGCCTACTGTAGTAGTGGCATCCACAGCAGGGGAAATTATGTACAGGTGAAACTCGAAAAATTAGAATATTGTGCAAAAGTTCATTTATTTCAGTAATGCAACTTAAAAGGGGAAACTAATATATGAGATAGACTCATTACATGCAAAGCAAGATAGTTCAAGCCCTCATTTGTCAGAATTGTGATGATTATGGCTTACAGCTCATGAAAACCTCAAATCCACAATCTCAGAAAATTAGAATATTGTGAAAAGGTGCAATATTCTAGGCTCAAAGTGTCCCACTCTAATCAGCTAACTAAGCCATAACACCTGCAAAGGGTTCCTGAGCCTTTAAATGGTCTCTCAGTCTGGTTCAGTAGGAATCACAATCATGGGGAAGACTGCTGACCTGACAGTTGTGCAGAAAACCATCATTGACACCCTCCATAAGGAGGGAAAGCCTCAAAAGGTAATTGCAAAAGAAGTTGGATGTTCCCAAAGTGCTGTATCAAAGCACATTAATAGAAAGTTATGTGGAAGGGAAAAGTGTGGAAGAAAAAGGTGCACAAGCAGCAGGGATGACCGCAGCCTGGAGAGGATTGTCAGAAAAAGGTCATTCAAAAGTGTTGGGGACTTTCACAAGGAGTGGACTGAGGCTGGAGTCAGTGCATCAAGAGTCACCACACAGACAGATCCTGGACATGGGCTTCAAATGTCGGATTCCTCTTGGCAAGCCGCTCCTGAACAATAACGTCAGAAGCGTCTTACCTGGGCTAAAGAAAAACAGACCGGGTCTGTTGCTCAGTGGTCCAAAGTCCTCTTTTCTGATGAGAGCAACTTTTGCATCTCATTTGGAAACCAAGGACCCAGAGTCTGGAGGAAGAATGGAGAGGCACACACTGCAAGATGCTTGAAGTCCAGTGTGAAGTTTCCACAGTCTGTGTTGATTTGGGGAGCCATGTCATTTGTTGGTGTTGGTCCACTGTGCTTCATTAAGTCCAGGATCAACGCAGCCGTCTACCAGGAGATTTTGGAGCACTTCATGCTTCCTTCCGCAGACGAGCTTTATGGGGATGCTGACTTCATTTTCCATCAGGACTTGGCACCTGCCCACACTGCCAAAAGCACCAAAACCTGGTTCAGTGACCGTGGGATTACTGTGCTTGATTGGCCAGCAAACTCGCCTGACCTGAACCCCATAGAGAATCTATGGGGCATTGCCAAGAGAAAGATGAGAGACATGAGACCGAACAATGCAGAAGAGCTGAAGGCCGCTATTGAAGCATCCTGGTCTTCCATAACACCATAGCAGTGCCACAGGCTGATAGCTTCCATGCCACGCAGCATCGAGGCAGTAACTGCTGCAAAAGGGGCCCAGACCAAGTACTGAGTACATATGCATGCTTATATTTTTCAGAGGTCCGATATTGTTCTATGTACACTCCTTGTTTTATTGATTGCATGTAATATTCTAATTTTCTGAGATTGTGGATTTGGGGTTTTCATGAGCTGTACACCATAATCATAATCATCACAACTGTGACAAATCACGGCTTGAACTATCTTGCTTTGCATGTAATGAGTCTATCTCATATATTAGTTTCCCCTTTTAAGTTGCATTACTGAAATAAATGAACTTTTGCACGATATTCTAATTTTTCGAGTTTCACCTGTATATTATGATTTCATCAAAAAAATGGAATGACTTACATCAGGGATGTCAAACTGCTGGCCCATGGGCCGGATGCGTCATGCGGAAGCTGCGCCCACCCCATTGCCGGCAATGGCAAAATCGTCCCGATACGTTGCACAACGTCATGTGACGTCGTGAGTTTGACATGTCTGACTTACATACTTGCATCAAATATCACAATGCAAGCACATAATTCAGTCATTTGTGTGATAGCCTCACAATGCATATAATTTGGATATCATTATAGCTATCAAGGATGTCTGTGGAATGCAGTCCTTAGGACTAAACAGCATTGAATTGTTTATTGTGAGCTGCCCAGAGTTGATTGGAGTCAGGCATCCAAACTGAATTAACTAATGTACTACATAGAACTGATTCATGATCATACTTGGGAGGTAGCACAAAGCCATAATTAGATTTATTTGGTTTTGGGTTAACGCAGTGTATAAACTCAACCACTGTAGTTTGTAAGACATAACTTATGGCTTAGTGTAAGGAGAGCAGAGTTGGATTCTCCTGTTTGTAAACATGCAGAGCATTGAGGTGGAGGTTATGAATAAATGATGATTTTCAAATAACACATGGGAAAAATACCATGTTGCTATCTTGGCTCTTTGGGTTAAGTACATTCAACTGCAAGTAGATAATGGTCTGGTTAATTTCATTCTCAGGTGTGAACATTTTTTTTAAAAAAAGAGCTGCATGTATATACATTGTTACTAAACTGATGCTCCTCCCATTTTTAAACTTTCCAGTGTTGCTCTAACCATGGTGGAAAACTAAAAAAGGTCACATTTAAACGTAAGACTATGGCATCTATGGCAGTAGTGTTTTTCATATGTTTGAGGGGCATGGAGGAACTTATTTGAAAGTATAGCTCTGCAATAGTATTACCAGGTTCTGAGTATCTATTGTCTATAGACAAGCCAAGTCTTCTATAGTCAAAGATTATAAAAGGAAAGAAGGGGAAGGGTTACAAAGATTATATAAGCACAGACAGTATTTTGATCAAAAGAATAGATTGTTCAATAGTATCCAAAATACTTGAGTCTAAATTCCCCTGAATAAATTTAGGAAAGTCCTTCCAAAAGTACAGTTGTTTCAACTGATGTGTAAAATAAAAGTAATAATGTTTGGTAGGATAAGTTGTTAGGATAATAATTTACAAATACTGGAGAGTTTGCCCCAAATAGTTACTTCTGCAATAAGCCAATGTATGTAATGATATATGATCTCAACTTTGGGATCCCCCCTCTTGAATTCTCAGAGGAGGAATGGAATCTAATATCCATTTGGATCAATCACCATTCCCTGTAATCAGTGCTTTTTTTGTAAAAGAAAAAGGTGCCGGAACTCACACATGTCATACAACCCGCCTTGCCTACCCTACAAGGTTCCATCCAAAAAAGGTGCCGGAACTCCGTTCTGAGCGTTCTATGAGAAAAAAAGCCCTGCCTGTAATTCATTCCTTCATTGCTTGAACAATGGAATGGATGTGTATCTGGTCTTTTGGTTGAGTCCAGGTAGCGGGAGTAAAAATTTCATTACTTGGGGCCACTCTTTGTGTTGAAAATTACATTTTTCTACCTGCTACTCAGCAGAGTTCCAGATCACCTAAATTTTCTCTGAACACCCAACAGCTTCAGGATTTTCCTCTGATAGATGTTCTACCAATGTCAAATACTGCTTCATTGTGCTGAATGACTGTGACTTCCATCGTTGGGTTGTCATCATTCTTCTTAGGGCTTAAGAATGACTTTTGGTATTTATTTATTGATCACATTTTAAAACCACCCATCTCCCTCACAGAGGGGCTCTGGGCCGTGTACAATAAAATATTAAAAATATAAAAACAGTGTATAAACTTTTGATGTCGAAATATTACTTTAAAGACAGGGGATGATTTGGGGGGCTCTAGTCCAGAGGCCTCCAACCTTTGGGGCACTAGGGACCAGTTCTGTGGAGAGGTTTTTCTGCAGACTGGAGGGGGTGTGGTTTCATGTACTGCCTGCATCCCGCGGATGAAGCTTTGCTTCTTTGCGCAGACCGGTTTCTGGCATGCCACGGCCTGGTGCCGGTCCATGGACTGGGGGTTAGTCAGTTCCATGGCTGCATGCTCCTCTCTGTGCCCTAGGAAGGTTGCAGTGCCATGTTTTCATGTGGAAGGCCAAAAGAGAGGAGGCCTTCCCACATCCAGTATTCAATCTCCATCAGAAGCTGAGTGATGTTTAAATTCAAGCCATGTTCTCTAGAGTCAAATTCCGAGTTACAGTTCTCATGATCAATAGACAGTTTCTGGGATTTATTGGACCTATTTTCTCTACACGCCTCTGTTAATAGAAGGGATTGGAGGTTGATGATGGTTCATGTAAGCAGTTTGCATGATTTGTACACCAACGTCTGCATTTCATCTTCAGAATTCCTTGGTAGAAATGTGAGTGGTATATATATATGTACGGGGAATCATTTAAACATTATCAGGTTAAAACATCGTTTTAAGTCTTCCAGTCTGCAAAGAATTTCAATTTGCTACACATTTGGAAGCAGGGTGCAAGACTTCTTCAGTGAATCTTCTTTAGGGAAGTTCCTCGGTCAGAAACCATTTTGAAGGCTCTTTGTACTCCCTTCTTTGTTTCAAGGACAACTTTATCGGGCTCCAAGCTCTTATTAGAGGGTTTTCGTGTGTGTGTGTGTGTTTTTTTTTACTTCTTTGAAAGTGATTGAATTGGAATGAAGCCATCTGCTTGATTCTGGCAAAAGGAAACTAATGCCGGAGTCTTAGAAGACATGGCTTAGATAAATTTGAAAAAGTGCCAGATATCTTTAGAAGCATTAAAGGAGTAGTTGAGCAATTAAAGTGTAACAAAATTTGATTGCTGTTACCCACCCTTGGAAGTAATTCTGCATCTCCAAGACATTGCGGGGGCATTTGATAGTGTAACAACCTATTGCAGAGGAAAAAAATTGCTTAGTGTAAAAACCATTTTTCTTTCATGAACGAAGTTAACAAGGAGCATAAACTGGGCTGGTTGAAGAACACAGGCACAACATACGGCTTGCTTCAAAATAGTTGGGGAACTTCTCTCTGCCTGGACAAAATATCTAATTGTCAGCTTCTTTATCATCACACATGTTGAGATTTTACTTGTAACGGTGCCTTTATTGCCCCTCCATGCAGTTTCTCGTGATAGCAGTTTAACAAATGTTGGAGGTTGTTTAATGCTTAAGTGATAGCAGAATGCTTTTTGGAAAATTAAGTTCGTAGTTTCAGCAGTTGGAAAGCATTGGGTTCCATAAAGTTGGTGAAAAATATTTCAATCGAAGATCTCTTGGAAATTACTGGAGTTTACTGATCTGTTTCCTGTTGCACTAGCATTAGTGATGGCTACTTCTCTGAAAAGAGAACAAGGAAAGGGAGGGAGAGAGGGAGGAAGGGAGAGAAGAGAGAGAGGGGAGGAGAGAGAGAGAGAGAGAGAGAGAGAGAGAGAGAGAGAGAGAGAGAGAGAGAGAGAGAGAGAGAGTCCACAGGCACAAACTTTTCAACTGGTATAAAAAACTAATTTACAGCTATTTTAAGCTTTATAGGGGTGTTGCTCTCTAAAGCTGGATCATAATCTTCCTTTTCCCCCTTTCCAATTGTAAGCTAACATATTTTACCAACTATGGAAGAAATGATTTTGTACCTCTTGGACTAATATTTATAAAGTTACAGTAACCATTTCCCTGTGTTATAGTTAATACTATAACTATAATAAGAGCCTTGGTTTACATGCCCTAGTGCAGGGGTAGGCAACCTCGGCTCTTTTAAGACTCATGGACTTCAATTCCCAGAATTCCTGAGCCAGCTATGCTGAGTCATAAAAGAGCCGAGGTTGCCTACCCTTGCCCTAGTGTGTCTTCAGTTTCTCTTTGCATCTGGGCAATTCTCCTTGCAGGCTCAGGATATCTGGGACTTCTAATGAGGAATCTTTAGCCCAAATGATTTTTGTAGATAATTTTGAAAAAGGGTATGAAATAGTATGTTAGACAACTCTTAGAAGGCAGATGAGAAGAATTTATTTTTCCTACTAGCAAACCCATCCCCAGAAGTCTCCAGATGGATGACTTGGAAGTTCTTGGTATAACTTAAGTCAGGGGTGTCAAACTCAATTTCATTGAGGGCCGCATCAGCATTGTGGTTGCCCTCAGGGGGCCGGGTGGGTACGGCCGGGGTGGGTGTGGCCTACTGGGTGGGCGTGGCTAGAGTGCGTATGGCCTACTGGGTGGGCGTGGCCAGCTCTACATCGTTCGCATCAAGGGTGCCTATGGGGGCCTGGGCAGGAGTGGGACAGATCTGAGGGTCTCTGGCAGGAGGAGGGTCTCTGGGCCAGGGCCAAGGCAGTGGGGGCCATTCCCTCACTGTTTCCAGGATGGCTTCGCGGGCCACATGAAACCACTTTGCGGGCCAGATCCGGCCCCCGGGCCTTGTGTTTGACATGTCTGACTTATTTTCTTGGTATAATTCTGCATTTTATTTGTGGATATAAATTTGACTGGACATATGGAATCGTATCACAATGCAGTATATCAATATTTTGATTATCCTTAGTGTTTCTCCATGTATGTATGGAGGTGTATTTAAATGCATAATATTTTAAAGAACTTCTGGCCTTTAAATCAGCTAAAGTAAAATGGAGCTGTCAGTCTTTAAACATTTTGGAGGTTGTAATTTCAGTTACGTAGGGAGGAATATGGTTTGTATTTTTCTTTAATCACAGCAGTTTTTCCTGCTCTGCATTACTCCCATGCTGCTTTTCTGTCCACACATCCAATTTTTGATTTGCATTTTACAGGAGTAATGATGCTGAGATTTCTCTTCCCTGGGGCCTTCAAAAAGATTGGAATCTTTTTTTGAGATTCATAGTATTTGTAAATAATAAACTAATCTCTGGACCCCCTACTTTGAGCAGTGACTATTTTCAGCTAGTAATTTCGATATTAGCATGGCTCCATTTCAAACACACATTTACAAGTTAAAGTAAGCAGTTCTGAGAAATTTTGCAGACATGGCCATTTCTGCTTTTCCTTGCCTTGAAAAAGAAGCAATCACAAAACCATTGCAATGAGAAGTGGTCAGATTACATTATTTTGGCTGTTTGTGTCATGATTTGAATAAAAGAACTGCTAACTTTGGCGACGGCCTGCTGCTGTGGCTGGAATCCCATTCCTTAGAGAGAAAGTAGTGCTATGGCTTATTCCAGAGAGGTATTAGGAAGGGAAGCAGATACTCTAAAGTTGACAGTCCGTACTTTGCAATATTATGCACCAGGCCAGATAGCCAAGTTCCATTTTCCCCCCCACAGTTCCTGAAGCAATGCACCCTGCGTAAGGTTTCTTTTTGTCTCATCTTGCGATTCACTCTGAAGAGGCCTTTTTAAGGCCTGCCTAGGATCCCTGAAATATTATTGGGAATTCTTTGTGATGGAGATGTATTTTTCTACTTCCATTAGGAAGCGTAGAAGATTTCATCATATGTCTCCTCTAATGGCAGAAAGTGAAGAGGAACTAAAGAGCCTCTTGTTGCGAGTGAAGAAGGAGAGTGCAAAACTTGGGTTGAAACTAAACATTAAGAAAACCAAGATCATGGCATCCGGCCCTCTCAACTCCTGGCAAATAGATGGGGAAGAAATGGAGGTAGTGACAGATTTTGTTTTCCTGGGCTCCAAGATCACTGCAGATGGGGACTGTAGCCAAGAAATTAAAAGATGCTTGCTCCTTGGGAGGAAAGCCATGGCAAATCTAGACAGCACACTAAAAAGCAGAGACATCACCCTGTCAACAAAAGTGCGTATAGTCAAGGCTATGGTCTTCCCAGTTGCAATGTATGGCTGTGAAAGTTGGACCATAAGAAAGGCTGAGCGCCAAAGAATTGAAGCCTTCGAACTATGGTGCTGGAGAAGACTCCTGCAAGTCCCTTGGACTGCAAGGCGATCAAACCGGTCAGTCCTAGAGGAGATCAACCCTGACTGCTCTTTAGAAGGCCAGATCCTGAAGCTAAAACTCAAATACTTTGGCCACCTAATGAGAAGGAAGGACTGACTGGAGAAGAGCCTAATGCTGGGAAAGATTGAGGGCAAGAGAAGGAGGGGACAACAGAGAATGAGGTGGCTGGATGGAGTCACTGAAGCAGTAGGCGTGAGCTTAAATGGACTCCAGAAGATGGTAGAGGACAGGAAGGCCTGGAGGAACGTTGTCCATAGGGTCGCGATGGGTCGGACACGACTTCGCAACTAACAACAACAACAACTCCTTTGATAGTTTGTCCTTTCAAACGAGGTAGAAAAATACATTCCATCTCCTTCGCAGAGCCAGTTTCACATTTAAGACTGGCATTTGATGGTGATGAACAAAATGGATGTTTTGAAATAGTAGAGGCTGTTTTGGTAATAACAGCTTATTTTCTTGGGAGAGGAATATAACTTTAGAAAAGCATTGTTTATTGTTTATAGGTGATAATCTGTAGTGCTGGTGAATACAGGACATGGCTTGTTCTTACTCTCTTGCCTTTTTTGGGGGGGGGAGGAGGGGTTCCTTCAAGTCAGTGTTGATTCCTGGTAACTGTTTGGACAAGTCCCTGCAGTTTTCTTGGCAAGATTTCAGAAGTGATTCATCATTACCATCTTCCTGGGGCTGAAAGAAAGTGACTGGCTCAAGGTCACCCAGCTGGTTTCATGCCTAACACAGGACTAGAACTTGCAGTCTACTGATTTCTACTTTGGTACCATTAACCCCTACGTCAGACTGGCTCTTGTTCTTACACTAACTACCGCTTAATTAAAAGATTATTAAAGCACACAAGGCATATCTGAGCATTAAGATGTTTGTCACATCTCTGGATGGTGCTTGGTCAGCCCCACAATTCAAAATATTTCTATCCGGGAACAGATGGATTAACAGCAATTTATTATAAAAAGTTGTTGCCTGAAATGATTGAACCCTTAAAGATTTTGTTTAATGAAATTCAGACTGGGGGCGCAGTTCCTCCATCATGGAGGACAGCTTTTGTATCGTTGATCCCAAAGGAGGATCAAGATCTTACCCAACCTAAAAATTATAGACCTATATCGCTTTTAAATACAGATTATAAGATTTTTGCTAAAGTATTGGCTAATAGATTAATGCAAGTTTTGAAACAAATGATTCATAGTGATCAATCGGGATTTATATCTGGGAGGTATATGAAATATAATGTAAGACAAATTGTTAACTTGCTTGAATATTTGGATAAGAACAACCAAGTCTCCGCAGCATTGATATTTTTGGATGCAGAGAAAGCCTTTGACCAATTGAATTGGCAATTTTTATTAAGAGTTGTTGAGGAGATGAATTTTGGAGAAGGTTTTCTACATGCTATTAAAGCTATATATCAACAACAAACTGCACAAATTATAGTTAATGGGGGATTAACAGAGACTTTTAAAATTGAAAAAGGTACAAGACAGGGTTGCCCCCTATCTCCATTATTGTTTGTTTTAACATTAGAGATTTTACTAATTAAAATTTGAGAGTCCTCTTTGATAAAGGGAATTAAAATAAAACAGAATGATTATAGATTGAGAGCTTTTGCTGATGACTTGGTTGTGACAGTATCCCAACCGTCACAGTCGGTTATAGACTTGATGGAAATTATAACTCAGTATGGTAAGGTTTCTGGGTTTAAGGTGAATAGTAATAAGACTAAGATACTATCCAAGAATTTATCTATGAGTGAAAGGGATATGTTATCTAAATTTACAGGTTTTGAAATAGTGAAGAAGGTTAAATATCTAGGAGTATATATTGCAGCCTCAAATGTAAAATTGTATAAGAATAATTATGAAACACTATGGTTGAAGGTACAAAGGGACTTAAATAATTGGAAAAAATTACAATTATCATTACTGGGAAGAATTGCAGTTGTTAAAATGAATGTTCTACCAAAGTTTCTCTTTCTGTTTCAGATGATACTTATATTGAAAAAGGATGCCAACCTTGATCAATGGCAGAAGGGTATTAACAAATTTATCTGGGTGGGGAAAAAACCAAGAGTTAAATTCAAGATTTTACAAGATGCCAGGGAAAGAGGGGGACTCAAGGTGCCGAATTTGAAATTGTATTATGATGCGGTTGCCTTGACCTGGGTTAGTGATTGGCTTAATCTAACTAACAAGAGAATACTTCATCTTGAGGGATGGGATTTGGTATATGGATGGCATGCATACTTGCTTTATGATAAGAAGGTAGACAGGGCTTTTAAATCCCATATTCTTAGAAGTGCTTTATTGCGTGTCTGGAAAAAGTATTACTATAAGTTAAATTATAAAATACCGATTTGGGGAATTCCTGGACACACGATAGAGGGCGTATCTATGGGAGTGAGTATGGATATGGTTTCTTATAAGGAACTACTTAGATTGCAAGGGAATGATTGGCAACTTAAACCAGTAGAGGAGTTAAGACAAGAAAACATAAGTTACTCTTGGTTTCAACATACCCAATTGAAAGCTAGGTGGAAGTCAGATCAAAAGGTTGGCATCACAACTACAGATCAAAATTTAGTAAAGCAAATTAGAGATTCAAATTGTGCACATATAAAGAGGATATATAATGCTTTAATTGAATTGGATTCGGAAACGGAACTGGTTAAAGACTGCATGATAAAGTGGGCACAAAATATTCAGGAACCAATTTCGCTGGACACCTGGGAGATAATTTGGGTCAGAAATGTTAAATTTACCCAGGCTCAAAATTTAAGAGAAAATTTTTATAAAATGTTTTATAGATGGCATCTGGATCCCAAGAAGCTGTCCAATATGTATCCTAATGTACAGTCTAAATGCTGGAGGTGTGGTAGTTTAGAAGCTACCTATTTTCACATGTAGTGGACTTGTAGAAATATAAAAGCTTTTTGGATTAAAATTTGGTGGAACATTCAAAAGATTTTTAAGAGAAAGATAAAGTTCTCCCCGCAATTGTTTTTATTGGGCATTGTTGTACAGTAGATTGTGATGTTAAAGAAACTAACTTGATGTTGAACATGATAATGGCAGCACGGTTACTGGTGGGACAATATTGGAAGAAGGATAGTTTGCCCACTGTAGAAGAATGGGTGTTTAAAGTTTCGAATCTTGCAGAAATGTCTAAGATTTCTGCTTATCTGAAGGATCATTCACAGGAAAGATATATTTCAGTTTGGAGGAGATGGATAAATTATATTCAAAACAAATATGGAACCAAAAAGTACCATTTAGCTTATGAGTAGATTTTAGTGGGATATTGTTATTGGTACGTTGTTTGTAGTTATGTTAAAAGAGAGTTAAAGCGCATTATGAATTTGGTTAATTGTATATTATGCATAATTTTTATTTAGAATATGATTATTGTAACTATAATCCTGTATTTAGCTCTGGGAAGTGGGGGGGGAAGTGGGTGGGTTTGGGGTGGGAGGGATTTGGGGATATATTGTAAAATTTTGTTTTTGTAAAACTCTTTAATAAAAAAAAAATTCTATCTTTAAAATATTAAAAATGCCAAAATCTCATCGAAAGTCTGATCTTGAAAAAAATGGGTTTTCATGTGAGACTTGATGCAATTTCCTCATATTTAATTTTAAAAAAATAATTTATTTTTAAAAAAATACATTTTAACCCTACAAATAGTGCATTAAACTGATTTGGTCTTCACAAAATTATTATTTTTGTTGCTGTATTAGGTTTATTCATTATGATGCCATTTCCAAGATACATTGATATTGGATTAAAATGAAGATGATCCTTTTATTTTATATCTGTCCTTTGAGCTTATAAATAGTTTCACAAAGACCTTGTATTGGAAATATAAATGACAGCGATTTGTTTATTATGAGGATTTGATTTTTTAACTTCAGAGTGTGCCATGGTTGTTATCATGGCATGATATTAGAATGGGGAGATGTTTAGTATACTATGCTCTAAATGGACAAAATTTACACTATGCTCTGAATGGACAAAATTAGAAAGTCAAAACAAAACACTATATATTAACCCCACATGCATCCTCTCTATCAGGAAGAAGTAGAATTACTTGAAATAATGTAAACACTGGAAATACATCAATACTTTGGGACATATAGATAAACAAAGACTTTGCCACTGTTTATTAACAATAATGATAGCTTCAAACTTTCTGACAGCATTTCTACTTTCTGGCAATATTTATAGTTTAGGGATTGTCTGAGGGTAATGTTTTCCCCCAAAAAACGTTCTAGCCAAGTTAAAGATTCCTGAGGAGTTTGGATTCCTACACAGGATTTAGTTACATTAAACTGAACTGGTTCTTATATTAAATGAGTTGTAGATTAAGCGGGCAGCTGAATTAGAGGATCTATTAAATACCTGAGGCTGAAAGAGCAGCCTCATCCCAATCAATCAAACCACTGGATCCATGCATACATTCCATTGATTGAGCACACGGCAGCATCCTAGAGAGTAACAAATGGTGGTAATGCTCTAGAACAGACATGTCAAACACAAGGCCTGGGGGCCGGATCTGGCCCGCGAAGTGGTTTCATGTGGCCCGTGAAGCCATCCTGGAAACAGTGAAACAGCCCCTGCTGCCTTGGCCCTGGCCCAGAGACCCTCCTTCTGCCAGAGACCCTCAGATTTGTCCCACTCCTGCCCAGGCCCCCATAGGCACCCTTGACGCGAACGATGTAGAGCTGGCCATGCCCACCCAGTAGGCCATACGCACTCTAGCCACGCCCACCCAGTAGGCCACGCCCACCCAGGCCACACCCACCCGGCCCCTTGAGGGCAATCGCAATGCTGATGCGGCCCTCAATGAAATTGAGTTTGACACCCCTGCTCTAGAACATGAAGTGACTTCTGAAATGTGTTATGGTCCTGTCCAAAAGTTATTGCTGTTGACACAAAGTGAAGAAACATATCTGTGAAAAATAACAGCACTAAATTTTTCTGCTTCTGAAATGCAAAGAGTGACTGGAAGGTGGCCCAGAATAACAACACATATTGTGTTCCAGCTCTAAGTCTGCTGTTATGCTACAATGTTGAACTAAGAATAGAAAGTTCATGTGGAGCTGGCAGCGAAAGAGATAATAACAAACAGATGAAAGGCAAAGACAGGAGAGGACAAGGCAAAACAAGACAAGACTTAGGAACTGTTGGATATTCACATTTGACCTAGGAGGGGATATATAACAGGGGGAACCAGGGATCACTTTTTCTTTCCTCCTCCTCCTCCTCCTCCTCCTCCTCCTCCTCCTCCTCCTCCTCCTCCTTTTTTAAATTTCAGCTTGATTGTTGTTTCTTTGTTTTGTAAAACCGTATGTGTGTGGCTGAGGTTTACACCGATGGCATCTACTTGCTAATAAGTGGGCTGCAAATGAGACCCAAAGAAAGGTTACTTCAGAGAGGTGTAGAAGTAATGTGTATTCTGCTTGGTATTATTTCTTCCTATGGTAAAAAAAAATCTTCATAAAATTCAAATAATAAAAATGAGTAGACCTATGGAATCTCCTGGATAAAAATGCACCCAGGTTGTTTTGTATGTATGTATGTATGTATGTATGTATGTATGTATGTATGTATGTATGTATGTAATAATATGGCTGAAAGGAAGAGAGAACGTATCTCCCCTAATCATAACAGTACTCAAAGATTGACTTTCCTTTACGGTAACTATAGTTTTGGAGACTATTTATTATTTTATTTATTGCTTTATCTTTTTTGTATCCCACCTTTATCATTTTATACATAACGCAAAGCGGCAAACAAAACCAACATACCTGCCTTCTCCTATTTTCCCCACAACAATCACCCTGTGAGGTGGATGGGCTAAGAGAGAGTGGCCAGCCCAAAGTCACCCAGCTGGCTTTCATGGCTTTCGTGGCTAAGGCAGGACTTGAACTCACCAGGTTCCATTAGGTTGTATCTTATTAATTATATGTTCCATTAGTTCCTACCCCAGGCAAATGCTAATGGGTTGTAGTCATAGATGCCATAGTCAAATGAGTAATGGCCTCATTGATGAGCTTCCTCATTGCCATAAATGGGATTGAGAGTCAGCCATTTCCTGCCATTTTAGCTTACTTTGGATATTGTTAAAAATCCCCAAAGCCTGATTAGGGTCAAGGCCCTCATGGACAGAGATGACTTCTGTGTTTCATCTTGATCTATGTAGCTGTAGAGAGGGAGGGACAAAAATAAAAGAAGCAGCAAGGGGAAATTTCTAGAATAGTCCTGTTTTTGTAGGGCTGCCCTAGGCCTTCATCTCTATATCAGCAGCAGGAAGGGTGCATCATTGTTCATGCTCACGTCTATGTTTGGTTATGAGATAACTGACTGGGTTAGTTTAACTTAGCCCCAAGCAACACCTAGGGCTAAAATTAATCCATTTAGTGGTGTTACTTTACAAATTAAATCTGTCCATCATCTGGATAAGTATGTTATGTCAACATAGTTTCTTGTATGTAAAATATTTGGTTCATAGTATTCTCCTTAATTGAATATAGTTTAATGGACTTCATCTCTTTTAATGCAGGCATGTTGCAATGATCACTGGCATAAAGCAAAATATTAGATTAGTAGTACCGCAGATAGAAAATTGACAATTAAATGTGTAATTGTATAAATATTTGCCTTTCACTCCTTGTTCTCATTTTGAAAATCACTTACTCCTCACTTACTTCCCAATCTGATGTCCTTTAGACCTGCTAGATGACAACCTCTATATGCTGGCTTGGTTAGACTGGAATTGTAGCCTAGCAAGACTGGAGGGCATCTAGTTGCAGAAGATTAGTTTATTCTGTTAAGTACAGTTTATTTATTACCTCAGCTTGCAAAATGCTGGGATTGAGCAAATGAGGTTCTCATTCTATCGTGTTCAGTAATGAGATGTAAAGCTGGCTTAATATTGAATGTACGCAAACAATGATCATAATAAAGAATTCAGGAAGAACTACAGTAAGATTAATCACCAAAAATGTTCACCCGGGGCTGTTGGTGTGAAGGCAAATCAGGCAAAATGTGCTTAGCTTGTTTTGTGGAGGCAGTGCTTCATTCTGACAGCAAGAGCCCTGAAGGAGCTAATTGTTGTCAGAGAACATTATCTTTAAAATATTTCCAGAGCTATGCCTGATCAGGTTTCTGCTCCTGACTAGGAAAGGCCATGAAACATTACCATTATTCGTTTTAATCAGCAGCTGAGCCAATTTCTAAGCGTGGTATTTTTATCCCGGCAGCTCAGATTATTTTATTAACAAGTATATATTGTGGTAAAAGAAAAGAAGAGGGGAAAAAAACACGTTACCATGCTTAGTTCTGTTCTATTAAGATCTCAGATAGTAATGCCTAATAGAGCAGCTAACTGAGCTGTTCCTCTTTTTTGAGATAGAAAAGAATGAGACAGTCTATCAGATTGTTTTGGGTTTTTTTAGAAAATATGTATGTAGGCTAATCCGGTAAGATAATATCTGTTTTAATAGCTAACTTCTTTAAGAACGCTGAAACTGTCAGATTTGTTCTTTAAGCTTCCCTTATTCAGTGCACTGTGATAAATATCACTGCAAAAGAATCACATTACGCACACTTACACACACACACACACACAAATTTCTATGAAAGATAAAGTAAAAAAACAAAAAAAGAAGAGAAGAAACGCTATTTGTAATATATTGATGAATCGTAGCTTAGTCTTCCCTAAAGGGATTTTGTGATTTTGTGGTCCCCATTGCTTTTTTTCTTAAGAAGAATTTTACTCCTCTTTTCCTTAAAACGCTTAGGATGTGTGTGCGCGTGCGCATGTGCCTGCAGAGAAAGGTATCAGTGCTGAAATAGGTATGATAGTGAACAAATTCTGAGTACTCATATCCTCCATCACGTAGTTATATTTTGGCCTTGTGAGCCAGGCCAAAGCACATCCGCTGGGCCCAGTGAAGATGTTGCCACATGGCCAAGTAAATAAATGAATGGTTTTATGTTTTTTCTTTACTCAGTTTATTTTCTTATTTTTCATTAGGGGCACTGTTAGAGTCTAGACCAGGGGTAGGTTATGCTTACTCTGGAATTCTGGGAGTTGAAGTCCATCAGTCATAAAAGAGCCAAGGTTGCCTACCCCTGGTCTATACTGAGGAGGAAAGACAGATCTAGGTGTTGATCGTTTCTTGTTTTCCCTAACCTTGCGCATCCAGGATCTTTAGTAAAAATCTGTGAAACAGATGCACAATGGGCTGCAGTAAATTTCATTTCATTGGTTGAAGGCTGATGTTTTCCTGTGTCCATAAGCAAATTTAAAGGCGTTGATATTAACACTCTCCAAACAGTTGTTTGAACACAGACTTGTTAGAAGCAATAAAAGCAATTATAAGGACATGCTGTGAAGAAGAAAAAAAGATGTATAAAGATTTTTCTGAAACGTTATTTAACTAATTGATTCATCTGAAGCATATCGTTCAAACTAGATGATGTTTTCTTCGTCAATATTCACGTTACGATTTGGCAAAGCCGAAGATTGCAATCTTAAATTAACTCTTATTCATAAACTGATGGCCTGTTTTTTTTTTTACTAAATTATTTGAAAATGCTAAAATCGATTGGAAATGTAAAATCAGACACTCTGCTAAGATGACATAAAGTGTGATTGCTTCAGTTTGTATTTAGAGTATTAAACAATGGGGCTGTGCTAGGCTTCAGCTTCAAACTATAAAACGGGTCCCCAGCCCCCAGTCCATGGACCGGTATTGGGCCGCAGCATGCCAGCAACTGGTCCGCACAAACAAGCAAATCCCCATCCGTGGGATGCAGGCAGCACACAAAACTTCACATGCTCTGGTCTGTGGAAAAACCTCTCTCCACAGAACCAGTCCCTGGTGCCCAAGAGGTTGGGGATCTCTGCTCTAAAACATACTTCAGTGTGCAAGCATAGCTTTTGTCTGC
Organism: Vipera ursinii; assembly: GCF_947247035.1. Taxonomy (NCBI): domain Eukaryota; kingdom Metazoa; phylum Chordata; class Lepidosauria; order Squamata; family Viperidae; genus Vipera; species Vipera ursinii. The sequence goes on along the minus strand of NC_139512.1, from coordinate 172,644,162 downwards.
AATGCTTTTGGGAGCATGGCTGCCTGAAGAAACTGCGTTCCCATGCTCTCTGCAGCATTTCTGGGAGACGGCTGCCCAGCCTTGCTAAATTACAATATTTAGTCTGATTCAGAATTCAACTGGTACCTATGGACCATGGCCATCTGTTGAAACAGATTAAATATAGAATTTCAATAACTTTATTTTTAAAAAAAGTGTTGTGAAAATATATTCAGCAGAATATTTTCCGTTGTCACTCTCACAGAGATTTGCGCTTAATTGATAAGTTAGCATTTCGCACTCGTCAAGACTCAATGGAGCTCTCACTCTTCCAGAACATGATATTAAGACAAATGGAAGCTGCCAAGGATACTCTTTTTAAAAAGTAAGTTCAAATATCTTTTTAATGATTTATGTCCCTTGGAGTGAAAGGTTAAGCACAGCTAATTTTGTGGCTGAATATTCTCAAGCTCTTTCTGAGCAGAGTGTTCTGCCAAAGCTGAAAGACTAATTTTAAGTCAGACCTGTCTGCGGCTAGACAGCCACTACCTGCCGTTAACATCAGCACATTATTTGATATTACTTGTTACATTTCTGTCTTGAGGTTTTAAATTATATGTTTATTCTTTTTGCTATTTTGATACATGTAAACCACCCAGAGTCCATGAGGGGCAAAGTAGTAGATGAATCACATACAGAAAAATAAATACCGTAAATTATTTGATAACAGTGACTCCTGATCCCCCCCCCCGAATTTTAAAAAATCTCATATTGGAGAGATTTTAACCTGCTTTAAAAAGATTCTCTTCCATAATTTTGGAATGCATTGAGTGGTTTCATTCCATGGACAGATATTCTTTTCTTAGTGAAGGGGATTCTTAATATTTTTAGGCATTTTTAGATATCCAACGTGGAGGGGCTCTGCATAGCAGATCTGAGCTAAGAATAGTATTGGGCAGAAGGGTACCAGGACATCTCATTATGTGAGAGATGAATTTATGCTTTAGTTTCAAATATGAAGCTGTGCTGGAAGCCTTGTTTAAAAAAATTTTTTTGGGGGGGGAGATTAGCAAAGCCTGTTAATAAAACTGAATGTTGTGATCCTAAAGGGTGTGAGATAAGTGATGGAGAATGTGATCTAGTCTCACACGCAAGGGCTATAGCTCAGTCCCACGCAGAAGATGGTGAGAGGGAAAGTTCGTGACCTAGACTAGGAAAAGGACAACTCACATCTTTTTTTACCTGGTAGCATTAATCACTCTTCCCTCTCTTGACCACTTTGATCCCAACAATCAGAAGGAAGGAAAAAGAAGAGGAGATGTTGTCTCCGTGCCTCAGCCATTTGGAGCTGCATTGTTCCACATTGGTAGCGTACCCCTGAATGTGGCTCTTTTGTTTTCAGCTGAAAATACTCAGCAGGGTTTGAGCTGTAGAGAAAATCCAGAAATGTAAATGCACTGCATACCAACCCTTTCAACTCATTTCAGGCGTAGAATGGTGATTTGGATTTTTGAATGGTGATTGTAAGTAAGAATGAATGAGAAACATGGACACACGTGGGTAGTTGTGGCTTATGGATTCTAAGACCTGTTGTGGCTGCAATTTTGTTATTGTAAGCCAGATGTGGAGTGAAGGAAAAGGAGAAAACCCCCCCAGCTCATTTGTGATTTTGAAGGGTAGCTGTGTTGTTGACTTTTGGAGGAAGAAAGGGAGGAGTTAATTTCCCTCTTCTGTCACACTAACATAGTTTGAGGGCAACTTTTGGAGGCTGCACCTGCTCAAGCACCTCCGGTTGGCACTGCAGTCTTCATTTTAAACTTCTTCCCAGATTGTGGACTGCCTACCATCTGGATCCCAGCAATAACCTCTAAAATCCTTCAGAGGTTGTTGAAACTAATTCCCAGCAGATCTTGCTTGCCGGCATCATTGGTAGTAAAGGAATGCCAATACTTCAGATCAGGGATTTGTGGAGAGTTACCCCTTGCCTTCTTTCTCCTTAGTGTGATGTGAACCTCTCAGAGCTGCAACCATGTTGGTATAGGCAACCCTCACTTACTGAGTGCCTCATTTAATGTAGCCTCCCATGGCCACGTGGTCATGCTTTGTGTGCTTTGCAACTGGCTTGTGAGAAACAGATTTAATAGAGAAGGGAGAATAAAATTGTAAGCTGTGATTGCACGATGCTTTGCTTTACAACCAAAGAGGAAGTGAGATTGTAAGCCTGTCACAGTCCTATGATATTTTGCTAGTGAGCATGGCACTTAAGTGACGGAGTTAGTGGTCCCAATTGTGATTGCTAAGAAAGGTCTAACTGTAGCCCTTTTAATTCCTCATTTTCCTATAATTTCCCAGTAGTATCCATGGAATAAGGACTGGATCAAAACAGGAAAGGAGATCTAGCAGCAGCAGTATAATCATGGCTTTGTCCTTTTGTACGGGCATTAATATCATGATTGCCAACCCTTTTTATGTTGAATGAACATTACGGCAAAAGAAATGCTGAAGAAGCACGGGAGTTGGCTTAAAATGTCTGGGAAACTTTGCTTTACATGTTATTAAACCATATTAAATTTTGGTAAAAGATACATTTCTGCGAATTGCAAAAACACTCCCCCCCCCTCCTATTAGGTGGTTTCCAGAAGTGCAAAATATCTATTACCAAGGCAATAAACGAAAACAGGTGCCTACCAATGCCAGCAGTGCCCAATTAGAGGCTTTCTTCAACTGTGCTGCAACCCTAATGACCCAGCAACTGCAAAGTCTAGCTTTAAATTCAATGGATGACTTCACGAATTTAATTGTGCAACCTAAGGTAAGTAAGATTTTCTGACGAGCTTACCGCTTTTCCACGTTGTTCCAGGTGTCTCTTGTAAAAAAATAATGTATTTTTTTAAAAAAGGTGAAAAAAGCAAGCCTTCTGTTTAGAAAGATAGAATGTATTCTTCTGAGACTCGACTTGGGAGGTTGATCTTTCAGGAGAAGACTTATGGTGAAGCCCAAGTAGGATTCATGTTTTCAATCAGTCAATCAATCAATCAATCAATCAATCAATCAATCAATCAATCTCTGATACTTTGAGAGCCTGATATGCTTATAGTAATGTTTTGTGCAGACATTTTTCCTCCTGCGTCACTTTGTGGACTAGCTGGCTAATCAGCATTGTGTGCTCGTAGCCAAAACAACTGACCCCATCACTCACATTCTTGTATTTTGTAATGTTCTGAGCTGCATCATTTTAAAGTATTCTCCTGTACAAGCCATGTTAATGGATTTAATTCTCTCTGAACAGAAATCTATCTATGCCTTTGAACACTCTGGATTTATAATGCGATTGATTCTTGAGAATGAAAATATTACATTTGAACCTGAGTTTAATGACTATGAAGCCATATTCATGAATATTTTTGCAATCATGGTAAAAGCTGTTAATATGTTTCCAAGAGTGGAGACCAAACTTTATTCAAAGTGGGTAAGGAGTATTCTAATTATATTACTTTTGGGGTGGTGGGGTGGTGATTGAAGAACTGCCAATTCCCACAAATTCCTTCTTGTGATTTCTGTGTACAGGGAATCCTTGATTTATGACCACAGTTGAGACTGGAATTTCTGTCGTAAGTTGTGGTTGTAAGTCGAATTGGACCTGATTTTAGGACACTTTTTGGGATAATCGTTAAGTGAATCATGTTGTTAAGTGAATCCAACTTTCCCAATGTGCATTTTTTGCTGGAAGTAGGAAAAGAAGATTGCAAATTATGATCATGTGATCACAGGACCCTGCAACCATTGTAAATGCAAGCCAGTTGCCAAGTGCCTAATTTGTGATCATGTGACTTTGGGGATGATATGACAATTGTAACTGCGAGTACAGGTCATAAGTCACCTTTTCCAAGGCTCTCAGAATTTGGTCGTTAAAAGAATGGTGATAAGTTAGGAACTACTTATATGTGCATATACCACTGTTTGGTTGGATGGCTGGGGAATTCTGGGAGTTGAAGTCCACACATCTTAAAGTTGCCAAGGTTGAAGATCACTGGCATAACCTGGATCCCGTCATGTTGCGCATCCATTTATGCATATTTCACATACATCTCTTTTATTTCTTCCAAGCAGCTAAGGAAAATAATTAAAAACAAATTAAAAATCCAAGTTACTTCCAAAGTTAAGACTAAATAATAAATCAAGCGTACATTTGAACTGTGCATGTTTACACAATAACATTAGCAGGCTTCCCTTAAGGGCTGAATTAAAATATTTCCTGTGGTTTTTTTTAAAGCAAGGTATACTGTATAATAGGATGGTAAACCACGCCGGAGTGGCCTTTCCCCCCTTGTTCCAAAATTACTAATGACAGGGAAATAATAAATTTGAACTGATGCAATAGGTTGCCAACAGTGGGGAACATTGCTATGAATAGAGTAGATGCCAGGTACTGTAAAGAGAGCACCAGCCCTTCTCAGACATGTCCTGATCAAGGGCTTGGCCGACTGAATTTTCTGCTAGTATATTGGGAATTTCCACATGAATCCTGTAGCCCAGCTTTCCCCAATCTTTTTCCCTGTGAAAGTGCCGAATAGGATTCCCATCGTTCTTTATCAGGTTGGCAGGGATGATCAGAGTTGTAGTTCAACACATCTGAGGAATACCAAGTTGGAGAAAAGCTGAAAAAGTTGCTCAGCTACATGACGTTCTGGGTAGGATTGCGTGGCTGATCTGATATTAAGTCTTTACTGATTAATTGAATTAGGAGCATAAAAGAAATTCTATTATTTTGAAAGCCTGAAAGCAAAGCCAAATCCATGAATTTGAAGCCTATCATCCTCGATGAAATTCTGGACGCACATAAGCAGAAAATTAGGAATGAGATTGCCAAGGAGAGTGTGGCACCGACTGAACATCTCAAATTGTATGATAAGTACCACGATTTGATAACCAAACAAGCAGAGCGGGATATTGATCAGTTCCTCTCCGAGGAGCACACATTTGAAGAAATAACAGCCGAAGTCGCCAGGTATCAAAGCATCCGTGAAGACATTCAGTACCACTCCAGAAAGGTAGTGTATTCACTGAATGGCAAATACCTTTTTATTTTATGTCTTCTGATACTGTATATATACAACAGGTATAGTAATTTTATGATCTGTTGTACCCATCAGCCTTCAGCCTTCCCACTCACAATCAATCAACTAGAACTATATTTAGACATAATGCTTAGGTAGGATTTTTTTCCCATCAGGACCGGTTAAAAAAATTGATCTCATTTGATCTTATAGTAGGGTCATGTATTATTAAACCAAGAATGAACAAACCACGTTATGTTTTGTCCTATGTACTGTATGAGCTCAGCCAGTGTATTCATCCTTGATATGTTTGATAAAGTATACTCTCTAACCAGTGTCCTTTGTGCCAGATCTTATGTGAAATTATAATCACTGGCATTTAAGTCAATAGTATGGAATACATGTTTCTCATCACCGAGAAGCTAACTTTGCTAGGGGTGTTATAAATGTTCTGTCTAAGATGTGCTTATCTGCTTCTATGCCAGGGGGTGAATATTGGGTATTGTGTTGTAACTGTTGGTTGGCAAGCTAATTACTCAAAAGGAATTGCTTATCCTCAATTTTTTTCAGCTGGGGGGCAGAAATGTTAACTCTGCAGTAACAAAGACCTGCATAGAACTATAGATGTGGGGAAACCACTGTCATGTGTTCCTAGCAGTCAGTTAGAATTTCTACCAACGTTATATTCATGAGATGGAACAGATTTCCTCACTTTATTTAATGTAAAAAATATAAATGTACAGAGGGCCATGAGGTACACTTATCTTGTTTAGATTTTTTTTTTTAGATTTTTCAAAATCTCCGCTTTATTAATTTTTATAAATAACTCAAGGCAATCAACATCCCTAATACTCCTTCCTCTTCCTATAACAACTCCTTCCTCTTCCCCATAACAACGACCCTGTGAGATTGCTAGAGGCCCAAAGTCACCCAGGTTGCTTTTATGCCTAAGGCGAGAGAAATCACTTCCCCCTGTGCCTGAGGGACCTGGGACAGCATCGTGCTCAGCCCCTGGCCTCTCCAAGCATGCCAAGGGAGAAATGCCATCCCTGTCGGGTGGTCCCGGTTCCAACTTCTCCTCCTCTTCCTCCTCCTCCTCCGATGGGGCCATGGCATCTGAGATCAGGGCCTGGGCAGTCTCCTTGGCTAATTGTTGACCTAGAAATGCACACTGAAAGGAGCAAATTCCAGGACTAGCCAATAAGAGCCATTTCTACTTGGCACTGTATAATCCATGATCTGAGTTTTAATCTTTTTTATTCAAAGTATTATGTGGGCTGCTATCAAAGTCCTCCATCTCTTTCAGTTCATTATAAGCCATGCAACTGAAAGGCCTCACAGCTCTTATCTCTTTTGTGATGGGAGTATCGCACAATTGCTGTGAATAGGAAGCCAGCCATCTATTTTTAATAATACACTGCTGCTGATGACCTGGCATCAGGAACAAAACAGAACAAAAGCTCGATCTCCCTTGGGATTTTTTGTAATACTTGGAGAATTTATTTTTGATTTTTTGCTGGCAATTCTTTTCTCATCACTGCTTGTGTTCTAGTGTATTCGTCTAGGAATGTTTGAGTTACATTGCGATGAACTGATCAGATCACTGGCAAAACGAGCTGATTCAATTTGCTCCAAAATCATTGGCAAAATGTTCAAAGATCATCAAGATCTAAACACAAGGTAAATGTCTTATTTAGAAGGATGCAAATAAGTGTAGCTCTGATACAGTTGTGGTTGCAGGCAGCAAATCGTTCTCAACAATTGATGCCTGCAGATGGGAATATGTATTCCAGTTTCTTGAATTACATCCTATCTGTTCTGAAATAGTTGTATTGTGGGTCCAGAATGGTGTCCAGATACATATGTACATGGGAAATGGTTAAATGCTTGCAAGATTCTTTATAAACATGTTCTATTTCTGCCACAAGAAATATAGTATCTTTATCTTATTATGTATTATATGTATTTCATTCAAATAGCTCAGTTATAATTGCTAGAACCTGTTGTGTAGGCATGGAGGGAATGAACTCTCTTCTCTCCTTTGTGTAATTTCTGATCTGTTCACATTTGCTCAGGTTAGCAATAGGATAACAACTTATTTTTCTTTTCATTGAGGCAGCTCTGTTCTCTTTCCTTGCGGCTTTCCACAAAGCTATGGCCTGCATTTTTATTTCAATAATAGAGGCCAGGAAGTGGGGAGTGTAGACTGGTTCTTTTTGTCACTTTATTTGATTGATTAGAAATTCAGGATGGTGTATTTTGTACTCCCTCCTCTGTTTTTGTTTTTCTCCACGAGCACAACCCCCGTACTTCAGATTGGTCTGAACAAGATTCACTGCCCCAAATCTCCCAATGAGTTTCTGTGGCGAAGGGAGGACTTGAACCTGACTCTTCCCACTTGTAGTCCAGCACATTAACCAATACCACTCTGGCACTCTGCTTACCAATTGTAACAGGCCTTCAATTTCAAGGTGTTACGATCCTGCAGGTATTGAGGTCTGTACTTTTTATGTTTGTTGCATGTGCATGTGAGATTTGAGTGCGTGACATGTTTGCTTTTCCAATTTCAGACTGTGTGATGAGTTTGAGAGGATAGCAGAAAGAGCCCTTTCCACCCCATCAAATACGCATGAATTAATGGAATTTAAGGTATGCTTTAGTGGATAAATGGGATTAAATTTACTCTTTTGAAAATGGAAAGCAAAGATTCTCTAAACTAAGCATAACGTTACGTAGTATGCGGCAGCATTTCTGGAAACAAAGCAACTCATTAAGGGGAAGTCGCCTTCCTTGATTTTTACTGAAATATTTTGCTTCTACGTTAAAATCTAATTTTACACAGTCAACAAAGCAAGGATCTTTCAAGTTATTTTAAGAGCAATGGAAAATGTTTCAAGCAAGGAGAAGCAGCCAAAAGCTCCAGGGCTGTATGAAGTCTTGGAGAGCTGTATGGCCATTGTAGCTAAAAACTGATTGTATGGTATCATACCAAATACAATGTGCAGAATGACAAAAAAAGGTACCAGAAACTCTAAATTAGACATATACTATCAAGCAACAAAGCAATACAGCTCCCAACCCACTCACCTAGGGGGAAAATGATCTTACATAAGAATGTGACAGGGTACCTCCCATTTGATATTAATATCCCATTCATTGTGGTCTTCTATTAAAAAAATTGCCATCAAATGTTACAGACTTATGGTTTCTGAAAAGTAGCCTGCATATTTTGAAACAAAACTATTTCATTGAACAAGACACACCACGGAGATAATCCAATATTTTATAAGTTGGTAATGGAGCTTTTTGAAGTATGTAATGATTGCTGTTTTGAAGATTAGGGTGAGATACTAGGCAATTTTGTAGCTAGCAAACTCCATGGGGCTATACATGGTTTTACAAATGTATTAAACAATTAATTAACTTGTTCATTTTTGTGCTAAAATCTAAAAACATACTTTAAGCGAGATAAGGTGAAGTCTTGGTCCGTAAACCTCACTTTCTGGTGTCTTTGTGGAAATGTCCAAATAATTTTCTGGCATCAGGATGGAAGGGGTTTGGCATGGAGTTATTTTTTTTGAAGGAGTCAATTTATTGGATATGAAAATGGTACTGTATCAGTTGAGAACTATAGGCTTGTAACATAGTCCATTCAGTGAGTATTCTGGGAGGCTTATGAATGTATCTCAAAATAAAATACCATTCTGAAACATAGGACATTGAACTACCATGTTTCCCCGAAAGTAAGACCCGGTCGTATATTATTTTTGCCTCCAAAAGAGGCATTAGGTCTTAATTTTGGTCGGTGTCTTATATTTTTTGTGACACCTGCCTCACCTTGCAGTGGTGGCACCAACAGCCCCATCCAGCAGGAGCCACCATGGCTGCTGGCCCACTTCTGTTGCGGCCGCTCGCAGCAGGAGGCTGTGCAGCACATCATGCCGCTGCCGCCACAACGAGGCGAGGCAGGTGGGGGAGGGGGTGGAGCTGCCCCATGCGCCCCTCACCTGCTTTCTTCAGAGCCCCCCCCAACCAGGCCATGCCATGCTACCGTATGGAGGATGGGCGTGGTAGACCTGGTCCCCCTCCACCATTTTGGAGCCGGGGAGGTGGCAGCGAAAGGCTCTGCTGCTGCTGTGTGCTGCCGGAGGGAGTGGTGCCGCCACTCCGCCCCACAGATCACCTCCCTGGCGGCAGCTGCCACCTCCTCCTCCTCTGCCAACACTCCTGTGGCTTACGCCATGACCGCTGCCTCCCTCTGCCAGCCCTCTGTCGCCACCACTGGACAGAACAGAGAATAGGAAGCGGAGCGGCTCTTTGCAGCGATGCAGAGCAGAGAAGAGCACTTGCTTGCCGCCCTGCATCGCCCTGCGTCTCCCTTCTCCATTCTCGAAATGGCAGCCCCTTTTCCTGCTGCTTCTCCTCTTGGCGCTGCTATAGAGCTTGGCTCACCATTGCCCAGTCCTCCCTCTTCCTGAAAGCAAGAAAAAAAAAATGTTCACTAACCTGCTTTCCAGCTCTGGCATGTTTCTCTCCTGCTGCAGGGAAACGGAGTTTATGGGACTAAAAAAAGTTCAGTCAGGCCTTCCAACTTCGCGAGACCTTTTTTTTTTTAGCGAGAAGTTAGTCCCATACACTCCATTTCCCTGCAGCAGGGATGGAGTGGGTGGGGTCCTAATTAGGGCTTATTTTTGGAGTAGGGCTTATATTAAGCCCACCCCACAAATCAGGGTAGGTCTTTTTTCTGAGGTGGGGTTTATTTTCGGGGAAACATGATAGTATGATTTGAATTTAATGAATTTTAGCATGCAAACCCTGCTCTGTGTTTAGTGTTCAGAAATGACTCCGGTTGCTTAATGTTTCTTCCCAAACAGGCATATATAGTGAAAGTGGAACAAGTTGACATGCTGGCAATGGAACAAAAATTAATTGATGTCAAAAATTCCCTGGCCTTCCTGATAGAATGTGCAAACTTTTCACCAGTTGACATTCGACTAAACAATAGCGTCTTCCAGTGGTATGGACGGATGGGGGAGATTTTCGAAGAACATAGAAAGATCATTAAAGAAAAAACTGAACAGTTTCAAGAAGGACTTAAAGTTAGTGTTCTTTTTTTACTTTGAAGAGTTTGCTGAGATAATCAAATTTGCATACAGCAGCTCTCACTTTAAAAATAGTGAATAGCTATTAACTGCTCTGGACAAGTGATAATGGAAAATTTACTATGTTGAATGACATTGGCCATATCAAAATATCTGAAATAAAATAAATTTGTTTTGATCTAGCAAGACAGATTTACATGTTTAGGCAAGTTCTGTTATGTTGGTGTAGATGAAAATGTATATCCAGATGTTATTCCTTATCTGCACTGAAGTGCTTATTTAGTATTTGTATCTGTCATGCAAATAGGGATATTAGGCGAAGCATTTCCCTGTAATTATAGCCCGAGGCTTAGCAATATGCAGTTTTTAATGTTACCTATTGGAATTTAATCCTAATCCTTTAAAAATGTATATCAATTGGTGCCATGGAGAAGATTTAAACCGATTACTTTTCAGGCAGTTGGCTGATTACAATAGTGAAAATGGTAAGTAGTGGCAAAGTTGCACCATTATGTTGTAATGCTGAACAGTTTATCTCAGTTTATCTGTGTTTTTCTATCTATGTATTTGGATTTTTGATTTTTTCTTTAGATGCGCTGTGAAAGATTTGTGGAGGAACTGGAAAGTTATGCTAAGCAAGTTGAAGAATTTTATTCTTATGGTGACATTCAAGAGGTCAATAGATATTTGAAAAAAGCTCAAGCCCTGAATACCAAGTTAGATGCAGCTGCTGATAAGGTAAGGCCTTCTGTTTTCCTTATAATTAAGGTTTTGTCTTAATTTAGTGAGGAAACACATCGTTACCATAGGAAACAACACGGATTCAGTAAATGGATCTCAGAAGATAGATATTTGAAGATCTTTTAGAGCCCGAGAATATTTGACCCATGATCTGATTGAATGTATATTTTATATGCTTTATTTAAATTTGAAATCATTACTAACTATGGAAACATAAAAAAGCAGCTTTATATTGAGCGTCTTAGTCCAACTGGCTTAATTCTGTCTATGCTGACAGATGCCTTTTGGGGTTTTTCCCAAACCCCCCCTTTTTTAAAAAAAATGCTGGCTTTTGAACCTCTAATGTTCTGTATCTCAAGGCTGTGATTTTCCAGTGAACAATTGGCTTATCATGATGTTATTTTTCTGTGTGTTGAGATGAAATCTGTTTACCCCAATTAAAAATGTTTTATGTAATTATTCCTTGACCTTATTAAAGTTGAATGAATGTTTCTATTAGCATTGCCTTAATAGAAATATCTTTTTAAGGGTTTTGCAGTATGTTGGAAACAGCTTACAATTAAACACAATAGCTCAGGGGTGTCAAACTGCCGGCCCACGGGCCGGAGCGTCACGGAGAAACCGCGCCCATCCCATTGCCGGCAATGGGAAAAAGTTCCGATACGTCGTGCGACGTCACGTGATATTGCGAGTTTGATGTTGTAGTTATCTTTAATGGAAAAAGTTCTACCCTGGTTATGGAAGTTCAGCAAGATTCTAGAGTTGATGGTTCTTTTGCAGGGATTCTCATTACCTTAATCCAGGGGTCTTCAAACTTGGCCCTTTTATGACTTGTGGACTTCAACTCCCAGAATTCTGGGAGTTGAAGTCCACAAGTCATAAAAAGGGCCAGGTTTGAAGACCCCCTGCCTTAATCCATAGGAGTGTCCTGTGCACCTTAAGATATAAGCTCTTGATTACAACTGACTATTTAGCACTGTGATCTGTGAAATGTCCTTGATGCATGTGAGTTACAGTTTGGCATGCATCAAAGTGAATTCAGAAGAATGTGGTGTAGCAATCATTTATCATTTGTTCAACTTTACTATTGAATTGCTTTTCCCGATGCCTTTATTCCTTTGTATTTTTGGCTGCGTGAGACACTCATTAATTTAATTTAATTTAATTTATTGAGATTTCTATACCGCCCTTCTCCCAAAGGGACTCAGGGCGGTTCACAGGGCATAAATATAAATGACAATACAAAAATTAAAAGACAATTAAATCAATGCCCAAATTAAAACAAGAATAATAAAACAAGCCTATAAAAACCCATATACCCCCATCAGGCCAGACCCGCTAGTTCAAATAAATGGGTCTTCAACCCGCGACGGAAGGATCGGAGGTCTGATGCCATCCGGAGCTCAGCCGGCAGTTGGTTCCATAATGCCGGAGCACCCACAGAGAAGGCCCTCCCCCTGGGGGCCACCAGTCGACATTCCTTGACAGGAGGCACCCTGAGGAGGCCCTCTCTGTGGGCGCGCACAGGGCGGAGGGGGGTCGACACCGGCAGCAGGTGGTCCTCGAGGTATTGCGGACCCATGCCATGTAGGGACTTAAAGATCATAACCAAAACCTTGAACCTTACCCGGAAGACAACTGGTAACCAATGCAGCTCACGGAGCAAAGGTGTAACATGGGAGTACCGGGAAACTCCCAAGACAACTCTCGCGGCCGCATTCTGTACCAGTTGGAGCCTCCGAGTAGTCTTCAAGGGAAGCCCCATGTAGAGAGCATTACAGTAGTCTAGGCGAGAGGTCATGAGCGCATGAGTGACCGTACATAAGGCCTCCCGGTCCAGATAGGGCCGCAACTGGCGCACCAGGCGAACCTGGGCAAAAGCCTTCAGTATATATGCTCAGATTCTGTTTCTTCCTGTAACTTTCTTCAGTCTTATCACAAAAAAAGGTGACAGCTAAGCCATTTAAACAGATCTCCATGTTACACTGATCTCACTGGTGCTTCTGCCAAACTATGCACTCTGGGGAGTGCGTGCATGACTTACTGCTGTTTAACTGCTGTCTTTGTATATGAAGATGATTTAAAGGTGAAGTGGTCCTTTAAGGACCACAAGGACAATCAGAAAAATGGGATCTAAAATCATAAGGTATCTTTTGTCTGATTAAAATTTGTAGTAAAGCAATGATGTGTTTATTTCTTTTTTTTTTAAAAAAAAAATCCTCCTGACTTCTGTAGATTGATCAGTTTAACGCAGAAGAGGAGGCTTACGGATGGCTGACATCTCAGTACCCTCAGCGTAAAAAAATTCAAGATACTCTGAAACCATACCTTCAGCTTTATGAAATGACAGTAGACTTTAACACCAAATATAGGAACTGGATGGATGGAATATTCACTAAAGTGAATCCAGATCAAGTTGAGCAAGACACGGGAAACACTTGGCGTGCACTGTATAAGTTAGAAAGAACTTTCCATGACTCTCCAAATGCATTATTTCTAACAACAAGGATCAAGACAAAGGTGGAAGAATTTAAGGAACACATTCCACTGATTCAAGTAATCTGCAACCCTGGTTTGCAAGATCGTCATTGGGAGGCCATGTCAAATATTGCCGGGTATCCTCTGAAACCTTCTGAAGATTCAACGGTCTCTTCTTATATTGATATGCATCTTGAGCAATATTTAGAAAAATTTGAAAACATTAGTGAAACAGCCAGCAAAGAACATTCACTTGAGAAGGCCATGGTGAAAATGATTTCAGAATGGGATGCCATGGAATTTATTCTTCTTCCTTACAGAGAAACAGGGACTTATATTTTATCAGCTGTAGATGACATTCAAATGTTGCTGGATGACCACATAGTCAAAACTCAGACCATGAGAGGATCTCCTTTTATCAAACCTTATGAGAAAAAAATGAGGTATCCTAAAACGTTTCCTAAGAGATTTGATATTATACACAAGTCAACTTGGCTTATTTGTGAAATTGCTTTGCTCTGGGAATCAAGCTATCTTTGAAAAGCAGACTTATTGGAAAATGTCAGTTATTGATCTTATATTCAGCAGAGGAAACAGAAAGGTTGGGTCACTTAATGTGTTGAGTGGGAATCCTGTAAACAAGGGCAGAAATATTTGGTCATTCCTATTTCTGTAGGGGGTAGAGGGAATGGCCTTGAGGGACAGGAGGAAGAACGGCTGTCAAAGCAACAGTCAAATAAAAGAAAAGAGAGTCTGGGACAGAACTGTAGCTATCTCAGAAAAGCTCCTCCCTATTTTACATAAACATAAAGGAGGGAAGGGGGAGGTGCATTCAAACTTGCAAGATTCTGTTATTTAACTTTACAATAAAAATAGCATTAGTCTACACTACTTTGGTTTCCTAATCTAGTCTATCTTGAAGGACTGACAGTTTCCCCCTAAAATTCATTTCACTCCAGTTTGTTTCTTCATGGGGCTCTGAAAAGCAAAAGAAAATTGTAGATTGTGCACACGGAGTAGGGCAAATAATACTTTCTGCAAGTATATGCTACTTTGCCAGGAGAAATTTTTTGATTTCATAAGACTTTAATTATCTCCAGAGGTGAAAAACATTGCAGGATTTAAAATACTATTTTCCAAAAAGTTATAAACAAAAGGATGGGAGAACTTGTGTTTTTTTAAAAAAAAAATTCTTGTCACATTCTACTTTTTGCCTGGGACTTGACTTGGCCTAAGGCAGGCGACTGTTATGCTCCTCCTTTTTTTGCTGTGCTATTTATCTCTCCAGGAATGCAATTATTATAGTGTTTGGTGACTCGTAGAACTCTTTTAGGGATCTGAACGTACATTGACCAGCTCATACACAGTGCTTCTTTTAAATAATTCAATTGTCCTTTGGCAGTATTCAGGGTTCATTGTTGTAGAGGTGTGTGCTAATTGGCTGCATCTTTTATTTATGTCTATCGTGTATTTTGAAAATAGAATCTGGGACTTCTTGGTTCAGAAGGTGAATCTGATACATGCCCAAGGTTGGGCCTTCACAGTAGTAATATGAGTGCAAAGCATACTGTTATTGAGTCCATAGATTGCTGAATAGCGGTCCTCTTGATTATAAGTCAGACTCTTTTAAAGAAAGACGGAAACAACAAGGCACTTGCACTAAGGCTTCTGCAGATGTTTTTGCAGATGTTTCTCACATTTGCTCAGGTTATATGACAGTTGAGCAGAACCAGGTGATACCGACAAAGGAGAATATTTGTAGCTCAGGGTTGAGATGAGGGGTCGTTGGTGCTGTCTGAGTTTGGGTTGTTTTCTTTGAAAATGTTTCACTACCCAAACCAGGTAACATCATCAGTGCTAGGAAGTGTGCCTGCAGGCAATTTTTCCCCATTTGTGTGCTTTTTGAAGGGTTCAACACCCATATGTGGTACCGGTAAAGGAGAATACTTGTAGTTCCGGTTGAAATGAGGGGTCCTTGGTACTCTCTGAGCATGATTGTTTTTGTAGCAGACATTTCATTGCCCAAAGTCGGTAAACTCACCTATGCGAGAATCAGGTGAGGTGAGTGAGATGACAACTTGTGATGTCAGTAGAGATTTTTTTAGCTTGCGGAACTGGAGGAAGCAGACATGAAGTGTCTGTAGTATGAACTATGCTATCTGTGGTTTGCGCGTGTCACTGTGTGTTTTTTTTTCCTGTTTGTCAGTTACGCACGTCTCACTTTGTTTTTTCTGCCAGCTGCATAGTAATCTTATCAATGTAACCAAGGTGATTGTCACATGTCCAACCATGTTATGGTTTCATGCCTAGCACTGCTGTTAAGTGCGCATGTCTACGAAAGTTTTCTCACTTTACTTTTTTTCTTCTCTTTGTTTTTCTGTCTGATGAGAGGATGTAGTCAGTTAGGAGTTTTCTTTTGCTTTCCAATTAAAGTCTTATATACAGTAGAATATGCCTCGGTTTTGTTTATTTTTACCTGATGTTTACCATGCGTCGAATGAACCACGGTTCATCGCCCTCTGATAGAGAAGTATTAATTTATTTTCCCTGACAGTGCGCATGCCTAAACTTCCTCTTTTGGATGGCCAGGTGTGTATAAGTATGGCTAGACTTTAAGAGATGACTATTGTGTGTCCATAGAACAATGAAATGCCATTGGCCTTGGAAGAGCCATTGGTATGACCTGTCTTAAAGAAGCCTACTGAACAACCTCTGCCTAATCTCCAAGCTTCCTTGTTAACAGAAAGTTGTTGAGAAGAAGAAATTGCTATAGGAGATCTTACAAGAAATAGGAAGTCAGTGTGGCGTAGTGGTTAAGTTGCTGGCTTAAAGATCGAGAGACTGTGAGTTCTAGACCTGCCTTAGACATGAAAGCTGGCTGGGAGATTTTGGGCCAGTCATTCTTTCTCAACCCACCAACCCACCTCAGAGGATTGTTATTGTGGGACAAATAGGAGAGGGAATGAATATTATGCATGTTGGCTGCCTAGGGTTACTTAAAAAGTAATCAAAGTGGGATAAAAATCAACCAGACAAAATAGATTATATGGACTTGTTTCTATCAGAATTCAGGCCTGGATGTTTTTTTATTTATTTATTATTATTATTTATTCAGTTTATATACCACCCTATTCCCGAAGGACTCAGGGTGGTTTACAGGGCAGAATTTAAAAACAATACAATATAAAATTAAAATTAAATTAAATTAAGTATAGCCCCAAAAAGTCAAAATCACATAAGGTTACTGCTTTGCTGGCCCCAATTCAAAGTGCTTATCTTTACCGGTAAAGTCTTTATTTTGCTGAACCAAGCCACCTTAGGCAGTGGCTCATCAAAATGATTTTGCCCCGCTTCTAGTACATTGATAATAAGTCTGCTTAGCGTGCTGCTCCCACATGAGGGTACGGACCAGAAGGCCAGTCTTTTTGGGAATCATGCAAATATATGATACATGCTGCCATGGAAATATGCTGGATCTCCTTATTTCTGACTTTGTAAAAGTCTAAAACTCTCCTTTAAAACGGGTGTTCGCTAATCTTAATGCCTAGTGGGGAAGGAGGGCAGGCATCTTACTATATTTTATTATTTGATTTCTTTGGTTGTTATTCTCTGCCCTGTAATAAAAAGGTAAAGGTAAAGATTCCCCCGCACATGCATGCTAGTTGTTTCTGACTCTAGGGGCCGGTGCTCATCTCCGTTTCAAAGCCAAAGAGCCAGCGCTTGTCCGAGGACGTCTCCATGGTCATGTGGCTGGCATGACTATACACCAAAGGCGCACAGAACGCTGTTACCTTCCCACCGTAGTGGTCCCTATTTTTCTACTTGCATTTTTATGTGCTTTCGAACTGCTAGGTTAGCAGATGCTGGGACAAGTAACGCGCTCACTCTGTTATGCGGCACTCGGGAATAAACTGGGGAAGTAAAAATTACTACAGTACTTATATGCATAGAATTGGCTGTATGAATGGAACTTCTTTTCTGGGAAAGAAAAGGGGGATCAAACTAGGAAACAAAAATTATGCAAGCCCACCCCACTTTTACTGTATTGCAAAGCTGCAGTGACAGAATCTTGCAAGACTGAGTGTGCATCCCGCCTCATTCCCTTTATTTTCGATTTCTCGGGTTAAATGCTCTGCCTCGGACTCATGTTTCTTTTATCTGACTCTTGCTTTGGCAGCAGCTCTTCTTCCTCTCCTTCAAGGCCACTCCCTTTACATTAAGATTGAGCAGGATTGCTTTTCTTCTCTGAGAACCGCATGAGTTATGTCTACTTTGGAATTCCAGTGGCTTATTTTCCATCCAAACCTCCCGAAACATTCTACAATCTAATGCTCAATTCATTTCGTTCTGTTCTTATAGAGACTGGGAGTCCAAACTTTTGTTGGTACAGGAAATCTTGGATGAGTGGCTGAAAGTTCAGGCTACCTGGCTTTATTTGGAGCCAATTTTCAGTTCTCCGGACATTATGGCTCAGATGCCTGAAGAAGGTAGACGATTCACCACTGTGGACAAAACATGGAAGGATATCATGAAACATGCCATTCAGGTAGTAACAATTCTCTTTGGAACAATTAATTATAACATGGGAATGATACATTTTTTGTTCATATCTTTGTTGTATGTATTCAATCAGTCAATTTATTATTACAGCCAAAGGCCAACACATAAATTAAACATTCAAATAAAACAATGCTAAACAGAACCAACACAAGAAGACGTAGCAATATATTACAATTAATGATATAGACAGTATAACAAAACCTAGCTACTTTCAGAAAAACTGAATCGTACTGACCTGACAATAAAAATACATTGAGTATAGCCTAATGCTGGATTAAAAAACATGTAATAAAATTAATTATAAAAGATTATTAAAAAGATCTAAATTTTTTATTTATGTTTCTGGTGAATCCCCAATGCTGCTGCGCAGAATCTAGCCACCTGCAGTGTGATCACCGCCTGCTCATCCTTAAGCAGCCACTGGAGATAAATACTTTCTGAACTACCAGGATACCTATCAATTATGGGGAGGATATGGTTTTTCTGAATAGCTCTATAGAAGGAACATCAAAGGATTATGTGTCCAATGGTCTCCACCTCTCCTGAGCCAGAGGAGCAGAGTCTTCCAGCCAATTGTGTCCTTTTATACTTGCCGTACAGGACGGCTAATGGACACGCATGGCACCGTGCAAGTGAGAAGGCTTTCCTGTGGTTTACTGACTCCAACCGATTAAGATACCTGGCAGGTGTAACCATATATCTAATAGACTAGAGTCTGGAGCCAGAATTCTGTTATTCATGACATTAAGTTAGGGCAGTACACATGAAAAAAGATGGTTGTCCCTTCTTCCTTTCCAAAGAGAGTGGGGAAATAAAAGGGGGCATAGGTTTGCATAAAAGGTGCGTGTATCTGTTTGGAAATTTTTACTACAATTTTAATATATTGCATCCTAGAGATAATGCAGTAGAACACTGAACATAGAGTAACAGTCTTGGGAGGGAACTGTAAATACAATAAAGAAGTAAATAAACAGCCTTTGTGCAGATATTTCTTTGTTTATTTAGCTAGACCAATATGTCACTCCACTCACAATTCACTGTACTGTTACCCCTGCTGTCCTTTGTTAAACTTCATTATCCTTAAATCTTAACCACCATCTGACCAAAGACTATCCATGTTTTGTGGCCATTGTGTTTCCTTTCCAAACACAACTGCTGAAAATGGTGGTGTGATCTCCTGCAATTTGAGAATAAGAAACAGACAAAAACCCTATAATAAATGGTTTTAAATCTCCAATGAAGTATAACCAAAGAATTGTCACCCTGAGATCTTCGAATAGAGAATTGTTTCTTTTTTAAATCCACATATGACTGTCTTGGATTAAGTCACTGAATTGAATTAGATATGTAAAGGATTAGGCTGTTAGTCACAATGCTGTGCTGCTTTCTTTGGAGTAATCCCAAATGACTTATTTTCAAATGTGTGCTCATGGTGGGCTGTGAAGTATAGAAGTCTAGTGCTTTTGTCGAGTGTTCATGTAGTTGTCTGTACCAGTTAGTACTTCTGACATTTTCAAGTGAACAAAAAACACCTTTGTATTTCCTCCCAGAAGATGGCAGTATATGTTAAGAAATTATTACTCAATTTTATAGGCACTATGTTTTCCTTCTCAGCATAAATTAAATCTCAGAACATGTGTTGATTTTTTTTGACTTCAAGTTGTGTTTTATAGCGACAACTAGAAACTGTAAACATATTTTTGGATTGCCCTGTATTTTACCCTAGATTTGAATATTTTTTTTGTGTGTGTGGCTCAAATCAATGAGGATGAAATTGCTCTTTGATTTCATTGCTATTTTTGATAAACAAATGGTCCGCAGGATTGAACTTTTTCTGCATGGGAAGAAAAATCGAAGACATTATATTAAGAAAAAAAGCCCTAAGGATGAGAGCCTAGGGTAATTTGTAGCTTCTTTATGGATCAGCTAATCATGGCACACTAGAGCAATTATTTTTCTATCTTTGGCCCAGTATTACTATTTTGAAAAACCCCCATAACTCATGGCAGTCTCATTTAATCTTCAAATTTCATCAAGGTCGTAGATGATAAACAGTGGTATAATAGTCCAAGTGACTAAGTAGGACAAAATGATATATCCAAATGCCAAGTTTTCATGTGAACTTTTGACAGAGTATAACAGTGATTTGAGCTAAACACAACCTAGATGCATAAAGTTGCCACCTGAGGGGGCTAATGTGGCTTCCTTTGAAAAACATTTTTTTCTACTAGAGGTTATAGACTAGAGCAGATATTTGCTCACTTCATATCTTGACACATATACTGATTTGTGTTTCCCAAATGCTAGTGTAAACCCAAACATTCATAAAATCCAAAACTTTCCTTGATCGCCCTTTATAATGCAAATTTGTATGTGTAAAAAGGAAGAACTGCTTTCAAAAATGTGTGCAGTACATTAGGCAAAATGCGTAAGACACATACATTAGACAAGGCATGCAAAAATTCCATAGTGGAAAAATAAAGCATAACAAAATGTGTAGGCATTTTGTGTAGACTTTTAAAATGTTTTAAGTGGAAATAAACATTTTCAAAAATGATTTTGCCTGGAAAGAAACTCAGACAAACCCCAAATGAATAATGGAACAAGGCCAACCTTTATACACTAGCTGGAAGAGGGGGAAAAAAGCAATCTGGTGAAGAATCCTGACCGTACAAAATTGAAGTTGCAAAGAAAATGAAGTGCTAGGAAAGTATAGTGGAATCTGCTCACAGAGACTGTATCTACGAGAGACAGATGGAAAAATTACAGGGAAATAGATGAAGAACAAGGCCTCCCTTGCAGCAACCTGCAGATGGATGAATACATGTCAAGTGAGCAGTTTCAATTAAGGAAATGAGAAGCCAAAAAAGAAGCTGAAGTTGTCTGGGAATGTGGAGGATATGCTTAGGCTGCAAGTTTCCACCCAATATTTAGCTGTCAAATGATGCTGAATACAGAATATCCAGACGCTGTTCAGTGAATCTTCACATTTTGATTTTGACTCTTTAGTATTTATTGTTGAGCACCTTTATATCCCATGATATCTTCTCATGGTTTAATCAGAAGAAGGAAGGAGGGAGGGAGGGAGAGGAAGGAAGGAAGGAGGGAAGGAAGGAAGGAAGGAAGGAAGGAAGGAAGGAAGGAAGGAAGGAAGGAAGGAAGGAAGGATAATATATTTACAAAATGCATAGAAATTGAAAAATAGAATTGGCCAAACCAGTCTCAGAGCCTAACTAGCTGTTTCACAAAGGGGTTAAACACACTACAAGAAAAGATCTTAGAAAGCTTTTGTCATAAAAGTATCCTGGAAAATGGGAGAAAATTGAGCTGACTCATTTTAGTTTTAATGTTTTAGAGAAACATTAAGGCATTGCTCAGTTTTTAAATTGAGATAATGATAATGATAATATATATATACTTTGATATGAATGGTATATGATATGTGTCTTTCTCAGGACAAACATGTTCTTACAGTAGTGATGATAGAGAAGATGCTGGAACGACTGAAGAAATGCAATGAGTTATTAGAATTAATTCTTAAGGGACTAAATGAGTATCTAGAAAAGAAACGCCTGTACTTCCCTAGATTCTTCTTCTTATCCAATGATGAACTCCTTGAGATTCTCTCAGAGACTAAAGATCCTACAAGGTATTGGACTATTTGATGCACATTTAGGATAGCTGTAATTCCTGTTGTACATAGTTTACATAATGACCGCACAATTTGTGGGTGAATGACTAAAAGTTAATATTATCCAGTAGTTATAGAAATACAGTAAAACCTTGTTTTTTTGGATCCCAGTTAGCAAAAAAGAAAATCAGAATTAATTTATTTTGTGCAATCTATGCAAATTTGACATAAATTATATAAATAAAGTACATGTGTGTTAGGTAAATTCATCAACCCACCCCACTGATGTTGGGGTGGGTCTATCCCGGTAGTCCGTGATCAGTCTACCCCAGATTCGACACCTCAACTGTTGTGAGAGGACAGTTGTGGCTCCTTTGTCTGGTAGCCGGCTCGGGTGAGAGTGGGGCCGGATCGGTGGATTTGAGACATTTTCCGGACTTAATACTACTTTAACATCATCCTAGTACTAGTTGACCATCTAGCTGCTCATAACTGCCCTAAGCGGACATTGTTAATACATGGTTCGGTTGTGCTATTCTAGTGCGGACTTGTATGCCCTCAGGAGGGTTTCCCCTTCCTGGGTACGACCCGTCGCTCTTTCTTCTATCTCCCTTAAAGACGGGCCCAATTGTTGGGACCCTGAGAGGTGGTTGGGCATAGACAGGGACCGTTGGTGGAAACATATTAAGAGGCCCCTGGTATGTTTTTTAGCCGGTTGTTTTATGGGGTTAGGGAGGGGGCAGAATGGTAGGGTTGGGAGGGATATGGGGTGTATTCTTTCAACCGGTTGTCAGTCCGGGCCAGAGATGGTTCCCGGCGAGACGGGGTTGGGGTTGGGGACCTCCGGTTTTCCCAGCAGTGGGGTGGGGTTTCAAATCCCCACGACGATTGGGAATGGCAGCAGGCGGTTACACAGAGGGCCATATCAACATCTGGGACCACGCCCCCGCTGTATTCAAGCGGTGGTGCGCTCCGACCCTCCGGCTGGTACCCGTTTATCCAGGGGTGAGGGGGATCAGGCCCCTGAGCTCAGGCTGGTGTATTTTAATGCCAGATCCATTGTGAACAAAGCTCCCCTTGTCTGTGATTTGATCGAGGAGGAACGCGCGGATCTGGCATGCATTACGGAAACCTGGTTGGGCTCGGAGGGAGGTCTCCCTCTGACTGAGCTTTGCCCTCCAGGTTTCTGTGTGCTTCACCGGCCGCGGGCTCAGGGCAGGGGCGGGGGTGTGGCGGTGGTTATACGGGAGACCTTATGTCCGCGGGAGACCATTGTCGTACAGGTGGGCGGGAGTGAGTCACTCCTCCTGAGGTGTGGCCCTGGGGCTCAGTTGGGCTTGTTGCTGACATACCTGGCACCCAGCTGTGTAGCAACAGCCCTGCCCGGGCTTCTCGACGCCCTTTCAGGGTTGGTGGTTGAGTTTCCCAGACTTATAGTTCTGGGCGACTTTATTTATTTATTTAAATTCCATTTATATCCTGCCCTTCTCCGAAGACTCAGGACTTCCTTCCCTGGGGGGGTCGTCAGAGTTGGCTCGGGAGTTCATGGCCTCCATGATGGCCATGGACCTGACCCAAATAATTCAGGGTCCGACTCATGGGGGGGGTGTCACACTCTCGACCTAGTTTTTCTATCTGGACAGTGGCTTGATGATCTGGGAGGGGGCTCGCCAACGATTGTCCCCCCGTCATGGTCCGATCATCATCTCCTGCAGTTGGTCTTCCATTTTGCTACCCCTCGCTGCTGGGCTGTGGAACCGACCAGGTGGTTCTGCCCCAGGCACCTAATGGATCCAGAACGGTTCCAGACGGTGCTTGGGTCTATACCTATCTCCCTCACTCACACCCTGGCTGATGCCTTGGTGGACACTTGGGAAAGGGCTGCCACCGAGGCGCTTGACCGTGTTGTACCCTTGCGACCCCTGATCCGGCGCAGATCCCGATGGGCCCCATGGTTTTCTGTGGAGCTCCGGGAGATGAAGCGTTGGAGACGGGGTCTGGAGAGCAGTTGGAGATCCAGCCGGTCTGAATCTGACCAATTGCGGTTGAGAACCGCTACGAGGTTTTACCTTGCAGCGATGAGGACAGTGAAGTCTAATTACTTTGCTGCCCTCATCACGCCCGCAGATAATCGCCCGGCCGTCCTGTTTAGGGTGACCCTCTCCCTCCTTAATCAGGAGGTGAGGGAGGAGCCCTTGCAGGGGTGGGCTGAGGAGTTTAGCCATCATCTTGTGGACAAGATCGCTCAGATTCGGGCCGGTCTGGATTCTGACTGGGCGGAGACTGACGGGGAGGAATTGAGTGGTCTTGAGAACGTCATTTGGAATGAATTCGATCCTGTGACCCCGGATGAAGTGGACAGGATCATGAGGAGACTGAGTTTCACCACGTGTTTATTGGACCCATGCCCCTCCTGGCTGGTGTATGCAGCTTGGGAGGAGACACAAGGCTGGTTCCAGGCCGTAATAACTGCTTCTTTGAGGGAGGGTATCTTTCCCGCCGCCTTGAAGGAGGCGGTGGTGAGGCCCCTCCTCAAGAAGCCTGCTCTGGACCCGGCTATTTTAAACAACTATCGTCCGGTCTCCAACCTTCGTTTTTTAGCGAAGGTTGTTGACAGCGTGGTGGCGCATCAGCTTCCTTTGTTCCTGGAGGAAACTGATTATCTAGACCCATACCAATCGGGCTTTAGGCCTGGGTACAGCACGGAGACGGCATTGGTCGCGCTGGTGAATGATCTCTGGTGGGCTCAGGACAGGGGTTGTTCCTCTGCCCTAGTCCTGTTAGATCTCTCAGCGGCTTTTGATACCATCGACCATGGTATCCTACTGTGACGTCTTAGGGGGTTGGGAGTGGGGGGCACTGTTTTACAGTGGTTCTCCTCCTACCTCCTGGGCCGCTCACAGTCGGTGTTGATGGGAGGGCAGAGGTCTGCCCCGAGGCCTCTCATTTGTGGAGTCCCTCAGGGGTCGGTCCTCTCCTCTTGTTCAACATCTATATGAAGCTGCTGGGCGAGCTCATTTGTGGTTTCAGGGTGGGGTATCATCAGTATGCTGATGACACCCAGATTTTTCTTTCCACCCCAAACCAACCCAGTGATGCCCTCGACGTGATGTCCCGTTGCCTAGAGGCGGTCCGGGTTTGGATGGGGAGAAACAGGCTTCGACTCAATCCCACCAAGACTAAGTGGCTGTGCATACCGGCATCTCGGATGAACCAGTTTTGTCCATCGTTAACTATGGGGGGTGAGGTGTTACCCCCCCCCCGTTGATAGGGCTCACAACTTGGGTGTCCTCCTGGATTCACGGCTCAGTTTGGAAGATCATATAGGAGCCATGACCAGGGGGGCTTTTGCCCAGGTCCGCCTGGTGCACCAGTTGCGGCCCTATCTGGACCGAGATGCCCTACGCACAGTCTGAATCTGTAGGGAAGAGGTCATGTTGGTTCTTTTTTTATATAATGCTGCAAACATGTGAACTTAATCTCATTGTCAACAATTGTGGTCCAAGCTTGAATCATCTCCCATCTTGAGTATTTCAATCTTTTTTGGGTCTTCTATTACAATATTTTACTTTAGTTTTTGCCATTTAAACCCAGTTCTCTCCTGCTAAGACAATTCATTGTCCTTCTCTGTTAGGCAAAATACATTTGAAGAGAATATTTGTAGCTCAGGGTTGAACTGTGGGGTCCTTGATGCTCTCTAAGTTTGGTTGTTTTCTTGCAGTTATTTCATTGCCAAACTAGGTAACACCATCAGTGCCAGAAGGCAGTTTGCTCTCATTTTATATAGCAATGGCTTGGTGGGAGAGGCCTTGGTGGTCCTTGACAGTTGTTTACTGTTAGCTTATTTGGCTAAGTTGGTTCCTTGAATTCATGTTTACTTCTTGATTATTAAAGGTAAAGGTAAAGGTCCCCCCGCACATGCGTGCTAGTCGTTTCCGACTCTAGGGGCCTGTGCTCATCTCTGTTTCAAAGCCGAAGAGCCAGCGCTTGTCCGAGGACATCTCCGTGGTCATGTGGCCGGCATGACTAGACGCCAAAGGCGCACGGAACGCTGTTACCTTCCCACCGTAGTGGTCCCTATTTTTCTACTTGCATTTTTACGTGCTTTTGAACTGCTAGGTTGGCAGAAGCTGGGACGAGTAACAGGCGCTCACTCTGTTATGCGGCACTCGGGATTCAACCCGCCAAACTGCCGACCTTCTGATCGACAAGCTCAGCATCCTAACCCACTGAGCCACCGCGTCCCTTGATTATTAGTCTAGTGTTAATCTTGGTGTTAATCTCTGCTCATCTGGATGAGAGCAGGGTCACCAAGATCACTCCCACCAGCATGGACAGGAAAAGCTATATAAATGAGAGTAAACCTCATTCCTTACTAGCACTGATATCTTGGTAACAAAATGTCTGCAAGAAAACAACCGTTCTCAGAAAGCACGAAAGACCCCCCCCCACAATAAGACATCTGATTTGGCCTTAAAGCGCTCTAAAATGCAAGAAGGGCAATATTTTCAGCCTTAGGTATTTCATTGTTTCTGGCCATGCTCCCTAAAATATTTTTAAAAGTAAAAGCACGCTCCCTCTTAGCAAAAAGGTTGTCTATTCTTATTTTATGGCTTAGTCATCAAGATACATTGAAGGGGCATGGCATGCCTGGTGCATTCAACATCCTTGTTGGAAATCTAGTAAGATGATTTCTTAGCAGAATCTTTTTCCACGTTAGCAACGCTTTGGAGATGATTTTAAACAAAAATACGGTTTTTAATATACTGTGGGTGTCTTTTGTCAGTTTGTTTGAGAATGAAATATCTAAATAAAAAACATCCTGCCTGTGGTTAGAACTTACTTCTCTGACTCATACAGATAGCATTATTAATCCAAACATTCTGGGAATAAAGTGTGTTTTGTTGAAAGAAGTTAGAGCTTGCATGGCTCCACGTTTATTTCTTAATCCCCTCTTTGATTTCTTCAGAGTAAAGCCTCACTTGAAAAAGTGTTTTGAAGGAATTGCTAGTGTTGAGTTTACCGAAGTCCTGGATATTACACACATGAAAAGCAGTGAAGGGGAAGTTGTGGAGCTTATCAACACAATATCAACAGCTAAAGCGAGAGGCCAAGTGGAAAAGTGGTTAGTTGAATTGGAATCAAGTATGATCAATTCCATCCACAAGGTAACAAATTATAATTTGTTTAAGGTCATTATCTAGGCTATTATAGGAAAGTAAGCAGATTATCTCTCAAAATCCAAACCAGGCATGATATAAATGATGTAAAAATAATTAACACAGGAAGATTTTAAAATTGCTCTCCCTTCTTAAATTGCTATTCCACTAGGATTGGCTGCATGAATCGGGAATCTGGTGCACCTGAAGTCTTTCCTTCTTGCTATTGCTATGACAAATAGCTCTTTGCTGTGATTAGCCTTTCATAGGCAATAATGGAAATCCCCCTTCTAGGGCTGAAACAGCTTCAGTGGAGGTGGGATTTAGTTAGGATCACAGCAGAGAAGAAAGAGTTAGGATCTCTGTCCTCAATCTGCTGCTGTTCTCCCATCCTTCCATTGCAGTATCTGCAGTATCTAAAACTGTACAGTAATCACTTATATACAACAAATATTCTGCCTGGTTTGGTCTTGTTTAGGACATAATTTGACTCAGTATTAAAAATGACATGTGGGTCAGGTAAAATGACCTGCAATAGTTTGCATATGCGAATTGTAAGCTGAACTACTGGTCAGGTTTCTATTCTGCCAAATGTTTTGTATTTTAGTTGTAAGATTTCTTCTAAACGTGCAAATGCTCCTGTTATATTTATGAGGAATAGTAATGTAACAATAGTTGGCAACTTCAATGCATTGGTACAAAATATTGCATTCTATCAATACCGTAGACATATGCAATAGATCAATACCAGTACAGGTAGTCCTCAACTTAATACCACAATTGAGCCCAAAATTTATGTTGCTAAGTGAGACATTTGTTAAGCAAATTTTGCTCCATTTTACGACCTTTCCTGCCACAGCCGTTAAGGGAATCATTGCCGTTGTTAAGTTAGTAACACGGTTGTTAAGTGAGTCTGGCGTCCCCAGTGACTTTGCTTGTCAGTAGTTCGCAAAAGCTGTTTACATGTCCCCAGGACACTGCAACCTTCATAAATATGAATCAGTTGCAATTGTTGGGCACTTTAATTGCTAGATATTGTCCAGTTATGAATGGAATAAATAAGATGAACTCAGAGCTGCAAAAATCAGAATGTATGGATGGGATTTAACAATTGGGTAGGCTTCATGCATCATTGTTTTGAGTACTTTAGTTGATGTACATTTTCATCCACGCTTAAACAAGGAACCCAGAATAAAAATGGTTTCGTAACAAAAGTAGTCTAATGTCACATTTGTCTTTTTAAGACAAACTCGACAACTCGTGCCCCGATGGGTCATCGTTTCAAAGATGTTTCCTCACCAGATTCCTCAGTGCTTTCAAATGGGTGATGCTTGTAATGCTTGATCATTTTTCTTTTATTCTTTCTGCAGCTGTCTCTGCCTCTCTCTCCCTCCCTCCCTCCCTCCTTTTCAGTATTTAATCATTTCCTGTCTCTGTATTTTTTTTTCTTCCTTGCAGGAATTCTAAGGCAAACAACTGGAAAACAATTCTTACCAATGTAATGGTGATTCATTAAGGCTCAAGGCTCCCTTTCTGCCTCCACTGAAAAACTTTTCTTTGGGGGCAAAAACCGAAGCAATGTCTCAGCAACTCCTGTGGATCACACCGAGGAAGCTGAGGAGAGCTGCTGGGAAGGCTTCTTTAGAGAAAACATCCGTTTTCCCCTGAGGGCATTATTAGTACCTGCAGAGATCCTGCCTCAATAGGAATAGAAGATTCAGACAGGCCAGTTCGTCAGTGTCCAAAGTGAGAGGGTCTGAAGAGCGGCACCAGAGTAATAAAGAGAACAAACACCACACAGTCTCACAAACGCAGCCACTGCCAATTTCCCATCTGCTACTATTTTATGCCCAAAGAGAACTGAAAATGATGATGACTGCTGTTTGTCTCTTGACAACCAGAGGGCAAAAAACAGGGTTTATTCATACTGTTGATGCTAATAGCCGCTACCATTATTCTGTTGCTTCTCGGGGAGCACGTGTTCGTGATTTTGTATGGTTTCCAAAAATCTAGTCCTTTTTCAGTTATTCTTTTGCGGGGGGCCCCCCGCAGAAATAATTAATAGACCTTTTCAATCCAGCCCTTAAATGAAAGAAATTCTTTTTTGTTTGTTTTAAATTCAAAGTAGAATTAATTCTCAGTTCCCTCCAGAGCAAGGGAAAAATGGATTGGATTCCCTCTCTGACACTTCTAATTCTCTTCTCTTCTTCCCAAACCTAAAAAAATGTCATGGTCAAAGAATCCTATATTTTCCAAGCAGCTCAGTTGTCTTCAGTATTCTAACCTTATGATATGTCCTCTTAAGGTTCAGAGAACCACCTGATCCTAGCATAGTCCCATTTTGAAATACTTTAACAGAGTTCAAGCAAAGAAAAAAAATCATCCCAATAAAGATCTAACTTCTCACTACAAAGAGCCTGTAGACTTTCCAAGCTTACATGGTCTAAGAAAAAAAGACGTATCCTAAATCATAAGATCACTTTGGTATCATTCAAATCTATTTTACTCAATCTACCAGAGCCAGTTGCCAGCAACTTGGTCTTTGTAGGTTCTTCAATGGGAAGAAGACTACTTTACCCTCAAAACCAGATCAATCAATAATAATTATAATTAGTACAGGAAACCACATAATATTTACCAGCCTGTCTCAATAGTGATATTTCCCTTCCCCATTCTCTTGGTTAGTTATAAGTTGAGAATTCATCAAACGAACCATAAATCCTCTAATTCACATGTAAGCAAAAAAGGACAGGAATAGCAGGTTTATTTAGACTGAAATACGTCAACCATTCGTGAAATAACAAGGATGATGATAGAAACATTACAGTCAATCAAAGAGCCTCTACACTCGTCAGATCTGCCAGAAACCTATTTGCATGTACCAGCTGCTGTAATACATTGGTGGTTTTCATGCCTCAACATTTTCAGTTGTGGTAATTATCCTTTGTGCTGGTCTCAGCTTCTTAGTATTTTTTTCATGCTAATGATGACAGTATTAGAGCATCTGAGATTAAAAGGCATCTGTGTATACCCATATTTGCACACACTCACCCTTTTCCCAAGGCAAAACCAGGTCTTGACTTGCCATTAGACATGTGAATTCCCAATGAATTACAAGAAAAGTTTATTTCATCTAATTCAGTCATTGAAGCCTTTGGGTGCATAGATAGATGCAAAACAAGACATCAAATCTTTGTTGTCAGAGATAATTCCAAAGATTCAGCCTCTAGTTTGATTGTAAAGACAGGGGAAAAGTGGATGCTTCGTGAACTGAGGACAGAATTAGAACCTCATCATTTTTTACATCAGCATCCTGTCTTGAACCAGATTACACTCTTGCCCTTGCAGTGATTCCCTGCTTTATATCAGCAGATGAATATTCAAAAGATCAGTTGCAGGATTTCTTTCTGTTCCCAAATCTCAGAAAAATGGAGTTTCAAACTATCTGTCCTTAAAACTAATTTGGGTTCTGATCTTCAGTCTTTTTCATGGTTTTGAGAGATTCACAAGCAATCCAATCATCCCAGCAGTCATTCCTGATATGGTCTCAGAAAGTCCAGTGCCTTTCCTTATTTCAAAGCTCTCAGTACAATCTCCATTCACAATCACTTTGGCTGTTAGTTTATTGTATATTGTTTTTACCATATTTAATTTGTCTCTTTGGTAAAAAGCCACTTTGATCCAGGTGTATAAATTCAACCAAATATTTTTTTCAATCTCTCCGCCATTCGTAAAATTTAGTATCTGTATGTGAAAGTAATTAAAATGTTGTGTTCTCCTTTGAATAAGAGTGTTGTTCTGCCCTAACACTTGGGCATAAAACTTTAAAATGCCAAAAGTTGAGACTTATTCAGTGTGACCTCAACTTCAGTTTGTAGTCTAATGCTCCTTTTTTTGTGATTTACAAGACAGCTTCCTATAGACATCTTCCATTTCTATCAGGAATGAAAATATTGAATGTTTCTATCAATGGAAGCAGACTTTTACAGCAAGTGGTTTCTGCTCATTAACATTCCATTTGGCTTTTTTTTTTAAAAAAAAATGTGGTCTTTGAGCCTCAGATGGAGTTAGCTACTCATGTCTGACCCATCTAAGCAGTGATTGGGTTTGTTCCATTCAGCCTCATTTACACAGAACTCTGAAACACAAGTATCTAGTGTTTAGTTGCTTCAAACTTGGTGTAAATGTGGCATTCACCCTTCTAATCCTGACATGTCTGGGGAAGAAAAATCTTTGTTGTATTATTGGCAAACCGCAGGGCTCTGAGGCTCAGAATGGACTTCTGGAAGGGGCATCCATGCACTTCCTTGTGGGCCATTCTGGGCCTTGTGAAAAAGGGCTAAACCTTCAACTGGTTCGCCGAAGTCAACAAAAAATTAGCTACTGGTTCTGCCAAACCAGTGCGAACCGGATGAATCCCACCACTGGTCCAAGGGTGAACCAGAATTCAGTTTCCCAGTTTCATGATCAGAACCTTAGCAACTACACCAGATTGGCTCTCTTGAGATGGTATTAAAAGCAATATTAGTTATGATAGCAAAAAAATAAAAAATGAGGAGGAGGAGGGGAGGAGGAGGAGGAGAAGGAAGAGGAAAGAAAGCTTTCTAAATATTCTTATAAAGCATGTTTTTAAATTAACGAAAAAAACTAAATTGGTACATTAAGATGAATCAAGGTGACATTGAAAGCTCTTATCTGACATTTCTCTCTACTGATTTTCATTTTTATTAAAAAAAAAGTTTTTAGATGCCATCTCTGAAAACCATTTCAATTTTAATTTATTCTGTTTATGACTTTTCAGGAAGAACACATTTTTTATTTTTTAAGTCATGTTTACTTTCCATCTCTTTGATCTCTCTATATTTTATTTATTAATGATTCTAAAATCTATAACCAAGAATTTTCTTCTTTTTTTTATTAAAGAGTTTTACAAAAACAAAATTTTACAATATATCCCCAAATCTCCCCCACCCCAAACCCGCCCACTTCCCCCCCCACTTCCCCGAGCTAAATACAGGATTATAGTTATAATAATCATATTCTAAATAAAAATTATGCATAATATACAATTAACCAAATTCATAATGTGCTTTAACTCCCCTTTAACATAACTACAAACAAAGTACCAATAACAATATCCCACTAAAATCTACTCATAAGCTAAATGGAACTTTTTAGTCCCATATTTGTTCTGAATATAATCTATCCATCTCCTCCAAACTGAAATATATCTTTCCTGTGAATGATCTTTCAAGTAAGCAGAAATCTTAGACATTTCTGCAAGATTCGAAACTTTAATCACCCATTCTTCTACAGTAGGCAAACTATCCTTCTTCCAATATTGTCCCACCAGTAACCGAAGAATTTTCTTCTTTTTAATTAATTTCAGTATCATACATAGTCTATTACTTTTTGCATGAACTGGGTAAACAAAAACTTAGTATGAAAGATACAGTATTATAGTCAATGAAAGAACAACAGTTTTTTTTGTAGATTCTGTGACAGTTTTTCATATTGTGTACAATCTGATAAAAGGGGTAGATGGACTTTTTTCGCTGTGAATTTGTTTTTTATTTATTTATTTAAGTTCACTTACTATATTGGCTGATCACATTTTTTCTTTCTTCTTTCCTATTGTAATTTCCCATAGCATGAATTTGAAACATATGCATTTTTATGCTTTTTGTGCCAGTTGAGCATAGACCAAATCTACAAAGAATTCTTTCAACATGTCTTATTTTATTCCTTTCAAAGCCAAGAAAGTTAAGTTTTCTAGAATTCAGTTATTTAGAATTGGTTTGTCGCTGTGAAACCTGGAATTGCAAAACATTCAGATTTTTATTTGAATGAATAGTTCATATTCTAGCAGAAGAAGCATTTTCAGTATGATCATACTGGTTAAAAATCCATGTAACTGTTCTAATATACGAAGGGCTGAGTCAGAAGGGGTTTCTGTTCTGTTTAGTGTTCGTGGAGAGTCATGCAACTTGCATTTCTCTATATACAGTATGTTGAGCTCTAACTAATATAGTGTCTGATGCTCATTGGAGCTGGTGGAGTAAGGTTATACAGGCAGAACGAAAAGGTCATGACAAAAGATATTTGGAGTCTGCTTTCTAGTTTACTTAGCAAGGCTTTCATTTTTTGTGTTTCCAGGTGATTGGTTCTGCAATAGATGCTTATCCAAAATCTCTCCGTATAAACTGGGTAAGGGAATGGCCCGGACAGACAGTTCTTTGTGTATCCCAGACTTTTTGGACTCTTGAAGTGCAAACAGCTATTAAAAATGGCCAGCAGGTAGGAATGTTTCAACAGTATGTGAAGCGTTTAAAAATTCCATCTTCTTTAGAAGATATGAATAACCAGTTTGGACAACCTGTATAATTGGTAATATGACAGTGTCTGAACCAGTAGATAATGTATGAAATAATTTGCACAGCTCTTTTCCCAATTTGTACCTTCATAAATGCAAAAGAAAAGTTGAAAGGTAAAAATACTCCAAGTTATTAATACAACTACTGTAGTCAGATAGTAAAACATAATGTTTTCTTTATTGGTAATGTTTCCCTACATGTTGGTGAACTCTCCTTCTCTCCTCTCCTCTCCTCTCCTCTCCTCTCCTCTCCTCTCCTCTCCTCTCCTCTCCTCTCCTCTCCTCTCCTCCCCTCCTCCTCTCCTCTCCTCTCCCCTCCTCCTGCCCCGTCCCCTGGCCCTGCTCCTGCTCCTGCTCTTTCTGATCTGACATGAACAAAGGATGCTATTTTGCAAATGTCATGTGTGATATTTTCTAAAATGTC
This sequence comes from Vipera ursinii, assembly GCF_947247035.1. Lineage (NCBI taxonomy): Eukaryota > Metazoa > Chordata > Lepidosauria > Squamata > Viperidae > Vipera > Vipera ursinii. The sequence continues at coordinate 172,610,658 of NC_139512.1, read as the reverse complement.
CTTATGTTACTTGTCTTCAGTAGAAGCAAAACATCTTGTGGCATGAAAAAAAATATTGAATTTGTTATTGTATAATACTATAAAATGATAAAATGTGGTTCACCAGGTCCAGCCTTTGAAAAATACTTTATATCTGTACGGATAATGTTTCCAAGCCCTGTTTTTCTTTATTAAAAGAGAAATATTGGATTGCATCTAAACTAAGATAAAAAGGAGTGTGCCCAGAATAAATTAATTGTATTTAGTTAAAATTACTGTAACAAGTCAGTTAGGATTTAAGTCCCACTTGTTTCAATGAGAACCACATTCACTTTATTACGGTGGTAAATTTAACCACTGTAATTTTAATAAAAAATTGCTGACAGGGCTTCAGATATTTGTAGTATCTCTCCCCCCACTCCCCTGACACACAGACACTTCCCCACTCCTTCGTTTCCGTCAGTGGAGAATTTCACTGGCATTTTTTATTGCCCGGGGTCTGGCTTTCTCTTACTACAGAAGTGAAATTTAAAAACTGTGTAGCTGTAGCAAGGGAAAGTCAGTATAAAGGAATACTTCTAGAAAAGCTATTGACTAATCAGCAGAGGCCTCAATTTACTTCCCATGCGGAGTTGAAGCTAACAATGCCTTAAGAGCAGATGTTTGAAGAGCAGAAAATCCCAATGCTTCTAAAGAATGTCATTTGGTTGCTCTGTGTAGGGATGACTAGCTTCAGAAGATGCCTGACATTGATGGCAAGGCTTATTGCTTCTTTTCATTGACAGAGAGAGGTAAATCTGGAGTAGAGTAAATTATTTCATTAGTTTCAGTGGAAGAGAAATTGGGAAAATTGGATGAGAAAAAGCAACCAAAGGGAGGACACAGCTACACAGCTAAATTTCCTTCCCTTTTGGCAGAAAACCTGTAGGGCACATGAATTTTGGAGTTTCCATACAGATTTCTCTGAGAAAGGAAGTAGGATTGCCCTTCCTATGACAAATGCCTAATTTATCCCCTTTGATTTCAGTGGGATAAAGTTTGGACTGAAGGTCTTGTCATAGAAATAAAAATCCTGTGTCTGATTATTTTGTTCCCCTTTGGCACCAATAAATAAATAAATAAATAAATAAAAATCTACAGTACTCTGAGGAACGCTATGAAATAATTCAAGTGGTGGACTGGGAAACAGGTGAAGATGGATGGAAATCAGCTACCATCACTTTTCTCCCTTCTGATGGCGGACACCTTCATAAAAACCTTTCTTTTGTAGAAGAACTCCTTGAACCAATGTAGGCATGTAATGTATGTGTGTATGTATTTAAAAGAAAACAAATTTGAAATGTGCCAGTGAACAATTGCTTGTCAAGATGACGGCAGTAGAAAGGCGAAATTGCTTCTAAAAGCAGCAGTTAGCAGTTAGCAGAGCTGTAGACATTGATGTTGATGTCTGGTGTTCTGTACCAGCCTGCTACCGGCCCTGCAGAAAAGGCAGGGACAACCCCTTTTACAATAAGGCAAGAGGCTGGAATTATGCCTGCCAAATTTATTACTACAAAAACAAACAAGACACGAACCAAGAAACCGGAGCTTTAAGAAACACAAACTATCCAAGTGGTTGCCTTTCACAAACCAGCCCTCCCCACACATTCCCGTTATATAGAGTTCAGGGCGTGGCTTCTCTCTGCCTCCTTCCGAGAAGCCCCATTGCCTTCCTCTGTCTACTCCTAATTGACTGCCTCCTGCGTCGGGCGTCCTTGAACAGGGCCAGCTGTGGGTCATCTTCATCCACGCTGTCAGGCTCACACAGCTGGGTCTCCGTGGTGACCAAGTGGGAGGGGCCTGGCTGAGGGCTCTCATCAGCAAGATCTTCAACCCCCTCAGCAAGGTCTTCAACACCCCCCTCCTCCTCCTCTGAGTCATCCGACCCAACTGCCGAACCCACAGGCTGACCCTGAATCACAACATCTGGAGCTAATTCACTTCTCTCTGGTTTTTCCTTTTCACTCAGGCCCTTGAGAATTACCTGACCCAGTGCAATGAGCAGATTGACGGCATTGTCACCTTGGTGCGCGGAAAGTTGTCAAAACAGAATCGAGTGACCCTTGGAGCACTTGTGGTCCTGGATGTTCATGCTAGGGATGTGCTTGTGTCTCTTGTAAGCAAGTGTGTCAGTGATGACAGCGACTTTGAATGGTTAAGTCAGCTGAGATACTATTGGCAGGTAAGGGTTGTCTCTGTGAATCCTATTAGGAAATTATTTCTGCACTCAGCTTTTCTATTGGGACTCATTGCTGACATAAGAGGAAAAATACACTAATAAGAGCCATTTTTTTGCTGATGACAAAGGATTTTACCCCTCCTTCTGCATGATGTGAAGTAAAGATATCTAATAGCCATATGTATACCATTTATAATTAAAATGACTTTTTCATGCCCACAATCCCTACATACTTGCTGAATTTGCAGGAGACTTATAGATAAAACTTTCTGTCAAAGGCCATAATTGAGTTTCCCTGAAATTGTTGGATAAGTCCTGCTTTCATTGTTTTAAAGGAATCATAATTCTTTGAGCTAAGTGGCCTTAATCTGACTTTTGTTAGATTCACACTATTGAGAACCTATATCTATTATATGGAATACAATATTAGCAGGAAGTTACCTCAGATAGGCCTTTTTTTCCAATGCAAAATGCCTCAGACATAATACCATGCATTTTCCAAAATGCTAAGATAGCTTAGTTGACACTTTTTCTGTTAACTGAATGTGACACAGTGAATAGTGAAAATGACCGATCGTGTTAGATACGATGTACTGACTTCTAAAAGTATTAAATAATCATTTAATGTTTCTAATGTTAATATTTGTTTGGTAAGGATCTTCTAAAATAATTTGAACATACTAATATAGTAGACGTAGAGGATATAGTGCAGAATTAATGAAGCAGCAGAAGTAGGATAGTCATCTCAGGTGTCTACCTTACCTGAATGAGTGTGGTATGCCAGCTTCCAAACAGAGACATTTTTTAGATTTCTTTTACAAATCATCCTCAACAATTATTTTCCCCCATAAATGTGTTTTAATACATTGTTTTTATTCTTTTTTTTAAAATCCAGATTTTTACTCCGTTGTTTATTTTATGAGTTTTGGGGTTTGTACACTTGTTCAGGATGCTTTGAAATGAGAAGTGGTAGAAAAACACCTTTCCTGGAAATATATATTCACACTAGAGTTATGATTTGTCTTAGTGCACATGCAAATAACTGCTTGAAAAGAGTGTTTTTCATCAAAACCACAGTAGAGGAGGCAGTATTAATTATCCCAGCCTGCTATTGTAAGCTTCTGTATGTGTTAAATAAAAATGTCAATGTAGTTTGGGTTTTATATGAATTATACCGATCATATATCTGCTTCCTACTTTCATGTAATCAGTGGTATTGATTTTTATAGCCTGGATTATCTGAAGATTACTTGATAGGGTTACTTGATCTTGTGTGAACCTACCTGTTCTATAAATCTACTTTGGAATTCAAAGTAGATTTAGAGTGTGTCACCAGCTTCTTTATTTTCCAATAAAAGTCAATCGGCATGATGGCTCAGTGGTTAAGATGTTGAGCTTTTCAGTTGGAAAGCCAACAGGAAGCCTGTGTTCTGTTCCAGCCTACAACCGGCCCTGCAGAAATGTCAGGGACAACCCCTTTCTTATATTCAAGAGGCTGGAATTAAGCCAACCAAATTTATTTGCAAAAACTAAATGAAACAGTTCAAAACAGAGTAAAACAAATACAGACCGAGACTATATCAGAAGCTCTTCAAACGGTTGCTTTCAGCAACCATCACCTCCCACACATTCCCCTTTTAAACAACAGTCTCAGGGCATGGCTTCTCTTTGCCTCCTCCCGAGGTGCCTCATTGCTTTTCTTTGTTCACTTCTGCTTGTCTGCCTCCTGCTTTGAGCGTCCCTGAACAAAGCCAGCTGTGGATCATCTTCGTCCAATCTTTCAGGCTCACACAGCTGGGTCTGAGGAGGAACAAGACGGGAGGGGCCTGCCTGAGAGCTCTGCGATGCATCTGCAACCAAAGGCTCTCCAAACCCCTCCTCCTCCTCCTCTTCAGAATTGTCCGATTCAGCTGCCGAAACCACAGGCTGACGCTGAATCACAACAGCCTGGGTTTGAAATCTGAGCACTGCACAATGAGGTGTCCCCCTGTTACTGCATTCCATATTTTCATGCGGGCCACAAGTTAACAGAGGGTGGTGCTGTGGCTGAGAATCAGAGATGAGCACTGCCCTCTTGAGTCACTTACAATTGGAAAGGGGAAACCTTTAAACTTTTAAAAGTTAATCATTTTCCATGCTGGTTAACCTGATTAAGTGAGAGATAATATTTTCTTCCAGCGTATACGTTCAATATATACATTCTTATGTATATTTTTTTAAAGTAAAAAGGTGATTGTCTTTTTAAGGTTTTAAATGTGCAGTCACCGGAAAGGTGGATTCTAACACAATGTCAATTTATTGTTTCCATCTGGTCCTCTGACACCATGAACAACAGTCGGTCTCCCCAAAGGGACCGGCTTTCACATAGATTCCTATAAAAATAGTAAAAATTGCTTCAAAGATAAAATAGAAGCGAGAGGGCGCCTAACAATAACTAAACAGCAGATCCAGTGGTTGCCCGTTTTCTTTCCATGCATGTTCTGAAATCCAAGAACTTTCTCAATTAGGAAACTTATAAATAGCTAAACCTGATTAATTAATGAAAAAAGAACCAAGGGGATAAATTACAGTGTGATCATCTGGGCATCCTATTGCAAGCTCTGGCCCCTTTTGAGCTGCATCTTGATGTCACATGTGCATATGAAAGGGGTGGAGCATACTGGTACAACTAAGCTTTCATCATTTTAAGGAAAGCCTCCATTGGTGTAGATCTTTCTCTTTCCCTCCCTACTTTCTGTTTCCCCAAATACAGCTGTTGTTTTTTCTGCTCAAACTAAGATGTTGGGGGGAGGTTATTCAGAGAGGTCTAACTTCTGACCAGTAGGATAATTCAAACCAAACCAAACCAAACACTCCCAAAGCCTTCCCCCAAAGTTCTGTTCCAAATTTGGAGAAGCCACCCAAGAAGAGATTGAAGTTGAGAAAGCACCAGATCTGATTCGGATGGCCTTGAGAGTACAAATAAATCCCCAAGTGGCGTCAACGCCTCTCAGAGAGCTAATGAGGAACCTTCAGAGAACTAATGACCAGATGACTGCAAAGACTATAAATCTCTCCATTCCCCACCCTTCAGTCAGAACTGAAGAAGCTTCTTGGATGAGAAGTGAAATGTTTTCAAGGAACCCCCCCCCCCCAAGAAAGTCCAGTTGCCTTTTGAAAAGCAGCTTTGGGACATGTAAAATAATTGTTTCTAATATTAGGTGTACTGCAAGCCTACTTATTCTTTATTTCTATTTATCTTAAGTCTTTTTATATGTATATTTCATATCTTCCATTAGGAAGGGCATCTAGAAACAAAGATGATAAATGCTGAGTTACGGTATGGATATGAATATCTTGGCAATACTCCAAGATTGGTTATTACTCCACTTACAGATAGATGCTACAGGTAACTCCCTTTATAAGTTAAAAGAGTTATTGGCCTTGAACATTGTCCCAATGAATTTAAAAATGGCTGCATGTTTTCCTTACTTGTTTCCTTAAATATAAATATGGACATTCTGAATAGCAGTTATGTTCAGGTTTTAATTTCACAGGTGTAAGAGTTAATGTTAAAAAGCTGAAATCTAAAATATATTTCTGTTCCAGAAGAAAGCCAGGCTACTTTTATGAGTCACTGACAGGCCCTGCATTGATGTTTCTGCACTTTCCAAAGTGGCTCTGCCCCTTTCCAAGTGGATCTGAAGCGCTTTACAGCTCTAATACGTTGCATTTATTTCTTCCTCCAGTTTTTGCAACAACCATTCTGTGTTACAGATAGGTGGTCAGTGAGCTTCCATAAAGATGGACTTGTACATCATAGCCAGATCCAAAGTTAGAAAGGTGGAAACAGAAAGAACTGTGGTGAATAAAACCTTAGCTGCAGGAGTTGCCATTGTTCTCCATAGCAATTTTTCTTCTTTCTGTCTTTTCAGAACTTTGTTTGGTGCTCTTCACCTTCATCTTGGTGGTGCCCCAGAAGGGCCTGCTGGAACTGGAAAAACTGAAACGACCAAGGATTTAGCAAAGGCTGTTGCCAAGCAATGCGTGGTTTTCAATTGCTCCGATGGATTGGATTATCTTGCTCTGGGGAAATTCTTCAAGGTGGGAACGAAAGAATAGGATTGAAGATGGAATGCTGAGAATCAAAACATGCGTATCAAAGTGCTTGAACAAGAGCTTAGGCAATCCAGCTTATTTATTTATTTATTTATTTATATTGGATTGCTAATGCCATCCACCTCAAGGCGATTAGGTATACGTTGCTTTGCATGGGACAGGGTTCTAGAAGAGATTTATGAGATTCCTGTGTGACTCCAAGGAACTCATGTGCTATGGGCACGCACAAATACTACACACTCATTTACTTGTATATGACCATACGACGCCACAGACACAAATGTAACACACATTCATGCTCACAAATATGTACATAGGCATGGACATACATCCAGTACAGGATTGTTAGATATGGAAAAGGTTTCAGCTTCATTTCCTTCCTCTCTGTGTCCCTATCCTGAGTCTTGTTTCTCTTCTTTTCATGAAATGAAGGAAAAGGCATACCCGTAAGTATGACAGAGAGGGAAAGAAGATTCCTCCTCTTTTTTCCAAGCATTGATCTGTTGGGAAAGTTGGTATTTTAAGCTTTGGTGTCCTCTCTGTCTTACCAACCAACCAACCAACTCGTCAACAGTTGTCCTTGAGATGAGCATTGATCACTGATCCCCACCTTTTGCACCCAGCCATTAGGAACTGACCAACAGAGAATAATAAATGTTCTAGGCTATGAAAAAAGTGAACGGCATTCTGAAGGCTAGACTGAATGATAGAGATAATTCCTGCTCCCACAGCTGTTTGGTTTTCCAATAAGTATTAGCATATTTTTCACCTTTGGTTTCTTTCTTTTTAGGGTTTGCTTTCATGTGGAGCCTGGGCTTGTTTTGATGAATTTAACAGAATTGATTTGGAAGTATTGTCTGTTGTGGCCCAACAGATTCTTACAATCCAAAGAGGTAAAACATGTCCTGGCTAGATTTTAAGATAAAATCTATTTCAGCCATGTTTTAAGTGCTGTTTCTTTCTCTTGATTCCCAGGTATTAATGCTGGCGCTGACATTCTGGTATTTGAAGGGACTGAACTCAAGCTTAACCCAACATGTGCTGTCTTCATTACTATGAATCCTGGCTATGCTGGACGCTCTGAACTTCCAGACAATCTTAAGGTATTGTGACTGCATTTACCAAAAAGTAATTCTTATGGACTTCTTTGGAGGAATACATAGGATTCTACAGTATGAATATTTCTTGTCATTAAAAAAATCCTTTCTAAAAATTAATGATAATATTGAGAATAATGATTGATGAGAGAAAACTTCATCAAATATATTATGCATAACCATATTACATTAATTTGGTTTAAGCTTAATTAAATTTAATGTAATAGCCTTGGAACCTGCCCTCTCATGTCTTGGAGTGTGCTATCAGCAAGTCATTCAAAGAGCAAAGAGGACTTTTATCTCAAGAAAAAGTTGAACATTTCAAGATTAGACAGACTATTAATTGATCTATACGATCAATTCTTTCGTTGGTGTAAATATATATACTTATTGTTCCAGTTAAAACTTTGTGCCTATCTTAATTTATTAACTGATACACGTCACTTACGTTTTGGTGTTGTCTGGATTTTTTATTCTGCTTATTTCCCTTGTCAATTTCTCTCTCTCTCTCCCTCTCTCCCTCCCTCTCTCTTTCTCTGTCTTACACACACAGACACACAGACACACACAAAACATGAAGTGGATTGGGCTGACAGAAAGTCACTCAAGTGGCTTCTATAGTGGGATAGAACACCCGATCTCCAAAATTCCACTCCATCACCTTCACAACACCAAACTGGCTCTTCAGAAATATTTCCCATTCTTACCTAATACAAACTTTCATATAATATATGTTAAATTTTTGTTAGGGCTGTGCACCCTTTGAAACATGGAAGAAATGCTTCCAAACATGGAGCAGTACAGCATCTGTTTTCTGTTTACTTAAAGCAGGCAGGCTTCTTTAATAAGTTAAATGATTGTGTGCCATCAAGTTGATGGTGACTCTAGGACAGGGGTAGGCAACCTTGGCTCTTTTATGACTTGTGGACTTCAACTCCCAGAATTCATGAGTCAGCTATGCTGACTCAGGAATTCTGGGAGTTGAAGTCCACGAGTCATAAAAGAGCCAGAGTTGCCTGCTGACTCAGGAATTCTGGGAGTTGAAGTCCATGAGTCATAAAAGAGCCAGAGTTGCCTGCTGACTCAGGAATTCTGGCAGTTGAGGTCCACAAGTCATAAAAGAGCCAAGGTTGCCTACCCCTGCTCTAGGAGATTCCAAGAAGAAGATTTTCTCCGTGATAATCTGTCCCCTGTCTGGTACCTCAGATCTTCCAGTGGTGCACCTGGTCTACCTTGCTGCTGGTAACCCTCTTTTTCTTTTTCCTCCCCTCTTTCCAGCGTTATAGACTTCTCCAGAAAGCTAGGGTTTTGCTTAATGTGTCCCAAAGTGGGATAATTTGAGCTTGGTCATTTGCACCCCAAGTGAGAAATTTGGGTTGATTTTGATGATCTGTTATGCACTTTTAAAAGCAGCTACACACACACACACACACACACACACACACACACATATATATACAGTATATAACCCCCTCTGGCAGTTTAAAAAAGAGGAACAAACAGCCACATGCTTCTCCCAGAAGAAGGAAGCAGAAGCCTCCAGCCTGATGATGACGGATGGGATTCCGTCGAAACGTCGCCCCTACACCTTTAGTTCTACGCGGGGGAAAACCCGAATAACCAAAGATCCACATACGAACACCCGCGAAAACCTCAGAAAACAAATATCTTACCTCTACGGGGAGGAAATCCACCAGCTAACTAGGACCTATGAAAAACTCGAAGTACGAAGAGCTTCCATTCTGTGTGACCTCACATTCCTACGCAACTGCCGAGATCAAAATTTAATCCCCACATCCTTCCAATTGAAATTCCACTCCAACTCTGCAGCCATCAAACGCATCCTGATAAGAACTGAACTGGCCCTAATCAGAAATGAACTCCACACAAAAAGATTCCGCCTGGACCAAATCAACAGAGACCTCCTCACACTTCACCTCATACTCAGCAACAAGATCCACCCCACACTTTGGGACAAATTCAAACAAATCGCTGTCTGGAGAGCTGAAACAGAGACTGCCTACAAAACAGACACACACACCAATAAACTCCGAAGACTAAAGGAACGCCAGAAACAAACCCCTCCTCTCTCACAGCAACACATGAAACAAACTGTGCACAACATCTCAGATAGGATTCTCACCAAAGCCGAAACCAACGTCCTGTCTAAAGGATTTAATTTTGCAGTCGCTCCCAAACACATTCCCACGGAAACCATTATATGCGGAGTCGAATCCAGCCTGACCAAAATTAACCCTGATGACGCCAACAAAATCAGACTCGAAGTGACCAACATCCTCTGCACCAGCAAACCACCCAAAAGCAACTTACCCAAAGAGGAACAGACAGCACTACTTAACCTAAAAAATGACACCAGCATAATCATTCTGCCAGCAGACAAAGGCAACGCCACGGTGGTAATGAACTCATCTGACTACCATACCAAATTATCCAACCTACTCCGAGACTCCACATACAAACTCCGCAAGACAGATCCCACCACCTACCTGGAAAAAACCACAAAATCCAAAATAAAAGCCACCCCCATCAGTGAAGAGATCCAGAAAACAATCATTCCCAGAGAAAAATCATCCAGATGTCCTAAGCTCTATGGTCTGCCCAAGATACACAAAGAAGGAACCCCACTCAGACCCATAGTCAGCTCCATAGGCTCACCTCTACAAAATCTAGCCAAATTTCTTGCCAAACAACTACAGCCTTACGCAAATTCCATCACCTCACACGTACAAGATTCATTCCATTTCATAGAGATCATAAGTAAACTAAACTTACAGCCCTGTGACCTACTTGTGAGCTTCGATGTCGTATCCCTCTTCACCCAAGTGCCAATCAAAGAAGCCTTGACAGCTATCCGAAATAAATACAACCCCCCAAAACACATCCTAGATCTGACCAACCACTGCCTATCTAACACATACTTCATCTACAATGGACAAAGATACAAACAAATGGAAGGAGCACCCATGGGATCACCCCTTTCACCTGTCATCGCAAACCTCTACATGGAACACTTTGAAACCCTCGCTCTAGAAAAATCCAACCACAAACCCAAACTCTGGCTCAGATACGTAGATGACACCTTCGTAATCTGGCCACACGGCAAAGAAAAACTGGATGACTTCCTCACACACCTCAATAGCCTACACCCCAAAATACAATTCACCATGGAAACAGAAGCTAACAATCAACTTCCCTTCCTTGATGTCTTAGTCTACAAGAAATCCAACGGCTCCCTAGGACACACTATCTACCATAAAAAAACACACACAAACCGCTATCTGAATGCACTCTCACACCACCACCCAGCACAGATCAACTCCGTAGCCAAGACACTCATCTCCAGAACAAAACACCTAGCTGATGAACAACACCAAAAAACCGAACTACACACTCTCACTAATGTACTAACAGCCAATGGATTCCAAAGAAACACGATTACCAACTTAATCCGAAGAGAGACACCCACAAAAACCCAAGACAGAGAACAAGAAAATGGCAAAGCCCTCCTCCCATACTTAAAAGGGACCACAGACAGAATCAGCAAGGTCCTCCAAAAACACAACATCAAAACAGCATTCTACACAGACAGAAAAATATCCACCATCCTAAGAAACCCCAAGGACATAATTGGCTTAGAAAACCAAGGAGTATACGAAATCCCATGCTCCACCTGTCCCACCACATACATCGGACAGACCAACAGAAGAATAAGTGCACGCATTGAAGAGCACAAAAACTCACTCAGAAAAGGAGAACAAACTTCATCCCTGGTCCAACACTTTGAAGCCACGGGACATGAAATTGATTTTAAAAAAAACCAAAACTATCGCCAAAATTGAACATTTTAACAACAGAATAATCAGAGAAGCCATTGAGATAGAAAAACGCCCCCACAGCATAAACAAACGAGATGATACCTCTCGCCTACCAACCATTTGGAAACCCGCCTTGATTGACAGACGAGTCCCAACCACCAAGAATGATAGACCCAAACTCATGATAACACATGACATCACCACCACACAACCATTCAAAAAGCAAATCCGAACCCACAATGATAACGAGGCACAACCACAAAACAGAAACCTAACCACAGCTGCAACATCAGCCACTTTAAACCCCTCCAAACCACACAATAAGCAAACTGACACCCACTATAAAAACATGGCACCACCACAAACACGAAGCCAAACAAAAGCAGCACAACTCACCAGCTCAGGTCTAAGGCTGGCAGCTGAGACCAGCCCATCCACTCAAAACACACCCCCACCCAATCAGAACACACCCACCATTCAAAACACACTCCCACCCAATCAGAACACACTTACTCCCCCACCCAATCAGAGCAACCTCCACCCACAGAACACACCCCCTCTGGCAGTTTAAAAAAGAGGAACAAACAGCCACATGCTTCTCCCAGAAGAAGGAAGCAGAAGCCTCCAGCCTGATGATGACGGATGGGATTCCGTCGAAACGTCGCCCCTACACCTTTAGTTCTACACGGGGGAAAACCCGAATAACCAAAGATCCACATACGAACACCCGCGAAAACCTCAGAAAACATATATATATATATATATATATATTTCCCCAATTTGTGTGGCTAGAGCGACAAAGAAGTAACCTGCTTACACTTGCATGGAATGTGAAGTAGTTCTCCAAAATCAGTTTTGTAGCATGCAGAGTCTTGTCTTTTATCCCTTTTTGTATGTATTGTTAGAATACAAAGAAGGGATGTGGGAGAAAATGTGCTGCCTGTGAAAATGTATGCATACATATCATTGTATGATACTCACTGCTTTTCCTTCTCCAGGGAGCCATTTGTCATCCTGATAATGAAATTTAGTCTAACTTCACTGTTTGAGAAGCTATTAACAGCCTATAAACATCACTATTCAGATTGTGCAGTTACCTGTCTATTAATGTGTGTTTAATAGGCTTTGTTTCGGACTGTTGCTATGATGGTACCTGATTATGCCATGATTGCTGAAATTGTCCTGTATTCCTGTGGATTTGTGACTGCACGGCCACTGTCTGTGAAAATTGTAGCTACCTATCGTCTGTGTTCAGAGCAGTTGTCTTCACAACACCACTACGATTATGGGATGAGAGCAGTAAAATCAGTGCTCACGGCAGCTGGTAATCTGAAGGTAGCATTTGATACCCTTTCTCTGTGGTCTCCTTAGAATTCTACCTTTGGGTGTTTTGTTAGAAATAAATCTTTGTTTCTCTTTTGACCTATGTTGAATGCAATATAATTTCTTTCAGGACTTATCCTGCAGTTCCAAGAAAGCAAACACTTTATATTTGAGTATGCACAATTGGCACTGCAAAAAGACATTGAATTGTATTCTCTCATAATTCAAAAATTATAAAAACTTCATTAAACAGTGGCCAGCTTCCAAAATCTTTGTCAGCTTAATAAAGTTGGGAATGCACTTTTAGGCTAACTGTTCCTCTTTTGCTTGCTTTTCCTTGCTCATAAACTTTAGCACATGAATAATGTTTAAAACTTTTTAAAACAAATTAGAATAACAATAATAATAGTAAAACCTAGAATCTGATTTTAAGTATTTCTGCTGAAAGTTTTCCTAAATATGAGTGACTAAATTTTTTATTTTTTTTATTTTAATTCCATTTATATCCCGCCCTTCTCCGAAGACTCAGGGCGGCTTACAAGCTTAGCAGAAGCCTTCATTCTATGTATATGCCTGCTTGTTAGGGCTTTCACACACACCCCATTATTAGCGGCATTATTACAAAGTCAGCTTATTGCCCCCAACAATCTGGGTCCTCATTTTACCTACCTCGGAAGGATGGGAGGCTGAGTCAACCTTGAGCCTGGTGGGACTCGAACCTGCACTAATTGCAGGCAGCTGGTGTTACTTAAGGAGGCATTAGCCCACTGCTCCACCAAGGCTGATAACAAAATGTTGATTGCATGCTATAAAGGACCATCACACTGATCTTATGTGTTTTCTTTCACATGAAAACATACAAAGCAAGCTAGATCCAGCCTCAATTATATCTATATAATAACAAATATAATATTAATAACAAAATTGTCTTAGAACATTTTGTGTTCTAATACAATAACATTAAGATGCATAATTACTTTATCCCATGTTTCTTTTATACAAAAGTTTTATACAAAAGTTCAATCATAATACGCTGAGCATCACTGTGCCCAAGAACTTCGGGGTTTACTGCCATGGTAACTGTACATCTCTTCTATTTGCATGAAACGTTCAGTTAAATGTCAGTTGCGTGGGAAGAAAAATATCGTACATGATCAATCCATTATGACTAATGGAAGAGCTTTGGCTAGATATATGGTCAATCTGACAACCTTTACAAAATGCACGTCCAGTGCTCTGGTCTTGTCTGGCAGTATGTTGGGTTAGCTACTGTTTGACCCAATTTAATCATACCTTTGAATGCCAAAAAATCAGAAATTCATGAACAGTTTCAAGCCACAAGTCATATTAATAATATGTTGTCACCGGAATCTTAAATATGGATCTCGTCTGACGCCCTAATAGCATCTGATGAGTTATGAGGATGCCTTAAAAATTGCTATTATCTCTCATCTTGTCCTTGATCACTGTAAAAACATATCCAAAGGCAACAATTCAAATGTGAAAAACATAGGCATATGACTGAAGATGATGGTGGTCTAAATTAAGATAAAGTGATGACTCTGAAACTAATGCTGTGTTTTATACAGTTGAAATATCCAGAAGAAAATGAAGAGATTTTGCTGCTTAGATCCATTATAGATGTCAATTTGCCTAAGTTCTTATCCCATGATCTCCCACTTTTTGAGGTGAGGAATCTTTTTAATCTAATGTAAATGAAATAAGTACGGTAAATGATACAGATTATATACTAAGTTTATATTCTCAGATCTCTTTTATGTGCAAAGTTATTACTGTTGTTGGGCTATAGATTAGTTTATAAATTCTAGAGAATTAGTAGATACATAAAACTATGTTTACATTAGGGTATAAAGTTCCAAAAAGGGCTTGGGGAAAAAGTAGCCCATTTTCCTTTTATTCCCTTTGCCTTCACACAAAGTCCTTTCCTTTCTTCTTCTGGCTTCCTTACTTCTTGCATATAATTCTGCCACTCTTGCCACGGATACAAAGTTTGCCACATAGGTAGAGATTGATCTTAAAATGGTCATCAGGCATATCCTATATACCTAAATTTCTTCAGTTTATTAAAAACCTTAAGTGTGAAGAGGAAATAGGAGCTTTGCAGTCCTCTGGTCCCAGGCTCTGTGTGTCTGATGGAAATGTAAAACCACCCTGTAGTGCAATGCCTGCAAAGAGGCTGAACAACATTAAACAATGGGGGGAAACCCTAAATTTCCACCAAACATACTTACCCATCCATGTGGGTGGAATGACATTCATTCATTGTCTTATCTGCTACAACCTGCATTCTCCCTGCAAATGTTGGATGGTCCTTGACAATCCAAAGGTGATTCCCCATACTAAACCATAGTTCAATTGTGCATGGTTGTGTAGAACCAATTGATCTGGTTCTACAAGTTGCCATAGCTGAAACTACGCACCATCCTAAAACAATAAGGAACCATGTTGTATCTATTATGCAGTGTATGCCACCCAGCATACACAAAGGAACAGCACAGCAGGAGGCTGATGGTGCAGATCAGCAGAGGGGTTGGACAGCTCCGGGCGATAACTGCTTACTCAGGATAAGCCTAATGAGTTAAGCTGTTGACAGCCCCAGGCGTGGTCAGCCTGGTGGGAAGCCAGGATCTACACCCATTGTCACCTGCACTGGCAGGAAGCCCAGGTTTGAACTGATTGGATGCCATCCACCTGGGCAGGTACAAATAGAGGCCAGGCTTCCCTGTTTCCCCAGTTCGTTCTGTTCAGAATAAACTCATCTTTACCCCAGCTCTGTGTCCGTCTCCATGTGAAGCACGCGACTTTACATATTACATGAACTAGTCCCCAATAAAATGGCATATTGTGCTGACTGAGGATCCTGGGGGATATTTTCAGAGGCAACCTATATTGCTTGGGGAAAACATTTTGACAACAGTCAGATCATGCAACTGGACTGGAAGGGTATTTTGGTTATCTTTAAATGCATTCCTTTATTGTTCGTGGTTTGGCAGGGCATCACTTCAGATTTGTTTCCTGGTGTGAAGTTGCCGAAGCCAGATTATAATGACATCCTGGAAGCGATCAAGACAAACTGTGATGAAATGGACTTGCAAATGACTAACTTCTTTGCAGAGAAAATCTTACAGATATTTGAAATGATGATTGTGCGCCATGGCTTTATGATCGTTGGAGAACCCTTTGGTGGGAAGACCTCTGCCTATCGTGTTTTGGCAGCTGCGTTGGGGGACCTGTGTGAAAAAGTAAATCTATTGGCTTTTGTGAAAGGTCATGTCCTAAAAAGCAAAGGTTATGCTTCTGTTCAAAATATTAAGAAGCACGGTCTTAATTCAATTTGGATAGTTTGCTTACTAATTATTAATAATGGCTATTATGAAATTAAAACCAATTCCACTTACATTCAGTGGGATTCAACTTCCTGAGAATGGTGCTTTCGATTGCAAACTCAAATCTTGTTTGAATTTTTAACGTTAAATATTTTAAAACCGGAAGGTTAATCTAATGATTGTAACCTAACAAGAATAGAATTGGTAGAATTCTACAAATATTTAATGAATGAGCTCCAATTGCACACAGTACTTTCCTTATCTGTTCATTAACAGTACAGATGGAATCTGCACTCCCCTCACACACAGAGCAATTGCCTTTCCCCTGGACCCTGAAATAACATATTTTCTTACCATTAATGGGACATATCACCTTGTAGAATTTATAGATAGTATACATCAGTTTCTTCTCTCCTCTTTACTCTGACCTTTTCTACCCTGAGGTGATTATTCTTGGCAACAAACATCCTACTGCTGACCGTATTCACTTAAGCAATTATAGGTGACCTGAAAGCAGCTCTTGGCAGGAAAAAAAAAAGCGATCACGAAAGTCAAATCCTTTGATTAGCAAGTCCAAACTTTCAAGAATCACCTAACCCCTTGAAGAATACCTGAGGAACTTGAATGCTTTCTACTTGTTTGGAGAACATTCTATTTTTATCAGGAAATGGCTGCTATCCATTTTGGAGCATGATACCGACTGCCTTTTCTCTCCTTTTGTTGCTAATGACCAAGAAAAGAGTAATTTGTCTATATATATATCGTTAGATTGATGAGATAAGTGTGATGTCCATGTGTGAAATGCAGTTTATTTTGTGTGCTCAGGGGCTCATGGAGGAAAATAAGGTTCAGATCACTGTTATCAATCCCAAGGCTATAACCATGGGGCAGCTATATGGGCAGTTTGATCCAGTCTCCCATGAATGGTCTGATGGTATCCTCGCCGTCAGTTTTCGAGCATTTGCTTCTTCATCTGTAAGTAGATCCTCAAAATTAAATGTCGTCTGGTTTATCATAGAAAAAGAAAAATCATGCCGAAGATGGGAAAAAGCCCCGAATCATTGACTTTATGTTAGCCAAGCAGTCTATAATTTGATTTTTAATTATCACATTTTGAGGAAGGATGGCTAAAGAAATCTGAATTGATAAATCATATTAATTCATAACTGGTAGTTGTGTGAGTACATAGTAGATTCTTTATATTTTCCTGCAAAAAAGCAGGGGATGGAATAGCTGCTTTAAGAAGGACTGATCCAATGGACCGATCCTTTCTCCCTTCCTGCCTCTCTGTTGTTTTCTTAACAAATTCCTAGGGCTTATCTTATATATAAAAAAGAATAAAACAATAAAGCATCCCTGGTAGAAATAATCAATACCATTATTAATTGAAATGATGCTTTATTAAGTACAGGAGGTGGTTGCTTAAGTACAGCCACAGGGACTGCTGGGATAGCTGTCGCTAAGCAATGTGGTTGTAAAGCCCAATGTCACGTGACCAGGTAGTTTAGCAGGAGCAATCCCAGCAGTCCCCATTGCTGTCCCCATTAAGAAAGTTGATAAGTGGGAACTTCGTGCCACTGTGACTTGCAACTTCCTGCTGGCTTCCAAGAAGCAAATCAATGGAAAGCCAGCAAGAAGTCTTTAGGCAGCTTGCAAGCAGGACAAGGGATGTGCGCTGAGGGTGGGCAGGTGAGAGCTACGGATTGCAAGTGGGTGCTACAGAGAGGTGCAAGTCCAGATAGGCAAGCACTGTGGACAGGTGCAAGTAAAGCTAGGTGGGCACAAGGGCAGATGGATGGGTGCTGTGGAGTGTGGGTGCACAGGCAGGTGTTGTGAGCAGGCAGGAGTGTGGGCTGGTGGGTGCTATGGCCAGGTGCAGGTGGGTATTCTGGGTGGACATGGACAGGTGGTTGGGCACTACAGAGTATGGGTAGATTTGTGGGCAGGCAGGCCCTATGGGGTCCGAGAACCCTATGCCACCTAATGAGAAAAAGTGGCAGGAATAGCAGCAACATATGAGAGCAACTTGGGACTTCCTGTTGATTTTCCCATAGACTTTGCTAGTGGGTAGCTGGTGGAGCAGTGGGCTAATGCCTCCTTAAGTAACACCAGCTGCCTGCAATCAGTGCAGGTTCGAGTCCCACCAGGCTAAAGGTTGACTCAGCCTTCCATCCTTCCGAGGTAGGTAAAATGAGGACCCAGATTGTTGGGGGCAATAAGCTGACTTTGTAATAATGCCGCTTGGGGCCCCCCGAAAGCCCTAATAAGCAGGCATACACATAGAATGAAGGCTATTGCTAAGCACATTGATTTGTGCTTTAGATTGTAAGCCGCCCTGAGTCTTCGGAGAAGGGCGGGATATAAATGGGATTTTTAAAAAAATCATGTGAACACAAGAAGATGCAACCATTGTAAGTGTGAGCCAGTTGCCAAATGCCTGAATTGATCAGGTAACTGCAGGGATAGTGTGACAGCCACAGCTATGAGGATCTGTCATAACTCCCCACTTTCAGTGTCACTGTAACTTCAAATGATTGCTGAACAAATGGTTGCTAAGTGAGAACTGCCTGTAAAGTAATATCAAAATATTTGTTTTCAACTCAGACACCAGATAGAAAATGGCTTATTTTTGACGGACCAGTGGATGCTGTATGGATTGAGAATATGAATACTGTGCTAGACGATAACAAGAAACTCTGTTTGATGAGTGGTGAGATCATCCAGATGTCACAGCAAATGAGCCTTGTTTTTGAACCGATGGATTTAGAAGTTGCTTCTCCTGCTACTGTAAGCTGACAGATTAACAGATGATCTCTTGCTACTGAATGATTATCAGTCACCTTGGAAAAAAGGAAGTTGAATTAGAGCTCAAGAAGTATGGTTTTATCAACCCAATTTTTAAAATTTCATTCAGGTCTGAGGGAGCAAATCTGGAACTGAAATAACATGTCCTTGATTTTGATCTTCAGAATAACTGAAGTTGGGGGCCTCAGGATCTGAGGGTTTTCTTCTGGATAGGGTTGCACTACCTCAGACAGTCTTGGTGCACAGTCTGGGGTATTTCCTAGACTCCTAATCAAAAACAGGTGGTAGTTATGGCTAGCTAGGAGAACCTGGGCACAATTTCATGTTGAGCCCCAGTTATGCCTTTTCCTCTATCATGAGCCCTAAGCTTAGTCACTCAAGCTCTAGTCATCTTCCAGTTGGATGACTACAACATTCTCTTCATGGGCCTACCCCTGAAGAATATTCAGAAGCTACAACTGGTGCAGAATGCAGTAGCATGGACAGTTCTGGAGGTCCCTTGGGTGGCACATGTGACAGTTCTGTTACACAAGCTGCATTGGCTGGCAGTTTGCTTCTGTGCCAAATTCAAGGTGTTGGTCATTACATTTAAAGCCCTTTATGGCATGAGTCCTAGGTATCTGAGGAACCACCTCACCCTGATGGAGCTAACTTGCCCCATTTGTTCCAGTGGAAAAGGCCTACTTCAGATCCTGTCAGCCAAAGAATTTTGACTGGTGGGATCCAGGAGAAGAACCTTTTCTGCTGTGTCTTGCATCATCTGAAATATTCTTCCATCAGAGGTGAGGTCCATCCCCACGCTCCCCACCTTCCAGAACAGCCTAAAAACTTGGCTCTGCTTCATTGGGGGTGGCTGACAGGATACAGCAGGTTCTTACTCCCAGACCAACCCACCCACCATTTTGGTTTTTGACTTTTAATTTTTCTATTCAATTTTTCTAATTTTAATTTTTGCTTTGGCACTTTTAAACTTTTTATTATATCGTAAACCATTCAGAGTTGCTGTATCGGTGAAATGGACAGCATATACTGTAATTTAAGAAACAAACAAATAACACACTACCAGGGAAGCAGGACTGAAGCCCCCCCCCCTTTTTTAATATCTTGCGATTTCTGTAAAGTGTCTTCCTGGCAAGATTTAATATCTTGCCTGTGTTGTTAGGGAATAAGACATTTCAACACCCAAGGTTTGGGGCTGAACTTCCCTCTGCCAGTTGGGAGACATTAAATCTGTGATACATGTTGTTTTACACTGTCCTTTTGGGGTGAGTGCTTAAATGCGACAATTTCCCTCATGTTTAAATTATTGTTGCAGATCTGATGAAGAAAAAGAGCTACAGTATTCTTTCTGGTGGATCTTAGAAAAATAACCACACCCTATATGATACTATCTCTTTTACTTTCACTTAGTCTGTGATCTGATTAAAAATTAGACATCATTTTGTGTAATAGGTGAATTAAGCCAAACTTTCTTCGTTGGCGTTAATTAATTAATTAAATGTATTTGCCACCCATTTCACCATCAAGCTACTCTAGGCCACTTACAATAAGATAAAACAACAACAACAACAACAACAACAACACTATCAATAAACTTCATTGCAAAAAAGAACCCTGATAATTTCAGCAGCTAAAGAATGACACTGCCTCTGTATTCTTTCAAGCACCTAATGAAATGGACCAGGGGTGTCAAACTCAATTTCATTGAGGGCCACATCAGCATTGCGGTTGCCCTCAGGGGGCCGGGTGGGTGTGGCCTGGGTAGGTGTGGCCTACTGGGTAGACGTGGCTAGAGTGTGTATGGCCTACTGGGTGGGCGTGGCCAGCTCTACATCGTTCGCATCAAGGGTGCCTATGGGGGCCTGGGCAGGAGTGGGACAGATCTGAGGGTCTCTGGCAGAAGGAGGGTCTCTGGGCCAGGGCCAAGGCAGTGGGGGCCGTTCCCTCACTGTTTCCAGGATGGCTTCGCGGGCCACATGAAACCACTTCGCGGGCCGGATCTGGCCCCCGGGCCTTGTGTTTGACATATCTGAAATAGACATTTTAATTATATGAAGGTGTTCTCTCTCCCTGTAGGTGTCTAGGTGTGGAATGGTCTACATGGAACCTCATATGCTAGGCTGGAGACCTTTGATGTTGTCTTGGTTACATCTAATGCCCCCTACAGTCACCGCTTTGCATAAAGAATTTATAACAGGCTTATTTGATAGAATCATCCCACTTTCCGTTGAATTTGTCAGAAAATGTACAAAGGTATGGTAAAGTGATAGTTATTTACTTTTAAGTATATTACTAATAATACATTAAAAGGTCTGTTTACACATGAGACATGAATGTTGTATTCCCTGCTATTAAGAGTGATTCTGGAACAAAAATATTTGTGTACGTATATGCGTGTGTTAGTCTTTAGGAGATAAACGTGTGAGTTTTATTGTTTTATTTTATTGTCTGTTTACATAAAATAAAAATATGTTTTTGCTTCAGTATGGAACTCAAGGCAGGATCCATGAGGAATTCTGAGATGGTCTCTCATTTGGACATTGGTCCAGACCATCATTTGTTTCAGTATAATAGATGCTTCACTCAAATTGGTATAAAATGTTCTTTTCCTGAAAATGTGGATATTGAGGTGTTTGTTTAGCTATTTATATGCTATATCTTAAAACATATTTGTGGCAATTTATCTATTAATGGAAATGGAACAAAGAATTTAGCATTTGTTCTACAACTGCACAAATTAGTCCCTATTCTACAGTTGGATTTGGTAATTATTATTTCAAGGACATCACATTGGTTGCAAACTTTGTTCTTCCCATACCTGTTATTACAATCTTATTTCTTATCCAAAGTTCTAAGTGAAGAGTCTCCAGAAACCAATATTTTGTTATTTTGCTCTCTGTGGCCACGTTGTTAAAGCTGCATTACTGTCTAAAGCAAAATTAGTTAAACTTGTTCCTAAATCAGTAATAGGAGAATAGTGTTCAATTAAAGTCACTTTTTTTTGTTTTTCTAGGAACTTTCTCCAACATCAGACACAAACCTGGTTCGGTCTTTAATGAATCTCATGGACTGCATGATGGATGAGTTTCACAATGAAGCAAAACTTAAAACTATTACTGACCGCGAAATATTTTCATGGCTTGAGGTGGGCAAGCTCTTTTAAAAATACTGAATAGTTTAAGTGAAATTTTCTGAACTTTTCAGAGATGAGAAAAACAAAGAGGCCAGGATAAGCATGACTCTGTGATGTTTAAAACCACTTTATTTTTGGGTCATCTTGAAATTAGAGTCATATAGTAACCAAATCAGGTACAGTGTAATAAATAGAAATTTTACCCTGTTGATAGGTTTATTCCCACTGAATTTTGCTTGTTGGAAGCTGGCTGGGAAGGTTGCAAATGGCAATCGTGTGCCTGCAGGACAACGTAACTGTTGTAAATGTGTGTGCCACTTGCCAAATGCCTGAATCACAATCACTTCACCAAGGGAATGCTGCAGTGGTCCCAACTGCTAAGACCAATCCTAAGTTTAATTTTTCAGCGCTGTCATCAATTTGAGCAGTCACTGAATCAGTTGGTAAGCAAGGACTACCTGCACAATTTTTTCCCCCCATTGCAAACAGTGTTTTGCAATACGTATGCTTTGCCCATTTGGAGATGCAACTGAGACTTAAAAATTGATAGCCCTGTCTCTGAATTTATCCTATAGCTTTTTAAAGCCGTTCAGGTTAGTGGACATCACATCTTGTAGTAGTGAATTCCACAGGTTAATTATTTGGTACAGTAGATGACGATATACTTTCTTTTTTCTGTTTAATTCTTTCAGTTAGTTTTAGGGCCGCTGGTTCTGGTGTTCTGAAAGACGAAGGAGAACTCCCTTCGGTACACTTTCTCCATGCTGTGCATTATTTTAAACATCTTGATCGTGCTTCCTCCTTTGCCTTTTATCTGTGCTAATGAGTCCGAGATGTTCTAGCCTTTTTTTTTAAATAAGAAAAGTGGTATAGGCACCTGAGCATGTGAGCTGTTCGCTTCTGCATCATTTCCAGCCTTGATATAACATTTTTGTAGTGTGACAAACAGAACTTCACATAGATAGCAGCCCAAGGAGAAAACATATGGGTTTTGCCTTGGGAATGAAAGGAATGAAATGAACGTGCCAGGCAAGTCTTTCTGGGGAATGCTGTACTGACAAGAAATACCAATGAATAAAAAATTGTGCAATTTCAGTTTCAACCCAATAATATTTGCCACTAGGCTAATTACTGGACAGCCATTTGCCTGAAATGGTATAAGGTTTCCTGCCTGAGCAGGGGGTTGGACTAGATGACCTCCAAGGTCCCTTCCAACTTTATTATTATTATTATTATTATTATTATTATTATTATTATTATTATTATTATTATTATTATTACATCCATTGGAACAGATTTTTCAATTCCCTTGCAAGTTCTGCTGCAGGATGGATTAATTTACCTATAGTCTCCAGTCCCATTTTTTTTTCTGCTATCAACAGTTCAACATTTGAAATTTGATGGTGGATTTGAAAAATAATAAGCACAATTCTGTTAGGCTTAGTACAGCCATTTTACTGACTTTCCTATGATTCCCCCCCCCCCCAAATCCCTAGAAAAGTAACCTGTCAACGTTTTCTGCCCCAGCTCTCAAATCTGGACTACAAGATTTGCAGGTTGAAGGTGGCTTCCCTAGAAGGAGGGGGATGGAAAGATATGTGGCATGAATTAAAGTTTAATAATTGCTGGTTGCTGTCAGCCTGTAATGTTGCATGCATGTATCTATAACTGTACCACTCTGAATGACATACCTGTACATAGACTGACTTCTGAGCTTATTTATTTTGGGATTGCATGTTTTCCCCCCTATACAGCTGTTGACTACTTGGTTGAGTTCTGTACATTTGTTTAAAAAGTAAGCTTGAAACCTGAAATGGTATTGTCGTGTGTATGAATGACTGCTTTAAATTTGTTTTTGAATACTCCAGAGCATTTTTGTATTTGCACTCACGTGGTCTGTTGGAGCCAGTTGTAAAGAAGAAGATCGACTGAAATTTGACAAGATTGTGCGTGAACTGCTCGAAGGGCCAATGACTGATGAGACAAGAGACAAGTATAAATTGTTGAGTGGGGTTGAGCATTTCCGGGCAAAAATCTTAACTGTTCCCTATCCAGAAGATGGAACAATTTATGATTATAGATTTATCAAAGATGTGAGTGTATTTGTTTTCAACAGAGATTTTCAGAGAGTAATTGATAAATTTATTCTCAAGGTGATTTCTTATCATAATCTAATTGTTTGAATTGTGGGATTTGGCTCAATTGAAAAAAAACAATAGCTGTGGAAGTAGGACACATTAATTTATTATGTGCTTGATGTGCTCATTGCATTATACTAATAAGAGAAGTAAGATGTGCCATTGAGATGAATTTATACTTATTCTCATCAGGAAGATGCTATTGAAAGTTACATTTCAGCTGAAGGAAAGGTGCTTTTAATAAGATAATTAAAGTAGTCTTTAACCCTTTTCCATTGAAATCAGTAGAAAGTAGTTCAATGCCTACTAATTGGAAATAATAAGTTCCAATCATTCAATAGCCCAAAAACTGCAGGACAGGCTACTTAACAGGTGCTGGTTAAAGTTTTGGGAGGACCGTAGTCTGTGTCATGAAATTTTGGTTTTATTGGGGGAGGCATAAGCTGTCCTCTGGAACTTTGTTTTTGAATGTTTGAAAGAATTTGAGAATTATTCAGAATTGCTCAGAGTCAAGCAGCATAAAAATAAAATAAGTAAGTAAGTAAACAAATAAGCAAACTTTATCCATTTAAGAAAAAATCAAGGAAAATCTGACCTGGTTCTCAATTTTTGCAGGGGGTGATCTCTCCAAACCATGTCAGGACCTGATCCTGAGTTTTAAATTTAGAAATATAGCACACAGTGTACAATACATTAAAAAAAAACCTTTGCAGTCTTGTTATTTATTATTGCAAAGAATAAAGGAAAAGAAACTGAAGGGGTTTTAGCTTTTTAACATTGTTTTAATTGTTGGGCTTTAATTAATTTAATTCATTTTAATTTTACATTATCTTTTTATATTGTCTTTTATATGCTGCCCTGTAAACCGCCCTGAGTCCTTCGGGAATAGGGCGGTATAGAAAACTAATTAAATAAATAAATAATGCAAATACATAATTTAAAAAGTAAACTATAATAAAGCCCAAGCACTTTGAAATAATCAGTTGCTATTACAATGAGATGTACATGGTATCACTGGATCAAGGAACTGCACGTTCATGTAATTATTTTCCCCCTTACGGTAATGCTTTCTAGTTATTTTGGAACTAAATTTTGAAACAGGGAGCTGGAAGATGGGAACCGTGGATAGAAGCACTTCAGTCAGCTCCATCTATACCAAAGGACATGCTGTTCAATGAAATAATTGTTCCCACTTTGGATACTATACGATACTTTTCATTAATGGAGTTACTGACAACACATCAAAAACCTACCATATTTGTTGGACCCACAGGAACTGGCAAGAGTGTATATATTATAGTAAGTATACATGAAACTTGCATTATAATTGGACAAGATCCCTACAGTTTCAATTAAATAAATTGATTGCTCCAGGAAAGCGAGATCCTTAGTTTCTTACAATAACCTGAACCTAACTTTGTTTAGATTCAGATTGGGTGTGTTCAAATGATACTTCCTTCCTTCCTTCCTTCCTTCCTTCCTTCCTTCCTTCCTTCCTTCCTTCCTTCCTTCCTTCCTTCGTCGCCCATACAACCTCTTTCAATTCTTGAATGAAAAAAATGAATGAAAAAAAAACTTTTTCTATTTCCAGGCCCTTTCATCATGTGGGGGCCATGGTTCAGATGAAACACCAAAGTGTTGTTTACATAATTGCTGAAATATTATTGCTGGCAATCAGTCTTATTTTATGGTAATCAGAATAAATTTACAAAGTTCAGCCTTTCTTAAGAAATAAAGGTTGGATCTGGTTGAGCAAATGGGGCTGCTAGTGTATTACAGCTGTGCCTATATCATCACCTTCCTTCTCCTTTTCTTAAGTGGATGTTTTGACATGATTAAACCACAAACTTTTTTTTACCCATCACAAACAGCATTAAGTTTCGTAAAGCAGATGTGGGAAAATCTGTTGTGTATTGATAACAAATAACTTATTGTCCTGTTGTACATTTTGGGAAGAGAAGAAAGATACATAAAGAAAACATACTTAAACTACATGTGAGTTGAGAGATGAGTTGCCAACCTAGTTGTATCAATTCAGATTGGGTTATGTAGGTTATGTAGAAAGTAAACACAGGGTCAGTCATAAAGGACTCAAATGCCTATACACCAATGCACAGAGTATGAACAATGAACAGGGTGAATTAGAAATTCAGGTAAATGATGGCAGATATGATATTGTTGCCATTATGGAAATTTGGTGGGATGAAACCCACAAATGGAACATACAGCTAGAGTGATTTAAATTATTTAAAAGAAACAGGCAAAATAAAAGAGAAAGTGGAGTTGCACTATATGTATAAGAAATAACTACATCTCTACAGAAATAGAGCACAACAATGATGAAAACTGTCTTGAATGCATTTAGGTCAATATAAAAGGGAGAAAAATTCCACATATAGTATGGGTGTATACTATAGGCCACCCAATCAAACAGAGGAAATAGATGAACTTTTTGCTAATCAGTTAACTAAGATATGCAGAAAGCACATCACAATAGAAATGGGGGACTTTAATTACCCTGATCACCTGGGAGACAAACTCTGCACCAAGTGGAAGATCAAACAGATTCCTGACAAACCTAGCAGACAACTTTGATTCCCAAAAGATAGAAAAGGGAACTAGGGGATCAGCCATATTGGACTTAATTCTCACTAACAGAGATGAAATGGTAGAAGGTGTTGAAGCTACAGGAACCCTGTGGGGGGGGAGTGATCACGTAATTTTGGAATTCAACTTTATGCAAACACAAGCAATAGAACAAAGTCAAACTAAAGTCTTGGACTTTATTTATTTATTTATTTATTTATTTATTTATTTATTTATTTATTTATTTATTATATTTTTATACCGCCCTTCTCCCGAAGGACTCAGGGCGGTGTACAGGGCAATAAATACGAAAACAGGATACAAAAGTTAAAAGCGATTAAATAAATGCCCAAGGTTAAAACAATAATTAAGATGTATTAAAACCCCAACCCTAACCCATCAGACCTGGTCAGACTGCTCAAATAGATACGTTTTTAGATCACGCCGGAAGAAGCGAAGGTCGGGGGCCGTCCGGAGCTCAACCGGCAAGCGGTTCCATAGGTCTGGCGCGCCCACAGAGAACGCTCTCCCCCTGGGGGCCACCAATCGACATTCTTTGATCGGAGGCACCCTGAGGAGGCCCTCTCTGTGGGAGCGCACTGGACGGAGGGAAGTTGACGCCGGCCGCAGGTGTTGCCGTAGGTAATCCAGACCCATGCCATGTAGGACTTTGTAAGTCATTACTAACACCTTGAATCTCACCCGGAGGGCAACCGGCAGCCAATGCAGCTCGCGGAGCAAAGGTGTAACATGGGAGTATCGGGAAATCCCCAGCACAACTCGCGCGGCTGCATTCTGCACCAGTTGGAGCCTCCGAGTGGACTTCAAGGGCAGCCCCATGTAGAGAGCATTACAGTAGTCTAGACGAGAAGTCATGAGCGCATGAGTGACTGTACGCAAGGCATCCCGGTCTAGATAGGGTCGCAACTGGCGCACCAGGCGAACCTGGGCAAAGGCCCCCCTAAGAGAGCTAATTTCAATAAACTTAGAAAGAGCTTAGGAAGGATTCCATGGATGAGAATCCTCAAGGGGAAAACAACTCGAGAAACTTTGGAAATTTTGAAAAGTGAGATTATAAAAGCCCAGTTTAGCACAACACCAATGAAGAAGAAAAATAACAGCTCTCAAAAGAAACCAGCATGGCTGCATAAAGAATTCTCTGATAAATTGAAAGACAAAAAGGACAAGTATAAAAAGTGGAAAGAGGGGCACATAACCAAGGCAGAATATCAGCAAATAGCCCGAGCCTGCAAAGATAAAGTGAGGAAAGCTAAGGATCAAAATGAACTAAGGCTTGCGACAGAAGTAAAAAATAACAAAAAAACCTTTCAACATGTAAAAAACAAGAAAAAGGTTAAGGAAATGATTGGTCCATTAGTGGGAGAAAGTAGTAAGAAGGTGACAAGCAACAGGGAGAAAACAGAACTACTTAACTTGTTTTTTGCAACCATCCTTACACAAAGGGAAGAAACAGTCCAACCTATCAAAAACAGTACTGTAAAAAACAGATTAGAAACACAAATTAAAATAGGCCAGAAAAGGTAAGTGAGCACCTGTCTACCCTAGACAAGTTCAAATCACCAGGACCAGATAGATTACACCCCAAGGTTTTGAAGGAATTGGCAGATGTGATCTCAGAACCACTAAACTATATCTTTTAAAGATCCTTGGGATCTTTTAAAGATCCTAGGGAACTTTTCCAGAGGACTGGAAAAGAGCTGATGTAGTTCCCATCTTAAAAAAAAGGGGGTGGTGGTGGAATGGATCCAGGAAACTACAGACCTATCAGCCTGACTAAAATACCTGAGAAGATTCTGGAAAAGATAATCAAGCAATGGATCAGTGAACACCTAGGGGCAAAGTCATTACTAAAAGCCAATGTGGGTTTGTCAAAAACAGATCTTGCCAGACAAATCTTATTGCATTCTTTGACCAGGTGACAAAATTAGTGGATCAGAGAAATGCTGTGGATATAATTTACTTGAACTTCAGTAAGGCATTTGTTGATGATGATAAATAATAATAATAATAATAGTAATAATAATAATAATAATAATAATAATAATCCCTTCTAACTCTATTATTATTATTGTTATTATTGTTATTATTATTGTTATTATTATTATTATTATTGTTGTTATTGTTATTGTCATCGTCATTATTATTATTATATCATTTTTGCTGGTTCTAGCCATTCCTGCATTCTTCTTTTAATATTCCATATTGCTCATGCTTTATCTGGCTCAGGTTCTGGTTAATAAGTTCTATTATAGAGGAATTGGTACTAATGAAGTTAATCCTTGTCACGGTTCCAAAATACTGTGCATGAACAATATTACACTTTCTGTAAGAACATCCTAAATCTGCTCTGATCTGTGATGGCTGCTGGCTGCAACATGAGCTTCATGGCTGTGCCCTTCTTTGCAGATTCAGCCTAATACACACAGTCTGAAACTGAATGTCACCATGACAAGGGTTGAAACATCTAATTCTTTTAGCAGCTGAGAAAGGCATTTTACTATTGGAGACTAATTCCCCTTAGGCATTCATTCCCTTCCTAGATGTCCCCTCCTTCCCTTTTCAAGTATTTAGTGGCATTGGATTGAAGTTAATTCAGTCTTCATTCTGTGCATGTAATAAATTGCCGTTTATTGGGGAGGGTGCTTGCTACCTTGCACGATTATACATTCCAACATACTTATAACTTTTTAAGTATTATTCACCATTTTCTGAAGATTGTTTTCAGGTAAAACTATTTCTCTGAATTGTAGATTTGGGGAAACCATAAAAGACCCTCAGGACTAACATTTTTGCAGAACTTAGGACCTGAAAACCAACTTCTGTACAGGTAGTCCACGACTTAATGAGTACAATTGAGCCCCAAATTTCTGTTGTTAAGTGAGACAATTGTTAATTAAGTTGTGCCCCGTTTTATCACTTTTGTTAAATGAATCATTGCAGTTGATAAGTTAGTAACCTGGTTGTTAAGTGAATCAGGCTTTTCCATTGACTGCTACGGTCATAAATATAAACCAGCTGCCAAGCATCTGAATTTTGATCACATGAGCACGGGGTCACTTTTTTCAGTGCCGTTGTAACTTTGAATGGTCACTAAACAAACATGTAAGTCGAGGACCACCTGTATTTACTGAACAGGCAACTATACTTAGTCTACTCATGTGATATTCTGGAACTTGCTAATGAGTCCAGTAATATTATGAAGCTTCAGTGATTCATTCAATCTTAATCTGTATAAAAAGGTGTCTTTAAATTTATGTAAATTTATTTCTGCTGGAAACTCATTAGAGAGTCTTGAACGTTAATGACTTTGCGTTTGTTACCTGCTTGTCATTTTTCTAAAGAGAATAATTAGCAGACCTGAGGTGAAAAACCACCTGATTTGAATGACTTGTAATAAAAACAGCCCTTCCGCTTGCCTTTTTCTATGCTGCCACGTTTATAGGCTCCGGTCTTGACTCTTTTTTTAAAAAAACTATCTTGACAGGATTTTCTCTTAAATCGCTTAAATAAGGAAATCTACAAGCCACTGCTCATTAACTTCTCAGCGCAGACGACGGCAGCCCAGACTCAGAACATCATTATGTCTAAGCTTGATAAAAGGAGAAAAGGAGTATTTGGACCTCCTCTAGGAAAGAAAATGGTAACTTTTTTAAAAAAGTGAAATGCAATTTGTCCTCCTGCTTATGGCAGGCCCTCGGCATTTTTTTTAAAATTGGTATATTTTGAGAGCAAAACAGAGATACAAGGCATCCCTCTTCCAAAGCCGAATGGTATGTAAATTGCTACCTAATTTTAAAAGATAGCAAAACTTTCCCATCCATTTTAAACACGGAAGCAACAGTTTTCACTCGTATCTCACATTCGCAATGGATATGGTATATTGCTATAGTTTTCATTCCAAAGCTGTATACAAATATACTGTAAAATGAGCCAGTTTGGCATATAGGTTAAGATGCCAAGCTAGAAACCAGGAGACTGTGAGTTCTAGTCCTGCCTTTGTCATGAAATCTAGCTGAGTGACCTTGGGCCAGTCACTCTCTGTCAGCCCAACCCACCTCACGGAATTGCTTCTGTGCAGCAAATAGGAGAAGGAAGGAGTATTAAGCATGTTTGCTGCCTCGAGTCATTGATAAAATAATAAAGATGGGATTAAAAAATAAAAAAGATTGTAGAAGAAATAACCCAGATGGTGCAACCTTAAATCTGATTTAGAATTTGGATTTGCTTAGTTTGTTAAAAAGGAATGTAGGGGCAAAATCCTGGATCATGTAATCTCCAAAATCCAACTAACCCATCACTGCCAATTAATGCAGAAGTTACCTTTAACCTCCAAATAAATTCAACTTTCTTTGGAGCGCAGCTTCCTTGAATCGGTTAATTCCTTCTGCATCATACTAGCTACTTTCCTGAGTGTGAGCTGACTTTCCTGAATGCACTGATTAACACAAAATCTTAAAGACGTCCTGAGAATAAGTCATGAAGTCAGGTGTTGTGACTCTGATTTTCAGTTCCTCCCTCCGTGGAGCTGGGAAATGAAAGAAGGGCAAAAATGGGAAGAGAAACGACTATCTAAGCTGCCCAGATGGTTGCTGATTCCGACTGCCCTTAGCTAGCAGCCCACCATTCTATCACTTTGGACTGGATGCTATTGGCATGCAAAAATGAATGAATTGCTGCTAGGGCAGTGATGGTGAGACCAAGTGCCCAAACTGCAACCCAAAATTCATTTATGTATCATCGGATGCCGGGTTTCAGCCCCCGTCCGACGAATCACCAGGAAGAATGAGTCCGGAACGAGAGCTGGTTCTCCTGAGCCACGTTTATTAACCTCACAAACAGAAACTCGAAAACGATCGAAGTCAGCGTTAATTTCACAGCACAATCAACGCTGTTAAGTAGCCAGCAGAACTGACACCCATCACCACACCCCTAATTGCCTACCCACGCCCTCACCCTACTTAACTACCGCCCCCCTTGGCTCCTGCCTTTCGGCACCCGCCCCCAGGTACGTATCCTCCCCGTCCCCGTCCCACCACCATTGCAGCCAGTAAGCCACCCCCCAGCCCAGACCGCCCTCCCTTTCCCCTGAGCCTCGCACGGCCTCGCCTTCCCCCTCAGGTCCCCAAACCGCCGTGAGTTGCGCCATTTGGATCATCCGCCGCTGGAGCCTAGCACACAGTCCCTTAGCCCGCAAGGAGGCCGGCAAAACGATGGAGCGCGTCGTCTGCGGCCCTGCCGCCTCCTGGACTGTCCCGGCGCCCCTCCTCTGTTTGTCGCTCGGCTGCTGGGCAACTGCCGACCGCGCCTCCTCAGGGCTGCTCCCCGGCCATCCAGACGGCCCCGGGGTCGCTGAGCTCCTCCCCGGCTCGTCGGGAAAACGTTGGCGCTGTCGGCCACTCACGTGGGCCGGCGGGTTGCTACCGAGTTGCTGCCGAGTTGCTGCCGGGTTGCGTGGTCTCTCCGGTTGACAGGCAGGTGGCTGCCGAGCTGTCTCGGCGCCTGCGCTCCCCCCTGGCCCGTCGGGCGAATGCGAGCGCCGGCGGCTGTTCCTGGGGCCCGGTGGGTTGTCCTGCGGCCTCAGCAGGCGGGGGGCGGGCGGCTGCTGGCCTGTCTTGCTGGCTGCGCCCTTCCCCGGCTCTTCGGGAGACCGCGGGCGCCGGCGGCTGTTCCTGGGGCCCGGTGAGTTGTTTTGTAGCCCCAGCAGGCGGCGGGCGGGCGGCTGCTGCTCTGTCTTGCCGACTGTGCCCTTCCCCGGCTCTTCGGGAGACCGCGGGCGCCGGCGGCGGGTCTCGAGGGCCGGCAGGTCGCTCCGCGGCTTCCCAGAATGTCGGGCATGCCGAGCCCGACACCGGGTGGGTGTGGCCCTTTGGGTGGGTGTGGCCAATTGGGTGGATGTTGGCCATTGAGTGGGTATGGCTGCAGTGGTAACGGCAGACTGGGTGGGACTAAAAAGTTCAATCAATCAGTTCCAACTTTGCGAGATCTTTTTTTTTCCCCGTGAGAAGTTGAAATCGATTGATTGTTTGAACCTTTTTTTTGTAGACATCGGCGGAGGCCTAAAGTGAAAAGGTTTTATAAAACCCAGCTGAAGGCCTAGGACTGGGGCAACGGCGTGCATGCCCGCAGAGAGGGCTCTATGTGCCACCTGTGGCACCCGTGCCATAGATTCGCCATCACAGGCCTAGGTGAAACAATTACTAGATCCTCTGTCTCATGCAAACTAGTCTTAAGTACATTTTGATTACTGGATAGAAGACAGAATTTTGGCAGAGATGTTTTTTCAATAATTCTGGCTGAAGTAATTGGAACTATACTCCACCCCCCTCTACACACACAACACACACACACACACACACACACACACACACACACACACAACTTTATTTAGGCATATGATGACCCACCTTTCTAGACAGATATTATTTATGGCACATAAAAGGTAGAGTAATGAGATGGGAACAATGTATTGTATCGTTTTCGATTGAGAATTAATATATTTTACTATAATCTCAAGTAAACGAACCAAGAAGCAGGCATCTTTACATAACTCAAAGGAAGAAACTGGGTTATTTATTCAAGTTCTTCAAAGTCTGTATATGCTTGCAACAAAGTATATAATGAATCAATCACTCAATAAAAAATAATAAATAAGTGCATATTTCTAACTTGACTTTTTTGACAAAACAACCCCAAAATTACAAATTACAATTTTACCAGAAACCACTTAAAAACATCATACAACTTAAAAGACCCATAATACGGGCCAAAACAAATAGCAGACTAATAGCTAATCAAAACAAATTTAATGAAGGTCATAGCAAATACAACTCAGTGGTCTCCAATGTACCGCAGAACTTTAATTTTGGAAATGGAAATGTGTTCCTCCACAACAGCTTTTCCATTTTCCCATCTCTCTTGTTCCCCACTGTGTCTCCTGAAAACCTCTCACACAAGGAAGATTTG
The DNA here is from genome assembly GCF_947247035.1 of Vipera ursinii. Classification (NCBI taxonomy): domain Eukaryota; kingdom Metazoa; phylum Chordata; class Lepidosauria; order Squamata; family Viperidae; genus Vipera; species Vipera ursinii. Next base: position 172,577,114 of record NC_139512.1, on the reverse strand, counting down.
GGCCATGACACCAAAAGGCTATGAGAAAAAGGAGTAATTGTAAACAGCTGAACAAAATTTACCCTAATAGAAAGTATAGTGAAAAGACCTAGAGAGTAATTTTCTCATCCACTGGTTTTGTTACTGCCATTTAGCAGTTCAAATTGAGTAAAATTGCCACCATTAACATGCAAATAAATTGCAAACAAGTCATTGGGCAGTGGAACCCCACTTGTCTTAATCTCTCTTTTCTTGCTATCAGTTTGCATTGTTTCATTGATCTGCTACCTAATGGGCAGCTTCCATGGCAATAATCTTTTTAAAGACATAGCGAGAAAAAAAATCTAACTCATATGGAAAGCTCATCAAAGAAGAAAAAAAGAGAGGAAAGAATTAGCCTGGGTTCACATATTACACTAAGACATGGCTTCTTTAACCACAGTTTATCAATTATACTACAATTGCCTGTGTTTATGCAACAGACAAACAAAAAGAAACCAGATTGTAATATAGCACCGTACATTAGAGCCTCTATATCTGAACTGAAAAAATGGGGATGGAAGAATTTCCTTAATACTTATTTCTAGTGGTCTTCCAGATTTTTGTAATGCCACATACCAAAGATATATACTTTTAGTACAGGAATAAACCTACTCAGTATATCTATCCTAACAGTAGGTATAGTACAGGCAGCAGAGCAAAGGACTGGATGCTGTTCTTAACCCTTGATTTAGAACTGAGTAAAGATACCTGAGATATATATAGCCTGAAAGGTGTGGGACTCCAATCAGTCAGTATAGAAAGTGGGAATTTTCCGCAATGGTGGCAAACCTATGGCATGCATGCCAGAGACGGCACTCAGAGCCCTCTCTGTGGGCATGCACGCTGTTGCCCTAGCCCTGCCTCCCCCCATGGCCCCCTCTTCACCAGCAGCCCCCTGGAACAGAGTCACCCCCAGGTGTGGCCTGCACAGAGCAGCACAGCCAAGAACATGGCAGCTGGGCAGTGGGTACCAGACTCCACCCTCATGCCCCATCCTGTGCAGATGATGCTGTGGGGTGTGGGCGGAGGGCATAACTGCCATGGCACTGCTGGGCCGCCTGGGTGATCTGCTGTGGGCCATGGAGACGGTGGGTGGCCCTGCGGACGGGCAGGGTGGGGTGTGGCATGGGGTGGTATGGGGGGAAGAGTGGGGGGCAGGGGCAGGTTTTGGGCACTCAGTCTCTAAAAGGTTAACCATCGCTGTCCTATAGCATCTTATAATATCTTAGAAATATGTAAGAGGAGAGTAGGTTGGTTGTGACTGATTTATCTGGAGACAAGCTTACTCTAAATGAGATCAGCAACATATTTTTAATGTCTTTGCGTGTAACCTATGGAGTGTGTATAGAATCTGTGTCCCTTTGAGAAACGGTTTTGTTTTTTTAGGTGGTATTTGTTGATGATGTCAATATGCCAGCAAGAGAAGTCTATGGGGCTCAACCTCCAGTGGAGTTACTTCGTCAGTGGTTGGATCACTGGAACTGGTATGACCTGAAAGACTGCACTATGATTAGACTTGTGGACATCCAGATCATTTGTGCCATGGGGCCAGCAGGTATGTTTTTTAGTTCTAGATACAGAACACATCTGTAATGTGCCAAACCTGCTACTGATTTTCTCTTTTTTAAATATTTAAATTAAGTCATGTCTTTTCTTCTCATTCATGCATCATCATTTAAAGTTGCTTATATGGGGAGGGGCCACTAAGGCTGAAAATGGCCAAGTCTTTCTGGAACTTTGAGAGGGTTTGTATAGAGCAGGGGTAAGCAACCTTGGCTCTTTTATGATTTGTGGACTTCAACTCCCAGAATTCCTGAGCCAGCATGGGAGTTGAAGTCCACGAGTCATAAAAAAGCCAAAGTTGCCTACCCTTGTTATAGAGCCTCAATGCTCTGTTGCAGTTGAACTGAGAGTTGCAAAATGAATCCACTTTTCTCCTGAGTTTCCTATCATTGGTTTAGGGCAGGGGTCCCCAACCCTCAGTTTGTGGACCGGCACTGGACTATGGCATGCCAGAAACTGGACCGCACAAACAAGCGAAATCCCATCTCTGATGCAGGCTGCACGTTAAACCACGCCCCTTCTGGTCCATGGAAAATCCCCTCTCCACAGAACTGGTCTGTGGTGCCCAAAAGATTGGGGGCCACTGGTTTAGTGGGAAAATATGGAGGGAGATCTACAATTTAGTATGTTGAAATAATAATTCCTTGCCCAAGCTTTGTTTAAAAGATGTGGTTTGTTTAAGAGATCCTACAACCCTTGTCTCAATGTGATTAAAGATGTAGATTTGTCACTGTTGTAGCTACCTTGATCAATTCTAAATATTAGCTTGGATTGAGAGCCTTTATAAGTAATAATTGTAATTCTTTAGTGTGTGATTATTGATGCAGCAAGACTTTGGATAGAATTGCCGTCACTTTTACTGCAATACTTAGTGTGCGAAAGACTTACACATTCCTCCTTCCTCAAAATAAATTGTCTTTTGCCACTGTGGCATGTCTATATGGATTATAGAAGCTGCTCTTAACAGAAAGTCCCCTTTGATTGATGCATGGAGAATAGGAAGAAGTCAAACTGGTTGCAGAAGTGTTTGATGGATTTACATTTATTTTGTGCGCATCAGTGATTTGCTTCCGCTACAGGTGGAGGTCGAAATCCGATCACTCCTCGATATCTGCGACACTTCAACACAATTACCATTAATGAATTTGATGACATTTCGATGTATACAATTTTCTCCCGAATTATAGATTGGCATCTTACTATATGGTAGGTGACACGGTTATATTGTGGCATATTAACCTAAATAGAAAGAAATATAATGATTGCCTGCCATAATATCATGGCATCCAGAAGCACTGACCTGTAATGCCTGCATTTCCCACCAGCGGGTCTCCCAAGATATCTTTGAACATATCAACATCATGAAGAATTGACCCTCTGATGGTGTCACGGCATGCCAATATACTGTAGACAATCTTCAAATTAACTATTAAAAACTATTACCCTCCCCCTCCCAATTCCAGGAGAGCGCACTCAGTTTCCTTAGTAATACACCATTTTGCAGGATCCATAACCATGTTCCTGGATCTCCAGACCAGATACCAAAGCCATATCTTCAGGTCCTTGTGGAAGTCCAGCAAGTCTGGGTGCAGTCTGACTTCATGGGGAATGATAGTCTAAAGAGTGGGTGCCATGGCAGAAAAGGCTCTTCTCCAGAGTCCCATCAGATGGCATTCATTTGTGGACAGGACCTGCAACATGCCGTTTTGCTGGATGTGATAGTTATAATTTTATAATGAATGAATGATTTAGGGTTGATACAATTGTGAGGCACTTCCCTAAAGATTTTGGCTGTTGTGTCCTGAATTATATCTGTTTTCCAACTTGTTGCCAATTGTGCAACCTTCAATGTTCTGAACATCTTCATATCCCAATAAACGAGGGAATTACTGTATTATTCCTAGAATGTTACTTGAGCTACCCCAATAATCTCATTATAAACTAAAGAACACCAAGAACTAGACAACTAAGCAATTAAAGAACATTATAAACTAAAGAATAGAATATGAATTTACCTTACCAAACAAATTGGAAGAATAATCAGAGATCAATATTTTTGTATTGGTCTCATAAAACAAATATGGTGTGGTGGTGGCGGACTCTTGATCGCTGCTTTTGGATGATACTTTTTAGTCCTTGAATTGCTTGAAGGCCAAGGGTTCTTAAATCAGTCTCATGGATTGTAAAATAATTTGACTTCTTTGTGAAATTCATTCATACCAGATGCTGCCACCATCCAAACAACATCTGAATATGTCCCCAGTCCTTGGAATTATTTAAAATCTGCTCATAAATGGTTGTTGCTGGTTTTGTTTAGTGAATAGCTTTATTGATGACTATTACTATATATCCAAGTGTTTTATAGCCATCCTCTGTAAACCAAACTTATATTTAAAATGCAATGCAAAGAATTTGATGAATGTAGGAAACTGTCCAAGTTTCTATTTTGTGTTCTATGAGCTGTCCTACTGCTTTCATCTTTTCAATCAACAGTTACAACTTCCCTTCGGAATATGTTCAACTGACTACACAAATTATTAATAGCACAATGACTGTATACAAAGAAGCTATGGAGAACCTGCTCCCTACACCCACCAAATCACACTATTTGTTCAATTTGCGAGATTTCTCTCGGGTCGTTCAAGGGGTTTGTCTGTCACGACCTGAAACAACCGTTTCCTCAGGAACCATAAAGCGCCTTTGGGTTCATGAGGTAAATTTTCTATTAGTAACTCAGTTGAAGGCTCAGTCTTATATTTGCTTGCAAAATATTTTTTTATAAGGTAAGGTACTGAATCGTTGAAAACTTTAGTAGCATAAACAATTAACTGCTGTGCCTGGTATAGCTGTTTCTACTTAAAAGAGTCCAACAATACAAAGGACCATATATTTATAATTATATAAGTCTGTGACTGGCCATACCCACTGCAGTATCCATTTTGTGAATGGATAATATCATCTGCCCTTCTACTGCGGAGATCATGATGATTAAGAGTAAGGTACCCTTGTTCATCATGGTGCTGGGTGAGGATGATAGGAATTGCAGCCCCATCTGGAGAGCATCATGTTGAGGAAAGCTGCTACAACAGGGCTTTTCAACCAGTGGTACGGGTACCACCTGTGGTACATTGGCACCTGGCAGGTGGTACACGACCATCCTAGAAAAATGTTAGCGGGGGAGGGGAATGAGCTGAACTGGTGGCAGCACCACACAAGCCTGAGCGAGAGATGGCTGGAACTGCAGGGCTGTCAGGGCTCAGTGGAAGCACCAGGATCAGCGCCAGGCTCCAGCTGGAGCTCGGCGCTGATCCTGGCGCTTCTGAGCCCAGAAGAAGTGCTGATCAGCTGGAGTGTTGCAGCATCTTCAGAGTCTTGTGATTTACATTCAGATGCTTGGCAACTGATTCATATTTATGATGGTCACAGTGTCCCAGGGTCATGTGAAATAACCAAAACTTGCTGCAATCACCCAGCAGACGGGGGGAATAAAAACCAAACACCCCCACCCCACCCTGCTGACAATCCTCAACAGAAATGCTCACAACAATGAAAACCTCGGACAGGAGGAAGAGCACCGCCGGGCAGGCAGGCAGGTGTCTTACTCGGCTGTGGCTTGGGGGACACTTTTTTCAGTGCAATTGTAACTTTAAACTGTTGTAAGCAAACTGTTGTAAGTCGAGGACTACCTGTACTTCATCACTTTTTTCCTTTATTGGGGGGTCATCAAGCTTTTGACACCTTGCTAGGCAACTGGTGGTACTCGGATGTTGCCATATCCTAAAAGTGGTACAATGGGTGAAAAGGTTGAAAAGCCCTGTGCTACAGGACTACGCTGTGTTCATGCCAATCAGTAAAGATAATTGATGACAGAAAATAGCTTTTCCACATGATATTTAGTTATTTCCTTTGATTATACAGCTTCTCAAGTTTAATATTTTTTTCCTGACAGGATGTAATTAATTTGTAATTAATTATTATAAACAATCACATTGACTTTTTTTTTATGCAGGTCCTTAGAGTATATTATGACCGCTTGGTAGATAAAGCAGATCGATCATGGCTGGTTCAATGTATCCGTGAAGTAGTAACAAAGCACATGGAAGAAGATTTTGATGAACTTTTCCAAAATCTGGATTTCAATTTTGACGGTAGGGTAGAAGAGGATGATTTGCGAAGCTTGATGTTCTGTGACTTTCATGATCCTAGAAGGGAGGATACAAATTATAGGGAAGTCTTGGATGTGGATGAACTGAGAGTTGTTGTCGAGGGCCATCTAGAAGAATATAATAATATGAGCAAAAAGCCAATGCAGCTGGTTTTATTTCGATTCGCTATAGAACATGTTTGTAGAATTTCACGCATTTTGAAACAGCCTCGTAGCCATGCCCTTCTGGTTGGTGTTGGTGGAAGCGGTCGACAGTCCTTGACACGTTTAGCAGCGTATATGTCTGACTACACACCATTCCAGGTTGAAATCTCAAAGAGTTATGGGACCAATGAATGGCACGAGGACCTAAAAGCCATTCTGAGGAGATCTACTGAAGGTGAAGTGCAAGGAGTTTTCTTATTCACTGACACCCAGATAAAAAGGGAGTCGTTTTTAGAAGACATAAACAACTTGTTAAATGCTGGAGAAGTGCCAAACCTCTTTGCGGTTGACGAGAAACAAGAAATCTGTGAAAAGATGCGCTCCATTGATCGACAGCGGGATAGATCCAAGCAGACTGACGGTAGCCCCATTGCTCTTTTCAACATGTTCATTGATCGTTGCCGGGATCAGCTCCATGTCGTCTTGGCTATGAGTCCCATTGGAGATGCCTTCCGAAATCGTCTCAGGAAGTTTCCAGCTCTTGTTAATTGTTGCACTATTGATTGGTTTCAGGTAAGATCCTGAAGTACAGCTGTGAAAAATGCAGGAAAGCATTTAAGGCAACCCAGTTTTACTCATGTAGTTGAGCATAGTCACTATACTTTCTTTCTTTCCGGTGGGAAAAATGAACTAGGAAAACTTGCTGCTCTGTGGTGGGAAAAAGACGTTTTGAGTTCCAAATTAGCCATAAATTGAAGCAATGGTTTAAAGCTGGCTTCTATAATCCCCTGTATTAGAAAGCTATTTAAGTATATATCTACCATGTATATAACTTTAAGCTATGGTTAATTATGGATTCCTTGTGGCTTGTTTAATCATTTGTAAATATTGGTGCGATAGAAAGAACAAATAAAAATATAGATAGTTCAGCTCATTTAGTGACCATTCAAAGTTACAATGGTACTGAAAAAAATGACTTATGACCATTTTTCATACTTATGACCATGGCAGCATCCCCAGGGTCATGTGAAAAAATTTCAGATGCTGGGTAACTGACTCATATTTATGACAATTGCAGTGTCTCGGGGTCACACCTTTTGTAACCTTCTCACAAGCAAAGACAATGGGGAAACCAGATTCACTTAACAACCGTGTTACTAACTTAACAGCTGCAGTGATTCACTTAACAACTGTGGCAAAAAGGTTGTAAAATGGGGCAAAACTCACTTAACAAATGTTTCACTTAGCAAGAAAAATGTTGGGCTCAATTGTGATCGTAAGTCGACTCCCTGTATTGTTTCCTTAACATATGTTTTTACTTAAATTCTTCTGATTTATTTCTGTGTTCAGAGGTGTTTTTTTCCCAATGAAAGAACTATATAATCCCCTGACTGTGTTTTAAAATGGTACATATATTCTTCTTTTCTAGCTAATAGTTTTTGGAGCACAATAATTTGGACTGGGGCTATTATTCAAAGCCAAATGGATAGATGGTTGCCCTGCTCCCTTCCTTTCATGCTGCAGCTTCTCTTAGGCCAGGAAAAAAACTTGAGAGTTTCAAACAAAGATAAATGTTTGCATAAATAAATTTGTTTATTTGTAAAATGTTTGAATAATTTTTCAATTTACCGTATTTTCCGGCGTATAAGACGACTTTTTAACCCATGAAAATCTTCTCAAAAGTTGGGGGGTCGTCTTATATGCCGGGTCGTCTTATACGCTGGAAAAAAACCAAATCAGTCGAGCGTCCCCGTTCTTGCAAAGCCGGGCCGCCCCGCGCAACCGAGCTATCTCCGGCGCGGCTCCGAGACACGGCTGGGCGGGAGCGTCAGGCGGCTCTCCCCATGCGAAGGCGGCGCTGCCCGTCGGCTCTTGGCCCGAGGGGAGGGCCTCGCACCCGCCGGACTCACCTGTCACCAGCACCGCTCTCAGCCCCGCGGGGATGCGCTTCCGCCGGGCGGTGCTTGCCGAGACGAGCCAGCAGGCAGCCGCCGTGAGCACGGCGCTGAGGGGCAGTGGCAGGACGGCCTGGCCCAGCGCCTGCAGGACAGCCAGCAGCCCCACGCACAGCAGCAGCCGCCGGCTCAGCAACAGGTCCGAGCGCAGGAGCCGCACCACCAGGCTGCCCAGGAAAAGCAGCCACACCGAGAGGCTGCACGCCCAGTCCAGCTCCATGAGGGGCAGGACGGGAAGCCGGCCGGGAAGAGGGACCGGAAGCCCGGGCCGAGCGCGCCTCGGCCGACAGTGAGAGGGAAGCGGCACGAGTTCTAAAAAAGAGGCTGCGGGCAGAGCTGCCCCGCCCTGCGCCCAATGGGAGAAGTTCAAGGCCTGGGGGGGAAGCAGGAGGGGCGCCGGCCGTGGCAGGGTGGTGGCTGCCCTCCGGCGCTGCCTGCCGCCTGGGAAACACTGCGCCTTGGGGGCTGGCAGAAGCGCAGGAGCAGCGGGAGGGCCGGCGGGGCCAGTCGGGCCTTCACCTCCTCTGCGACGGACAGGGAGGGCAGGGCATGTAAGTATTTTCTGCCGTGTAAGACAAAAAACCTTGAAAATCTTCTTAAAAGTCGGGGGTCGTCTTATACGCCGGGTCGTCTTATACGCTGGAAAATACGGTATTTATTCATAATAGAAATTTGCTCTTTAAGCTTATTGATTTTTATTATATTATCCATGCCGGCTTATTCTTTTCTATTCGAAATCGTTCAACACCATTTTTGCTAGACTCTTTGTTAGGTAAGCCTCTCTGAGTTTCATCAAATAGTAAGTTTTCAGTGATGACTTCTTAAAGATGGAAATAAAGACATGAGTTGATGCCTCCCAAACTGTCTCCAGCCACACAATTCTGTTTTTGTTGCGCCTGGAATCTCTCCTACTCCCTTGTGCCATCACCACTAAAGTTGGGCAACATGATATAGATTATTTTCAATGCTTTCTATGGCTTTAACTCAGTAAAAATAATGTAAAGGTTAAAAAGGCATGGTTCATTAACAGTGGCCCTCATCCTTTTCTGACAAGGTTATGTTTTTATCTTACCACTTAAATATGGTCCTATCTAACTTTTCAGGGTTACCATTAGCTCATTATGAAACCTATCCAGTAGTTGAGATTTTTGTTTAAAAAATGGCTCTTTTGAACTCATGAGTATTCTTTATGTAGCACTCTTTTTCCATAATAACAGTCAAATGTTTCTTTTTTCCTTCCCTAAATTCAGTCATGGCCTACAGATGCTTTGCAGGCAGTTGCCACTCGCTCCCTGGGTGATATTGAAATGTCTGAAGAAACCAGAGCTGGCTGCATTGATATGTGTAAAAAGTTTCATACCACAACCATTAATTTGTCTGAATTGTTCTATAATGAGCTCCAGCGACATAATTATGTAACACCAACTTCATACCTGGAATTAATTTCCACTTTCCAATCCCTGCTGGAAAAAAAGAGAGCGTAAGTATGATTGATGTGGCATTTCTTAGCAAAAGTAATTTTTTTACTGTTTCTTTCACCACTGCCTCTCCATCTCCCCACCCCGGCAAACAGAGTCCAACAAGGGATGCATGTAAACAGAAATAAGATGCAGTGCGTAGATCTCACACACAAGAAAGGCGGTTTCCTTATATCCAAAGAATGATTAAGAACAATTGTTATAATTACTATATTGCTGCTGCTAGAAGGTAACATAGCATAAAACAGCTGATGCTTAAATAGTTCAAGAATAAGAATGCAAATAAGAACTTGCTGGGTTATCTAGATGATTTCCCCGCCCCCCAAGAAAAACTAAAAAGAAAGTTTTATTTTAATTTTTAAAAAATCTGTTTTATCATAGGTATAGATAGATAGCTGGTTTATAAATAAATTTCAATTAAGTATGGTTCTTTGGGAAAAAAATGTTTCAGATATGCCTTTCTATTTTCTGTTTCATTTTTATTTGTATTTGAATTAATGAGGTTCTATTGTTGAATTTTATTGAATATTATATTTTCAAAAGTTACTTTATAAGAGACATAATCACTTTATGGGAAGATGGGTGGCATAAAAATTAATAAATAAAATTGTAATGTATTGGGCTTGCTTTGTTAAGGGAACACCACGTGGTAATTGCTGGAAGGCTAGCTAACTGCTCCAAGCTCCTCAGACAAACTGTCTCCAGCGCTGCTATTGGTTGCCCCTAGGGTGGCAATAGGTTGCTTCAAACCTATTGGCCGCCGCCTAGGGGCCAGGGTATAAATTGCTGCATCTGCAGCCCTGTTCCCTAGTTCAGATCCTGCAAGCAATAAACCATGATCTTTGCTGAACTCACTGGCCTCGTCTTCATTCCTGCGCAACGAACCCAGTACACAACAAAAATAATAATATTTTGGGTTTGGCTCTGAAAGCTCGTCTTCATTTATTCATTCATTGAGCTAACTCCCTTATGTGTTTTCCCCCCTTCATTCAGAGTAGCCCACAATGCAGAATAAAGTCAATATTATAAAAGAGTGCTTCAAAAGCAAACATCCAAAAGCAAACAAAAATCTCCGCCCCGCCCCCCCCCAAATCTTTGCAAGGATTGCAGCTTCAGTTGACACCAGTAGGTCAGAAACTGTCTTTTGGAACCCTATTGGAAAGCAGCTGGAGAAGCATCACATTCACTAGGACTTCAATAGGTCAGGGTTCAAGAAATACACTGTAAATTGACCGGATTGGAAGAGGAATTGGTAGAAGTCGTGCTGAGTAAAGGCACCATGTCTGTCTTGATGGTTGTGTGGGTGGCTGGACAGGGATTAAATTAATAGTACTCTTATGACAACGTCATTCAAATTCAGTCTTCTGGTTTATCTCCAGTGAGGTGATGAAGCTGAAAAAGAGATATGAAGTGGGCTTGGAGAAACTGGACTCGGCAGCTGCCCAGGTGGCCACCATGCAGGTGGAACTGGAAGCCCTGCAGCCCCAGCTACGGGTAGCCAGCAAGCAAGTGGATGACATGATGGTGGTTATTGAGAAAGAATCTTTGGAAGTTGCGAAGACGGAGAAGATTGTGAAGGCTGATGAAGAGGTAGCCAATGAACAAGCCATGGCTGCCAAAGCCATCAAAGATGAATGCGATGCAGATCTGGCGGAAGCTTTGCCAATCCTGGAAAGTGCCTTGGCTGCTCTGGACACTCTGACAGCACAGGTAGAGCCTCTGTTTCATTCTTGCTGATTTTCTCCTACTGAAAGAGAGAGCCGGGCCGACTAATTCACAACTTTTTGTAGAGAGAGATTAAGACTTGACGGAGCATTAATTTGTTACGGTGCTACAGAATTTTACTTTTGTCCCATTTAAAAGGTGCCTCTCTTTGTTAGCTCAGCATTGCTCTTCTAGATTTATTTGAAAGGTTGAGCAAGTTAAAAACACAAACAGACTTACTCGGCTCCGATTATACTGAAAGAGAGAATGAAATAAGAGACAGAGATAACGTCACTTTGCCTTTGACGGCAGGAGCTGAACCAGTGAGTTTGAAGCAACAGGAAAGTAAATTCAGGATAGCTGGAATTTCCTGATGATAAAATCTGACAACCAATGGAATAGTTTACCTTGTAAAGTGGCATGTTTCTCTTCACTGGAGGTTTTCAAACTGAGGGCAGATTCAACTATCTAAAATGCCTTAGCAAATTCTGCAGCCAGGGTTAAAGGGATGATCTTGCTCTGAATTTGATTATCTGATTATTCCGTATGGAATTTGTTCTGTTTGGGCAATTTATTGAAGGTTCTTGATAAGAAAGGAAAGGAAAGATTGGGATACCAATTTCTGTCCATTGTAAATATTATTAATTTTTCATGTTAGAATAGTTTCATATTTCCATTGGTGTACAAACGTAAAAACTAGCAGTGAATGTCAATGCTCACTGGATATTATTCACTAGTATGGGTGTCCAAGGATACTGACATAACACTGAAAAACATTTGAATTAGTTGAAATTGAAAAATAATAATAGAATAGAATAGAATAGAATAGAATAGAATAGAATAGAATAGAATAGAATAGAATAGAATAGAATAGAATAGAATAGAATAGAATAGACTAATAACTTTATTGTCACTTTGAATGTACACTAATCGGCATACATTAAAATGAAATTTCATTGCATACAGCTCTCAAAGGGTCACCACCTCCAATATACACTACATAAATATGGCAAAAATAAATAAATAAATAAATACAGAATTATGCATATACGTAAGTGATGAGAAGGCTCATCACTTGTTACACAATTAAATATAATGATCCTTAATCCGGATTACTTGATCCTTAATCCGGATTACTTAATCATAATCACATCACTAGAAATCCTATAAAGCATTGGAATGCAGGGCTTGAAAATAACAGACAGAATCAGTTCTTGAAATTAACTGTTAAAGTTAGGAAAACCACAGATTTCAGTCCAACTCTGCAAATTACAATTTTTCTTTATAAAAAAGGGGGGATTAAAATTGTTTTTTTAACAAAGCATTAAGAGTATGTAGGTGCATGTGTGTATATAATGTGGGTCTGAAGAGTGTCTCATGTGGCGCCTTAACCCAGCATTTGGTTTATCTCACTGCTTACTGAAAGATACCCACTAGGCATCTCGCATTCATGCCCAGCTCTGTGCCAGCACGGAAGGGCTTCTTACCCATTTAAAGGCTGAGAACAGGTTGAGATTGTTTTGGCCCAAGAGCACATACAATAGGTATGTATAAAGTATGTGTGAAAAGACTAAAGCATAAACAGGAACTAATTTCTGAAACCGTTATAGTAGAAAAGCAAATTTTCTTCTGGATTTAAAACAATCTTTCTTACACACATTTAAAATAAATTACTTTTCACAATCTTTGTGAAGATGAATTTTTAGAGAAATTCTTATGGGATTGGTACATGTTTCTTGAGCTTACGTTAGATATGAAATGATTCAGAAGGTGATTGATGGATAAGATGTGTGACAGAAAGGAGAAAAGATGTGAAAATGTAGCATCTTTGGCCACCTCACAATGATTAAGATAAACCCAAACCACCAATGGTCCTACGGTACTCTCAGGCTTGTAGTGTAAAAATATGTAACAGAGAAGGAAAAAGGAGTTAAGAGGGAAAAAGTAAAGAAGGTAAATTAGCTGGAGCTCCTGAAATGTTGTGATTCTTCTACTGGCCAGCAATAGAGGAAATGGGCTTGTGGTCACCTGATTGGAAGTCCTTCTTCTTTCTCATGGGTTCCTTAGTTTTGATGTTCTTTGGGGGGAAAAAACCAGGTGGTCTGTCATCAAAGTATGACAACATTTCTCTTAGTGTTGTTTTCAAAACTAAAAAGGCAATAGCATTGGTTTTGCTCCAATCTAATCTTTTGAATATAGGATATCACAGTTGTCAAGTCCATGAAGAGCCCCCCTGCTGGTGTGAAACTTGTTATGGAAGCCATTTGCATCCTGAAAGGGATTAAAGCAGATAAAATTCCCGATCCAACAGGCACTGGGAAAAAGATGGAAGACTTCTGGGGCCCTGCTAAGAAACTCCTTGGGGACATGAGATTTCTGCAATCCCTTCACGAGTATGATAAGGACAACATACCTCCGGCTTACATGAATATCATTAGAAAACAGTACATCACCAATCCAGAGTTTGTTCCTGAAAAAATTCGGAATGCTTCCACAGCTGCAGAAGGGCTGTGCAAATGGGTCATAGCCATGGACTCCTATGATAAGTAAGTAAAAGGTTTCAAATCATAATGTAAATGAAGAATGTTGGGTTGGCCTATGGGGAAGTGTGTTGTGCTTGTTTCTTCTCCCCAAGCGATGGTATACTTATGTACACAGTCTTCTTTATGAATAGAGAGTATGGCAACATTATCTTGTTTTTTGTTTATTTCTAAATACAAGTGGGAGTCGGCAGCCATCCAGATTCATATCAATTAACCTTGTAGATTTGCCAGTTACATAAATTGTGATTACACCCACAGTTCTATTTTTCTTCCAGTCTTGTATATGCAAGCCTGGTCCTGAGTTCAAACAAGCCTGTTGCCAAGTATTCCACCAGCAAGGCGTGATAAAGGGTGTTTTCCTTGCTTTCTGGGCCATCCAAAAATAATAATAATAAAATGAATCCCACACTTATAACGCTGGTACTGTAACAGTGGTAACATTAAACACCACTAAGCTATTTTACTCAAGGGTGAGGAATCTTCCAGCCTGTCCACTCCCCTGTAAAATAGATTGAGCAGTCTCTTTAATGATAGAGAAGACTTGTAAAGTCCAAACAGGCCAACTTTGCTCCTTGTCTTGACAAATGGACTCAAATCAAAGCCTCCTATGGCATAGAACTTGCTCTCTTTCTCTGAGCTTCCTCAATCCCTTCTCTGAATTAGATCCTCTCCCATCTCGATCCTTACAGGGCAGGTCTTCTGGTCTCAGACCTCCCCCAGCAGAATCCATGAGGTGACTTTTCTCCTGTGTGAAAATTTAGCCCTCTCTTTGGTTGAGCTATGAGGACGCGGTGGCTCAGTGGGTTAGGACGCTGAGCTTGTCGATCAGAAGGTCGGCAGTTTGGCGGGTTGAATCCCGAGTGCCGCATAACAGAGTGAGCGCCTGTTACTTGTCCCAGCTTCTGCCAACCTAGCAGTTCGAAAGCACGTAAAAAATGCAAGTAGAAAAAGAGGGACCACTACGGTGGGAAGGTAACAACGTTCCGTGCGCCTTTGGCGTCCAGTCATGACCACGGAGATGTCCTCGGACAAGCACTGGCTCTTCAGCTTTGAAACGGAGATGAGCACCGGCCCCTAGAGTTGGAAACGACTAGTACGCATGTGCGGGGGAACCTTTACCTTTTTTTTTTGGTTGAGCTACCAATGGATGCTCCTGATTTCTTTGCTTTCTTGTGCAAAGCTGCAGGGTTTGGGATCCCAGGGGAAAAAAAAAAACTTTGTACCACACGTATTTTGTTTCTTATTCTTACTGCCAGAGCTGTAAGGAACCTCCTGCTCTGCTACTTCCTGGTGCCCTCTCCTTCGTCCTTTGCTTCCTTGCTTCACTCAAACTTGGGGCCTTTTGTACTTTTCTGCACTGAATTTCTGCTTATGTTTCAAACTGTTGTCTTTCTCTCCCTTCTGTCCCCCTTTCTCACCACGCGATTCATTAAATCTTAATACCAACTTCAGAATATCTAGAATATCTAGTAAGAGTTTCCTACCTCTTCCTACCAACTCTGCCTCTACCTCCATCCTTTTCTTGCATCCTGTTGTTTAGCTTAAAAAGCTTTCCTGGTTTGCGTTAACTGTTGGATTGCATGATTGTGTTTATTTTATGTTAAGTATGTTTAACAGAACATCTGAACAGCATTTTATGGATGGTTTTTCCCCCTACATAACAAGTGAACAGATAGTAGATTTACATATATTTATTTACTCTATATCCTGCCTTTATTATTTTAAGGCAATGAACATACACAATAAGCCTTCCTCCTCCTATTTTCCTCACAACAACAACCTTGTGAGGAAGGTTGGCCTGAGAGAGAGTGACTCACCTAGGGTCATCCAGCCGGCTTTCATGTCTAAGGCTGGACTAGAACTCACAGTCTCTAGGCCAACACCTTAAACATTAGACCAAACTGACTCTTATATATATATATATATATATCTTTCTCTGTCTATTGTTATATACATACATAAAAAGGTAAAGGTTCCCCCACACATGCGTGCTAGTCGTTTCCGACTCTAGGGGCCGGTGCTCATCTCTGTTTCAAAGCTGAAGAGCCAGTGCTTGTCCGAGGACATCTCCGTGGTCATGTGGCCGGCATGACTAGATGCCAAAGGCGCATGGAACGCTGTTACCTTCCCACCGTAGTGGTCCCTCTTTTTCTACTTGCATTTTTTACGTGCTTTCGAACTGCTAGGTTGGCAGAAGCTGGGACAAGTAACAGGCGCTCACTCTGTTACGCGGCACTCGGGATTCAACCCGCCAAACTGCCGACCTTCTGATCGACAAGCTCAGCGTCCTAACCCACTGAGCCACCGCGTCCCTTATATACATGCATACAGTGTACTATATGAGAATGTACGGTATTCCTTTCTTTTTTCTCCCTCTAAAAAATCTGAATCGATGTAGATCCTGCATCATTTTCAGAGTCAGAGATGTCTGAATATATCACATTTTTTACTTGTATCCTAGCGACACTTGGGCTTTAAAGAGTATCGCTAACACAAAGAATAAGAGAGAGAGGATCTGAATTTGATAAGGCAAAGGACAACTTCACATCTCACTTATCAAATAATTACAATGCTTAGGATTTACTTTTGCTCAAATTATCCTCCAGGGTCTTCATATTTTAGAGGAAGACAGCCGTCCATAAGTCATGTGATACTTTGAATTGCAGATAAGAATTTCTATTGCTTTGTTAGTGGAGTCACCATTCATAGTGTATATGCAGGAATGTTTGTGTGTGTTTATGTGACCTGTGCAGAAAGAGAAGATAAATATATAATATTTGCATGTACTGTAGATGTGTAACAAGGATGACCTTCTTAATTATTGTTGTTCTTTCAGAGTGGCAAAAGTTGTTGCCCCCAAAAAGATAAAACTCAATGCAGCTGAAGCGGAACTGAAGATTGCTATGGACGGTTTGAGAAAAAAGCAAGCAGCCCTGAAGGAAGTTCAATACAAGCTAGCACAACTACAGAAAACTCTGGAACAAAAAAAGCAGGAAAAAGCTGACTTAGAAAACCAGGTAAGTAACAACCATCTTCAGATATCAAAAATGCAAAAAAAAAAGAAGCCTACGTCCTCACTTTAACTTTTTTTGTTTCTTTGCTTCTTCGTTTATTTTCCATTTTTCACAACCCTGCTCAGGATACTTATCAAATGGTCTCAAAGACCATTATTCTCAAAGAGTTCTTGTCTTTCTGAATTTTTTTTAAAAAAATATGTAGATCATATGCCAGATCTCCAAAGTAGACCTGAGGATCAAAGCAACAGCCACAAACTCTGAAGAAAATAGTGGACTTTTACTAAACCATTTCAGTTAATTTATTACCACATGCTGGACTCTTTTGTTATACCAGATTGTGTTGATAAGTTATCATTTTCCTACATTTACACAAATGATAACACCAAAAGTAATTTATACTCAAAACTTGTTGTTATATGAATAATGTGGAGCTATGTGAATAATGTAGAGGAGAAGATGAAGTTTTTTGAGCGGGGAGTGAGGACAGACGCTCTGATTCAGTTTTCCATTCAACTACTGAACTTACTGATGCTGAGTTGGCCACTCTCAGACAAGGTCATTTCACAGAGATGTAGATAAAGGAGGAAGAGGATATTCTCATGTACATTGCTTAAACTTTCTAGCAATAATAAGGCTATAAACAAAAGCAATTAGTGCTTAAATGGAGCTTAAATCTTTAAACCCTGGGGCAGGTTGGTTACCTGGATGGCAGATTGCAAAGCCTTGAGCGTGATAGAATGCAGAATGTGTAAAGATATATTATTTTTGTGTAAGAAACTCTCTTTGGATTTGGGGGTAGTATTTTTTAATAATTCAATGGAGCAGCTGGATTTCCCTTAGTTAAATGGATGATTTTTTTTTGTGGGAGGATACCTGGAGAGGTCAGAAAGTTTGATTTTGTGATGGTGTATGCTCAGCTACGGTCTTCCCTTCCTATATTGAACAGGCTTGCTGGACTAAATGAGGAAGTAATGAGGCCTCTCCATGCCTTCCAGCACTCCTGTGCATACACTGCTGGGTTTTACTCTTATTTGCATCAGGGTACCAGGGACTATTCCCACTTGGCCTGGTCTCTCCATACTCTGTTGTTGATGAACTACTAGCCAAGAGCACAAAGCAAGAATGGAGAGGCATGTTTGCAATAGGACATAGTTTAACCTTTCTTGGGAAAAGAGGAAGCAACTAATAAAGAGAGGCTTTCCCTAAAGTTTCACCTGCCAGATGCTGACTGGGATTAGGGAGTTGACCCATTTCATTTGCTTGTTTATTAAATTTGTTTGCCTCCCATCTCACCACAAGGTATGCAGAAAGTACCAAGTTAGAGAAAGTTATTCAAGAGCCAAGGACTCAAAGAAGTGCTGCCATTCCACACTGCTGGTAGCGCAGCTAGTTCAATGTTAAGGATTTATTAGAGAAAACATTTTTGACAAGCTGCCAGATAGAAAGCTCCCAGGAATGCATTCAATTCACAGGCCACATCTGTGTAAGAATGACCTTCATAAGTCAATGTCGTGCTCTTGTATGATATGTATTCCATTTTGAGATGCAACTGTTTTTGGTATCGCATATAAATCCATTATCAATTTCGCACTGGAAAGTGAAGCAATAATTTATTTGAAGGCAAGAAGAATGGAAATGCTATTGACCTTGTTGAATTCGTCTGTGACAATTTGTCATGCACATTGCCCTCCGTTTTTCCATCTTGGGGTTTCAAGTATAAAAACTTTTCTATGATGATGATGGCGGTAGTAATAATAATTAGCAATACATACTGTATATAATATTTTCATAAGCATTGAAAGTAAAGCCTGGTCTGACGGGGTGGGGTTGGGTTTTTTTAAAATTAGTTTTTAACTTAATATGTATTGATTTTATGGGCATGATGTTTAATTGGTTTTTAATGGATTTTTAATTTTTGTATCTGATTTTTATTGTGTATTGCCCTGTTCACCGCCCTGAGTCCTTCGGGAGAAGGGCGGTATAGAAATCAAATTATTAAATTAAATTAAATTAAATTAAAGCATGTAACTATTTGTAGTAGCAGCATTACCTGGGATGGCTTTGCTTCAAGTTTATATTTTGATTTTAAGGTTGACCTGTGTAGCAAAAAGCTAGACCGAGCAGAAAAATTACTTGGTGGCCTTGGGGGTGAGAAAACCCGTTGGAGCCAGGCAGCTTTGCAACTAGGAAAACAATATGTCAATTTGACAGGCGATATCCTCATCTCATCCGGCATTGTAGCTTACTTGGGAGCCTTCACGTCAAACTACCGACAAGTAAGGAATGAACAAACAATTGAATAAATGTATGACATTTAGTAAGCGAAATGCTTCTGCAGCAAATAAGCAATAGTTTTTAGTCAATATCCAAACATATACCTTTACCTCAGCTTGAAAATAAAAGCATTGTTATGAAAACAACATAGGAGAAAATTATGAAGGTATCATTGTTTTTAAAAAAACCTTTTTAAGATAGTCATCTTTAACTGTGGTACACCATAACTGCCAACTAATATAGACTATTGGTGGGATCTTTCCTAAACTGGGCCTTAAGTAGTATTGGATTGTAACTCACACTATCTTTAATTGTTGGCAGTTATTATTGGCTAGAGCTGATATATTATAATTCAACTATATATGGGAAATATGTTTTAAGGAGAAATGACCTGTATTAATCTTGAGAGGTTCCATATACAAGGACTGCCATGCATGCAATTCAGCATGAAAAAGAATACATGTTTGACTTGCAGTTGTTCCTGACCTTTCCATGCAGACTTGGATATAGTCCTTTTCCAAAACTCCAAAGAGACACTGTCAATTAGTTGCAGACAATACAGAAATAGAAGGACTGATGGCCTGCAGTTCCATGAGCAACAGCTTCTTCCCTTTAGAATCTGCAGTGTTTCATAAGAAAGCTGTCAAGTAAAATGTTTTTGCCTGCAGTAACTAAACTGAAGGACTATAGCAAAATACTTGGAGAAAACCATGGATGCTCAGGATTTCGCATGTGTTTCAACTCAATTTCTTGGCTTATTTTTGAGCTGTTCATAAGAACAGCTTTCTAAACTCGCAAGGCACCGATAGGCTTAGTTACACATTGTATTCTCCGTATAAAACACTTCTTAAGGCTGATAAGGTACACCATGTGGAAACGTGTGTAAGTATCCTTAATAATTCTTGGTATTCTAAAAAGTGTAGGGCATTTAGCCATTTAATTTTGATTTTCATATTTCTGAAATATGAAACATAACAGATTCTAACCTCAGCCCACAAAACAATTTGTGACTGTCTCATTGGAAGCCATGGGAGATTTTAAATCTTTTCCTAGTTTCAGTGGGAATTAATCATAATGCTTTAGCTGGATCAGAGCTAATATACATAATAATTCAGGCCCATGGAGGTTAGATTAAGATTATGACTCTCCCAAATTGCAAACTATTTCTGCACAATTATGTTTTTCTTCATTAGACCAATGCAGCCAATGCAGCTATTAAGAAAGCATAATAGAACTGAGACATTTATAAGGATGATAATAAAAAATGTTTGATACTTGAATCCTCCATTTTTTGTGTGGAAGGGAAGCATTGTACAGTCATTTACATTCTTCTGAAATTCCTCCATCCATAAACAATGTTCTTTCCTTTGTTAATTTCTTAATAAATAAATGAGGATTTCTAGAGTGTAAGTATGAAACACGAGCAATAATTCTGGTAGGAAAAAGAATTGCATATTTTTATGTTTGATTTTATATCCCCCACAAAATAGATTTAAGTTATTCCAATTCTCCATAGTTAACTTGATTTTATTAACAAGTGACAGGGAATTATCCTTAAATCAATGTTTTGAGCTGGAGTTGGAATTATTGCCTAAGAAATTACAAAGTTCTTTGAAATGTTATTTTACATTGTAACCAGTCCCCAAGTTCAACATTTCAAACAGTGCAGCTAACTTATTCCATGGCGTGACAGGTTCTATGAACATATAGGCCAGGGGTCTTCAAACCTGGCCCTTTTATGACTTGTGGACTTCAACTCCCAGAATTCCTCAGCTAGTGTCATAAAAGAGCCAAGTCTGAAGACTCCTGATATAGGCCGTATGAATAGGTCCTTCCAGTTGATTGACTTTAAAATGCTTAACTGTTCTCTGAAGGCATATTCACTTCCATTACTATTTAAGACCATCCAGTTTAGTTTCCTTAGTTCCTTATTTCCAACTTTGTTAATGTAAAAATGTTCTGTCTTAAAAGTAATTCTGTTTTCTACCTACTATGAATTATATTCGTTTCTGTGGGAAAGAAGTAGTTGGAAAAGCTCTGCCTGGATATTCCTGTCCTTCCCACAACAACCAACCTCCATCTCTGTGGGAAGGATTCCAAGGAAAAGGAGGGTAAAATCAGATGACTTCTAGCTGTTCTGCCTTCCTTTTCAGTTCTCATTTTCATCTTTCCATGAGAAAAAAGTAAAGCAGGTGAAAAGCTTGCTTTGCTAGAATTTTCTGCTTCTCTTGCACAAATATTCAAAGCTACCAGTCTCCAGGTTAGATTGTTAAAAGAATCCTGATGCTTTGCCTGCAAACATCTTTTTTTAAAAAAAGTATTAGATTACATTAACAGAAAAACAAAAGCATCAACTGCATCAGAACACATTATTCATTAACAGTTTTGTGCATATTTGAGTATCTCCCCCTGTGCATGATCAATAATAATAATAATAATAATAATAATAATAATAATAATAATAATAATAATAATAATAATAATAATTTTATTTGTATACCGCCCTTCTCTTGAAGGACTCAGGGCGGTGAACAGGGCAAACATATAAAAATACAAAGATACAAAAGTTTAAAAAGAATTAAACGACTACCCAGGCTAAAACAATAGGTAAAAATATTTACAACAATAAAATCCCAACCCATCCCCCATCAGGCCAGGCCAGCTTGTTCGAACAAATGAGTCTTCAGATAATAATAATGATAATAATAATAATAATAATAATAATAATAATAATAATAATAATAATAATAATAATAATAATAATAATAATAATAATAGTGTTGGAAAGGACTTTGGAGGTCATCTAGTCAGGCAGGAAACCCTATACCATTTCAGACAAATGGCTGTCCAGTCTCTTCTTAAAAATGTCCAGTGTTGGAGCATTCACAGCTTCTGGAGGCAGGTTGTTCCACTGATTAACTGTTCTAACTATCAGGAAATTTCTCCTTAGTTCTAGGTTGCTTCTCTCTTTGATTAGTTTCCATCCGTTGCTTCTTGTCCTGCTTTCAGGTGCTTTGGAGAATAGCTTGACTCCCTCTTCTTTGTGGCAGCCCCTGAGATATTGTAACACTGCTATCATGTCACCCCTCGTCCTCCAATAAGTCTGTTTCAATCATAGCATGATCAGTTTTCTGCTGTTCAGCAGATTTTGATATAGGCTGTAAGTCGCCTAGAAGGATTTTATCCCCAAAATGATATATATATATACCTGACTGATCTGGATGAATGATATATACCTCTGATCCATCTAAACTAGATGCTGAGAAATTCCAATTGAATATTGCACACTATTATGTGTTTTGAGAGCTTTCTAGATTGAGCCTAGAAGCGTACCCAGTCATACTGTTTAATAGCTGAAACAATTATTTTGTGCTGTAACTTTTAGTGTCATAACCTGTTAATTAAGGCCTTTTGCTTATGACTGTAGCTTTCACTGAGTACATGATGCCTAATCTTCAGAATATCAGGTGTGTACATCTCTCTAGATTTCCACCCTTGTTGATAAACAGTATTAGGGGGGTCTTTCACTATGTAGGGACGCGGTGGCTCAGTGGGTTAGGATGCTGAGCTTGTCGATCAGAAGGTCGGCAGTTTGGCGGGTCAAATCCCGAGTGCCGCGTAACAGAGTGAGCACCTGTTACTCGTCCCAGCTTCTGCCAACCTAGCAGTTCGAAAGCACGTAAAAATGCAAGTAGAAAAATAGGGACCATTACGGTGGGAAAGTAACAGCGTTCCATGCGCCTTTGGCATCTAGTCATGCCGGCCACATGACCATGGAGACGTCCTCGGACAAGCGCTGGCTCTTCGGCTTTGAAACGGAGATGAGCACCGGTCCCTAGAGTTGGAAACGACTAGCACGCATGTGCGGGGGAACCTTTACCTTTACCTTTACACTATGTACACTTCTGAGTTCACTCTCTGATTATGATGTTTCTCTCCAAGGGCATTATGGAAGAAATGGATAAAATCAGGGCTAATCGGATGGTGAAAGGCAAAAAAATGATCTGTTCATTTTAAGTTTCATTAAATAAATAATAACTAAAACATGTCTTGGGCATCATTTTGTAAATATTACTTTGTTGCTTTTTAGTAGAAGGCATCAGATTAAAAACAGTTAGAAGGAACTCAAATTTGTCCCAGCAAATGGTCAAGGCTGACAAGTCATTATTGATACTGCCAATGAGCCTCATAACACTAAAACCATTTTTCAAAATAGCTGGCCAATGTTTAGCATTTTTCCTTTCCAGAATCAAGCCCGGGACTGGATATTGACATGCAAAGCCAGAGGCATTCCCTGCTCGGATGATTTTTCTCTAACTACAACTTTAGGAGAAGCAGTGAAAATTAGAGCTTGGAACATAGCTGGGTTGCCTTCTGATTTATTTTCCATTGATAATGGTATTATTATCTCGTAAGTACAGAAACTTCAGATAAGCATAATTTATTTCTTTGGAGAGTGTTGTTTGCTATTTTCTACTTGTAGGGGTGCAATAAGATACTATTGTATATTTTTCATTTAAAAAACATAATATGCAGTGTTTGGTAGTGAAGCGCATGCAAAAGGTCTCGGGACATAATCCTTCACATTTAAAACATTGCTCTCTAAATTTTCATCCTGTTGGCTGATGAAATCTTAAATTACAAGCTAATGCAATTTCTGAATATGCTAGCTTGGAATGCCAGAAGAAAGCCAGGTTGAGAAGATCAAAAATGTCTAAAATCTAAAATGGCAGAGCTATAGAAAACCCTTCAGCCACTGGGAATCTGGTAATATGGGCCCCAAATAGCCAAAGTACTAACTCAGTGTTCATACTTTCCTTGGGTTAAATGCTTTATTGCTTTAGGAAGTTGCAGTCTTTAGATTAAAGCCCTTGTTATTTTTGTGTTAAGTATACGCAGAGATTCGAACATGAACTTGCTGTTTTGTAAGGCAACCTTTTCCAGTTGGAATAGTGTTCTAGATGCCAATACCTGCTTCCACTTCCAGATCCGTTCAAAACAAATGTTGTTCAATGCTCATTGAGAGAAGGAGGGAGGCTTGCTATTTGATCCTGCTCCATCCTGCCAATACCTGCTTCTAAAATCACCCTCAATTCCACCTTCCTGATCTTTATGCGTTTGTGGAAAGATGTGAACAGTGGCCTATAGCTATAGACTTTTCAATTCTTCAATATCGCTCGGCTAAACTGGATGATTAAGGCTGTTGACCATGTAGATTAGCATTTGCTTATAGAATTGCCCTTGTGTTGACTAGGGATCTGCTTGCTTAGCGATCTGGGGAGTGAAGGCAACACTGCACTGAAATGGAGACACAACTGATGAATGCAGGAAGGTCTCTATGAAAGGAATGTGGAGCATCCATTCATTTTGTTGGGTAGATAACAATAACTAGCATGGGAAAAAGGACATATGCCAGTGATTACTTCAAAAAGAGGGGACTTCTATTTTCCCCTTGGATTATATCTCACACGTTTGTGGACTATGAGATGCTAGCTTATTTCCTTTTGCAAGGGTCCAGAAAGTGAAAGCATAAAACTGGAAGGAAATAGGTAGGTCTTCAAAGGAAGTCAAGAGAGAATTCCTGACACTGTTCTGGCTCACAAAACACTTAATTTTTAATATCGGGATCTTGTAAATGTGTTCAACTACAAGGCACAGATCGATATTGTGGTTAAGGCATCTGGCTAGAAACCAGGAGGTCATGATTTCTACTCCCACCTTAGGCACAAAGCCAAGTTGGGTGACATTGGGCCAGGCACATTCTCTCAGCCCTAAGAAGGAGGCAATGGCAAACCATTTCTGAAAGATCTTGCCAAGGAAATTGGCGGGACTTGTCTAGGCAGTCTCTGAGAATTGGACCTGATTGAGTGGACATAATAAAGCCCCAAATAAATGTGCCATGCAAATTCACAAAGCTGAGGTATTCCATTGTTTTCTCTCTCCAGAAATGCAAGAAGATGGCCACTTATGATTGACCCTCAGGGTCAAGCAAACAAATGGGTGAAAAATATGGAAAAAGCCAACAGCTTGCATGTCATAAAGCTCAGTGACAGTGAATTTGTACGAACACTAGAAAACTGTGTTCAGTTTGGTACACCTGGTAAGCTATCAAGTCTTCAAAAGTAGATTTTTCTTGCAAATTTGCACAGTGCACAATTAATTTTTATAAGTGTTAGAATCATTTAGGTGTAATGTAATGTTAATGTTAACTTTATTGTCACTTTGAATGTACACCAATCGGCATACATCAAAATGAAATTTCGTTGCATACAGCTCTCAATGGGTCACCACCTCTGATATATACTCCTTGTTCGTGGCCCGCTCAACTTTCACATTGTCCATTTTAGTCTCTAGGGAGTGAACGATGGCATACAGGACAGATGGAAATGGGGCTCCATGTGGATTAGCCCTCAAATTCGCTTGTATTCTGACAACCTCGCCTTCTTTCCTTTTTCTGATCCTGACTCTTCCACCTTTTCCTTAAAGAGGCCTTGCTTCTTTTCGCCCCTGGAGCACGCTGCTGCCACCTCTAACTCCTCCAAAAGCCCCACTCTCTTCCTCTGGGCCTGGCGACAGCCTCATCCAGTTCCTTCACTCCATAAGCTCCAGGTCCTCTCCTCCTCTGCCTCCTCTGGAAACAGCCCTGATTTGCGATACAATAAATCACTAGGCCAGCAGTCAGATCTTGCTGCTGGTAGAACAAATTCAAACAGCGCCAACGACTTTTAACGGTCTCACCAACAGTTCCAAAACAACTAGCAACTCGCCATGCCAGCAAAGATTGTCGGTCGTATGTTACCTTAGTTCTACCATGTTGCTCAAACACATTAAAATCTTCCTGATCATGTGGCCTATAGCCCTCCCAAAACTATTCGCCTTCAAGAGCCAATGCAGCCGCAGCCATTCCAGGCGCCGCCATCTTAATACATCTTAATACATCAGATAGTAAACTATTTTACATTTCAAAAGGAAATTAATAGTCCTCCAAATTGGGAAAAACGTGCAGACAGGTGGGGATTTAGGACATAGTATCTCATCTAATATTTCTCACAATAATTATATCTTTGGCATTATACAGATTGTATTTTCCATATGAAGGACAAAATTAAAACCGATGGAGTTTGACCATATTGCACATATGTTCTCAGTTTTATTCATCACTTATAAGTTATAACATCTTTGTGGAACTGCTGGAATTTTCTCTTAATTCCTTTAGGCTTTGCTTTTAAAGGTATATATCTCATGACATGCTGATTCAGCTCTATACTTGGCCTTCATTATTTGTAGTACTTCCATCTCCTACATCCTTTATTTGTTCAACTTGCATAATTTTATCTCTTTGGACAATCCTTTTCAAAAAGAATAAAAAATTATTTTATTGGCACTATATTTCCAACCATTAATTTTCCAAATTTTGTAATAGAGGTTCCTTATTTTTTTCCTGTGTTAACATTACAGCTATCAGATTTTATTAGCGATAGTCATGTGTAACAGTAAAGATAGGCACTTGGAGTTAGATGGCAAATGTTTATATTTTCTACCAATTATTGGGTCTCCAAGACTGCTTTCCACTTTAGCATCATCTGTGCTTTGTGCCCTTTGTTTTTGCCTCTTGTAAATTTATGGTTTGTCTCAATTTCTGGCTGAACCAAAGTGCTGCTAGAAAATGTCGGCGAAGAGTTGGACCCCATTCTGGAGCCTCTTCTGCTTAAGCAGACTTTCAAGCAGGCTGGCAGCATCTGCATCCGCCTTGGGGATTCGACCATTGAATACGCTCCGGACTTTCGCTTTTACATTACAACCAAGCTGCGAAACCCCCACTACCTCCCAGAAACCTCCGTCAAAGTAAGCATTTTGCCTGGGAACCGCAGGTGATTTGGTTTTTGTTTCATAAGCAAGTGGACGGTCTTTATTAGCAGTACCACAATCCCTTTCTTAATCTTCTCCCTATGCATTTGCATGCATATATAATGCACATATAACATTAACGTGAGCAGATGCTTTTTTCCACTCTCTCCCATTGACCTACATGTGAGTGATTATGTGTATTATATATAATTTTAAAAATATTTAAGCATATTAATACTAATACAAAGTACCGAACAACGGGAAGAAGGCAGTAAAAATGACAAAGACTGAATGTGAATAGGCCATATATCTTCCATGGATGAATTTCAGGGGTTCCCCTATGTTCTGAACAGGTAGGTATTCATCTTCGACATTAACAAAAGTCAGTTCAGTCCAGGGTAAAGAATCAAGCTAAACCCCAACGTTAAATTAAAAGCTCCTCTATTATATTTTCTTTACTTTTTCCTATATTACCGTAAGAATCTCTTTATTGATGCCCTTTTCACTACACTCTGCCTCCCAACCTCTTGCTGCATGGGTGTCAAACTTGCCGTGTCACGTGATGTGTTGCGATGTATTGCAACTTTTTTTGCATTGCCGGAGCTGGGTTGGGCGCAGCCTCCACATGATGCAACCGGCCTGTGGGCCAGCAGTTTGTCACCCCTGTCCTGCTATGAGCCATGGTGGTGCAGTGGTTAGAATGCAGTATTGCAGGCTAATTCTGTTGACTGCCACGAGTTTGATCCTGACCGTCTCAAGGTTGACTCAGCCTTCCATCCTTCCGAGGTTGGTAAAATGAGAACCCAAATTGTTGGGGGAAATATGCTGACTGTGTAAACCGCTTAGAGAGGGCTGCAAAGCATTATGAAGCAGTATATAAGTCTAAGTGTTATTGTTATTGCTATTGCTAGAGGAATGTGAAAAACCCATTGTAATCCATTGACATCCAACAACTCTAATATTTGCATTTGCTTTTTGGGAGAGGGAAGGGAGTGGGAGGAACCAAACAGCCTCCATGAGGAAGAATAGAAAAAGCATCAAAGTGTCTTGGTTTCAGGATAGGGAAAACTTTGTGGAACAGGAAGCTGTAGGCAGGTGTTCCCACCAATCAGATTTTGCCAACCCTGCAGTTCCCAAATAAATGGGGCAAAACCTGTCTTGATAGCACTTTCTCTGGAAAAGCAGCTGAGCTGAAAGCTAGTTAGTCTATCAAAGTCCAACCCAGAGATTTTGCTTGACTGATTATGTGGCAGCCAAGTAATTGCCAATTCTTAATGACCAAATAGCTAGGTTTTCTCCATCATGATCTGTGCTAATCTGTTTTTATTAGGGCTCCAAATGGTCCCTTTGGGCATAGAATGCTGTTATTTTGTGGCCACTAGGTGGGAATTACTTTATGGCAGTCTTCTCCAACCTAGCACTTTCCATTTGTACTGAAAGTATAATTCCAAGAATTTTCACCCACTATCCACAAGTATGGGAATTCTAGAAATCATGAAAATATATTTTGGAAGTACTTGTTTGGAGAAAACTGCCATATGGTGAAGAGGACAACTTTCAGACAAAAGCAGAAGCTATTCTCTTCTCTTTCTCAGAAATGTTTGATATATGTTAGGACAGGGGTCCCCAAGCGCCATTGTTAGGAAGTGGGCTGCACTGCAGGTGAGGGAGCGAAAGCGAAACCATCTCTCCCCCCAGGTCTGTGGAAAAATTGTCTTCCACAGAACTGGCCCTGGTGCCAAGAAAGTTGGAGACCATTGTGTTAGAATCTAACATAGCATCCTAATGTTTAAGTATCTTATTTGGATGGCTGGAGATTACTACTGGGTTTGGGCTTATCTGGTTCTAATTCTAACTTGGAACTCTTGAAATTTTCAGGTAACTTTGTTAAATTTCATGATAACCTCAGAGGGGATGCAAGATCAGCTGCTTGGAATAGTTGTTGCAAGAGAGAGGCCAGATCTGGAAGAAGAAAAGCAAGCCCTGATCTTACAAGGAGCTGAAAATAAAAAGTACCAAATTATTATTAGATAGAAAATTATCTCAACTGAATGATAATGTTCTACAGAGAGAAAGTAATTAACCTACAGTAGTCCTGGGCTTACAACCATCCATTTAATGACCATTCAAATTTATGATGGCACTGAAAAAAGTGATGTACAACTGGTCCTTGCACTTAAAATCGTCACAATGCCCCTGTAGTCATGTGATGGCAATATGGGCTCTTGGGAACGGGTTAACACAATAGTTGCAGCATCTTGCAGTCATGTGAGCTGTGGTGGTGCAGTGGTTAGAAGGCCGTGTTGCAGGCTAACTCTGTCCATAGTCAGGAGTTCGATCCTGACCGGCTCAAAGTTAATTCAGCCTTCCATCCTTCCATATAGAGACTTTAGCATTGTAAGATGCAGTCACTGGCTTAGATGATTTTTATAAAGGACTTAGGCACCTTAATGGAGGTTAATGCAAGCTGTCCATGATGGTTATATGGAATCTCCTACTTTTTCAGAGGCTATTAAATAGTTTTTAAGGGGAAACAGGGGAGTGCCAATGTTTAATGTTGACATCTGGCTACTGCATGGTGAAGTACTAAATAGCTGATACTAGATCAGATTGTAGATGCTGTTTGATAACAGAGGCTTCTCTTGATTTATTTTTCTAAATACCGTAATAATGAATCTTTCTTGTGAGTGGACGCGTGAGAAGTTGATAAACATATGAAAAGTACAGACTAGGAAAGACTGCTGCATTCCAAAGTGGACTTCGTTATTTTTCAATTGTAAAATGCAGCTTAGAGTGGCAGCTGAGGGACAGAGTAGAATTATGAAAGATCTCTAGCCATTGAGAAGAGCAATTCAGACTTTCCCCAAGATTAGCGTAGATCGGAGAAATTTAGGAGATAGGGATTGAACTGAGCCCACTATTAATTTTTTCCAAGAGTGGAAAGCTCATGATTTCTGTAAAATGGGCTTCTTCAGCAGATGTACTCTATTATATTTTAGATTTTAATGAGGATTATGGAAGTTAAGTACAGCACATTTGGAAAGCATCAAATTAGGGAAAGCTGATGTAGAACTGTGTGTGTTCTGGAATGGGTCAAGAAATTGTTGTACAAAATCCGTTTTGTGTCTGTTTCCTCTTGGAAGTACTTTAAACTTTAAAGTAACTCTCAAAGATTTGTTCCCTCAAACCCACTTTTGTTTCTAAAGTAACTTAATATTCTATGGTCCCTCGTCTGTATCAAATCATATTTGGATTAGATAACTCAGAGGTTCTACAAGGTATTAATCTACCTCTCTGTTATAGACAGCTACAGGAAATAGAGGACAAAATTTTAGAAGTTCTGTCATCATCTGAAGGAAATATTTTGGAAGACGAGACTGCTATCAAGATATTATCCTCTTCTAAAGCTTTGGCTAATGAAATTTCAGAAAAGCAAGCTATAGCAGAAGAAACGGAAAGGAAAATAGATGTTGCCCGGATGGGCTACCGCCCCATTGCAGTTCATTCATCAATCCTCTTTTTTTCAATTGCCGATCTGGCCAATATTGAGCCCATGTACCAGTATTCCTTAACCTGGTTCATCAACCTCTTCATCATGTCTATAGACAACTCAGAAAAGGCAGATATTTTGCAAGAAAGGTATATGAAATAATTATGATTCTATTGCTGCTTTTACCATCTGTTCTCACTATGGAGCATCTAGCAGGAATAGGTGGATTGAGATTTTCTGTTTTTGTTACTTAGGCTATTAATTATATTGAAAAGCTCTACACAAAATATATTTATTCAGTTTATATGCTGCCCATCTCACTGTCGAGTGACTCTGCATGGCTTCCAGCATCATAAAACAGCAATATAAAACATAAAAACTTTGAACATTAAAAATTAACAAAAAAATGAGTAAGAAGGGAACCAATAGATGGAGATGGGATTTTCTTCTAAGTCTACTAAACAACTCCAATCTGGGACTGGAATTATGTATTAATCAAGCTACATATTAATCAAATTAGCATGTGTGTACTGATTTCATTGGATTAACTATGTGCTTTTCCCCCCACTCAACAAAAAGAGTATTTTATTGTAGTTTGAACCAGGGTGAGCAGACCTAGATCTGTTAGTAGAATTCCAGATTATTTCAGACTTCAGACTCCCACTATTTATTTGGTTAAAGTATTTGTATGCCACTTTCTATTTTCCAAGATTGTTCTAAAGGTATCAATGCAGAATGGCAATCATCTTAAATTATATCAGGGGGAGTCTGGGACATTGTGGATATGCAGGAGTGGATTTTTACAGAGAAAGAGTGTGGCTTTTGTTCTGTTCTGCTTCACAAAACAAGTCTGTTTTTTTAAGTTTTCAATGTTGGAGTTCTAGTAAAATGAAAACAAGGCAATGTATGCTTTTATAAACTGTTTTTAATATGCTTAAGGCTATATGAAGAGAGAAGTTGTTGTTGTGGGCATATTTTACCTGTGCAAGTTGGAGACCAAATACTTTGAAAGAGATAAATGCCTCACTTTGAAGAACTGTATAAGAAAGATGTGGAGCTGGGATTGGAACATTTCTAAGTTTTTCATTCAAAGCTTCCCCTCCCTCCCAAGTGTTCTTTAATAATTCAGTATAAATACCAAAACAAGCCTTAAATACCAAACCTTGAGAAAATTAGGCAGCCCTAGCTTGACTAATTTCAGTATCTTCAGTTAATTGGACACAGCATTCAAGTTGACTTTACTGAAAAGTCATTTAAAAAATAATGTGCTGTGAAAATTGAGTTCAGCGTTAGATTTCATGTGATATTCATTGGTAGCTTGGGACTGTTCAGTAATAAACACACCCACCCTCTCTGTACTTTTTGGGTGTTTGATTGCTTACTGTTTTCTTGTGTTTGGACCTATTTATCCTGACTTTGGAACCATTACTTACCATTAAAGTTGTTACAACTTTAAATGGGCCAACTATGTCTCTGGCAATGTTAACTGTAGTCAGACAAGGGTAGTGATTGTAAGTGCTCAGAGATACTGCTTTGCAAAACTACATGGGCCTGTCGGAAAGTGCAGTAACAGAAATTGAATACATGTACTAATAAAGGAGATTATTTGTAGCTCCAGGTTGACATGAGGGGTCCCTGGTGCTGTCTGAGCTTGTTTTCTTCCAGACATTTCATTACCCAAACTAGGTAATGAAACTAGCATTGTGGTAATGAAACATCTGCAAGAAAACAAGCAAGCTCAGAGAGTACCAAGGACCCCCTCATTGAATAAATGTGACGGTTTTCAAATGGACTGTATGGCAAAATGGTAGCATTCAATGCTTAGTTATGTCAGTCAGGTAACCACATTAAGCCATAATATAGCTTAGTGGGATGGGATGGGGGGAGGGACACAAATAACATGTGCACTTGCTTTTGGTTTAGGCCCTAGTTTGTTGTTAAGGTAATTGTTGGAGGAAAGACACTTTGAAATAACAGTAAGCAGTTCAGTGAAAGTGTTAACACAGGGCACATCTGCTGTAAAAAAAAGGCCAACAGCATGTTAGGGATGATAAGAAACTATTGAAAATAGAGGTGCCAATAATATATTTTTCTTATAGAAATTAATGCCATGACTACATCTGTAATATTGTGTGTAATTCTGGTTATTGCATCTCGAAAAGGATATAGAGGAGCTGGAGAAGGTTTGGAAGAGGGCACCTAAATAATGGAGGGGATGGAACAGCTTTCTTATGAGAAAACATAATATTTGTGAGGTGAATAAGAGAGAAGATGACTAAGGTTTACAAAATGATGCCTGGTATGGATAAAGTGGATAAGGATAGGCTATTTCCCCCTTTCCAATATATTAAAACCAGTGGTGATCCTGAAAGGACAGAAGAAAGCATTTTTTTTTTTTACAAAATATGTAATTCAACTTGGGAATTTTGGTACCACGGAGTGTAATGCAACCAGCTTGGCAGTCTTTAGAAAAGGGTTGAACCAGTTCATGGAAGTCGGTGGCTATTAGATATGAGCGCCTCTGAAGGGTATCTTCCTAAGAGGGATTAGTGAGCTTCCTTGTGCAGTTTTTTAAAAATAAAATCTTTAATTTTTTTTTAAAAGATTACTCCTGTAGAATTGAAATTTAAAGGATCTTCAGATTTGTGGCTGCCACAGTGCCGTCTTTTAGATCCCTTCTCAATTATTATTTTTTATACTTGCAGACTGAGGCTTCTCAAAGATCACTTTACTTACTCCCTCTATGTCAACATCTGCCGCTCGCTCTTTGAAAAAGACAAGCTGCTCTTCTCCTTCTGCCTGAATGTAAATCTCCTGAAGCATGATAAATTGGTTAGTGCTCCTAAAACACCTTACTGGGTGGGATTTTTGCATAATGGGGTACCTACTATATGTCTGATACTCTAGTTTTTTTTCACAGATATTTCTAAGCTCTGAATTCCAGCAGGAAAGTAAAAAAGGGCAAAAATGGTCAGACTTGCTTGTTTACTTTTAAAGAAACTTTTAAAGCAGCCCCTTGGCCCCTTACTGCCCCATTCACACATTTCCCAACGTGCTTCTTTCTGCATCCTCATCTTATCCTGCCATTCTCTCTGTTCATTGCACTGTTGCTCTCGGTCTCCTTCAGTCCTTCTCTTTGGCTTGCATCTAGCCTTGTATCCCTCCCTAATGTGTCCCTTTGCTGCTTGCTTGTTTTCTCCCCCTTGTCCTAATTCAGCCTTTACCAGAATCAGATCAGATCCTTCTTTTCTCTCCAAACAATTGTCTTTCTTTATCCCAGGATCCAGCTTCCTCTGCTTCTCTCACTCCCTCCAGAATCAGGCCCTCTGCTCTTCCTTATCTTGCAGCTTTCCTCCATTACTACTACTATAAAGGTAAAGGTTCCCCCGCACATGCGTGCTAGTCGATTCCGACTCTAGGGGCCGGTGCTCATCTCTGTTTCAAAGCCGAAGAGCCAGCGCTTGTCCGAAGACGTCTCCGTGGTCATGTGGCCAGCATGACTAGACGCCAAAGGCGCACGGAACGCTGTTACCTTCCCACCGTAGTGGTCCCTATTTTTCTACTTGCATTTTTTACGTGCTTTTGAACTGCTAGGTTGGCAGAAGCTGGGACGAGTAACAGGCGCTCACTCTGCTACGCGGCACTCGGGATTCGACCCGCCAAACTGCCAACCTTCTGATCGACAACTACTACTATAGGGGATGGGCAAAGGATGGGACAGGGCTCAGAAGTCCCCTACAGGGAGTGTATATGATGCCGTAGATTACTGAGTTGGGGGTGTGTTTACATTTCTATGCGTGTATGAATGTGGTTGATTTTTTATTAGGGACACTCAGTTATTCAGGACCCTTAGGTTTAACTTCCCACTTGACACAGGGATGTTTGTTGAGTTTAAGTTTATGGGGATAAAATTCTTCCCTTCCCCCCACATAAGCTGCCTTAAGCTACCAGGAAAAGGCAAGATGCAAAAGCAAAAAGAAAAAAGAAAAAAACCTTTTGCGGCACAGAAGGTATAGCAACCAACTCACCAAAATGTTCTCTTTCTAAAATACCACAACCAGTCAAAGTGATGTATTGTTAAGCATTTGGGCTCCTCTATTTCCTGGAAATATCTTGTTGATGTATGAATCTAAACAGAACAAGTGAGCAAAGTTTTATGAAGGACTGTGGAATAAGACAACTTAGTCTTTGCCTGAGTAAAAGTTCCTCAGGCAAGGGCTAACCCTTTTTTTCAAAAACAATTTAAAATGATGCATATCTTTGCAGATCAACATTAACACTGAGGCCCTCCTGGATGCTTGGTCCTTGCAGTTATGCTGAAAGACTAGACCAGAATCCCTAGTTTTACAGATTTGGAAGAATTTGATTTGATCCCTCATCCCCTCAGATTCAAAATGGTTGTCTTTGACCATGAAAGGGCATTGGTGTAGCAACCAACAGCTCCCATTTCCAGTAAGTTGCAGGGTTGCACTGAGAACACCTTGAAAGTTGAATCTTTGCGATTACTAAGCTTTCCTCCATTTGAGTTCAATTATTATTATTATTATTAATTTAATTTCTATACCGCCCTTCTCCCGAAGGACTCAGGGTGGTGTACAGGGCAATAAATACAATAAAAATACAATTTACAAAAGTTAAGGTAAGAATTAAATAAAAAGCCCAATTACAATAAAAATTAATTAAAATTAATATTAAAATACCCCAAACCCATCAGACCAGGCCGGCTTGTTCAAATAAGTAAGTTTTCAGGTCATGGCGGAAGGAGCGAAGGTCAGGAGCTGTCCGGAGCTCAACCGGTAAACGATTACAAATTAGTAGCATTGCCCAAGGAAAATCTGAAGAAGAAAGAGTTCTCCTCCCTCCACTTGTTTTCTCTTCAATATTTGCATGATTGTCCAGGGTAGACATTAGCACATAAAGGAGGCCTCAAGATAAGCAATCAGCTTCCAATCAGATGCAGCGCTCAACACATTTGGAAAAATACAGTCTCTGAATTTGGTTTTGGCTGCATAAAACAACTGCATCTTTGAATGTCCAAAGTTTTAAGTCATTTATTTCATTTGAAATTATTGCAGATTAATGAGGACGAGTGGAAGTTTCTGTTAACAGGAGGGATAGGCCTGGACAATCCCTATTCTAATCCCTGCCCCTGGCTTCCCCAAAAGTCCTGGGATGAAATCTGCCGCCTGGATGATTTGCCAACCTTCAGAAGTATTCGAAAGGAATTTATACACTTGAAGGAAGGATGGAAAAACGTATACGATAGTTTGGTAGGTCTGTAATTACCTGGCATACACATTCCTCCTTATAAGCGTTCATCTCTGCTTTAGCATCAAAACATCCCACATATATCTTCATTTTTGCATTCTGTGTTTATAAACTGCGTAAAGTACAATCATCACTTTTCTAATTATCTTAATAATTTTGTCAATTGAAAAATATCAACTTTTAGATTACTACTGTAAGAAAATTCAGAACAGTTCATGTGCTGCTGTTTTGTTTTTTTTTATTGTAGATCCCGCGTTGCCATGGTCTGTTTTGTTTTTTGTTTTTACTTTTGATATGGTTTTATTCATTTATTTTATAATTTCCCATTTTAGAATTACCCTTAATGAAAAGCAGGCTATATATCGATGCAGGCTTTCAAGGCCGGCATCAGTCTAAGGGATATGTGCTTCAGGGCTAATAATCAGGACCGATTATTTGATATACTGATATTTTGCAGCAGCTGCAGCTGGTATGTTCAGGGATAAAGTGATCAGCACTGAGACATACTTCAGCTCACATGCAACTGAATAGGATCTGACAGAGCTTTTGTGTTTGTAACACAATTAATTGCTAATTGGACCATCTTGTCAGATTTCTGGAAAGCCAGTTTCTGATTGGTTCTATATCCAGGCGAATTTTTAATTGCAAAGTGGCTAATATTTTATTGCTCTCTTCATGAAACATTCACCTCCCTCAGATTGCTGTTGATTCTACATGGCTTTGGTTAATTAAGGGCTGCTTTATTTTACTTGGCGTAAAACTGGAAATCAGACTGTGTTAGCCTTCAGACTTTCTTCCTTTCTGTTGAAGTTATTGGGATGCTTATAAATCTCAGTGGCTTCTCTGGGCAGTCATGCATGATTATTATTAGTTTTGGATATTAATAAGCAGTGCTTGATAGACCAGTATGATGAAGTATTGCTTTGTCCAAATTGTTCACAACTCAGTTTTTTTGCTGGGTAGGCAGCCGTAGACACTGCAAGTTCTGGAGCTATCTGAGGGCAATACATTTGCTGTGTTTCTAAGGAGTAGAGGATATGCTTGAATGATTCCAAATCCACCGCTTTTCATGGAACAAAATAAGGAAAAGCCATTTCTTGAGGTCTTAGCAAAATTGCTAGGTGCAGAGCAATAGACATGACTACACACAAAGTGTGTCTTGCTCCTATGTTAGCTAGATCCTTGAAGGTGTATAGTAATCCTGTTGAGATTAGGACCGCAGTATGTGGAGAGGTGGCAGTCTGCTCCTCCTCCAGTTCCTTTATTATTCTCCATGTGTGTGTTAGGTTTAAAATAGAATCTGTTGGTTCTAGTGAAGCATCACCTACTTTAGCTCTCAATCTAAAATGGGTTCAGGGGATGCTAAAATATTTAGGTTGGTATGTTGTTAAGGAGACCACAGAGACAAACTGGGGAATGACTTACAGTTTCATGACCAAGCATACTTCCTCTGAGGCAGGAGACTTCATGTTTTGACCCCGGCATGTAAAATAAATTAGAATTAAAAAGCAGATAAATGTGAATGACTCCTTCATTAATGTTAGTTGGAGATGGTTGGAAAACCTTCCATTCTGAACGAAGCAAGTGGAGGAAGCTTCTGCAAAACGTTTTTGAGAAGCCACCCTAGAAGACTGGAAGTAGAGCTATCATCATGCTGTTGGCAATAGTTCCAATGCCATTGAGACATAGGATAGTGGTTTGATTACCGCTGGTAAACCACATTTTTTGAATAGGCAAATTGTTTGCTAATGGTTCAGAATAAATTATTAGACTTTTTTTTCCACTGGGAGTTAATGACTGGGAAATAGCTGGAGATTTCCATGAAGGGTTTTGAATAAATTTCTTGAGACAGCTAGCCATATTAATCTTCTGTAGTGAAACAATATTTTTTTTGGCACCTCAGGCACCAGATAAATATCACCTGAGTTTTCATGAATTATAGCTCATTTTTAAAAAAGTAAAGGTTTGGCTTAAATTGGAAAGGTACATGCAGTCAAATATACAAATACATGGATATTTGTATGTGTGAGGCTGAGGGTAGGACTGTAAAAATGATTCATGTAGATACATATGGCTAGTTCTCAACTTATGACCCTTTGACAATTTTAATCCTGACACAACAGTCACAGCATCCTCCTGGTCACATGACTGAAGTTCGGGGTGCTTAGTGATCAGCATGTATTTATGTCAGTTGAAGTGTCCAGGAGTCATACGATTGCTACTGGCAACTTTAATAAGTGTGGCAAAAAAAGGTCCCAAAATTGGGCACTTAATGACCACACAACTTAGTAACAGACATCCCCGTCCCAACTGCATTCATAAGCCAAGAACTATCTGCATCCTGATGTGAACTATATGACACGATACTGAATCTTTTGATAATTTTCAGGTTAGTTGTTTAGTGTTATAACCCGCTCCCCTTTGCAATTGTTTGGCTCAAGAATTATCTCTGTTTTTAGAATCCTCACCATGAGGAATTTCCTGAGGAGTGGCAAAATAAACTAGAAGGGTTCCAGAGGATGCTAATCATTCGTTGTCTGAGACCTGACAAAGTAAGTATGGTTAGCTGGTTTAACAAATGTATATTAGAGTGAATGCTATCCAATTGTTCACCCTTAAAAAGGGTAGCTATGTCTCTGTCTTCCTATTACACCAGAGGATGGAAAAAGGGACAAGAACTTTCCAGACATAGAAACACTTGTCTCCTTTAAATTACTGTGACGTTTATTTGTCTTGATGATTCTAGGTAAATAATCTGTGCTTGTTTTTAATATATACAAACTACATAGACATTTCCAATGGAGTGTTTTACAGTTTCTTAACTGCCTCTCTCCTTTCCTAATTCACACAGGTTCCTTGTTGACTATTTTATGTAAAAGTACTGCTGTCTTCAGTTTTATAGGAGTCACGTAACAGGTTAAAAAAAGAGAGAGAAGCACATATATTAATAAAAACATTGTTGCTTTTTAGATTTGTCCACGGAGGAAAATTATTGTGACACACAAGCTCTTAAATAGGAAATTTTATCACACCTTGTTGATGTGTGATGCCAAAGCAACATACTGGACTGTTGGCATTACACTGACGACTGTATTGTGTATATTATTTGTCTAAGATATATTATTGCAGACATTTGGATATCAGTTTAAAAGAAATCCCTCTCAAGTCTGTGCAAAACCCTTTATTCAAAATTATAACTTTACATTATCCAAACAGATTATCTCAGTTTAGTGGATTACTTCCATAAGTCAGAATTATTTCCTTCCGTCTTCTTTCTGGTTTTATGCAGAACAAGCCTTACACACAAGAAAAGCAACAGGAACATAAATAGCTATCAGAAGATTCCATTTGTGTCATATTAGCCAGTATTACAGGCCAGGCCTTGTTCACATTTCATTAGTTATGTACTTTTACCTCTGACCATGCTTGTCATCACAAAAGACTGTCAGCTGCAATCCATGCTCTTCTATTTGTTGGCTGGCACACAATTATCTTTTGTTGCAAACGACACAAGCCTCCTCTTCTGACACGAACTGGTAGTTATTCATGAAATGATCCACAAGACGTTTCCTTGTTAGAGCTACTTCTTTTTCAAAGGCGTTTATTATACTTCCGCCGGTTTTACACTTGAAAACAAGTGGAGAATTCAGTTAGCCACAATTTTTAGATGATAGACAGCATGGACATGTCTACAAGGGATACTGCAGAATATATTAATAGCTTTCCCCTTTTTAAGAAAGCATCCACACCTTTGACAGTAATTGTTTCCAACCTCAGTTGCTCATTTGGGATCCACGTTCATAGCCCAGCGTGATTTTAGGCTACTGTGAGTGAAAAAACTAAAACTTTGTCAATGCTTGTCAAAGAGGAAAAAAAATAGGGAGAAAAATGGTAGCTGTCAAGTCGTATGTACGTCAACAGCTTCTTGCAGCAACAAAGCAAAATTTTTAGAAACAGAAGCCACCACCTTGTTTCACATTGACCCATGAAAAAGACACATTTGCTAGGGAGTGGGTAGGGTCAGAAGTTGCCTTAAGTTCAACATTAAGTTCAGATTGCTCAGGTCACCTCAGCTCTCCTGATGTCAGTTCTGTTACTTACGAGAAAATTTCTGACCCTTTCCATCTCTAGTTCATAGTATTCCTCTATTGTCAGATCGTCAAAATTCTTCGAAAGGGACAAGAACCCACATGAGTCTTGACTACGCTTGGAGTGCTCCAACCTGCCACAGAAAAAGGCCATTGGCAAGAAGTAGAAATGAGCCAGGAAAAGTAGAAGAAACATTCTGGAACACAGCTTAGTAGTACAGTTAGAAATGTAAACATTTTCCATGTAAGCAGTTGCCCATCATACACATCTTCCAGTGTGATTCGGTCATAGAGTAAGGTTACGCAACAAGTTACTAAGTTACTATCAGCACATATACCTTTGGAAAGTAGCAAGTTATCTAGGATGGTTGAGTTGTTGTTTCCTCACTTGGGAGCTGAAACAGGATGAAATTCCACTAAAGATGGTGGAGAGATACCTATCAGAAATTGGGGAAAGTAATTCTGCTCCAGCCAAGGAATGGTTTTCTAACCTCCTCTACCAGCACTCGGATAACAACATTCTTAGTCTGAGCTGCCTCAAGGCAGAAGATCAGCAATCAGACCATACCTACCAGGGATCGTGATTGGACTCCCAGCCCTCTAATTCGATCAAGCAGAAGAAGCACTTGGCCACCTCGGGTTCCTCTGCATGGCGGATGAAGCCAGCCTTGGCCATCTACATAAGGAGAAGATAAGGACACCTTGAAGACCGAGGGAGAACTTTTGTGCTTCCTGGCATAATGTTTGCTATCAGCTGGATCTTTACCAATGGCTGTGTTCACATAAAGCAAGGTTAAGCTATTATTTCTCAAATAATGAATCGGTAACAGGAGCTGGCCTAACATAATACTCTAAGCTAGCTGCAGGTGGTTGGATTCTGGCTCACATCTGAAAGTTCTGCATAG
This sequence comes from Vipera ursinii, assembly GCF_947247035.1. Taxonomy (NCBI): domain Eukaryota; kingdom Metazoa; phylum Chordata; class Lepidosauria; order Squamata; family Viperidae; genus Vipera; species Vipera ursinii. Next base: position 172,536,651 of record NC_139512.1, on the reverse strand, counting down.
TCAAGTTTACGCAGCAACCACACAGATACACTGAGGTGTGTAAACAATTTTACTTGTGGAATAATACAATAGCACAGTCCAAGATAAAACAGTCCAGGTCATACACAAGTAAAGAGATGATAGCAAATAACAATAGTCCAAGGATTATCCAATACAGGGTCTTCTTACCAGTCCATAATTCAAAACACAGTTCTTCAGGTTTAGCAAACAGTAGCAAACCCACAAACCACAATAATCAGCAAGCAACAGCAAAATGTAACAGAGAGAATAACAGAGAGAAAGAAGCTATGTCTCTAGCTCCCTCTTATGGCTGTTGGAAAAACAGCGTTGGCCAATCATCACACATTTAAAGTGATACAATACAGTTTCTATTACAACAATACAGTCATAGGTTATATATATTGCCAACCCAACCAGTTAGGCCATGGTCATCTACCTAACATAGTTCAGAACATGTTACCATTTTCTCTCACTTATACTGAAAAATGTACTGCATCTGGAATTAGTCTAAATTTCTGCAGTCTATACAATTGCTTAGGCTGCCTGATGTCCCACTCTCTTTTTTCCCCCTCTCAACTATCAAACACGCCCCGTTTGCAGCAGATCCCAGAGCCAAGCAATCCAAAAAAGGAAACTTTGTTGAGCTTACAACAAAGGTTGCATCTCCTTTGTCCTGCATATTCCATTTTCTACAGAGCCATCTCAGACAGCTTAATTTTACTAAAGCAAAGATGACTCAGAGCCAAGAAAGAAGGGCAGATTTTAAAGAGAGATGTGAAAGTGAACTATCCCTTAACTGGATTTGCTAGTTTTCCCTCGGAGAGAATTCCTAAGATGGTTGTAGCAACAGTTGTCCCACCTTAAAGATACACCTATGAGAACTTCCCCCTATGATTTCTAGGAAAAAAAAGGGAGCCAGCCTGCGCTTCTTTTAAAAACTAGAGAGGCTTGTAAAACAACTGAGAAATAAAACCTGCAGATTTGGGACAGAGGGAGTAGACTTTTTCCCTCTTCTGAAATGTTAAAAAAACAAACAAGGAATGATTTAGCAGCAGGCTTTTCCTTCTGGAGGTTTATTAGAAAGTAATTTATAGCTTGGCTCCCAGGAAGAGGGGAAAAAAACCCTCAATTTTAAAGAGCAATTGAAAGTATTATTCAAGGTAGAACTATATTTATACAGAGAAAGACTTGCTGAACTCTACTTTTAAAACATGGAGACTTTCTAAAAATTTCCCAGAACTTCTCTTAGACTTACATTGTCAGGAGAACATTTGCAATTGTTCTTAAAAGGCCAGGCAGTAAAGGTCTGCAGGCGATTTTGATATTCATACATTTCCCTGAATTCAAGTAGGTTCTTGAAAGTGGAAATGATTTCTCTCAGGAAAGCCTCCATTTAGGCTACGGATGTTGCCGATCACCTGTTCTCACTGCACTTTCTTTGAAAGTCACGTGCATTTGTGGCTTCTGGCTTCACATTTAAAGGCATTTCCTTAGCTGTCTCAATTGATGTCACCTGTTAATCAACCTTTAAAAGTTGGGCGGAAAAGATGAATAAACTATAAATAAACATGGGTAGTTTATCTAAATCACCTTTTCCTCTTAAAGGTGAAGCTCAAAAGTCTTTACAGTTAAAACACTAATTCAAAAAATACGTCTACATTAAAATATTTTAGAAAATGCTAAATAAAATAAACATTACAGCAATGCCAAAAAGTAAAAACAATAAAATACTTTTTTTTTTTAAAAAATGACCTTTATAGAGATTGGTTACTATAACTTGACATCTTATTCCTTGGGATGCTCCTTTCCCTTTAATTCTGCAGATAACTACCTGAAGCAGGTGTTGCTTTTCTTGCTCTTGTCATCTAAAGCTGCATTTGCCTAAATTCTTGAGAGTTATCAATCCAGGCTGCTCACCACCCTAATAACACAGAACAATGGTTTGCTATGTCCCTGCTTGAGCTGGCATTGGGACCCAACTTCTCTGATGTAAGATGTGGCCCAAAGTGAGAGAGGTAGATTATTTTTTGGAGCTGGTGGGTGCATATGAATTTTCAAAACATTTTTTTTAAAGTATTTTATTTCCCCCAAAGTATATGCTGCCTACTCTTCTGATCCTAAGTTGTGAACAATCAAACAAAATGACTGCAGGGGTAGCTATGACAACTTATTAAACGACCCATTTTTCAGAAGGCAAACTGATTAGATCATTTACCCCTTCCTTCCACTCAGGTTGCTTTCTGCCTTCCACTCCCCCAATATATCTTCCCCCCCCCCACTCTCTCTCTCTCTCTCTTCTTTTTTTTTGAGGCATAGTAAGGCTGCAGACATCTGTACAGACACTAGGTGGCAGCGACAGTCCATCTCTTTTCTGCCATCCAGTGGCTGTATATTTTTGCAGCTGATTTATGGCAGTCTTAAGGTAAACCAGATCGTCACAATTTTTATTTTCTGCAGTGAAGCTGGAGGCATTCTTATAAATAAAGGTGGCAATGTCTCATGCTGTTTGTCATTGTATGCCAATATTATATGTTCTTTCTCTCTCTCTTCATGTGTGTATATGTAGAATAGTGGACATCAAGAGAAGAATCTGTTGGCCCAATATGCTACATATTGCTTATCCCTGCCCCTAAAGATTTGGATTTGAGCAAATATTATGAACACAGAATTGCTATACCTCCTCAAGGGATGATAGATATCACAGTCTACTATCATTTAGAACAGTGTTTCTTAAAGTGTGACCTAGCCTATGTTGAAAAATAATACATTTTTAAAATCTCATCAAGCAATAGCAGTGAATGGATTAGTTTTAATTTTTAATATGGTAAATATGAATAAATACAACTCATACAACTAAAAGCCCTTTGGGGGGTCCTCCATAATTTTTTAAAAATGGGAAGGCCTCATGAGAGAAAAAAAGTTTAAGGTATACTCATTTAGAGCGTGCCAGCTTGGAGAAAGATGGATTGGGACATAGCATCAAATATGAACGTAACACTCATAGTTAATGCTCTAGAAGTTTACCTAACAAGAGAATTTTTCCTTTCTACTTTTTCCTTTCTTCCTTGCACCAAAATTATTCCTTTTCATTTTTCAAAGAGAGTTAGAAGTAAAAGGACAACATTCGAAACTCTGTGATTAGTGCATGTTTTTATTAAACAGCACAAGTCAATCATCTCTCTCTCTCTCTCTCTCTCTCTCTCTCTCTCTCTCTCTCTCTCTCTCTCTCTCTCTCTCTCGTAAAGGTAAAGGTTCCCCCGCACATGCGTGCTAGTCATTTCCGACTCTAGGGGCCGGTGCTCATCTCCGTTTCAAAGCCAAAGAGCCAGCGCTTGTCTGAGGACGTCTCCGTGGTCATGTGGCCGGCATGACTAGATGCCAAAGGCGCACGGAACGCTGTTACCTTCCCACCGTAGTGGTCTCTATTTTTCTACTTGCATTTTTACGTGCTTTCGAACTGCTAGGTTGGCAGAAGCTGGGACGAGTAACAGGCGCTCACTCTGTTACGCGGCACTCGGGATTCGACCCGCCAAACTGCCGACCTTCTGATCGACAAGCTCAGCGTCCTAACCCACTGAGCCACCGTGTCCCTTATATATATGGTTTTTAAGGAAAACCATCTCATAGTTTTTTGCCTTCTTGACTTTCTAGGTTATTCCCATGGTGCAAGAATTTATCATTAACAACTTGGGCCGTCTGTTTATTGAGCCTCCTCCTTTTGACTTAAACAAAGCATTTGGTGATAGCCACTGCTGTGCTCCACTAATTTTTGTGCTGTCTCCGGGTGCAGATCCCATGGCGGCTCTTCTTAAATTTGCTGACGACCAGGTATGTGGGTGACTATTTCATTCTCTGTGGATATGAGGCCTAAAACATGGAGTGCTTACTGGCTCGATGGGGTGATATATGAGCAAAAGGCTTCAGGGTTGCTGGGAACATCAAATGAAATAATTTTACAGGCTTGATCTGATTTACATAGATGAAGCCCAATGGGTTCATCTCAGAAAGTAATGGTTTTGACAGAATGACACATCTGTTGTTGCCATGTTTACATACACGTGTGCAATATCACAACACACACATACAAAAGGGACAGAGCTTGTGCCACAGTGCTCATAACATTACTTTGCTTTCTACCATATGTGAGGTTTATATGCTGGTATCCAGGGGATTGTAGGAGGACAACACTCTTCCTGTAGTTGTTTTTATCCTTTTATGGAATGCAGCGTGAATAACACATACTAGTAGTTGAATGAATACAGGCTGCACTATTTATGAATACTCATTTTTCTGAGTCCCTGGTTGAATCTGTATCCATTAAAGTAACTTATAGTGTCCTTTAACTGCAAGCCTTGGTACATATTAATTTCAGTAGAAGGAATGGGTTTCAGTCCCAAGGATTAGTTGATCCGGTAGATTAAGAGCCAAACTCTTCCCACTTACCCTGTTACTTCTCTATCCTGGCAATCAGCTACTGTACCCTTAGCTGCAAGAAGAGATGAAGAAGAGGAAAAGCTGGTGGTTTTTAGCCATTAGCTTTCCCAGGCACGGGAAGTTCTGACATGGCCTTAACCATGCACACTCCGGGAGAATGCCAGCAATTTTTAGCCCTTTAAACTCGCCTTGCTTTGTCTGCTCAAGGTAAAGGAAGCAAATTCTGGCAAATGGTGAAAGTTGATGATCAAGCTATCTGTTAAAACCATAGTAATGCAGTGGTGACAGATGGGCGGCTTTCCTTGCTGGCTGGTGATGTTGACAGGGTAGATTGAAGGGTTTCATCAATCCCTTTACTTAATATCTCCTGAGGTATGAAATCAGGACGCTACCACTCAGCACTTATCAAGGGTTGTAGGAATCGGTAAGAAGAACCTACGTGAAATAAGCCTTGATGAATCTTGTTAGTAACCTCTCTCATCTCAATAAAACAAAGGCAAGGAAGGAGCCTGCTAGAGGATCGTTGTCAATTGCATTTGTTTCATACATGGAGCTTAACAACTTAATGTGACTTCAGCAAGACTTTCTTTAGGATTCTAAATGTTGAATGCGACCTTACCCTCGCTGTGCTACTGCAACATTTGATGTTTTTTTTTCCCTTCTCTTTTTTCCCCATGGATTTTTTTTTTATATGTACAGGGCTTTGGTGCATCAAAACTCACTTCTCTGTCCCTGGGCCAAGGCCAAGGCCCCATTGCTATGCGCATGATTGAGAAGGCAGTAAAAGAAGGCAGCTGGGTAGTTCTGCAGAACTGCCATCTTGCCACCTCATGGATGCCCACACTGGAGAAAGTCTGTGAGGCAAGTACAAGTAGAAGCTTAAACTATTGTGACAACTGTTTCTTTTTTGGGGGAACCCAAGGTTCTAGGCATTGATGTCATGTACAGTAGAAAAAAGAGGAGTCGTAAGTCATAGGCTAATTTTGTGGGTGAGACGGGCAGAACAAAGGTAAAGGAACCAGAGCTGGGTATAGATGACGGTACTCAGATTGGCTCATAAGGAAGGTAGCCGAAGGAGGGTAACAGCTGTGCCAAGTCACGAGTGACATTGTGAACAAAGAGAACATTTGAGGAATCAGTGGATCTGGAAAGCGATGATGGGAAAAAATTACAATCGGACTGAAGGCAATAAGATAAAATGCATAAAACCAGGAGTAGGAATGTGTGGCTGAGGTAGGAGGCAGGCCTACTAAATCTGGGCTGAACATGATTACTAAATGATAGCGAAATGATTTAAAAAAAACCCCCGCTAATTATTTGTTGAATCCTACTAGAGATTTGGATTTCTCAGCTTACCTGTTAATGTAATTGCATCAGGTTGGCTTGAGCCTGTAAGTATACCTTTGGGTCATCAATAAATAAAAGAGGTTTCGCCAATAGGTTGCTTGGCAAATTCAAGAATGGGCAACTTGGAAAGGCTGGAGAACAATCCTTTTGTCAATCAGCCTTCCCCCCCCCCCCCGCATGGCTTGTTCCCCTTCTGGTTTGCCCACTTGGGCTTCTGCAAGGGGAAATGTTAATGATCAGATGCTCCTGTATTTAGGAGGGGAAGGCTGAAGGAAGTTATACTAGCCAGCTTGCTCTTCTGACTGAAATCAGCTAGTTCTGTACAGTGTCTCAGCAAAGGAAGTGGTAACGCTATTGCCAACCCATCAAGTTAGCTAATATTTCTTCTATTTAAGCCTCATCATTGCCATTTCCATTTCCATAACTATTGAATTTTTGAGGGTGTATTATTACATGAGCAGGGTGAAATGGTTGGAGCAATCAGCAACCCCCCCCCAAGACATAAATAGTAATTTTTACTTGTTTGAGAGTTTCAGAATTAACTTAATCCTTGAATACTTATCTTGAATAAACTCTTCATAAAATGTATTATTGAGAAAGTACCATACCTTGGGGCTCCAAATGTGAGTAGTAGCTTTCATTGAATTCAACTTTCAGCATGTGTGCTTAGGTTTGGCCTGCAGGGTGCATTTATTTCTAATATTGAATTAGACTGTATCATCTGATTTTTTTTAAACTTGATATATTGGCTTTTAAATCAAATTTCAATAGTTTTGTGAAGATGGATTTTGGGGGGGTGGGTTAAATTAGATAGGCCTAAATTGGCACTGGCTGTCCCAGAAGTTCAATTATAGAGGCACACAGAAATCTCTCTTAGATTACAATGGTGAGAATTAGTTTTTAAATTGGAGTATATAGCCATTGTATCAGACATTGATTGATGGATGCTACTAAAAGATAAAATAGATCTCGCACATTTGCCCACATAACATATGGCATAATAGCTGTGCTTGAAAGTAAAGAACAAATATGGAGGAGCAGTACTTCCAATAAAGGGAAGCAGTTATCTGGCGTTTTCTGCATTTATTGAACTACAACTATCCTTGTAGTAAATGCCAAACAACATGGCCTAGAATTATAGGAATAAATTAAAAAATCTGGCCAGCATCAAGTTAACAACCTCAACAATACAAGATTTCTGACTAAAGATGAATACACATCACAAGTTTCCTGTTCCCATTTATAAAAACAGTCATTGGACGTAAATATATTTGAATGTGTGTTGGCCTTCAGAAGAAACACTTGATTTATAACATCAGCCTTATGATCTCTTGTCCTTACTGAGATTTTTTCTTTTCCTCCATTAGGAACTGAATCCAGATACAACACATCCAGATTTCCGTATGTGGCTCACAAGCTACCCATCTCCCAACTTCCCTGTTTCTGTGCTCCAGAATGGAGTGAAGATGACCAACGAGGCTCCTAAAGGCCTACGGGCAAACGTGATCAGGTCATATCTGATGGACCCCATCTCAGATGTGGAGTTTTTTAACAGCTGCAAAAAGCCTGTTAGTATTCCATGATTAGTCTTATTTTTTTCCTTCTTGTAAAACCAGCTCAAGCAGACTCTTACGGCTGGGAGATTGTGTTTTTGCTGATTTTAAGACCTACCAAATGAAATAGCCCTTCCACGCACAGAAACGTGCCTTTATGGCTGCCTCCTGGGATGCAGTCAATAGCAGGCTTTATTAAAATTGTATTTTTATTTTACCGCCAAGCTTTATTCCTCTTCCATCCAGCGTCGGTGGTATGCCATTAATAATACTGTGTGCCCATTGTTAAAGAAGTCAGGAGGAAGCAGTTTCCCGACGCAAATCTGCAAAGCAAGGGAGAAATTTTTGCAGCCGAAGATGAGCTGAGTATTGCCCTGCTGAGAATCCAACCTTCTTTAATCGAAAGCATTAAAATGCTAGTTTCATAGAACTGGGAGGACGAAAACGGCTGTATGAGTTGATGGATGGCACTCATCACTACCTTCTTTAGGGTAACAGCTTCGAGTGAGGAGCCACCTGCTGTTTTCGTAATTAGGTTTCAGAGAGCGAAGGCGCTTGACCCAAGATAATTTCCATGATCGGTGTCGTAATTAAGAAGAGGAGATTGTTGTGCTTAAACCGAGATGATTATGTTGATCTGCCTGCCTGGCAATTAAAAAAACAAACTCTGAAACTTTTAAAAAAGTTTTTAAAAATGCAAACATACTGAAAGAAACAAAAGAAGCAAGAGCGAGCATTTAGGACGCCGGTTTTAAATACATCACTCATAAGCATTTAGTTGCTAAAAAAGCAGCTCACTTCATAATTGAGTAAATTTCTGGGCTGCTTTTGCTTACCCAAGGCTCAGTTTTCTTGAAAGAAGGTCACAGGAGACTTTCCGACCTTTTCATAGAAAGTTTATAAATGGGAAAAGAAAAACCACAGTTTTCAAACTCCAGTAGAGTTCTATCTCCCATCTGATTCCCAAAACCCCTTACAAAAGGGAGCAGCTTGATTTTTCTTTTATTTTCTTCATGTTCAGCGTAGATCGTTCCCACTGCAAACTAGCTGGTCCCCCTTTATTCCTCCCATACACTTTGACCCATAGTTCCGAGCAGTGCTTTTTTTGTAAAAGAAAAAGGTGCCGGAACTCACACACGTCATACAACCCGCCTTGCCTACCCTACAAGGTTCCATCCCAAAAAAGGTGCCGGAACTCCGTTCTGAGCGTTCTATGAAAAAAAAAAGCCCTGGTTCCGAGGTTCTTCATGCACCCTTCAGTAGCTTTGGGTGACCATCGCGCCAGCTTTCTAACATAGCAGCAGGAGTTCAGTACTTGGGCAGATCAGTATCATTTAATTAAGTTAACACTGTGTTTTAAATTCAGCTTAGTTTTCGAGTTGGCCCCATCTGCAGTTGCCTGATTGGGAGGAAAGCATCTGGAGAGGATGCAAGGCACATGTGCGAGCGCGCGCGCACACACACACACATAGACACAAAAGTTGGGCATGAGATCAGCTCTGCTTGCAAGAAATACCACTCTTAACAGGGAATTTGGAGCTAGTGGACACATTGGCTTTTGAGAACATGTCATGTAGAGCCACGTAGAACAGCTGTCACGGAGACGTTCCTGTGTGCTAATCGGTAACATGATGGTTATGGCGTTCACAAACCATCCGTTGATAAGTCCCCATTACCTTTCCTAGCCCCGCATTTATCAGAGTACATTTATCTTTCCTGTGGACAAATGGGAGACTTCCAACAAAGCCCTAAGCAGACCTCTGCCCCAATGGCATTCAGGAAATTAAATATTTGGAAGAACCATCCAGTTCGAGCTCCTGCTTTGGGAGGGAATCCAGGATAAAGCTTCCCTGCTGTATGGCTTTCTAGCTTCTGCTTGAACCGAGCCGACAACCACGCTTCTAGATCATTAGCTCCATTGTCCAACTTTTATTCCAGTTAGGAAGTTTGTTCTGCACTTTGGCTAAATTCTGCCAATCTCAATCCCCCCTTTTTTTTAAAAAAAATCACTCTTACACGCTGGGATGCTAGATTTAATTAATTTAATTTAATTTAATTTATTGAGATTTTTATACCGCCCTTCTCCCAAAGGGACTCAGGGCGGTTCACAGGGCTTTAGGAATAAAGATAGAGAACAGGCCTTAACTTTTGTGTGGCAATCCTGCAGGTATTTTTTAAAAAAATGCTATAATATTTACATTCCGTACTTTTTTTCTAACAGGTAATCCAATTCCCATATGGTGTGTTTGGTCACACCACAACCTTTCTATTTGTCTGATCCTCCCGATTGTCCTTCTGTTTTGCTTTCTGTGAAGCTTTTCTAAAATATAGAGCCCACATGCTGTATACTTTTGAAATGGTTATCTATTGGACACAATATTGTACAGGCCAGAAGGAGGTGGTGCTGATTCATGTAGAATAGAGCGGAATATACAGTTGCAAGAAAAAGTATGTGAACCCTTTGGGATTACGTGGATTACGTTATTACGTGAATGTTTCCATCTTATGTTCAATTAAAACATGACAACAGCTAATGTTTGCGTAGTATTATTTTAAGCAGACTGTGTTTTTCTATTGTTGTGACTTACATGACGTTTAGAGCGCATTTTATGGCCAATTCATGCAAAACTCCGCGTAATCCCAAAGGGTTCACATACTTTTTCTTGCAACTGTACTTCCTCTGCTTTAGGAATAAAGATAATGCTAGAAGGCGGATGCTTGCATTGAATTGTTTGGATTAAAAGAAGCTTGCTTAAAATAAAGGTGAGGTGGGGCAGGATGCCAGACATGCCACGAAGGGATAAACAACGGCACAATGAACCAAAGGGCATCACTTGCTATTCCTCCCTTTCCCACTGCCCATATAAGACAACCATGGACAACTTCTGGGGTCACGCATAGCCTTTGGATCGGGTGATGTTGCAAATGGACAAAATCAGACATTTTTTTTCTGGTTTGGTTTCTCCTAAGTTTGCAGCTGAAGAATCGAATGTTTTAATTATTTAGATTTCTTAAACTTAATATTTTTAAGGGAACACTTAGCTTACATTGGGGCTTGTTCCATGCTCCCCGTGGTCAGCAGTTGTGTTTAGAGGGTGTTCCAGGGCTGCCGGGGGCACCTGTAAATTAGAAATACGGGTCTGTTTAGCTTGAGCTTCAAAGATTGCCTTGGAGCACATGATGTAGCTCTCCAGTTGAAGTTAAGCAATTCCAAATTGCCTCCGTGCTAGAGAATGGATCTAGAAAGAAGGTTGATGTTAACTGCCGGGAACTCCTTGTGGGGGGGGGGGAAGCAGGTAGCATAATACGAAAGAAAGTAATCACTGAATTAACCACAGTAGCACAACTGAGAATCAGTAGGCAGAAGAACGGCCTGGATAAGCCTTTCCTTTTTCTCCTTTTCCAAAGGCTGAATTCAAGAAGCTCCTGTACGGCCTCTGTTTCTTTCATGCCCTGGTCCAAGAGAGACGGAAATTTGGGCCGTTGGGTTGGAATATTCCCTACGAGTTCAATGAAACTGACCTGCGGATCAGCGTGCAGCAGCTGAATATGTTCATCAATCAGTATGAGGTACTGAACAATTCCAAAATAACGTCAGCTTTGTTCTCTCCATTGCTGAACGAGCCGTCTGCAGTTAACTGCTTGTTTATCTGCAGTTAACTGCTTGTTTATATGTTCGTTCAAAAATAACTAAATAAATAAACTTTCTTCGCTAGGGAAATGGGGGATTTCTCTCTGATGCTGTTGGAGGCGGTTATGGTTTATTTTCAGGATCTTGGGGAGCCATAAGGCAAGGATGTTTAATTTAGGGGGTTGGAAATGGATGCTAAAGACCAACCTAATTTTGTTAAAAGTATATATTTTCAGCAGAGTCCACTGTCTTTTCTGAGTATTACTACATCCTGTTTCCAAAACACCCCTCCACTCAGCTAATGCTGCTCCCTCTCCTTTTAGATTCCTTTTAAATTTCTGTTTTTTTCTATATCTACTTTTTATTTTATATTTCTTAGCCTTTCATAATAATAATTTTCAGATCCTGATGTGTTTCCTGTGCTTTTTAATCGACATAGCCCTGCTCTTCTTATGCTTGTCTTTGACTATAATAAAGATTTGATTTGGAAACATTGTGACTTTTTTGTTTCTTTGTTTTCAGGACTTGCCATTTGATGCTCTCCGCTACATGACGGGCGAATGTAATTATGGAGGCAGAGTTACCGATGACTGGGATCGGCGCACATTGCGCACCATTCTAAACAAATTCTATAATCCGATTATTGTGATGGATCCCAACTACAAATTTGATACCAGTGGCAATTATTATGCTCCTCCTGAAGGAGACGTAAGCACCTGAATATAATAATAATAATATAATAATAATAATAATAATAATAATAATAATAATAATAATAATAATAATAATAATAATGTTAAACTGCTCTGGGACTTCAGAATTCAAACAGACAAGCACCTGCAACATAACACCCCGGAGTTAACAATTGTTGATAAGAAAGACAAAAAAGTCTGGATAATGGATGTGGCAGTGCCTGGAGACAGCAGAATAGATGAGAAAGAAGTGGAGAAGATAACAATATACAAAGACCTACAAATAGAAATAGAAAGACTGTGGCAAAGGCAAGCAAGGTAGTACCAATAATAATAGATGCCTTGAGTGCAATCCCAAAACAACTGGGGCACCACTTGAACACCATTGGCATTGACAAATTCGCCATCAGTCAATTGCAAAAGGCGGCCTTACTAGAAACTGCTTCCATCCTGTGACGATATCTGTAATACCATCAAACATCCACATCTGCCTATCCCAGGTCCTTAGTAAGGACTCGATAGGGAGACAAAAATGCCAAATCCAGTCTGAACAGCTGGCTGACTTGTGCGATGATCAATAATAATAAAGTTGGAAGGGACCTTGGAGGTCATCTAGTCCACCCCCCTGCTCAGGCAGAAAACCCTATACCATTTCAGACAAACGGCTGTCCAGTCTCTTCTTAAAAACTTCCAGTGTTAGAGCAGTGTTGGACCATAATGATACAACAGGAAGTTTTTTTCTCACCAAACATAATGATAGGAAGTTTTTATGACCAAATCCCATTGAATGGAAGGAGAATGGCTGATGCTAAAAGATCAGCGTCTACAAATGGCTTAACAAATATCAGAGGAACTCTTTATTTCTTTTTTTCTGGCACACTTAATGAATAAGATGTATCAACACAGATGGCCTTTCCTGCACAGCAAAATAATGTTTGGGGGGCGGGGGGGGGGCGGTTGGTCATTTTCTGGGGTCAAATGAGATGGCTCAGGTGTAGCCATCAACCTGTACTTTAAAAACCTCTTTGTGCTATCGCTGCGTTCTTCAGCGTGTCCAAGATTCAATGTTCCCGTTGGGCTTCATAAGTAGATATCAGGTGATATTGAGCAGCTGGGGAATGCTATATGTCACTTCACAGAGAAGATCTAATTCCCATCCATCAGAGAATGCCAAATCCCCTCTTGCTAGGAAAAAAACAACAACAACCCAGAAGGAAAGCAGTGGTGGCTCAGACAGAGGCAGCTGTAAAAAAGAGCTGTAAAAGAGTCTCTCTTCCTGTGCCTGCTCAGACCTCTCTAGTAGTAAAAGCAAAATTGCCTTCAACGGAGGGAATATATAGCCATCAGAACTCCCAACCTGTGAGAGGCTTCTCCACAAATTGACCTAATCCCCTTTTAAAGCCATCCAGGTTGACCGATATCTCTATGTTAAAGTGACAATAAATTCTAGTGTCTCCCATTATTCAGCTTCAGGAAGGCATAACATTGGAGGAGGAATGATTTTTGGGTGTGTCACACTTCTTCTTCACTGCTCCACTTACCTTTTGTGACCTAGCTCCTGACTGTAATCCCAAAGGGCATGTAATGGTCTAGAGCAGGAGTGTCAAACTCAATTTCAATGAGGGCCGCATCAGCATTGCGGTTGCCCTCAGGGGGCCGGGTGGGTATGGTCAGGGTGGGCGTGGCCTACTGGGTGGGCGCAGCTGGAGTGCGTATGGTCTACTGGGTGGGCGTGGCCAGCTCTACATCATTGGAATCAAGGGTGCCTATGGGGGCCTGGGCAGGAGTGGGACAGATCTGGGGGTCTCTGGCAGAAGGAGGGTCTCTGGGCCAGGGCCAAGGCAGCGGGGACCGTTCCCTCAGTTTCCAGGATAGCTTTGGGGGCCACATGAAACCACTTCGCAGGCCGGATCTGACCCCCGGGCCTTGTGTTTAACATGTCTGGTCTAGAGCATGGGTCCCCAACTCCCGATCTGTGGATCAGCACTAGGCTGTGGCATGCCAGAAACCGGGCCGTGCAAACAAGCCTGATTTGCAGGATGCAGGCAGTACATGAAACCATGCCCCCTCCAGTCCACGGAAAAACTCTCTTCATGGAACTGGTCCCTGGTGCCCAAAAGGTTGGGGACCTCTGGTCTAGGGTGCATCCAGATGCCCACTTAAGAGCCACATTTGCCTAAGATAAAAGCTTCACTTACCTTCAATAGGGGGAGGGAGGCATGGTGGCTCATGGTTAAGACACTGGGCTTATTGGCTGGAAAGCTGGTAGCCCAGGTTCAAGACCCAAGTGCCACAGGATGGGGTGAGCTCCTGTCCTCGCTCCAGCTCCTGTCAATCTAGCAGTTCGAAAGCATGCAGAAGTGAGTAGATAAATAAGTACCACTTTGGTGGGAAGGTAACAGTGTGCTGTAACATCATGCTGGCCATATGACAGCGGAAATGTCTATGGAGTGGTTTGGCTCAATGGCCTTGAAGCGGAGATGAGCACCGTCCCTTGTAGTAGACAACGACTAGCCGAGTAAAATCCACAGGGACACCTTTACCTTTTTTTAACTTCAATATTATCTGGTTCTTCTGAGGGGGTCAAGTCTTCAGTGAATCTGTAATCTTTTTTCATAGCAAGACATTGATGGTCAATGAAATCAGACTGGGAATCTGTTCATTTGATTAGATTTTTTAAAAAATATTTTATGCCACCTTAGTGAGAGAGGGAGAGAGAGAGACTGGTCCAAGTCACCCAGTGGGCTTTCATGCTTTAAGATGGGACTAAAATTTACATCTGTTGATTTCTAGTTGTCACAACACACTGGCTTTAGGCAGACTTATAGCTCCCTGCAATTCAGGATCAATTTACTAATAGATCACTGTTCTTAATCATTTTCAGTATCAAAGTTACATTGAATACACGAAGACTCTTCCTCTGAATCCTGCCCCAGAGATCTTTGGGATGAACTCCAATGCCGATATCACCAAGGATCAAGCTGAAACACAGTTGCTGTTTGATAATATTCTTCTCACACAGGTGTGTTCATTTTCAGTTCAAAAACTAAGAACCTACCTACCACCACTACAACCAATGGTTTTATTCACTTTGGGGGATAGTATTTGAAGTGCAGAAAATCAGCTTTTTCTTCCCTGTGGTGGCCCTGTAACCTTTCTGAATTATCTGGCATATTAGACTATGAAATACTGCAATTAGGTTTTAGCTTCTAAATTGCATGCAGAAAGATAAATTGAGGAGAATTCAAAAGGAGTGCTGAATTGCCTGAGTGCTGTAAAAGTATCTTCAATAAATTCCAGTATGGGTATTCTTCTGGAAATTCCACTGGCAATAATGGGTGTGTACAAAGATGTCTGCAGTATTTTAGGAAGTAATCCTGGTCTACAAGCCTCTAATGCTTTGCTATTTTTAGTTCTATTTTTACTTCTATTTCTCAAACATAACATTATTACAAGGAGATCTACTGTACAATTTCATTCTCCCCAAGGATGAAAATATTTCCATTCCATAGGGAAACACAGGCAAATTGGGAACTAAGTAACAACAACAACAGGGAGGCACACATAAATCTTCAAGCCACGCAGTGTCCTTCCACACAGGATGCTTAATGGTCCAAGGTTTTGACATTGCGCAAGGGCTTGACTGTGAAGCAAGAGGAACAGGTCCACCCATCTAGAGTCTAGACTATACGTGAGAAAGGCCTGGGTCTCAATGCAATTAGAAATTTATGTGGTAAATGCAGATTTGAGTATTCTTAAAGCTCTCCAGATTGCTTACCTTTAGGTGCACCCTAAAAGCCACACCATCTTAAAATTGTTTGGTCCATACTTAGGATCATTCAGCTGGCTACTTCATAGTTGGTCAGATTGGAAGCAATGGGCTGGGAGCAGGTTAACACTTTATTCCTGCTGATTTCAATACTGCCCTAATATGAGAGCTGTTTCAAGTAGATTGCGCTTCTGAGGATGACCAAGCTTACTTTGCTGCCCTTGAGACACTACTTTATAACCACAGGTGGCACACAGAGCTATCTCTGTGGGCACATGCACCATCGCCCCAGTCCTAGGCCTTCAGCTGGGTTTTATAAAACCTTTTTCGCTTTAGGCCTCTGCCACCGCGTGCAAAAAAAAAAGGTTCAATGAATCAATCAACTTCTCGCGGGGAAAAAAAAGATCTCGCAAAGTTAGAATTGATTGATTGAACTTTTTAGTCCCACCCAGCTGCCGTTACCACCGCAGCCACGCCTACCCAATTGGCCATGCCCACCCAATTGGCCACACCCACCCAATGGGCCACGCCCACCAGGCACCCAACGATACCTAAGTGGGTTTTGGGTTGCAGTTTGGGCACTCGGTCTCTAAAAGGTTCGCCATCACCGATAATAGTAGTAGCCAGCTATATTTAATCTTCTGTGGTCCAAGATGCCTCAAAAAGCACAAATGGCTCCAAGCCCAGACTTTCTAATGTAAGAAACAACAATTTTTGCATGTGAATTAAATGACATCAACAGGCCACTTTCTGTCCAAGTTTAAGTCCCCAGTAAAAGTTCCTCCTGCTGAGCTGAAGTATCAGGTGGGCTTTGCAGAATTTCACCACTCTCTTTCTCTTGGTTTTGTAAACAGTCTCGTGCAACAGGTGCTGGCGCCAAGTCCTCTGATGAAATTGTTCGCGAGGTGGCAAGTGACATCCAAAGTAAACTTCCCTCTGACTTTAACATTGAAATAGCAATGAGGAGATACCCAACAACCTACACCCAGAGCATGAACACTGTGCTGGTCCAAGAGATGGGCCGATTTAACAAATTATTGCAAACTATACGAGATTCATGCATCAACATTCAGAAAGCAATCAAGGTAAGATGAGCTGACAAGAAAACGTATTTAGTTTGAATAGGCTGGAAAGAGTAGCTGCCAGTTCCCATTAGTTTCACTGGAGTCTTTGAGGATTTGCCCAATAGTCCTTTTAGTCTGAAGAGTTGAAATAATCCCTGAGCTCTGCCTTTCACCAATGCTTGGGAGGTACAGTTCTTCTAACATGCTCGGCATTATGCATCACTGCTGTTTCATAAATCTAGCAGTGGGGATGAAGCAGAGGATGAAAACCAGTGGAAACATATTTTGAAGACATCAACCTAAGCTAGTGGCCTGTTATGCAGCTGGAAAGATTGTCCAAAAAAATATGCTCAAATGTCATAGTGACCCAAACTGAGCAATGAACTAGGAAATTCTCTTTTCAACTCTTTCCTCTGCTAGAAACCTAACATGGTCTTTCCATTTTAACCCTTTCCCCCTAATGGAATAGAATAGAATAGAATAGAATAGAATAGAATAGAATAGAATAGAATAGAATAGAATAGAATAGAATAGAATAGAATAGAATAGAATTCTTTATTGGCCAAGTGTGATTGGACACAAGTACAGTACAGTACAGTACCTGTGTGTCCAAGCACACAGTCCAATACAGTACAGAATACACATCTTACGTGGCTGCCGTGAAGATTATTTGGGCACTGTATGGGAAGGACCAACTAATAAATTCATCTTTTCATGATCTCCGATAGAACATACCTAATGCAATTATTGACAGTAATAACATTTGATTAAATTTGTATGCTGCCTGATTCCAATATTGGGCAACATATTGTATAGCTCAAATAGTGCTAGTGAAATAAAATCTTTAAATTTCAAAGATAATGCACCCATCTTGTCATGTTTGCTCATTGTATATCTGCCCTTCCACAACTGAACTGTGTAGCAAAAATATGAAATGTTATCAATCCTAACAGTAAGCACAGGCATGTAAACCGACCAGGGGCTCACTGTATATGCTGCAATCACATATCAGCTCAATTCAAGAGCAGCAGTCCCCAATCTTTATGAGCTGTTGAGCTGCACACGTGTGTGCTGGCCAGCCACTCGCTTGGCCCGGTTCAGAAAGGGCCACAATCCAGGGATTGGGGACCCCTGCTCAAGAGTACAAGCTTGTATGGTAACATGACAGATTTTGAGTTACCACTGCACAGAGACTAAATTACTAAGCTCAGCTACTCCCTAGAGACAAAATTTGGTAAAGCTATGATATGGAGAGGGAAAAATCCACTTATATGTCTTTTTCTCCCCTGTATCTCAAACAGGGTCTAGTGGTGATGTCTGCAGATCTGGAAGAAGTAGTAAATAGTATTTTGAAAGGAAAAATTCCAGGCATGTGGATGAGTAAGTCTTATCCAAGCCTCAAACCTCTTGGTAGCTATGTAAATGATTTTCTTGCCAGATTGAAGGTCCTACAGGTGAGCTTTTCACTTAAATTTTTTTGATTCCGGGTGCACTTTAGATATATGTAACTACATTCATCATCCTAGCATGTTTAATAAGAAAAGCTGTACCATTTCTTTGTATGTGCATATAGCTTTAAATGCTACAAGTCACATTTATTTATTTATTTATTTATTAATATTTCTATACCGCCCTTCTCCCGAAGGACTCAGGGCAGTGTACAGGGCAAGAATAAAACACAAAGGTACAAAAATTAAAAAGTAATTAAATACATGCCCATAAAAAACAATAAATACATTAATAAAACCCCAATAAAATGATAGTAAAACCCCCACCAATCCCCAGGCCGGCTTGTTCGAACAGGTATGTTTTCAGATCGTGACGAAAGGAGCGAAGATCGGGCGCCGTCCGGAGCTCAACCGGTAACTGGTTCCATAGCTCCGGGGCGCCCACAGAGAAAGACCTCCCCCTGGGGGCCACCAATCTACATTCTCTGACCAGTGGCACTCTGAGGAGGCCCTCTCTGTGGGAACGCACAGGGCGGAGGGAAGTTGACGCCGGCAGCAGGTGTTCCCTAAGGTACTCCGGACCCCTGCCATGTAGGGCCTTAAACACCATGCTGCCTGAAGTAGGTATAATTAATATCCAAAGCATTATTTCAGATTCTGGGTGCATGTTGTTTACAATGATTTGAGTATTAGGGCACAGGTTATATAACTTAGTACAAAGGCTGCTTATTCAAGTTGTGCCACTGACAATAGCATACTGACTTTTCCCATTACTGAATGCCTGCACTTCAGAAGTCAGTTCAAAGTGAAGTACATAAATTTTTAAGTGCTGGAGATTCATCTTACCATTATGCCATGGTAACAATTTGGTGAGCAGCATATTGGCATAAGATTTAGGACTGAATTCATAGGGAAAGGAAACATGGTTTGCCATCCTTGACAAAAAGCAGCACAGGAAATGTAACTCTCTTAAACATGCTGAGGGTATTTAGCAAATTTTGAAGGGGGTTACAAGACAATTTTATCATCTTTTATCACCATCTTTAGCTGCTTAGGGTTTTCTTGTTGTGCTACCATTTAGACTTGAGGTAGGAAATGTGGCATTCTAATATTGTATGGTAATTACAGTCCCTGGTTACATTGATTGGGGTTAACCGAGTCCAAGATCTGGCACACCGTGGGATCCATTGTCATCCTAAAAGAGCTTTGCACAAACTTGAGGCAATCTGCCCCCAGAATTTGCAAAAATCTGATTTTCCTTTGCCATTCGTGGCACATTTAGTAAGGCTTGCCCATTTCTAAAGAGTGCAGTGGTGGGAAACCAGTGAGCAGGTTGCATTCCATTGATACATCCTGATACAACCTAGAGAATTCATTTGTTAATATTAAACCTGAATTTCCTCCTTGTCCTGTCATTGCAGACATGGTTTGAAAATGGAACTCCCCCAATGTTCTGGCTTTCTGGATTTTTCTTCACACAAGCCTTCTTAACTGGTGCCCAACAGAATTTTGCCCGGAAATACACCATCCCAATTGATCTGCTGGGATTTGATTATGAAGTTCTGGAAGACAAGGAATACAAACATGGCCCGGAAGATGGTGAATCTAGTCAGATTAACAGTCCTATAATTTGGAGAAATTTTATTTTAATGAGCCCCTTTGTACTCGTCTATTCATCCAAGACGCTCAGGGTGGAAAATTGAGGAAATTGAATTTAAGCTTTTCAAAATCATTAGGAAGTTAGGCTGAAGCTATTTGAACGTCCGTATGCTAAGCAGAGAGGTGCATCATAGCCCCCTCCTTACCCTTTGTCCACTTGATCCTCTGCATAACATTTTCTTTATATTCCGTTACTAGTTTAATTGAATTAAAAATTCACATCAGGAAAATTGGTCATAGTAAATTCCTTGAGATTATCACAAAGATTAAGAGGGTAGATTGTGGCCTAATTATTTGTTATGGCCACATTTTCAACACAGAAAACCCTGCTTGAGTAGGAAATAACACGTCATACTTTTCAATGGGCCTAGAAACTAATCCAGGGCAAAGCTGCAACCTATATCCTATCTGTTTATTTCTGTATGCAGAAATAGTCATTGTTTTAGACTTGTCTATGCAAGCTGTATAGAATCCATTTATAGGTATGGGCTTCCCTAATGGGAATTATCAAAAATTCATAATCCAATGTAAAGTTCACATACACAATAAAATTCCACACATCATTTTACGGCAACATGTCCTTTTTCTTTTTCTAATAAAAAACAGGAGTCTACATTCATGGATTATTCTTAGATGGAGCTCGTTGGAACAGGAAGACGAAGAAATTGGGGGAATCTTACCCCAAAATACTTTACGATAATATGCCAGTGGTTAGTATTTCCTGCTAAATACGATTTTACCCACTAGTGATCTGTAGAGCTTGTCAATGCTTGCGGCATTGACAGCTATTCTGTATCCATTGACCTGGGTTGAAGCAAGCATGGATGCGATAGTTCCTTGATGGGGATTTAAACATGCACATTAGTTTTGTGTATGAGTAACTCAAGTAACTTTTGGGACGCGGTGGCTCAGTGGGTTAGGACGCTGAGCTTGTCGATCAGGTCGGCAGTTTGGCGGGTCGAATCCCGAGTGCCACGTAACAGAGTGAGCGCCTGTTACTTGTCCCAGCTTCTGCCAACCTAGCAGTTCGAAAGCACGTAAAAATGCAAGTAGAAAAATAGGGACCACTCCGGTGGGAAGGTAACAGCGTTCCGTGCGCCTTTGGCGTCTAGTCATGCCGGCCACATGACCACGGAGACGTCCTCGGACAAGCGCTGCCTCTTCGGCTTTGAAACGGAGATGAGCACCGGCCCCTAGAGTCGGAAACGACTAGCACGCATGTGCGGGGGAACCTTTACCTTTAACTCAAGTAACGTATGTGACTACATATCCCACTTTCTGCTGTAATTGCATTTGATTGTGCCACTATGCTGATTGGCCTGATTTGGTTCAGAGATTCACAAAGATAATCCGCCCTCACCCAGATAAAGGGAAGAACATTGTAATCCGCTTGCATCTTAATTGTCTCCTTCTACTTGCTACAGATGTGGCTCAAGCCTTGCCGAAGGTCAGACATTCCCAACAGGCCCAGTTATTTGGCTCCGGTGTACAAGACAAGCGAAAGACGAGGAACTTTGTCCACTACGGGCCACTCTACCAATTTTGTGATTTCAATGATTTTGCCTTCCGACAGGCCAGAGGAACACTGGATTGGCCGAGGGGTGGCCCTTTTATGCCAGCTCAACTCCTAGCCTAAGGCAAGCCACCGAGGAAAGAGGGGCTAATGGGCCATCCTGCCACATTCAGTAGCTTTTTTATCCCTTTTTTTCTAAAGAAATTCAAATGTTTCAAAACTTTTAAATACACTTTATTTGCATCTTTTAAGTTGTAAAAAAATTAGAATAAGTTGAATGAAATAATAAAAAGTTCTTGAGGGTAAAAAGCAAGTCTGCATAATTGTTTATTCAATAATTTTATTTTCTTATGTTCCTTGTGAATAAGGAACAGACATTAACACAACACTGTTGACAATGGACAAAAACAGCATTTCATCATATATATATATATATATATATATATATATATATATATATATATATATATATATATATATATATGGATTTTATTGTAACAAATCAAAACACCACCCCACCCATTTCCAAAAGCTGTATCTCAAATATATTTCAGGACCATAATCACATTGTTTC